>NC_082657.1:53791041-54991041 GCF_028023285.1 Balaenoptera ricei | reverse complement strand
AAGCTCCTTGCAATTGAGATTTTTATACACACACGTCTCTCCAACATTTAGCACCGGACCTGGCATATAGAGGTACTTAGTAACCATGTGATGAATAAATGAATGAGTGAATGAATGAATAACTGAACTAATAACTGAACAGATGTTTGGGGGGACTTTTTGCCCCAATGTACCCCAAAAGCAGGCAGATTGTAGAAATGACTCACCAGTGGCTACCCAGACTTGAAAAATACACATAGTCCTTATTAAAACTGGCAGGAACAATCTCGGTCCTGAGAGCAGAGCTCCCAGCCCAGCTAATATTACACGAGGTGTTAACTACATTATCTGGAAATAACCGATGACTAATTCCCCACCCCTTATCTTGAGGAGAAGAAAATTGTCTTGAGCACGAATGCCCCAGATTCCTGGTCAGTTTATGTAAGGCATTTCAAGTGATTGCACTATTTTAAGCCATTTTTAGCTTAAATCACCTGATGTGTGGTGAGCCCAGAAAACCTGATCTCTTGCTCTCTGAAACTCCCTGTTTTTCCACTGATTTTGTTTAAATGACTTACTGCACCCTAAGTACTTTTCCATTGAAGGCTGGGCTTAGAAGTACACATCCCCAGGACTATGTGATTTTTTAAAGAGACGATTTATTTTGTGGATTTTCCAGCATCATCTCTCTCCCTCGGCTCGAAGCTCTATTACATTCCCACATTCACCCAGGTCAAGGGTGGGTGGTATTTATTCTTTATCATGGCCTATTTGGTGGTTTTGTCGATTGAAAACTTTTCTGCCCAGTCTAAATAGGATTTGACTGAAACCGTCTGCCAATGACATCTCAAATGATCCTTGGTGATTGAGCAAGAAATGAACTTCCCAAAGACCTTCATCTAGCTAGAAGTATAAAAACTGGGCTTTTATCAAGTAGCTGGAAAGGAAAGGAGATCCTTTTCTTTCGGCGGTGATAGCTACTTTTAAATAAACAGAAATATGCACAGAAAAGTCAGGGCGTTCTGATTGCCATCTGCAATCCTGACAGCCTTTTCTTCTCATCAACAGAGGGGCTGCTTTGTTTGCCACCCTCCCCCTCCCCCCGCCCCGAGGATCTTATTAGAGACACATCACCTTTGGTGTATCTACTACTTTGTTCCAACATGTAGGCAAATGAGAGACGGAGCCACAATTCAAAACATTTAGGTAACACCAACTAGTTCATCTTCTTATTCAAGGGTCCTCCAACTTTCTTTATCAAAGGGCAGGCAGTATTTGGGGCTTGCAACACTGGAAGGTTACAGCTATTCAGCAGCCCACCCTGCTCTGTGGTGCCAGAGCAGCCGGGGACAATATATCAACAAACAGGCATGGCCGTGAGCCAATAAAACTTTATTGACAAAAACAGACAGCTGGCAGGATTTGGCCTGAGGCCATGGTTTGCCCTCCCATTTCTACCTAATACCAACGACTTAATCATCGCAGTAATACCAACGAGTTTATCTTCTAAATGATTTCCCTCTCTTGACAAAATGGACTTGATGTGTGACTGAACTTTCATGCTAGTTTAATCCAGGAAATGTGTTGCTAAGCCCCTTGCCAGAGGCCTGAATATCCAGACACATCAATAAGTCCTGTGGTCTTTGGAATTCAAATCCAGACCTCAGTCAGGAATCCGTGCCTCATGGTTCCACATTAACTCTTGTGCATTTTTCCCGTTAAAAAAAAACAACAAAAAAACTTGCTATGAAATCATTTCCATGGAAAGATAACATAATGAAGCAATCAAATGCCTCCAAAGGAATACATCTTTATCCTTTGTCACCTCACTCGGGGTCTGTGTCCTAAAGCTACAGAGAGAAGAAGACCACTTGGACACTTTTAAAGAGGTCAACTTCTGAGAAAAATCACTCAGGTCTCATCAATTGCAAAACGCCAAAGAATCATCCCCCCACCCCCTGCGGGGGCGAGCACATAACAATTTTCTGCGCCTAAAATGTCAGCACAGCCAAGCGAATCAGAACAGCAGGATCAAAGCCCTTTTCTCACATTCTTCATCTCTCCTTTTAACATCTATTGTAAAAGGAGAACGGCGATCCCCTTAGATTGGAACACGAATTAGTCTGACTAATTATTCCTGGAGAAATATGCTTTCCTGATAGATGCCTTTTCAGTACGCTCCGTTTTTCAGAAAGTTAATGCTATTTTGGAAGAGCATGAACTACGCTGGCCACAGAAAGCCTGGAGCTCTGGTCCCATCTCTTGCCCTATGTTTATACGGAGAAAACTTTCTCTCTGAATCTATCTATATATATATATATATATATATATATATATATATATATATATATATATGTTTTTTTTTTCTTTCCTTTTTCACCTGCAGGCCTTTGTCAATTCTTCCACGTAGAATCCGAAAACTTTCCACTATGTGTCACGATATAGATTTGGATGCAATAAAGACTATCATTATTGAGCATTTATGAGAAATAGTATTTTCCCTCTGGTGCGGGCTGGCTCGGCTGTTCACACACAGGTGTGAATCCAAATGCCTCCAGCTCACCTTGGCACTGGCAAAGCAAAGGAACAACAGAGGTGACAAGTGAGAGAGCTGAGCGTGACCCGGGAAAAGCAAACACTGATCCCCGTCGGTGTCTCTAGAGAGCCGTGTGGATTTGGAGGAGAATCTGGAAATAAAGGTGGCAATTCGCTTGCAGGATTGAAACATCAGGCCTTTGTGCTAAGAGGCTTAGAAGACCCAACCCGGCACAGTGCAGCCAGGAGTTCTACGCTCCTGCCTGGCAACAGATGGCTTCGAAGGCTGAATTGCTATATAAACATTGAACGGCAAGTTTGATTTCACAAGTGTGGAAATGAGGCAAAACAAAAGGAGAACGATTCTCTGAGGCACTTCGATTAGGAATTTGGAGTTTCTCGACAAAATGGTGCTTAGCTCGGTACCCACCCAAATAGGCTGTGAGAAAGGGAGGTTGGAAATCTTCAAAAGGAAATTCAGAGCATCTGGGAGGACTTGCACAATTACTACAAAAAAGAGTGAGCATTTACAAGGCTGTGTCTGAAACCACAAACCCGGGGCCAGCCTGAAAGCCTGCCTCCTTTGGACATTTCCTCTTGGGGACCGAGGGCAAAAGTGGGTGTTTCCATTTTAACTGCAGGAGATCTCACTGCCCCCATCTCATCCCTCCTCCCCCTTTTCTGCTTGTCAAGCTCAAAACTTGGGTTTCCCCTCCTACACTGTTGGCGGGAATGTACATTGGTGCAGCCACTGTGGAAAACAGTATGGAGGTTCCTCAGAAAACTAAAAATAAAATTACCATGTGATCCAGCAATCCCACTCCTGGGCATATATCTAGAGAAAACAATAATTTAAAAAGATACATGCACCCTTATGTTCATTGCAGCACTATTCACAATAGCCAAGACGTAGAAACAACCTAAATGTTCATCGACAGAGGAATGGATAAAGAAGATGTGGTACATAGATACAATGGAATACTACTCAGCCATAAAAAAGAATGAAAATAATGCCATTTGCAGCAACATGGATGGACCTAGAGATTATCATACTAAGTGAAGTAAGTCAGAAAGATAAATACCACATGATATCACTTATATGTGGAATCTAAAATATGACACAAATGAACCTATCTACGAAACAGAAACAGAATCACGGACATAGAGACCAGACTGGTGGTTGCCAAGCGGGGGGAGGGGTTGGGGGAGGGATGGAGTGGGAGGTTGGGGGGAGCACATGTGAGCTTTTATATATAGAATGGATAAACAAGGTCCTACTGTATAGCACAGAGAACTATATTCAGTATCCTATGACAAACCATAATGGAAAAGAATATAAACAAAAAAAGAACGTATATATACGTATAACTGAGTCACTTTGCTGTACAGCAGAAATTAACACAACATTGTAAATCAACTATACTTCAAAAAAATTGATTAAAAACAAAACAAAACAAAAACACTTGCGTTTCCATCTGAGGCACACTCCAGGAAGGAGAGGAGGAAAAAAGTGACCCCACACGAGCACTGTCAACAATGAGCAGCTTCGGGGAGGAAAGGGCAGAATTACACAGAAAGTGGGAAAAAGGGTTTGTGTTTGAAGAGCACAGTCTGCCTCCCTATGTGTGGAAGAGATAGTGGCCTATTAGAGATAAGAAGGAACACGATCAATTATGCTTTGCTGCATCCATGGCTGATGCACACAGCTCAAAAGAATTCATTTGAAATTATTTTTTTTTCTGTTTTCAAAATTACAAGACAAAGGAGGAGATTTTGAGTACTTTGCCCATTGGAGGTATATGATAAAAGGCTTGTTAAATCCCTGTTTGGGGGGCAGTAAAATATTATTTCTAGCAATAATAACTATAATAAATAAGCTCATTTAGCTTTCATGAAAACTTGATGGGGTAAGAACTATTATGAACCCATTTCACAGATGGATAAATAGAGGCACATCAAACATTTCACCAACTTGTCCAATTCATTCAACTGGTAAGTGGTAGAGCCGGGATGTGAACCCAGGACGTCCAGCTCAGAGTCTGTGACTTTCCAACCACTACCCTAAGAATCACAACCCTCCAAGGGCTGTTTTAGCTCCTGTTCTGAACATTTAGAATGTAGACTTTTACTGCACAATGTATACTGTTCTGATTTCAGAAATTCTGTCACATGGTGATGTTAGGATACTTGTCAGACTCCATGTCAACTTTTGGGCTCTGGAACAAACATCCGCCACAGTGAACTCGCAGGGAACAACCAGTCTATAGAAAAACTGGCTTGGGGAACAGGAGAAAAGAAGGAAAGATAAGAAATGTGGATCAAAGCATCCCTAAGTCTCAATTTCCTCCTCTCTTAAAAGGTTGAGGTGAGGATAAGAGAAAAAGCTGCTAGCAAAATGCCTAAAGTACAAGAGAAGCTCCAGGAATGACAACTGTACTGCTAATATTAGTAATATCATTATTACTTGTTATATGTTGAATTGTATCCCGCCCAAATACATGTTGAAGTCCTAACCTCTGACGCCTCAGAATGTGACCTTATTTGCAAAGAGACATTAGAGGTGTAATTAGTTAAGAGGAGGTCATGCCGGAGTAGGGTGGGCCCTGAATCCAATATGATTAGTGTCCTTTTTAATTTTTATTTTTTAACTTTTTTATTTTATTTTTTTGGCTGTGCCGCACAGCATGTGGGATCTTAGTTCCCTGCAGGGATCAAACCCGTGCACCCTGCAGTGGACGCGTGGAGTCCTAACCACTGGACCGCCAGGAAAGTCCCTAGTGTCCTTTTTAAAGGAGGAGACACAGAGGAAAAATGCCATGTGAGGATGGGGGGGCAGAGACGAGAGAGTCACAGCTACAAGCCAAGGAACACCAACTATTGCCAGTAAACCACCAGAGGCTGGACGAGGCAAGGAAGATTTATCTCCAGAGTCTGCAGAGGCCCTGCGGACACCGTGATTTCAGACTTCTGGCCTCTAGGGCTTCAAGACAGTAAGTTTATGTTGTTTAAAGACAGCCAGTTTGCACACTTTAATACAGCAGCCTCGGGAAATAATACTTTATTATTACTATTATCATCCAGCTCAGGTCCCTTTTTATCAACCCCAAGTAAGTCAGCATAGCCCTCAGCATCTACAGGCAGACCTCAAGAGATAGCGTACGTTCAGTTCCAGACCACCACGATACGGCAAATATCGCTAAAAAGTGAGTTACATGAATTTTTTGATTTCCCAGTGCATATAAAAGTTATGTTTACACTATACTGTAGTCTTTCTTTTTTTTTTTAATTTTTATTTATTTTTTACTTTTGGCTGTGTTGGGTCTTCGTTGCCACGCGTGGGCTTTTCTCTAGTTGTGGCGACTGGGGACTGCTCTTCATTGCAGTGCGCGGGCTTCTCATTGTGGTGGCTTCTCTTGCTGCAGAGCACGGGCTCTAGGTGCGCGGGCTGCAGTAGTTGTGGTACGTGGGCTCAGTAGTTGTGGCTCGCGGGCTCTAGAGCTCAGGCTCAGTAGTTGTGGCACACGGGCTTAGCTGAACCATGGCACGTGGGATCTTCTCAGACCAGGGCTCGAACCCATGTCCCCTGCACTGGCAGGCGGATTCTTAACCACTGCACCACCAGGGAAGCCCTACTGTAGTCTCTTAAGTGTGCAATAGTATTATGTCTAAAAGAGCAATGGACACACCTTAGTTAAAAAACACTTCATTGCAAAAACTTGCTAACCATCGTCTGAGCCTCTGTCGAGCTAGTCATAATCTTTTTGCTGGTGGAGGGTTTGAAATATCTCGAGAATGACCAAACTGTGACAGAGAGATGTGAAGTGTGCAAATGCTGTTGGAAAAATGGCACCCATAGACTAGCTCAACACAGAGTTGCCACAAACCGCCAATTTGTAAAAAAGGCAATATCTGTGAAGCGCAATAAAATGAGGTACGCCTGTCCTAGAAGAAAGCTCACACCCAGAGCCGCAGCGTGGAAAACACCTAACGCCAATTTATGACTGTACAGGCCATGTAAAAAAGAAACCAGAAAGCTTTCTGAATATACCTCGTCAAGGCCAGCAGACGTATTGATAATACACATACACGCACGCACGCACACACGCACGGGGGCATCTCTTCTAAATGTATGTCTTATCATGTTTTTCCTAATATCAGGCCTCAGGTGTCCGAGGACCAAATCTATCTTCTTTATGCTACTTCTTGGAAAACAGGTGAGTCCCTCCTCCCGTGAGGCAGTGTGTGATGCAGTCCGCTTGGTGATACGCACGCGATCCCATGTATCCTCACCCTCATGTCTCTCCTGATTCCTTTTACCTGCCACCTTCTCTGCTCCCGAGACAACTGAAAAGGAGATCTATGATGGGTTCCAGAATGGCATTTGCCGAATATTCATCGGCAGGTGTTTGACAAAACACATCCCTGCATCTTGGCGACCCAAGCCATGGAAGATGAACGCCGAATCTTTGACACAACATCTGCGCGGCAAGCTCTCAGTTCATGCGGAGGCGACCTGGGCGACAGATGGGGCTTGGCTGATGGGGGAATCACAGCCCCTTTAACTAACGAGGAACTTGTATTAAAAAAAAATTTTTTTTAAGGGGAAAGTTCTCCCGGTTTGAAAAAATGGTGAAAAGCACTTAACACTGTTAACATGTTTTCCTTCAAGCTGTACATAAGTAGGCATGAGAAAGCAGAGGGCAGGGCTGGAATTTGGTCACCGCTGAGATCCCCTCTGCTCTGGCATTGGACGGGGCGGTTCCCTCTCTGGTTCAGGGGCCCCACGTGACGGTGGCCGTATTTCTGACTCTGATTCTAAATCCAAATATTCAGAATTGAGGAAAATAACCAGTTATTTCCCTAGATTCACAGACAGGGGTGTCCCCCCTTCCCCAGCTATGCTCAGTTTAATAATTCAATAAAATTCATCCACGGTTTTCTTATCTCCATGTCTCTAGAATCACAAAAGGACCAGAAGGTGGGAGTGAGTCAAGTTATTTTTGTGTTCCCTGATTTTTATAAACAGCATAAATGTTTAATCATCAGTGCTAGGGACAGATCAACCTCACAACGCTTTAAAGTTTGAAGTTTAAAGGAAAGCCCCCAGAGCCAAAGAGGTATCCAACAATGTAACAAACTTTTGATCCTTTCTTGATGGATAGCTTTTCATCACCATCCTCGGGAGTTGACTGTATCGTGGCCAGGAACACGGGGAATTCAGAATTAAATGAGCTGGAGGAATTAGCAACCCAAATTGCCATTCATGCCTCCTCTTCTAACCCCTATCTTTGTTATTTGTCTTTCTAGACTCCTACTCTTCTGTGAAAGCTTTTCTGGGAAAGGCAGAACATTCTCCGGGTCAGATATGAATCACCGAGGTGCCGGGAGGTTGAGCCAAGGCTGTGCGCCATCTTGAGCCCTGGGGGGTGCGGGTGGGGGGGGTGGGAGGCAGGAACAGCCTGGCACTGCTGGGCAGGGCACGGCGGGGGTGGGCATGGTGGGGTGGAGAGCTTGCAGAACGGGTGCAGAACACCAGAGAGGCGTGGTCGGGGAAAGATGCTAAAATCCAACTGGACAAAAAGCTTGGCTGAGGTCCCCTGGTCAGTCTGGGGCGAAGACAATAGGAACATATAGGGCAAGGAAATCGGTGGCCTGGGTAACCCTCAGCCAGTACTGTTTATTCCAGGCTCGCCCCTTTGGACATTCTTTGTTCCTACACACTCTGCCACGGCAGTGGTGGGTATTTAAAAGCATTTGTTGAGTAAATGAATGGGAGGCTCCTCGTCCAAAAGAATGGTTGACTCTTCTGTCTAGACTATTCAGACTAACTGTGTTTGACTCAATGAATTGAAATTATTCAAGTCAAAGGCCAATTCTGAAGGATTTTGGGGGAGGCCTTAATTCACCAGGCTATTCAGAGGAAGATATTAAGTGGTTGGGCTGGCGATTGTCGCCACTTCGCCTCCTGTTTTAAGTCCCCTTGACAATGTCCATGTTTGCCGCCTCCAGTGAAAGCACAGACAAGAGAAGTATCACAAAGACACAGTCTGTGTGATGAAGAGAGTGGACCACGTGACAGGTCCCATCAAAGCATGTTTTGTTCTGGAACTCTCTGAATGGCAGGTCTCAAAATTCTGGGGATCGAGACCAGAGCAGTGAGGGAAGGACTGTTTGATGGATTCCGTATGATATAGAGGATAGAATATGGATTTGGGAGTCACAGAGACCCTGGTTCAAATCCCAGATCCATTGCTTATCAGCTGTGTTATCTTGGGAAACCTGCCAAATCCCAACTCTGCGTCGAACCAGCTGTGGGATCCAGGGCGGGCTACTTAACTTTTTGTACCTCAGTTTTCTCATCTGTGGAGTGGGTACCATAATAGAACCTACCGCATTGGGCTGTTATGAATATTACATAAATGAAGCAATGAAGTAGCACATAGTTATTTATACGTGTGTGTGTTAATAATGATTATGACCACTGCTTACTATGTGATCATGTGTAAGATGTGATGTCCTCACAGCACTGGGGAGGGAGGATAATGGTATAGTAGGTACCCATGTCGAATGTAAGATGCATGCCACTTTCAGAAATATGTATGAAATAAAATGTCCACCCTCTGATAGAGGAAATCATAATAAATAATAAGTCTTTAACCTCTCTGAGCTTGGGCTTCTGTGTCTGCTCACAGGGCAGTTGTGAATTTCACGTGGGCTAACGTTTGTTAGCACAGGGTCTGACAAAACGCATCTTGTCTTCTCGTATTTTTCCTTCCTCCAATTTTTTCCTTCTGGAAGGGCAAGGACTAGGCACTTGAAGGCATTACCGACGCCTCGCCAGGTGACCTTGATCTTGGGCCTCCACTAGGTTTGCGTGAAAAGGAAGGGAGTCGAGCAGGACTTTCCCAGGGGGCGGGGCCAGCCCAGGCTCCCTCATGGGTCCTGGCTCCTGTTGTCAACAACGCCCTTTCCCCGGAGGCAGGGGGGCTCCTGCTTTGACCCCGCCGGCAGCCAGGCCAACAGAAGGGCGTGCTCAGATAAGGGGTGCTACTGTGCCAACTGGCCTACTACGTGTGTCCTAACCTTCTTAATCCTTCTGCCCTAAAAGCTTCCCAGCCTGCTTTCCGATTATCCTCACCAGCCCAGAAGATTTGTGTCAAGCATCCCTTTGCCTAGTAGGGATTCTGGAAAACACACGCATACACACTAACACACACACACACACAATACTTGTTCTGTATCCAGCACTAAGTGACTCAGAAATAGTGACTCATTTACTCCTCATAGCAAAACGATGCCGTAGGAACCATAATTGTCCCGTATTTATAGTAAAATAAAGGCATAAAGAGGTTAATAACTCGCCCAAGGTCATGAGCTTGTAAAAAGAGGTGTCCGAATTTGAACCTAGGTCTTCTGGCTTCAGAATCCCAGCTTTTAACCACCACTGTCTTTCTATTTAAGAAACAACCCCCTCAAACCCCATTATAATCGCCCTGCTAGTTACCTCTCCTCCTTCCAGCCCTTTCCAATCCCGGTTGAGAATCGCTGCATTATTGCAGAGGTCTTATGGAAAAACCCCATACACCAAGACGGCACATATTTAAATAGAGCATATAGAAGAGGATTAGGAAACATACAGATTTGAGTATATGATTGGGATCAAGGGATGAAGTGTGAAAAAGGGAAGTTGGGAACACAGGAAGGCATCTGTTGTCACAGTGACCGGTGTGATACACAGTGAGCAGAGCCGGGGGACCCAAACCCCCTGCGGGACTGTCTCTCGCACCAAGAATTGTGCAGCCCCAATGCCAACGTCGCCCCATGGCAAAACACTAAGCACGATCTGAAGGGAAGAATGAAGCAGAGAAGGAACAAAAGAGACCTCCTCTCATCTCCTAGAAGTCAAGCGCTCATGTCTCCAGCTGGGGGTGTGGGCAGAGGTCATCTCTGGGGTGAGGGTGAGGTGGGAAGGAAGCTCCCCCCAGGTACCCTGCAGCCCATGACGACGTGTCTGCTGCAGAATCCACAAGCTGCTCCGGGATTGTTACAAGGTCCTCTAACGAGCTGTGGTCGGGTTAGAGGAAGCTTTCAGAAGAATGATGTTTGTAAAGTTATATGAAAAACAATGTTCTCTCCCCCTCGGGGAATGGGATTATTCCGAGGGTTTATGCTGTGGTTTGTAAAGTGCTGTCTGTGGATGAAACGTGTAGCATAAACCTGCAAGGGAACTGTTGCAACCTGCAATTTAAAAGCCCTCTCCTTGCGTCATGACCTTCGACCCAGTGATCCCACTTCTAGGACTCCGAGTAAATCAAGGGGAGGGCCAAGACCCATGCAGAAAGATGTTCATCGCAGCATTATTTATAAAAGCAAAGAGCTGGATGCCACTCAAAGGCTCGTTGATAGGGGAAATGGTAAGTAAACCTTGGTACGACTCTGTGATGGAGTATTTTGCAACCGATTTTTAAAAAATCCCTTACAAAGAGTTTTGTTAATGTAGGGAAATGCTTTTGTACATATAATGTGAGGTAAAAACACAGGATACCAAATTATGTCACCTGACCTTTAACCCAGAAATCCCAATTTTGGAATCTATCCAACAATATTAAAACCAGCAGGATATTAGATAATATGCATAAGATTATTTACCGCTGTAGTATTTATAATGGATAAAACAAGAATAATAACAAAACTGAAAAGAACTGGCGTGTCCATCAGTAAGAGAATGCTTGATTAAATCGGGGCTCTTCCACAGCACAGAGGTGTATGCAATCATTTAAAAAAACTGTTTCATGTATATGCGTTCCAAATATTGTTAACTGAACAACGCAAGTTTCTAAATAATGGGCAAAGTACTATCATATCAAAACACACACACATAAACTCCACCCCTACAAATGCATATATACTCTGCATATTTGCATAGGCACAAAAGGTCCACAGTAACCACTTTGCCAAAGGGACAGGGTTGAGTGAAGATTTTTAGCTTTTTTTCATATCTCCATATTGTCTGACTTGTTTTGACAAGCATGTACCAACTTAGTAATGCAAAAAAATCTACCATGTTGAAAAAAATCAAGATGCACAACATTATCTCCACTGTATTAAAATGTATATGCCTGGGATAGGGGAAAAGACTAGAGAGAAATGTTCTCATATGCACCAATTGCTACTATGTAGTGTGCTGGAATTAGGAGTGATTTCCACTTTATTAAGTTTTTTTTTTTGATTTTCTAAATTGTCCATCTTGGGTGTCTATATTACTTTCCTAATCTGAGTGAATAAATGGATGACAGATGGATGAATACACACAGACAGAAGATAGGAAAGAAGGGAGGGAGGGATGAAGAGAGAAAGAAAGAAGTAGATTTAGCAGTTCAATGAATGGACAGCCTCCATTTTTCCTTGCATTTTCTTCTCCAAGGAAATCAGGGGTTCTGAGGTTCACATTTGCCCCACGCCTATCTGCTCTCCCACGTCAAGGACCCACATGGAGGCTTGTGCAGATGTGCAGCTGAACCTGATTACAGAGGCAGCAACATCTGCACGGTATGGTTTATGTCAATTCTATAATGGGCGAAACCCTCTGGAATTAATATCTGATGAAGAAATAAACCTGTTAACAGGACAGATTTATGGCATTCAAATTACTATTGATCCATTCAGTACACAACTAATAAAAACCTTCCTTGCGTGACCTTCCACCTTGCGCACGCTTAAGCAAATTATCTCTAATAAACAAGTACTATGAGGACCCAAGGAAAATGTCAACCTATAAATTACTGAGCTTCCCCCTCTCTTCTTTCTCTCTCTCTCTCTCTCTGAACGGAGATGGATGTTAGGCACCAGCATCTGGTTTATGCACCTTGTGATCAAGTCTAGAGATTTCCCCAAAGTCTTGTAACACATCAGAGATTCTTCCTTGTTGAACTGGGTACAATAGCACAAGAGCATCCTGCCTCTCAATGAGCAACTCAGTGAAAACCACCAGACAACAACCATCTCCTAAGAGCTAATGGAAAAAAAGAAACGTAGTCTAGAAGCCAAGAAATATGGATTTGTGTCTCGGACCTCTACTTCTTTACCTGTGTGACCTTGGGCAGGTCACTTCACCTCTATGTTGCAATTCCAACCCAAATCAAAACATAATCAAATAAAACAGTGTACTTAACCTCACGTGGTTAAGTTCTATGCTACTTGCTGAAATGTTTGCAGACAGCTTACACACAATGGATGGCAATGGACCCAAGGTCGGGGATCTCCCAGCATCTCCCCATTCAGACAGGTACTGGATTCACGGGGCCTGGCCATACCCAATTCCCCCAAGTGCTAGAGAAGGGCTGGGTAGCAGATATATAATGGCTCCAATACGACGGAAGGGTAGGTCTGTTCCTCACAGTCATTCAGGGGAACAAACAGGAAGAGGCTCTTTCATCTTAGATTCTAAGATCGCCCTGAGTGTCATCTTCATTCTAACTAGACCGAAAGGAAAAAACCAAGCAAATGTGGAGGACTGCACATTTGGAGGGTTTCCATTGGTCCAGATTGGAGCCGCTGGGCATCACTCTGCATGAATTGCATAAATTAGCATTCAGTCACTTGGCCAGGTATTACTGCCAGGGAGGGTGGCAAGGAGTCCCAAGGTGTGCGCCCAGGAATAAGCAGGGATTATCTAACATTATCTGTCACACTCAGCATTAGTGAAAATACAAATACGGAGAAATGTTGTCATGGGTTCCTGTACTTATTCACCAGCCTAGTCCAAACCATTGCTTCCCTGGCCTTTGGACAAGTTTTTGATTTCATATCTCTGAGCTTAACCTTGTGCTTTTGGAATACAAAACTCTTAATATGTTCCTCACAGTTTTCTTATGAGGTTTAAGTGGGATTAGGACTTTCTGGTGCTTCTGCACATGGACCACCAGGATCACAGAATATTGGCAAGGCAGTGGCAGATTTGGGGCACTGATCCTTTTCACCACTGCATTTACCTCTCAGGGATATGACAAAGCCTCATTTTCCAAGAAGGTCTTGTATAACAAACGGGAAACGTAATATTCAAGTTTCTAAACAGCTCTGTGTGACACCATGAACTTATTTTTTTAAGTGAAGCACTTGAGGATATATTAAACAAAAACGTGAAATTCCTATTATTCAAGAGAAAGAAAAGAGAAGAAAATAGAACCGGAAACTAAAAGTCAGTGGGCCAAATTTTCTTGGTAATAATAGTCTATCAACCAAGCAGAGCATCAGATATGAAAGCACCCTATCTTTGGAACACTCGAGTTACTTCGAAGTAGACTAAGAATTCTTAGAAGACACACCAGAAGGATTGGACAGATGGAGTTTTCCATATCTAAAAACGCGTTGGCAAACTATAGCCCATGAACCAAATCCAGCCCACTGCCTGTTTTTGTAAATAAAGTTTTATTGGAAAACAGCCACACCCATTTAGTTACATATTGCCTGTGTGTGTGTGTGTGTGTGTGTGTGTGTGTGTGTGTGTGTGTTCTCGCGTGCGTGCACGCACAGGTGCAAGTTACAACAGCAGAGTTGAGTATTTGTAAGCAGACCGTCTGGCCTGCAAAACCTAAAATATTTACTATCTATCTCTTTGCCAACCCCTGTTCTAAAATAAAAATCGCGTTGAGATTGCTCAATCTGACTCAAATTTAAGTGCCAAGGATGAGCCACAACCCAAACCTAGTTGGATAAACCTTGGTCCAAATGAAGGACGGCTGCAGCTGCTTGTCTCTCCTCTCCCACTCCGCTGCCCACTTTCAAATAAAAGAGCTGGTGAATTGACGAACAGCCACAGAATTTCTGGGAGCTGGAACAAGAGGGATTTAAGGGTGCTGTAATGACACCATAAAAGCTTTGTTGGGTTGCTTTTATGGGCCCGAGAAAGCTCAGAGGAGCCTGACCCTAAGAGGTGAGCGGAAGTGTGTAAAAGGCTTGCCTTTGGGATAAATGCATATCAAGACCCGTCCGCGGAGGGAGAGCGCAAAAAAAAAAAAAGGGGGGGGGGAAATAAATGACAAGTACAGTACTTTAACAGGGAAAATTTCCTCCGAAAGGAAGCAAGCAATGAGGCCAGGCACGAATAAATGGTGTAGAAATGACAGTCGCGCTCTTCCGTGGGGCCACAGCTGCACTCCAGGCTGATAAGATCCAGCATGTGTCAATTGCCATGGCTCTCTTTTCACACTTCAATGTGAACTTTACAGTGAAAGGGGGACAGGAGCAGCGAAGGGGAAAACAGTGGCTCAGAAGGACTTGTGCACGGAGTGTGAAGCCATTTCAATTTTATATTCGAAAGGACTTTGTAGGTGATCCCACGAATGCGATTATACCCACCTAATAAAAGCAACATATGCTAAGACAATTAAAAGATTTTATTATACATCTATTCACTGTATTCCATTTTAGGCAGGAGGAGTGGAAACAGATGAGAGGGAAAGGATGCGTTTCCCAGGAAGGGGAACCAGGGTCGGTCTGTATTATGCCAGTGGGGAAATGAATGGGTGACGGTCTATTTTTAACACAAAGATGGATTATTAGATTACTCTTTACCAGAGCCCTTTTCACCTTGCAAAACACCAAGTCTCTGGTTTCATGACTGTATTAAGAGAAAATATAGCTGAAGACATCACCCTGCTTTCTTCAGCACTTGGTGTTTTGGTGTTCAACCACGCCCCCCACCCCAAACAATGCCAGAAAGAAAAAACTATGTCACTGGATTCAAAGTGTAATGACACGACGGCAAATGGAAATCAAGCTAATGTTTTTCTATCTCTTCATTCCACATATACTTATTGGGGACCAAAGAGGGGGCCAAAGCTTATACCAGAGACTGGAGATTCTAAAGAGAAGACAGTCTGTACCCTTAAGTAGCTCACTGTGACGGACTGCCAGCTTCCCACCCCAAACCCATTTGCATTTCTTCCTGCGCAAAGAGCTAGATTACATTTGCCAGCCTACCTTGCAGTTAGATGGCCACGTGGTTAGTTCTTATCAGTGGAATTGTCTGAGGCCAGTAAGTGGTATCAGCCAGCTGGCCGCGGATAGCCACTGGGAGAACGGAAACACGAGGTGGCTGGAGCCTGGGTCCCTGAGTCACTTTGTGGAACGTATCTGCCACTGGCCAGGAACACCCATTTATGCTGTTTCTCGAGTGAGAAGTACAGCTTTTGGGACATGAGCTATTATGCCTTTGGGGGGCTATTTGTTATTGCAGCCCAGCTTATCCTAACCAATAAGCTCATGACACAGATGTGCAAACAATCCACATAAAGGTCATTTCCAGACTATGTAATAGATGTTCTTGTGCGTACCTTGAGGTATGGGAACACAAGGGAAGAACCTATAGCTGAACTCTGGGGTCTAGGAAAGTTTCAGAGAGAAAGTAACATTTCAGCTGAAACTCAAAGGCATAAAGCATAAGGGATCTGACAGGCAAGGATAGAGGGAGGAAGGGAACTCAGGTAGAGGTTAGAATATGACCGAAAGCTCAGAGGTGGGAAAGGATGTAGCCAGTGAGTGGAATGGTGAGTATTCAGAGGAGTGGGGGGCAGGATGAGTGGGAGGAGAGGGTGAGAATGAATGGGTACATTAGGAGCACACAGTAGAGGGGCTCACAGAGGAATGGGGGAATCATACGATTAACTCTGTGAAACTATCTTTTTGTTACATATCAGTGCCAGGACATACAGCAGGCACACGTGTTGCCTATAACGCTACCACCGTCCTTGATCAGAATCAGAGCAAGTCCTCGCTGGGTCATGGCCATCGCTGGGTTAGATTCAGCCCATGGAAGGCCATGAGTCCCGTGAACTAGAGTTTCCACTTCCTGAGATGCCTTAGCCCAGGAACAAAGAGTCAATCAAGGCGAAGTGAACAACCTACCTAGTCATATCCATACAGCTAGAAATAGACACAGATTGTCCCATGGTTTGTGCTGGAGGGGACCAGAATGACCAGACACACAGCTATGTGGCTGACCTGGTGGCCACATGGAAATCTAGACAAATCCCAACCAAAATAGATGTGAACCTGCACAGGGAATTCTTAGACAGGGTACAATAAGCGAAAGCGATTGTTTCCTGGCTTCAGAGGAACTAGGTTTTGTTAGAGCCAACAAGCTGAATTTCAAATTTTCTTGGAAAATCTAATCGCTGAGCAGTTTCCAAATGCCTTCCTTGCATTCAAGGAATCAGTGGGGCATGTTAAACACGAGAGCTGTAAAGCCAGAGTTGACCGATCTTTAGTCTAGCTTGGTTTGGGGTTTTAGCTGGAGTCCACATAGTTTGCTCTGAAGCCCAAACGCTAGAGACGTGGGGTGCACGGTGCACGTGTAAGTTTTGGACAAGACTGGGAGGAGGTCGGAAGGGGGAAGAAGTTAATAAGAACTAATCTGCTGAGGGAGAAGCAGGAACATCAGGGTGAGACGGATCCAGGCAAGAATACCAATTCTTCAGGATTATGGCTAATAACAAACGGGATAAACTGGGCAGAATAAGAAGCATTTATGCAAAATGGCACCTAGAAAAGACTCAATGAAAGCTACTTTACTCAGCCTCCCCTTTTATTCTTCTTCATGACTCGGTGGGAATGTTTCTGCTAATGTTATCAAACGTGTTACTCAACAGCTTCTGAAATTTAATCATGAGCCATTTTTGTTAATTTCCTAAAAGAACACCTGTGTTTCATTCTGCCTCAGTCCTTTGGCTGAAAGTCGAAATTCACCGGGTATCAGTGCACTCTTAATCTGGAAGGATCTGTCATGACCATCCACATCCAGCCCAGGCATTAACTACTGTATTGTGGGGAAAAGACAATTTTTCAATAACTGCCTGACAGTTAAGGCAACAGAGAAAAATGCATAGCACTGATAACCCAGAGGCATTTCATCCTGACGTCTAGTGCTCAGCTGAGTAATGCGCGCTTTCCCCAGGGACCACAATGCCTGTATTGGCGTTGCTATTAACCTGCCCCTCAGAACTTTTCACTCTACAAAGCCAAGGGACTGAAACTTCACAAGACCAAGTTCAAGTAAATAGTCTGGCTAGATGTGAGGGCTACTTATAAATGCTTATCTTGAAAATACAATATCCAACCGTTCACAAGCTTCCACAAGATTTTACTGGTGACACATTTTAAATTAGACTTTTTTCCAATTATAACGGTAATACTTTGAACATTCTGAAAAGTGAAAGAAGTACCCAGGTATAGAATACATTCCCCTCTCTCCTCTCCTCCTGTTCATCCTTCTGTAATATAGTTCTAGCCAGAGACTACATTCCATTTTGAACTCCACCTTTGTCATTAAAACTTCTATGATGAGTATTTTCCCCAACTGTCGTTTGATTTCAGTGGCTGTCTAACATTCTGCTAAATAGATCTACCATGATGTATGGAATCATTCCCCAGCTGTTGAACCTCTAAGTTGATTCTCAAGTTTTACTGGGTGGGTTAGTTATTTTTTGTTTGTTTTTTGCTTTGTTTTGTTTTACATTTTGAAACTGGGGAGCTTTATCTTGCCTTGACTATTGGTGTCTGTGAGCTGTGGTCTCTTTTTGGGTCTTTGAAGACTGACTAAGGGAAGCAGGTTACGAAGCTTCCAGGGCTGACCAGTTCAAGTATTTGCCTGGGACACACTGAGCTCCTGATTCCAGGCTTTGTCTGTTAACTCATTTGGGTCCTGCATGCGGGTGAGTGAAAGAGACCCACGTGGACCGTCCCAATAATCAAATATCTGAACCGATGACTTTATTGTGCCCGAAACACACCAGGCTTTTTGTACGCTTCCAAGACGGTTCATGGATGGTTCCCTCCATCTGGAGTGTGCCCCTCCCATTCCTCTCAGGAAGCCCAGCAGGGGAGCAGATGAGACGAACCGATAGGGTTCACTCAGCGGTGACGTACATGCATACGGACACGGGCCTGGAGACATGCACACACGTGTGTTTCAAATGTGATGATCAATTTCTGGGGAGAATCCTGGATATCTCTCCAACACAATGAGATGAATTCACCACGGCATTCAAGTCATAACTTTACACTTCAATGGCCTTTTCTCTCACACACATGCGCACACACACACACACACACACACACAGAGAAAGAAGCCAACCATGTCTCACAGTCTATTTGCCCTTGGTAGCGAGATTGCCCAATTCCTGGAGAAGGCAAACACATACCTAAAGGAGTTCCAGAAGTTCTATCTTAGGGTAGAAATCCTGGGCATGATTCATATGGCTACATCCACTCAGTGAAGAGCAGACACGTGCTGAGGGCCTGCTCTGAGCCAGGTACTGAGTGGGGGCTCTGGGTACGCAGATGGGGCGTGGCCGCCCTCCAAGAGTTTGCAGCCCAAGCAGAAACACAAGGCCTTGTGGGATCTTAGCCACAGGTTAAGGAGGCCTATGCACTCCACGATGCACGTCTCTTTGCCTGATTCTGGAATCTGTGCTTTCTGCACTAGAGCAGCTGCATCTACTACACACGTCTTATGTGCCAAGTACCATGCATGGCGCTAGGATACATACGGTTCCTGCTCCCTAGACGCTCCGTGCCAAGTGGGGAAAGAGCAAAATAAGGACATCATTAGGGCAATGAGAAAAGTTCGCGGAGTATACAACCAACAAGGACCCCACGCCAATGCAGCCCCTGGCCTCCGCCTGCTACCTGGCAGCAGATCTCAGCCATACACTCACACAGGGGACAGTCACATCCCTGCCCTCCGTCCGCAGGCTCTGCAGAAGCTCCTTGCTCCTAAGAGCTGGGACGACCTGCCTGACTCGTGGCAAACTGCCAACTGCATTTGTAACCCAAGCCTGTGTGGATACAAAAATGCAGGAAGTCATCTTAAAAGGACGCACTAATTAGCTTCCTGGGATTTCAGATTTTAAAAGCTTTTGTGATCGAATTTGTTTCGGTCATTTTTTTTGAACGGATTCTGAAGATTGGTTCTGCTGTCAAGACATCAAAAAACAAACAGGAAAAAAAATGAGGTAAACTTCCTGGTTTCCACACGGAATGCTTTCAACGGGAAAGGAAGGAAAGCATTTGCCGATGTGCTGATAAAAAGCAAGATGGCATTAAAAGGCCACGATGCACAGTGAAGGACCGACGTCTCTTGGGAGGCTTGATCTGACATTGAGTTGCCCTTGAAAAGCACTGGTAAGGCCCCCTGTAAAATCAGCACCCACTGTCAGAAGACCTGAGGGGTACCGTTTTCATTTATATAAAAGATTAGGAAAAATGCAAGCAAACAAACAAAAAAAGAATTTTTAAGTTCTGAGTAGAAAAATGATGTGAAGGATCACAGAAGAATTATTCTTATCAACCACCCACCACTATTTTCACTAGGAATAAGGAGAGCTAATAGCGGAAAGGGTGTGTATAATAATTATATTTGTTCAGTGTGCGGGAATAAATAATAACTAGAATACTATACTATTACAGAAGTATAGAATCATATTATTCGATGGGTCCTATAATTGAAAGTCACTATCGAAACACTTCCTTATAGAGTTAATCCCTTCCTCTGTGCAGCCCCTAACCTTGTCTGTGTTTTCCCTGGGGTGCACACACCCCATGTTGTCATGATCTGTCAGCACACCTGTCTTCCAAGCTAGCCTGTGACCTCCAAGGCCACTGCATAAATTCCATCCATCTCACCTTCTGTGTGCCTAGCACCAGACCATCAGCAAAGAATCACGATGGAATTGAACGCAGGCCGTTTCTTCTTCAAGTTCACTTCTCTAGGCTGGCTAACCCTTTGGTCTATTCTTGGAAACATTTCCCAACATCTCACATTTTTCTTAAACTGGGGAGTGTGGGGAATATTGAGATAAGTCAATGTATTTACCATTTGCAGGCAAGGTGCTAATAATCGTCAACACACAGGAATCTGCAAAGACGTGGCCAAAGTCAGGAAAGAATCACGAGCTATCACCCCCAAACCTGGAAAGGCCTCATCTCCTGCTTACATTTCTTTTTTTTTTTTTTTTGAAAAAGTATGACCTTGCAAATTACAGCCTTATAAATTTAACTTCTAAATTTGGAAAGATACTAAAGAGAAAAAAAAAAAAGTCATGAAATGAGCTTGCAAAATCTTAAAGAGGGCATTTTACTATAAAGGAAGAAGTAGCTCTTGACTGTGAAAAGTAAGTTCTGTTTTCTCTGTTCTGAGTTTTTTTTTTTAAGTAAAATTTTTATCTTCCACAATGGGATCATGCAATCATTTGCTCCTAGGTAAGTAATTCATAGTCAGATTTAATTTTCTTAATCAGCCATTATTTTAGAGCATGAATAAAACTCATTGACTTATGAGACTGGTACCATCGTTATCCAAAGATAAAATTAAGTGGTGATATCAGTTTGGTTGTAAGTTGCTCCTTACAAGAAAAAGCATTAGGAAGCAGAGGACGAGAGGGCTTTTGGAGTCAGACCTGCGTCAAATTCCAACTTTACTACTTGCTAGCTGGGTGATCTTGGGCAAATCACTCCATCTCTCTGATCCCCTCTTTCCTCAACTATAAATCGGAGATGACGACAATGCCGTCAGGATAGTAGTGAGGATTAAATGAGATGATGTTGGTAAAAAGAAACATAGGGCATTCAACAGAGAACTGTTTCCCCTGGGAAAACATGGATAGATTGGATGGTTGAAGGGCATTACAGAAACTTCTACCAAGATGGAGGCAAATATAAGAGATCCCAACTTGTCTGATCTGGTTTGTGCTCATATAAAATCTCCTTTTGGAAGGGTAGTGAGGACGTCCTTCAAATTGTGATGCCCTTTATCCAGAGAAAGCTCTCATTTGAAAAGATACATGCACCCCAATGTTCACAGCAGCACTATTTACAATAGCCAAGACCTGAAAGCAACCTAAATGTCCATCAACAGATAAATAAAGAAGATGTGGTATATATACACAATGGAATATTTCTCAGCCATAAAAGGAATGAAATAATGCCATTTGCAGCAACATGGATGGACCTAGAGACTTTCATACTAAGTGAAGTAAGTCAGACTTACTGAGAAAAACAAATACCATATGATATCACTTATACATGGAATCTAAAATATGATACAAATGAACTTATTTACAAAACAGAAACAGACTCACAGACATAGAGAACAGACTTATGGTTACCAGGGGGGAAAGGGGGTGGGGGAGGGATAAATTAGGAGTTTGGAATTAGCAGATGCAAACTACTATATATAAAATAGGCGAACTACGAGGTCCTACTGTAGAGCACAGGGAACTATATTCAATATCCTGAAATGAACTATAATGGAAAAGAATCTGAAAAAGAACATATATATGTAAAACTGAAACTAACTAGTACATCAGAAACTAACGCAACATGGTAAATCAGCTATACCTCAATAAAAAAATCTTTAAAATAAAATGATTTAAACACACACACACACACACACACACACACACACACACACACACACACACGCTGTGATGTCCTGCAAGCGAGCACTGGGGTCTGGTCCGCAGAGCCAGTTCTGCTGAGCTATCTGGGACGGTTCTCACCATAGACTTTTTTATTTTTCCCATCTGTTTTTTTCCATCTTTATTTCTGGCTCCAAGTTCCCCGTACCAGGCCTGCTCTAAGATCTTCCCTAACAGTAGCAATTTCATCTAGAACCCTCTCATTGTTGACACTCAGGAAAAGGGCCCAGGGACGATAAGGGAAGTCCCCAGGGTCACAAAGGGAGTCCATAGCAAAGTTGGGCTAAAACCAGGCCTCTGACTCTTGATCTGGGTCTTTCCAACCGCCCTGCCCACCACCTGTTTAGCAGGCCCAGTCTGATTGCTGTGTGTCTTGATCACTCTCCTTTCTAGTTGTTGGCTGGGACTCGTGTTTCTGGCTTTAGCTATTTGTGTGAAGCAGGAAGGATGAAGCTGAAATTCCCTCCCCTGTCCTTGATTCTGGGCTGTGAGGGCTTTCCCTGGCTTCGGAAGGACAATGGGTTGGAGGAGATGTCAAGGAGGCCTGCCAGTCCGGTTTTTAAGAATTCCCAGAACGGGGCTCGGGGAGACCCTCTCCTCTGTGGCCACAGCCAAGCAGCATTTCTACACGTTCCTCCAGCTTGCAAAGGGAGAAGTCAAGTGTCACCGGGCAAGGTCGCTGCAGTTTATGCATTAATGGTGTTTTCTGGCCTCGGTCTTGTGATCTCTTTTTGTGCTCTCTGACCCATAACAGGCCTCAGACATGTGACAGGATAAAAATAAGCGACAGTCCAGAGTCAGGAAAATCGAGAGCCAGAAGCTCCTGCCTCCAAAATGGGAGGCTTTGGACATATTTGATGTCTCCCAGTCTCAGTGCATCTCTTCCATGGGGCAAAATCTACTGACTTTCCCGAATCGTGAAGGGAAGGTCTCAGTGGGCTTGTGTTTCTAAAATAGCTAGCATGTGCCTTGCACACGTGAATTCGTATATATAGACTCTCCAGAACTTTCTCTCTAAAGAAGCTCTGGGATCAAGATGTTTTACTGTAGGCCAGTTTTCAAAATGGAAGAGATCACACAATGAAAAACCTTTCACGTTTTAAAGGTTTTGTTCACAGACATTTTTAGTTTTCTAAACTGTGAAGGAATTAGAGGCCACAGCAGCCGACAGAGGTGGGGAGAGACCCAATTCTGGTCTCTGCTCGGATGCAAACAAGCTCTTTGATGTTGGGCAGGCTGACTGACTTCTCCAGGACTCAGTTTCCGTCTGAGTTTGTGGTTGGACTTCTTCTCCTTCCCCGAGGGGCGCTGCAGAGTGATCTGTGGGATGACAGTGCCTGGGATTCTAGTCGGCCTTTGGAAGGCTTACTGATCACTCCCTGCCTTCCTCTGTGTTTATAGGCCACCCATCCTCCACTCCTGGGTAACAGGGCGCTTGAACAGGGCGGGAAAGCGGGGGAGAGAGACTAAAATACCAGGGACTGGATGCCTCCTGGCTATTCCAGCTGCACATGCGCCAGCTAAGTCCCTGGGGGATGATTACAGTTGCCTGAGAAGATTCCTTAACTCTTTCTGGAGAAAGAGCTTAACGAACAGTCTAGTGGCTCAGAAGATGCTGGGAGGTATTAACAGCAGGGATTTTCTGTAAAATGGGGCAGCCGCTCTGGAAACAGCTTGGCAGTTCCTCCAAAAGTTAAACATAGATTACCATAGGACCCAGCAAGCCCACCCCTAAGTTTATTCCCAAGGGAGATAAAAACCTATGTCCACACAGAAACCTGTGTTCACACCAGCATGCGTCATAATAGCCAAAAGGCGGAAACAACCCTATTGTCCATCAAAGGATGAACGCGTAAACAAAATGTGGTATATCCATACAGTGGAATATTATTCAGCCATGTAAAAAAGAATAAGGGACTAAGTGAAGTAAGTCAGAAAGCAAAAGACAAATACTGTATGATATCACTTATATGTGGAATCTAAAATATGACACAAATGAACTTATCTGCGAAACAGAAACAGACTCATGGACATAGAGACCAGACTGGTGGTTGCCAAGGGGGAGGGGGTTGGGGGAGGGCTGGAGCGGGAGGTTTAGGGGAGCAGATGTGAGCTTTTATATACAGAATGGATGAACAACATGGTCCTACTGTACCGCACAGAGAACTATATTCAACATCCTATGATAAACCATAACGGAAAAGAATATAAAGGAAAGAATGTATATATATGTAGAACCGAATCACTTTGCTGTACAGCAGAAATTAACACATTGTAAATCAACGCTACTTCAATAAAAAATATTGATTATAGAAATAAATAAATCTGACACAGGCTACAAGTGAGATGAACTCAAGAACATTATGCAAAGTGAAAGAAGCCAGACACAAAAGGTCACATATTATATGACTGTTTTTATATGAAATATCCAGAAGAGGCAAATCCATAGAGATCAGAATCAGATTTGTGGGCAGGGAGGAACAAGGAGTGATTACTTAGTGGGTATAGGGTGTTTTTCTGGGATGATGAGAGACTTTTGAAACTACAAGAGGTGGTGGTTGTACAACATCACAAATTTACTAAACGCCGCTGAATTGTATGTTTCGTTTTATATTTTCTTGAGATACGAACTGTAGATTTTAAATGGTTAATTTTACGTTATGAGAATTTCACCTCAACTTTTAAAATGTTTGTAGAAAAAAGAAAAAAAGAGCAGAAGTCATTGTGCCCTGAGTCTGAATCTCAGCTCTGCCTCCTTTGATTTGTGTAACCTTGGGTAAGTGAGCCAGGCATTCTGGGCCACGGTTTTACTGTCTTTAAGTTGGAGAGAATGAGAAGACCCAGGACCCGTGAAGAATTCCATGAGATGCTAGACAGCAGCAAAGCACCTAGTTCAGGCCCAGGGCATGGTGGGCACACGTAGGAGTTGGCTCCCTCCCTTCTGCTCTATTCCCTTATGTCTGACCTGCCCTAAAAGGCACAGGCCAACCCAGATCTTCATGTCATTAGGTGCATGTTTTGGGATGGACCTAGAGATTATTAAACTAAGTGAAGTAAGTCAGACAGAGAAAGACAAGTATCATATGATATCACTTCCATGTGGAATCTTAAAAAATGATATAAATGGACTGATTTGCAAAACAGAAACAGACTCACAGACATAGAGAACAAACTTATGGGGGGGGGTACCAAAGGGGAAAGGCTAGGGGGAACTAAATTAGGAGGTTGGGATTAACAGATACACATCACTATATATAAGATAATCAACAAGGACCTACTGTATAGCACAGGGAACTCTACTCAATACTCTGTAATAACCTATATGGGAGAAGAATCTGGAAAACAACAGATATATGTATATGTAATAACTAAATCACTTTGCTGTGCAAATGATACTCTGTATCATACTCAATACTCTGTAATACTCAATACTAAATACTCTGTAATAACCTATATGGGGAAAGAATCTGGAAAACAATAGATATATGTATATGTAATAACTTAATCACTTTGCTGTGCACCTGAAACTAACATAACATTGTAACTCAACTATACTCCAGTATAAAATAAACATTTTTTTAAAAAGTATGAAAAAAGCACTAGGAACCATATGACAACCACTCTTATTCCCACTACTCACCAGTGGAACTGTTAGCATTTTGTCATATTTGCTTCATTGCTTTCCCCCCTTTTTTAAAAAAAATAATGGAATAAAACATTTCAGATGAAGCTCAAATTGATACTGTCCTCCATACTCAGCTCAGTATCTCTTTTGAGCAAATAAACAAGTCCATTAATGGGTTAATATGTGGAGAGATAATTGATTCATTCAACTGGGCTTTATTCAGGGCCTACTATGAGCAAGACATGACCTACAGGATGCAGACACAGCCTTACAGGGCTTTGTTTTAATTAATAATTTGAGCGTGCATGGGAGGTGGCAGTTCAGAGATACTAAAAGACAGCGGTCATCATATGCCCTGGTTAGCTCACTGTATTAAATAAAATCAGTGGTTTGCCTTCTGTATTTAGATTGCCGTTAACCAGCACAACTCAAAAAAACAGTCCATGTCACATCTTTAAGACACTCGCTACCCAGCAATTGTGCTGTTAGGAAATTTCAAAATAGGGGCTCTTGCCCAAATGGTGTAATTTTGCGCTCTCATAGATCTGCTATGGGAATCAAATTAGCTAACCTGAAAAAACATTTGGAAAATAGAATGCTACACAATCATCCCCAGCAGCTCTAAAACAAAGGAGGGTTATGAAGTGAGATGGGGTGAAGAGGAGACAAAAAGGGGACCGATCTGCAAACTAATAAGAATTTAAAATACAACCTCTGAGGGGAATAATGCAATTTCATCCTCCTGTGTCTCAGGAACTGAAGCCTGGAAAAAGCCTGGTTGAAACGCCCAGCTTGCTGAGTTGGGAAGGGGGGTGAAAAGTAGGGAGAAGACTTGGCGCTGGGCTTTCAGAAGTGACTCAAGTAAATATCTTTGTAATTTCATGTTTCCCTCAAAACCAGATGATTTGTTTGCACCATCAAAAAAAAAAAAAAAAAAAAGTCAAGAACGCACTATGGCAATACCCCACCTTGTCTGAACATTATGTGGGAGAGAAAGCTAGTTTATGCTGCTGGGGATACAGTTTTTTCAAAGGAGATCACTGTACCTGAAATGTAGGTAGTTATAAAAATGGCATTAATTTGCTTAGACCGAGCGATTTTCACAGGAGAGCAACTAGCAGAAAACATTATGAAAATGTCCAAGAGGACTGGTAATTGAGTTGATTAGTATGACCTTGGTTATGAAGGTAATAGAAGAGGGACCGGTGCTCAGACTGAGTTATAACTCTGTTCCCGGTTCAGCGACAGAGTGAGGGATGTAATTTGTTCAGGCTGACTCGGAGTAGCCAAGCCTGCCTGTGACAAAGTAATACAGTGACTAGCCGAGCTTGGCCTGCGCTTTTACCCTGACAGAGTAAACAGGACAGGGTCAAAGAAGAAATGATAGACTGGGCTCGGGTGCTGGTTCTCTGTATAGACACGCCAAGGGCAGCATCTTCTAGACACTGAGCCCCAGGAAGCCCTGAACTACCAAAGAGGGAAAAGAACACGACTGCTCCCCAGGTGAAACAAAACAAAGCAAAACACCAACATAAACAAAGAAGAAACATCCCGAGAAGGTCTATACTGAATTCACTCCGGCTCTGTTTTCCGTATTTTTTAAAGGCATTTATGAAGCAATATGCCACTGCCTGTGGGGGGAAATTTAGCTGCATTAATCATGAGAAAGCATCCTGGGTCTGGCTCCAAAGCCCGTGTTCTTTCTACTACACCTTCTTGAAAAAGGCAAACTTCTCCCAGTAACACACACACACACACACACACACACAGGAAGTTAACTCCGCAATCCTACATTCACTGTTGTTGACTGGATAGGGTCAGTGGATACCAAAGCGCTTACACTAAGTATAGAGAGTCACTAGCATTGTAACTGTTGCACAGAAGTTTACGTCCCAGCAGTTCTATCCACTTTCATAGCTGTCGTCACCTTCTTTATCAAGTTCACTGGAGGAAGAGATCTTAGAGAGAGCCTGGGATGGCCGGTACTCCAGAAACAGCTATGGCACCCCCAGAGCCCCTCAAATATAGGTTAAAAGTCTATACGCATGGGTCTTGGGCATCTCACGTACTATTCCTAATGAACGCGTATCAGGTTTGAGCTAGAGAGTTTTACTGGGAGAATCACAATAGGGTATCATCGTGCACATTTTCTTCCCTCTCTGGGGTGTGTGTGTTTGTGTGCATGTGTGTGTGTACGCGTGTGTATTTGTATGTTTTATGAGTCTCCGATTTCAGGGCTGTGGCTAAATAAATGACAAAGGACCCAGAATCCCCTGTCTCCTTGCCTCTGTCACCATGCTTGCTGACCCTCTAGTGAAAAGGATTTGACCACCACATGCGAGTGGAATAAATTATCGCTGACACTCCAATATTTAATTATGCAGCTGTCAGAGCGGCCCTTTTGAAATTCATTTTAATAAAGTGGGAACTTTCCCTTTCAAGGTTAGAGTGAGGGGAGCCACCTTTGGTGTCAGCTGGAGGTCTCCACCATGAGCTCTGCATTCTTGCTCCGGACGCCTGTCACTTGTCCTGATAGAAGGGCCTGATAACAGCTCTGATGCCTGGTGGCCCCCCCCCGAGCCCCACCCCGTCCCTGCCTGAATGAACATCCTTCATTTAAACCCACAATAATGAGGACCTCAAAGTCAGAGAGGCAGGCGCAAGGGCAGCCTGGAGGGGGTGAAAATGGCTTCTTGTTATAAAATTCACTCAATGTGGAAGTGGCAATCGAAAAGCAATCACGGCCATCTCCCCGTTTTAACTGGTTAACCAGAAATATTTAACATGGTGGAAAGGGGAAAAAAAAACCCCAAACAACCCCGGGGTAACGTGAGGGCACTCAGACACTGGCACTCCTCCGTTGCTTTGGCCCCAAACTCGTGAAAGAGAAATAAAAGTACTGACTTCTATATTGCTATAAAATAGAAGACAGTATTGTAGTTTTTGTAGTTTGGCTTCTGGGCCATAAAGTTGCACTGAGGAAATGCTTTTATTTGCCAAACGGAATGTGTGAATGGGATGAAGCCTGCCTATTGTGTATGTGCCTAAAGTCTGTGTTTAGCTTAGGCGTCTCACTGTTTGCATGTAAACCATGCCTACAAGGACCTAGAGAGGAAAACGTGGGTCGGGCTAGAGAAAGCAAAACAGAGTCACTCTAGACAGCCGGACTGGTACCTTTCTTCTCTCTTCTCTTTCCCTTTCTTTTATTTTTCACACTACATTCTCTCCCTTACCTTCCTTTTCCTTTTCCTCTGTTCCCCCCCCCCTCCCCCCCTTCTTTCTCTCTCTTTAATAACATGATTAATATTTATTGATTACTGACTGTATGCTGGGCACTGTCCGAAGTTCTTTGTATGCTTATCTCTTGCAGGGCTCCGAGCAACCCTATAAATTAGGTGCCTTAACGATTGTTCCCATTTTACAAAGGAGGAAACTGAAGCTCAGAGACACATGAATGGCCTTTCTCGAGATCACCCAGACAGCGTCCAGCACAGCTGAATCCAGACAGATGCCAAAGCATCTAAGATATTTCACAGTCTGCTGTGTTGATTTATTTTCTCTTTCTCTGGTCTCTTCCTTGCTAACTCTTTCTCTTACTGTCTTCCCTCCTCCTTCCTTCTCTCTCCCCCGATCTCTCCTTCCCGGGTTTGTATACACGTGTCTCTCATGGAATATATAACAGCTCCAAGTGAATGCACACAGAGACCCGGCTCGTACACACATACTGTAACGCTTGTCAACAAATACTGCTTTTGGAAAGAGGCCTCGTCCTGCGCGCGTGTTTGGATAAATGCCTGAAAGAGGACGTGCGTGTGACTGTTGAAAGGTGCTGTCTTTAAACCATAAGTAATAACCAGATCTGCCCATAAGCACTTTTTCTGGGAGAAAACATTCTTTTCCCGGAGGCTGGGAAGGTGGATCCTGAGATGAATGACAGAGAAACAGGAGGCAGAAAGCAATACCTGTGCCTTCACTCCACAGCTCTCTGAGGAGATCTGCTTTGCAGAAGGTCAAGGAAGGACCCCCAGACCCTGCCAGGGCTTAGAGCCAGCTACCCCAGCATGGCCTCAAGTGCAGCTGATAGGCAGGGTGCCCTTTTCGTGAGCTCTTGAGTTTCTTAATGGGGACTCCTGATAGCTGAGGATACAAGGCCTTGGCATGGCCTGGAGAAATTACAAAGGCGAACTTCACGCCTCCCTAGGTCTGCTCTTGTGTCCTGTGTTCCAGGATCTCAACCCCAAGGGTATCCCTGTTTCACAAAGGCCAGTGATAACTGAGGCCATCCACGCCTCCCCGTGTTTGCCATCAATGCTGCCCATTAGGGGAACACCAGTGCTACTGAGATAGCTTGAGAGTTAGTGTCTTATATGTGGGCTCCAGAGGAAGGCCCTGAACTTGAGAGAGACAAGCAAGGGTGAAGGGCGGTAGTACAATCCGTGCACCTGTGCACGTTACTCTGCTCTGCACGGCATTGGCCCCAAAACTTACAAGACAGGAAACTGCACTTCCAGGAAGAAAGTTCCTCCTGGGAGCCCCTGCACCTGTCACATAGGAAGCCCTCCATGAGGGTTTATCGAATGTAACTCATACCAGCATTTCATCAACCCAACGACAGAAGAAACAAAAACGCCTTTCAGTCCATGAAAACAATTGTGTAAGATCAGACACCTTGGTTAACAGGTAGGAACACTCAACAAGAGCTCGGGATAGTTTGTGGGGTGAACCAGTGACCAACTCAGAAATCACTGATGACTTAAAGCTGCCCCCCTCCCCCCAAAAAAAGGACAAGTATAGGAGACAGGTGTCCTGCCTCTGGCCCTGGCTCCTGCCAACTTATGAAGACATTTTGTACAGGTCGAGTCACATCTCCAGGCTTTGGCTGGCCTTTTTGGGGCCTGGGACGGAAAATGAAGGCCCAGGGCACCCTACCTAAAGGGACAGTTGAAAGATAAGCCAGGGAGGTGGTAGAAGAAGCATTTGTGAAAAGTGAAGAATCTAGATGTAACTTGCTCAGAAACTTTTTCATTTCTGTTTCTCTCTCTTTCACTCTCTGTTGAGCCAGTATTCCTTGGCTGTTTACTGTATGTGGCAAGCTTATGCTCTGGGCTTCCCATGTCATCCTTATAACAACCTTGAGTGGGAGGGAGGCGCTGTAATGACCTTCATCTTAGAGATAAAGAAACTGAGGCTTAGCAAGCTAACTGATTCGTTCAAGGTCATTTAGCTTATACAGGATGGAGGGAGGATTTGAAATGAGCGATGCTTCACCCCACCAGCAAGGCTCTTAAACTCCATGCCATATTTCTACCTCTTTTCCTTGCATCCTGGAAGTGAGTCCAGAATTGCCTCTACCTATACTTGGCAAATCTGTTTAATGAGGTCGATGTTAAATAATACACAGATGTCTTTTGGAAGAGGGGGGAAGTGGTGCCCTTTACCTGCAATGTTGACACAATCATAGTAATAAAAATAGTAATGGCAGTGTAATACCAGCAGCAGACACCTTTATCAAACTAGATTAGGTAACAGGCTATATTTGAACATGTATCTGTATTGTATATATTTTATGTATGTATATATATATGTATATGTATATCTACACACACACATACATATACGCACATACACATTTTTTTCTCTAATCTGCACTATTATTATTCCCATTTCATTACTACGGAAACCAAGGCTCAGAGAAGCTAAATATCTTGCTCAGGATCATATGGGAAGTAACTGAAGAGCCAAGTTTGATATATCCATCTACCTGACCCAAAGTTATTGCTCTTGAAAGAAAAAAATAATTAAAATAAAACCAAAAAAAAAAAAAAAAAACTTCCACAGTGGCTCTATGTCAGTTTAGAATTTATATAACTGTTTCAAGTACACAGTTTCCTTTAATCCTGACGACAATCCTGTGAGTAGCTATTACTGATATCAGTGTGGAGTATTCATCCGACCCCGATTTTACAGATGATGGGATCATGGGGCTGGAGGTGATTTGACTTGCCCAGGGAGCTGCAGCCAACAGCAGGGGGAACTGGGACCAAAAACCAGTCCTCAGACTTGTACTCATTGTGTCCCATCGTGTCCCCCTTGCTCGACGGGGAAGGGCTTGCCCCTGCCTGGTGGCTCTGCGAACCAGAGACATCCATGAATCAAGACACTCCTCCTGGGACTTCCCTGGTGGTCCAGTGGTTAACAATCCGCCTTCCGATGCAGAAGACGTGGGTTCAATCTAAGCCCGTGCACTCTAGAGCCCGCGTGCCTCAACTACTGAGCACGCGCACTCTGAAGCCCACGCGCTGCAACTAGAGAGCCTGAGCGCCGCAACTACTGAGCCCGCACACTCTAGAGCCCGCCCGCGTGCCGCAAGAAAGATCCCGAGTGCCGCAACTAAGACCCGACACAGCCAAATAAATAAATAAATATTGGGGGCGGGGGAAAGACACTCCTCCCGCTGAGGTTCTCAGAACTGACAGCTTCCATCTTCAACAAACAGCCTCGTGCTCATTTGGATGTTCCTGGCCTCGGGTGTAGGGCCCCCACTCCAACAACTCCTTTGCCAAGTGAATTTAGACAATGTTCTCAATGCCAGTTCTCTCGCCGCAAATGGGAAGAGACTTACAAAGCAGCTGGCAGCAGCCGCTTGTCACAGCTTTTGCAGTCAGAAATAATGACGGGTCAAAGCCAGCCCCAAATCCCAAAGCTCGCCAGGTACGCGTCCTGATGCTAGGAGTCCGAACGCCCCTCCTGAGCGGACCCTCTTCAAAGAGCAAGTGTAGCATCCACCCCCAAGATGACAAGCAAAGCCTGGAGGGCTGGGAGGGAGAAATAAATCCTGACTCAACGAGGAGAAGGATTAAAAAGTCACCTAGCATGAGGAGAATTCGCACTCCACAAATTTTTCTCGACTGAGTAAATTTAAAGAAATAAAACTAGATTGAGCATGCGTTTAATACTGGCTGCTATCTTTTGCTCTGCTCTGCTCAGTGGCTTGTTAAATATGAAAAGATTTGCCCTGCAAGGAGACACAGGGAGAGGCAATCTCTGAGGAACTCATCAACCACCCGGCCCCTCCTCTTTGTAACCTGGGTGAGATGGAGAGTCCTTTTTTTTTTTTTTTCCTTCCATCACCCGAGCGCCCCGGTCTTGTGTACAAGTCTCAAATACGATCATGGTATCACCACTGCCTCTTAATGAAAGGTGTGATATAAAAAGCGCATTCGAGATGCCAGGAGTTTCCCTTTCTGACCCTGGCTGCCTGAGAGGCAAATTGCATTAGAAAATGACATGCCATTCATCTCGCGAGTACTTGCAGGAACATTTAGCTAATTAAATGATTAATAAATTTAACACTGCTTTATAATTTCATTTAGCTGTGTTGGAAATCACACGGTAAGCTGCCTATGCACCGAATGAGATTAGGTGGGAGTGAGGGTTTCGGAGGCTGCCCTGGTAATTGAGATTAGTCTATTACTATGGTGACCTTTTTAACTTTTATATTCTCTTGTTAAAGCGAAATAAAATTTTATTCACTTTTAAGGAATATTTACTTAGAGAAATTTACATGAAATTAAAGAAACACGGAGCCCAGAAGCCTACTGGGGCCAGAATCCACGCACTGTTTCCTTTGTAATTTTCAGAGCCCCTTTAGGAAACTGTCCTTAAGCTGGAGGCAGAGTGGAGAATGGTGTGTCTTTAGGTAGATCATTCATTCACTCAATGAATGCTGAGTCCCTGGTTATACCCTGGGCACACTTCTAGGCCCTGGTACTATAGCAGTAAACATGCCCCAGGTCCCTGCTTTCCTAGAACTTAAACTATACTAGAGAAATACAGACAAGAAGCAAATAAATAAACAACAAAATAACAGAGAGTAATAGTAATAAGCACAGTGTAGAGAATTAGACAAGATGGCCTCTGTAGGCTGGGGAGCTAAAGAAAATCTCTCTTCAGAGGTGACAATTAAGCTGAGATCTGAGTGAGAAAAAGCAATCAGCCATAAAAAGCTCAGAAGCAATAGCGCACCAGAACAGAGGAGACGGAGGGTGAAGGTCCCGAGGAGGGAATGCATGAATTTGGTGTATTCAAGGCACAGAGAGGACAGTGAGACTGGGAGCTGAGAAGCTGGAGGAAAGGTCCCGAGGAGGGAATGCATGAATTTGGTGTATTCAAGGCACAGAGAGGACAGACAGTGAGACTGGGAGCTGAGAAGCTGGAGGAAGTTGGTGATGCAGCAGATGTAGGAAGGGTCAGACGAGGAAGGCCTTGCTGACCACAATAAGGAGTTTGGACATTTTTAAGTCGGTGTAGTGGGAAGCCATTAGAGGGTTATAAGCAGGGCACTGGCACCATCTATCAAGTGATTCCATCTAAACTAAGGGCTTCTGCAGCCACAATTAAGAGTGCGACTGAGGCCACCTCCTAACTTGTTGAAGAACAAAAAGACTGATTTGGTTTCTCTCACCTTCGGCCTCCTTTTTTTTTTTTTTTTTTTTTTTCTTTTTGGCCGCACAGCGCAGCTTGCAGGATCTTAGTTCCCTGACCAGGGATCTAACCTGTGCCTCTGGCAGTGAAAGCACGGAGTCCTAACCATTGGACCACCAGGGAATTCTCCAGCCTCCTTTCTAAGTTGTGCTTTTTTCCAACTGAAAACTGTATTTGCTGGTCTGGCTTCTCTGTTCTTTTCTCAATATGGTCAGCTCTCCATATCTGTGGGTTCCACATCCGCAGATTCAACCAACAGTGGATCAAAAATATTTGAAAAAAAAAAAAAGTCCCAGAGGGCTTCCCTGGTGGCGCAGTGGTTGAGAATCTGCCTGCCAATGCAGGGGACACGGGTTCGAGCCCTAGTCCGGGAAGATCCCACACACCGCGGAGCAACTAAACCCGTGAGTCATAACTGCTGAGCCTGCGCGTCTGGAGCCTGTGCTCCGCAACGGGAGAGGCCCGCGCACCGCGATGAAGAGTGGCCCCCGCTCGCCGCAACTGGAGAAAGCCCTCGCACAGAAATGAAGACCCAACACAGCCAAAAATAAATTAAAAAAAAAAAAAAAAAAGTCCCAGAAAGTTCCAAATAGCAAAACTTGAATTTGTTGCATGCTGGCAACTATTTACTTAGCATTTACATTGTATTTACAGCTACTTACATAGCATTTACACTGTATTAGGTATTATACCTAATCTAGAAATGATTTAAAGTATATGGGAGGATGTACATTGGTTACATGCAAATTCTATGCCATTTTATATAAGGGACTCGAGCGTCTGAGGATTTGGTATCCACAGGGGGTCCCAGAACCAATCTCCATGGATACTGACCGGATGTGGTACCTTGTTGTCCCAGGTGCTTTGAAAATGTTTCTGATTATCCCCTTCTTTACAGTTCTTCTCATCCAATTTTCGCTCTCCTCATCCGTAAAGTCCCAAAGTGTATATATATATTCTTTTCCTTCTTTTTTTTTTTTTTTTAAGATCTTTATTGGGGTATAATTGCTTTGCAATGGTGTGTTAGTTTCTACTTTATAACAAAGTGAATCAGCTATACGTATACATATATATCCCCATATCTCCTCCCTCTTGCGTCTCCCTCCCACCCTCCCTATCCCACCCCTCTAGGTGGTCACAAAGCACAGAGCTGATCTCCCTGTGCTATGCGGCTGCTTCCCACTAGCTATCTATTTTACACTTGGTAGTGTATATATGTCCACGGCACTCTCTCACTTCGTCCCAGCTCAAAGTATATATTTTTAAACTTCAGAAGTCTCTGCTTGGTTCTCTCCTGTATTAACCACGTCTTTAGTTTTTCTGTATTCTGATGCTTTGACATCTGGGCCTTGCTGACCTTGGAGGGACTGCCCCTCCCAGAATTAGTTAGTTCCTAGAGATGACAAACAGTTCACCTGAGCCTTTCAAATGTAAATCAACCAATCCTGAACCTAGACTCCAATCCCTTTCTTTATTGGGCTTTCAATTCCTGGCCACTATCCCTCTGCCTTAATCACCCCAGGGCCAGGTACCAGACAACTAGGGGAAGGCCCTTCTGTCCAGAGCCTGCCGAATTTATTCAGACAAGCCAATCCTATGTCTGCTCACTCTGCCTCACCTGTTGCTTCCTAAAGAAACCACAATAAAGGCTCTTGTCCAGTTTCACTCTCTCCCTCTGCTTCCTGACTGACCCTGGTGCTTCCCCAAATGCCCTCCCCTCCATGGCACTGGGTGTCCTGTTCTCGAGATCTGTTGAGAATCGCAAACTGTCTTTGCGATGGCAGTTGTCTTCTGATATGCTGGTCTTACTGTACCTAAATAATAATAAAACCTACCTTTCAAAAAATCTCCAGATACCCAGTCTTGTTGCTCACCAAATAATAATACTTACTGAGGTCTTGCTACGTGCCAGACGCTGTAGAGACAGGACTGACCTTAAGTGACTCTAATTTAACCCTCCCTCCTACAACCCTGAAAAGAGGATAGTTTGGGGCCATTTTATACATGAAGAAACTGAAACAGAGTTTATGAGACTTGACCAAGGCCACGTGGCTCTAAGTGTTAGAGCTGGGAGTTAAACCCAGAATAGAGATGGTGTAGTTCATAAATTAAGAGGAAGAAAGATCAGTTTCCTTCCCGATGAAATGAACTAAAAACTGCATCTTAACAGACGCTTGAATAATTTTGTTCTGTCTTGTTGGATTGTCCTGCCAAACTTGTTTGGAATTTGCTGCTGCAATTTGTTGCTCAATCCCTTTCTCTGGTATCTGCCTAGTTTCTCATCCAGGCATATTTATCTCGAATTCCACTTTTGCCCTAATTCCTTCTCTTAAGTTAATATAAGTACTTAGAAAATGTCTAAAGAAATGTCTGGGGCCATTTTACCAGCTGTCTTGTGCCATTCTTCCAGAATGAGGGCCGATTCCTTAGAATACTGCTAACAATCATCAAACAACTTCACACTTCTGATGCTAAGTCACATTTTGCAAATCTATGTATTCAACATTAAAAGTTTTTGCTGTTAGTTGTTGTTGATTTTTTTCCCCCCTACCAGCCCACAGAGAAGATGAAATAAAAGATCTTCCCTTCAGCAAGTGTTTAAAGTAGAGTAGCTTCAATTTCAGGTAATTAGGCATACATCCCTTGGATATTCTTAAGACTTTGAACATATACACACCCTTAAAATTTGAAACCCTGTGATACCTGCTGTAAACTCTCAGATTTGTAAGCAATTACCTTTGTAAGCAGCGTTTCTGGAAAGTAACATCTGTGTGTGATTCACACTTTTTTATTTTAACTTGTTAATTGTCTGGTTGTTAACTCTACTAATCTTATGATGCTTAAGAATTCGTCATTCTTCTTCCAATGTCTTCTACTTAGTGTGCAAAATTTGGACACACCTGTGTAATTAAAATATTTTCTGCTTAAAAAAAAAATCCCAGTTGTCTGGCTTACAGACAATCACATTAGCACCTGTTAGGAGTAACAGATGAAGTAATGAGTAGCAAGAACATGCATATCCTAGTTTTGAAGAAGTGGTGACCTGCCTGATTTTCTAGAAATTGCAAGCTCAATATTTTACTCTTATATTTTTAATAGTGATATGACTATGTGAGTTACAAGTGCTTAGATGCTTTAAGTATTTCCTTCATCTTCATTAGATGTTCAGAAATCACCAGAGAGACTTGTGCCTAGATCTTTTTAAGCTGGAATTCTTCCTCCCTTCTTCCCTTTCTCCCTCTTTCTTTTTCAAATGTATTAGTCCGCTATGAAACCTGACACCACACTAGGCACTGATGATAAGACAAGAAAAAGAATTCTGCCTTCCTAGGAGTTTACAATATAATCCTCTCTATTCAAAATGTGGCTCATGGACCATCCTCATTTGCATCCCCTGTGAGCTTGTTAGGGATGCAGAATCCGCATTCCATCCCAGACATCCTGAATCCAAATCTGTACTTTCAGGAGGATCCCTAAGTGATGCGTAAGCACGTTAGAATTGGATAAGATCCTCTAGTGCAGGGGTCTGTTATCTCTGACAAGCAGGCCAAATCTAGGCAGCCATCTGGTTTCGCTGTTATTGTTGTTTACTTTTTACTGTCTATGATCTAGGAATGGTTATATTTTAAATGGCTATATGACTACTTACCTCTGCTTTAGTAGCCTCCATTTTGTCTCTTGGACTGCAAACTCTAAACTCTTTACTTTCTGGCTTTTTAAGTGAAAGTCTGCTAACCCCTGTTCTCCAATTTAGATGATTCTAGAACCCAAGGTATGAATGAAGGCATGGATGAATGTTATCTTTTGAAAAAAACATGGCACCGTGACACTGAAAATAACTGTCAAACTGCCAAGTGTCAGATGTCAGAGGAGCGACTATATATTTTTGTGTGTGTCTATTTTTTGTTGTTTGTTTGTTTTTACAAAAACTGTGACATGTATTCAACAGGAAAATTGGCACTGAAAGCCTGTATCTTGGAACAAACTTATAAAAGCTACAAGTGTAATATGAATTTCACAGCCCACACTCAGAGATCCATCAGGTCCTGAAAAAGCAGTTCTCAGAACCGGAAGAACCCCAAAACATGAAAATTACTGCAACTGGTTCCATCACAGTTCATATAAAAGTAATGAACAGCAAACTAAAGACGGCTGTTTTACCACACATATCCACCTGCAAAAGGGCTGTGTTTTTAGATGTTGCAAACTTCCAAATTAAGAAGACACAAAATCGCCATTTACTTTCTCCATCGTTTCAAAAAACAAGAGCGGTTACGTCCTTTCGATTGAATTAACCTTTTTTGGCAGACAGTTTTATTTTTTAATATGTCCATATCCATATCTATCCTTTAGGGGTGGATTAACTAAGCAAATGTTAGTTCGGGGACAGTGTTGAGGATGGATAAGGAGAAAGAAGAAGACGAGACAAGAACTGAAATCAGAGAGGAGAGACAGGAAGAATCAAGAGCAGACAATCTTCAGAAAAAGAAACTCAGATAGGGAACAGGGGACAACATTTCCACAGGGTCAGTGCCCTGATCACTGCCCAGCTGACAATAAATAAATACTTGCTGCATTGGATTAAATTAAAAGGAGTAAAGTGGGTGTTAATTTGCAATGGCAAGACCCAAGGTGCCAACTTTTCATACCACGTAGGGCTTTGACATTAAATGAATGGGAGCCTGTTCTTTGAAGATCATCTGTGATGCTTCAACTCAGCTGGTTAGAACAGGGGCCCAAGGGAACCAAAGTTCTCTGGATCGGGGCAGAAAGCTTTGCTCTCTTTCCTCCCAAGCGCTACATGTTTGTGGAGTACAGTCATGGCTAGCATCGGATGACAGGACAACAGTGTGGACAGTCCAGCCTAGTCCATCAACAGGCCTGGAAAGAATTATTCGAAGCTTAGGGGCTGTCACTTGGCCAAGAGCATCTCCCTTGAGTATAGATTACAACCTGATCTTTATTTGAACGCATTGCCCTGAAAGAGAAGGCACTTAAAACAAAACAAAACAAAACAAAAACAGATGATATGAAAGTCTGCTTTAGCTGACTATGGTATTGGGGGGAATTAAGCAGTGTGCATGACGAGATTAAGGCCTTGTATGATTCCCAACTTATGATTAACGCAGTCACAGCAAAACGGAGAGGGTCTTTACTGCCTTTCAGCGAGGTAACTGACGGCGCGCGGGGATTATTAGTATTGCTACTTAGGCTAATACACAATCTGAATTTCCAGAAATGTCATTACTGTGGGCTGCTCCCTAGGGATCTATGTATAATGGCAGAAGTTACCACCCAAGGACATCTCCCCAGCCCCTAAAGAAATACCCACAGACAGAGAAGGGTTCGGCGTGGCTTCCCTCTCACTGAAAGGGCTGCTCAGAATGACTGATTAGACTCTTGGCCTCCCAGAAAAATTGTACAGGGGCCTTTCCAAGCTGGAGACGGGAAGCCAGATGGGGCAGGGTTCAAATCCCAGCACCGGTACTTCTTAGCCAGCCACTCTAATTTACTCTGTCTCAGTTTCCTCCTCCTCAAATGGGATTTTTAGGAGGTTAAATGAAAAATACAGCAACTTCCTGGCACATAGTGTGTGCTCAGTGGATTTTGGGTTTTTTCGTCTTGTGCTCATAGAAACCGGGCCTTTGTTCCTGGGGTGCATGCTGCCCACCAGGCCTTTCCAGGCTTCATCTAGGAGCCTGTATTCTCCTTTTTCCCAGTGTCACCTCCTCCAGGAAGCCTCCCCTGATGCTCTTGGGCCAGGAGCAGTCCCCTCTTTCCACTGTCTCCTGGGCCTACTCCTATCCCTGCTTTTAACTCAAAGAATGGAACCCAGCTCCTCACGGTTCTATCTCCATGGCAGTGAGCTCAGAGGAGCTGTGTCCATCTTCACCCCAGTGCCAGCCCATCCCCGACACATGGAAGGTGCTGGAAGTCAGCTGAACTGGAGAACAGCAGCCTGTGCTCTGCATGCAATGAGCTGCAGTTCAAGTTTTCTGCTCTCGTGGGGCACGGCTGGGAGGGTGTTTTTAAAGCTCAACTTTTTGCCGCATGGCTTTGCCCCAGACGACTCTTCTGCTCTTGATTCAGGAAGAAGCCTGTTCAGCCCCGACTTCTGCTTTGGTCCAGTCGGCCTGTGCCCTGCTCTGCCCCATCCATCATCTCATCTGTCAGCATGGGTCAGTTAATCCTGCCCCTCAGGGCCTCTGGGCTCGCACAGGGGAGCGAGGCAAGCAGAAGTTCCAAGGCAGTGCTGAGAGAAATGAAGGTCCTAACCAGCTTTCCTTTTATAAGAAAAGGCGGAAGACAAACTTCTCAACGGTCCTGGAGGAAATAACCCAAGGTGTATGGCAAGATCAAGGCCTTCTATGATACCCAACTCATGATTAATTTGGTGTCAACAAAACCTAACTTTTCCCCCTTATCATAGGGACCCTTTGTTGCCTTTTTAAGACTCAACCTAGATACCGTCTGCTAGTCACATATGATATTTCACGGCTAAACCACTAGAAACGATAAATAAAGGCGATTCCCAAATCACAGAGAAGAGAATTATAATCACGTTAGAGTCAAAACTTGAAAATCAAGGCAGGAGGCCAGGCTTTTTCTTGCAGTTACAAGAACTCTGGGATCACACAGACCCATCAGATGGCTCTAATGGGTCAGGGACCTGTCAGGGACCCTGCAGGGTGTTCTGAGACCAGCATGACCCCAACACCAAACATCATGGCAACTGATTTCCTTCCTTGAACTGCAGGCCTGGCCTCCATGTTCTGCCTTATCTCGGCGAGAAAGGCAGGCAGTCCACAGCCGACAGTGAGCCCAGGCTTGCCTACTTCTAAATCTCATGATAATTACATCACTATTTGTAACGAGCCCGAAACCAGCCCTCCGATGTGCAAAGGCCACACGCAAAACCATGTCTCCAGCCTGTATGCTTATCACGCAGAAGGAGGGGTACTGGTCGCTGTGTCTTCTCCTTTCCCAACCTCCCGCCAATGCTGGGGAGTATCTGGCCCACTGTAACCACAGAGAAGGTGCACGTGCTCCTAGTGTCTAGAAGAAATGAGACCCTACAGACTGGGGCGGCTTTACCCCACACCTGCTTGATCCGTGTTTTTAATGACCTCCTGGTACTCACCGCAAAGGAGGACACTTCACTAGGGAGAAACCCCCAAAGGCAGTGACAAGTCAACAACTGCAGGGAAGAATGTTCCAGATTTCGAATGCTTAGTGGGATTGGGTATTTAGGACATAGTGCCACTTTTACAGTTAACTCTATAATATAGAAAAAGCAGGGGATACATTTTCTGGGGAAATTAGTCTTTCCTCTTTAACATGAAAGGGATAGATTTATACATTTAATAAATGTGCCAATCACAGGCTTTTATAAAATGACTAACTTTAAAAAGGGGAAATCATTCTTTGTGGAATGTTGTATGAAGCCTCAAATCAGGGGAAATGGAAAAGGGCTGAAAAGCTAGGGTGAAAAAGTCTTCTATATCAGTGATGGCACAATGAGGTCCTGCAGGCTGAATCTGGCCTGTGGATGTATTTTGTTTGGCTCCTTCCAAGTTGGCTCATGCAATGAATTCATTGCCAACACTTAAAAATTGGATGATTCTACATTTCCAGGTTCTCTGGAAAAACTGGAAGTTCTGGCAAAATTGGACTAATTTTTACTTGGCAGCATTCAGCTGGAGTTTAATAATGGCTGCCCCTATACATAGTGCATGGACACAACCCTTGACACTTTCTACTGTCTTCCATACACCGGGGGCAGTGCCATTTATTATGTTATACACAGACAACTTCATTCATTTATTCCGCCTGCCTGGTACCTGTAGGCATCTGCATTTGCCCTATTCTACGCTATATAATTATTACTTATTAATAGGTTGTTTTATTAATTAATTTATTTGGTTGTACCAGGTCTTAGTTGCAGCAGGTGGGCTCCTTAGTTGTGGCTCACCGGCTCCTTAGTTGCGGCACATGGGCTCCACAGTTGCGGCTCGCTGGCTCTTTAGTTGTGGCATGCGAACTCTTAGTTGCGACATGCATGTAGGATCTAGTTCCCTGACCAGGGATCGAACCTGGGCCCCCTGCATTGGGAAAGCGGAGTCTTAACCACTTTTTATCTCTACGTTCCTGATGCACGAATCAGAGATAAACCAACACGCCACATTTAGTGAGAATTTCCTCATCTAGAAAAGTGAAGGCACTGAAGGACAAAGTTCAAAGCTACTCTTTGGCAGTTCCATAACTCTATGGTTTGGGAAAGGATCTCTTCCACCAGTAACAAGAGGAGTTTTCACTGTTAATCTCTTCAACTATAGGTAGCCTGATAGGAACTAGTCTTAGCGCAACAGGATTATCTTCAGTGAATCATATCTCTGAGTGTTCTCAGTTGCCTTAAAATGAGAGGCCTAATCAGAGAGGAAAGTCCTTGATCAGGAAAGTATGTCCTTTCTGGGTTCCCATAACAAATGTAAATGGGTCCTTTTTTTTGCCCATAGATGTGATGTTACTGGTAAATGACAGGTGAAGATCCCTTTACCAGTGGTGTGGATGGGTTGATAAATGGATAGATGGACGGATGGATGGATCTGAACCTCTTATATGAATCCTATACTCAACACTCATTTTGCAAGATGGCAGATTGAGTGTAGAAGGGGCATCGTGCCAGTGGAACTGAGTGGTGTATACTAAGCAATGTGAGGCCAGGACTGGTCATCTAGCCTTCCACCCTAACCCACTGGCTGTGGGCCTAAATGCAGTCTGTGGCTGAATGCCAGCTGAGGGAGAAGTACACACCAAAATATAGGCAGGCAGATTATTTATAAGACTTAAAACTAAATGCTCACTGATTTTTATGCAATTCAGACTGAGCTCCATAGTAGCTGATGGGGACCCAGTAGAGACCAGCCCATAAGCAGGGAGCTATGCTACTCTCACACCCTCCTAACCACAAAAATGGAACCCAGCCAACAGATATTTACTAAGTATCCTCTTCGTGTGAAGCACTGTACTGAGATGGATGTTTGCTGAATAAAAATGTGTGGACTGTTAACAAAACATTAGGAAACTGAATCCAACAATGCACAAAATGTCTTATATGCTAAGAGTGGGATTTATCCCAGGTACGCAAAGCTGGTGCAACATTAAAAAACCAATCAATGTAAGCCCCCATATCAACAACCTAAGAAGAAAACTCACATCAACTGAGACATAAAAAGCATGTGACAAAATTCAACACCCATTCATGGTTAAAAAACAAAAACAAAAACTCGTAGCAAATTAGGAATAGAGGAGAATCACCTCAACTTAATGAAGCAAATCTTAAAAAAACCTATAGGTGACATCACATCTAATGGTGAAATAGTAAATGATTTTTTCCCCGTAAGATCAGGACCAGGCAAGGATACCTTTTCTCATCACTCTTATTCAGTATAGTACAGGGAATTCTAGCCACTGCAATAAGGCAAGAAAAAGAAGTAAAAGGCACACGTATTGGAAAGGAAGAAATAAAACTCTCCATTTGCATTTGAAAAGATTGGCTACTTAGAAAATCCCAAGGAATCTCAAAACAAAACAACACTTCTAGAACTAATAAATGAGTTTAGCAACGTCGCAAGAGCTAGATCAACACATAAAACTCAATCGCGTTTCTATATACTAACAATGAACACGTGGAAATTGAAATTAAAAACAGAATGTCATTGACAACCACCCCAAAGAAAACGAAATATGTAGGTATATACACTCATTAGGCATACACTAAATAAATGGAGTGACATGCCAAGTCCATAGCATAATAAAGATGTCAATTCTCCCCCAACTGATCTATAGGTTTAATGAGATTCCTATCAAAATTGCAGCAAGGTTTTTGGTAGACATAGGCAAGTATATTCTAAAATTTATATGAAAAAGCACAGACGTTAGAATAGCTCAAAGAATCTTTATAAGAAAGATTACAGTGGGAAGAATCCCTCTACTTAATATCAAGACTAACTTAGCTACAATAATGAAGACAGTGTATAATTGGCAGAATGATAGACATATAGGTCAATGAAACAGAAGAGAGAATCCAAAAATAGACCCACAAAAATATGCTCAACTGATTTCTGATAAAATTGCAAAAGCAATTCAATGGAGGAAGAATAGAATAGCTTTTCAACAAATGGTGTTGAAGCAATCGGATATCCATAGGCAAAAAAATGAACCTCAACCCACTTCACACCTTATACCAAAATTAACAAAAGATTTATCATGGACATACATGTAAAGTGTAGAACAATAAAACTTTAGGGGGGGAAATAGGAGGAATTCTTTAGGATCTAGGGTTAGACAGATTTGACAGAAATTTTATTTATGGATAAATAAAAACTTTATCCATAAAAGGAAAAAATTACTAAATCGAACCTTATCAAAATGAAAAACTTTTCCTTTGAGAAAGCCCATGTGAAAAGGATGAAGAGACAAGCTACAGAATGGAAGAACATATTCGCAAAACCCATATCCAACAAAGAACTAGTACCTAAAATATACAAAGAACTCTAAACAACTCAACAGTAATAAAATAAACAATTCAATTAGAAAATGGGAAAAGTCATGAACAGACATTTCACTGAAGAGGAGATACAGATGGCAAATAAACATATGAAAACATGTTCAACATCATCAACCATCCAGAAAATGCAAATTAGAAACCACAATGAGATATTGCTATGCACTTACTAGAATGGCTAAAATAAAAAACAGCAACAATACCAACTGCTGGTGAGGATACAGAGAAGCTGAATTACTCATACTTTGCTGGTCAGAATGTAAAATGATATGGAATCAACTTGACGGTTTCTTGTAAAACTAAACATGTAGTTACTATACAACCCACTGATGACACTCGTCGGCATTTATCCCAGAGAAGTGAAAACTTGTGTTCACACAAAAACCTGTACATGAATGTTTATAACAGCTTTACTTTTAATGCCGAGACTAGAATCAACCCAGACTTCCTTCAGTGGGGGAATTATCAAACAAACTATGGTTCATATATAATATACCATGGAATACTACTCAGCAATAAAAACGAACAAACTACTGATATGTGTAATAATTTGGATGAACCTCTGGGAAATTTTACCGAGTGAAAAAAGTCAGTCCTCAAAAGGTCACATACTGTATGTTTTCATTTACGTAATATTTTTGAAATGACAACATTCTAGAAATGGAGAATGAATTGGTGGTTGCCAGAGGTTAGGGATGAGTCAGGGGCAGAAAGCAAATGGGTGTGGCTTGGAAAGGCAATACCTGGGATCCTTGTGGTCAGGCAGTGTTCAGTATATTGCTGCGGTGGGTACAGCAATCTACACATCTGATGAAATTGTATGAAACCAAACAGACACACACAGGCACAACTGAGTACAAGTAAAATGGGAAATCCGAATAAGATCGGTGGGTTCTATCAATGTCAACATCCTGCTTGTGATATTCTAGAACAGTTTTGCAAAATGTCGTCATTAGGGGAAACTGGGTACAGGATACAAGGGATATCTCTGTATTATTTCTTACAACTGCATGAGAATCTACCTCAATTAAAATTTCAATTAAAAAGTAAGTCAGTGAACTAGGCTTGAAGGGTGACACCCAGAATTGTAAATGAGGATGCCTGATGCTGGGTTTACAATCTCTTTAATCATCACAGTGTTTGCTGCTTCTGCCAGGGGTTCTGATCTTAGCACTAAAAGCTTTGTTCAATTATCTTCACTCCCTAAAACGTAAGCTCTAGGAGGGCAGGGCCCACGACTATCTTTCTGATCATCTGATCCTCAAGACTTCCCATTATATGAACCAAGTTGCCTAACATGCAGTTGCTGAACAAAGGAGCCTTCATTCAACTGCATTGGCTACTCTATCTCACTGAAGTCTTGATGCCAACTCTGAAATGGCTATTATCCCCATTTTATCCCATGGGGAGTAGGGGATGAAGTTTCCAACAGGTTAAACGGCTTGCTTAAACTATGAGCTAACTATGAGTTTTCAAGACTTGTTATTACTTCAAATCTAAAGACCTGTCTACAGTGCCACACAGATCAGCCGTGTACTTGGGCTCAGATACAGTACCACATGGTAATAAAAGCCAGCTCTTATATAGAAATATAGGTTAGTATATTCCTATAACAGAATGACTAGTATCTATAACAGAAGCCCCTGAGAAGGGAAAACATGGCAGGTTAAAGATGGGGCCTCATGGAAGATGTCTCTGGTAAAAGACCATCTTCAGGATCAGGCTGATATCCCAAGCAAAAATGACTCACTGATAAGAAATATAAATGTCAGTGGCTCCCCTTTTGTTTCTTCTGTATTATGCTTTAGATAACATGATCCAAGAACTTATTCAACTGAATTCTAAGCCTACTATCTTTCTACTTCCTTGGAAATGCAAGTGACCAGGAATATATGAGATAAAACACAGCATGTTACTTCAGTTCACAAATTCCAAGTTCTATCAATGTTTATTTGGTAAAAGAATTATGAGTTGGAAAATACACTTAGTTCAAAGTTTAGCTTTTGCTGACTGGCTCGTGTTAGCAGATATTTTATGGTAAAATTATACGGTATCATTATAGAAATGGGTGATTTTTTTTACATGCCCTTCAATAAATTATATAATCTTCATACAGATATTCAATTACTCTTGTTAAATGTATTCTTAAATACTTTATAGTTTGGTTAATATTTTGAATGGAGCCTTTTTTCTATTTCCATCTTTAATTACTGCTAGTATGGGGAAAGTCAGTTGATTTGGGTATATTTACCTTACGTCTAGTCAATTCTTCAAATTTTCTTATTGCTACTTATTTTTACTACAGTACTTTAGTTTCTCTGGGATTATAATTACATAATTTTAAAATGAAGAACATTTTGTTCTTTTCCCCATTACGTAAGTCTTTTTCTGGTCTTATTATATTTGCTCTAACTTCCAAAACAATGTGAATATTGATGGGTATAGTGAACATCCTTGCCTAGTTTTTGATTTAAATGGAAAGCATGATTAAGTGCTTTCACTGTTTAAAATACTTGTAGTAGATTTTTAATAAGATCCTTGACTGTATCATAAGAGTTTCCTTCTCTGTCTAGTTTACTTAGGTGTATTTGTTGTTGTTTTGTTTGGTTAGTTGGTTGGTTGGTTGCTTTTACAGTGACTGCTGAATTTAAACAAATGCCTTTTTGGCATCATTGATAGAACCATAAAATTGTTCTTTAATTTGTTGCTATAATAAATTACATTGATAGAGAATAAAACCAATACGTAAATAAAGAAATGACATGAAAATTTAATTAGTTCTAGTAAATAATGCATTAATACCCTGTCAACAAGCTCCAACTCAGAGCAAGTGGCAACTTTTAACAAAATCTAAAAAAGCTCTCATTTATAGGCAAATGCATCTAAAGAATGTTCTAAAAGATGTTCTTTAGCATAGAAATCAATTATATTTTTAGAAGAATCTTGGGGAGATATTATGAATGAACTTAATATCATAAAGTCAAAAGTGTTTATTTCCCTACAAAACATCCTATTTCCATTCAAGACTTTTTTTTTTTTAATGCACATGAAAATTCAGTAACCCTGTGCTCCAATCATGTTACAAACAAGAAGGTGAAATAGTTACAGTTGGAAAGGAGCTAGCATCTGTGTCCCAGCTAAGCGGCAAGCATGAGGTCAGGTTCTCAAGTATATCATCTCCTTTGATCCTAAGAGTTCTCTGTACACGGAGATGAGCAGCAGCTAAGACCTGAGAAACAATGGGTTGTGCGTATCTCCTGGGCCCCCAGAGAGCCTTTGCAGGCAGGTGCTATTAACTTCCCCCAGGTAGCAGGTGAGGAAACTGAACTCTTAGACAGGCTAAACTGATCTTCCAAAACCACCCAGCTGCTAAACGGCAGAGCTGAGAGGCAAATCCCGAGGCAAAAAGACATCCTTGTTTGATGAATACTGGCAGTATCTGGTGGCTAAAAGCATAGGCTTCATGTCAGCAGATGGACACTTGAAAACTGTCTCAGGATCCCACTAGCTGTGCGCTCTTGGGCCAGTTAACCCCTCTGTACCCCAGTTTCTTGTGTGCATAATGAAGACCACCGAGCACCTATGTCACAGGGCTGCTATGAGACTCAAAAGAGGTACCGCACACAAAACCTAGGTATGGAATATAGCAAGCCCTCAATACATATTAGCTAATATTCTATTTATTTTCTTGATTATTCTCATTATTTTTATCATCACTGAAACTGATTCTCTACTGACTCTGAGTAAATCATCATTGATATCAAGAATAAAACACCAACAGGAGCCATCCAAATGACTCTCAATAGCTAATAAAAACTAATAAAGTCATAGTCTAATAACTATCCACTTAGCCAAGCCACAGAATACACCACTGTTCAGGTAAGTCATAAAGTCTTCCCTGCAGCTGTTACAATGATTGATCCTTGGGCAATCCTTGGATCCTTCGATTAAAATTCAAGCAATACATTGACATTTGAATAGAACAAATAATTTAAACACATTTAATGTGTTAGGCGGTAACTGTTTTTGTAATATATACCGACAGATTTGGGGAGTTCCCAAAAAAAAGTATAGAGAAAGGCTTCATCCAAGAGGGTGAAGCAGGTAAAGAAAATGGGATTGACACTGACAGAGACCGTAAACCCCGAAGGTACCCAGAATGGAGCACTCAAATTTGCAGACCAGGCCCTGTGAAAAACAGTCTCTTAAGTATGGGTTTTCTCTCCCCTTTATTTTCTGTCATCTCTAAAATACTATTAAAAATAATTGATCAAGGTACTTCTTGTACTTCTGTTATCCTTAAAAGAATGTTTTAAGATAAACTGATTCAAAGAGGAGGGAAAAAAAGAAACGGGCCTTGGATTTTCATGCTGAAACTTAAAATGAAAGTTGTTTCCAAGAAAAAGTGAGATCCATGTCACCTCCTCCGAGATGCCTTCCAGGAATTTTCTAGGAAATGTTTAATGATCAGCTCTGGTGGGGAGCAGGGGGTCCTGGTTTGTAGCCCTTGCCAGTTTCCATGGTGTAAATATCCCCACCAAGGCTGAACTCAAGATATTAACATGATGCCTGAACTGAACACAGGGGATGGGTCCAATCTATTCTTGCTGGCACACCATGGATGCCGTTGCTACCCCAGCTTTCCATCTCACTAGCTTGTTTTATAGGCTTTGAGGCATCCATCACTGCCAGAAATCATCTGATCCATTTGTTAGCCCCTTCCTGTCACCTTTGACCCCATCAGAATGGGAGCTCCATGAGCCTAAGAGACACGTGTGCTTGGTCACCTCCATACTTCCCTTATCTGCTCTAGGCCATGGCTTGATACAGCAAGTACTCACTCAATGCCTGGGGAATAAATGAATACACGATGGGGTGGAAGAAGAGGGGAAAGGAGACGGAGATGAGGAAAAAGCACAGGAAAGTGAAGATGGGATAAATGTGTACCAACTGGGCCAAATCTTGTCCTTCCTGCTCCTTTCTTTAGCAGTTGGGGTACCATCTTGGGGTCATCTCTTCCCACTAGGCAGGCTTATCAGCACAGCCAAGAATTGTCAAAAAGTTAACCTAAACAATGCTTCCTTCTGGCCAAATATGGACCAGAAATCTTGCCATGTGTTTTTTCAATCCCAAACTTTTTCAGGGACCTTTATTTTAAAAAAAAGAGAGAGAGAGAGAGAACTTGATCTCCTGCAGCTCAAAAGATCCGCTAAAACCCATTCTGATTAAAATGACATTGATAACTTATCATCACCACAAAAAGTTCACGCTGACAGGTCCTTTAAACAAAACCACGTACAAGTGGGTGCTGATTTTTTCTCTAATTCGGATTTCCTACTGTTGAACATAAGAGGTCCAAGTCTTGATTCTAAATCCCAGGCATCAGCATCCTTCCTGATGGAGAAAAGCAGAAGAGCTGCCTAACACTGATGGATGGAAACTGTCTGAGTGACAAGAAAGATCTGTGGCTAAAGAGGAGCTTCTTCATTTTCAGACTGACGGAGAAAAAAAGAGCCTCTCCCCTGAGTCAGAAGTCTAAACGTCAGCGTAATGAAACAGCGGATGTCATCTCTGCACAGCTCGTCTTGAAAGCTTATGTTTAATAGACGAAAGATAATATCCCGCTTTGTGTGAGCGAGATGTTCTCTGAAGCCGACTGGCCCATAAATCTAGATCTAAAGAATCTGGGGTGGTGTTTCTTAATTCCTGCGCGGCTGGCTGCCTCCTGCACCCTGCAGGCTCCCTTAGTGCAGGAACGGCGGGGAGGGATTTGTGAGCGCAGGGGAAATCTAGAAGAGTCTGCATTGTTTTTTTTGCTGATTGCCCAGAGAGACAGAATCTGCTGAAGTCCAAAAGGATGGCACTTCTCAGGCGCCAGGGCTGCAGGGTATGAAAGAATGCAGCTTAAAAACTTGCCATCATCAAACAGCAAGTGATGACCAGAGCTGAGGGAAGAGTTCCCCTCTGATTCCCTCTGTCCCAAGGAAGGGAGGGGTGAAGAGCAACCACACCATGCATGCCCCTTCTCAAAGAACACAGTAGGTCCAAGAAATCACTGGCCACCAACTCCATGTGCTAGACAGCTTGGAGCATGCATTTTGGGGAGGTGTCTGAAAGGCCATTTTTGCTTTAGCTGCTGAGTTAGAATGTGCTATTGGACAGGACTAGCACACTTGGTCAGTTTCTTACCACTGCAGGTTAAGTTCTTTACCAAACAAACAACACAAAACAAAACCCCAACCAGGTGAGAAGCTTAATGCTTCCAACGGAGTTGAGACGCCGGGGCACCGTGAATATGAAAAATCCAAAAATACTTTATCAGGCCCCTTGGTGCTGACAACACAGTAAAACCCAGCTGGAACTGTGGTCAGCTGCCAGAGCCGAAATTGATGTTTATGCTAAAGTGATCAAAAATGAGAAAGTCCCTATTTGGGGAATTGCAACTCACTTCTTTCAAAGAGTTTATGGGGAGGGTCTTAAGTACATGCCCTATTAGAATTAATATGTAAAAAAATTCTTTTCAGTTCTAGGTACTGTCTCTAAAGCCATTTGGGCAAATAAATGCCCAGGGACATTTCTCAAGGGCCATTTCTACCTCTTTTACTTTACCCACCCTGGGATGAGCGCAAATCATTCTGGTGAAAGTTAGTTTCATAATAAGCAAACACCATAAACCTATTTTATGACTCGGAGAATTTAAAAACATTCCAACAAAACCATCACAATGCTTTTTTCCTGTGATCCTTTAAAAACTAAAATAGAGAGAGAGAGACAGACAGAGAACACGTTATTTCCACAACTAGATTCCAAGGAAGCTAAAGAAACTATGTTTGGACATCAGTAAAAATGATGGATAAATCTTTTTGCAAAAATTTCAACCTGGCTTGCCTTGAGTAACATAAAGAGGTTCTCTGGCACTAGATGTCAAATGAATTGCAAGCAAAGTGTGTTACAGTAATTCACTTGGCAGTTTAAGCAAAACCAAGAAAACAGCATTAAACTGGATCCCCGTATGCCAACAGGGCACCATCGCTTTGCTCCGGTTGATGAAATTTGACTGTAAATCTTTCCTGCCTTAACTTAATCAGCAGCAGCACAAAGGAGATCTGTCCTTCTCTTGGCATTGTGTAAAATGGTTTATTTGTCCTCTTAGGAGGTGTGCTGATAGATAAATCCCAGGTATGATGATTATTATTTTGAACTATTATTATGAGTTACTATTATCACTTTCCTGAGACAGTGGGAATGGGGCACGGGAAACCTGTGGACCAGACGGAGCTGTGGGCGAACGCTGAAGGGAGAACATCTATCATCGTTCAGGGCAGTTTCGGTAATATTTCAGGAGAGAAAGAAGGGATTTCAATGTAGAGATGGGGGTAAGACTCTCCCTGGGAATGTACTGCCTGTAAGCCTAACTGTGGTTGAATTACCCACGTCATCTAGCCTGTTCTGCTCTCCGCTCTGGTGCACTGAATACATTCAAGGCATCTATGAAAATTCATTCACTCTGCTACATTTGCTGAGTACCTACTGTGTGCCTGGGCCTTTGCTATGAATGAAGAGGCACGGAATGTGATGTGGGTCTCGGCCTGCAGAGAGGCTCACGTCTAATTCATAGCGGGAGAGCGACATCTAAGCAGATAACAGGCAGGTAAGTTGCCAGGCTGGAACTCTGTGACATTCGCTGTCATTCGGTGGACCCCTCATCTCGTTTGGTTGTATCCACTTTGTAGAACAGTCTCAGGTAAACCTACCGGCCCCGGTCCCATGAATCAGGGCAGAACCAGGATTCATCGCCCAGTCTGTGTCCAGAGCTGTGTTCTCTAGCCCGTCTACTGCGGGGTAGGGCTCAAAGGAGTAAGGGGGTAATGCTTCCGACAGGGAAGGAGGTGAGGAAAACTCAGGAAAGACTTTGCAGAGGAGGTGACACCTAAACTGTGTCAGGGAAGCTCAGTCAAAATGGGAATGGCATCCAGGGAGAGGGGAAGGCCTTGGCAAAGGCATGGAAGGGGCCCCTGGTGAGTCACTGAAAGGCCCCCCAGCTGAGAGGTGGACCAAAGCCACCCCCTCCAAGCGAAAGGATGGACGCTAATGACACATTTTCCTACGAGGCCTGCACCTTGTTCTTAGAACATAAAACCTTCCCAGACTTTAATGACTCCCTGAAACAACTTCTGGCCTTTCGAAAGTGGGGCATCCAAGAAAAACAATCAAGGACCATTTGAAGGCACACGCGGTGTTCTCGGAGAATTATTTCTGGCTGTGGTCTCTGCCACGGATCACAGGCCTTCGGCATTCAATCACAAGGTTGAAAGGTATTAACTAGAACCCACGCGGTCCCGGGCAACCGTCTGCATATAACGTTTTCCTTTCTTGGAATGCAAAGGGGGTCTGTGTTCATCTAGAATTATTTTGTACCGATTTCATCCTCAAAACTTCAAAGTGTTTTTCTCTCTGCCCCCCCTCCCCCCGATCTTGTACTTATGTCATGTCCCCCCAGTGTTGGTTCTGTGTTTGTGGAGGCACAGACCCAGCATCCCCAGGATGGGGGCCAGAAGTGTAACCCACAGGCACACCTGGAAGTCATTAAGGATGGGCCAGAAGAAGGAGGGGGGAGGAAGGAGAGGAAGGGAGGGGGAGGATGGGGAGGTGGAGGAGGGAGGGAGGAGGAGGAGGAGAAAGAGGGGGAAGGAGAAGGGGAGGGGGGAGGGGGAGGGGGAGGGGGAGAGAGGAGGAGGAGGAGAAAGAGGGGGAGGGGAAGAGGGGGAGGGGGGAGGAGAAGACCATTTCTCTCCTAACATGTTGACACGTTTTTCCATTATGCCAAGTCTGAGCCAAAGACGAAGATGTTCAAAACAAGCAGCTAAAGGCGAAGATGTTCAAAACAAGCAGCTAACAGACAAACAAATACTTTCTCAAAAATTCCACCAGGTTGCCTCGGGATAGTGTCAGGGGTCAAACATGTCATTCCGAGGGAGAGAAAGTCAACAACCTGAAGTGCCACCTCGACTTCCTGTTATCCTGGAGCATTCGTAAGCAAGTTATATCTGTAAAGGTTTCATTGCCAAATCTTTCCAATGTTATCAGCTATGATAAAATTGGATACAAATAAAACACATACTAATTTTAAGGCCAACATCTCCGGGTTTTCTCTTGATACATATTGCCAAGATTGTCAAGCCCCTTAGTTCCTGATGAATTTGATGTCCTCATTTTCTTCTAAAAGGAAGCATGGTGATTTTATGAGGTCAATCTAGGAAATATACACCATAGGGATTCGTGCTACGGGATGCAAGATAAAAGTGCCTCCTTACTAGAAGGGAAACATTAGATCCTGCGTGTGCCTGCCGCAGAGATCCATAAAATTCAAGGAATTTCCTTCCTGAAGCTTGAGGATATTCATATTAATGAAGTTGGAATTAGCTGGTAGACAGAGAATTGCTACTTACCTTTGGCAGTTTATGGTAATAAAATGTCACCATCAGCCCTACTCTGTTGTTTTCTCCCACCTAAGAGCTCTATTTCCCCACCTATTTTCTTTAAGAAAAAGGGGGAGGATTGATTTAATTTAATGGATTTATCCAATAACTCCCACAGTTTGGACAGTTTACATACATATTTCATATTATGTATTATAGATACAATTACACATATTCTGGAAATGCCAAGACGTTCCTGGCACGTGTCTGTTGAACTGTTTGCTGCAGGAAACATCATTCCCATGGTGAACTGGGAAGCTGAGGCTTGCCCATGTTTAATCACCTGCCTCAGGTCACACACTGGAAAGGGATGAAGAACTTTGTCCAGACTGTCTCTGGAGTCCATGCTCTGTCCACCCATCGAGAGCAGAAAGTCACCCTTTCCAATTCTGGTGCCGTGTTCCTGTTACTTTTTCTCTCAGTGACAATTTCACATAAATGTGCATAAAAAGTAGCATAGCTATGACAGTCACACCTCATGGCTTTCCTGACTCTCACTTGGACACTTTCAGGTACAAATATTTCTTGTTCAGGTAACGTTGGCATTCAGAGATTGACTTTTGAAACTTACAAGACCCAAACTGTATTCTCCCAAACTCACTTATGTAGTCAAACTATATTTAAATACATAAAATTAACATTGCTGCATTAAAAAAATTACAAAGTTGAAAACTGTGACTAACAGAAAAAAAAATATTTACAACAGATGGCAATGGGCTGGTCTCAATTGATATGGAGCTCTCCACCCATAAATAAGAATAATCTAATATGAAACTGGACCAAGAATATGGAAAGGCAGTTCAGAAAAGAAGAAATGCAAATGGCCAACCAAAACATAAAAATCAACCCAATCTCAACTGCATCAATAATTAAAAAGTGAAATTAAAAAATGATGATGATATATTTTTTTTTTGCAACTGGTTGCTATACTTTTTCAAAATGATAGTCCTCCAAATCAGCATGTGTGTGGAATACAGATACTTACATTGGTGGGTGTGTGAAAACGTCTGGGGAGGTCAAAAAATTTAACACACATCTCACTGATCCAGCAACTGGATTTCTAGGAATTTAGTGTATATACTGATATATATGCCAAAGTAAGCCATAGTGAATGTTAAAGGATATTTACTGAAGCATGGTTTATAATAGCTAAAGATTAGAAATAATTTACATATCTTTTGATAGATGATTAGATAAATATATGATGGTACAGACACACAATGGAATTCTATGTGGTCTTTTAAAAAAATTAGATAGATGTACAGAAATTGAAAGAAATAATTTATAAAATTAAAGGGACATGGGCTTCCCTGGTGGCGCAGTGGTTGAGAATCTGCCTGCCAATGCAGGGGACACGGGTTCGAGCCCTGGTCTGGGAAGATCCCACATGCCGCGGAGCGACTAGGCCCGTGAGCCACAATTGCTGAGCCTGCGCGTCTGGAGCCTGTGCTCCGCAACAAGAGAGGCCAATAGTGAAAGGCCCACGCACCGCGATGAAGAGTGGCCCCCGCTTGCCACAACTAGAGAAAGCCCTCGCACAGAAACGAAGACCCAACACAGCCATAAATAAATAAATAAATAAAATTAAAAAAAAAAAAAATTAAAGGGACATGAAAGATATCGAACAGTGTATGTAAGTTGAGACCGTACATGTAAATTACAGATATACACATATATAGAAATATAAATGCCTCCAGTTACGTCTGGCAAGGTTAACAATACACTGTCAACATAGGTGATTTTTGCAGGAGGTGATTCTGAGGCTAAAAGTAGCTGGGCATAGAAGAAAATTTTTTTCTTTCTTTTTATTTTCTTTTTGCAGTGTGGCTTATTTTCTAACCCTGTATATGTATCACTTTTACTTAGTTTTTATAAGAGAGAAAAATAAATCTAGGCAACGATAGAAATCCTCATTTCAATTTCAAATCATTTAAATTTCCAAATGGGTGTAGCTCGTGTCTACACACACAAACCCTGTTTTGAACTTGTTACTGGCGACATTCGATCCACTTGCCTACAGAGTAACTTCCAGAGGGAATGCAGTTGCTTTCCACTTTCCAAGCTGCCTCTGAAAGTGGAAATTAGAGCATCCTGAGTCAAGTGCAAAAAAACGTAGCTGGAGCCGGTCAGGCCTGGGTTGGAATCCTGATTCCCCTAAGTTCAGTATGAATGCAGCTGAGACGCTTCACTTCTCTGAGCCCTGGTTTCCTTCATGATATGTCAATATGGTCCTTGTGGGGGATTAATAACCTAAATGTTTGTATGTTTGTGTGTGTGTGTGTGTGTATTTATATAAAGTCTGCCACACTCGGTGGGTGTTTAAAGTAAGGTGGATTCATTTTTTTTTCCCCCTTCATTTAAGAGGATTAAAGAACCTTCTAAGGTATTTCCAATTAGTCTCTTGGCTGAGAATGGCCAAAGGTGGCCTCACCCAGATCAGCCTATTCCTTTTTTTTAATTGAAGTATAGTTGATTTACAATATTATGTTAGTTTCAGGTGTACAGCATGGTAGTTCAGTAGTTTTGTACCCTATGCCTTTTAAGTAGCACATTTCCTTCCTTCCTAGTGAGAACTCAATCTCTGTGTCTATGACAGATGTGGTCTGGATGGAACAAACTCCTCCTCCAGGCTTGCTCAGACCATCCAGCATGAGTCCCCAGCTCATATATCTCCTCCTAACACTCTTCTTGAAAACTTACCCGAACTGATCAAGTTTGATATTAATTCCCTCCCTGGCCACTACCAAAAACCTACCCTTGTCATTTTGCCCTTTATCGGTGTCAAGGCTTTGGAAAGAAACATTTATAGAGGACTAACACATGCCACTTCCTTACTTTCTGTGTTTCACCTCAATTCTATATGCCTAAATAATATGTTTGACCAGCTACCATTAGGAAATCTTCATCAACTGGTAGAACCCTTGCCAGCTTTTAAAATTACTGATACAATACACAACTCCCCAGCGTTGGCCAGGGGCAAGGACAGTAGAAATATATAGTAGTGCTTAGCTTTTATAAGCCCAAAGTCCACATCATCAAAAAGACTGTGCCTCGTACTCCATTAAAATAATAAAAAAAAAAACAGAATGAAGGGGACAGAAAGGCATACTGAAGGAGCTAAGTTTAAACATACTAAAATGAGAACCACCTGTTTGGTGCCTCGGCAGTAGAAACCACACCCCTCCTTTCGAAGGATTCCTTATCCCTCCCACCATTTGAGCTGGTGTCACCGCTCCTTCTCAACTGCACTCCGGCCCCATTCCAGAAGCAAATGTCAGGGTTCCTTATTAATTTTGAGGGGGATGTCAAATGTGAAAAGGTGGAAAGTTGTTAAATGGTTAAATGGTCCGGAAGGCACTATGATCTGAAGGGCAAGGTCAGAAGATGAAGGGCAGGAGAAACCATGAAATGCGTTTCATTAGATCCATAAAATGTATGACTTCACTCACTTAATTACATAAATAAAGTTGTTAAAAAAAAAATAAACTCAGGCATGGACCGTGCTAAATTAGCAGGGGCTTTATGTAACTCTATGGAACTAGAAACAACCCTTAGAAAGGTCACTCACAAGTAGGCGGCTTCTTTGTAAAAGCTTCATGCAAAGCTAAAAGGAAAAATCTCACAGAGCCTGCCAGGACTGGTAGGGTCGAAACTATACAGCAGATGCAGGCAATACCGAGAGGGGCTGAAACTTGGGACCGGTGGCCTGTTTGGTAACTTGAACACTAATACAGTTCTCTGCCCATCTGTTTTAAATCGTGGTTTGAAGCATATTTATGTGATAAAGAATTAAGGCTGTTTCTCTTGGCCATCTAACTAATTGGGACACTCTTGTTTGGAAAGCCATTGACATCAGGACAACAAGCATATTCAAAACTGGATTTAGAATGAAAGAGGCTCAGGAGAGGTTAACTTTTTTAAAGCATGCCAGAGATTCCTTCCAAAGTTGTTTTGTTTTGGTTTTCTTTTTTTTAAAATTTATTTATTTTTGGTTGTGTTGGGTCCTCATTGCTGTGCTCGGGCTTTCTCTAGTTGTGGTAAGTGGGGGCTTCTCTTGTTGCGGAGCACGGGCTCTAGGCGGGCAGGCTTCATTAGTTGTGGCACGTGGGCTCAGTAGTTGTGGTACATGGGCTTCGTTGCTCCGCGGCGTGTGGGATCTTCCCGGACCAGGGCTCAAACCCGTGTCCCCTGCATTGGCAGGCGGATTCTTAACCACTGTGCCACCAGGAAAGTCCCTTGGTTTGGTTTTAACACAATATAAGTAGTAACCTTGAATGATTCTGAAGGACATTTTCTGTTTTAAAGAGAAAAGGGGTGTTTGAGGGACAAAGAGAGAGAGAAACTCCTGAGAGAGAGAATGAGGAAGGTATTTGCTAATGAAGCCAACAAACAAACTCGGAACGCTCCTATCTCCGAATGGTGTGAAATATGGCAAGAAACTGTCCCAATAAATACTGTTCTATTATTTTATTAATGAAATACCATTGAGCACCCCCCACCCCCAAGGGGGTTTATTTGTTTTTATTTTTTTAACATCTTTATTGGAGTGTAATTGCTTTACAATGGTGTGTTAGTTTCTGCTGTATAACAAAGTGAATCAGCTGTACATATACATATATCCCCATATCTCCTCCCTCTTGAGTCTCCCTCCCACCCTCCCTATCCCACCCCTCTAGGTGGTCACAAAGCACAAAGCTGATCTCCCTGTGCTATGCGGCTGCTTCCCACTAGCTATCTATTTTACATTTGGTAGTGTATATATGTCCATGCCACTCTCTCACTTTGTCCCGGCTTACCCTTCCCACTCCCCATGTCCTCAAGTCCATTCTTTACGTCTGTGTCTTTATTCCTGTCCTGCCCCCAGGTTCTTCAGAACCAACTTTTTTTTTTTTTTTTTTTAGATTCCATATATATGTGTTAGCATACGGTATTTGTTTTTCTCTTTCTGACTTACCTCACTCTGTATGACAGACTCTAGGTCCATCTACCTCACTACAAATAACTCAATTTTGTTTCTTTTTATGGCTGAGTAATATAATATTGTATATATGTGCCACATCTTCTTTATCCATTCATCTGTCGATGGACACTTAGGTTGCTTCCATGTCCTGGCTTTTGTAACTAGTGCTGCAATGAACATTGTGGTACATGACTCTTTCTGAATGATGGTTTTCTCAGGGTATATGCCCAGTAGTGGGACTGCTGGGTTGTATAGTAGTTCTATTTTTAGTTTTTTAAGGAACCTCCATACTGTTCTCCATAGTGGCCGTATTAATGTACATTCCCACCAACAGTGCAAGAGGGTTCCCTTTTCTCCACACCCCCTCCAGCATTTATTACTTGTAGATTTTTTGTTGATGGCTATTCTGACTGGTGTGAGGTGATACCTCATTGTAGTTTTGATTTGCATTCCTCTAATAATTAGTGATGTTGAGCAGCTTTTCATGTGCTTCTTGGCCATCTGCGTGTCCTCTTTGGAGAAAGGTCTATTTAGGTCTTCTGCCCATTTTTGGATTGGGTTGTTTGTTTTTTTTACTATTGAGCTGCATGAGCTGTTTATATATTTTGGAGATTAATCCTTTGTCCGTTGATTGATTTGCAAATATTTTCTCCCATTCTGAGGGTTGTCTTTTCGTCTTGTTTATGGTTTCCTTTATTGTGCAAAAGCTTTTAAGTTTAATTAGGTCTGATTTGTTTATTTTTGTTTTCATTTCCATTACTCTAGGAGGTGGATCAAAAAAGATCTTGCTGTGATTTATGTCAAAGGGTGTTCTTCCTATGTTTTCCTCTAAGAGTTTTATAGTGTCCGGTCTTACATTTAGGTCTCTAATCCATTTTGAGTTCATTTTTGTGTATGGTGTTAGGGAGTGTTCTAATTTCATTCTTTTACATGTAGCTGTCCAGTTTTCCCAGCACCACTTATTGAAGAGACTGTCTTTTCTCCATTGTATATCTTTGCCTCCTTTGTCATAGATTAGTTGACCATAGGTGCGTGGGTTTATCTCTGGGCTTTCTATCCCGTTCCATTGATCTATATTTCTGTTTTTGTGCCAGGACCATAGTGTCTTGATTACTGTAGCTTTGTAGTATAGTCTGAAGTCAGGGAATCTGATTCCTCCAGCTCCGTTTTTTTCCCTCAAGACTGCTTTGGCTATGCGGGGTCCTTTGTGTCTCCATACAAATTTTAAGATTTTTTGTTCTAGTTCCGTAAAAAATGCCATTGGTAATTTGATAGGGATTGCATTGAATCTGTAGATTGCTTTGGGTAGTATAGTCATTTTCACAATATTGATTCTTCCAATCCAAGAACATGGTATATCTCTCCATCTGTTTGTATCATGTTTAATTTTTTCATCAGTGTCTTATAGTTTTCTGCATACAGGTCTTTTGTCTCCCTAGGTAGGTTTATTCCTAGGTATTTTATTCTCTTTGTTGCAAGGGTAAATGGGAGTGTTTCCTTAATTTCTCTTTCAGATTTTTCATCATTAGTGTATCAGAATGCAAGAGATTTCTGTGCATTAATTTTGTATCCTGCAAGTTTACCAAATTCATTGATTAGCTCTAGTAATTTTCTGGTGGCATCTTTAGGATTCTCTATGTATAGCATCATGGCATCTGCAATCAGTGACAGTTTTACTTCTTCTTTTCCAATTTGTATTCCTTTTATTTCTTTTTCTTCTCTGATTGCCATGGCTATGACTTCCAAAACTATGTTGAATAATAGTGGTGAGAGTGGACATCCTTGTCTTGTTCCTGATCGTAGAGAAAATGCTTTTAGTTTTTCACCATTGAGTATGATGCTTGCTGTGGGTTTGTCATATATGGCCTTTATTATGTTGAGGTAGGTTCCCTCTATGCCTACTTTCTGGAGAGTTTTTATCATAAATGGGTGTTGAATTTTGTTAAGAGCATTTTCTGCATCTACTGAGATGATCATATGATTTTTATTCTTCAAATTGTTAATATGGTGTATCACATTGATTGATTTGCATATATTGAAGAATCCTTGCATCCCTGGGATAAATCCCACTTGATCATGGTGTATGATCCTTTTAATGTGTTGTTGGATTCTGTTTGCTAGTATTTTGTTGAGGATTTTTGCATCTATATTCATGAGTGATACTGGTCTGTAATTTTCTTTTTTTGTAGTATCTTTGTCTGGTTTTGGTAACAGGGTGATGGTGGCCTCATAGAATGAGTTTGGGAGTGTTCCTTCGTCTGCAGTTTTTTGGAAGAGTTTGAGAAGGATGGGTGTTAGCTCTTCTCTAAATGTTTGATAGAATTCACCTGTGAAGCCATTTTGTTTGTTGGAAGATTTTTAATCACAGTTTCTATTTCATTACTTGTGATTGGTCTGTTCATATTTTCTATTTCTTCCTGGTTCAGTCTTGGAAGGTTATACCTTTCTAAGAATTTGTCCATTTCTTCCAGGTTGTCCATTTTATTGGCATAGATTGTTTGTAGTAGTCTCTTAGGATGCTTTGTATTTCTGTGGTGTCTTTTGTAACTTCTCCTTTTCATTTCTAATTTTATTGATTTGAGTCCTCTCTCTCTTTTTCTTGATGAGTCTGGCTAATGGCTTATCAATTTTGTTTATCTTCTCAAAGAACCAGCTTTTAGTTTTACTGATCTTTGCTATTGTTTTCTTTGTTTCTGTTTCATTTATTCTGCTCTGATCTTTATGATTTCTTTCCTTCTGCTAACTTTGGGTTTTGTTTGTTCTTCTTTCTCTAGTTCCTTTAGGTGTAACGTTAGATTGTTTATTTGAAATTTTTCTTGTTTCTTGAGGTAGGCTTTTATAGCTATAAACTTCCCTCCTAGAACTGCTTTTGCTGCATCCCATAGGTTTTGGATCGTCGTGTTTTCATTATCATTTGTCGCTAGGTATTTTTTGATTTCATCTTTGATTTCTTCAGTGATCTCTTTGTTATTTAGTAACGTATTGTTTAGCCTCCACGTGTTTGTGTTTTTTACATTTGTTTCCCTGTAATTGATTTCTGATCTCATAGCGTTGTGGTCAGAAAAGATGCTTGATATGATTTCAATTTTCTTAAATTTACTGAGGCTTGATTTGTGACTCAAGATGTGATCTATCCTGGAGAATGTTCCGTGTGCACTTGAGAAGAAAGTGTCATCTGTTTTTGGATGGAATGTCCTATACATATCAATTAAATCTATCTGGTCTGTTGTGTCATTTAAAGCTTGTGTTTCCTTATTAATTTTCTGTTTGGATGATCTGTCCATTGGTGAAAGTGAGGTGTTAAAGGCCCCCACTATTACTGTGTTATGGTCGATTTCCTCTTTTACAGCTGTTAGCAGTTGCCTTATGTATTGAGGTGCTCCTATGTTGGGTGCATATATATCTACAATTGTTATATCTTCTTCTTGGATTGACCCCTTGATCATTATGTAGTGTCCTTCCTTGTCTCTTGTAACATTCTTTATTTTAAAGTCTATCTTATCTGATATGAGTATTGCTACTCCAGCTTTCTTTTGATTTCCATTTGCATGGAATATCTTTTTCCATCCCCTCACGTTCAGTCTGAATGTGTCCCTAGGTCTGAAGTGGGTCTCTTTAGACAGCATATATATGGGTCTTGTTTTTGTATCCATTCAGCAAGCCTGTGTCCTTTGGTTGCAGCATTTAATCCATTCACGTTTGAAGTAATTATCAATATGTATGTTCCTATTATCATTTTCTTAATTGTTTGGGGTTTGTTTTTGTAGGTCCTCTTCTTCTCTTGTGTTTCCCACTTAGAAAAGTTCCTTTAGCAGTTGTTGTAGAGCTGGTTTGGTGGTGTTGAATTCTCTTATTTTTTGCTTGTCTATAAAGCTTTTGATTTCTACATCGAATCTGAATGAGATCCTTGCAGGGTAGAGTAATCTTGGTTGTAGGTTCTTCCCTTTCATCACTTTAAGTATATCATGCCACTCCCTTCTGGCTTGTAGAGTTTCTGCTGAGGAATCAGCTGTTAACCTTATGTGAGTTCCCTTGTATGTTATTTGTCGTTTTCCCCTTGCTGCTTTCAATAATTTTTCTTTGTCTTTAATTTTTGCCAATTTGATTATTATGTGTCTCGGCATGTTTCTCCTTGGGTTTATCCTGTATGGGACTCGCTGCGCTTCCTGGACTTGGGTGGCTACTTCCTTTCCCATGTTAGGGAAGTTTTCGACTATAATCTCTTCAAATATTTTCTTGGGTCTTTCTTTCTCTCTTCTCCTTCTGGGACCACTATAATGCGAATGTCATTGTGTTTAATGTTGTCCCAGAGGTCTCTTAGGCTGTCTTCAATTCTTTTCATTCTTTTTTCTTTATTCTGTTCCGCAGCAGTGAATTCCACCATTCTGTCTTCCAGGTCACTTATCTGTTCTTCTGCCTCAGTTATTCTGCTATTGATTCCTTCTAGTGTAGTTTTCATTTCAGTTATTGTATTGTTCATCTCTGCCTGTTTGTTCTTTAATTCTTCTAGGTCTTTGTTAAACATTTCTTGCATCTTCTCGACCTTTGCCTCCATTCTTTTTCCGAGGTCCTGGATCATCTTCACTATCATTATTCTGAATTCTTTTTCTGGAAGGTTGCCTATCTCCACTTCATTTAGTTGTTTTTCTGGGGCTTTATCTTGTTCCTTCATCTAGTACATAGCCCTCTGCCTTTTCATCTTGTCTATCTTTCTGGAATGTGGTTTTTGTTTCACAGGCTGCAGGATTGTAGTTCTTCTTGCTTCTGCTGCTTGCCTTCTGGTGGATGAGGCTATCTAAGAGGCCTGTGCAAGTTTCCTGATGGGAGGGACTGGTGGTGGGTAGAGCTGGCTGTTGCTTTGGTGGGCAGAGCTCAGTAAAACTTTAATCCACTTGTCTGCTGATGGGTGAGGCTGGGTTCCCTCCCTGTTGGTTGTTTGGCCTGAGGCAACCCAACACTGGAGCATACCCAGGCTCTTTGGTGGGGCTAATGGCGGACCCTGGGGGGGGGGGGCTCATGCCAAGGAGTACTTCCCAGAACTTCTGCTGCCAGTGTCCTTGTCCTCACAGTGAGACACAGCCACCCCCCGCCTCTGCAGGAGACCCTCCAACACTAGCAGGTAGCTCTGGTTCAGTCTCCTATGGGGTCAGAGCTCCTTCCCCTGGGTCCCGATGCGCACACTACTTTGTGTGTGCCCTCCAGGAGTGGAGTCTCTGTTTCCCCCAGTCCTGTCAAAGTCCTGCAATCAAATCCCGCTAGCCTTCAAAGTCTGATTCTCTAAGAATTCCTCCTCCCATTGCCGGACCCCCAGGTTGGGAAGCCTGACGTGGGGCTCAGAACCTTCACTCCAGTGGGTGGACTTCTGTGGGATAAGTGTTCTCCAGTTTGTGAGTCACCCACCCAGCAGTTATGGGATTTGATTTTACTGTGATTGCGCTCCTCCTACCATCTCATTGTGGCTTCTCCTTTGTCTTTGGATGTGGGGTATGTTTTTTGGTGAGTTCCAGTGTCTTCCTGTCGATGACTGTTCAGCAGCTAGCTGTGATTCTGGTGCTCTCGCAAGAATGAGTGAGAGCACATCCTTCTACTCCGCCATCTTGAACCAATCTGATAGTCTTTATTTTAAAGTCTATTTTGTCTGATATGAGAATTGTTACTCCAGCTTTTTGTTTTCCATTTGCATGGAATATCTTTTTCCATCCCCTCACTTTCAGTCTGTATGTGTCCCTAGGTGTGAAGTGGGTCTCCTGTAGACAGCATATATATGGGTCTTGTTTCTGTAGCCATTCAGCCAGTCTATGTCTTTTGGTTGGAGCATTTAATCCATTTACATTTAAGGGAGTCATTGATATGTATGTTCCTATTACCATTTTCTTAATTGTTTTGGGTTTGTTATTGTAGGTCTTTTCCTTCTCTTGTGTTTCCTGCCTAGAGAAGTTCCTTTAGCATTTGTTGTAAAGCTGCTTTGGTGGTGCTGAGTTTTCTTAGCTTTTGCTTGTCTGTAAAGGTTTTCATTTCTCCCTCGAATCTGAATGAGATCCTTGCTGGGTAAACTTGGTTGTAGGTTTTTCCCTTTCATCAGTTTAAATATGTCCTGCCACTCCCTTCTGGCTTGCAGAGTTTCTGCTGAAAGATCAGCTGTTAACCTTATGGGGATTCCCTTGTATGTTATTTGTTGTTTTTCCCTTGCTGCTTTTAATATTTCTTCTTTGTGTTTAATTTTTGATAGTTTGATTAATATGTGTCTTGGCATGTTTCTCGTTGGATTTATCCTGTATGGAACTCTCTGTGCTTCCTGGACTTGATTGACTATTTCCTTTCTCATATTAGGGAAGTTTTCAAATATAATCTCTTCAAATATTTTCTCATTCCCTTTCTTTTTCTCTTCTTCTTCTGGGACCCCTATAATTCGAATGTTGGTGTGTTTAATGTTGTCCCAGAGGTCACTGAGACTGTCCTCAATTCTCTTCATTCTTTTTTCTTTATTCTGCTCTGCGGTAGTTATGTACACTATTTTATCTTCTGGGTCACTTATCCGTTCCTCTGCCTCAGTTATTCTGCTGTTGATTCCTTCTAGAGAACTTTTTATTTCATTTATTGTGTGTTCATCATTGTTTGCTCTTAGTTCTTCGAGGTCCTTGTTAAACGTTTCTTGTGTTTTCTCCATTCTATTTCCAACAGTTTGGATTATCTTTGCTTTCATTACTCTGAATTCTTTTTCAGGTAGACTGCCTATTTCCTCTTCATTTGTTTGGTCTGGTGGGTTTTTACCTTGCTCATCACCTGCTGCGTATTTCTCTGTCTTCTCATTTTGCTTAACTTACCGTGTTTGAGGTCTCCTTTTCTCAGGCTGCGGGTTCGTAGTTCCTGTTGTTTTTGGTGTCTGCCCCCAGTGGCTAATAAGGTTGGTTCAGTGGGTTGTGTAGGCTTCCCGGTGGAGGGGACTGGTGCCTGTGTTCTGGTGGATGAAGCTGGATCTTGTCTTTCTGGTGGGCAGGACCGCATCCAGTGGTGTGTTTTGGGGTGTCTGTGACCTTATTATGATTTTAGGCAGCCTCTCTACTAATGGGTGGGGTTGTGTTCTTGTCTTGCTAGTTGTTTGGCATGGGGAATCCAGCACTGTAGCTTGGTGGTCATTGAGTGGAGCAGGGTCTTAGCATTGAGATGGAGATCTCTGGGAGAACTTTCACTGTTTGTTATTACGTGGAGCCGGGAGGTCTCTGGTGGACCAATGTCATGAACTCGGCTCTCCCACCTCAGAGGCATAGGCCTGACACCTGGCCAGAGCACGAAGACCCTATCAGCCATACGGCCTTAAAAAGACCTGAAGTTCCCTGTGGAAGTGGGTGTTGAAAGCGTTTCAGCTTTTGAGGGACTATGAAATGGTGGGAAAAGGGTTTATCTGAAATGAGACAAAATGTCATAACACAGACACCTAGCATGCAAAGATTCTGGGCAGCCGAGTGTGTATGGCGCGGTGGGGGGGGACTTTATTTAGATGATCTGTCATGAACACTTTTTCAAGGAGGGAATTATTCTCAAACAGGATCCCCCAGCTAGAAGTCTCAACACTGGGACCTGACATAACCCTGCCTGACTCCAATTTCCATGTGTGTTCTTTCAACTTTACCACGTTGCCTTGTTTCTAAAAAACATAATATATAAAGCCACCTGAAGTCCCACTGGCAATGATCTACAATATGATTGATTCCTGAATAGCGAGATGCAGGTACATGGACGTGTGTTTCCACAAGCGTCGGGGTGGGTTGGGGAGCAAAGGGAGACCCTGCAGCTTGATCACCCGTGTCCTGTTTTTGAAAAGTTAAGATTCCCTGAATTAATTCACTGACGCCGAGACCATGAAAGGAACAAAACCTCAATATATCCTTCCAGTGTGACTCTAAATATGACAAGGTTATCATTTTATACACCGTCGTTCAAGAATTGATTTATGGGCCTCTGGGTGTTCCCCCCTTGTACTCTCCTCTAGACGTACCTGGGATTATGGCATTCCTTAAAATCCCATAAATTCAAGTATCTGCTAGGTCTAATTCCCATGGAATAACACAAACAACATTTTAACGTTTCTGAGATGGAAGAACAGATTCTGAAACCTGGCTAGATTCTGAAACTCCTACTCTTGAAGGTTCTTTTTTTCCCCATTTACAAGCTAATAGTTTTTCCAAACATACATCTCACGCAAAGGCCCACGACTCCAAGGAGTACAGCCTCTCCCTTGGCTGCTGCTATTTTGTGTCTTCCTCTCCCACACGGACCTTGAGAAAGGGAGGGACCAGCTGCAGTCTTGCTGAATCATCTTCCTTGTTATTTGTGAAGGAGAGAGCATCCCGCTTGGGAAGGGAGACCTGGGGGGGAGGGGCGGTATGGAGTCCGGCCAACTCTCACCCGCAACACATTTTTCAGGAGTGAAATCAAATAGAAAGATAAGCCTGCGGGTCACTGTGTATTCTGTTTTGTGATAACATCTCATCCAAAATAGGATTATGTAAATATCCTTTTTTTTATGATATCCTATACATCTCAGTGGTTCCCATTTATGGCCAAGAATGCAGTGGTCTCTTGGGTTGGCATGCAGCCAGTTCCCCCTTTTCTGTTTCAAGGGCAACCGATCTTGCTTGCCGACCCACCAGCAGTAGCTTGTCTCTGTGCAGAGAACATGGAAATGCATCAGACCTTCCAGTGAGCGTATGGACTTGATCAGAGCCCACTGAGATCAAGACTGCATCTTGCGCTGCAGTGGCTACAGGCCCAGTTTGGAAGCCCTCCAATCCTGGACCACTTCATCATGGTCTCATTGGTCATTCTGGTTAATGCGTTCTTTGCTTCCCAAATGATACGCCACTGAACTATCAACTCCGTGCAGGCAGGTTCAGTGTCCTCTGCTTGCTCTGAGCATGGCTGGAGCACCAGTACACGATCTGTTCTGCAGTCCTGGTTGACCCCTTGGGTCTTAAGACTCAGCACAATGACACCTTCACTAGGAAGCCTTTACTGACCCTGCCTGTCATGTAGAACTGACCCTACCCTGTTTGAGACCTCTACTTTGCTGTACTTTGGAGTCTCTTTACTTACAAGACAAATGCACTTATTTATTATTAGTACTAACTGGAGCGCTATACGTTACTTAATATTTTAACCAATGAAAATACTATACTTTAAGGGCTAATCGTCAGGCATCGTACTAAGTACTGTGTGTGAATGATCTCATTTAGGCCCTCTGCCGTGTGTCCTATCAGAGGAAAAGATAAGGGTGCAGGTTCCAGAATCAGACACTCTGGGTTTGAAATCCTAAGTCCACCAACCGGTGACCATGAGCTTGGGCAAATTCCCTTTCTAGGCCTCTTCTGTAAAATGGGGATGGAACTAAAAATGGCAACCGTATGGGGTTTTTCTGAGCAACACATCCATTAATTCACGGAAGGGGCTAACGCAGAGTAAGCACGTGATCAGTATTAGCTATTTTTATTATTTCTCTCCTGCAGATGGGGAAACTGAGACCTCGGAGGCTAAGCGAGCCACCAGAGGTGACCTGGCTAGTGAGCGGGGAAGCTCAGACTTCACTCCAGGCAGCCTGACCTTGAACTCTTCACCAATTCAAACCCGGCCATCCTTTTCTTCCCTCTGGTCATGAGCGCTCTGAGTGCCCAACTGTGACTCTTTGTCTTTGAAGCCCAGCACTTAGCACAGCGCCTGCCACACTGAAAGAGCCAGATACCCATTTAATTCATTGATTAATTAATACATTAACTTATGAATGGTTCTGATTTTAATAAATAGTTAAGCACAGTGCCAGGCACAGAAAACAATCTATAAAGGACTATTGGGAAGCAACTGGTGCAAGATCCATTGCATTTAATAATTTATTTTCAATGAAAGCCTTGAAATGGCCCTAGAAATCTCCCAGATGGAAGTCATCCTCATTATTTCAGCATAAATATAGCAGCCTTTAAAAATAAACTGCCATTTTCTGCAGTCTAAACCTAGCGTGTGGAGCTTTCAAAACACAATCATGCACTCTATTATTATTAAGAAATGCTCTTGGGCTTCCCTGGTGGCGCAGTGGTTGAGAGTCTGCCTGCCAATGCAGGGGACACGGGTTCGAGCCCTGGTCTGGGAGGATCCCACATGCCGCGGAGCAACTGGGCCCGTGAGCCACAACTACTGAGCCTGCGTGTCTGGAGCCTGTGCTCCGCAACAAGAGAGGCCGCGACAGTGAGAGGCCCGCGCACCGCGATGAGGAGTGGCCCCCACTTGCCGCAACTAGAGAAAGCCCTCGCACAGAAACGAAGACCCAACACAGCCACAAATAAATAAATAAATAAATAATTAAAAAAAAAAAAAAAAAAAAAGAAATGCTCTTCTACTCACTTCGAGTGATTCTCCCTCTGCTTTTGATTTACCAAGAGCATTCCATATAGACAGACTGTACAGCAATTGAATTTTAAGGCACTGAGAGGTGTGTGCCTACATAAGTACACACAGCAGAGCAGGTACCCCTCATGACACAATCCTGTAGCACCGCTGAGCACCCTGAAACAAAATCTTAATTTTGCGTTAGAGAGTTTGCAAGCATGGAACCGGCTGGTTTCTCTGTACTCTCTATTAGATGCATCCGGATACTTTTGAAGGCTAAATGGTAGAACAGCCCCTGTTGGAGACACCCTGAAACATTTTATAACCAGCATTGTTCGGAAGCATTGCTGTCAAGATCCGAACTTGCAAATTCTCAGCATCAAAGAAGATACAGAGTTCTTTGTCAGGACAATGAACTTGGACTGTTGTTTTCCAGTGAATGGAAAACAACATTGCTAACCCAGAAAAGTGACATTCGGCCCCATCTGGTGACGCCTCAGCTCCCATCATGCTGGGATTACAATGCTGCCTTTCTGTGGAGTTGTTAGAACATGCCACCAGAATCAGGCTTTAGTGCCTGGGCAAATGAATGACCACGTTCATACTTTGTGGCTTTTCCCAGTCACATTTTGAATTCAAACATGTAAGGAGACCAAGCCTCCACCGTAGGTTCTGTTATTCCCAACTTCAAATCGAATCCTACTGGCTCACAAATGCACTTTGCAAGTTTTGGCAAATTCACTCCAACACTTTAGAAATAAATAGGATGCTGTTAAAAGATTAGAATTCCACAGTCAAGTGAAATCAGCCTTTGGGAATAAATGCCCAGACCCTTTGGTCCCACTGTATTTGCTACTGAAGTCAACAAGTTATAAAGCTCGGGATTTAAAGTTAACCTGGATCCAAATCTTGGCACCAACGCCTAATAGCTGTGTGACCCTGGCCAAGCTATTTAACCCCTCTGAGCCTTAGTTTTCTTACTAGTAACAGGAGAATGATAATGACTTTACAGGGTTGCTGGGAGTATTAAAAAGGCATTTTTTAAAAAGCATTTAAAACCTTTTTGGATCTTAGGGGATTTTGAACTAATAAAATTAGGTGCTTATCCAAATCCACACGGATTAGAAGTGATAGGAAAGATTTCTGGGGGGGATCAGGAAAAAGTGGAATTGACGCCAAGAACTTTCAGCTCCTGTTCAAATGCTTTTGGTGGGTGGTGGTATCTTCGTCTGGCCAAAACTAATGCCTCCTGCTTAAAAACTCTTCCTCCCCCCCAATCCCCAGAGGTCCCTACTGGGTAACAGCATCAGGGGGGGTGCCAGTGTCATCTTCAGCATCCCCCTACCTCATTCCTCACATGCAGAATCATCAACGATGAGTCTCTGCAATGTCTTCTCTCTCTCCTGTTCCTCTAGCAGCCCAGGCCCTTATATACTTTCACCTGGACCATTGCAAGCTGCCCCGCATCTGATGTCTCTTTTGTGGTCCTACTTCCATGCTCTCACCAAAATATTTCACCTTAAAGTACATATTGGGGGCATGCACTTGCCGCTTCCCATCCCCCATGTTCTCTCAGTTCGCCCGTCCACCCAACTATGGAGTACTTCGTTAGGAAGTACCACCCTGACCATCGTGCTTACTGGGAAAGTGTTAAATCAGAACAACCTCTGTGGAGGGCGATCTGGCAATATCTATGAAAACGCCCCAGAGTATCCTCTCTGAGCCAGCTCTGCTCCTTCTAGGACTCTATCCCGCACGGACACTCAACGCACACAGGAGATGATGTCAGAGCAAGGTTACCCGCGGAGGCACAATGTGTAACAGCAAAAGACTGGGAACGACCCAAATGTCTATCAGTGGGGAATTGGGTCAATGAACGATGAAGCATACACACGGTGGAAGCCTCAGAGGTTGTTTAAAAAATGAAGAAATCATTTATATGCTGATTCGAAACCATCTCTAAGATGTATTGTCAAGTGGAAAGAGCAAGGTGTGTTGAGTGGAGGGAAGGGGAGGGTAAAAGAATATATAAACATGTTGGCTTATAAATGCATAAAAACGTCTAGAAGAATACTCAAGGAAATGATAACAGTGGGTCAGGAGAGGAACTGTGTGCCAAGGGAAAGGGGTACAGGGAGATTTTAACACATATGAAGAAAACAAAATATATGGATTTGAGATATATATATATATACACACATATACACATCATCCTCTAACTTCTACTTTTGACTTTGAACCACATATTACCTATTTGAAAGTAAATATTTTAATTATATACGTATGTGTATATATATAATATATATATGTATATATAAAAACATATACATGTATATATAAAAACATATACATATGTATGTTTTTTAAAATGTAATTTTAAAATATCTAGGTTAGAACAAAAAGAATTGCCACATATGCCAGGCACCTATTTTCTGTCTTCTCTAGACATTGGTGATACACAAATGACATCCCCACCCCCTTCTGCTCTCCATCTTACACACAGAGACCTTATTACCTCCTTGGAATACAGTTTTGAGCACATCAATTTCCTGTTCAAAACTCCCCCATGGCTTCATAGGTCCCACAGGACGGAGTCCAAGTTCCTTAGCCCGTATTCACTGTTCAACCACTGACCCCCATTTCAGCTTTCCAGCCTGTCCTAAAGCTGAATGACTCATGATGACCTATGTGTTTCCACACATTCTGTCCTTCCACTTGGAATGTCCTCCCACCACCCCAAAGTCCAAGCTCTACTTGATTTCAACTTTAGTTCAAATCTTCTTTCTCCATTGACTCATTCCAGAGCCCACCACTCACCTCCACCCCCTAGCTGGAAGAAATCCCCTTCTTCTTCGAAATCCCAGGGCATTATTTTTATTACCTGCCTGTGGTATTTATCACTTTATATGAGATCATCGTCAATTTTACACACTTAGCCACTCTCTTAGTAAACATTTACTAAATACCTACTATGTGTCATGGACTGACAGGGGTGCTGGGGACACAGCAAAAAGCCACAGTAGCAGGATTCCTGCTCTCATGGAGATTACAGTCTTGTGGAGAAGACAGGCAATAAAAACACGAAACCAAACCTTCAATGATCATTTTCCATAATTGCAATGTGGAGAAGTAAAAAGCTCAGTCAAAATGCCAACAATGTGCCCAAAGCCACACCTTAACTGTTGCAAAGGCTGAGAGACCCATATTTAAATCCCAAGTCCACCCGAAAGCTATAATGATTCTCTGGGTCAGGGTTTCTCAACCTCAGAACTCTTGATACTTGGCGGGCGCTGGCTAATTCTTTGTGATGGGGCTGTCCTGTGCATTGTAGGAGGCAAAGCATCATCCCTCTACCCACGAGATGCCACTAGAACCCTCTCACCACTACCAGATATCCCTGCGGTGGCAGGGAGGGGTCTGAAAAACCTCCCCCTTTGGAGAACACTGCTCTAGGCAAATTCCTTAACGTTACTGAGTTTCAGTTTCTTCACTGCCTGGTTCTTTGGAGGATAACCCAGTAAACATTTGAAAAATGAAAAAAGAAACCTATTAAACAGAAAGAATACTACCTACCTTAGAAGACTATGCTAGGAATTAAATACAAAAACGTGTATGGAGCGCTTACAAGTGCTTTTATCGTTAAGAACAAAAATACGAAGAGGGTCAATTTTTCTTCCCCAGAGCCCTCAGTAGGGTAGACAAGATCCCTCAGGACCTTCTCAGTCTATACTAGTGTCAAATCCATGAACTGCCCAAATTGCGGACATGATTTGTGCTTGTATCCCAGAGAGATGCTCTAGAGGTATAGCCCAGACCATGACTCCTTGGGAGGATGCAGGAAAGGTCTCCTCAGGCTACATTTGCCAGACAGATGGATTCAACTCCAGTCTAAGTCCAGACTTCTTGAACTTGGATGTAGGAGCTGAAATATACTTAATCTGAGAATGGGCGTTCTGCATCCCATAAAAATGCCACATTAAAGATGGCGGGATTACATAGCTGTTACAATATCAGGCATTAGATAACGCAGTCTCTTTAAAGGCTTCATTTGCACATCCCCAATCATCCTTGTGAGCCATTTATTTTCCCACACTAGTGGATACTGTGAGCATTTAGGAAGGGTTCTCAGGGTGCTTGAAATCAACAAGGCAATTAGGGAGGTTTTAAAGGAATCAAAAATACAATCAGCAGTGCTTTGGAAATGTCAATAAAATGCTTGGCTTGGCAAACCACTTCTGTATTGTACATTAGTAAGGGAACTTTAAGATCATCTTAAAATATGCATCCTTCTGAATTCTAGGATTTATTTTCAAACTGGAAAGTGGGTAAACTGATGGGCAGTCTATGGCAGGATCCCTATATAATTTGGGGAGAGGTCTTTCCTTGGAGGAAAAAAAAGATGAAAAAATGGGTTTTAGAGTCAGACAGACACGGATTATAATTTTATTTTTTTATGTTTTTTATCTTTGGTCCGTACCGCGTGGTACATGGGATCTTAGTTCCCTGACCAGGGATGGCACCCAGGCCCCCTGCAGTGGAAGCATGTAGTCTTAACCACTAGACCACCAGGGAAGTCTCTAGACATGGATTATAATCCAGGCTGTGAGATAAAAATGGGGTGAATTGGGGAAAATCATTAATGCTCTCAGAGCTTGGTTTCTTCAGCTTTAATGAAGACAGTAATACCACCTTAAATTAAAATATATGTGTCCAGCAAAGTGTCTTTGCAAACCTTCATTTTCATTCCCTTTAGGGAACAGAATACAGACTCATTGGTTTATATTTTTATAACACCTGCAAAATTGCACACTTTCTAACCAATTTAGTTCTCTCTTGACCAAAATGCTTTAAGACACAAATGTTCCACATCTGTTTTTCTCCACTAAATAAAATAAGCCCAAGCCATCACCTTTTCTTTCTTGCCCCCAACAGTTTCCCTTAACTTATTCATCATTCCACGAGAAATCTTGCTTACAGATAAAGGCATTTCTTTCCGGGGTTGGGGGAGGACTGTGGAATATGCTTTGGGTATAATAGGAAAGATACTCAATCTGAGTTAAGAATGAACTATGTCCTTTATGTGGCCGGTCAGACCATCATCTATGTGTTGTACCACATTTCCTACCATCATCTTTCCTATCCTTAACATATCATGATAAGGAAACTTGGTTGTGTTTTCAAAAGCATAATAATAACTTACATTTCGCTATGGTTTCCAATAAACCAGTGATTTTCCCCCCCCCAAAAGTCCATGAATAAAACAAACCCCGTCACCATTGGAGATGCATTTTCATGCCAGCTCGGATGCTTTTAAGACCATTTGCCGATCGCTCCGCACCGTCTGACCAGTTCTGGGGCAGGGGGCACGCTCTAATTACTGATTGTGAAGTTCTGTATCTATAGCAACAGGCTGAATTGACAACAGGAAGCTTTACCCTCTGGGGCACCATCCGAAGTTTATAAAATCAACTTGAGGCCAAGGCTATAGTTAATCAGGAGGGCTTTCAGAACCCGAGGGCTCCGAGTCCACACTTAAGAGGCAAAGAAATTATTTAATAAGACAATCACAGGGCTCGAGAAGGCAGAGTTTATTTAGCTTGCCTTTGCAGTGCATCTTGTAGTAATTTATCCTAATGGTACCAATTCGCCTGTGATTTGATACACCAGGAGACTGGGGGTATCAGTTTAATCAAACCTCGGCCAAGGCTGCCTGTTTCTTAACTATTGTTGCCGTATATCAATCAGTTTCACTTGATTCACTAATCGCGTGGCACGAGGATATGAATTTTCCCATCATTCAGGGAATTGGGTTGACATAATTCTTTATAATGTGCCCGCTTTTAAACGGCATTATTTCACCCCACTCACATTATTTCATGTTCCTAGAGCTGACGGGTGAAGGGTCTAGATTCTGGGAGGCTGCTGGTGAGAAGTATAGCAGGAAAAAAGCCTAGAGCATCGGATGTGACCATGGACAAGTTACGAAACCCTTCTGGGTCTCAATTTCCTTACTTGTCCCATCAGGACAAGAACTCAGTAAGTCACAGAGCTATTAAGAGGATTAATAAACTGCTATATGGATGAGTCTAGAACAGTGCCTGGGAAGCAGGATACAGGATCTCAGTAAATGTCAGTTTCGCTTCCCACCTGCCCTCATTCCCATCCCCAAGGAGGAGGGGGTAGAAGATGTAGCTGCATAATTTGTATAGGGTGAGATGTTAAGCTTTACAATATTTTATGGGCCTGGTCACACAAGCTTCGATAATCCTAGGAAATCATCTAAACTCAGTTCTCATTCTTGATTCTTCTGTCTCCACTGGGGCCAAGAATTCCCACCACGTTTTATACCCTTGGCACCGGCCTGGCTGTCGGGAGGGGTAAGAGATGGGCAGAGTTCTCCCTCACACTAAAGGCGCTCTGTCCCTTTCCCATCCCCTCTTCTTTCTTATACAGCAGGGAATTTGATTCAAAACACAGTCCAGAGAGAAACCCTCGCACAGAAACGAAGACCCAGCACAGCCAAAAATAAATAAATAAATAAAAAGATGAGTTAAAAAAAAAAAAAAGTAACTAGGATTAAAAAAATAAAAAAAATAAAAACTGTCCAAGTACGAATAAGAAATGGTAAGATCAGATCTATCCCTTTGGCGGGCAGAGACTACAGAAAGGAGAGAAAACCCACCTTCATGGGTTGTTCGTATTATTCAAGAGGAAGGAAGGAAAAGGACAACATGAATCCCAGGGTAAGAGGCAATGACCACGTGGACAGCAAGGCCACGGACAGCATTCGGTCCCCACCCCTGACACGGAATAGTGGAGGGGGGCCTCCGCTGCTGCTTCTGTGAAATGGGTATATGAAGACCTATGTCAGTAGGTTGTCATGGCAACACAAGGAGCTAATCCACAGGCCTCCAGGCTATGAGTGGAAGGAAGGTTAGCTTGCTTCCCAAGTGAATATGGGCAGGGTGTTCTGGTCCCTTTCCCGAAGGGAGAACGAAATCCGAGGCTTTTCCTACCATTCAGCTCAGTCATTCACATTTTAACTTAGTTCTGAGCTTACAGTTTTTCCTGCAGATAGAATTGGTCACTCAGTGAGAGAGGAAAGTAAGAAAAAAGGCAGAGAAGGAAGGAGGGAAGGAAGAAAGGAGGGAGGGAGAAAGAAAGAAGAAAGAAAATAGAAAGAAAAAGAAAAGAGGAAGGAAGGAAGGAGGGAAGGAGGGAGAAAGAGAGGAGGGAAAGAAAGAAAAAGAAGGAAAGAAAGAAAGAAAGAGAGAGAAAGAAAGAAAGAAAGAGAGAGAAAGAAAGAAAGAAAGGAAGGAAGAAAGAAAGAAAGAAAGAAAGAAAGGAAGAGAGAGAGGGAGGGAAGGAAGGAAGGAAGGAAGGAAAAGAAAGAGGAAAGAAGGAAGGAAGGAAGGAAGGAAGGAAGGAAGGAAAGAGAGAGGGAGAGAGGGAGGAAGGAAGAAAGGAAGAAAAAGAAAGAAAGAAAGGAAGGAAGGAGGGAAGGAAGGAAGAGAGAGAGGGAGGGAAGGAAGGAAGGAAAAGAAAGAGGAAAGAAGGAAGGAAGGAAGGAAAGAGAGAGGGAGAGAGGGAGGGAGGGAGGAAGGAAGAAAAAGAAAGAAAGAGCCTTGCTTTGTCACACCTTTTCCACTCTCCATTCCTAAGGCTGGAGGATTTGGCGTGGCATTTAGAAGCTTTATTGTTTCAATAGCGGGGTAAGGAGGTTAATGCCACCTTAACAAGGGAATCATTTCTTCCTCCCTCCCACCTTCTCTCTTTTCTTTTTTGGCTCAGCCTACATTTCTAACACTACGGCTGAAATGTAGTATACAGCTTTTAATTGTGCCCAGAGGCAGTACAACCTCACAGAGGTTTTTAAGCAAGTGGCGGAGGATTTGAGAAACAGCTGTGCTGCAGGCACATTGTGCTCCGAGGTGGAAGAGCCCCGTCAGCACCTGCACCCGCTGAGCACACACCCTCACACCCGCCACGCATGTACACAGCTGGGACCCATCAGGGCTGGAAGGAATTAATACTCTTAACTTGGTATTTTATTGGACCTAGAGGAGCCTGATGCTATATTAAATCTGTAGCACGTAAGTAGGATTTTGCTCTATCTTGGAGTTCCTGGGGTTGGGGGCTTGGTGGGCTGGGTGGGATATTAAAAACACACACACGCACGCGCACGCACACACACGACCTCTTTTCCGATGCCGAGAACAAATTGTTTTAATATCCCAATGTTTGGTTTATTTATTATTAGAGATGAGTGGCCGCTTTTAAAGAGTAATGGATTTGTCCCGGCACTAACCTAGTTTTCCCAATTGAATCTAGCTGAGACTCCCAGCAACTGCGGAAAGCCGCCAACACGGATTGTTTTCTCCAAATCACTCTCACCAACACCCAGCTTCCCTTGGTGCAAGCCCCCAAAAGACATCTTCCATCTTTTGGATGCTGCAGTCAATCTTCAAAATCCTACTGCACTCAACCAGTCACAAAACACTGTCTCGTGTTACCCCACTGGACACCCACCTCGCCCCTGGAAATTCAACAAGGCGAGTGTCTGTGTACCTATTTTACAGTCGTGCAAATAGAGGTTCGGAGAAGTTACATGCCCAGGTCAAGGGCAAACCAACCCCAGACCTTGGAGTTCAGTCTACTGACCCTAAGTAAACACGTTCTCTCTAAATCATGTTATATATTCTGTTGTCAAGACAACGTGAAAAGTTTATTCCAGGGCGGCTTGTAATGTCTGTGTACCTGCGTGGACAGGTAAAATGAGGGAGTTTCCATAGATGTTAAACTCATGTGATCAGCAATGGGCTTCAGGGTCTGTGATAGGCAGAAACATGGCCATCCGAAAGATATCCATGTTAAACCCCTGGAACTTGTGAATGGGATCTTATTCGGGAACAGGGTCTATGCAGGTGTGATCTCATTAAGGCTCTTGAAATTAGGAGATATTCCTGGATTTTCTGGGTGGGCTCCAAATCCAATGACAAGTATCCTTATCAGAGAAAGGCAGAGGGAGGTTTGAGGCACACCAAAGAGGAGGAAGTGTGACCACAGAGGCAGGGGTGGGAGGGATGCGGCCACAAGTCAGGTTCTACTGACAGTCACCAGAAGCTGGAAAGGGCAAAGAACGAATTCTCCCCTAGAGCCTCTGGAGGCGGTGAGGACCTCATGACACCTTGATTTCAGACGTCTGGCCTCCAGAATGCTAAGCACACAAATATCTGTTACTTTAAACCACTGAGTTGGTGGTGACTTCTTACGGCAGTCCTGGGAAACGAACACAGGATCTTTTGCTCTGGGCACCATGTTGGATTTTGCTGCTGGTGGGGTCTCTTGGCATGAGGGATACCTTCTACTCTGGGCATTGGTGAAATGAAGGAAGGATGCTGGCAGCTGCCCACGGGTGCCCAGTCCTGCCCCACCTGCAAGGACGGGGCAGCTCAGCGTCAGGGAGAAGCCAGATACTGCGATATTCATCGAGACCAAGCAGGTATCAGAGCAGGGCTCACGGGGAGGCAGAAAGCCTACTGTACTGTTCTCATCCTGCTGGACCACTTTCTAACGCATGTGTGGTTTAGACAAGTCACTGAATTCACATCTCAGTTATCTCGTTGGTAAAACGAGATTCTCCATGTGGAAAAAAAACACCCTTTGAAAAACTGCAAAACATCATATGAATGTTGGTTATTCGCTTTTATATAGATATATTATTATTATTATTATTATATTATTGTATATAAAGCATCTCTGAAGCATCAGACTCAGAGTGCAGATGGCTCTCCAACTCTGGGAAAGGACCTAATCTCCAGAAGGTATTACTGCAAAGTTCTCCCAAATATGCTTCTCTCAAGTATCCACTTCTCGTCGGTTAATATATTGAAACCTCTTTAGAAACCATGTAACCCCAAATGCAAGATTAATGGAGCCCCTCCTACATTTAATGTCTGCTGTGTTTCTTTGGATTTTCCAAATTCGCCTCTTTCAAGCACCGAGCAAAAAGACTCCAAACCAAAAACAACATGCCATTTGTTTGTTTATCATATTAGTAATGAGTTGTTTTTTTTTTAATGAGCACTCAATATTGGTTAAAAGAAAGTAGGCTCTCAAACGCTGCTTTTGATCATTTAAATTGCTGCAAACCCTTTGGAGTGCAATTTGGCAATATGTCTCAGGAACCTTTAAAAACTGTGCCCAACCTTTGACCCGGTAATTCCATTTCTGGGAAACTACCCTAAAGGCATAATGGGAACTATGGAAACTGCTTGATGCACAAAGATGTTTATCAGAACACTCTTTCTGACGGCAAAAGTATTTAAACCATCTAAATACCCACCAACGCAGGAGGAGATAAATAAACGGTGAGGCCTCCCCTCCACGGACTGTCAGCTACTAATAATTTGCAGTTAAGAAGAATGTATAATAATGTGCCGAGATGTATAATGTTAGGGGAAAAAAAGCAGTGTGTCACATGGGTTTATGGAAGTGATCTTGATGTGACACAAATGCAGCATAACAAAGAAAAAAAAAAAGACTGGAAGAAACATATATTAATTGTTGTTACCTAACGCCAAAAAAATTATGGGTAATTTTTCTTTTTTTTTTTTACATATTTATTGGAGTATAATTGCTTTACACTGTTGTGTTAGTTTCTGCTGTATAACAAAGTGAATCAGCTATACGTATACATATATCCCCATATCCTCTCCCTCTTGTGTCTCCCTCCCACCCTCCCTATCCCACCCTTCTAGGTGCACACAAAGCACCGAGCTGATCTCCCTGTGCTATGCGGCTGCTTCCCACTAGCTATCTATTTTACATTTTGTAGTGTATATATAAGTCCATGCTACTCTCTCACTTCATCTCATCTTGCCCTCCCCCTCCCTGTGTCCCCAAGTCCATACTCTACATCTGTGTCTTTATTCCTCCTGGCCCTAGGTTCTTCAGAACCACTGTTTTTTAGATTCCATATATATCTGTTAGCATACGGTATTTTTCTCTTTCTGACTTCCTTCACTCTGTATGACAGACTCTGGGTCCATCTACCTCACTACAAATAACTCAATTTTGTCCTTTTTATGGCTGAGTAATATTCCATTGCATATATGTGCCATATCTTCTTTACCCATTCATCTGTCGATGGGCATTTAGGTTGCTTCCATGACCTGGCTATTGTAAATAGTGCTGCAATGAACATTGTGGTACAAGTCTCTGTTTGAATTATGGTTTTCTCAGGGTATATGCCCAGTAGCGGGACTGCTGGGTCGTATGGTAGCTCTATTTTTAGTTTTTTAAGGAACCTCCATACTGTTCTCCACAGTGGCTGTATCAATTTACATTCCCACCAACTCTCCTTTTTCAAGATAAAAAATCTGTCTCCACTGAGCTGTATTACTTTTAAATAGAGAAAAACTCCTCTGTAAATGAGTCTCCTCATTCCCTTCACCCAACATATCCTAATTGGGTGGAGAAAACTTGTGATGCACATTCTCTGTTTCCTCCATGACTTTGACCATTTAGATCCTTCCTTGTGGCTTAAAAATTCTATACCAGGTCAAAGCAGTGTTGCAGCCCCATGTTACCACTCACCTGTCCTCTCAGTTAAAAGTGGGCCCAGAACAGGGGCTGAGAGAGGCCCCTTGCAGCCCATCACCAGCCCAGAAACACACCTTTATGTCCCTGTTAGATTCTTCATGAGAAGATGTGGGCTTTTGCTGAGTTACTGGCTTGTTTCATGTCTAGAGATTCTATAAATTGCATAGGGTTCCCCTGTTTGTGGGAGGCTGCTAGGAGACTCGGAGACAAATCAATTTGTGCCTTGCCTGTAACAAGAGCACATGGGTTTGGAGGTCCTGGCTTCACCCTGGGCTCCTTGTTCATTTCCATACCTTTAGTTTCTTTCCTGTTTACTGACCACCTGCACCAAGTAAGTCCCAATGGGCTGTATGAAATACTCGTTAGAATGAGACAAGATACTCTTTTTTTTTTTTTTTTTACATGAAGGATGGGCTATGTGCACCTCTATGAATTTTGCTTCCACTGACAGTTGGAGAGAATTCCAGGTAAGGCAGGGCCCAATCAAATAGACCGAACCGACTTGAATCCACGTTGCAAAAGTTGTGCAGGATATCTAAGAGCATGGAGGGCAGGAAGGAGTTAAATCCATGTGGCAACAGAGGGTGGGAGCCAGGGGCACTGAGGGGCCTGGCCCCTCCCTGCGGTACAGGAAGACCGGGTCATTAGAGCAGGCAGGAACTTATGCTTGGCTTTCCTGGGAAAGCAAATATTGTGCATATTGCAGTGTTCCTGTGGGCGAGCTAATTGTCTAACTGCCCTTGAGATGTGTATCATTTTGTCTGCAGTCCGGGCTCCTCCCTTTATGTCACTGCCAATGGGCCGGGAAACGGGAACAACATCCACGCCCATTAAATGGAGACAGCAGGCCACCTCTGCCACCCACGGTCCCCAGGTGAGCCGCCTGGGGCAGCTGCTTCATTTGGTTCAGGGCACGACTTCAGGTGCCCTTTGGTAAGTTGAGAAGGGGCGCTGAATCAGTTTCCAGGGACTACTGTCACCAAGAGCCACAAACTGGGTGGCTTTAAACGACACTATTTATTCTCTCACTGTTCTGGAGGCCGGAAGTTCAAAATCAAGGTGTCCATTGGGCTGCGCTCCCTCCAAAGGCTCTAGGGGACAATCCTTCTTTGCTTCTTCCAGCTTCTGGGGGTTGCCAGCAATGCTTGGCGTTGCTTGGCCTGTGGCAGCATAACTTCAGTCTCTGCCTGCATCTTTACATGGTACTCTTTCCTCTGCGTGCGTGTGCGTGTGTGTGTGTGTGTGTGTGTATACGCGCGCACGCATATCCGTGTCTCTCCATACTTTCCTCTCTTTTCTCTTATAAAGACACCGCTCCTTGGATATAGGTCCCATTCTAATCCAGTAGAACCTCATTTTTTTTAAATGTTATTTTATTGCAGTAAGACACTTCACACGAGATCTACCCTTTACACAGGTTTTTAAATGTAAAATACATCATTGACTATAGGTACAGAGTGGCAGAGGTCTCTAGAGTTTATCTTGCTTAATGACCTCGTCTTCATTTGATTTCACCTGCAAAGACCTTATTTCCAAATTCCTATTCACAGGTGCTGGGGGTTAGGACATCAACCTATCTTTTTTGGGGGGAGGACACAATTCAACCCACAATAGACGTGTTTGATGATTAAGCGGAACAAGAAGCAGGGACTCGGGAGCAGTCTGGGTTCAAATCCTGGCTGGACCCCTCACTAGCAGGTCACCTAACCTCTTGAAGCCTCAGTTTCCTTGGTTTGGAAAAGGGGCCCGATGTTAGCGCCTGCCTCCTAGGGCCACTGGGAAGATTAAATGGGATCACGCACGTTGCGAGCGTTCTGCCAGACACACAGAAAGTGCCTTTCGAGCGTGGGCTGTGACTCAGGCTTAAAATCATCACCAGCTGCGCCACCCCAACTCGAAGGTCACTTCCAAACACTGAGACCCTGGTTTAAGGTAACAGGGAGAAAGTCCTCTTTCCATACGATGTTCGCTCTGCCTAGAAATCTTTCCTCTGCCTTCCCCGACCCTCTCCCCCGTCCTTGTGTGAAAAGCTGGCTCTTTCCCAGCCTTCGGACCTTGCCTTAACTGATGTCTACACCCAGAGACCTTTCTGGTCACTCGGAAAGTGGCTTTCTGAGTAGCTTAGTCCAGCTCTGCCCCACCTTCCACAAGCGACTGTGATGCTGGGGGCTGTCTCTGGCTATAGATGCTGCCTGACCCATCAAAGGGACAATCAGGGGGGTGGGCCTAAAGCTGCCCAATAAAATACAGGATGCCCAGTTAAATTTGGAATTTCAGATAAATTTGAATTTTAGTATCAGCATGTCCCAAATATTGTCCTGGCCAGAAGTGCTTGGAAGTAACTGCCCTGAGAGTAGTTCTCAACCAATGACAGATGGGGAGCTGGGGGGTAAGGACCCCTGTTTTTTTGCTTCTCCATGGGGGATAATTCAGAGGCAGTGTCTTCTACACCGATTCCCAGAATTCCCCAGGTGGATTCTGGACCACCTGGTCTACTGCAGCATCTGTTCGTTAGTGCACCCAATGTTGGCTTGCTTACCTTTCCAATGTCTTTTCCCCACCCCCCGGGAAAACACAACCCAAGACTTCCCACCCCAGCCTTCCCGTTATGGACTTAATGTTTGAATCCCTCCCAAATGCATACGTTGAAATCCTAACCCCCCAGTGTGATGGTATTAGGAGGTGGGGCTTTGGAGAGGTGATTAGATCATGATGGCAGAGCCCTCATGAATGGGATTAGTGTCCTTCCAAAAGGGACCCCAGAGAGCATTCTTGCCCTCTTTCCTCCACATGATTACATAAGGAGAAGCCAGCAGTCTGCAACCCGGAAGCAGGCTCTCACCAGAACCTGACCATGCTGGCACCCTGATCTCAGACTTCTAGCCTCCAGAACCGTGAGAAATAAATGTCTGTTATTTATAAGCTACCTGGTCTGTGGTACTTTGTTACAGCAGCCCGACTAAGACACCTCCCGCCACTGCTGTCCTCCACGCAGACCTTGTTTATTTCCTTCAGCCCTTATCACAATTTGTCATCACACATACATATGTCTGTCTATTGGCTCAGTCTCTGTCCCACTAGACTCTGCACTCTATTACCGTGACCATGTCATTCACCACGGCACTCCAGCTCCCAGAACTTTCTAGATAATGAAGGAACAAGACAATGAATAGGAAGGAGGCTTTCTGTGCCAGCAAAGAGCAACATGGTTTTCAGCTGTACAGAGCTGCATTCAACAGAGACTGGAAGTGGAGACCTGCCTTGGGGTCTCCCCTGTGTCACTTGCTCAGAATTTGACCTTGGGCAGCTGCCTGAGAACTCCTCACCTTGGTCTCCTCATCTGTAAAACGAGGAGTTGGGACTAGATGATCTCTCCCGTGTCTTCCGGCTCTAAAATTCTATGACTCAATATTCTAGGTAATAAACTTTACAACTATGAATAAATTAATGGAAATGAATATTTAAATGATATGCAAACATCCGTGTGGGTGCTCTCTTAGTCTTTTATGTAGTGGGAGAGGGAGGAAGAAAACCGAGATACAAACGATCAGAAATAATTTGTGTTCCTGGAAGTGTGGTGCCTTACCCGTGTTTCTGTGGGGGAGGGTGTGTAGGAGAGCATTCATTTAAAAACCCACAGTGGGGAAAAAGGTCAAAAGAAAAGCAGGAATCTGGGAAGCTGGAAGCCCCCAGATGGATGGATGTTCCAGGTTTGGATATTCCTGGAAAAGATTCTTGGGTCCAGAGAAGCAGCAAAGGAAATTGGGCTAAACATGCTCTCCAGCTCTCTTAGTCTGTTCAGGCTGCTGTAACAAAATGCCGTAGGTTGGCTGACTTATAATCAACAGAACTTTATTTCTCACAGTTCTGTAGGCTGGAACTCTGAGATGGGGGTGCCAGCATAGTCAGGTGAGGGCCTTCTGGGTGTCAGACTTCTCCTTGTGTCCTCACATGGTGGAAGGAGAAAGGGAGCTCTCTTGGGCCTCTTTTATAAGGGCATTAATCTCATTCATAAGGGCTCCACCCTCATGACCTAATTACGTCCCCAAGGCCCCACCTCCTAATTTCATCCCATTAGAGGGTAGGATTTCTACATTCAACTCTAGCACAGCACCATCTCTCTAACTCCTCGGGGCTGTCATGATTCTCAACAATACTCAGCATAAGAGAATGGTGACTTGACATCTGAGTGCTTCACTTATTTATCAACATGATCTCCTACCTGGAAATCAAGCGGAGAACCTTCTGATGGGCCAGTAGACTTGAACCCAAAATCTTGACTTTCATATGCATAAATACTTACGAGGAAAGAGGGACTAGATATTTAAAGGTGAAACCAGCTAACTTCTCACGTTGGTAGCAAGCTGGGAAGGAGGGTCAGAGGTAAGATTCTTTGACTGAGCCAGTGCTGTGTCTAGTACTGGGGTTCAGGCAAGTCTGGGGATCAGGTGTGGCTGGGCAGCTCACTGGGGCACCCACCATAAAGAACTGCATTTGTGGGAGGTGCCTAGCAGGGTCCTATGACACTACTCATCCTCAAGAAGGAGACATGCCTGATTAGCTTGACCCAGTTATTACAAAGCCTGAGTTGATGGGTGGGACAAGAATTTGAATTCAGGATGGAGGCTGTTACACAAACCTGTTTCTTACCAGACCCAGTGGACACACATCTGGGTTTATGGGAAGATGTGGTTGATAAATCAAAACCAGTTATTCTTTAGACAAAACTCTTTAATACGATGAGCCTGAGCTTGTGTCTTTGGGACACCTGGATCTTTTTCTATCCTCCTTGCCTGGGCATTACCCATGCTGATTTGTCCCCCAAATTACCCACTGCCTTTCTTTTAGGACTTTCCACTCTCTTGCCAATTGCAGCTCTTTTCTTTTTTCCTTTCTGGCTTTTATCTCCCCCCATCATACTTCTTCAAAGGGGAACATTCAAAAGAGAAACCATGATGATCACTGATTGCTAACCTAAAAATAAGACAGGATACTGAGTACATGATTTCAATTAGGTATAAGTTTTCATTCCTAAATAATACAGAAAAGTGTCTTCTTGCTACTAAATGATTAGGCTAAAGACCCCCTGAAAAAGGAGTTACCACAAAGCCGGGAGTTCTGTCAAAACACTGGTTTGATGTCCTGCTATTTCCACAAACAAAAATAAAACATAACCGAGAAACAGCGACCAAGAGAAAAAAATCTACAGGTACAGAGTCACTATGTCTCCATGCCAGGCTGCTTATAAATCACAAACCCTTGTTCATATCACAAAGATGCATGAACAAACAGGTACCCTTTCCCTCTAGCACTGGGGGATATTTACATGATCTGTCACGTTTAGTCACTGCAATGGGGCCTTGGGACATCCTCCTAGGGTCGAGGTGTCTGTGACATTCTGTGAGGGCTGGAGGTACAGAGGATCTCTTCTGGTCCATTCGATTTTCTCCATATTTGCTGAGAAGCTCTTATGTATTGTACGAGAGTGGGGATGGAAGGCGACAGAATTACCATTTCTCGACCCTGTAGAAGAAGTTAGGTAATGGGCCAGGTGCTTCTCAATAGCTTATTTCTCCTAACAATCCCCAAAGACCAATGACAGTGTGTGCTCATGTCACTGATGAGAAAAGTCAGAGAGGTTAGGTCACTTGGCCCACAACACCCAGCTGGTAAAAGGCAGAGCTGGGATTGGATTTGGGGACTGTCACGCTCCAGAGGCCCTTGCCTTTCCAGTCTAACTTTCCTCCCAAAGCAAAACATACCATTTCTTCTTCAGAATTGTTCAAAGTGGTCCTTCCTTTTCCTACCGATGAGAAAATGAAGTATGAACCAAAGGAAAAAAAAAAGTCTCAGCAATGAAAAGGAGAGTGGTGGAGAGAGACAGACTTGGAATGGAGCTTGGGGCAGGGGAAGAAATGACTGCTTCTCTCCTCTCACACAGGGATGGGGATGGCTTGGGGTACCAACGATGAAGTCTCTTCGCCAGTCAGAACTGGGTCAGATATTCTAGCAGCGAGAACAGCCTGTTCTCTGCTCCAGCTGTTATCTGAGCTGCACAGCTGCGGGGGAGAACTCCAACTTGCTTTTGGGCTCAGAGCTCAAGGTTTCCAAAGCTCTCCACGCAGTGTGTGCCTGCCTCTCCCAGCCTGAAGGAGGGGGACTGGGGAGAAAAGGGTGGGGAGGGGAGACCGTGAAGGGAAATGAAATGAGAAGGGTTCAGCTGAACCTGCCTGCCTCATGGTTGCCAATCTGAGCATTTTCTGCCAGTTGTTTTTGGGTGAGAAGCTGAATTCTTTGAAAGAGATCTCCAAAAACAGCCACAGGGGATACCGATGAAATGGGGGTCCTGGGTGCAATGAGATGGCTATGATCAAAGTCCTATCGTGGGGTCACCCCAGCACAGCACCTAACGGGCTAGCAATCCATTGGGATTTCCCAAAGCCCTAGACAGGTAATGATCTGGAGACACTGCTTTGGAGGGTGGACACCTACCTTTCGGAGATTTTAAGCTCACATTACCAGTCACAAGCTCTATTTCTAAACAATCCTGACATGCATAAGGCCAAATCTTGGACTCCACCAACATCCTTGCTTGGAAAACCTGCATTTCCACGCATGTACTGTTGAGTCTGTCTTAGATGCAACAGAGAGAAAATCACTCTGATGGCCTCCTACTTCTCTGGATGTTAGTGTTCCCTATTCCTGGGTTCTTGACGAAAAAACAAGGCATTGTTATATGAATTTCATAATTTAGAGATAAATAATGAACACCAAACTCGGAGCGGAATACCCTAGTGTTCATTTTATTTAATATTCTCCATTGGTGGAAATAAATTAAAAATGAACAAGGCTTGTTTATGCCTGCCTCACACTGCACTCCATTTTTGAATAGCAACCGCATATTAATTTGCCAAGATCCCATAAATTATAATTAGCCCGGAGGATTAACAACATAAATCCTTGAATTTAAAACCAACCTGCCCGGCTCTCTCTTCCCTATGCCCTAAAGTGAAAAAGAGCCATAAAACCTATCACCGCTATTTGATCCATTAAACTCTGGAGACACTCTTATTTCAGCTTAGCTAGTGGAGGTGGTCTTTGCTCAATCTTTTTAAAGTTACAGTAGCTCGAAAGGCACTGGGAGACTGGGAGAGCAGTATCTGCATCGACGCCCGGCCCCAGTGCGAGCTCACTCTTAGGAGAAGAGTGGAAACGGGTCAAAGGAGTAGATTTTGGTTTAGCACATTTTTTTTACGTGGGGTCCTGGCACAGATCTGAGATTAAAAGTGCCCCCTGACCCCGCACTGTATGTCATATGTTGTCAAGAGTCCCAGAGTACGTGGAAGATGTACCTGGCCTGCATTCACGCGCGTGTGTGCCACGGTCTGAGCTTGCATCTGGCCAAGTCTGTGCCAGGCTGGTTGGCAAGATAAGAAAGGATAATGTTGCTCCGATGACAAAGTATTTAACCCAAGACCATGGCGAAATCTTACATTACTGGCTTTCCTGATGAGGAAAACGGCAAACCCGTCTGAAGGGTTCACAGTATACAAGGTAGATCTGTGCACAGACCAGCCTGGACGATCTCTCTCCTCCTGAAGACTCCCCTTCACCCTGTAGTCACTCGCTTTCACGTCCCCCTCTCCCCTTGGGCCGGCTGCAGCCCTTCAGCCTCGGCCAGGTGTGGCTAGAGCTGAACTGCTGAACAGTATGTGGGTATGGGGTGAGCGATGCATGCAGTTTGCAACTCAGCTACGCAGGTGGCTGCGCCATGCCTTGGCTTGTAGAGGGAAAGGCGGGCAACCGAAATGCTGCCTGCCTGTTATCCTTCAGTCTCACTCCGCTCCCCTCTGCTTTCTTGGCTTTACGCTGGGCTCCCAGCCTGATCCCGCCCTCCCGGTGGCCTCCCTTCCTGCTTCTTGCCCAGATGACTCCCCATGCCCACCACTCCCAGGTGCCCCGCTAGACTGGCAGGTCGGGAAGAGGAAGAGGGTCTTATCCATCTCCCTACAGGCCCCACCTTGAATACTGCACGACAAACAGTAGGTGCTCAAATGGTATTTGCGAAATCCATGAGCTCATAAAAAGGAACACAGATTTACCACCACAAGCCAAAAAAATATTAAATGTTTGTCTTGGGCCTCCAACACAGCTGAGGCTTCTTACATGTGGAGAAGCCTGACCTCTAATAATAGATACCAGAAGGAGCCATCCTGATCTTCTCTACACAGAAACAATAAAGGTAACTAATGTTTTTTGAGCATGTGAATTGCCCAGGCAGTGCGCCAGGGATGTATATTGATTATCTGATGAGTTTTCACAACCACCTTGTGAGACAAGAGTCATTACCCCATTTCACAGATGAGAATGTGGACACTTATCGAGACGAAGCCACTGGCCCTGTGCAATAGCCCCAGGTTGACGAGTCCAAGCGGGAATATTCTCTGGTAAATGCAGTGTTTCCTGACCTCCCTTCCGTCTTTTGCTGCAATGTGTACAATGATGTCTACCCCTTTCCAAAGGAGCCCCGGTATTTACAGGATTCGTGAAGCCCTGCACTCACTTAGGGAAGCACGTTGGAAACAAAAGGAAGCGAGTGATGCCATCAGAAGGCTAACTGCTCTCATTTGTAGGTTTGAAAACCTTTCGCAACTAGAAACAGAATACTTGTGAAAACTGCCGCCACGGTGTCAGGAGACGGCAACCACACATTGGTTTAAACCACACATGATTATTGGCTTAATACCCGTCTGCTGTCCCGATCGTGGGCTCAAGGGACCAAAACAGACTCTGGTTGCTCACCCCTCCATTTCCAGAAAGTCAGATCCCACCTGGTGCTCCAGACGTATCTGTTGAATGAGTGATGGGAAACAGAAACTACCTAACCAACGGAGATTAAGTATCATGGGTACAACTACGTTTCCCAAAACATGGTGTGACTCTACTAAGGAAAGATGAATAAAGCTTGTTCTACAGACACAGCAGAAGGTGTGACGTCAAATAAATGGACAGTTCCTGAGTATGGCTGGTGGAAACTCACTCTTGAGCTTCCCGTCCCCCCAGGGGAAAGGACAGATAGGAAGCAGTCCAGGGACCCCCTCCTCCGCCCGCTGTGGCAGTGACTTTGATTTGCATGCAGGCCGATTCGAAGGGGGTTCTGGATCACAGAACATTCCAGAGCACAGAAGAGGCAGCCTGCGTATAGGCCAATCGGTGCGCTATCCACAGTCATGTCTGCTCATAGCTCCCAGGGGACGCTGGAACTTCTGCCAGGAGCCAGCGGATCTCGCTGACACTGTGAAACAAGGGCTCTGGGTCCAGCTCTGCTCCCAGAAGGGAAATGAGTGTGTCTTGGTGTGGAAGGAGGCACCGCCTGCCCCTGCTGACACTTCTGCGGAGGAGATGGTCTCCCTCGTAAAAGGGTCTAACGAAAACCAGCATCATAAGGTTAAAATCCATTTGACAGTCAGATGCTGGGTGGGTGGCCTTGGCGACAAGAACATGGTAACTCTTTTATTGAACATTGTTTTTTATCCTGATTATATATCAATCGATGTTCAAGGTAAGAAATCTTGATAATACAGAAGAGAAAAAAGAAGAAAGTGAAAACGACGTGCAGGTCTCATTCCTCCCAGATATTAATACACATGCGGAATCAGGGGTAAACAGGTTCTAAACGAGATCCTACTCTTTTCACTTACTTAATATTATTCCCCGACTACTTTACCATGTCCCTAATCATGTTCCAAAAGTCCCAGTTTTTCTAAAAAGAATTCTAAAGAATTAATGAGAACTCTTCACTTGAATTGAATGAGCACAGGTCAAAGTTTGAGGTTCCAGGCCAAAGTTTTAGAACGTGCTCCCCTAAAAATCATTGTGCGGGGGACTAAACAGGCAGCCATATTTGTTCTAAAAGTGGTTCTCAAACTTCAGCCTTCATCAGAAATCACCTGGATGGCTTGTTGAAACACAGATTGTGGCCTGACCCCCAATCCGGCAGGTCTGGGGTGGGGCCTGAGAATCTGCATTCCTAACAAGTGCCCAGGTGACGCTGCCTCTACTGGTCCAGGAACCACACCTGGAGGCCCATTCGTTTACACCTGTGACTGCAAACCGTGCGATGAAACCCTATGCAGCCACGTGAAGTGACGTGGGATAATATCTACTGGTATAAAAAGATATTCACCATGTCCTGTGAACAAAAGAAATCAGATTATACAGGATTGTGTACAAAAGAATCCTGTTTCTGTGATTTTTTTTTTTTTTTTGGTAAAACCCAAAATAGCTATATGTTCATTTACATAAATATATCAATTTAAAAGTGGAAATGGATCTAGTTACGGGTATACATATGAGGATGGAGAAGGGTTAGGGCTACAGATATGGGTATGGATGTGAAGACAGAGTTAACACGCCCTTCTTATAGAGTTTTGAGATTATGACTGCTCTGCTTTTGCTATTCTTGCTTACCTATATTTTCTACATTTTCAACACTGGACATATACTGTTTCGACTATAATGAAAGAATAGCCCTGTTTAATCATTAGAAATGACAGCAGACTCCATTCCTTTGGCACGTGTACATGTCACCACTCTAGGAGGTGCTTGCTCTGGTCCTGGGGATGTGGGGACTTCATGTAAGTGAAGTATTTGAACACCCTAAATTCCCCTAATGAATTAGCAGCATGTATGTTTTAGTCTTTTCTCAGTGGGGCCCAAAAAGACTCTGAGAGTTACTCATACTGGGCCAGTGACTTTTTAACCTATAAAAAAGGAATTAAAAACTGTGGCATGCATTTTAAAATGCACATAAATGTATCTATGTATGTTCACATGTTCATATATATGTGTCCCTACACGTGGACATCTACAAAGGTGCATGTGTGTATACAGATATTTAAATGCATTTAAGTTGATGACAGGATGACAACTGACCTTTCTTAGGAATGACTGCCTTCTATACTGAGATTATGGCCTTCTTACATTTTTAGCATTAAAATATCATTGATTTGGGCTTCCCTGGTGGCGCAGTGGTTAAGAATCTGCCTGCCAATGCAGGAGACACGGGTATGAGCCCTGGTCCGGGAAGATCCCACATGCCGCGGAGCAACTAATTCCGTGCGCCACGACTACTGAGCCTGCGCTCTAGAGCCCGTGAGCCACAACTTCTGAGCCCGTGTGCCACAACTACTGAAGTCCGTGCGCCTAGAACCTGTGCTCCGCAACAAGAGAAGCGACCGCAGTAAGAAGCCCATGCACCGCGATGAAGAGTAGCCCCTGATTGCCACAACTAGAGAAAAGCCCGTGCGCAGCAACGAAGACCCAACGCAGCCAAAAATAAACAAATAAATTTATTAAAAAAAAAATATATATATCATTGGTTTTATTATAAGATGGATAGATGGATAAATATATGATAAAACAGACTAAAATGTTAATGGTAGTTCACTCTGAAATGTTTTCAATACTGAACTATGTTTGTAAATTTTCATAACGTTGGAGAAAATTATTTGTCTTATAAGATAGTGGTTATAATGATGGTAATTGAGGTTTGACAAAAGTTATTAATGTCCTTACATATCAAAATGAGATGTGGGCAACCCTATGTTACCTCACTTTTTAAAAATTTCATGGTATTTCAGGGTTTGAAAAACAATGCCCTAGAGTAGCTCCCATGTGTGGGCATGGGGTTTCCTCTAATTCTGGCTTTGGAGCCTCCCAGGAGTGAAACAGCAAAATTGCTGATATCTTGGACAAGGCCCTTAATAAACTTTTCCAGCAAAAAAGATGCCTCCACAAGCCTGCTCTTAGCTTTTCTTGGGAAGGGTTAGTGACTAAGAAGCCTAAATCACCCCGTTCATGGACTCCTCTCTTGGAATTTCACATGTCATTTTCAATTAAGGAAGCCTATGCCTACAGGACAGGGCCACCTGGTATGTCCCACAAAGCATGCCTGCAGGCACATGTGTAGACATGAGGCTGGTGCCATTAAAATGCCAATGCTCAGACAGGGATCCCTAATGTACAGCTCACCTTACCCTTGATCACACAGAAACCAATACCTAGGATGGATTTAATTGTTTAAATAACACATCTAGGATCAACAATAATAACAATAATAAACAACTTAGAAATAGCTATTACGTGGCCCAGGTGATTTTATTTTTTTTAATTTAAAAAAAAATTTATTTATTTTTTATGTATTTATTTTTGGCTGCTTTGGGTCTTTGTTGCTGTGTGCGGGCTTTCTCTAGTTGTGGCGAGTGGGGGCTACTCTTCGTTGCGGTGCGCAGGCTTCTCATTGCAGTGGCTTCTCTTGTTGCGGAGCATGGGCTCTAGGTGCGTGGGCTGCAGCAGTTGCAGCACAGGGGCTCAGTAGTTCTGCGGCATGTGGGATCTTCCCAGACCAGGGCTTGAACCCAGACCAGGGCTTGAACCCGGACCAGGGCTCGAACCCGTGTCCCATGCACTGGCAGGTGGATTCTTAACCACTGAGCCACCAGGCAAGTCCAGTCCAGGTGATTTTAAATGTTACTGGATTTGTTAAGATCTTAAAAATTAACTCCATTAGCAAAGCTGAACTACATATTAAACCAGAAAGTATAGAGTCCACTGGGACTCAGCGATCACCCTTTTCCCTCTGTACCATAAAGAAACTGGTGTGTTCCGGCTAAGGTTACTCAGATGGGGGCCTCAGAAAAATGGGAAGAGGACCCAAAACCCAAGGAGGGGGCGACTCCCAGTGGTTTTTCCACTGAGCACTCTGAACATTTCCCACTAATGCTTTTTACTTTGTGACACTCTAAGCATTTTTCCTTACAGAGGATTTCAGCTGCTGGATTCCCCTAAAGGTACTTTAATACCTGTGCTGGGAGGTGAACAGTCACTCCGTACAGAAATTAAATACATAAATTAATAGACGCCTCTTCAGAAAAGCCTTTCAAACAGGGAGTCCAGCTGCTTTGGAGAATCTGCAGTCGATAGGTCAAGGCCTTGGTTAATGTATAGGTAGAGGCAGAGGAGGGATTAAAATGGTCTGAGAGATGCAGCGGAGATCAACAGAGAGGTCCTGAGATTTAACCACTTAGGGGAATATTTGTCCTTTGTCAGGAAACTCTTAAGAGGATGATGCTGAGAAATTGCCAAAACTAAGAGGCAAATGAAAGTAAGGCCAGTCCTATCTTCCTTATTGCTGTCTGTCAAGGGCTTGGTGGCCAGCTTGAGGAGGAGGAGGGGGGAGGGGGAGGAGGGGGAGGGGGGAGGGGAGGGGAGGGGGAGGGGAGGAGGGGGAGGGGGAGGAGGCCCTAGCTAGAACTGAATGCTGGTGTCCAGTCACACAGGGACATTCTGCCCCTCACTCATCCTCTTCAAAGATCAGAAAAGAGTATCATTCCCAGAGAATGGCTTTGAGAGCTTCAGAACTACATCCAAAAGGCTTGAAATCTTTATTGAGTGGCTACACTAAGCCCAGTTCTTTCCTAAGCAGGCATTGTATGTGTTTATTTTTTAAAGAGATCATTTTCAAATGCTATCAGCATTTCCCTTCCTTGTTCATGACGAATAAAGCTTCTGGGTACAAGTCCCTTTAAAGAAGAGCTTCGGTACCTTTTAAAAAGTCTGAAGAGCACACTGTAAAATGCAACAGCCAGCCAGGTATTCTCTTACCCTTCCTATGGCCCGTGGCCTCTAACAGGGAATCTAGCACATACCAGCTACACGCACAGATGCTGCAGATTCACAGGAGTGGGAGAACAGAAGGAGGTCTTAGGTGAGTAGGATGTCCCACCCAGATGTGCATGTAACAGATAAGGTAGCTGAGCCCTAGACTAGTTGCTCAAAGACACAAGCCGCTAACTAACTGAATTGAGCATAGAGCGTGCATCGCTTTATTTTTACTGGCAGATTATTTTTCAGAAGAGATTTCGATGACATGTTCAGTGCAGCCCTGAGTCAGGTGTCAATTCTGGATGATTCTTCCAGAATTGTCTACCTGAATCTCCCACCTTCCTAAGCGTTCCATTCATAAGGGCCTTCCATTACCTCCAAGATGCTCTATTTCTTTAAAACCAAAGCCCTACAGCATGTGTCTCTTACATCTCCTACCTGTAGAAGGAAGGAATTATCCAGAAGGTAGATGCAGAAGCAGTAACTAAATATTGGCACTTTTCTTTTGTTAAGGGCAAGTCATTTGGGGAAAAGAGAGAGAATGAGAAACCATCTCATGTAATTCCCTTTGGAAAGTTTCTATCGTTTGCTTTTTCTGGAAAGCACAGAGAGTTCTATGGACATTTATTTCAGAGCAGTATTCCCACATCTGCCTGAATGAAAAGACCCACCAGGGACACTTGTGAAAATATAAACTCCTAGGTCCTACCCTAGATGGACTTGACCACAGTCCGTTGGGTGGGGAAACAAGGAGTTTTCAGTTTTTTAAAGAATCTCCCCCCTTGATCCTCATCATAAAGTAATTTGGGGGAATTTACCGATTTTCCCTCTGTTGAGGGAAAATAACCCTTACCTGACACACCAAATCTCTCTAAAACTTGGAAACTCTCTTGTTTTAGTTATCAATTCCAGCAGGATTAAGATAGATGGGTCAATAGAACTCAGTTCACTACACAACACGGTACTGTCTCACACTTAACCTGTGTCTAAAACATCTCAAAGGATCGCTCTTTATACAAGACCATTTCAAAGGAGGCGCATTTCTGGGCGTTCCTATCCATTTATTCTTCCTATGCAGAATTCAGAACAAAGGACATTTCGGACTTGCTCTTTTGGAAGGATGGCTTCTAAAAATGGTCTTTGCCAAACTCCCATCTGTGTTCGCCTGCTCCCTCCACCCGCCAAGACCTTTCTACAGGTACCAAGCCTACCGAAGAAATTATGTTCAACCTCCATGGAGGAAAAAACCCGCTGGGTGTCACATGCAAACAGAGAGTCAAAGTCTCGCTAATAAATTCCACTGCCCTCCGCTCTAAAAGGGAGATCTTGACTCTGCTCCGCGGGGGGACTGGAAAATGCACTGTGTGCTCCAAAGGCAAGAACGACTATTTCTGCAAGCCCAGCCCCAGTTCTGAATTATTTTAATTGCAGCCTGGTGATGCCAAGGTACTGAAGCACCCCCTTAGGCCGCGTGCTTAGCCAAGAGGTACTGAATTAAACTGTCAGAACATGCAGAAAAATTGCAACTCGGCCTGTCAACAACATTTGTTAAGAGACACGGGTGAGGCTGGTGACTTGCGTAGAAAAAGAGCTGCCTGTGCAGAGCCATCAAAGCACAGCCTGGAACTAATGGGGTATTCAGAGGCCTTGTTCTACTTCATTGGTCAAAGCCAACACAAGCCTGTAAGATTTGGGCCCTTTTGCTGTTTATTACTATGGTAATAAAGGCCACTTAAAGATACAAACCCATCTTGTGTTGGCACAAACCCAGGGCTTCTTTTCTAAATCGGATCACTAATGCCTGCCCTCGTTTCTCAGGCTCTTTCAAACGATCTCCTTTTTTAAGAGAAAAAATAAAATTAAAAAAACTAGAAAAATTAAGACTTTTGTCAAAGGATGACATAGGAATCTTGATCTTACTTATCCTTGGCTGCCTTTTTTTTTTTTTTTTTTTAACATCTACCCTGGAATGGTCAGTTTATGGGGCATCTTGGCTATGCTACAGCATTCCGTTATTTGAACATCAATCGGGATGTTGCTGGGAAGGTATTTTGTAGATGTGATTAAAGTCCATAGTTGACTTTGGTTAAGGGAGTTATCCCAGGTAATCTGGGTGGGCCTGATCCAATCAGTGGAAAGACCTTAAGAGGAGAGATGAGCCTTCCTGGAGAAGAAGGAATTCTGCCTGTGGTCAGCAGCGTCAGCCCATGCTGGGAGTTACACCTGCCCCTCCAGGGTCTACAGTACGGATTTCAGCCTTTCCCAGGCAACTCCCAGAATTGCATAAGTCAATTCCTTGCAATACATCTCTTAACATGTATCTCCTACTGGTTGCATTTTTCTGGTTGGAGCCTGACTAGTTCATACCCCACAGAGTTAGTCCGTGTCACTCATACATCAACAAGATACCTTTTCATCGAAAGTCTCAAATTGGTGATCTGTGGGTTGCAGAGGGTTCCTATTCTTTTTGGCCCACACTTAGGTATCGGGCGCCGTATGTTAAAAATAAAAATAAACTGAAGTAGTTGCCAACACTGAAAACTCCTGACAATTTCATACATACACATACACACACAAAAAATCTGCATTTCTAGTTTTTCTTAGGAAATAAAGGAAAAAAAAAAACCAGAGGACCTGACCACCCTAGATCTGTATCCCCAGAGAACAACAGTGAGCCAGAATGGGAAGTGACTTCCTCTTCTTAAAAAGCATGTGCTCTGTAATTCGCCACAGTCCCCACCTCTCCCTGCTGTCTCCCCCAGAAGTGAGGTTAACTGCCATGGGTCTGTATATTGTTTTTCTTACTGTAAAGAGAACAGTACAAAGTGTATAATACCCTTGACTCTATCAAAAGTAGAAAATTAAGACAGACGGAGAGGGCCATGCATTTCAAGAAAAAAGGGGATGGGGTATACATATTTCTTTGCAGAAATGAATACTATTTCCCTGCATTTAATTTTCCAACAAGGTCTATCTGGATTGTTGTTACCCTCAGCTCATTTATTTATGTGGCCTTCCTGGTAAACATTTATTTTTGCAATTCCCGCTTAAAACATGCATATTCGAGGGGGAAAAAATCACTATGAAACAATTCTTTTTATGCTTCAACAAAAGGAAACGCTGACATGATCCCAAGGGTAGTTTGTTCAACACATCGGGACACTACGATAATTGTCGTTGGAGAAATTTATTGAAATGCAACGACGGGCACCAGGAAAGGGATGAGGAAGGTGGGCAGATGCCAACGCCTCTCTTTCCAGGCAATTCTGACATGCGTTCTTTGCCCACGATGATCCCTGAGGGGTTAGTGAATCAGGTTCTCCTTGGTTAAGAAGCAGAACCTGGTCCAGGGGAAAACGCCACACACTGGGAGTCTGGGAGTTGTGTTCAAACCCCTAACGTGCATCTCACACACTGAGACTCAGTTTCCCCCTCTCTGAAGTCACAGGCATCCTCAAGTGTAATTCTGCCTCTGCCTGCAGCTTCCTGGGTCCAAACCTACAGCAAATGAATGTGTCTCTCTGGGGGATGAGGCTCAGGAATCTGTAGTTTTTTTTTTAAGCTCCCAGGTGATTCTGATGAACAGACAAGTTTGGAATTTGTTGGACTAGAGAATGTCTCAAGTTTCTTCCAGCTCCAAAACTTGATGTACCTAGGAATCAAATTCTGCAGCCCTGTTCTAGACATTGGACAGGCGATGTTCCAAACGTATTAATGCTTTGGGGCCACTGGGATATGGTTTTAAAGACTTAAAGCGTGCCACGCTGCCTTAGTCACCTGGCAGGACCCAACATATCATTTTGCTTGTAATTTATCTTGCCTGGTGGTTTGGAAATTCACTCAAGGTTCAGATCGGAGGCAAGATCCAATGGTCAAAATCAATAGATTTGAACTGTGATGGCTGGACAAAAGACTTGAACCTACTCAATTTCCATTCCAAGCCCCCCTGTGTTCCTGTAGCTGGTATCAACAGCTCATGTTAGGACACTTAAAAAGGGAAATATGATCACCTTGCCTAAGTAAAGGGAAGGGAGTGTCCTGTACTTTCCAAAGGTCATTTGGAAACAGAATCAAACTGCACCATCCTTACTCTTATAGCCCGCAAACGGAACCCCCTTCAGACTACCTTTTGGAATGCCATCCTTCTCAGAACCTGATGATCTCTCTCCGGTTCCCAGTAGGAGAGGGTTATGTTGTTGTTGTTTTTTTTTTTTCCTAATGCGAACAAAAGACATGAGAAAGCATGCAGAGCGGATGATAGCGCCGCGGTGCCGCAGGGGGAAAGAAGTATGGATTTTGCTTTTGTAATGTGTGACTATTAGATCACAGTGTTGGTTGCAATAAATTAGCACTTTCAGTTCCTGCTAATTGCTAGAATCTTCTGCCATGGGCTGCAGCAATGTGGGCCAAAAAAAAAAAAAAAAAAAAAAAAAAGTTTTGGAGCCAGATACAAATATGCATCCTGCTAGATGGTGAATGGCATCTCGTATCTTGAATAAATGCCTAAGGAAACAGCTGGGGATGAGGGCCTGGGAATCAAAGACATCATTATGCAATTACGGCGAAAAGTGGGCTCTGTATAAAAGAGAATTCTGACTTCCCTGTGAATCCACTGACCCAGGGCAGCCTCTGCCCAACATACATCCCTGTCGATAAGGAGGCTCTCCAGGGCATCCCACAACCAGGGAGATGAACTCCTGTTCAAGGTCAAAATAAATCCAACCTGGCCCTTGCAGTGAGGGCATCCTTCTGTGTTTCTGCCGTAGAAATCGCCAAACCCACCAAATGCAGCAGCCCTGCCCCAGGTTTCTCCCTGGACCCCCCAACATGCCTGCAACCCCGAAGAATCCCCACAGATGTCCCCACCCCACTGCGATCCTTTCTCCTCCCCAGACTACAGAGAGGATCCAATGAAATCTTGTGAACACAGATCCCCACTTCAGGTTCCTTCTCATCATTCTGCGAAGGTCAAGTTCTACCATAAAGAGATCAAGTGTTTGTTGAGCAGCTACTAGGTCCCTGGCGATGGGAAAGCAGTAGTGAGCAAAGCGGATGGAACCCGTGTGCTCCCTCATGGAGTCTGCATTCTCATGGAAGGAGACAGAAAACGAAACAAGAGGGTAAACGGTATGGTACGTTCGATGGTGATGGTGTGTGGAGAAAAATAAAGCATGTGACGGGGACAGGATGCTGATGGGGGTGGTGAAGGCGCACTAATTTTAAGTAAGGTATCTAGAGAAGGCTCCTCGAGGGTGTGCAAGAGAAGGAAAGGGTAAGGAGGCCAATGATTAATGAAGGTCACTCAGGCCAGAGGCAGCGAGGATGGGAGAGACCTCGAGGCCAAGTGCACCTGGTGGACTTGGACAGTGCAGGGGCTGGTGCAGTAGAACACAAGCGAGGGGCACAGCCCAGGAGGGGCGATGGGCAGAGCCCAAGAGGGGCAAGGGGAGAGCAGGAAGGATACAGAGGCCATGGTTAAGACCAGCTTTCACTCTGAGTGACGCCTGAAGCCTTTGGAAGAATCTAAGCAGGGGAAAGATGTCATCGAACTTGTGTTTTCAAAGGACACTCTGGTTCTGTGCTGAGGAAAGACCCAAGGCCGGAAGAGAGGTGGTGCCAGGAGCCCCATCAGGAGGACAGGGCAGTGATCCAGGCGGGAGGCGAGGCTGCATGGACGGTGGGGCTGGGGTGGATGGTGGGACAAGGGGGAAGGAGGGCTTCCTCAGGCCTGCATTCCTGGTGCTGAGGTCTGTCCTTTGCTTCTCCCACACATTAACTCCACTGAGAAAAGTCTCAGGTCTGCCTCATTAACCACTGCATCCCCGAGGCCAGCACGGTCCCTGGCACACAGAACACGCAAAGCAAATAAGGGTTCCAAGAACACTGATTTCTGCCAGATGAGTGACAACTAAACCTGGTTCCATTTGTCTGATCACCTCTGCAGTTGGAACTCTCTTCCCCCGCCCCCTCCTTATTTGAAGAGGACAGTCTGACCAATGGCCCGGGACGGATGCCAGAAGCTCTGCAACCACTCACGCCTCTTCTGCTGTCTGGCTCTCTGACCTTCTACACGCCATTTATTTTGTCTGTGCCTCAGTTTCTCCAACCCGAAAATAATAATAATACTGCTGAGGGAACAATATGCGGATGAATGAGGTAATAAGGACATGCCTGAAAGCACTTTGAGCCCCTTGAAGAAACAGCTATAAAATAGGGGTCCATTTCTCCATCTCTTCTCTCCTCTCCCGAGAAATAAAACTGCCAGAGGGAGAGGAGACAGCTCAGTTGGGGTAAAGAGGGAAACAAGAGGCAGACAAAGGCAACAGGCGTTTCTTAAGCAAAGATCACCTTAAAGTAGATTCCAAGGCATCATGAAACCTCTAAGAGGAGCCCCTGTTACGATAAAAAGAATCGGGGGAACAGAGAACACTCAAGGAATTGGGAGGATTATTTTGCCTCAATTTGGGGACCAGAAATTGCCTCCAAGGGGCTTAGAAATAAGCCAGGACCATGTCGCCCCTCCTCTGTGCCCAAAGAATGCAGGAGCTGACAGGGCAATCTGGCAAATCCCCTCCACAGCAACGGGAGAAAAACTACCCAAGGCACCGATCTGGTTCGGCCTGATGGCACTCCTGGGTACACACAGTGTAAACCTGTTGGATCAATAAATATTGGGCTCCTTTTAATGAAAGAAACACTATTATTTTCTCTGACTGCCTCCCTGATTGCTTCTTTAAGGGTTCTTTAAACGAGAGAGATTTTTTTTGTCATTCCCTATTGGAGGTGTATCTTCAGATGGTCACCGACTTTATACATTTGCCTTTGTACAGATTTTACACCCAGACTTTTAGAACACTTTTTTTTTTTTTTTAAGGATTTCAGATAAACTTTTTTTAAAGGGATACTCGAATACGGTGCGTTGTTGCTTGTTTGTTTTTTGTTGTTTCCTCCTTCGAATTCAGGACATACAGATCAGAGTGCTGGCAAAAACGATAACGAAATATCAAGGCGACGCTTAGCTTTGAAAGCAGTCGCCTGGCGAGCTTGGTTGAAAATGAGGAAACGTGTTTTGTTACTCACAGGACTGAGGAGTGCGGAGGTGGGATGAAGTACATGTGCACAATTTACCACTCATCTGGAGGTTAGGACGCTACTTCTGAGTGACTCTCGGGGACTCATTCATTCATTCATTCATTCATTCCACAGCATCTGTCAAAGTTCTCCCACAGGCCAGAGTGCTCTGGGGTGGGGTAGGGGACAGGCAGGGGAGAAAATATCAGTGGCCTAAGGAAGAGGAACAGGCCTAATCAACAGCTGGTTATCCTTCTGAAGTTCATTCAAGTTACCAAATAGGCCACAGTCCCTCCCTCGCCTCTGACAGGAAGTCTGTGGTACAGTGACTGTCGTCGTGTTTGTTGTGGATGTCACTGGACCTCCGGGGCACCGGGTGCTGGAGGCCCACTCAGAACATGAGAGGGGTCCGGTGCTCCGCCCGGTCTGGTTGCTGGGATTGTAAAATGGTTCCTTGTCATTTAAAAAAAAAAAAAAAGGGAAGAAAAAGCCATCATACGAACTGTACGCCTAATTATTACACAAACAAAAGCTCCACCTAAATTAAACAGAGAAAAATATTGGGTCCAAGTAAGCCACTGACTTTTTCTTTTTGATCTCATAATTAAAAGGACTCATTATTTTCAATGAGAAAATACAAAGAAAAACAAACCCAGAGCCTCATCCCTCCAACACAACGATTGTAAATCAACTGGTATTTAGTGGGATTTTTTTTTTTTTTTCACTCCAATAGCTGCCTCTCCTCCCACTCTTTCTGAACCATGCCATGACATTTTGTTTTTATCATAGATTTAAACATGTAATTTTTGCTCGGATTTTTTTCCTTTAGAAGTGTCATGCTTTGCCTTGATGTAGAATCGTCTATTGAATGGCTATCTCACAGTGATTTAACCAACATCCTAGCATCTTTCTTTATAGTATAAAGTAGAAGACAACACTATACTTTACATTTTAGGGCCACAAGTCATATGTCCATCCACTACACTGGACTGGAACCCAGACTCCACTCCTAGGGCACCAGGGAGCCACTGAGGAATGTATCTTAAACAACATTTACATCAGTTCCAGAGAGATCTCCAAAACCTGTCTTCTTTGTGTCCAGTCCTAGCGAAGCCATGTTCCTGAAATGTACATAAATCTGTCTGTTTCCATCACAACTCATTCCCTACCAACCATTTCTTTTACTGGACAAAGGACCTCACTAGATTGAAGGAGATCAGGCTAAAGGCCAATTACGGAAAGCAGTCAGCCTCTTCCCTTGCCTGCTGCTGAAACTCACAGACCTGGCTCTAGAGGAAAGAGAGCACGGTGCATGGGTGATGGGTACAGTCTGTGTGCTGGTGAGATTCTGATGAACGTGGGTTCACATTCCAGTCCTATGGTGAACCGATCATTCAGCGACAACAAAGTGACATGACCTCTAACTTGATACATGTTAAATAAAGAACAGGCTAGGCGGCTGCCACGTTTCTGTTCTGTTTCCAAGCAAGCCAGCACAACTGACTCCTTGCCCCTAAAGGCTTCCCTCTCTGCGATCTCCTTGGATTTTAATATTGTGAAAGCCTTAATAATAGGTAGGCTAAACACACATGTAATGAATCCCATTCGTCATAAATAGCTCCCTGCACCCAAGAAAACAAAGGAAGAAAACTCTCATGGCACACAGAAAACCTCCCTAATTCAGAATACCTGAAAGGGAAGCTGATCTGAATTTTGCATTTCCTTTCAAAAAAAAAAAATGTTGTGCAGAAACCCTCTTCAGAAAACTAAGTTTTATCTACCAAAGTCCTTACGTGAGTTGCTTAAACGAATAGGTGAAAATATCCTTGAATAAGTAGGAACTTCTAAAACGTCCCAGGGTACTTTAACACTGCTTTTTCGCAAAGCGTAGACTTCTCCAGATTGTTCCGGAGTCTTCTTTGTTTAGTAAACACTTTCTCTTAGGTGAGTGCACAGGTGAACCTCAAGCCACATCCTGAATCGGAAGGATCATAAATTCCCAATTCCGTGAATGAAGATTGGGTACCATGGGCACCCTATGGGGGAGAAGGTATATATTGTTACCACCTACCAGGCTTCAGGTTCACTTATGCTCCCAAAAGCAATGGAAGGGCTTCAAAGCAGGAATGAGATAACAAAAAATTCTAACATTGAAGTCAGCATGTAGCAAGAGGTGAGCAGAGAAGAAAAAAAGAGCCATAGCATTCTTTAAAAAAAAAAAAAGCCTTGTCTACTACTGACTAAGGTAGTTTTTGTTTTTGCTTTTGTTTTTTGTACTGTTTGTGTTTTACAGGAAAGTTTGGGGGAAGGATATTGTTATAGAATTGGTGGCGGGCCTTTGGCAGAACCAAATAAAACTCTGGAGGGCCTCCCTGCCTCACGGATCTTCCAAAGACCTCCAAAGCTGGGCAGAGCCTGCCCCTTGAGAGCCAGTGCCTTCTCTGAGTAGAACTCCCAGGTCTCTCCTGTTGGCCCCGTTGGCTCTCCTAAGCCCTGCTGAGCACACACCTGCCCCAGGACCTTGGTACGTGCTTCCCCCTATGATCACCTATGTATGCAGGTCCCTGTTTGCAGGCAACTCATCAGAGCGACTTCTCTAGACTCTCACAGCCTCTTGTCTTTCCATCCTCCGTCCTCTTAACAGGTGTAGATTACCTTGACAGCCCTTTTCTTTCCCTGGCATGTCTTGCTTTGTTTAATATCTCTCTCCCCAACTAGAATGAAAGCTTCCTGTGGACAGGGGTTTCGTTTGTTCACAGGTATATCACCGGGGCTTTACACACCGAGGGCCCTCGAGAAACGTTAGTTAACTGAGTGAACAAACGAAAATACAAACGAATGAATACATGAACTGTATAAATCTATACTGAGGGTGCTCTGAGACACATGTTAGATCACACACACACACACACACACACACACACACACACACACACACAGAGGCACACGCGGAATGGGCAGGGACAGCATCTAGGAGGAGAGGATGGTAACCTGAGCCTGCCCCCCTCAGACCCACCAAGTCAAGAAACGACTCTTTCTGTGCCTTCCAGTAACATTAATTGTTGGTCATAAAACTTCAAAGAAACAGATATTTATAGCTTGATTCAAGCCTTTTTTTCCACACACACTCACCACAGCACTTTCCAACTCAGTTCCCATGAGCACAATGCAAACAGCCTCCTGCCCACTTCCTGTCGAGGCCAGTTCCTTAACCGCCTCAGTCCTGAAGAAGCTCTTTTTTTATTTTCCAGTGTTCATATCTTTCGGTTTCTCTTGGGTTTTCACAGTTGGGTTTTTTTCACTCCTTTTCTCAGGCGCCCGAGCCCCCAATGAGCCACCCCCGCTCCAGCAAGACAACAAGTTGATGAAGAAAGAATAACCCTGATGAAGGGAAAATGTTCCTTTTCAAAACATCCTTCCCGGCGGCAGGGGGGGTGGGGGGTGAGGGGTGGAGGTGGGGCGGGAGGGGGGAGATCGGCAACAAGCCAAGGCTATGAAGTTTCACAAGGGCTGGGCGACCAGAATGGTCATCTGTTCACCCAAGCCTGATAATTTGAGGGACTGGAGAATATCCAGTGGAAGTGTACCCACTGGAAGAAGTAATTCCTGTTTTTATTTATAAATATTGGTACCTTGAATATTCATGACAGTGATCATTTATTGTCAGCCCTTTAACCAAAACTTCATAAATATTATTTCTAATCACCACAAGGATCTTGTAGATGGTTAACTGATATCTCTGCGTGAAACAAGAGTAAATAAACTCCAAAAAGCTTAAGAGATCTGTCACACAGCTAGAAAACAGCAGAGCTGGCCTCTCTATCCACACACGCTGTCTTCCTGATGAAAAACTGCACGCGAGTTCTTCGTGAGGGGTATTGGTAGCATGGGAATTGTAGGAATTATCTAAAAGAAAGGACACGTATGTGTCCTAATTCAGATAAAACAGAATTGCCTCCATTCCTGGTAACAGCTACGTTCAACGTACACTGAGTTTATCATATACTCCCCTGATTACGTTAAACATCAGGACACACACACACACATTTTAAGTATATTCCAACAGGAAGCATCCTTTGGGAGAGAAGTGATCAACAGGTAGGTTCAACTTTAAAGGAGGTCAGATTGTACCTGGGCTTCTATTCACATTGCCGTTTGGGGGTCTCTGAATTCTCTTGGAATATTTGGAGTCTATCTGCGGTGGTCCTGGCAGCCCACGCTAGGTACTAATTGTGGTAACTAATAAGTATTGTGTGGTTCTAAACACGGACCACGTGTCTGAGAAGTGATGTACCCACAGTGAAAGGAGCCCCCCTGTAGATGTTATCATCTGAGAAAAATGGAAACTAAAGTGGTCTCCACGGGATCAAGTTAGAAAACCCCTTTTACTTTCACAAAGAAACCCCCAAAGAAAACACTGCACTGCTTTACGCTGTCATTTTTCTGACTCTGCATACGTGCGGTGGCCCAGATACTACTTGCTCCAGACCGTGAGCTTAGCCTTTGCATATCTACCAATGGAGGATGGAGCAGATCATCAGGGCTGAACACCGCCAGACCCACTGTGCTCTGCAAACCTTGTCCTTACCTGATCTGGACCTGAAACTGAGGCTCACGGGGGCAACCCCAGCCGCAGAATTCCCACCACTGTATGGTTTTCGCATCGCTGAGCTGGAGAAAACATCCAACGTCCTGGGATACCCTGCCTCCTCTTTACCTTAAAATGTCCCACGCACAGGCTGTGCTAAGGATTCCCAGTCCAGGTTGCTTGGAGCCCACCACTTGGATTGTGCCTGGTTAGTCCACTGTCTGGCAGGGGACCAAGGATATGGCTTGGGAAGAGGAGCTGATCCCACCAGAATTTCTCTTTCAGGAATCGAAGGGAGGCAGTAGTACCAGATGAGGTCGTACTATAGAGGGGGGTCAAAGAGGCCCCAGGATTGGGATGTACAAGTCAAACTTAAGAGCAAGCAGAAGCGATGAATAAGTGGGAGGAACTGGAATGGAGAAGAGAATCCAAAGGAAGCTGGGACACGTGGTGGAGTCTCAGACTAAAGATTCGTGAACACATCCTCTGAGATTTCCCTACATCTCCCTGGGTCCAGGACATCCCGTCCTTTCCAAGGCCTACCTGCTCGGCATCCCCCATGGACGTGCAAACTTACAAAGAGCTGCCCATTATGTGCAGTGACTTGAGCGATCTCCTTGTCACCAAGAGAGCAGGGAATTTGCCAAATTCCAGAGAAAGTGCTGGTAGAAATAATGTAAGTCTACCCTTTTGGTGGGACCACAAACTCAAGGACTAGAGGCCGTTGCCATGGGCCAACAGCCAGCTCCAGGGAATTCTCCTCTCCATCCAACATGATGTCAAATCTCCACCACTCAGAGCTTCTTGCCCAGCAAGGAGTCTTGCTCTGGCTTCCTGCCTCTTGGCCAGTTTCTTCCCAGATTCTTCTTCCAACACAGGGGTGAGATGAGGAATCTTAAACCTGTTACTCAGCCCAGCCCAACTGGCTCTGAACATTGAGAGCTTCCTACAAACCATCCAATTGGACTGTCAGACGCAATGATGCTTGCTGAGATAAGCGATCTTTGACATGCGAGTGGCTTTCTTCTCTCCTGTCCATTCTAGCTCCCTCCTGCCCAACTCCTCTGAACTTAGGAAGAGCCAAGCTTTTCTGAGAACGTTCCAGATGTCTACATGCTTCACAGACTTCTGGCCAGGAGAAAGAAGCACCAGCCCACGTCCCTCTTAAAGACCCAGTCCAAGGGCTTGAAATCATGGAATTTCCCCAGGCTGTTCGACAAAGCTCATGAATTCACTCCTCACCAGGACGCCTGCTCTCTTACGTCCAAAGTACCACTCCCCCTTCCTTCCCACCCCATCCAGTGCCTAGTAGGGGGTCTCAGGGCCCTCTGAGCTGTCTTCAGGAGGCCAGCTCTGCCCCAGGAATCTGCCTTTCCTGGGCTGTATATCTCCCACCATCCTCCCGTTCAGACACGAGGCTTCCCATCCTCTGTTGAGCCTGGAGTGGAGAGAAATGACTTCTAATCTCACAAGACACATCAACTCCTTATCCATACCCTAAAGTCAAGCCTCAACACCCAGAGGAGCAATGAACTCATTAGTTTAGAATTTGGATAGTACTGACAACATGTCCTGATTCTGCCACCAGTTTTGATGAGTTAATTTTCTTTCAGAAAGTGAACTTCGATAAACTTGAGCTCCAAATATCTTAACATCCTCAGAACATGTTAAGAACCATATGTACCAGCAGAAGACATTCCTTTATATCTCTAAGCGTGCACTGCCTTGCACAAACTTGACCTTTCTATACTGAACAAATTAAATCAATAAGCACAATTTGTAATAAAAAACTCAAACTTGCATTTTTGCTATCTACCGTTGGAGTTTTGCAAGTAAAATCGGAAGAGTTCAAAGTGGTACTACCTTCTCAGAGAAGGCCATTAATATTTATTATCTACCACAGGCTGGGAATTTTCACATTCTCAAAGAGAAAGAAAGTGGCAATGTGACCATTTTAAAGAATGTTGAGAACTGGCCACAGAACAGAATGTTAATTCGTTTTCTTTTTTACTGACAATATTTCTGCTGATACTTCTGAATCCCTTCTGACTGTTGGGGAACCGTAATTATTAAGTAATTAAATGTAGAATATGATACATTTTTCTAGGTATAAACAGTTATTACCAAGATGGTATAACTCTGTAATCCAAATTTTAAAATTAGTTCCACTTGGATTATTTTTCCCTACCAAACCTTGAGCAGAATCAATTTACGGAGGGAAAGCTACATTTCCAATGGAATTTCCATTTTAGTGAGTTAGATTTCTATGTGTGGAGCAGCAAAAGAGAAAAACACACAACCTGAGTCTGTGCCCACATCTGCCCAAGGAGCTGGGAGGCTGAGAAGCTCTTTCCCAAAGCTCAGAAATGCAGACCGCCTAACGGGAACCTCTGGGCCAGGGAAAAGCATCATTTGCACACCAAGTGTTAAGACTTGACTCAACCCTGCGTCGCTTCCTTGGCCACAGTGGTCACCATCATGGCCCAGAAAGCGGCATGTTGAGGTCGGTCACTGGGAAAATCTGAGAGGCCTGCAGAATGTGGTTTTGAAAGAGAAGAGAACCAATGGTGCTCCCAAGGGAGCCCAGAGAGAGACAGAGAGCATTTCATGCGTTTGTTCTTAACTGTGTACATCCAGACATATTTACATATCAGTATATGAGCAAATGAATAGCTGAATGGGTAAATGAAAGCATGTTTGATTTTCTATCACTTAAAATACACTCCTTTATTCTTTATAGAAAAGGCAGCAAACCCTAACTCATGGGGCTACTGAGAGGATGAAAAGGGATAATACTTACAAACTGCTTAAGATAAGCTGGTGGCACTATGCGTTTTAGGAATTATTTTATTTTTATTCCTTTTTGGGTCTCATTTATTATTTTTTAATTTTATGACTTCTTTTTGCTATTATTTTTTGATCTCCACATCATATCTGTATTTCGATTTATACCTCTATGTGGAAGGCTTTTAACACAGGGAGTCAGCGTCCAACCCAGGCTATTTTGCCACGATTCACTGCTTCGTTCAAGCTGGCCCACTGCGCGCCGAGAGTCCCCCCCAGGGCTGTGGCCCAGCTCTCCCTGGGGCTCCTGAAACAGCCCCTTCCTGTTTCTCTCTGGCCCCTCAGACATTCTCTACCACAGTGTAAATCAAGAAGTTCGTGGCGGTCTGGTTCTGCCTGTGGTGCCTTAAAGCTGAAGCGAGTGGTTAACCGATCCAGCCCCCACAGAAACTACAGGGTGGGCTCCCGATGGGGAGTCAGAAATTCTTTCTATGAAAATGCAAAGCACAGCCTCATAAAAGAAACCCACCGCAGGAAGATGAAGAAACGTCAGTTTGCATTAAAACCAAATAGGAGCATGAACATTTTAACCATCTGGCAGAAGACCTTCCTATACGGATACAGAAAAGTTGCCAAGGAGTTAGATGAGAACTCCACAGGGCTCCCCTGGTGCCTTAGTGAAAACTTCACGCGAATTCAGGGTCCAGTGTGAGTGATCGGTTTACCGTAGCAGTACATCCCCTCTGTGCCATGCAGGTGTCTTTGTTTTACTTTGAATCTCACTGTCTTATCATGCATGAGAGCCTGGAATACGTTTGGAAGGAGGGGGAAGTCACAAGCAGGCATAAGCAGATGAATAAAGCAACCCTGGTGTGAAGTTTTGCAAGAAAGAAAAGGTTTGTATCAGGCAAGATAGGCTAGGTTCTGCTGCAATAACAAATAATTCCAAGATTGCAGTGACGTAACACAACAAAGGTTCGTTCCTCCCCCACCCCCCACGTCCAATAATGTTCAGCAGGAAAGCTCTGTTGACTGTGGTCACTCAGGGACCTAAGACGTTCCATCTGGACATTGCTCCCCTGGTTGCTGGAGCGTGGGAAGGAGTCAAGGTGGAGGCCCTGGCTCTTAAAATTTTCTCCTAGAAGTCACATCCATCACCTTCACTCCCATTACATTGGCCAAAGCAAATCACAGAGTGGAACCTATTGTCAAGGGAAGCAAGGAAGTGCAGCCCTACCCTGTACCCTCAAGCTTGAGAACCACAATGTTTGAGACTAGCCGTAATGACCCGTAAGGGGCCCCCCAACTCCTGAGCGCCTAATATGTGCTGGGTGCTTTATTCATTATCTTGTCTAGACTCCTAACAAAGATGAAAATGGCCAAAAGCAATAGGTCCTGAATTCTAGTACTCTATTTTTGGTAGGAGTTTAGGGAGCCCCCCCCACCCCCGACACTACTCTCTGATATAGATTTCAAAATTTAAGAGGTAGCTTCTTGTATCCCTGGTCGCCCAAAATGAGCCCCCCAGACTTGTTATTATGCACCTCTGCCACCTACTATGTGTGCCCTGCTGGACCAACCACTGACCTTTATAAGCCTCAGTTGCAAGGATAAAGTATCCAGCTGAAAGTACAAAGAAAATGCTCAACAGATATTATCCTCCCAGCCTCCCATTTCCACACCTCCCTTCTCAAAAGTTTGCATCAAATGAACAATTCTGCACTTGTCATATTGACTGCAGAGGTGTCCCTAAGCCCCAGTAAACCTCTAAAATACCAACGTGTGGATCTGAAGTAGCCTGTGCCTATTTTTATGTGGCAAAATCAAGACTGGGGCCTTTCCAGTTTGCTATGGTCCATGAAACCAGTTATGTGAACCATAGTGATACAACCTATGAAGATGGGCCAGGGTGCCTGGCCATAGCTCCCTTGGGCTACTCTGCACATCCCCATAGGTCTATAAGAAGGTCACAAAGGAGCCATTTCTGAGCTCCTGCTTCTCTCAGCCTTGTGCAGGGTGATCTTATGGTCCTCACCTAATTTAATTTTCCTAACAGATCCAGGCAGTTGGTATTACCTCCATTTTACAAATAAGGAGGTGGAGGCTTGGGAACTCAGCTGAGGTCCCCAGGTAGTAAGAAGAAGAAGAACTCAGTCTAAATCAAAAGTCCTTCTGACTCCTGAGTCCTGGGCTTTCTATTCCTGCCTTCCTTCCCCTGAGATGACACACTGCTTTTGATTGTGCTTAGTATTGTTTCAGATGACTGTCAGGGAACTGGATTGGTCACAACCTCCCCAGTGCTTAACCCACTAGCTGGTGCTGAGTTAAGAGGTTCTAAGGCCTGAGGATTCTAGTTGATGAGGCTATATTTCCACCTGGCATCAAATAGCTTCACTCCAACAGACTGATTTTGACATAAACCACACTCCCGGGCTTACGGAATTTCTCACGAGTGGGCTTCAGTTCTGGGGCACGAATGTGATATCAACCACGACCCTTTGCAGTTAAGCCAAATTTTGAGGTTTTGATAAGGTTTCACTCTGAGTGAACTTGCCAATCAGAGTGAAACTAGGATAGAGAAAGGGGTCTCAAGCCATAGAAGTGGTAGGAAGCAATCTGCTTTGTCACTCAAGCACAGCAAGGCTTCCGCCATAGACCAGAGGCAGCCAAACAGCGAGAGAAGCTGGCACGAGAGCAGGGAGCCTCCACTACTTATGCAAAACCTGTACTTCTCATGGTCTACGGGTCTACATCTTAGTCTACTGGCTGCTCCTCACCTTGGGGAATTGCCAGGAATCTCAATCCACTGATACAGGTTCCATTCAAAAGGAATGCGATGAGAAAAGTCTTGACCAATGAGAAGCTCAGAGAGGTTCAGATTCTTGTCCAGGGCTCCACCAGTAGCAGAGAGCAGACTTGGAAAGGTCTGATTCCAAAGTACACGGTTCCACTACACTACTTTGCATGGACCGTATCACTCAAAGCTGACAATAACCCTTAGCGGTAGGTCTCATTAACACCATCTGAGGAAACAAAGACTAAGAGAGGTTAAGCGACTTGCTCCAGCTCTCACAGCTTAGTGGCAGAGGTTGAGACAGCATCATTAAAACAGAAAGTAAGGTGTCCATGTTGGATGAAAGAGCCTATTCCAGCTTGATTCCAAGAGATGGGCCAGGAATCATCACAGCTGGGTCCGACTGGGCTATAAACGGTTCAGCTTCTTTCATCCACCACGTCTTTTAATTACATTCAACTAATTTAGTTCAGTCCAACAAATGCTTATGAAGTTTTCACATGAGGCTAGGAACTGCACTAACGGCTGGGGATGAGCTCCTTGAGAAGGCAAATTCTACCTTCCAAGTTGCTCAGAGTCTCCTACAGTGAGATGGTCAACGGATGTATATGGTACTGCACAGTCAGGGTTAAAGATGGAGCTCTGGACAGCGTGCAAAGGGAGCCCAGAGTAAGAAATGCCGGTTGGCATTCGTGGGACTCTCCTCAGAACTTCCACGGCCCTGTCGTCACCACACCCACCCTTGCACACACCACACTAGCACGTACCGTGTGTGCGTACTTTCCTTCCTGAGCCGTGAGAATCAGAAAGTGATTCCAAAGTCATGCGTGGCCAGAAGCAGACCCTCCCATGATGTTTGGTTTGCAAGTAACAAAGCCCAACCCAAACAAAGGGGAATTTGTCCATCTGTGAGATGCAGGGAAGAGTTGAGTAACCACTGGAAACGTCAGGGAGGGAGGAAGACCTAGGCAATACTGGAGCCAGGGACTCAGTGGTCTGCATCTCTGCCTTATCTTCTTCCTACATAGCAGGAAACCCAAGGTGTATAACACAAAGCTTCCACCAATGGAAAGAGATTGAAATTCCCCAGTTCTAAAACCCCGGCCGAAGGGTTTTCTCGGTTGAGCCTGCGGGCAGGTGCTACAGCATGGACTAATCAACAAGAGTTCAGGTGAGTGAGGCCAGACAAAAATGGCACCTCCCAAGGAAGCCACAGGGAGAGCAGGCAGGAAGAGGGTTTCTAGGAGAAGAGGGGAAACAGGTGCTGAAAGACAACCCCATAAATGTCCACGTGAACACCTGAGAGAGGTTTTTGTAAGAAAGGTCCAAAACGTTTGCGAACATTCCCTGCACTTTGCACTGGGCTTTCTTGCAGGAGTTTAGGAAAGTGCAAACGTCAATCTTTGAATTTTTTTTTTTTTAAAGAATCCTATTAGTAAATGATAATAAAACAAAGGGATTTGGGGAAGTCATTATTTATTAGCTCTGATATGCTATTGGTGTTGGTATTTCATTATATTTCATCATATCTCCTATGAGAGATACGAATCCTCTGGTTTAAAAAAAAAAAAAAAAAAGTTGGGACCATTTGAGGACACTGGGTGAGGTCCTTTCAGCAACAATGGAACTTTAAGTACTCGACAATTTGTATGCTGTTGGTATGTAAGCACGGAGCCTCACAAACCCCACAGCTGCATGTTTACAGTTTAGACCATCTCTGTGAATTGCATCCTTATATTCTGTATTTTAAAAGGCCATTTTCAGCTCCTACTTAGCTTCCACTCAGAAATACCATTCAAATCAGGTCTGTGCGCATGCACGTATTTTTTTCAATCCACACAATGTGAGGACCGGCCACGGCAATTTTCCCCATTGTGTTTGCTCTGGAGACCCTGTTCCACGTGGCAATTCAGAATTCGGATGTCTGTCAAAATTCAAGGGCCCTGTTTGATCTTCGGTACATTTTAATGGTGGACATGGATGTGTAAAAAATGAAATGAACAGGTTTTAAGTCTCTGATTTCTGCCGGGAAGCGTGTCCAGTGCTTTAGAATTCAGTTTATTATGGAGAAGCACAGGCCTACGTGTTGTACAGCAGTGGGTCAAAACCCTGGTTCTACCACCGTTTCTCTGAGACTTGGGCAAATGATTACCTTGAACCGTATGACACTGATGAAAGTTGACCATTTTTACCCACAAAGATGGCAATTTCGAACAGTTTGACCTAACAGTTCACCACTTTAAGCCCCATCTGTAAGAGGCGAATAACAATACCACCTAGCTCTTGGGATAACTATGAATATGACACAGGATAATATATGTAAAGTGGTAACCACTGACCTTGACACATGATAAACTCCTGATACATTTCAGCCACTGTTGTCACTGTTGCTGTAGTTTTTACATACATTAAATAATTTCATCTTCATAACGACTCTGTCTAGTAGGTATTATTGTGCCCATTTGGAAGGTCAGGAAATGGAAGCAAGAAGTTATAAAGAGGGCTTCCCTGGTGGCACAATGGTTGAGAATCTGCCTGCCAATGCAGGGGACACGGGTTCGAGCCCTGGTCTGGGAAGATCCCACATGCCGCAGAGCGACTAGGCCCGTGAGCCACAACTACTGAGCCTGAGCGTCTGGAGCCTGTGCTCCTCAACAAGAGAGGCCGCGATAGTGAGAGGCCCGCGCACCGCGATGAAGAGTGGCCCCCGCTTGCCGCAACTAGAGAAAGCGCTCGCACAGAAACGAAGACCCAACACAGCCAAAAATAAAATTAATTAATTAATTAATTAAAATACTTATTAAAAAAAAATAAAAATAAAAAAAGAAGTTATAAAGAACTTGACCACACAGTGATACAACCAATAGGCGGTGAAGCCAAGCTTTAAGTTCAGTTTGTCTGACTCTCAAGTCTGTGCTCTTTTCACACGGCACCTAACTTGTCACGGCTGCAGATAGAAGAAGCATTGTGACTCAAAGTCACGAAAAGGGTGGGCAGGGCTGGGTCCAGAGGCCTGAGCACACTGAAGGGGAAGCTTAGACAGCTCTCTGGCTTGGAGCCTGGGCTGGAGAGTGACTGAGCCGGTGGTAATATTTTGCTTCTCTGAAAAAGATGTTATCTTGATTCTCCCAGAGATTCACAATAGCTTCATGGAATTGTGATGAAGAAAAAGGGTGAGAGCGAATCTTTTGTGAATGAAGATGAAAGGGCTACATTTCTGAGTTTCCAAGAAGGCCCAGTAGATTGTAAGAAATCAAGTCATCCAGTTACTAGGAAAAAGTGATTCTTTTACTTAAGATTTCTGTAAAGGGAGGAAATAATGATATGTGTGGTTATAAATAACCCACAAAATTTCACTAAAATGTGACAGCTTATTCCCTAATATAAAGTTGGGATGTGCTTCATAATAGCCCTTTGAGAAAATTATGCTCAATATATGTTGGTGGTATTCATTGAGAGATTTCAGCAATACATCAGTGGCTCAAATCTTTTGACCAGAGATTCAATTTTCAAGAAACATTTTCAAGAAACTAGTTTTACATATAGAAAAATAAACAAAAAACACTTTGACAAATATTATAATGTTGACAATTGGGAACTCTGTGCTTTATCCAATATGAGAGTTGAAGTTCACTAAAGTCTGCCATTTACAGTCCAAAGCAACAAGAAAAATATAATTATGAAAAATAATATAGTTTTTGATATAGTTGCAATAGAAAGAAGCAGGCTGTCAAGGTGTCTGTAAACTATGTCTGGAAACATCTTCCTGCTTTAATTTCCTTACCTGTAAAAATGGGTCTAATAATAACCTATCAGACAGAGTTGTCATGAAGATGAAATTATTTAACACATATAAACCATATGACACAACAACACCAATGATGGCTAAAACTACATTATAAACAAAAACTTATGTATAGGCAAAAAAAAAAGGCTGAAAGGAAATACTTCCAAGTCCTAAAACTTTTAGGTTAGGGTGGTGAAAGCAAAAGAGATTTTCCCTTCCCTATTTCTTGCTCAGGTCTTGAATGTATATGTGTCATTTTTATAGTGGAAAAAGATAGATTCGGAATAAGTAACTCTGTTGTCCAATGGTTCTCGAACTTTAGAGTTGACAAGAATCACCTGGGATGCTGGATACAGATGCAGATTCCTGGGCTGCACCCCCAGAGATTCTAATTCAGTCGGCTGCGATCTCCCAAGTAACTCAGGAACTATATTTTGAGAAACACTGTTATAGTGAGTTTCAGACAGAGTAACGACTATTACAGTTACATAGGGATTTTCATATTGAGTGTCTCTGGGGTCTTGGGGGTTCCCAAGCGGTGAAGAAGAATCCAAATAAGCAGAAGTTGGGAGGTTTGCAGCTTCCCACTTAAAACAATGCCCTTCACTCATATCTGTTGTATATGTTAGATTTTGGCAAAATATTTAGCTGTTTTTGTTTTTGTTTTTTTTAAAGATTCTGCATCGACAAACCAAAATCAAAAACCTTAAAAACCAGTTAACTCTATTTTCTGAGTTCAGAATGGAAATGATTACATCAGCATTTGATTTTGCATATAACTTTGGGTGGAGGAACGCCTGCCCAAGTTTTTCTTGGTTCTGTTTTTCATTAAGAAGTTTCAGATAGGTGGATTTTAAAGATGGCGGTGGTGAAGGGGGTTGCTTTTTTTTTTCTAATGCTGGGTTAGAGACGACCACTAATCCCTAGATGTGCACTGGCTTCCCCTTAGCTGGAAGTGTCTTCTAAATTTCTCATCGTTTCAGCCCCAATTCATGCCAGAAAACAGCTACAGATATTCTGGTTCTAAAGACAGGCATTTGAAAACAAGAAATCAAAGACTCAGCATGTACTAAAAACTAGGATTATGTTGTAAGATAAATATACACGCAGAATCGAGGACTTGCTGGATCACTTAAGAAAAAAAGGCCCGATGATGATGATGAAAAGCTTAGCTAAGTTTTATCACTAATAATATTACAGCTTCAATAATAATAATAGGGACTTCCCAGGTGGCCCAGTGGTTAAGAATCCACCTGCCAATGCAGGGTTCGAGCCCTGGTCCAGGAAGATCCCATATGCCGTGGAGCAATTAAGCCCGTGCGCCACAACTACTGAGCCTGTGCTCTAGAGCCCGCGAGCCACAACGACTGAGCCAGCGAGCCACAACTACTGAAGCCCGCGTGCCTAGAGCCTGTGCTCCGCAACAAGAGAAGCCACTGCAATGAGAAGCCCGCACACCACAACGAAGAGTAGCCCCTGCTCGCCGCAACTAGAGAAAGCCCACGCGCAGCAATGAAGACCCAATGCAGCGCCACCCACCCCCAAAAAATAAATAAATAATACCCAATATGTGTAAAGCACTTGAATAAATTAAAAAATGTTCAACTTCAGAAAAGCATGTCAAAATTACTGCAGATGAGTGAGCTCTAGATGAATGGTGTGGCTTTCCCCTGCCCAGAAGGACTCTTAACTCTGTTCCCTGCATGAACTCTAGAGTCTGTATTACAGTACAGCAACAGCAGGGTACATACCAACTGAATGTTCTCCATACGGAGGCCTTGTCTCTGGAGGAGGCTGAATGGCTTTGCAGAAAATGTGACCTCTACCAGGACCGAGAATGTATATGGTAAGTGATTTTACATTAAAAAAAGGATGAATGAGTGAATGAAATGAACAAGTGAGCAAGCCCAAGCAAGGTTCGGCCACCTTACCACCCAATGAGACGGTGCAGAGAACCAGACAAGGATGGGATTGCCATGCCACTGACCACTGTCTCCAGAGAAGTGGACCTCCCACCAGCACACTCACCCCTGGGCAGAGTCTGGTGTAACTCCTACCCCGTGAAAGGTTACCGACTCATTTTTTTAGGCCAACAGATAGATTACTTGAAGCAATTAAGGGACCCACTAAAAGAGCTCTGTTGACGAAGCGAAGGGGAATGCAGGACTGGGGGCCAAGAACGACCCAAGAGTGGTTTAGGAAAACCAGCAGAGAGTTACTGGATGCAAGCTGAGCCTGTCTCAGGACGGGAGGCTGGCAAAGGGCCAGCTAGGCCCCTCTTTAGACTTCAAGGACCTGAAACAGTTCGCTTCAAATAGACAGGCAATAAAAACTCCAGGCTGCAAACCAGAGAAAATAAAATGAAACTAGGTTTGGGTACACAATGAACCCTCTCGGTTAACAGGGGACTCTGAGAGGTGAGGGGAAGGGAACCACGCCCCCTCTTTCTGTACTTTACACCCTCTCCAAGGGTTGAAATCGTTTTCTGGCTTCCTTTAACAAGTGCACCAACTCCAAAACCTAAAAATGTGTTCTCTGAATTAAGAAGAAAGGGTCGCTGTCAGGCTGTCAAAATGCATGTAGGAAGTAAGAATAAATGCACTTAGGGGATGCGTGCAGTGTAAGACTTACCCCGATAACAAAGCTCCTTAATCGTGTGCATCAGAATAGAGCAAGCACACATTTGATTAAAAACCATTAGCCTGGAAGTGTATGCCTATTTGACAGTCTAGGAAATAAATAGCCGTGGAAAGAAAGGGCGGGTGGTTCTCAACCACATTCACACGTGGGACACCCCCCTCAACAGGACAATCTCTGAACGCCATGCCATCATCAAAGTGGCAGAGTAGGCAGGAGTAAGGGGTAACCTGCCCTGATGGCGCTTTGTCAAAAATTTCTGTGCTAAGGGAGGACGCTATTTGAAAAAGTTCCCACAGAGATGGTAATGACCTCACACTCATATCTCCCCCACTCCCTGATGAATACAGAATCCCCAGTTTAATAAGATGAGAAAAACCTGACCTGTGCAGCTTTAAAGCAACCAAACTGTAAAATGTTGTTTGTTTTTTTTAACATGATTTCTTTAAATTATCAGTGTGAATGCTGCACTATGGGCTAAATCCCTAAGCCAGCTAGCTCCCTGGATTATGGACCTTTTCTGCTTTATTTATCATGACCTGAACTCCTGTGCCTCCTGCTTCCCCTCCAGCAACAGCCCGAAGGCTACACCGGTCCAAACCTTTTCTCCTGGCTGTTGTGCACTCATGCCAAGGAGCTTTGATCATCAGGGACCAATCACGATTGAGGTCAGAGCTCCACCCTTCCAGACTATGGGGATTTTCTACTGGGGGCGAGTCGAACTCCTAGCAGTCTGTCCAGAGATCATCCATGAAAAGCATCTGGACTGATCCGTCATTTCCGCACAGAGCCAAGAGACGCGTTTTGCTGGGTAACACTTCGTAAGCTCAGTTTGCTTCCCAGAGGTTATCCTAATTTAGGACCCTTCCCAGTTGGCTTCTGACAGTAAAACAGAAAACAAACAAACAAACAAAAAGACAGAAAACAAAAGCAGATACACATTCCTAAGAATAGATGAGAGCACAGAGTTCTCCTGGGGCAGGTGTTGGGTTCAACGTTTATGAGTTTTCTAAACACGAGGCACACCAGACCCTCTACTGCCTCGGCATCAGGGAGAGAGCTTAACTTTCCTCGTTGGGGTTGACCTGCTCACTCTTGGAAAGATAATTCTTTAGGAGGAACAATCAAAAGGTATTTGACTCCTTCTGCATTCCTTTGCATTTCTTTTTCATGGAAGATGTTTCTAGATAATTCTCGATGCTCAAATATTAATACTAGAATTAGTAGACCTTGACTAATGCGCCTTAAAGGTTTGGGTAACTTTTTGGTCATTTAGGGGGAAAAAAGCTGGAAACAGGAGGCTTTTGAACCAATTACCAATCTGGTAATTTGGGCCAAAGTTGGTTTATATAGCTCTTACCTAAGTCTAACTAACTAGTACTCCTTACCAAAACTTGGGTCAACCCCAGACAACTGGTTCTTCCTCCCAGCTTCCATCTTCTCCCAGCAGCAGAGACATGGGCTATCCTGCTGACAACATACTCTTGTTTAATCTACAGCTGTTTTCCATTTGCACACTGAAATTTAGAAGACTCTTTATTTTCTTTTTCAGTTCAGAAGCCCACTTACTTCTGATAACAGCATCATTCCCATTAGCACTCTTTAATAGCTTTCAAAAAAAATTCAAATAAAGAGTCTTTTTCTGGGACCCTTTTCCTGCCAATAGGGTGTGATAAATAAGCCAGCTCCAAGTTCCTCGGTTTACAAAATTATGAATGACTATGGTAACGTGTGAACAAGACAGAGATGTAAAAGGTTTTTAAACCAGAGTTTAACAAAAAGGCCCTGTCAATGAAATAAAGCTGTTTTGAATTTGTTCCCAATCACTTGGCTCTTTTGCTGGGAGCCCGTGTTTGCTTCGTGGTGATTAATGCGAGGCGTGTGCGGCCCTCACTGAGTGTGTAAGGGGACTGGCACCTCCAAACGGCATTCATCATACTCAAGGTCGGGCAGGTGCTGCACACCGAGGCTTTCTCGATTTTCCCCAGCCCAGGTCGCGGGGACACCTAGCTGTATCCCCCTCTGCCGTCCCTGGAGTGGGATGTCACACAGGTGGGGGTCAGGGGACCATTTCTTTCCAGGTAGTTTATCTGCTCTGCACTTGACTCATCAAATGAGTCTGAAACCTACCAAGTCAAGCGGTGAAATGTATAAAGAACGTTGGTGTGTGTGGTGGGCGTGCAAGATAGATGCAGCTCTTACAAAGGTGAGTAAAACTACTGATACATGCGGGTGGGAACTGGATGTAGGCGAGCATCTGCCCCAAGGAACCCCTTTTCAGCAGCAGCCCCCTAGCTCCTCTCTCCCGAGCCTCCTGTGCATGAGATGCTTTCCCAAGATCAAGTGAGGCAGAAGACAGAACTCTGCGTTTGGGAGGGGGGAACGGAGAAGGCAGTGGGGAGTGACCCGCAGGATCACTAGAGGTGGTCCACGTCCTGACTTTGCTGCTTATTACTGGAGGACTTGAGCAAGTACAGACACACAACACACGCCTGTTTCCCCATATGCATCACGGGGAGGCCTTATCATCTTCACCCACAAGAAGGTTACCGGTCTCAAGTGAGCTAAGCTGCGAGAGGCACTTGGCACCGTCCTGGCATTCTTAGGCAGTCCATAAATGTCACCGGTTACTGGTGCTACTCTTTTTATAAGCATGACAGAGACGTTCACTCAAGGCTCTTTCCTCAGGCACCCTTATCAGATTCCATTAACACTAACGGTTAGCCTGCACGGGGTTAAGGAATCTTCCACCACCACCCTCCGTATCCCCCGGGTGCTTGCACCAGCAGCTTCTGGTGCCAGAGACTGGCCGTGGCCAATGCAAAGCCAGGAAGATCAATGAGAAGATCTGTGGATTCTGCTTTTGTGTAGGTTCCTATCTCAAAGCTAATTATTTATTGGCTTACTTCAAGTCCTTTGCTGGGATTTCGGGAATTCCCAAGAGAGGACCCTCTCATGAGGCTGGTTTCCTTGGGAAGGAGCAGACGGGAAGGGAAGGAAGGACTTTTCATTTGCAGACGGCTTCCAATGCTACGTTCAGCAACACTTGCATTCAATTCAAGCAACAAAGTATTTGCAAGCACTTCTGTGTGCTCGCCAGGCACTGTTGTAGGCACAGGGGAATGCAGCTGTCAAGGAGTTTACCTTCTAGCAGGGAAGACCAACCATAAATAAACAAAAATATACCATGTCTACAAAAAACCAGGTTGGGGGGGGGGATACTAAGAGAGCATGATGGTAAAAGAAAGTGTTATTTTATCTGGTGGTGTTTAAAGAAGGTCTCCCTAAGGAGGAGATATTTGAGCAGAGACCTACAGGGAGTGAGTCTTTCCAGGCACCTAGAAGAGCATCCCAGGAGGAGGAAAGCGCAATGGTGGTGCTTTTATGGGGTGTTTCAAAAAGAGCAAGAAGGTCTGGGGGGCCAAAGCAGAGTGAGTGAGAGGGCAAACGACAGCAGATGAGGTCATGGAGGAAGAGGGGCTCAGCCATGCAGGACCCTGTAAAGGATCTTAGCTTTCACTCTGATTTAAGGACGCTTTCGTCTGGCTTCTGTTCCCAGATTTGGATGTGTATTTTCTGAAATGAACACAGAGGCACAGACTTCCTGACAGAAGATGGGGTTTGGCTCTTTGTTTTTTTACCCAGTGCTTTAGTTGATTCTGATATTCACCAAAGCTTCAGAACCTCTGTTTTAAAAGATTCATGCCGGCCACTATGGGGAGAACAGAGTCTAGGTGGCCAAATGCACAGGCATCATGTCCAGATGGGGGCTGCTCCAATAACCCAGCCTGTGGAACTGATCACAGCCGAGACCTAGGCGGTAGCAGCGCAAGTGGTAATACATGCTCAGATGCTGGATTTGTTCTGAAAGTAGAGTCAAAGCAGGTTGCTAACGAACTGGATAGGGGGAAAGCAAGAGGGATGGTTCCACGGTGGCTGGCCTGAGCAATGGAGGGGAATTCAGTTTCCATTCATTGAGAAGGGAAAGTCAAGGCATGGGGGAGTTTGGGATGAGGACGGGGGCTAGAGATCAAAAGTTTGGTTTTGGACATATGGGGTTCAGGAAGCTTACTGGGAAAGTAAATGAAGAGATTAAACAGATGGACAGACAAGTCTGGAGTTCAGGACAGGTCTGGGATGGGAAAAGCCCCTTTTGGAATTTATCACTATATGGTTGGCATTTATGTGGCTGGATGGGGTCACCCAGGAAGTGGACATAAGGAGAGGAAAAAAGTAGGCAGAGATGGAGAAACAGGGCTTGGAGCAACCCAATGTATAGAGATCAACTGGATGGGGGCGACCAGCAAAGCGATGTCCCAAGAGCCGAATGGAGAAAGTGTTTCTGGGAGGGGCTGTTCAGTGGCGTCAAATGCTGTGGATGGTCTGAGTAAGAGGAGGAGCCCCGACTGACCATCGGGTTGACCACTGTGGGTCAGGGTGACCTGTGCGAGGGCAGATGGGGAGGAGAGACAGAAACGAAAGCCTGACTGGAGCGAGTCCAAGAGAGGATGGGGAGAGGAAACGGAGGTGCAAAAGAGAGATCATTCCTTCCAAGAGTTCTGCTTCACAGGGCCACAGAAATAGGGCATTAGCTGGAACGGTATTTCACAGAGACGCACAACGAAGGAGGTGCTGACTGCCCATCTGTGTTGTAGCCTTTGATCAGACTCAATATAAGCCCTCCCAGCTGCTTGCGGGCAGAGAGGGCAAGCCTGATAGGAAACACTGAGGATTAAAGGAGGAGGACGTGGCATGTCTACTTGCTTAATTAGACTCAACAGGGACTATTTAATAGTCAGAAAGATAGAAATAGGAGTGTTCTTCTTTCATGTGATTTAACACCTTCTTTCATTACGTACACAAATACACACACGCGCACACACACACACCCTTCCTTTGCCCCTCCCACCTTTCACTAGGTGATGGTGACAGCCTATTCAAACGTCTAACCTCTACTAGATGGATTGCTTGCCTGATAGGAATAACATGTCTTAGGACAGAACGAACGTAATGGGGGAGAGAAGGGCACAGGGAGAGGACAACAGATTAAGAGATTAAGAACAGAGGTTCTGAAGTTGGAATTAGGACTCTAGCATTTGCTAACTAAATGACCTAGAAAAAAATCAAATCACTCTAATGCCTAAATTTTTCCCATGCCTGAATTACTCCATCACATCGTTTCCTTTAAAGTGTTGAATATTTATAAATAGCTAGTACCTATACAGCGTTTTTCTAAATGCTTTGTATTTTACAATTCATTTCACGTTGACAACAGTGGAGGAACTAACTTTATCCTATTTTACAGATGAGGACATTGAGTCATAGAGAGGTTCAGTGACTGGTTCAAGGTCACACAGCCAGTAAATTGGAAACAAATTTTAAACGGATATGTTTCTTCTCTTACTATCTGACCCCCTACTTGACTGTGAGCCACTTGACTGTGAGCCCCTTGAGGGCAGGGGCCACACCTGTCTTGCTCATCTCTGTCTAACAAGCTGCTAGCACAGAGCATGGCACCGAGCTTGTGCTTAATGAATGTTTGGTGAAAGGATGAATCAATAAATTGATCAGTGTTTTTGAAAGGGTCTCTCTTATACAACAGGCAGGCTTTTGACTTCTTAAAAGAAAGAGGGAATCTCCATAAGGAGTGTTTACTTTTTCACTGTGTTATGATGATCTTGCCTGGAGATGGGGGATACACCTTGCTTGGGATGTGTAAATACTATGGACACAGGGCCCCAAGCATCATTTTCCATCAGGATCCTTTCAGGGGATTCTGTAGGTAGTAGACACTCCTAACAGGCATCGTAATGACCACCTTCTTACTTATTTCCCCGATGCACGAACCCTCCCTTCCATCACCTTCCACAACAGGAACATTCAACTGAGGCCTGCAGAAGGGAATTTTGAGACTGCAGGGATGGTGACCTGTCATCTCTGCCAAGGAGACAGCCCTGTCTGCCTGGGACCTGAAGAACGACCTTTTCAGCTGCAACTGCAGCCAAAATTAGATGGAGGTGGCAAAGACTTGGGGAAGTTAAACTGGAAAACACCGACAAGCCACGTTTGTATGGGACCTCCTTTGACCTGGACTGTTTCCAGCGGGCAATCTCCAAGGAGCAAGGTCCTTCTGGTGGGGAGCAGGTGGTCCCCGGAGGGCGGCAGGCACCCATGGCACAGAGCCCAGAGAATGCAAATTCCCCTACTGAAATAAGTGGGTCCCTGAATGCCTGCTAATCTGGCTCTACGGTTCAGCTCTGCTGGCAGGGCAGCGGCCAAGAGGTGAGCCTTCCGGAATAAGGGGGAAATAAACCCAATGAGGCTTCCTAAAAATTCATTCATTCGTTCACTCAACAAATCCTTTGTTGAGCGTAGCTGTGTGCCTGATTCTGCAGTTGACGATGATATTAAGGTCGAGACCAAGGCTGCTTCTTTCTCAGCCCTGGAGGAGATTATGACATTTCTGCGGGCATCAGAGATAATAGAAAATAAGTTAAAACAATCACTGACTTTGATAAGTGTGACAGAGAAAACAGGGCCCAGGGATTGAGAATCACCTGGGGAGCTACGGAAGAGGGGTGCTGGGAGGCTTCCCCAAGAAGGAAGTGGCCACATGCAGGAGTGAGGTGGGGCTGGGGGAAGGGTTTTAGGGAGAGAGGACAGCAAGCTCAAAGGTTACCAGATGAAAGGGGTCTGGGCCAGTTCAAGGAAAGGAAGGGCAGGAGATGGGATTGAAGATGAAGCCGGATGGAACTATCAAAAGCTCTGCAGGTCATGATGAAGAGACCAGATTTTAAGGTCCAGCGCGGTGGGGAAATATTGGAAGGTGGTACCCCGGGGAGAGATATGAGCTAATGAATCCTTCTCAGGGACTTAGGAACAATGGCTGTAAGGACTCAGGAAGATTCTGGAACTTTTATAACCCCGCCAGGTTTCTACTGTTCTTCTGTATTTTCCCAAGGCAACGAGCAGCAAAAGCGCTAATAAAAAAATAGGCAGAGAGAGGCACACACGTGCATACACCTAAGTGCTTGCCTAAAAGCTCTATCAACTCCAGGCGACCCATTCGTGCACGTGTACATGCGTGCACACACACGCGCGCACACACGCGCATCGTTTCTCCATCTATAAAGACACGGCTCCCTGAGGCCATGTGTATTGGTGATTCACCTCTCCATCATAAACTAAACATCTTCTTATCACAGTCCTGTCTCTCCACCAACACAACATGAGAATGTCACTCGCAGGTCAAGAGTTAATAAATACATTAAAGTTATTTTTATCCTTCATCACACCCTGTGCTGTGAATACATTTCCTGATCTCTTACATGTAATAGTAGCCCCTGGGCTGCACCCTCCTCGCTCAGGGCTGACTTTCTGCTGTCACCTTCTCTCACTTAATCCTCCCAGGAACACAAAGAGGTCGGCAGTGCCCACTGATGGCTAAGTAGGTGCCTGGCTCAGTCTTTTCAGGAACACGATTTCCTGTGTACAATAACAATTAGGAGCGACAGCTCCCGAAGAAGGTCTTTGTGTTCCCACGTGTATGCTCCGAGGCACACTTCAAGTCCGACAACAAATGTGATGGTGATGGCGATGATGACAGCACCATGTCTGCAGGTGCTTTTCACACAGTATCTCATTTAATCCCCAAACAATAGGTATTATTCCTGTTTTACAGATGAGAAAATTGAGACTCTGTGTAACCCACCAAACTCCTCCAAGCTATGCCCTTAACCATCATCTTATATTGTTTCTCAATCATGTTATCATGTTATCTTTCTAAATAACGAAGGTGTGTTTTGTTTTCTTTGTTTTTGCCCTGCATTAGAACACTTAGTACATGTCAGTGAAGGGATCCCACTACTGTGTAACGATCTTTTACGAATTGCATCTAGACCTACCCTTTAGCCTCTGAGGACATAAAACTTACCAGCTAGAAGATTCATAAAGATCATTTACACAAACACTAGACACTTCATTCTAGTGCCTTGTCGAGAACCAGAAAATTCTGTGCACACTGGAGACTTCTAAAATACACAACTATGTGGCCACTTGTCCTCCGATGGCCTGGCTATCGTCATCTCCAGGAGAATCTGGGTTCACACTCTTCCAACATTCTCATTAACTGAAAATTGCCATGTGTTTGCTTCTGTACTTGTCTCATTATCTTTGAATTTCTGATTTAAAAATTGATTTCAGCCTGCGAAGCAGCAGCTATTGCCCGGCTATTTCGGCTTTCCAACTCCTTAGATCCCACAGAAATGGAAGCTGGTGCTATCAAGAGCTATTTTTACTCAGTTTTCTTCTGGCTCCTAAGGGCTTGTGGATTTTTTCACAGAGGATTTTTTGTTTTTTTTGTTTTTTGGTTTTGTTTGTTTTGTTTTGAGGTACTGGAATGCCAGTCAAGACAGGAAGGCAAAACACCCCTCTACCGGGCTAGATTCGATTTTTCTAGTCCTGGCTGAAAGGCTAAAGTAGACCCGAGCTTATTTCTAAATCAGTTCTTGGAATTCTCCGTTTGCTTCGCCAGAAGTTCCTGAGAGGGTACCAGCCCTTTAGGCTTTGGTTTGGTTTGGTTTCATTTTTTGCTTTTGTTTGATAGTGACTGTTCCTTCTCTAGCTGAGGCCAAGTTAACATGCAGAACTTTAACTAACAGTCCAGATTGGCAACCTCTGGACAGAATTCAGCCTGATGTGAAGGGAAGGAGCCAAGATATACACAACGCAAAATATCCAGATTTCAGAACCAAAAACAAGACCTTATTTCTTTGAAAACACTGTTAAAAAGAGCAGAGGCAGCTCAGGGCAGGTAACCATATCTGAAACGCAAAGGCTGTTTCTTGTCCCAAATACCGTGAGGTTCGCTCCACATACTGCAAGCAATGTTAATACTTCCTACTCTGTGTCCTTTGCCAACGTGAATCCTTCATCAGCAGAAGGGAAACAGGCCAGAAGCACCTTACGGATTTGCTGGGGGCTTTGGCGCACCACAGCGCTGAAAACAGCAAAATGGTTTATCAATCTCCCCTACCTCCCCTTCTTTTGCTGCAGTCAACAAGCAGCTTACCTGCCAAAATCCAGCTAAAAATATCCTCTGCATCTGTAGCCCATCAGCCATCTCTGGCTTATTTGGGTGGGTAATTGACCTTTGGAGCAGGTGGAGAGCCAGAAATTTATTTTTTCCTGGATCGAGGCTGAGTTGACTTAAAACAGATGTTCCCCCAATACCGATCTGATGTTTCTAACGGAAGTACTATTGAGCGCCTTTCAAGGGACTGTTGGAAGCCAGACGCAACAATGAAGGCGCCCGAGTGCACCGGCGCAGAAGGGGTTAAGTCAAGCCACCATTCTCCCAGGGCTGAAAAGCCAGGAGGTGCCGCTGGGAGTGAGGGTGCGGGAAACTGGGAAAGGAAGCTGTCACTTCGTATTTCCAGGTTTGCAGAAAAGCCTTTTTTTTTTTTTTTAATGTAAACATTCATTAAACTAATTTAAAGTTGTCATTACTCTCCACCCCTGCTGTTTTATATCAGATTATTCCTATAGTGCTTGGTGAAGAATCCCATAAAGCCACACTCGATTCCTCTGCAGGGGATAATCGCATAGTTGGCACTGTGATTTACACCATGTGGCACTGGGAAGTGTCCTCAACTTTGAAAGGCCTTGGTTTCCTGGCAAACAGTTGCCGCCTTCCCCGCGGAAATAAAATTCCAAAAGTCCCTCCACACGACCATGATGAGGTCCCCATTACCTTTTCTCCATCCAACTGAAGATACTTAAAAGCAGTTCAAAGCACATGACAGAAGGTATTGGTCATCTTATTAATAAATGGAGAACCAAGGAAACGATACGTTCCGTGATGGTTTTAAAACATAAGACGCACGGATGCTCCTTTCTTGCTTTCTCTCTCCCCACCCGCCCCCACCTTGGGTTTGTGCTCTGAGATCAAATGAAACAGGAAGGGATACTTCACCTTTGCAACCTCCAGCTGCAGCCCTGGCTGGAAGGGCATCAGGAGGCACACACCTCCCCTTGGAGAAAACGCTTCCAAGGGAGAGAGATGCTTGAAAAGGATGTGGGCACCAGAGTCTGAATTCCAGCTCTGCCGAGGGGATAGCCACCCTCAGTCACCCACATCCCCTAGACGCAGTGGGAATGGCAATCCCTCCACGGAAGGCTGTTCTGACCTTCGCTGGAGGTGCTCAATATACCCACAGAGCCCAGCACAGGGCCGGCCAGGGAGGCGTACTAGCCATGATCCAAACTGCTATGGATATGCTCAAAACCGTAACAGCGATCTTAAGTAGCCCAGGGCAAAATTAGGACGTGGACAGTTTGTTTTCAGGGCAGCTGGACAGTGTGTTTCTGTTTCTTCCCTCCCATTGTGGGCTCCGCACTCCCAGGAACCAACGCTGTCATGGATTAGCGCCCACACAGCCCCAAACATACCTGTGCCTCAACCTCTCCGCGTCTTGCTTTCTAAATAAACTAACTCTTGTCCCGTGCATTGACCACCACTAGGGGCTGCATGTGTATACCTACAGGTAAAATCTGCATTTTTTTCAGAGATTCAAATGCTTTAAACCAGGAATGGCAGGTGCTTGGTACCTATACCCCTCCTGTGCTCAGTGCAGACATTTGGAATTGATCATGGGATTCAATCCTTTGGAGGCTAGATAGGACTTCAGAATCCTTCCTAACATTTCTGGCAGTCAAGGCAGACTGTGGGTTGGGCTCACAAAATGAAACATGGTTATCATTTCTGCCTTAACCTAAAGGAATAATGAGAGATTCTGAATGGACACTGCGGCAACTCAAGGTACCTCCCTTACATCCAAGAGGCATGTCCCTAGAGAAGCTGTGTGGTATAAAAGTTTATAAGTCGGAATACCAGGCTGAGTGCTCTGCCTTTTACTGGCTGCGTGACCTTCAGTGTACTCCTTAGCCTCTCTGTGTGCTTGTTTTTTTTGCATCAGTAAAATCATAATACTTATTTCACAATGTTTTTGAGTGGAGGGAAGTCCTTAGAATGGTCCTTGGCTCACAATAAGCTTTGATAGACCAATGTCAGTTGTAATAATTATTTGCCACTATCCCTCAAGTCACAGCACACACCTAGCCCCCCTGAGGGCACCTCCAGAGAGGCTGAGAATGTCAAGAACAGAAAGAACACAGGCTAAAGAGTGTCAATGGGCTCACTGGTTACATTAAACAAAGACGAGGCTATAGGTTGGCGTGTAATTTAGTTTCCAGAGTGAGACTAGGAAATATTCCTCAGGTGCCCAGTTACTTCTGAAGAGGTAAGGGATTTTTCAGTGCATTCTTTTTGGTGTCCCAAGCCCTTAGAAGGAAGGGAGTCATACTGCTATTTATTACCAGTCAGTACTGGTCAGACGTAACGAAGTTCTACTAAGCACAAATTGAAATAACCGAGGTTACACCAGCCATCACTGGAACAATCAGAATTGCAGGAGCTCCAAAAAGCAGGGCCATCCAGGACCCACACCGTCACTTTAGTTTTTAAGCTCCTCACCGATGACAGGCAGTGGCCAAATGTCTCAGCCAGGAGAGAGAAGTTCGCTGTGAAATTTACATTGGTCTGTGCTCACAGTGCAGCGGGCAGAATTAGCACTGCAGTTTTCTGCATTTTCCAAAACTATTTTTGGAAATTACTGCAGAGAGGCTCTCACCGAGTTCAAGGAAATGAACTAGCGCAGAAATCAGGCTTCGTTTGTTTTTTTCCAAGCGTAGGTGAGGGTGGGGGTAGGTGACACAGGAACAATGATGGATTAACTGCACATCTGGTTTGTATCCAGAAATATAATAGGTTTGAGCCTGCCTGGTCTCCATTATTTATCAGCTTTGTTTAAAAAAAAGAATAAAATGGAATCCGTTCAATAAAGAATTGCCAAGGACAAACTTTAAATGAATGAACTCTCAGTGTACAAGAGCAACATTTCTGGGAAAAAAGAAACTGAACATGATAAATTACTAAAGTTGTTAATAAAGCTATTTTTGCATCTGTGAAACAGTCCAAAGTATTTTTAAGTAGCAAAAAAGGTAATGTCTTCGATAAATGGGGTAGGATTATTAAGAGAACAACTTTTAAAAATGTTTCAGGCTTACTCGTTTCTCAAGGTCTCCATACCTTTGATAAAAATATTGCGAGCCCATGGCAAATTCTCAAATACTGTTGAGTTTCTACTTTATGCATTGCAGATGTCAAACTCAAACGCCTGTTGGCGAGCTGGTAGTTAAGGTATTTGAGAATAGGCAGTTGACAATATAGTTAGTGTTCTTACTTAAGCCATTACACAGTAGATTAAGGACTTTAAAAGGAAGGTGTCTTTTACACTGTATTTTATGGTTAAACGGTGCATTTCAGGATGACAACAAACTGTAATCGCATATTCATGCAATTTTAGGATGAAATCAATTTCTTGCAAACACAATTATTGTTACGTAATTCTCCCACCTGTTTATGACTCCCCACGAATTAAATTAAAATGCAATTTCACATTAATTTAAAATGTCATTTCAAAAGAAGACATTTCCTACAAAGCTAAACACTGATAACAATCTCCAGAAATCAGTGCGATGGACAAGAAACCATAAATCTGTTCAACAGATTCACTGTTTGAAATCAGATTTAAAGGTGCTCTATGCCACCTTCAAGGCTCAGTGTTGCCAGGTTTTGACATGTCCAAAGTGTCTGGAGAAGAATAAGTCCTTTCCTAGTTGTTCTATAAGCAGAAATGGAGAGCTAGCTAAGAAAAATATACCAGATCCCCAGGAGAATTTGAATTTCAGATATATAATGATTCATTTTTTAGTACAGAATGAAATAATTTTCAGTATAAGTATGCCCCAAATATTGCGTGGAGCTTATTACACTAAAAGAGAGAAAGAGAAATAAAGACTAATTTTTTACTATTGAATAAACTAATATTTTAGTATAAGTATGTCCCATGCAGTATTTGGGACATAGTTATATTTAAAAAATGATCCATGGCATGTCTGAAATTCAAACTTCACATAGGGTCCTGTATTTTCATTTGCAAAATCTGCCAACCTTCTCTGTAAACCTTCATCTGAGTGGGGTGGCCAAGGAGGGCTGATGTTGTTAGTCTTGGAGATCTGCACATCTGGCTCCAAATGCAGGTGTCTCCTTGCAGGCCCATAGATACTGCTGGGTAAACCCAGAGACGAAAGTTAAGCTTAGCCAAAATAAGATCTAGTTGATTAATTACATAAATCTTATGCCTAAGGACAGTTTTCCTTCCAGGGATCAGGCCAAATTTGTAAAGGTCAAGTTATTTTTGTTCACCATGAAGAGATGTGAATTTCTTTTCAATTCCACATAACAAGGTTGATAAACTTCTTCCATCCCTCCCTCCCTTTCCTTGTTTTCTTCCCTCCCTTTCCTTCCTTTCTTCCCTCCCTTTCTTTCCTTTCCCTCCTTCCTCCCTTCCCTCTCTCGCTTGCTAAAGTCATCACTCATTTTCAATAAATGGTAAACAAAATAATCACACCATTCAGAAGTGCCTACATTTATTGAGCCAAACATGATACAAAGGGCAACTTGTTTTATCTTCACAGCAATTCTGGAAACCAGGAATTATTATTTTTTTTCCTCCCAATTTATATGGAGAAAACAGAGGCTCAGAGATGTGAAGTGAGTTGCCCAGCATCACACAGCTTGTAATGGAGGTGGCATCTATGTCTGTGGGGCTCTCAGTATCCAGGGTTCTCTATCCTGGAACTGCACCAAGTGAGAATGAAGGAATACAAACATTAAACAGTATATTTCCTACCCTGGAAAGAGACGTGGTTTCAGAAATCACTTTTTTGCAGACTGTGATCTGTGATCACTATGCAAGAAGCATCATGAACATGAAAGGCGGGCTCCTCTGGCCCCCGTCTGGCAGAAACGTGGGGGAAAAAAGCCAACTGGTCTTTCAAGGATCAAAGAACTTTCACTTGTGTCCCCAAGGAGTCACCCAACCACCTGAAGGAGATGAGGGAGTTAATGTGGATCAAACCTCCAAATTCAGTCCAGCTCCGTCACAGAAAACGCAACAGCGGTAATAATGGTGTTTATAGAGAAATCCTCACAAGAAGGGGCCCGAGAATTGGAACAGAACACACTCAACTAACGCTTAGCGAAAACAGTTGGTAAAAACGCTACGGCTAGTGAATGACAGTGGTCTTCTTTCCTTTCCGATAATTTGGGGCAATTGCATCCAAATGCTAGTCCACTGATTTCCACTCTAATTCAGGCCCCCATGCTGGGGTGAGCGGGCTGGCGTAAACGTACGTTTGCTATGGGAAGACTGGTGATGCACTCGGAAAGAGATCTAGGCAATTCCTGCTTCCACCACTAAAAACAGAATTATAACGCCGCCCCACGCTACCCTGGAAAGCACTCTCAGTGCGTAAGAGAACCCGCTCTAGCACTCCCAGAGCACCCATAACAGATTAGTGCGTTAAGCTCTTCAATTCAGCCCCCTGGCTGCCAAGATCACTTCTGGCGTTTTCTAGAATCCTTCATATTTCTCCTTCGTATTTGTGATGCTGAACGAGGATACTGACAGCGATATTTTCAACAGTGACGGATGATCAACATCCGGTCCCGATAAACACGCTACTGTACCCTCCTCAATTTTAGCACCACTTTTTGTAGGCTAGAAGTGCCTAGTCCGTCTGAAAGGCTGTTGTGAGCTTTGAACTATTCCTGCGGCATTTGGGAGGAAGCAGACATTTTTTTTTTCCTTTAAAGAAAATCAGGTTCAATTCTCCCATATTTTCAAGGTCATAGACACCTAGTAACAAAGATTTGTTGAGTCAAAGGGATATAGGGAAGAGTGAGCACAGCCAAGAGAGTCAGGGGAGGGCTATCTGGCAGTGTCTGGAGACACTGTGGGTTGTCACAACTCGGGGAGAGGGTACCACCGGCATCTAGTAGGTTGAAGCCAAGGATGCTACTCAATGTCCTACAACACCCAGGGCAGTCCCCACCACAAGGCATTGTCCCCAGATGTCGCAAGTGCCTGTATTGAGAAACCCTGGACAAACATTAACTGAATAAACTTGTAACACCTTTGTCCTACGTAACCCTCAGTTCCAAATGAAACACACCTCCCCTTAAGCTACAGGACAGGGTGCAGAGTTCATCGTGACACTGTTCTGTGCCTAGGTCCAGGCTCCTACCTGCATTACAGACGTTCTTTGATGAATATGACCATTTTCAGGGGCTTCCCTGGTGGCGCAGTGCTTGAGAATCTGCCTGCCAAGGCAGGGGACACGGGTTCGAGCCCTGGTCTAGGAGGATCCCACATGCCGCGGAGCAACTGGGCCTGTGAGCCACAATTACTGAGCCTGTGAGTCTGGAGCCTGTGCTCCGCAACAAGAGAGGCCGCGATAGTGAGAGGCCCGCGCACCGCGATGAAGAGTGGCCCCCGCTTGCCGCAACTAGAGAAAGCCCTCGCACAGAAACGAAGACCCAACACAGCCATAAATAAATAAAAATAAATACATTTTTTTAAAAAATGACCATTTTCAGAAAAATTCATCTTTCTTCAGGGATCCTATTTTCCACTCCCAAGTTTTTTGTTTTTAAATTTCCTTCTTTTTATTTTGTTTTATTTATTTATTTATTTTTGGCTGCGTTGGGTCTTCATTGCTGCGCGCAGCCTTTCTCTAGTTGCGGCGAGTGGGGGCTACTCTTCGTCGTGGTGCGGGCTTCTCATTGTGGTGGCTTCTCTTGCTGCGGAGCACGGGGTCTAGGCACGCGGGCTTTAGTAGTTGTGGCACACAGGCTCAGTCGTTGTGGCGCACGGGCTTAGTTGCTCCGCGGCATGTGGGATCTTCCCAGACCAGGGATCGAACCCGTGTCCCCTGCATTGGCAGGCGGATTCCTAACCATTGCGCCACCAGGGAAGTCCTTCCACTCCCAAGTTTTAAAGTACTGGGGTACCAGAATGTGGAAAGGAATGATTTTCCTGATTTTCTTTGCCTAGTGAGCATCTCATTATTCGGCACTGAAAGACTAAAGAAGAGAAAACTTCAGTAAAAAGATGGATAGGTGCTGACAGGTGGTCTTACAAGATGAGAATTTAGTGAGGATAGTGGGGTTTTTTTTTTACAAGCTGAGCTGTGCTAAGCTATACTATTAAAATTAGTAATTCTACAATTAAAGCCTTCTATTTCATGGAAAACACTTGCTAAATAGAAGATGAGGCAACAGATCAGAAAATGGGAGAATTACCAAAATGGAGCTCAAATATTTATGAGAAATGTACATCTGAGAGACTTCTCTCTCTTAATCCCTACTTCCAAAGGGAAAACTATAAAGTGAATATAAAGAATATAAAGAGCCAAGTGTAGTCCTCAACATCCATAAGACTAAGGAATGAGTCACTGTGAGTTTTAGGAAAGGAGAAATCTTTGGGTTTCTACAGATACTCTGTACTACCATAAAATAATTCCAAAGGCAACATCAAAAAATGAAATTCACTATTCATAATGACTTGCCCTTGGCGGGGTTTGCTCTGGTCATCTATTCTTCGGTAAGAAAAACCCCAAACATGGTATCTTAAAACAACAGCAATTTTTTTGTTGGGTGGGGGGAGGCTCATAAATCTGCAGTTTGGACAGGGCCTTGGGGTGCGGGATGAGGAGTGACTCATCTCTGATACCCACTATCTGGGGCCTTAACTGGAATGACTCCCAGTGGATGGAAGAAGGCCAAGCATCTCATTCTCCATAAGGCCTTTCTACATGGTTAGCTTGGGCTTCCTTCAACATGGCAGCTTCAGGGTACTCAGGCTTCTCATGTGGCGACTCACAGCTCCTAGAGCAAGTATCCCCAAGATACCTGGGCAGAAGGTGTAAGGCTTTGTATGACACGGCCTTGGAAGACCCACAGCATCATTTCTGCCACGTTCTTTTTATTTCTTTTTACATATCTTTATTGGAGTATAATTGCTCTACAATGGTGTGTTAGTTTCTGCTGTATAACAAAGTGAATCAGCTGTCTGTGTACATATATCCCCATATCCCCTCCCTCTTGCGCCTCCCTCCCACCCCTCTAGGTGGTCACGAGCACTGAGCTGATCTCCGTGTGCGATGCAGCTGCTTCCCACTAGCTATCTATTTTACATTTGGTAGTGTATGGACTTCCCTGGTGGCGCAGTGGTTAAGAATCCGCCTGGCAATGCAGGGGACACAGGTTCGAGCCCTGGTCCGGGAAGATCCCACATGCCGCGGAGCAACTAAGCCCGTGCGCCACAACTACTGAGCCTGTGCTCTAGAGCCTGCGAGCCACAACTACTGAGCCTGCGTGCCACAACTACTAAAGCCCGTGCGCCTAGAGCCTGTGCTCTGCAAAAAGAGAAGCCATTGCAATGAGGAGCTTGCACACCGCAATAAAAGAGTAGCCCCTGCTAGCTACAACTAGAGAAAGCCCACACGCGGCAACGAAGACCCAATGCAGCCAAATAAATACATAAATTTGGTAGTGTATATATGTCAATGCTACTCTCTCACTTCGTCCCAACTTCCCCTTCCCCCCTCCCCGTGTCCTCAGGTCCATTCTGTACATCTGCTTCTTCATGCCTGTCCTGCCACTAGGTTCATCAGAACCATTTTTTTTTAGATTCCATATATATGTGTTAGCATACGGTATTTGTTTTTCTCTTTCTGACTTACTTCACTCTGTATGACAGACTCTAAGTCCATCCTATTTGTCAAGCAAGTTGCTAAGGGCAGCCCAGATTCAGAGGGAGAGGAATTCAACTCCACTTCTCAACTGGGAAGTAGCAAAACATTTGCATTCATCTTTAATCTATCCTGATGTTAATTCAGCTAATGTATAATGTTAGTCAGAAAGGCTGGCTAAAGAAACATTATAAACCCAAAAATAGAAAAATAGGCAGTGCCGTGGTAATCTCTGTTATTGTTTGCTTTATTCAATTAATTGAACTGAAGAAACATTTAATTTAAGAGATTTTCTTTCTTCTTCTGCCTGTTGTATCTTATCCTGATTATTTAGCTTCATAATCACTGGCTAATGTTGAACATTTACAACATTTCAGATCTCTGATGAAATATATAAACTCCAGGGGAAAACCATTTTCAGGGCATTTCATCAGCCTATAGGTAAGTGGAAACATCTTACATAAACTCTCAAAATACAGAAAATCTCACTTGACATTTGTTGGAATTGTTTCTAATTCTAGAACTTCCTACTGCATTTTATAACATAAATTCTTTGGGTAATTTTCTATCACCCTGTACAAATCTGTAATTAGTTCCAGAAAATAACGCTTTCTGTTTCTCAAATCTGAAATTCCAGTAATTGCCTTTGGAATGGCTTCTTCCTTATTGTCATCTTGAAACAGAAATCAGAACAAAAGGTTTTTTCCCCCTTCTTTAGGAAGCCACCGAATACTCTGTGCAAAAGCCTGAAATTCTGAAAATGCCAAGTAAGAAAGATGAGGAATAGAAACAGCCAGGGGATATGTTTTGCAGTCCTAACTAAAACAGTAGCGATTTAAGTAGCTATCATATAGACACTTGATGAATCCTTTTATTATCTCTGAAAGATTCCCTGCTGTAGCATGCTTTTGTGGGTAAAGAGCTATATATTGGTATATGCAGCTCATAATTATGTCAGCCTAACCACAGCTAACATTGACAGCCTAAAACATTAAAGATTTTATACAGCTAGTGCCGAATACAGCTTCTTTTATTGGCTCAGAGAGCAGGTATCAATTATAATGAGGTAATAAAATTTGCAGGCACTCTTCGTGTCCTGCTCTGATTTCTTTCCCCTCCTTAAGATAATAAGAGCAGAAAAAGGAGGAAAATCCTCTTAGCTCTAACTTCTCACCAATTCCTCGAAAGCTCTCACTTTGTGTGGCTGGAGTGGTATAAAGCCGTTTGCTTCCTTGGGTTTTCCTGCTGGTAAATTCTTCCTTCCTAAGTAGAAGCTGCAAATTCCTGCAGCACACCTAACAAGTCAGATCACCTAGGCACCAGGATTAATGGCTTTCATTTGCATAACCGTAAATTGAAGGTGGCCCTCCCAAGCCTGCATCCTCTAAATGGCACTTACTGATGAGATGCAAACGCCTCTAAAAGGGTTCCTCAACCTAAACCAATTTGTAATGTTGTTTTGTTATTTCACACATTAAAGAAATTAAAGTGATCGGAATATAATTAGATTAATATTCATATCTTCCAAGTTGCTTTAATTCTAATATTAAAAAGATTAAATATCCACTCAGAGGATTAAGCAAAAAGTCAAGCAGTAGCAACACATTTACATTACCTTACTGTGCAAATTATAAACCTAATTAATCTAAAGTTTTCTACAAATTGAATTGGATATTCATTCACTGGCTAACTTTAGGTGCTTAAAATTCACTTCGTTATTGTTTCCTTGGTGTGTATAGAGGAGCAGGGCCATGCTTCTGTGATGGACGAATCACATTAGAATGGCTTCATTTGGGTTCTAATTGGTGGAAATTAAATCTCAATATAAATTCGTGTAGGAAAAAAACCTGAAGACTTTGTAATTACGTACGTGTGCAAGAATAAAACACACTCTGCCCTCCCCATCTAGTTGCTGTACATAAAATCTCAAAAGCAATCCAGTTGCTTTTTTCATAAATGCTTTGAATTCATGTTTTCTTCTTATATTGCAGAGAATATGATTGAGAGATTTCATCCTTTTTTTCATGGTCCATAACTAAGAGTATCTAATTACTTTGGTGTTGTCTCCAGCCCCCACCCACGTTGTCAGGTAGCTAGTCAGACAGGAGCGGGTCTGCCCCATCCTGGACGGTTAGGGCTTCCCTCCCCCACCTGGACACTGGTGGTCAGAGCACGGCCGGAGATCCTCCCTCTTGTGGTCAAGGACCACCACCAAGTTTGTAGCCATATCAGGACCAGGCAAGATAAACACGCCAGCACAAGTGGGCACAGCTTCACCAAGACCTAAAAGGTGACTCGAGTTAACCTGGGGTTCATTATGCCATATTTGTAATAAATTAGCTTTGCAGTTTCCAGCCCTTCCCCCCCCCCCAACCCGGGTCCTGCTGTGGATTTCACTTGGGTGCTTATGGGTAAGCGCCTGTGCGCTAGGAGAAAAGTTTATAACCTAAAGCTGCCAATCAACTTGTCAGTCAAATGACGCAGGACACAGGGAGGGACCACCACTCTCAAAAACCCAACCCTACCCCATTGCGGGGCTGCTCCTGGTTTCCAGACAGCGCGCTCTCATCCTTTCTCGGGAGTGTGTTTTCGCTCTGCTTAATAAAACTCTTGCTACTTGAAACTACTTTATGTCTTGCGAATGAATTCTTTCCCTGGAGAGAGCAAGAACCGAGGAAATCGCTGTCCTGCTGGTGACAACTTCACCACCTCCCTCACCTCCCAAAATATCAAACACACTCCCAGGGACTCCCTGAAACAGGTAGATCAACTGTGTAGATTTCAGATCAAGTCCCGACATGTTAGTAATTCTCTTCTCGCCATCTAGTACTTGAGCAATGGAATGGAAATTGTCATATTTGGGCACTTCCTGTATTCTCAGCTCTATGTTAAGGGCTTGCCCTGCGTTACTGGCGTGAACTGATTGTCATTAGAACATGTTCCAATATGCCAGCTCTCTCTTTCCAAGCACACGGCAGAGGTTCATTTCCTGCCAACTTGAAGTGAGGTATGATCATCCAACTCTCTTTGGCCAAGAAAAGGTGAGTGGAAGCGATAAAGGATTCTTTCAGGCGGATGCATTAAGGAGCAGTGTATGCTTTGTTATGTTCTCTTTTTCCTCTGCCGTGGAAACCAGCAACATTTCAGAAAACAACTTTTCTATCAACCCAAGTCCTGGAGTTAACAGGATGACTCACGATGGGTAGAGAATACGAGCAAGAAATAAAACTTTGTGGTTTTTCAGTCCTGAGATTTGGAGTGTTATTTGTTATGTCAGCAAATGTAGCCTATCCTGACAGATGTAGCTTCTTAGGACTAACTTGTGAGACACGTAACATTTAACAGATGATAAAAGGAACTCAATCTTCCTAAACCTTTATTCCCTCATCTGTAAGATGGGAATAACACAGTACTTTTTTTTCACAGCTGCCTGGGGATTTAATTGAGATAATATATATATGCAGTACCTAGCTCACGAAAAACGCTCAATACATAGTAGCTCCTGGTATGATGACCACCCCCCGACCTGTTCAGAAGTGAAACTCGGTACAAATCATCCAACTGCTGGAATGAGAGGATGGCATTAAAGGAATTTGCTGTGGAGACTGGCCAGCTATTCACTAATCCTGTTTCCTCACCTTATGGGATGCACAGCAAACTACATTTCCCAGCCTCCCTTGCAGTTAGGCATTGTCATGGGACTGAGTTGTAGCCAATGAAATAGGAGAGGAAGTAACTAGTGCCACTTCAAGGCCGGAGCCAATGAAGCTGACAAGCATGACCTTTCATGACCTTTCTCCTTCTGGACTGAATAATGTAGCAACACTCCAAAGGCTCTGTGGATCACGGTGAAGCCACAGAACAGAAGGAGCCTGGGTCCCTGAATCACCACTTGGAGGAGAGTGTCTTGCTGATCAGAACACTTGTTTGCGATTTTACGTTGATGAAAAACAAATTTTTATTGTATTTAAGACACTTAGGTTTTTTTTGGTTTTTTGTTTTTTTGGCTGCGCTGCGTGGCTTGCAGGATCTTAGTTCCCCAACCAGAAATTAAACCCAGGCCCTCGGCAGTGAAAGCCTGGAGTCCTAACCACTGGACCTCCAGGGAAGTCCCAAGACACCTAGGTTTTGTTCCAGTCTCCCATGCATAATGCAGAAATCTTTGGTGACTCCATTTCCCAGGAAATGCTTCCTTTCCCACAGTAAACTAACACTTATTCCTCTCAAGACGAGTTTTCCTCTGAACAGATTCAAACGTCAAGCCACACAGACACTCACTTAGCAGCATGAAACAGTTCAACGAGCAGGATGGAATGCACGTCTATTTATTTTATTGTTGCGATGACGACAAATATAATGGCTACGGCTTCCCTGGGAATAATCCCGCTCTGAGCGGTAACGGGAAAGTCTGTGACGTGCGATCTGGGTGAGTGTCCTGAGTTCACGAGGAACATTTCATTTCTCCTCCCCTACTTTGCTTTTTATGAAACTTACATTGACGAATGCAGGTGATAATTGTCAGCTCACCTGGTAAAAGCCCAACGTGAGAAGTTTCACAGTTCATCTTGTGTGTCCTGAGGAGGGAGGCGCTCTGGGCCTTCAACAAGTCCACCCACCCTCATCTCCCACTTCCTCTCTTACCCTCACAATCTACTCTCCCCAGCAAGGTTTGCCAGATTCGTAGTTTTTTCGTGATCAATCAAATCAAATCAAATCACTCCTGTTCTTAAAAAGCTTCAACAATTTCTTACCCAGCTCAAATACAAGCAACAAGTCTTGCTGGATCCCCGTCCTCCTGGGATCCACGCGCCCTCCTCTGTGTAACTCTGCAGCGTCTTCCCTCCCTGGGCTTGCCAGGTGACTTGTTTTGGGCAATGGAATGCAGTAGAAAGCACAGGTCTGCCAGTTCTGAGTGCAGACCTCAAGAGATCTGTATCGCACTTGCTATTTGTGCTTCTGCCACTGGCGTGAGAAATGTACACCTGGTCTAGCCCAGCTAGGTCCCAGGAGGATGAGAGACATGGGGGCGGAGAACCACCCTAACTAAGGTGCCACGTCCAGTGTGGGGCAGAAGCCCCAGTAGATGCAAGGGTGCATGAGCAAAACAGCCGCCTTAGAGACACAGGAGGGAGCCCCGCTGGGGCCAGCGAGACCAGCAGAACAGCGCAGCCAATCCCAGCCTAGCCCTGCTGAGCCCCACAGACGTGTGAGCAAAAAAACTGCTTGAAGTCCCTGATTTGGGGCACGCTTTGTTACGCAGGAATGGCAACCCCAGCATTGGCCTATGATCCATTTTCTAAGCTCGTACGAGCTACTGAACTTCACCTCATCCCAGAGTTCCAACATGCTCTCTTTCCAACCACGCTGCCCTCCCCTAGGTTCCCACATGACATGCTTTTTCTTGCCCCGGAGGCTTTGCCTATCCAGGCTCCCCTTAATGGAGCCCTCATACTACTCCACGCCCTTTCCCACGGCTGCCTACTGCTGATTATTCATCTTTCAACTCAAATGTAATCCAGGAGAAACCCCCATGACTACGCCATCTAACCCTGGCTCCCAGGTCACTCACTACGTAGAGTCCCCAGTGAGATGCAAATATGTGACAGACGTGCCATGATACGGACTCCCCTCGCGGTGTTGGATCTTTGAGGTGCCAGCCCTGGGCAGCCTCATCCATTTAACTCAGTGGTGCTGAACAAATTCTGTGTGCGCCCTGGCGTGAAAAATTTGGCAAGTGCTGCTTATATCAGCACGCTTACTTCTTTCATATCATTTGCCACAGCCTAAAATTATCCTTTGGCTTCAAAAAACTAAATGATTTGCATATATTCTCTGCCCCAACCCACTGGACTAAGGGTTGGCAAAATCTGGCCCACTGCCTGTTTTTATAAATAAAGTTTTATTGGCACACAGCCATGCCCATCATTTACATATTGTCCATGGCTGCTTTCATGCTACAGTGATGCAGTCGAGCATTTGCGCGACAGAGCCCGTATGATCCACAAAGCCTAAAATATTTACTATCTAGTCCTTTACAGAAGCAGTTGGCTGATGCTTACATTAGATTAGGAACTGTCAGAGGACAGAAATCTTGTTCGCTTTGGTCACTTTTGTATCTCCTGCACCTAGAATGGCACCTGCCACCTAACAGGTCCCCAATGCATGTTGGAGGATGGATGAATTGGGACTCCAGCAGACACGTGTGTTTAACTCCCATCTCTAAATGTCAGGACAGCTACAACGCTGGTGACCGCTAAGCGTCCCTTGGATTTCTCAGAAAGAAAATGCCGAGGCTGCCTCCACTGGTGACAGAAGGAGTGCTTGGTCTGCATCTGCGGCAGCCTAGACAATTGGAAAGTTTGAAGAAACGAGAAAAACTCAAAGTTCAATTTCCTCGAATAAGCAATTGATGCTTTAGAGTATAATTATCAGGAAAAAAGACGGTAAAAACCCCAACACATTGTTTAGCATACGTTATGTTAATGGCGGGTTAGGATGGCCCACTGTGCATAATTTAGCCAAACAATTGATACCAAATTTTAATATATATATGTGATTACTGCTACAGAAACCAAGCACCAAGACAAAACACAGGAGAGCTCATAATAGGCACACGTGAACTCTGAAGGCCTAATTACATCACGGGGGAGGGGAAACGGACGCTGCTGAACCAAGCAGAAAATGGGGGTAATTTGTAAACAGGTACAGCGGAGGTCCAGGTGCACGGCATGTGTGCGGGGCTGGAGGGGCTGGAGGGGCTGGAGGCCCGGACTTCCATCTGGCTTTGCAAGGATGGAGGGGTTCAGGATCACTTTCCTCAGCTGAAAACATAACCTCCAAGCCCCAGACAGGTCGGCTCCCTCCTGGCCTGCCCTCCGGTTCAAAAAAGAGAAAGCTGAGGACCGGCTTTTCCAAGGAAGCTTTTCCACGCTTCCTTGGGTAAAAAAAGAAAAACTGATTTTCCATGTCTGCAATCTGAGGCCCTTTGCTCTTGTGTCTCTGCCTGATGCCCTTGGAGACCTGAGTTCCTGATACTTGAGGGAGCAGAGAGAGGCCAGTCTAGACCCACCCTGACCCCTGGACTGATGTTATCACGAGTGCTTTCCACTTAGACATTCTGTAAGTGACTCTCTTCTAATTGCAGCTCCTCTGTAGATGGAAGATATTGAAATAGGTGATTGTTCAGGAACGTTCTTGTTTTAAAAACAGAGTCTGTGAATCCGAATCAATGACTTTTCAGATTTTGTCCCCCTCATTTAAGCAGGATTGCAAATCTGCTTACGTCATCATGGTCACTCCCTGCTCGGGCATCATACGCAGGCAGCAGGACCCAGTCATTCGACTGCCCCCAAACATCACCAAGCACCTGGAGTAGAAGGGCTCTGGGAGGGCTCCTCTGCCTCTGAGTCCACAACAAACAGACCAACGATCAAAAAAGCCATCAGGGCAGACTTAGGAGAAAGTCACCAAGTTCCCTCTCATTTCTCTTTCCTCCCATTCCTTTAATTGTGGAGGGGATTCATACCTATGGGAGTCTGAGTCGTACCGGGTTGAATAATATCTCCCCCAGATTGAAGTCCTTCCTAGAACCTCAGAATATGACCTTATTTGGAAATAGGGCTTTTTTGGTAGATGTGTAATTAGTTAAGATGGGGGGGCTGGGCTGGTGTCCTTAAGAGAAGAGGAGGAGAGACACAGAAACAGAGACACAGGGAGAACGGCCATGTGATGGCGTAGGCAGAGATTGGAGTGACGTGTCTACGAGCAAAGCAACATCAAGGATGGCTGGCACCGGCAGAACCTAGCAAGAGGCAAGGGAGGATTCTCCCCTAGAGCCTTTGCAGGGAACATGGCTATGTTGACGCCTTAATTTCCGACTTGTGGCCTCCAGAACTATGACAGAATACCTTTCTGTTGTCTCAAGCCTCTCGCTTTGTGACACTTTGTCACCGTAGCCCTAGGAAAGGAATGCAGAGCCGTCTAGATAATAAAATGCTAGAGTTTTAGCCTTAAAGAGCCATCCTAGACACCACCTACAAACACTTTATTTTTCTGGTTCAAGAAGCTGAAATACAGGGGCATTAAACAGTTTCAGGAGACACTTCTTATCTCCACATCTCCATTGGCTGACACCTTCTATCACATGCCTTTTTTTTTTTTTTTTTTTTTTTTTGGCCACACCTCACGGCGTGTGGGATCTTAGTTCTCCGACCAGGGATTGAACCTATGCCCCCTGCATCGGAAGCACGGAGTCTTAACCACTGGACCACCAGGGAAGTCCCACATGCCCTTTTTAATGGAAATTCACACTCATGACAAAAGAGCTCAGACAAGGACTGTATGGTAGATAGAATAATGTCCCCACTCCCCAATGTCCACACCCTAGGTGTGTCGGCTGGCTGGCACCTTTGCGCATTTCCTGAGAGAATCCCTCGCAGACGCAGATCACAAGGCACATCCCTCTGGAGGGAGCCCGGCCACACTCCAGGCTACAAGCGGGACAGTGGGGTTCATCCTCACCAGTTGAAATGGAGCTCCCCTTTCCCTGCCATTTAGGTCAAATGTCCAGCGAGTTTTCAATGGTCTCAGAGGCTGCATACTTGATTCTGTGCCCTCAGAGAGCTCTTTCCGACACAAAGTACGTATATCACCCAAGCACTTGGTTCTAATGTGTGATCATGGGTGAACATAGAGATCCCGCCAACTGTTAGAATTTGAGGCAAAATCACACTGATAAGAGCAGATGAGCCTTCCACAAAACTCAGCAACAACAGCGCTCACTGGTGCTAATTTTCACCTCTACCCTTTACTGAGCAGTTACCACATATGTCTATCCTTACACACATCATCTCACGGGTTATCATACCAACCCTATGAAACGGGCACTATGATTAGCCCCATTTTACACATGGGAAGACTGAGGGCTTAATGAGGCTCATTAAATTTCTCAGGGTCACAGAGTAAGTTGCGGGGCTAGGACTTGAAGTCAAGTCTGCTGGGCTCCAAAATCCACAATCTTCCGTGTTCTTCTTTGCTGCCACCTGCCCCCTTCCTCGACACCCAGCCCCTCTATCAGATTCCTGCCGAGAGAGCGCCAGCTGCATCTTCACGTCTTTCAACCATATGTTTCAAAGGTACGTTTTCTTTTCCCTTAAGAAGCGTCTGCTGATTGCCTAAATTGTGAGCTCAAATATACTTCCCCGAATTCAGGAGACATGTGCTATTTGGAGATTCCTACCATTCATTCCCTTTCTTTTGCTTTATGATATCCCATCTCCTTTTAGTAGCTGATCTTCACTGCAGCTCTCAGGTCATGGGTTTGGGTGACGCTGATGCCACTTCCTGGCTCCAACAGTGAAACAGAACTCTTAACTAGTCAAGGGAGTTTCATGGTCCCTGGCCACAGTGACTGAGGGGACATGTGTCCAGAGAGATCCAAGCAGAGGCAATGAGTGACAGCCCTGGCCTTTTGGCCAAACTACTGGTAGCAGTGGCCAGAGGGTAACCTGTTTCTGGAATTTGCTCTGTACATCTCAGCAGGATATGAGGGAAGGGCTGCTAGAGGGAAAAGGCATCTCTTAGAATAAAGCCAACATATAAGAAATCAAAATTGAGAAATGGAGAGAGAATGTGTTCTGATCATATTATTTAAGCACCTGGATCCAGCTATGCCTGAAGTTAGACCTACCCCAGGATGTATCAGTGACTGATCCAAAGCAGTCCCTTTTTCTCCCAAAATCTATTTTGATTTGAGTTCAGTCCTGGCTCTAACCCTCACCCGTGGGCTTAGTTTTGCCTTCAGAATCCACAAAGAACAAGTCAAACTCCCCTGGAGAAAAACTTTGTATAAATCAAAAACCATTAAAAAGCATCTCTAATTTCCACTACCACGCCACCACCTCTATTCATCTGGTACCTTTAATTCACAAAGTTCCTTGTCAAGTTTCCTGGCACCCTCACGGGAAACAAATTATACATAGATTTTTGTTTTTCTTTTTCTTTTTTTTTTTTTTAAACTTACATTACCATTCAAAACTATGTCTCGCTTATGTTCAGATACAAGTAGCTGAGATCAGCTCCTCTCACCTGCCCACATGTCTAGGAAGCATCTGCCACAAAGGAAATAGCAGTGCCCAGGTATGATGGGAACTGTCTTTATAACAACAGAGGTTGTCCATGACACCACTGAACAGGAAGGCTCAAAAGCAAAGACTAAGAGCGAATCTTAGCAGACAGGCAAGAAGGATGAGAAAACAAGGGAGTCCTTAGTTGTTTAGCCATCATGGAATTCTGATTCATCATCCGAAAACCCAGGGACACATGAATGAAAGTATTAAAAGCTATTTTAATTTGAGCTATCATTCTCTATGTGGGGCTTTTTTTTTTTTTTTTTTTTTTTTTGTATGTGCACGGTTCAACGTTGTATTAGATAAACGTGCATTTGAGAAATCCAGATTAAGGGGGGACAGGAGGAGAAAAAAAATAATCTGGGCATTCAGTTCCCCTCCCACAAATTCATCCTGCAACGATTCTTGCAAAACCTTCTGCCCACTGGAACTGTGTGTGTATGATTAACTGTACATGAGCCCAACAGCCTGCATATGTAGTTAATTTGCTCCAAATTTCCATGCTGCATTATAACCCTAATGATCACTAATAATAGACAAACCCACATTTTATTGAGTAAGTAATTTGAGGCATTATGATTTTTATCGTGTGAATAGGATCAGGCTGACCAATTTACACTGGGCAGAGCAAGATAAATAACTAGAGAATCAATCTCTCCAGTAGCAGCCTCTGTGTCTTAACGAAATGATATGCACTGATTGGGAGAGAGGACCAGCTCTGGGCCCTGCTAGAGGCAAAAGAGTCAATGAACTTGTGTGTTCCAAGCCAAAAGGTCGGGCAGGGAGTGCATTTCTACCCATGACATGATGCGAAAGACAGAGGTGAAGCCTCAACTTTGGGGAGAGTGCAGGAGAGAAGGGGCTTTGTGGTCAGCAGACATAGGTTTCAACCCAGCTCTGCCCTCCACTCATGACATGACCTTGGGTAAGTCACTGAATGCATCTGAGCCTCTACCTGTGAACACACCTGGCTACAGGTGGAGGAACTGGGCACGCAGGTTAACCAGGAGGATGCAGGGGAAGGCACCTGGCACGTGGTAAGTAGACAGTGAATTAATCCTTCCCACGCATTCTGGAGCAGGACGAGAGAGGTGCATATTTTACATCCATTTTGCAGAACAAAACAGGGTGAATTTCTCGTTCATTTTCATAAAAGAAACCACGGAGGTCCTTAGAGGGGAAAACAGTTACTGGGCTCCTCCAGGCTCTCTAAACATGGATGACAGAGTGGAGAGGAAGCGGATCTTGGAAGTACGCTATTTATCACTTCTAGAATATCTGCCTGAAATGTGTCTGGAAACTAGAGCCAAGCGATTGGGAATGAAAAAAAGAAAAGCATAAAGTCAAGCCCAGGATTCAGATCCAAGGTTGAGTCCTGAATCACTTCATTCCCCTGCCATCTGTGGTGATGGGGCATGTCTTTCTGAGCTGGGATTGCTCTTGGTGGCCTGTTTCTGACCCCAGTCACTTGAAATTCCCATCCTGTGTTCCCGGGTGCCAGCTCTCTCCACCCTGGCAGACCTCAGCCCTCGCTGGCCTCCGTGTCTGCAAACTTAATGAGCTGACCCCCGCTCCAGCATCCAGGTCCCTAGCGAGAGCCGGGGTCACCACAAGGCTTGGGTCTGACCAGAGCAGGCCATTCTCAGGGCACTCAAAGAGTGGTGGGCAGAATCCTTCCACTGGGGGAGTAGGCATTCAGCCAGAGGGGGCGAGATCTGATGGAAGGTGACAATCACAGGCTGGAGGACAGAGAGGCAGGGGTGACGGGGAGATGATGGACCTCACAAAGGAAGAAAGCCAAGAACTAAGAGACGTCAACCATGAGCGCGAGAACGGTTTCTACCTTTGGTTTTTTATTTAAGTCGGGGCGAGACCATGGGGCAATATTTATACTGTGTCAGACAGGTTACCTTCCATTATGATTTACGTGATGCATTCCATGTATCATGGCATTGCCTTCTTGCCATGGTTCCGTTACCGATAAAAGATTGAGGCCCAGAAAGGTGAACTATACTTAACTGATAACCAGCTGGTAACTAGAGGTGTCTGGGTCCACACCATTGTCCCCCAGACCCCAGAGCCTAGGCTCCATCCTTGGGTGCAGCTTGGCCCCTTCCCCAGGCAAACCAGCTGGGCAACCACTGGCTACGTTACTTTCTGTCATCAGAAAAATATCCCCAGCACAACCAAGGATGGGGTGTGGAGCACAGCCTAAGAGTCTATCAAGCGTGGCTTCCTGAGAGAAGCAACCGCTAAGTCAAGCTGTGAGTCAGGTGACCAATAGAAGAAAGGGTATTTCAGGCAGAGAACATCATGGACAAAGGTCCAGAGAGCAGGGAGAACAAGGTGAGGAAACCGAGGCCAAAGTCACTAGAAGTAGGACTCCTGGCTCATCTGCTTCTTATCAAGTGTCACCCCATTCTCCCAGGCATCCTCAGGAAGTGGTGCATGGGACAGTGACACTTTGTAACATGCTGAGTCAAGAGGCCAATGTTAGGATGGCAACGGGGAAATCAGACACCTGGACCACGGACACAGCCATGCGCAGGGGGATGGTGCCTGAGGCCCTACCAACCCCGACCTGCCTTTACTGTGGGCAAACGCATCTCCTCTGGTTCTGCGTGACCACGCGCAAGAGGAGGCCACCCCTCTGTTCCTGGGCTTGGCTGTCCTGTGGGGACAGCAGGCTCCTTTTAAACCTCCTCTCAGTAGATGCTCGATGGAACTCCCTTTCTGATGAGGTGAACTGGCTTCTGTGGCCAAGAGATGAGGAAATTTGAGGACCCCGGGAGGTCCTGGCTTGTCCACAAAGACAAAGCAATTTCCTGCAAAGCCAGATCTGAATTCTGCAACCTCTGGGCAAAACTGCAGCACAGTGTCTTAGGTTCAAAATGGTAACATGAGTACCACCTAGAAAAAGAATCCCCCAACTAAACGAAAGCAACCAGAATTTTCATTCTCTTAAATTTTTTTTTAATGCAACACATCTAGTTCAGTTAAATTCAAGAACCCCAACGTAGAGGCTAAACACCAAGTCATATTAATGATAAACTATTAAAAATCCCCTCTGGGCAGGCAATAGCTTTGAAAAAAATCATACTAGAAAGAACTCAATAAAAACATGTGGTTATGAAATGCATGTTTATAAATTATCTTCTCCACATGTGCTACCTCTTTTTAAAACTTATTTTTCTCACTTAAGAGTTAGCAATACTTCAGAAAACTCTGACAATGTAAGATATTCTAAAAAATCATAATTATGCTGAGAGACCAATAACATCTCAGTAAATTTCCTTCCAGTCTTTTTTTTTTTTTCCTGTGCATGTCTAGGACATGTTAATATGTATTTTAGCAATTTTCCCATAATTAGAATCATAAGGTTTTCCTTCCTTCATTTTCCAGCTAACGTTGTAACACGAGCATTTTCTCTCCTTTTTCATGATAATGAGCATCAACAATGAAATGCCCTTTTATGAACTTTATCTTAAGGAGACAATCAATTCCATCTTTATGAAAACAACCACATAGATATGAGTAAAGACAAATATTTATAAAGGGCCAACGGGGTGCTAGGTGACAAAAAAAAAAGTGTAGATGGACTCTTACTCTGCCCCCGGGCTCAATGGGGGGGAACACATCCTTTCGAACTGCATACTGCTCTCTCCCAGTCGCTAATCTGAATTTATTGTTGAGGAGGGAAGCTAACGGAATGCTAAAAAACCTCCTGCACATGAGAACTGGCAGATATTGCAGGCTGGCTGCCATCACGTGTTGATGAGCTTTTTCTCGTTCTGTAGGGGAGGAACCCTTCTAGAGAAGAAATGCGGGTTTTCATGCTTTTCTCGGATGGAGAGCCTGTCCTTGTAGCTGCAGCTGGCATTTCCACTGGCACAGCCAGTTACCCAGGGGGCAGGCAGAAGCCAGGCAGAATCCTAATCTCTGGTGGAAAGGGCTTCTGACCTTGGGGCTAAAAATGTCCTAGATGACCCTGTAGGGGATAAAGTAACTCAACCCCCCCCAGAAATGCAAATGAAGCCAACCTCTCCTAGGGTCCCAGTAGAGCCTACTGAATCAGCTTGTGCTAGAAAGTAAGGCTGCAGGCGACTAGGAGGATTTGGCAATGTGTCCATCCCGCCTCACCTGCTGGGAGGAGGCGGGGCGTGGTTTCTACAGCAGGGACCTTGTCAACAAGCAGATCTGGATTTGCTCCCTGCCACTCGCCAGTAGTGTGACCTTGGGTAGGTGACAACTGCTGGGTTCTAGTCTCCTATACCAACACCCGTTCCACAGGCTTATCAGCCTTTACATGGGGAACCCCAGCCTAGTCCCCAGCATACAGCATCTTCAGTGAGAATTCCTTTCCTCCTCCAATCTCCTGGCCCTAGAAAGGTTCGTCCTTCTTCTCCAGACTAGCCTTGTGAATCAAAACCAGTCTAGTTTCACCGGTACCCTGGCACTTGCCAGGCAAGGAAGAGTAAAGAAAGAGGTGTTTCCCTAGAGCTGAGAGCAGACCCAGAGAAACAACTGAAAGTTCCAGAGGAGAGATTGCTGTTGCTTTTCCGACGATCCTGGCTTTCCAGGCTCCTCTCCGTTCCTTGAGAGATGTAATAAACTGAAAATCACTGAAGTAAAGCCCCAGGCCCTGCCCTGAGTCTAAAAGGGGAGCCCCACATTCTCAACAGGGTGCCAGAGAAGCAGTAACTAGAAACACAGCTAACCCATGAGCCATGATGTACAAATTGCCATGCTCATATTCCTTTTGTGTGGCTGAATGGAGCCAAGATAATGAATTGAGAAAAGGTGACTTCAAAACCACTCACTGCCCATGCGGAACAATTCTTTTGGCATCTCCACTGAACGATAACCTCTCTTCTTGTGTCTAAAATCACCTGACACTAACATCTTCAAGGTCATCTCTTCTGAGATAGGATAAACACAGAGCCCATAGCAGATAGGCAGCATGCATGTCTATACTTCCTAATCCTCCACCCACTGCAGACATTGCTAATCAATCCCAGCACTCTTTCAATCAAGTACAGATACAGCTCTTCTCAAAACAGAGGTCCAGACAGCCACTGCCAATATAATGGAGTTGGGAAGCCTTTCCTGGACAGAAAGATTAAGGAGTATCATCATACATTTTTCCCCTTAAACCAAAGTCTACAATAATTGAGACAGAGGGAGGCCCTGACTCTGGCACTTCAAAAGTTGCTGCTCAGAGCAAGCTGCACCAAACGAAGGCTTGTCAGAAGCCTAGCACATCATTAATAATGCAGAAAACCCAGACATTTATACGAAGATCAACTGGCAATAATTCTATGGGACAAGACTGGGACTGAAATTGCAAAGTTGAACATGAAGGGCACTGTCTGAATAATGCAGGAAGAGTGATGATTTTTGGATTTTTCAGCAAAAAACAAGTGCCATTTGATGGGCACTGTCTGGTGGGAGTCTGGGTAAAGAGTGGGTCCAAAGGTGTGGTCACCCAGGTCGGGGGACAGCTGCAGGGGGTGTGGTGTTTGAGAGAGCACCTGAGGAGGGAGAGACTTGAGCCTAGGAGATATTCAATTTCCAAATCCAAGGGATCCTATGGGGAGTGAATGAGAGCCCGGGGAGCTGGCGAAGGAGAACTGGGGAGAGAGTGGGAAGGCAGGAAAAAGAGCATGGAGCAATCTCAAAGGCACAAAGTAGTCCCCTTGTGACTGCTGGGCACGCTCAAGGAATCAGCAGAAGACAGACCTTAACCAGGAACTTCCCCAAGCAAAAAGCCAAGGGACACTGGTGGTTACATATGCATGGCCTTCTAGGCTCCTGGGACAGCCCGAGGAGGCTCCTTTAAGAAGCTGTCACTTCTTGTCCCCAGACACTCCTGAACTCCCAATCAGAAGACATTTCAGGAGCGGCCTGGTACATACCCTCCACTTATGGATAAATCACAAACCAAGGGGCTAGTCCCCAGCCCCGCACTTAGGTGTCTCTCTCTCGGTCGTCTTTGAATGGGGTCAGCCTTTTGATTCTGGCTGCATACTCTAGACAGCCTAGAATTCTCCTGGATTTTCCCACCACTGGAACCCAAAGGAAGGGATAAGAAAGGACTGGGTTTTTAGTTGTATAGCCGGGGCCAACGATTCTAGAAAGGTAACTTCTTGGTTTTGAAGACTTACGGTGGTCTCTAGTTGGTATCTCCGAGGGAAATTCACGTTGCGTATGCAAAACTGGAAATACTGGTGTTGGGATAACAGGATTATAGGGTTTTTTCCCCCAAAAGTTTGTCGGTTTTATTTTCCTGGATATTAGTGTAAATGTTTAATGTAGAAAATGTGGACTCGTTAAAATAATCAGCAATACAATTAACCGCTGATGTGCCATAGGTGATTTTCAGACTAAGTAGACAGTCATCTTTACTATCTTTCAATAATCCCATTAGTGGCTCATTTACAAAATATATTTAATGCTATAGTTCTGAATCTTTTATCTTTAAAATAACCACGTAAAAGACCATGCTTAGCCTAACAGACTGCCCAGGAAAATCAAAGGTGTGTTTAGTAATATGATGAATAATTCCTTCATGTAATTTATGGCGTTCCAGTAAGCCAGGGCTTTGAGCACTGCAAGTATGCTCTGACAGAAAAGTAGTTTTATTTTTAAATAATTAAATTTCCTTTTTTTTTTTTTTAATAAAGGAAATGACACAAAATCATTCACTATGCTAGATACTGAAAAGATAAATGCCTTTGGGAAAGTCCAGGAAAAGATAATCATCCCACAATAGAATAAATATCTGGGAATTAAGCCCAGAGGATTGGGGAAGCCAGTCTCAACGATCATTCAGTGAAGTCAGGGGACAGCATATTAAAGACAGCGGCGTGTCTGACCAGAGCCCAAAGAACACGCGGCAGCTGGAGAAAAATGAGGGCAGCCGTGCACACCTCGGAGGGAATGCCTTTTGCGTTCTGATAGTTCGCATATAATTTCATATTTATGTAATCCTATCAAAACATATAGAAGGCCCAAATGGATGTCAGAAAAATTATCGTTATTACTAATAATGGTGCTTTTCATTTATAGAGAGTGCCTTTTTCCGAGCCAGTGAAATATTGTTAACATTGGGCATGAGGCTTTTTAGGAAAATTAATGCTTAAAATACCCCTTTAGTGTGATATGTGGGAAATATTATAGATGGGAAAGAAAGATGATTAACAGAAAAAAGGTCAAGAGGGCATCATAAAAGACGTTCCAATCAGGTCCACACCCATCACCACCAGCTCACGCAGACCCCATGGGCACAGTTGCAGCTACAAGGAGGCACCTGGCTCTTCCTACCGGGTCTGCCTTTGCCACGACTGAATCAGAGGTGCCCTGCACAGCCCCCTTGGCCGGGTCTGCCAATGCCACCTGGTTCTCACATCCCTGTGAAACGGACCAGACACACCTGCCTGATAGCGGGACAGACAGTCCTCAGTCTGCAGGCTCTGGTTTAAAAAGGTTAAAAAGCTACAACATGGATGAACCTTAAGGACATGAAACTAAGCGAAATAAGCCAGTCATGAAAGGACAAATACTTCATGATTCCATTTACAAGAGGTATCCAGAATACTCTTAATTCATAGCGACAGAGAGTAGAATGGCAATTGCCAGGGGCCGGGGGGAGTGGCAAATGGGGAGCTAGTGTTTATCATGGATACAGAGTTTCAGCTGGGGAAGATGATGATGTTCTCTTCTGGAGATGGATGGTGCTAATGGTTGCAGAGCAATGTAAATGTACTTTATGCCAATGAACTGTACACTTAAAAGCGGTTAAGACGGTAAATTTTATGTTCTATTTATATTACAATTTAAAAACCAAACAAATAAAAACCAAACCAACAACAACAAAAAAGTCAAAGTCTCATTTGTGTCCAGTTAAATTGAGTTTGGGACTCAAATCTGTAGTGTCGGTAGCTTTTCCTTCTCTCTGGACTTTGACGGCTGATGTATCTCAAGGTCTTGAGAATCACTGGGACACGGACCTCACGGAAATGAAAAGAGTCACTTTCTTCAGCCCTCTTGGAAATGTCTAATACCTTTAACAGGTGGACCAACTCAGGAAGGCCTAGAGCAAAAGGGCCTAGAGGCTGCGATGGACTGTACAAGTGTCATCGGGAAGAACGAATCTGACTCCATATTAGACCTGTTCCTTTTCCTTTAACCATTGTGCTTTGTTGCCTATGCTTGGTCATGCTGGCTCTGCACTCTTTGTAAAAGAATGTTGCCTATAGCCTGCAATATATAGGATGGCCTATTCTCAGGGCTCTGACCTTTAAGAGTCCATTCATGGGACTTCCCTGCTGGTCCAGTAGTTAAGGCTTTGCCTTCCAATGAAGGGGGGGGCGGGTTCAATCCCGGGTAGGGGAGCTAAGATCCCACATGCCTCCCGGCAAAAAAACCAAATCATAAAACAGGAGCAATATTGTAACAAATTCAATAAAGACTTTAAAAATGGTCCACACCAAAAATAAAAAAAGATTCTTAAAAAAAAATAAGAAGAGTCCATTCCTATAGAGATAAAAAGTTGCAGAAGAGAGAGTAACATTGGTCTTGGAGGTTTACAGGAACATCATGACATGACCTACATGGACAGATGCAAGAACAAAGGATTCCGACACCAAGAAGTTTGCAACAACTAACTACGCCCCTCCCTCACCTTGCCTTTAAAAGTGCTTTGCTGAGGGCTTCCCTGGTGGTGCAGTGGTTAAGAATCCACCTGCCAGTGCAGGGGACACGGGTTTGAGCCCTGGTCCGGGAAGATCCCACATGCCACGGAGCAACTAAGCCCACGAGCCACAACTACTGAGCCTGCACTCTAGAGCCCGTGAGCCACAACTACTGAGCCTGCATGCTGCAACTACTGAAGCCCACGTGCCTAGAGCCCGTGCTCCGCAACAAGAGAAGCCACCGCAATGAGAAGCCTGCGCACTGCAACGAAGAGTATACCCCGCTCGCCGCAACTAGGGAAAGCCCGCACGCAGCAACTAAGACCCAGTGCAGCCAAAAATCATAAATACATAAATAAAAATAAATAAATAAATTTATTTAAAAAAAAAAAGTGCTTTGCTGAAACCCTTCAAGGAGTTTGGAGTTTTTTGGGCACGAGCCACCTTGAGTGGCCCTGCAATAAACCTTTCTCTGCTCCAAACTCCGACATTTCCGTTTGTTTGGCCTCACTGTGCATTGGGCATTCAGTAACACAAGAACAGCAGCGCCAGGATGGGGGCAGCCACTTGGTGTGCTGGTCGGAACCAAACACTGTCCCCCAGGGAGACACCCACCTCCCTCCACTCAACACCCCAACTGTGGGCCTTCCAGAGATGGCAAATCTATCTGGGACTATCCCCCAAGCCCTAAACACCCCCCCAACGGGAGGACAAAACCTGTATAACTTGTGAGTGGCCCTTCACATGTTAAAGAAACCCTAGTGTTCATATACTTTCCTGCTAGATTCTTCAGAAGATTAGAATATGCACTTACATCCAGCTGTCACGGTACTAGATGACACATGTCCTGGTCACAAAAGAGGCTGGTGCAAGGCTGCTAGCCCAAGGTTTAAGGACCCAAGTGCACGATCCTTCCAAGCCATGGAAATGTTGTACCGGGATGGGGTATGTAATCTTTGGAGGAGCGAAACCTAACACAGACGGGTAGAGATGGCCCTTCTTTGTGAGCTGGTGTGTCCTGCTGCCTGGGAACATGCTCGGCCCACAGTCAGCTCCTTTGTGGCAGAGTTTGTGCAGGAACCTTAAGCCATCGCAGCTAATGGGATTGCCCATGAACATCAAAGGGCAGCCTTGTGAGCGCTTTGGGGGAGAAGCGACATGAAAAGTATTTGAAATGCTGGGTAGTCTTGGGGGCAATTCAGAAAAATTTGACAACTATACCTGTCAGCTGGCTTTGAAGAAGGTCCACGTATGCACTGGAGGAGAGAAGCCTTAATGAAGAAGTACTAAAGTAATTATGAAAAAAAATTAAAAGGGGAGAATGATAAAAGTTTCCTAAGTAATACAAAATCATTACAATGTCCTGGCAGACATGCATTTTTAAACAATGGCTATAATAACGGAAAATTAGACTTCATTACTTAGTCATAAAGTTCTGGTTAACACTGAACTCCATTTGTAACAGTTTACTTTTATAAACAGCATCTTTGGGGCAGATGCTACTTTTCGGTCACGCAATGTCCCAAACAATTGTCTAGTTGGATTACGGGGTAAATTAGTGCTTATCCTGGTTCGTAACAGTTGTTACCCGCCATCAGGATTACAGAGAAATTATAAAACATACAGGTTGATGGCCCTAGTATACCATTAAAATGATTGTGTGCATTTTTACTTCTTTTTTTATTTAAAACATGGTTGAAACTTAAAGATAGCAAACAATGTTTGATGAATCTACAATCTTTGTGCTAAAGGGAGAGTCAAAAAATCAGTAAATCCGCAGTGGAATTAATAACTGAGATTCCTGGAAGCTCTAAAAGGAAATATTAAATATGCAAAATCTTGTTGAAAAGCATAATTAAGTCCATCAATGCCTAAAGTTGAAAGGACCAGCAGTTTCTCACGAAAGTTAGAGATGCCAGTTTCATATAAAAGTCTATTGCTCTAACTTTTGGGAAAACAACCAACAACAAAAGGAAAAGAGTTTTTAGAGATGAGCATTCCACTCTCAGTCCCCCCACTGTTGTGGCCTCCGCAACTCCAGGGCACCCCTGCATAAAGTATGCCAGGGAATCATGCCCGTGTCTCATTTCTCCCAGAGTTTATACCAAGACGATGCGAGAAGCTGATCAGGGCTCTATAAAGCATTCCGAATCCAACAGAGAAATGCCACGCATAAATGCAAAGAGAGAACAGTAATTCTTGCATTACACTGCTCGAGAGACTTCAAGAAGATGGACGGTGGTGTTCCTATCCAACTGCTTTCAAGCTTTCCATTAGGTCAAGTGCGTGCCATATATCGAATGAAAAGCCCCCGGGTCACGTTCCCTCTCCTTAAAGTGAATGCACAGTTGACCATGACGGTTGCGGCTAGGATTATTGTGGTTATTCTATGCGTTATTATTACTTTTTCAATAAGCCAACAGCATTGAGCGCTTGCTATATACCGGGCCCAGTGCTAAACTCTTCATTTACATTATCTTATTGGATCCTACAAAACCCCTACACCATAGGTAGAAGTATTACCAGATTATTTTTCAGACGAGGAAATTTACACGCGGAGAAGGAAAGTATTTTGCCATAAGGTTACAAAGCAAGAAAGCACAGAGCAGGGACTCCGTCTCCAGAGCGAGCCCTTTGGTTGTCTTTTCCACCAGACCCCCGGATGCCTCTGAGAAAATGCCCCTGACGTGTGCCGCCCCAGTTCCGGGCTTGGGGTGGGGAGACGCTGTCTCCACTCGGCCTCCCTTCCCTCTTGGGCTCCAGCCTCTCACATCAGTGCTTATTATTTGGCATAAATCAGCCCCCCAATTACATGAACGCCATGGCCACGAACACTTGTAATTAAAACTGGGACTGACATCCTGAAAGTCTGTTCCCTTCCCCATCCCTCTTTGTCCTGCAAAGATATTATTGGAAAGAGAATGAACAATCGTCGGGAACATATGCTTTCGGAATATAATGGGACTCAGCTCCTAGGAGGAGAGGCTGTAAAAGGGCGCTGGGACGAAATTTAAAGTAGACAGCTTTATTTACTAGCTACTGGGGCATGTCCAAGGAATTACAGAGAAGCCAATAGGCTTGATACCAACCGGGGTGCTGTGGGGCAGATTGCCAGAAGGTTCTCTCACCCCCCTCACTGGCCCCCTCACAGGCACTGGAGCAACTTTCCACAGCTGCCCACGTGTCCCAGGCACTTGCCACCCGAGCCCACCGGGAGCTGATGCCCGCCTAGAGCGCCGCCCCTCTCTCTCCTCTCCTGCTTCGTGCTCCGTGCTCCCTGGCCTTTGCACTCAGAGTTCCCTCTGCCTGGAGAGTACCTGCCACCCTAACTCTCTTTGTCTTTGCCTCTCCGGCTCCTATTCATGTGTCAAAGCCGGTCAATAACAATCGCTGAAATTTATCAAGCACTTACTATGTGCCTGCAGGGAGAGCTTCACACACACGGATGGGTCTGCTCTCAGAGGACCCCCGTAATGCCGGTCCTGGTCTTGTCCCCAGGTGATCCTGGCTCCAGGAAATCTCCTCGTGCCCCTCTGTACTGGCATCTGTTACCGATTCCTTCCCACCCCTTTATTGTAACGAACAAACACAAACTAGAGCAGGGTATTCAACCTGAGTGCCCGCGGGTACAATTCCAGAGAGAGAGGGTGTACTGAGCCAAAATATTACATCTTTATTTTCACTAACCCCTAACCGAAACTTCCGTTTCCTTCATTTAAGCAACAAAATAAAATGAGAAGCATCTATGAGTTCATCACAATAGAAATTACGCTATTTTCACCACTAGCAATGTTATTTAATGGGTTAGTTAGAACGTTTATTACTAGATCTCATGTTTTAGTATTTGGATGACTGTATTTCAATACAACTGGTTTCCTTTGTGATCCTGTGCAATTTATTTTATGCATTTAAAAACATTATTCTGAAAAGGGGCTTATAAGTTCCACTAGGTGCCCAAAAGGTCCGTGGCACAAAAATGGTGAAGATCCCTGAATGAAGCGTGAGGTCCAGAGCAGGGACCAAGTCTCTCGCAGCTTTGCATCCTGCATCCACCTCCCTGGTGCCATGTGGCGCTTGAATACTCCAAGAGTGTTGATTAAAGGAAAGCAACGTGCCTAAAAACTCTTTTGCTGTATACAGATCTGTAGGATGGCTTTTCATTATTTTTAGAGACGTATCATTCACTCATTCATTCATTCATTCATTCAGCAAATACAGGCATAACTCTGAGATATTGCAGGTTCAATTCCAGACCACTGCAATCAAGCAAATATCGCAATCACGCAAGTCACACGAATTTTTTGGTTTCCTAGTGCATATAAAAAATTATGTTTATACTATACTGTAGTCGATTAAGTGTGCAGTCGCATTATATCTAAAAACATAATGTACATACCTTAATTAAAAAATACTTTCTTGCTAAAAAATGCTAACCATCATCTGACAATGCATGGTTGCCACAAACCTTCAATTTGTAAAAAATTCAGTATCTGCCAAGCGCAATAAAACCAAGCACAATAAAATGAGGTCTGCCTATATACAATAAAAGCTTTCTATGTGCCAAGCACTGGGCTAGCATTAGAGATACAGCTTTGAACGGGACTAAAAAAACCACGTTCTGCCTTCCCTGAGAACACGTTTCTGAAGCTTCTGTATCCCCTTGGTCTTCTATCCGTGTTGAACAACTTGGGGTGACCTATTTAGCTACCCACCCTTTGATGCCAAGAATCCCCTTAGCTCCCTGTCAAGCTAAGCCCATCAACATATTCTTTCACTTAAAAAAAAATCTATAAACAGCAGGCAGCCAGCTTTTTATACTTTTGTGGGAGAACGAAACACATCAGACCTCAAAGTGGCCACCTATTTTCCGAGATTCCAAAATGGCGGGCACAAAGAAGAATCCACAGGATGAGTGGGAAGATGCAACACACTTTCCTTATACCTGCATGTAGCTTTACATGACTCACAGTACTTTCCCCTCTTTAGTGTCCTGATTTTATTGCCTCATTTGCCTGGAATATCCCTTGGCCATCTCCCTTTTTCTACCCAGCAAACTTGAACAATGATTTGCTAATAAAAAGGATGATGACGATAGCTAATATTGGTAGATCGCTTTCTACGTGCCTGGCCTGTCTTTTAATGCTGTGCTTGCTGCTTGCTGTGCTGTGCTTACTGATACATTTAATCCTCCTTAACTACCCGGTGGTGGGTACTGTTAACATCCCCATTTTATAGATGAAGGAACTGAGGCACAAAGAAATCTTCTTGCTCGTGGTGATGCAGTTAGCAAGGGGCAGGTGTTCATCAGTTGTCTCGTGAATACCAACTGTGTATACACAATGCAGATGAGATAAGAAAGGCAGGCCTATCGCCATGTCTCTGATGACAAATGTTAGTGACTAGTTCCTCTCGTCAGCGGGGGTCAGTAGACAAGTGGAAGGCTAACCAGCCTTGACTGTACGCCTGGTGTAGACAGAATTACCCTATGAATTAAGTGTATTTATCCTTGTTAGATATATGAGAACACTGTGGTTCAGAGAGGTTGCCTAATTTGCTTAAAACCACCAGCTAGTTAGTAGTGGGTCTGGGTTTTGAATCTGATGCAGACATTAAAGTCAAGTCTTCCATCCTTCTCTTTTCTCTTTCCACTTGACCACTAACCAAGAGCTAGAGTCTGCCCCTCGGTGTGCTTGCAATACAATCGCACCTTTAGAGAGCAGTCTCCCTTGCTTACCCGATACACACATGGGGCTGTTTTCTGAGCTCGCAGATATGGAGGATACCAGCTTGTCTTCTTTTCTGCTTTGCTTTTTTCCCCCTAAAAGGGACTCTTTTGCGTCTTGTGTCATTCCAACTTTTGATTTGGATATTTCCATCCCCCTGATTTGCATAATGAATCATACCACCCTTGGGTCTATGGGGAACAAAAAAATTCAAAGCACTGTATTTAGCACATAACCGTTTGCTGAAAATAGGAAAGACCCCAGTTTATAGCTCTCCTGAATCAATCTTTCTGGTTGATTTCATGTGGAGAAGGCAGCCCACATTGACTGGGTGAGCATCGTATATTTGAAACAATCTCTTTGGCTTTGAAATGGCGGTGTCTTATAGACATGACCTCAATTCTGACAATTATCTATTTAATTGGATCAATACAGACAGCCCACTCCCCCAAACCACTGATTCAATTAATCAGACTGTTGTCAAATCTTTTCTCCTCTTGGGTCTGTGTAGACACAGACCAAGTGGCAATTTCTACCAAGATAGGCATGGAAGTCAATAATCTGCTTTTGGATAAAGTATCTGATCACTCACAAATTATACAAATCACATTGATTACTGACAAATCATAATGTTTACGGAGCACTATTTGGCTTTGGCTCCAGAGCATGACTAGGTATTTAATTAACAGCCGTCAGATATAATTTACACCATTACAACGACCAGAAAATGGTTGATTATTGGTTTTATGTAGTAGAGCAAACATTCTGAGACTAGCCTTGGTGAGGGCAAAGTAAGTGGGAGCTCAATGATGGACAATGAAATCAAATTTCTTTACCATGTTTAATCCAGAAGATTCTTGAAGGCTATGGTACCTCTGCCTCCCCTGAGGAATTGACATCATTTTGTCCTAATGGCCAGTAAAGTATGTAATGGATTTTGCTTCCCTTTTTGCTTTGACTACCAGGAAACTCAGCGCCAAATCTTTAGTCCAAACACAACATTTTTGAATACTGCAGCCTAAATATGCATTTTACTTTATTTTACCTGGTTTTTATTTTTACATATAATTTATGATATCTTTGCTATTAACCCTCTAGGCTAGGTTTTAGCAAACGATGGCCCACCGGCCAAATCCAGCTCACCAGCCTGTTTATTAGAGCCCAACTGTGATTTGCTAAGCAAATGAGGGAGGAAGGAAATATCCAAATCAAAACATGCAATAACAAAAGACTCAGAGGCTTTTACAGAATGGTTTTTACCAAAACAAATAAACAAACAAACAAATCAGAAGAAGAATATAATTCCATGACACATGAAATTCAAATTTCAGTGTCCATAAAAAAGTTTTATTGGAATACAATTTTACCCACTAATTTATGCATGGCTCTTTTTGTACTACCAGGGCAGAGTTAAACAGTTTCAACAAAGACCATATGGCCTGCCAAACCTGAAATATTTACTATCTGGCTCTTTACGAAAACACTTTGCTGATCCTTTCCCTAGGCCACCTCCAAGTTTTGTGGACCAGGCATGGGATGGATGGATAGCTAACTAGCTAGATAACCTAGAGGCAAATTATCAGCCCAGCCTGTGGTTCATGTCAGTGTCTACATTATTCTTTCTAATAAGCTTTGGAACTAAGGGCGTCCAAACTCCACGTTTCTGAGAAAAAGTGCCACTTTAGAAGAAAGACACAACCCACTGGATCCACTTTCAGAGTACTGAGCGTAGCTGCTTTGGTCACTCCAAACCTCAAAGGGCAGGTGACAGGCCCACTGCGCCAGAAGACACATGGGTCGAACGAGGACTCCTTTAGATAGTCGCGACTGGGGATGAGTATGGGTGGAGACACGGGAGCAGATCAATGGGAATACCAAACATGAGGAAAGGGAATTAACTGATGAGCACGGCCCTAAAGAAGGGCCATGGTAACCAAATCAAGCTCAGGAGTGGAAGAGCCAATTTTGGAAAAGATAAAATAACGAGGATGAGAAAAGGTACAAAGACGGGAAGTGCGGACTCTACTGAAATTCGGGTCACGTGACCTGAATCTCCTTTGAAAAAGTAGGAGGTGAGGTCATCATCTAAGAATGAGTGGGTGGGCCAAAGTGGGCCTGGAGTCTTGGGCAGAAGGTAAGATCAGAAACAGGAATTTCTTGCTCATGGGAAAGAAAGTGAACATGAGACGGGAAGAGGATTCAGGGAGCAATAACCTCCTGATTGAGACAGCACCTCTGCTTCTCCCAAGTGGGAGTGGGGAGGGGATTTGAACAGCAGTTTCAATCACAAGGGGAAGACAGAATCCCTAATATTCCATTACACCCCACTGGGGTAGGTGGTTGTACAGAAACCTTCAGCCCCTGCTAGTACAGCCTTTCTTTCTCAAACATTCCGGGCCTTTTGATATAATGGTTAGCTTAATCAGAAGATTTAAAAGGCATCTTGGAACTGGGGAAGATGCAGAGAAAAATCTCATGGTGGGTTGTGTTTCTAGCTCTTGCTGTAGATGAGAGTACCAACACCCAACCAGCAACCTGGGAGCTGAGCCAGGCCTCGTCCTGGTCTTCCCTACCCATCTGCTGTGGTTTTCCTCTAGGAAAAGTCACCGCTCACTGGAAGGAAAATAAATAAAGAAGTTCATGTTTACCGAGGACCTACTATGCAGCTGACACTCAGGTTAACTCTTGACTCCCCAGGGCAACTTGAAAGGAGAACATTGTTACTCTTTTATAAATAAGGGAAAAGGAAGTTCAAGGAAAATCGAATAGCTTGCTAATGATCACACAATTGGAAAAATGGGAAAACTGGAATTTTGAGGCGAAAGTTTGTCTGACTTCAAAGTCCTGCTTTTCCTCCTTAGCTACAAGCCCATGAAATCAGGTACCTTATGTGATTCATTCCTGTTCTCTCTCCAAGGCCCAAGACTATATCCAGAACACAGTAGAAACCCAGGAAAAGCACTCTATACTGTAACAATCCAACAGCAAATCGCAAATGGACAGAAGGGTCCAATGGCCTCTTATCCAACAAATTTTGGGGGACAGAGGCTCAGGATGACAGTAGGTAAAAGAGGAAGCTCCTTTCAGGTGACACTTAGTCATCAGTTTTCTGCCTTTCTGTCTTTGATCACTTGAAGGTGCCTCTGTCTGGTGGAGCCATCATTCTCCTGCTTCTCACAGAGCATTACAACCTCCCCCTGGGTGCAACCATGGTTATTCCCTAAATAAATGCTTGTCAGAACAGTTGGCACAAAATAAGGACTTGTGAAAGAGAACTGGATAAATCTATGTTGAACAGAAGTAGGAAACGGAGAGGAATAAAAGTATAATTGGGGGCCTTGGAAACAGACAAATCTGGATTGGAACCCACTTTCTGGCTGTGTACACATGGGAGAGTGACCATTTCTGTGCCTCAGTTTCTCCATCTCTAGGATTAGGACAGTAACGTCTCCTTTGAAGGAATGCTGTAAAGCAGAAGTCACAGGAATTCAGGAGTTGCTCCAAAAGTAGCAGCCAGGAATTGGGTTGCTTTCACCGAGTCGGGGATGCTCCAGGTGAAAACATCTGTGTGACTGCAAACCTTAGAAAGATTTGCAGCAACTTCCGGATTCCCTGAAGCCCAGGGAGCAACACTGATATTTTTCAAATTGTGGAAAATTGAGGGATGATCCAGGAAAACACAGACATCTTGAGAAAATCTAAAGGCTCCAAAGTATTTTTCCGTTCACGGACAACAGAAAACAGGAAAACATTAATAACGTGTCAGTCAGTACCTGACTGCCAGCAGAATCCTCCCCAGGAAAGTATCTTTTGGTGTAAAGCATGACTCTGGCATAGCGTTTGCAGCCCGATGTGTCATAACAACCCCTCCCATGACCACCTTTCAAAGTTGACAAAACCCAGGGCCTTCCTTTAACCAAGCCTTCCCAGAAAGAGACCTTGCTCTCTGCCAGCTCCAAGACCCAACTCGAGCTGAAGTGAGGAAATGCAGGCGATCGCTCAGCTTCCCAGCGGCTCTCAGAAATTGACAGTCTGTAAATTACTGCCTGGGAAGCATATCGCATGCCAGCTGACAAGAGGAGGAGAGGAAGAAATCCTTCCAGATCGTGAAGCCTCCTCTTCTCCTTTTTGGGGAGGACGTGTTTCTGGCGCTCACGCCACTGGACCCAGAAACCACATGAAAAATATGTGATTATAAACACCTGGGAGGGAGGCAGCACGAGAACGAAAGGGAAGGATAAAGGGGACCCCCACCTTTCCCGTGGAGTAGGCAATTTGGCTAGAAAAATAAGAAGAAATGAGACAATAAAAGTAACAAATGAACCTGCAATGGCTTTGCTTCCGGGGGCTCCCATCTGATTTCAGATCGGTTCTCCAAGTCAACTTGGGAGGATTAACGTATCCACATGATGCAAAAGCCAGCTCAGGGGAGACCCAGACCTGGGCGGTGCAAGATTTAACCCTTGGCGAGTTGGCAGAGAGAGGTGTGCCCGAGTGGGAAGCAAAATAACAAGCAATATCCCTCGTCGTAAATATGTACGTGTATCGGATGAGCTTGTGACCGATGACGGAGCTTTGCGTTACTCGACGGAAAACTTGCATTTTACTCAAGAAAAACTCAGAGAAAAATAGGAAGGGGGAAAAAGAAAAGACAACACCAGGGAAGACAAAAAGAGTGATCAGAACTGAGGAGGGACAAGATAGGGGTGGGAGCAGATCTATGGGGTTGGATACATCAATGCCTCACTCCCTACTCCCCAGAAGGGTACGACTGCTAATCGGACCCTCCTGCCCATCCTACAGGAGGATGCAGAGGGGGGCTTATCCCTGTAGGCCAGATGCAGAGTCCCCTGAAGGCAGGGCCAGGAGAAGAGGATGGGGTGGAGATGGATAGCTGACAGGGCATGGATGGAAAGCCATCAAGTTCCTGCTAGATGGTGGCACTTTCTTTATGCCTTCCTTCAGCCAGGCTTACAAAGAGGTGCCCAGTCTGCCACGGACCATGCTGGGAGGGGATGTGACCTGGAGGAAAAGAGGACCCTGAGCTGAACACCTGCCTGCTGGCCACCGGGGAAGGAAAACTGCAGCTTTACTTCCTGCCGTGTGGAACCTCTAGCCCTCTGCATATACTGTTCCTTCTGTCCGGACGTCCAGTCTCCCCACCCCTCCATTCATTCCCACAATCCCCGACTGACCGCAACCAACCCTCAGCTTGGAGCTGCACGGCCCCAGTACAGTGGCCACTAGTCCCATGTGGCTCTTGAAGTTGATTACAGTGAAGTACAATTTAAATTCAGAGGCACAGTCGCACCAGCCCCATGCCAAGTCCTCCGGAGCGGCGAGCAGCTGCTGCATTGGATGGTGCAGGGAAAGAAGACACCTACCCCTGCAGAAAGGTCCACTGGACAGTGCTGGCCGAGAGCACTGCCGAAGACTCCTGACTGCATCTCTGCTGCCAGCCTTGGCCGTGACGGTCTATTCTCAGCACGGGAGCCGGAGGGTCCCCTGAATGCTTCAGAAATGCCAAGGTCACGAGGACAAAACAACAGCAAAGAGACAGGTCCAGGTTAAGGGAGACTAAAGGCACATGGAAACCAAACGCAATGCGATTCTCAGCTGGATGCTGGATCAAACAGCAATCAGAGCTATAAAGAACAACTGGGGAGATTTGAGTAGAGACAGCCTGTGAGATAATACTATTGGAATAGCGTGAATGTTCTCGGGTGTGATAATGGTATTGTGGATGTGAGACGATTATGCAGGAGAACGTCCTTAGCCTTAGAAGATGCCTGCTGAGGAGTTTCGGGGTGAGCGGTTAAGATGTGTGTAACTTTTAAATGGTTCAAAGAAAAGTGGGTATGTGTGTGTAGACGTATATGCACATATAATCACATATTATCAGATATAAAGCTATATCATCACACATATAGAGATACATATCCTGAACAACAGAAAAACCTAAAAAATATATGAAGACGTATTTCTTTTTTTTTTTAGCAGCATCTCAAAATTCAAAAATTCATCTATTAATTCTATTACATTTATTTATTCAGTTTTATTGTGTTTTTTTAACATCTTTATTGGCGTATAATTGCTTTACAATGGTGTGTTAGTTTCTGCTTTATAACAAAGTGAATCAGTTATACATAAACATATGTTCCCATATCTCTTCCCTCTTGCATCTCCCTCCCTCCCTCCCTCCCTATCCCACCCCTCTAGGTGGTCACAAAGCACCGAGCTGATCTCCCTGTGCTATGAAGACGTATTTCTTATGTGCTTATGCAGAGAGAGAAATACGGCGAAGGGTAGACGCAGTCTCCATCACGAGCCGATCCTGTGACTCCTCTACTCGGGAACCTCCCGTGCCTTCCCATTTCCCTCCAAGTAGAAGGCCAAAGCCCCTGCCAGGCCCAGAGGCCCTACACAGCGCAGCCCTGCCCACTCCCTGCTCCATCCCCCCAACTCCCATCACACCAGCTGCTGGACTGTCCCTCCAGTGTCTCAGGTGTGCTCCCCGCGAGGGCCTTGGTGGCCCCCGTCCCTCCATCCTCCCTGCCAGGAACCTTCCCCCCCATCACCTGCAGGGTTGGCTCCCTCACCTCCTTCCAGCCATCACCCAGCCACTGCCCTTCTCCCTGACCCCCTTGTAAAACAATGCCCCCTCCAAATCCACCCTCTCCCCCTTCTGGATTATCTCCCTTGAAACACTCACCATTTCTCGGCTACTCTTTCGTATTTATTAAATGTCTGTTTCTCTGCCCCACGCTGGCAAGGCGGGGGCTTTAACCTGCCTTGTTCTCTGGCGGGATCCCCAGGGCCTGGAAACTGCCCTCCGCAACCCCATGACTCACGGACCTCCCCTTTCACCTGAATCACAAGTGCAGTCCTGTGGGCTCAGGGTCAAGGCCGTGCCCTCCCAGCTCCCTCTCTGAGCCTGTCCCCTTTGGCACGGGCACCCCCTCTGGGCACGTGCTGCTCTCCGATGTGACTGTCCCTCTTGTCTTGGACATACCGCTCGTCTCTGAGCCCCCAGCTCCTTGCTCCCGCCCGGCACCCAGCAGATGCTCTGAAAACCTTTGCAGAAGCTCCACAGGGAAAAGCCAGACTCATAAACAGACACTTGCCTCATGGATTGATTCTTTAAAAAAAAAAAAATCTAGGCATGAGTAAGGACGAGAGGAGTCAGTAAGAGAGATTTAAAGACCAAAACAAGAACGGAGAGCTGGGCCAGCCTTTTTCGGGGAGAGCAGCTCGTTTAACATTCATTGAGCTCAAGACCCGTTATTTTTCTACTCCATTTTCTCCTGAACGGGACGCTGAGGTCCAGAGAGGCTCAGTGACTTGCCCAAGGTCGCATGTTAATCGACAAATGATTCGATTCCTCTCTTAACCTGATTAATGGCAAATCTCCGTCAGCTCAGGCCTCACTTTACCCAACAACCTTCCCAGACGAGGTCCAAGCTACCCTGTTAGGTACAGTCTCACGCGGATCTCTCCTCCACAGCGCGGACCTGGGTTGCGATATCACATTTCTTTGTATGAAGATCTGATCGATGTCTACAGCGAAAGCTCCCTGAAGCCGGGCCCCCTGTTTCCTTCTCGCCCCTCACTCACTCTCCCGCCCCTGGCCCAGTTCTTAGCGCCCAGCTAGAGATCAGTGCATATTCGGTGCCTGAGTGGAAGCACCACAGCCCCCTCCAGCAGCAGCCCCAGCCAGCCAGATTCCAGAAGCCCCCAATCATCTGCAAAGAACAGGACAATCTTTGAGGCTAGAGAGCTCAAAACGTTTATAGTGCTCAAGTGCACGTGCATTCACATCATATTCCTGCTTTCAGCAAACAGCTCCAAGGAGTCCCCGTGGTGAGCAGGCCTTTTTAGCGGCTACAGCGATCACCTCTTAAGCCTGGAAGCGCAAGGCGGCTGCTGACATCAACCACGTCCCTCGGCCAGCTCCGCCGATTCCTCTAAATAATACAAGACTTGTTGGCAATCAAGTTAAGATACGTTTAATGGTGAATACGTCTGATCCTGAATCAGGATAATTGCATTACTGTCACGGAGCTGACTCGATACCTGGCCAAGTTGTCCCTTTTTTAGAAGGTCGGGGACATTTTTAGCTGTCCCCTCTGCCCACGTGCTGCTCATTATACCAATGTGGCTCCATTTAAAGGCACTGGCACTTGTTCAGTTCCCTTCTGGTCTCCGGATGCAGGTGGGAGCTCGAGAGGCTGGAGGACAAAGCCTGGGGCGGGTGCGGCGATCTGCACTCCTCCAGCGGCAGCAAACGGCAAGGTCAGCGCCTTCGGGTGAAGGCCGGGGGATGAGGAAGGGGGAGGGGGCCGGGGGGGGGGAACAGCCTGGCGCTGGAAGCATGACGAATCTGGTCCTGGATCCCAGCTGTCCTTGAGTGGCCTTGGGCAAACTGTATTATGCCTCTGAGTCTCAGTTTCCACATCAGTGACATGGGAATTCCACAGACTGTTGCGAGGCGGGGTTCCAAGATGACCCCTCAGATCCCCACCCCCTAAAATACACACCCTTGCAATTCTCTCCAGTGTGGACAGGACCTAGGAATAGGATGGGATAGCTAGCTCCCGTGATTGGAATTATGCTCTCCAACAGAGGTGGACGGATTTTGCACGTGGGATTAAGGTCCCGAAAGCAGTAAGCTGGATGTTCATCCAAAGGGAGAGGATCCTGGGTGGGCCTGACCTAATCAGGGGAGCCCCGAAAAGAGACTGAGCCCTCCCTGAAGAGACAGATTAAGATGTTCCTGTGGCCTCTAAGGAGCAAACGGTCACACTGTGACAGCATCGATGGACGGCGCCACGTGGCAAGGACCTGAGAACAGCCCCTAGGGGTGAGAGCAGTGCTCAGACAACAGCCAGCAAAGAAATGGGGACCTCGGCCCAAGGAAATGACCCCTGTCAACAAGCACAGCCTCTGAAAAGACCCCAGCCCTGGAAAACACTGATTTCAGCCTCCTGAGACCCTGAGCAGAAGACAAAGCTAGGCTGGGCCTGGGCTTCGGACCTGCAGGACTCTGAGATGGTCTATACAGGGTGTAAGCTCCTGAGTTTGCAGGAATTAGTTATGCAGCAACAGAGAGGAAATGCAATGAGAGTAACCACTCCTAAGGCTGTCAGGAGGAATAACCTGCATGCAGAGCGCTCTGTAAAGAGCCTGGAATACTCTGTGGGATGAATAAAGGGCAGTTTCTATCGTGATTTACTGTCTCTATTACTAGTAGTAAAATGATACATATTAAAGAGCTTTTGTAGCCTGGAAAGACCTCTCAATTCCATCCTGGCTCAGTCACTGGGCATCTATGGGTACTGGGCAAGTTATGGGACCGTGTCTGTTTTCTCACCTGATACTAGTGCCACCCAGGGTCATCTCTCTTTTGATTAGCTCTGCAGTGAGGCTTAAGGAGACAAATAATTTCAAAATGCTTAGCCTATTTGTTAAGGTTAAGACATGGTGGTGATCACAGTAACTCCTCTTACCACTGCCTGGCCCAGAAACTGCCGGCATTTCAAGGCAGCATCCCAATGATGGAGAGGTGGGATTGTAAAGGGTGTTCTCCAAAGGATAAAACTACAGGGGCACTGAGGAAGAATAAGGCCAAAATGAAGTTTCCTTTAAGCATGGCAGGGTTTCATGGGATGTATTTTTAGACAGAAAGGTTCACAGAAATACTAGGCACTGGAGCAATCTTACCTAATTGGATGGTGTCACCATTTCAGAGGATTCCCACATGGATATCAATCGTGTATTCATTCATTCGCTCATTCATTCATTCATTCATTCAGTGCTTAAAGTGTCTCAGGCCCCAGGCTTGAGGCTGGATCTTCAGCCCAAATTCACTGAGCTCCAGAACCCCATCTCCAGGGACCCGCTGGGCATCAGCCCTTGGCTCAAGCTCAACACACCCCAAACTCAACCCTCTTTCCTCCCTGTGCTTCTCCCTATCTCAGTTAACAACACCATCCTCCAATCAGTCACCCAAGTTAGGGACCCCAGATCCACCCCCACTGGGACCAAGTCCTGTCAATACTGAATCCTAAAGATCTCTTGAATTGGGTGCCCCTCCTCTCCCTCCAAGGGCACACCCTTAGCAAGATGCATCAGGTTCCTACTGCTGCTGTCACAGATGACACTAGCTCGGTGGTTGGAGAAAACCATAGAGCTACCCTCTTCGAGTTCTGGAGGCCAGAAGGCTGAAATCAGGTTCGCTGGGCTAAAGTCAAGGTGCGGGCAGGGCCAGGTCCTTCTAGAGGTTCTCGGGGAGAATCAATTCCCTTGCCTTTTCCAGTTTATAGAGGCCGCCTGTATTCCTGGGCTCATGACTCCTTCCCTCAATCACTGCAACCTTTTGGTTCCATCATCACGTTTCCTAATTCTGTAGTCAAATCTTGCTCTGCTTCTATTACAAGGACCCCTGTGATTACATTTGCACAACCCCCCACCCCTGCCCATCCCTCCTCATCTCAAGATCCTTAACTGACTCACATTTACAAACCCGCTTTTGCCATGTAAGGTAACATTCCTGCAACCTGGGGATTAGCACAAGGATACCCTTGGGTGCTATGATTTAGCCCGCCCTATAAAGCCTGTGTCATCTCTCCCCTGAATCACTGCAACAGCGACTAACCACCATCCTGGCTCACCTTCTCCAATACAGCCTATGGAAAGCAGCCAGTGGTTATTCTAAAGGCCTCAGGGCCGCTCTGTTTGCTGTTCCTTCCATGTGGAACACCTTTCCCCAGTTGACATGACGGCCCTTTTTCAGGCTTTCCACTTCCTCGGGACGCTTTCCCTGATTATTCTATGATGTCAAGTCCCCCCCCCCCCCCCCCCCCCCGTTACTATTCTCCATCACATCGGCTTGTTAATTTCACGCACACCACTGACACTTCCTGGAATGTGCTTGTTGATTTCTCCACTGCCCTTCACTCTCACTAGTAGGTAAGTTTTGTGAGCACATGGCCTTGTCTGTATCATTTACTGTTGTGTCCTCTTTGCTGAGCACAGAGCCCGGCAGGTGACAAGGCACCTGTGGAAGGCAGAAGAGTGGCCCCCAAAGACGTCTCCATCCTAATCCCTACGACCTGTAGATACATTAGGTCATGTGGCGAAGGGAAATTAAGGTTGCAGACGCAGTTACGGTTTCTAATCAGCTGACATTAAAATAGGAAGATTATCCTGGATTATCCAGTGGACCCGATGTAACCACAAAGGTCCTTAAACGTAGAAAAGGGACTCTGAACAGACAGCCAGAAGGATGTCGGTGTGAGAAGGGCTCGGCCTGATGTTACTGGCTTTGAAGACACACAAAACGGGGCCCAGACCCAAGTGGGAGGCCTCCCTCTAGGAGGTGAGAAGGGCAAGAGAACAGATGCTCCCCCAGAGCCTCCAGAAAGAATACAGCCTTGACCACACCTTGATCTTAGCCCAGGGAGGCTCGTGTTAGACTTCTGCCTTATACAGAACTGTAAGGTCATAAATCTGGGTTGTCTGAGATCCTAAGTTGGTGATAATCTGTTACGGCAGCAATAGAAAGCTAACACAGTGCCCCACAAATATTTGGAGTGAATCGTCTATGCGCCAGTAAAGGTCAAGGGTTGCCAGGAAACACCAGAAGCTAGAAAGGAGCAGGGAAGAATTCTCCCCCAGAATTTTCAGAGCAGGGCCCTGCCCACACCTTGATTTGGAACTTCTAGGCTCCAGAGCTGTGAGGTGATGCATTTCTGTTGTTCTAAGGCACGTAACTTTGTGGCACTTTGTTACAGCACCGCCGGGAAACTCATATATCAGGCCATCATCTGTGGCCACAGGTGACCTTGTTCCTGTGACTCTGGCCTTAGCTCAGGTAGTAAACGATACTGGGGAATAGTGTGTTCCTTCTCCTCCCACGGGTCAGCAAGCAGCCGTGAACTGGCTTCTGAGACAGGCTCTTGGGGACCTTAGCTGGGGGAGGGAGGGAGTGGCATCAAGAAGCCTCAGGTCCACAGGCAGAGAACAACGTGGTGCTCAGAGCAAAGAGTGAGCCTCAGGGACTTCCCTGGTGGTGCAGTGGTTGAGAATCTACCTGCCAATGCAGCGGACACGGGTTCGAGCCCTGGTCCGGGAAGATCCCACATGCCGCAGAGCAACTAAGCCTCTGAGCCACAGCTACTGAGCCTGCGCATCTGGAGCCTGTGCTCCGCAACGGGAGAGGCCACAACAGTGAGAGGCCCGCGCACCGCGATGAAGAGTGGCCCCCGCTCTCCGCAACTGGAGAAAGCCCTCGCACAGAAACGAAGACCCAACACAGCCATAAATAAATAAATAAATAAATAAATTTATAAAAAAAAGAGTGAGCCTCAGAGGAAAGCATGAAGCTTCTTAGCCTGGCCAAGACTCAGGTTCCTTCCTCAGAGGGCATGTTGAGGGTTAACTGTGCCCATGTGCCCGGCACAGGGTCTGGCACCAAAAGGTCCAAGTTTATGCTGCTCTCTCCTCCTCCCCACAACCCACCTCACTTTTCTTTTATTAAATTCAACTGAAAACAACAGCAATAACTTCCTTCTGAAACACAGGAGGAGACGTCAAAAAGCATGAAGGCCAGAAATCAGCTGTGGACTTAAACAACCAAAAAAAAAAAAAAAAATGCAAATAATCAAATCTCACCTAGGTGCGCACCCCCAGCAAACTAAAAGGGAAACGTAAGTCCCTGCTGTGCCTCCTTATGACTTGAGGTATGTGGAGTCTCTAATTTAAGGCTAAATATAAAACTAAAACACACACAGCTGGACTTTCAAGTCTTTTCCAAACACGTTTAATACCTTCCCGTGAAACTCCCAAAACCCAAGCAGCCCTCACTTTGCACCAGTATAAGCAGAAGCTGGGGCAGACGGAACATATGGGCTTCAAGAGGATATTGCAGAGGGAAGAGGACGTCCGAGCACAGGGCATCCCAAGGGATCGGGATGCTGACGCATGCTCACCGTCACACGGAGTCCTCTGCCCACCACGGCTATGATGGGACCCAGCAGGGCCTGGCCGGTGGGCCACCGCTAACAGGGTCTGCCTCTGACCGCAGCTTTTTCTGTCCCCACGTACTTTTTTCAGCTCTGCTCCTGCACTCCTGCGGGCAGCGGAAAATGAGAGTGATTCAAGCCTGCTTGGCAGGTATGAGTGGATTCTCTGTTATCCCAGGAGTTCTCCCTGGGGGAGGTGGCATCCATCATACTGGGCCACCATCTGGTATTGCCGGGCACCTTTAATCACTCGACAGTTCTACACAGAGAGTCATCGATGTGCTCGACGCAGCTCTATGTGTTGCACCGGGAAACGGCAAGGAGCAAGTCGAACAAAACCGGGGCCCGCATCTCGAGGAACTACCCGCTGCAGGTAGAAGGACAATGAAGATAGCGGCAGAGTATGGTTGGTGATGCGCAAACAATCACACAGGAGACTGCGGCGCGGTGAGGACGGGCAGCGCGGTAGCGTGGACAAGCTCTCTGAGGAGGTGACAGGTGAGAGGCGCCTAGAGGGTGAGGAGGGCTCAGCCGCGCAGGGCTCCAGGGGACTAACTTTCTTGACAAAGGGAAGAACAAAGAGCAAAGGCCCCATGACAGCTCTAAAATCTGCCCCAGATCCCTCCATATTCCTTTCATTAGGAGGCACAGCCCATGGCCTTCCCTTTGAATCCGATGGTTTCGGGACTGCTTCCCCCAACGGGGTACAGTGGAAGTGACGCCCTGTGACATCCGGGGTGGGTCAGAAAAGCCACGTAGCTTCTGCTGTGTTGCTGAACACCTGCCTTACGGGAACGCAACCAGGCTGAGACCGCCGTGCTGGAGCCCAGCTGAGCGCACCCTTCCTGCCAGCCCAACAAGGCACTGGACCTGGGGGAAAAGCCATCTTAGACCCTGTAGACCAGCCTCTCCCGGACGGAACGCCACTACGCGACCCCCATCTCCACCGCCATGTGGAACAGGAGATCCAACCAGCTAAGCCCTATCCAAGTCCTGACCCAGAAAACCACGAGATCTAATAAAACAGTCACTGTTTCAAACCAGCAAATTGTGGGGTACTTTGTTTCTTAGCAATAGATAAACGAAAGAGGCCCCAAGCTGATAACAGGACGATGAAATGAAACATACATGTGAGCTTCCTGGCACAGAACCGGCTCACAGCAAATGTTAGATCACGTTCCCTGTGACAATAGAGATTGATTGCCTTTCTGTTTCATTGCCTATTTTTACACTATGCTCCATTAAATCATAAATTACAGGCAGCTTACCCACGTCTGATTGTTCCTGAGCACTTGGCTTTATTGGGCTCTCAAAGTTAGAAAATGACAAACATGTAAACTGAGGCGGTTTCTCTTTGCTCTCCACTGAGGAGGGTTCCGGAAGGAGGTTCTTCAGTGGGAAAGAGTGTGCTCTCGATTGTTCTGTTCCCGACATGTGTTTCAAGAACCCGTGGCACACACACCGTGGCAAGCCAGGTGTGTGTGCCAGGAAGTTTTAAAATGATTTTCTGAGCACTATCGTTTTTCCTTCCTAAACAGCATGGAGTTTTGAGCTCGAATGCGTTTCTGCACTAAGGAGAACGGGCAGTCTCCCTTGAAATGTTTCATCACGGAGTTATTTTTCAAATCAGCCTCTAGAAGAGGTTGGAGAAGTTACAGATCATGAGCACGCATTTTTGGAGCCAGGTGGGCCTTGGTGTGAAACCTGGATCCTCCCTTTGCAGCTGGAGAGAGACTGGGCATGTGGGTGAACCTTTATAAACCTCAGTTTACTCCTCCGTGAAATGGGAATAAACACAGTGCCTCCCTCCCAGTTTGCTTGTGAAGTTTAAATGAGATAACGTCTGTGAAGCCCTTAACAAAGTGAGAGCTCAAAAGAATCGATCTAATAAAAATGGTCATTACGACTTCTGCTATGGCAGGAGCTCTCAGATTTAGCAAGTAAAAATACAAGACGCCCGACGACGCTTGAATTCCAGATCAACAATGAATAATGTGTTGGCAGAGTACGTCCCAAATATCCCATGGGATAGACTTACACTACAAGTCATTCACTGTTCATCTGAGATTCAAATTTTACTGGGTGTCCTATATTCGTTCCTAGATTATTATGAATGTTATTCACCGTGACAACCCATCCCGATCGCCTGAGTATGTGGCTCCCTGAGACCCCTGATCACACCGTCCCCCATTTTCTCATCTTTAATAAAGCCTTGCATCTCTTGTGTTCTCCCCTCCAGCCTCACTGTGGACTGCTAGTAATTAAGACAGGCCAAGGGGCTGCTCTAGAAACGCAAACCCTGTAACTCTTTCTGGAGCGACAGGGCTGCAGTTATTACATAAGCAACTCTCTACAGCAGCGTCCTGAGCTTCGCTGCGGAGAGGCTGCTGTTTGTACCATTTCCAACCTCCTGCAGCACAGCCTCGCCTCCCGCTACACTTCCTCCCTCTCCCCTCCTTTCCTGCGCCTGAAGTCTGGCTCCAATTGAAGTCTCTCCCCCTGCCCTCGGCTCTTTTTTTTTTTTTTTCCCCCCCCACGTAATATAGCGTAGTTTATTACATAAGTGATTTATCGCATGCACCTTAATGTATAAGGAGCGAAACTTGTTTAAAATAAACCCAACTGAGAGGATAATCTCTATGGGCAAAATGTACTTGGACTTAATTTCTCTACTGGGTATTACACACTATATAATTGCCTTAAACAGAAGCTGCACACGCAAATTTAGCTTGGCACCGGTATCTGGCTTCACAGAACACTCAAGTTGCATGCTGGGTTTTGCTACAAATCCTTCACTCCACCAGAAGAAACTCAACAGCATTCCTTAAAGAAGTTATTCAGCCTGACTCCCCCGCTGAGATGGGGGTAGGGGTGGGGGAGGAGCGCAGATGATTGTGGGCTGGATTTGTGCGTGGCGGGGAAAGGCCTTTGTCATGGGAGAAGAGGCAGAGCTGCCAGCCTGTGTCTAAGCAGACTGGGCTGGGGACCTCAGCCTCACTCCTTGTTCAGATGAGTGTTCAACAAACGAAATTGCTGCTCCCTGGCTGGCACTGGATGTGGGATATATGTTTAATTAAAGTTGATGGCGGCTTGTCCTTCTCTCTCCTGTGGATGAATTAATCAACGTGTTCATGTATTCACTGACTCCTTCACGTATTCATTCATTCATTCCACAGACACTGAGCTCCTCTTGGGCCCCAGGGCAGTGGTGGGTCCTGAGCTTCAGGAATAACAGTGAACCACAAACAATGCCTGCCCTTACTGGGGTGACAGGTGGACGGGGGAGATGGGCGTTAATTAAATAATTACACAAAAAAGTGCACGATGACAAATGGGGACAGGGCAGTGGAGGAGAGGTGCTGGTGCTCTGAGAGCCCTTGGTGGGGCTGGAGAAAAACTCCTCAAGGAAGAAGCTTTTAGAGGATGTACGAATTCCCTTCGGCTGCTGTAACAAATTACCCGAAACTTAGTGGCTTATTTTCTTACAGTTCCGGAGCTCAGAAGTCTAAAATGGGTCTCACTGGGCTAAAATCAAGGGGTCGGCAGGGCTCTGCTCCTTTCTGGAGGCTCTAGGGGAGAATTTGTTTCATTGTCTTTTCCTGCTTCCAGAGGCCGCCCGTATTCCTTGGCTCATGGCCCCCTCATCCGTCTTCAAAGATGGCAACATCAGGCTGAGCCTTTTTCACCCTGCCATCTCTCTGGTCGTGACTCTTCGGTCTCCCTTTTCCCCATTTAAGGAAACCTGTGATTACTGTGGGCCCACCTGGATCATCCAGAATACTCTCCCAATTTTAAGGTCTGCTGATCTGCAATTTTAATTCCATCTGCAACCTTAATTCCCCGCTTGCTACATGACCTCACATAGCCACCTGTGTAGGGGTTCCGACGTGGACATCTTTGGAGCCATTATTCTGTCGACCACAGATGCGATCTAAAGAGCGAAAAGGAGGAAGAATATTCGAGGCAGAGGCGGAGCTTTGTGAAGCAGGTGTTGATGGCCTGGACGCAGCTGGGAAACAGAGTGATGGGGGTGTAGGGAGCTGGGGCTGAATGAGGCTGGAGAGGTGAGCAGGGCGTGGTAGGCCACAGGAAGGATTCTGCTCTTCATCCCCAAAGCACGAAGAAATCTTTTAAACATTTCTATCAGGGGATAAGATGCTGCGTTGTACTGAATCTAACACTATAGATGGCATTATTTATCTTGCACTAAAAAAATAAGTATGCCAATTAAAATACGGCACAATACTTTCTTATTACTTAGAATTTTTGTTTTATACTTACTTTTAAAGAACTCCTTGAGATTTAATTAGACTTCTATTTTTGTCATAGGTAACTCTTCCGCCGATAATAAAAATAAAAGCGAGGAAAACAGTAAGGCGTTCCTCAAACTTCTTCACAGTAAGTAAGAATCTCTCTCCCCTGAATAACATTTTAACTCTGAATCACTGATGCCCGTGTTTCTCCATACACTGTCATCTGTGCCATCGAAAGCATGGGTGACGCAGCCTTTCTTAGAAGAATCCATTGAAAAAAAAAATGAAAAGCACTGGCGCTGGGCTCTCGAGCTGGCTCTACAATTATGCTGAGCAAACCTACTTTTGCTTCCCACTTCCAGCATGTTGCTACGCCCGCTTGCCCCTCCACCCAACAACCATTTGTTTCCTAGAAGGTTCCAGCATCATCTCTGGGATTTCCTTCCAAGCTGTTGACACCTACTGCGTAGGTTTCATTGCTGGCACTCTGGATGTTTCTTTATGCAGAGGCAATGACAAAACATCACTGCTGCCTGCCTCAGGGGGCCTCTGAGATGTGCACAGATTTCAGAGATGCTAACGGGAGAGAATTTCAGAGATACACCCTGAGGTCAAGGATCAGATTGGCGCCTTCAAGGGGCCCTTCAACAGAAGCAAGACTTGCCCCTACATTTCAAGGTAGAGGTTGACAAACATTTGTCAATGACGATTAAAGGGCCTTTCATTTATTCTGAGCACTGTGCTAGGCACTTTCCTGCCGCATCAAGTCATCTAATTCTTACCACAAATTCTGGAGGGAGGAGGTATTACGATTATACCCATTGTACATACTAAGAAACTGAGGCTTAACTAAATTAACCCATCTTAATAGCACCCAGATCATATGTAGTAGAGCCAAGATTTGAACTCAAAATGACTCCAGGGGTTAACCACCGTACTTAACCATCTCTGTTTCTATATATTTGTCTCAATCCCTCATCAAAAAAGTCTTTAAAATCACGAGCTTCTGCAAGTCTACTCCACAAACATGGGTGCAGCACCTTCATGCAGGCAGTGGGCTCTGCGCTGGGCCTGAGGACAAAGCATAAAACCCACAGATCCTTCACACAGGAAGCTGAGAGTCCCATGCGGAAGGCAGAGAGGTTGCCAGCAGTTGGGATGGGAAGGGGAGGACTGACGTGCGTGTCCACACGTGGGGGGGCACAAGCACAAGAGGAAAATGTCCCCGTTTGACTCACATTGTGCCAATTTTTCTTAAAGAATTTTGGACGCTAAACATTAGGCTGCAAAATATTCAGAATTTTCCAGGAAGGCAGCGTGAAATCTGCATAGAAAATCTATTCCAGTTTCCACCCCATGCCTGGTTGACCTTACAATTGGTATCCTCCCTCAAGCCAGCCTGCATATTTCTTTCTAGGGGAATAATAGATAGAAAAGGGTCTAGGAGGGATGGGGTGGGATGGAAAGACATAAATACGTGTACAAATCTCCCCTACATTAGGCTTAGTGTGTGATCAGTATCCCGAGTCAATTGTACAGGCCCCACTGTATACACACGCTATTCTTTAGGCGAAATGCAGAAAGAACTAAGGACTATGAAACTGCAAACATAAAATAAAAAATCTGGAATGGGTAAGTTGGGGCCCATATGGATATACAGAGGTAATAGTGAGCCTTTTTTTTTTTTTTTTTTTTTTTAAATCCTGTCGAAGGTTACCAGGATAAGAAGGAAAACAAAACCAAGCCACACATCTAGATTATCTACAGACACAAAAGGTACACGGTTTTCGGAAGACGATCCCATACTAGAAAACTTCTTGCTAGGAGCACTCACTTGGGAATCATTTAAAATTTCATTTCCGTTCGGTTTGGGGTCTCTGGGAGAAACGGGCGGGGACAGGCGACCTCCTCCTCTTCCTCCCCGGGAAGAAAGCGCCCTCCCCTGCCACCCACAGAAACCCCTCGAACATATGTCTGCGCTGAACGGCAGAAGATTGGAGAAACAGATGGCATAATGACTTCAGAATCTGACAGCCCGCTGCGTGGCAGCGCTGTCGGGAGGCACGCCTTGCCAGGGATGCACATTTGAGCGAGGGGCTGCCAGGGAGAACAGACCCACGCCTGGCCCTCCCACCTGCGTGAAGCGCTGGTGTTTGAAAACAAGCAAAATGCTTTTTGCGGAAGCAGCAAGCGAGGACGCAGCTCCGCAGCACTTACGGCCCATATGTTGCAGACCGGGGGAATGTTCTGCGAGCAGTGGTTCCATAGACAGTGCCTACTTGGGGTGTTTTTCCACACGAGGCAGGCGGGGAGCGGGCGGGGAACAGTCGGCAGAATTGCAGAGCAAACTGTTTTCATGGGCTGTTTACTCTCTTTCACTGTCCCTGTCCCTGTGGGCCTGCTTCACGTTTGGGGGATGTGATACACGCAAGAAGCTCCCCGAATCAACGCAATCTTAATTCTAACCCACATAAGGGTGTAAGTTGACCGCTGTCTCTTAATCTCCTCTTCCTCCAAGTTCATTAGGGAGGACAGGCAGGTGCGGGGAGAGGCAAAAAGGGAAAACGGAGCTGATAATCATGGATCCCAACCCATGGGACCCTCTGGTCTCGTGCTAAGCACCTGACGTATGCATCAACTCACTGCAGACTCAGCGAACAGTTTTACAGGTGGGGAAGTCGCGGGCTCAAGGGTAACCAAAAAAGTCAGGATAACGTAACGGGACTCGGAAGAGGAGAGCCTGGACTTGGACTAGGATGCCGCTGCGCTCTTTCTGCTTCATTTTTTCTGCCTGGCACTTTCTAAGAAGGTAGAAAGAACATCCACATGGTACCCAAACCATACGGCGAGATCTGCCTTCTAGGGAGCGCTCAGCTGTAAATGGGCCTATCGTACCGCCGTAGGATGGCTCAAGTCTGCCCTTTTCAAGGTTCCCTCCTCTATCCACAAGTCTTCAAAATTTCCAAATGGAGATTTTATTTAAGGAAGATGAGAGCATTCTTTAAAAAAAAAAAAAGAAATCTATGTAGGAGCAGACTTCCCCTGAAGGAGCCACGTTCCCATCTCATTTTGTCCAAACAACTTTGGGGATCTGGATTTTGCATCAGCAGTTTCCTCTTCCTTCAGTGAAATGAAAACGTCATTTGCTCAAAACCACTGTTTAAGGCGCTGCCAGCCTCCACCTCCCTGCAAATTCACAGCAAGCTCGTTAATAAATTAACCCAACTGTCAGAGATGTATAAATGCAAAATCATTTGGAAATGGTCCCATTTAAGAGCACACAATCTCCAAAACCTATTGCAACATTTTATGATTCCTTCAGGCCACCTCAGGTCTCCTTTACACTTGCAATGGTGCCCCTTTCAATTTGCATTTAAAAGACAGTAAATTGCAGGGTTCATAAACATTTTTATAGTGATTTATTGAAGACCGGGATGTCAGTGCTGTTCTTCACACTTTAGCAGTCCTGAGAATCAAATGCTGGCTATATGTGCAATCTTGCTGTCCCCGTAAACCACACAGGAACAAGCCAGGTTGGAACTTTATCATTTTCTTTTCTTTCTTTCTTTCTTTTTTTTTTTTTTTTAAAGACAGCAGCAACCATATTTATCGCTCAGTTAGAAAAAAAAACTCATTTTAATCAGCTTCCAAGTCCTAACTTGGGTTCTGTAATTTACAAAGAACTTGGATTGCCATTCAGCATTGTAGCATCGTGAAGAAGTCATTCTTTATTACGGCTGAGGACAAAAAAAAAAAAAAAAATTAAAAAAATAAGGAGGGCTTTCTTTCCATCTTCCCATTCTGTGCCCTGCCCACGTGCACCCTTCTCCAGGGTGGGTTACAGACAGAGAGGAAGTCAGACAGAGCTAAGGCTGGCCACCGTGTTTCTAGATACCTCTGTCTTTCTTCCTTCCTAAAAACTTAGAGCACGGATTGGTCATGGGCTTCGAAAGCTCTTATTTGAAAATAATGTGAGCACAGAGATGCTGAGGTCAGAACATACTTGTGCTACTTTCCAGCCAGCTAAGTCACAAAAGGTGCTGCCAGGAGCCAAGACAAACTGTTCATCTAAGGGCAGGGTGAACTCCTTGGCATCCTTTGGTCTTTTTACTGGGGAGGGGGTGGGGTGTGGAACACTCGAACCTTTTCTACGCATAAAGGAAAAGGAGAGAGACTGGGAGAAAAAAAAAGAAAAGAAAGAAAGAAAGAAAGAAAGAAGAAAAAAGCTTTCACCTCATTTGCCCTTCCAGTGTCCAGAAGGGAGTATTTCTTTCCACCTTTTTCGCATTATAATAATGGCTTCACAGCTCCTGAAAAGGGCCCTGGTGCATCAGCAAATGGTGCATGACACGGCCAAACCCTGGGCTTTGTCGCGCACCAGCTCCGCTCCAAAGAAAGTCCTCCTCTGCCTTCGTTTCCCTGCCATTAACTGAGATGAAATGAGTTTTTCCCCCCTTTTGATTCATTCCCCCTCCCCCCACTGTCTATTACGGTGTGACGCGACTGGCCTTCCGGGCCCATTATTTCACAGACGATTCTTTTATTCTGGTTTGGGAGTTTGCGCCTGCAAGGTTATCTGTGCGCAGAGCAATGCCGCGGTCCTCGCGTTCATTTTTGAAATCTGATCTCATTGATAAGAACAAGACCGTTCGTATTGCATTCGTCAGATAAGGAGCTCGGGTGCCGGAGTCATAATTTTTACGACTTTAGTCAGGGCTCCCTGTTAAAATACGTCAACCGATAAAAATGCAAGTATTATAAAAATAACCTTTGTATCAAAAGTGTCGTCCTATCTCCTCCTTCTCCTTTTTTTAAAAAAGCACATTATGTCCTTTTTTCACATCAGGCACCTCTTATACTCAGATGCCTGTTTCCTGATGTACATTTTTCACAATGATATTTGAAACGGTCTTGCTACCCCCAGGTCAGCCTTCAGCATGCTGGGAGAGGAAAACAAACAAACAAGAGGGCTAATAAGGAAAGAATCAATGTCACGCAGTTTGTCTGAAAGGGGTTCTGGTTCATTTCCCTCCGATGGTCTATCGCACGTGGAGAGGGAACGGGTCCCGGTCCTGAGAAGTAAATGAATCAGGTCCATGGACGTTTAGTCCCCTGAGCAGAGTCAGAGAACATTTGAGGACCAGGGTCCAGCGTGTCCCCCGTGGCAGGACTCCGGGTTCTCCGGGACAGGACTCCGCTGTCAGCTTGCCCGGGGAACAATTGGGCATTGTTCCCACGAGGGAAGTGGCCAAACATACTATGAAGAACACCCACCCCTATCGGACATAAACGGGAGTAGGAGAGGTCGGCCGGCTCCATCCTGGAGAAGAGGCTTCTCGCAGGGTCTGATGCCATCAAAGCTGCCCCCCCTGGCAAAGCCAACCCCCACATGGAGGTGGCCATCGAGCCCAGCGAGTGTGTTACAGAAATATTAGCGCGAGGCAGATTGCCGGAGCCCCTGTGTGTTTCCATCTCCACCCCTGGTGGCAGCCATACAAAGACGCCGGTGACAAAACCAAGAGACGGCCACGGGCTTGCGAGTGGCGTGCCAAGCCGCACGGCACAAGGTCCTGTCCCCATCCCCGTTCGGGGGGCCCCGTACACCCAGGCCTGCAGCTGATAACGCTGTAATAGCCCTCCTTTGAGGACAGAGGCTCCTGCGTGCTGATTAGTCATTTATCACACCTGGCAGCCCTGCTGAACTATAATTACTCTTCTCTTATCCTGCCTCGCTGTCATGTCCGAGAGGAGAGGCGAGGCACAGTCTCCAGTTAATGACACATTACCCTCTTGACAAGCACTTAAAGGTTTTATTGTAAATATGCAAGATAGAAAACATCCGAGATTCCCTTTTTAATTATAAAAAGCAATTTCAGGGCCTCCCTTCCCCAGCCTCCTCCCACCCCACCTCCCCGACCCCCAAATAGTAAAGTTTCCCTGCCTCATCCTCTCTGCTTACCACAAACAAACTGATTTTCCCTTTGTCACGTAAACTCATTGCTACAAGTTAACTCAGTATCTCTCCGCAATTATCAGACATATTGCCTATGAAATTGGTAATTTAAACACACATCACACTGCCACAAAAGTTAAATTTCCGCCCCGAAAGAAGGGGAAAATGTGCATTTATATGAAAAATTATATATGAAAAAAAGCCGAAAATGCAGCATAAATAGTCCAGTTTTCCTCATCGGAAAGAGAGGGAGGAAGTCATTGAAATTTTTTTTTTTTTTTTTAAATATGAGTCTCTAACTGAGGTTAAAGAAAATAGATGGACGTATTTTTTTCATAAACTAAAAAAAACTGGAAATGTGTGGGTCGTTAAATCCTGATTGCCTACTTATACGATTTGGGGAGAAAGCCAACTTAGCATTCAGTGATTCCTGGGGCTGTTTTTATACCTCAAGGAGTGTTCAGAGGACACTTCCCGTATGGCAAGGGGGGACCCTGGCGGGCTCACTGCATCTTGTCACCTTCCAGCTGATTTTTTTTTAATTAATTAATTTATTAATTAATTTATTTATTTTTGGCTGGGTTGGATCTTTGTTGCTGCCCGAGGGCTTTCTCTAGTTGTGGCGAGCGGGGGCTACTCTTCGTTGCGGTGCGCGGGCTTCTTTCTCACTGCAGTGGCTTCTCTTGTTGCAGAGCACGGGCCCTAGGCGTGCGGGCTTCAGTAGTTGTGGCTCGTGGGCTCAGTAGTTGTGGCTCACAGGCTCTAGAGTGCAGGCTCAGTAGTTGTGGCGCACGGGCTTAGTTGCTCCGCGGCATGTGGAATCTTCCCGGACCAGGGCTCGAACCCGTGTCCCCTGCATTGGCAGGCGGATTCTTAACCACTGCGCCACCAGGGAAGCCCCTTCCAGCTGATTTGTACACGGCGATCCTTCTGTTGTGTGCAGCCTTGTTGGTCAGGCTTGAGGCTGCCGTGGGCGAACTTTGATCAGAGTTATTAGGATGAAATAATGGGATGGGGTGGGGAGCTGACGTTAATCGAATCTTTCACTCTCATGGAAAAAAACAAATCCCACGTAGACACACGTAAGCGCTCAACACTGGCACATAAAGACATATCTGATGCAAAATGAGCTCACCTCAGCCCTGTTGGTTTTAACGGCCCTCCTACACCTCATACAAGTGTTTAAGCTCAACACACATGGACGTTCAAGCGTGTTGGGTTCTATGTGTTTGAGATCATCTTCTTCCAACTGGTTGAATTGCCATGGCCAACAAAAGCTGTTAGAGCGTGGGGCCTTTGGGGTTGGGAGCCAGGAAGCAGAGATAAAGCAGCAGGGGAAGGCATGCTACCTCTGCCCTCCTTTGCTCCAGGCGTCACTAGGGTTGATCTCTCTGCTTAGGCCAGCTAGGTGTGTGTTCCCTTCTTCCAGCACCCCTTTCTGGCTGGACTTCCAAAGGCTTCCATTTAGGATCATCGCCTTCCCAGAGAAAGGAAGGCCTTTTCTTTGGTCAAAGGTCCATGAGAAGTTGAAGTACAGGCAAGGGTTAAGAAAAGGAGCTGATGCAGCATTTGGAAATAACGAATAGCAAGATCCAGGAAGGCATATGGCGGCCAAACCAAGGATGTGAACACGTAAACAGCTGAGAGCCAGTCAGGGCTGGCGATGACTCTTCACTTGGTTCCTGAAGAGGAGACTAGTAGAGGTCTTTGGAGGGGAAATGGCAATAACAGGGAGAGGATGCGTAGGCCAGCAAGGTGAAAAGGCAGGCAGGCTTCAACCTTGATCTGAGCGTCCTAAAAACAGAAGCACCTTGTGCGGCTGTGGTTGGCCACTGCCACTGCACGGAACACTATCCAGGAAGACACGAGAGCTGGTTGTGCAGAAGACAGAGACGAAGGCACACAAAGACAAGAAGCAAACTGACATCTTTAGAGTTCATGGTCCAGATCCCCAAGCAGGCTTCTTGAATTGTAAACGCCTCAAGGATAGACCACCTTTCATTCATTGTCAGTCTTCAGGAATGAGCACATAGGTTTTATGAGTGAATGAGAAAGGAGAGCCCTGGAAAAGAGGCAGTGGAAGGAGATCCTTGAAGATGTGTTTCCTGATCACTGATTTTCAATTCTTCCCTGCATCCAGTAACGAGTATGTCTTGAGGATTATTTTGCGGCAGGTATTGTGGGAATAAAGGAGACTTAACTGAGGTGATCTCAAGACTCTGGGGCCCCACAGGGACAGGAGCCTGAAGTGGGTGATGATGGCCATAAAGACAGAGATGGTGATTAAAGGTAAGGTCTACTGAATGCTTACGTGGGCAAGGTGATGTGTCAAGCTCTTCAGGACACTAACTCTTTACCTTCCTGTTGGAGCTTCACATCGACATTTGGAGGGGTGGATCTTGTGGCTTACACTTTACAGAAGGGGAAACTGAGGTGCTGAGGGCTGAAAGAACTTGCCCAAGGCCCCACTGCTGGTAAGTGGACGGAGCTGGCTTCACCAGGGACTCTATAATCCATGCCCTTAACTCCGGGCTTGCTGCCTCTTATCCCCAGGTGTGGGAGGCTGCGAAAACCACATCTGGGAAATAGTTCAGGGTGACTCCCAAGCACACGGGCGAGAATTTCTCCAAATCTCTTCTTTGACTTTGATTTCAAGGGCTGAGTTTGCAGTCGCTGACTTGGGAAAGTCCTTTCCTCCACTTTTCCATCTCAACTTCTCCCTGGGAAGCTGAAGGCTGCCATGTTTTGACTTGTCCCCAGAGCACCCTGCTCTTTTCAAAGGCATTTTATAAATCTAATGAAATAACAGGGATCCAAATAAGCTGTCCTTCCCAGGTTTGTGGTCTTGAGACAAGCTCCCCTTGAGATTTGCTCCCTTTTCTCAGCCTGACACCTCCCTCTCTTAAGGGAAAATCATCTGCACTGTGCTCATCACCTGTTTTGTCTCCTTTTAGAAAATGCCAAGTGCGCATCTCCATATTTGGTCCTCCAAAGGACCAGAAAGCCTGCAACAGAGGCTCAATTCAGAGAGTGGAGGGGTCCTGGCAGGTCTGAAACCAGATGTTGCCCATCCTTCCTTCTTTCCTTCCTGCCTTCCTGCTCTCTCTCCCTCTCTCTCTTTTCTTTTCTCCTTTCTTTTTGTTCCCTCCTGTTTCTTTTTCTCTTTTCTTCTTCCTTCCTTGATTTTTTTTTTTTTTTTTTATTGCACCCTGGACTGTTCACTAGACCATTCCACAACTTGGGTGGTGATGGAATGACTGTGGCTCTCCAGGGCTAACAAAGAGCTGTTGTCAGTGTGATGTGCATCTTGACGTTGATAAAATGCAGTCTACAGCCTTTGCAATAACACAGCTGTTGACCTTGAGTAGCTCGGGATTTTGAAAATCCACTGAACCTGGACAGTCACCTCCCCCCGGAACTAGGCCAGCCAGATTAGTTGGAGCTCCTTATGTGTGGACAGGAACCTTCCCAGTTAGGCCTCATGGAAAACAGAGCTGGGAACTAGAAATCCGGGAAGGAATGGAGGCCCTTGGTATGAGAGTAAGGCCGGTTGGTCTCAATATCTCCATCTCTCTCCAAGATACACATACACACACACACACACACAGTCCAACTTTGCTTCCTCCCTCTCAGCATCTCTACTTCCTCTCTGCACACCTGTTCCATTATCCTGTCTACTGGCCGGCTTCCTATTTCCTCATGGGTTCTGCTTTCCCATCACTCTTCCTTGCAGAGGGTCCCCATTGGATGCCCAGCCCCTGAACCCACAGGACTTCCTGGCTTCTGCATTTATCCTCAGCTGACTGCCTTTTTCTGCGATGTCTATTCAAATCCCTGAGAGGTGAAGATCACAGCAGTGCACTGCTGGCCCCCCTTAGCTTGACTGCTGTGGGGAGCCGTTTATGCTGAGGACAGGGATCCCCAGCCTAAGGGCAGGTGTGGGCTGGTTGGCTGAATGAAATATCTTTGGTGCCACTAAGATTGTGCAGTGGGGTCTGATTATACACTAGGGCCACCCTATCTCAGTAATTCAAGCACACAGAGAAGAGTTCATCACACATAGGTGTAAGTTAAGGTATTTAGTTCATGATATTGAACTAATCAGATGAAAAAGAAGGTCTTCCAAATTGGATGAGAATTCTTAAAACCACTTGAAGAGGAAAGACAAGATGGTTAGTTGACGGGGCTGCTCAAAATGGAACACTTTTCTCAGTCAGTTATACATTCAAGAAATGTACAGGGAGGGTCCAGTACTGACATAGCTCTCAACATCGGATTATTTTGGAAAGGGAATGTAAAAAAAAAAAAAAATACCATTTAAAATTGCACCCCCCAAAATAAAATACTTAGGAATAAACCTAACCAAGGAGGTGAAAGACTTACATGCTGAGAACTATAAAACATTAATAAAGGAAACTGAAGATGATTCAAAGAAATGGAAAGCTATCCCATGCTCTTGGATTGGAAGAATCAATATTGTTAAAATGGCCATACTACCCAAAGCAATGCATAGATATAATGCAATCCCTATCAAAGTACCCATGACATTTTTCACAGAACTAGAACAAATAATCCTAAAATTCATATGGAACCATAAAAGACCCAGAATTGCCAAAGCCATCCTGAAGAAAAAGAACGAAGCAGGAGGCATAACCCTCCCAGACTTCAGACAATACTATGAAGCTATAGTAATCAAAAGAGCATGGTATTGGCACAAAAACAGACATATGGATCCACGGAACAGAACAGAGAGCCCAGAAATAAACCCACACACCTACGGTCGATTAATCTTTGACAAAGGAGGCAAGAATATACAATGGGAAAAAGACAGTCCCTTCAGCAAGTGGTGTTGGGAAAGCTGGACAGCTGCATGTAAATCAATGAAGTTAGAACACACCCTTACACCATGCACAAAAAACCCCTCAAAATGGCTTAAAGACTTAAACATAAGACATGACACCATAAAACTCCTAGAAGAGATCACAGGCAAAACATTCTCTGACATACACTGTACCAATGTTTTCTTAGGTCAGTCCCCCAAGGCAACAGAAATAAAAACAAAAGTAAACAAATGGGACCTAATCAATATCTGATAATTTTGTTTTAAAGCACCAAAAAAAGAGGGTCACTATTAGTCCCAAAGCTCTATAGGTTAAATGACTTATTTTGTGAGTCATCCAATTCAGTACTGATAACTTTCTGCTTGTTTTTACAGAGAACTCAGGTTACCCTCCTGGCTGATTTCTGACAGAAAATAAAACCCTTCACATGAAGCTGAACCACATGCATCGGCTTTGCCTAACTGTCTGCCGGGCTTGTTTTTCCAGCTAGGGGCAGTGATAAATTGGTACCCACATATCGACATGCTGGCCCTGGTGATGGATACAGCACACAGCTGAGAGATGACAGGCTAGGGGTAGGGTACAAACTATAACCAGTAGCCTTTTTCCTGAGAGGAAGGTAACTTGGCAGCTATGCTAGAGTCTTCCAATTTCCTGTGCAGGTTTATTCTCCACTCTTTTGTACTCGGCTCCATCCCCGGAAAAGTTGACTAATATGACCTATATTAGTGAGTTCCTTTCATCATTGGGTTTCTGGGTGGGCTTGAATAATGGGGGAGAATGTTTATTACCCTGGGACCTTTCCTTGGGAGGGAGGGGTATCACCACAGGTAGGCAGAATTCCCCAACCAAAGGTTACAGCCTCTGCCAGGTGGTCCTCTCCAACCACAGACCCTCACCTGGCTCCAATACCTGCTTCCTCCTTCCTCTCCTTTCTCCGTCTGGTCCAGGATGGCAAGAGACACCCTCATCACTATTCCTGGGAAATTCCCCACCTCTGATGGTTGCACTTATACCCTGTCCCCACCTTTATAAATAGTCTCTTTATTAAACTCTCCTCAAATTACCCAATTTCAGTAGGTCATCTCTTTTCTGCCAGGATTGCCTCTCATAAAGAACGGAAGGGAGGAGGCCTCTGGCTGCATTTGGACCAGATGCTCTAAGTTGCAGGGATCACTGTCCTGGACTCACTGTTTAAATATTGGGGAAAGTCCTGATGGAAATTTTTGGAGAGTACATTTTTAGAGAATTGCCGAGTTCAGCAGCCCGAGAAGAAAAGGACACAGAGATTTTGGGCCCACGTACGGCAGCTCTCTCATTAACACAAAATGAATTCACTTTACTTTGCTTCTGAATATGGAGAGCCCCACACAGAAATAAAGACATATGCGCTGTCATACCAGAAGCATCTTGAAACATGAGGGAGCATACGGAAAAGTCCTTGAAGAGGTCTTTCCCAATTTTTCTCAACCGGCACATTTTACAGGAAAGCTCTAAACTCTCACTAAAACAATGGATTAAAAAAATGAGATACCCTCCAGTTTCGCCATCCATTTGTTTCAACCTTTCAAGATGTGCTTGGAAAAGGGACAATATAAGTTGCAAGGTTCCCAGTGTGAACCAACGTGAAATATCTTGCCTTTGCTGGGAAAATATTTTTTAATTTTCCAATGCATTCTGACCTACTGCTGCTACAAGGTAGGAAAACATCACTGTCGAAAAAGAAAAGGAAACCATTCACATGCCAAAGATGATGGTGTTTAAAACAATAAAGCCAGCCCTGGGTTAATAAGCACAGCCCACTTATAAATTTATTCTTCTTTTGGTTTGTGATGCAAGGAGATATCAAATCATAAAGACCTTCCGCGTGCTTTAGAAAAACAGAGATTATAAATCTTGGAGACCTACTTTGCTGTCAAATTGGTGGGTTGGTTCTTTTTGAAAGCTGTCCTTGAATTACCATGGTGGGTATGTCCTTCAAGAAAGCCCCAGGGTTATTCCCCAAGAAGCCTTCTCTGACCCCTCTCTACTTAGTTTGGGGTAAGTGTCCCTTCACTGAGTTCCCTGACCATCCTTTTTGTAGAACCTTGTAGCATGACCTTGAAATACTGAGTCTTCCTGAGTCCCTGAGGTCAGAGGGAACTTCTTGTTTACCCTGAAACTATCATGCCTAGCACAATGCATGTTATCCAAGAGATGTCCAATAAATTCCTGTGCAATTAATCTTTAATTCGAGAAAATAACAACATCACAATAGCAGTCCTTTAGAATCTCAACTGGAGATTATCAAGAAATGGCAAATAAGCTTTAACAAGTGGGCTAACCCTGGTCAATGGGTAACAATTTCCCGGTGGGCCCTGCATTAACCCAGACCTGGGAGTCACAGCCATGCTTGGGAGGAAAGGCAAATATTGATGAATTAATGATGTCAGCCGTGGACCCAGAATTGGGGAATGATGTCAAGGAGGCTGTGGGTTTGCCATTCCTGTCCTTATAGCCTCAAATCTCTGCAGATCACTTATGTGAAACCATCACAAGGAAATTCACTACGATGCAAAGAATGGTAAAATCAGCACTGCCCCAACCTATTTAGGGTATTGTGGGCCTGCAGTCTAAAAACAGAAACTAGCTCACGTCCAAACCAATTGTTCTTCGTGGCGCACAGAGAGCATATTAGGAACGGGCCTTCATAAAGCTCTGAGTCAGGCTGGTATCCCCCAGGTGACTTTGAAAGCTGTAGGTCTGGAAGCGCTTTTACCTATGGCTTCTTTGTAAAATTTGATTAACTATTTTCAATAAGTTTTTCTATCATCCCCGGTTGAAAGTTGCAAGCGTGTTGCATATGTAAAAATATAAATGTTTGACTCATCTCGCCTGGGGAAATGCTGACGAAGCCAGGGGGGTGTGTGCTCCTGTTTCGGTAGATGTCTCCCTAAGCCCCAGTTAATCTTGACATTTCCCCCGCATTTCCATGCCATCTCAGACAAGCTGGAGTTGGATATCCTTCTGACCCTGGGACACCCCTCAAGTCCACGTCAAGGAGAACGGGAGGTCGGCGTGGTGCATTGCTGGCTCTGAGCCATGACCTTTTGACACAGCATCCGCATTCCCGGGCCGGTCAAGGTCTTTGTATCAGATGGATCCTGGCTGACTGAACTGGAGAAGGCAGCCAGTTGGAACTTGGGCTTCAGCTGTAACTTCTGCACTCCTGCTGGAGCGGTCATCGAGCCCGGTTGAGGATCCGGATGAATCGTCCCCGCCTGCCCTGAGCGTCGCCTGGGTGACACCCACCAGCGACGGTGAGAGATCTGTCCTGGCCGGAGATGTGAAGTGATTTGTGGCACTGGGACTCTGACACTGCTGTGAGCCCTGTGCTCTTGACAAGCCACACGTGAGACAACACAACACCCCGCGTGCCAGAGACATAGATTCACAGGCTGAACTGTTTCCTCTTTCTTGACATAACGTGCTGTGACAGAGTGACAGAAGAGAGCATTTGTGTGCATAAAACCCCCATGGCCGACAGGAAATGGACACCTCCCCAGAGTTTGCCTTCCTTCTTGGAAGGAATCACGGGCGGATGTCACAGAAGCCTCTGCTGCTGGGGCTGAGGTCACATGGACTTCAGCAGTTCTGAAATAAGGTCCCCAAAAATGGGTGGCCAGGGCTTGGCTCCTGATGGAGTGGTGGTAGAGGGAGCTAGGCGCTCAGAGACACTTGGATCTGGGCTCGGGTGCAGGGTTCTTTCATTTTGCCCAAATATTAGTCCATATTCTCTCTCTTTTTTTTCTTTTTAAATTGGAGTACAGTTGCTTTACACTGTTGTGTTAGTTTCTACTGTACAGCAAAGTGATCAGCTATACACGTACATGATATATCCCCTCTTTTTTTGGATTGCTTCCCATTTAGGTCACCACAGAGCATTTCTTTCTAAACAATGGTTTATTTATTTATTTATTTATTTATTTAAATTAATTAACTTATTTATTTGGCTGCACCAGGTCTTAGTCGTGGCAGGCGGGATCTTCGTTGCCGTGTGTGGGATCTTTTTTCTTTTTAGTTGGGGCATGCGGGATCTTTAGCTGCGGCATGTGGGATCTAGGTCCCTGACCAGGGATCTAACCCAGGCCCCCTGCATTGGGAGGGCGGAGTCTTAGCCACTGGACCACCAGGGAAGTCCTCCATATTCTCTTAAAATGACAAATCAAGTCAGACTTGGATACTGGAACCTTGATGAGCCAACTGTAAAAAAAATATCAACTCTCCCTCTGCATGTTATCCCTTCTTCCTTGTTTTTCTTCTTTCTGTTACATCCCCTGCACACACGTTACCCACAACACCAGAGATTGATCGACAGATACCACAGAGGACATCACAAAAACGGACAAGGGAAATCTGACCACTTATAACCGTGCTGTTCCAGATACATGAGGATTCGCGTGGTATTTCTGGTAGAAGGATCCTGAGGGTCAGCTTGTATATTGTTAAATAAGCCAGTTGACTTATTTCAGAGGTATATCAATATTGCTCTGAAAAAAGTTGATGCCAGGACCCTCTGCCAACCTGGGACATCACACAGGGCAGATGTTGGCCAATCACAGCCCAGGGGCCAATTCCAGCCTGCAGCCTGCTCTTGTAAATAAAGTTTTATTGGCACACAGCCACACCGATTCATTCCTTTATCTTCGGTAGCTGTTTTCACACTACAGTGGCAGAAGTGAGTAATCGAAAACAGAGATTACATGGCCTGTGAAGCATAAGATATTAGCTATTTGGCCCTTTATAGAAGAATTTGCTGACTCCTGAACTAGACAGTGAGGACTTCCAGTTCACCTGTTAAAGCTCCTAAGAAAGCCAAGCTCTGTTGAAGACAAACACGGCCCCAGGACGTGTGCCATGTGGTCATACTGGACTCATGAAAAAAACAGACAAGGGCCAGCTCTCAAAAAAGATGGAAAGTTTCACCAGTCCCACCTTCCTGTCGTAGCTGAGATAACTCTACCTGCTATAACACATGAACTTCAAAGTCACTGAGGCCTAACACAAGTTTATCTCTTGTTCCTGTAATGCCTTACTGCCTAGAGGGAGGCCTGCTCCATGCAGATATTCAGAGATCCAGGCTAGTTCCATCCTGAGGCTCATTCCATTGTTTAGAACTCAGTCACGTGACCACATCTAACAATTACAGATGCGGCCAGGAGAAAAGGCAAAGAGGCTGGTGAACATTTAGCTATAGGACCTATCCCAAGACCCTAACCTGTCCCATCTCTCCTCCCCTTCCTCCTCCTTTCAGAGCATCATGGTCTTTCCTATCAGAAAAGAAGGCACAGGCATAATCCTTGCTCAGTCTTCACTGATAGATACATAATGTGATACCCTCCCTAGGAGGAGATCCATCCTAACAGAATACTGTGTGATGCTCAACTCAGGAAAGAAGGCCATGTATCAAACATGTTCATTTTCATTCTACTTGGCTACATGTTAGAGTTAAGGATCTGTTCTGGGCAAAGAAAGTATTTAATACATTGTCCACTTTACAACCCATAGAGGCAGTTTTCCTATAACAATAAAATCATTACAGGTTTTTACTTGTAGCCCTCTTGCAAAGTGTTGGTCATAGTTGGTGCTTTTTTGCCACTGAATCTTTGATGAGGAAATAAATTCAATTGTAACATTTTAATAATTTGTTTTGCTAAGTGTTTTCTAGGAATACTTTTGAGGCCAAATGTGTCAGCTACTTATATTAGCTTGGTTTAAAGTAGCCGTCTCCTATAACAGCACTGCTCCGGGTAATTTCTTCCCAGGACACCTGGACGTCTTTCAGGTGGTAGTGCCTTCAAGTCTTCAGCTCTACAACCTAACTCTAAAAGCCTTGACCTCAGTCCATCCACGTTAGGGTTGATAAGACAGCTCACTTGGGAAGAATGAACACAATCAGTTACAAACATTAAAATCTTTGACAACATACACACTATAACAGCTAGGCAATATTTAAAAAATAAATAAATAAAAGGAGGCCATAGCAAGAGCCCAAGACCAGGAATGAGGAGACCCTGGCTGGAGAGTCTGCTTTTTCACCAGCTCCTTTGCTAAGCCCCTTCCTTCCTCAGCTCAGTGTAAACGGTGTAACCGTTTGGGCGTCCACGGTCTATCTTTCACAGATTCTATGAATCTGGGAAGAAATTCCTCACGGTGGAGTTTGATGTCTCAGTGGGAGATATGTTTTAGAATGCCATTCTCAATTTCAGTGCACAAAAGCAAAAGACAGGCCCACTTCCAGATCAGACTCAGGCTAAAGGAGAACCCGCAATAAATATTTCGCAAAGGAAAACAAAGGAATATATTATCCTGCCCCCCAAAGGGAGCCCCAGTGACTGCTTCTCCAACAGCAAATGGTTTTATAAGCAATCAGCGTAATTTTATTATTTCAGGTACTGTTCACAACATTGCCACGAAGAAATCACAATTCGATGAAATTAATTTAGCCATCACAGGAAGGATAAAGAGAAGCTCAGAAGGGTATTCATTTGATAAATAAAATATATTTTAGAAGAGAATATTATGGTAATCGCTATGTATTAATGCAAACTTCTTTAGGGTTTGCAGGATTTAAATGCACATTTTCTCCCAACTAAATAAACATACATATTTGAGGAGCCTGGTCTAAAATATTAACAGTCCGTCTGCACCAGAAATATTAGTCCTTTCCTCCTTTTCTGCCTGCTTCTGTCAGGAAGCCACAGAGCATACAACGGCAGCGCCTAGCTAACCATGTAATTGATAACTCCCTACTCGACTCACTGTTGGAATCTGTCAGTTAAGGTCTAAAGATACATACACACCACTGTGAAAATGGACTTACACAAGCCCGTCTGCAGCCCAGGAAGGGCCTGAATGCAGTCGACATCCTGCTACTTAATTGGTCGGGGCCAGCTAACCAGCACACACGTGTATTCTAGCAATGGCTTGCTGTACTATGACTCTTTTTGACAGACCTATTTAGTGAGGAGGAGGGTTTTTTTTTTTTCCCCAGATAATTGCTCAAAATCATGCTTTCAAAGTCAAAGTGATTCAAACTTGCCTGTCTGTATTTTGCAAATACACAAGTTGGAAGGAATGCAAATGCACATCCCTATTTCTCAGGCAGATGCACAACAGAGGCTGTTTTTGTATTTTGTTTTTCCTCCTCGGAGCGATGAAGGAGAACGAATTCAAATCCCACAGGGTTTAGACCAAGCCTGGTGTGGCTTCTTTGGGGCCAGAACCCACAGAAGGCATGAGTCACCCAACCTGGGCCCAGGGCCCGTCAGGGAGCGATGGTGAATCTGACATCCCGCCAGTGAAAAACCGGGACTCTCAATGCCCTTTGAGGGCTTCCCCAGCAGAGCAGAGGGTTGTAGCATTCAGATCTACTGGAAGTCTGGAGGAGCCATTTAACTTTTCGAGTGGCGCCTGGCATAGTGAACAGCGCCAAGTGCTTCGAAATTAAACCATCTTCAGGGTAGTGCAGGGAAATGACTTCACTCCTGTACTCTGCCCCTCATCATAAAAAGAGAGCTGTGTGTATCTACCTCTAGGGGTTCTTGTGGATTTAAATGACACTCACTAGGAAAATCACCCTGAATGTGGATGTATAGACATCTCCTGGCTTTGTCCCTGCTCCCTCTGCTTGGCTCTGAAGGCTTCTGTGTGCATTTCCCCCCTCCCCCGCCTCCCTTGGCATTCTTGAATATTCACATAGAGACCATGAAATGGCTCAGGCACTAACAAGCACCAAGAAATTCTAATAAGGGAAGAAGAGAGAAGTGCTGGGAGGTGTGGATGAAGCAGTTTCTGACGGCGAGCATACCAGTGACGTCATGTACACCACGTGCGGATTTCAGGAAAGTCCAGGAGCCCAGGGTCCTCCCTGTGAGGACAAGGGCTTGACACCCCTGAATCCACAGGAATAGTTTTCATGAGGCTTCGAGGGCCCTGGAAAGTACGATTGCATTATGTACAGAAATGCCCCATGACCATGCAGCAAAGAGCCCCTTAGCGTAGATCCTTAGGATCTACGCACAAATCAAGACTCAAAATGTGAGGTCAGTCCCGGGACCTTATATAACTCTATCTTGACATTTCTGAAGGTAAATAAAACTGAGAAAACGTGACCTTTCCCCTACTGTAGGAGCACAACCCCACAGAATTATAGAACCCTACTCTTTAAAACTTAGAGACGACTTTCAAGAAAATACTCTCCTACTCTGCTTTTTCAGAAGATGGTGAAAATGAGCTCTTCCGCAAAAATACTTATTTGAGAGGCAGTGTGTTTAGTAGCTAAACCAGGACTTCTCTCTCCTTGGGAGAACTGAGCTGAATAAGGAGATCTGGTCCCACTTTCAAGGTCAAAATTTGGATCCTGACTCAAAATGCCACGCCTGGTTCCCATGACTCTTTAACTATGGGACGATCAGACGGGCTATTATCTTCCCCACTGCCGGGATACCCAAATAGGACCCTGCGAGATGGCAGCAGGTAAAAATGCTTTGTAGACCACTAAATAAATATATAAATAAATGATTAGTGTTTTAGTTGAGGCTGGATTGCCGGGCAGTTAATTCAATTAACTGCGGCACAATTAATTGTAAAAGTTGAGGTTCGGCTCTGACATTGCCAATTCAAGCGGCGTCGCGTAGGCTCGGTTACAGCAAGAGAATAAAATTAGCCGTAAGAGTGTTTATCTAACATATTTTAAAACGTGAAAAATGGAAACGCTGAGGAAAATCAGTCATGTTTGGCAACCTCTGCCTCAGTTTCTCCGTCTGTAAAACAGAGCTGATGTGACCTACTTCGCGATGAAGATGGATAACCCCAGAGGCTGTAAAGGTGAAGGGTAATGACGGTTCAGCATGGGTTTGGGGTGGGAGTCTGGAGTCAGCGTGGCCACGGGCTGACTGAGCCCACATAATACCTCCAGTTCTATCAGTCACGTCTCCCGGACGAGGGCGAAATCACCAATGCAGTTGCTCTCTGGAGACGCCGACGCTACCGCCCAGGCTGAGAAAGAAAGGCAGAAGCTGTGGGCCACCAGGGACCCTCGCAGGCTCCTCCGCACCTCCCGTCTCAGGTGGGCTGCATGGGTTTCGAGAAATGGGTGCTGCTTGTGGTCGTAGGGACCTCTGAGGAGCAAGACGCCCCGCCCCCTAATTAGTAGAAGCTTCCATGTGACCCGTCTCTGCTTGCTTCGCTGGCTGGAACTTTTGTGAAACCCCTCCAGGAGGCTCAGCCAGGTCATACTGATTCTGGGCACTGAGGGCCTTTAACCTGCCCCTAATCCAGTCCTAAGCCAAAGCTGGCTAGAGGGAGCATGCCCTTCCCCAACACAGTGGCTACGGCATCAAAGCACCTCCACGGAGGAGCCCATCGCCCGCTTACCCCGAAACAGATACACGAAGGGCTCATTGCCTCAGCGCTGCCATTTTTAAAAATTTTAGAGAAACACTTCCGCTGCTAATTTTATGCTCACAGTGTCCCTTGGAATCATCTTAGTTCTTTCTCTTAGCTGTAACCAAGTCTACCTGATGTGAGGTTGTGGGAATTGGCAACAATACTATATTGCTGTTGATGTTTGTAATAGTAGCTGTTTTTACTTGGAGCTGCAACAATTCCTAACTAAAATAAACAAAAAAAGACTTGAAGGAAATCAACTAAAATTCAGGGGTTAATGTTCTTTGCAGCACTGTTTACAATAGCCAAGTCATGGAAACAACCTAAATGTCCATTGACGGATGAATGGGGAAAGAAGACGGGGTACATATATACAATGAAATATTGCTCAGCCATAAAAAAGAACAAAATAATGCCACTTGCAGCAACATGGGTGGACCTAGAGATTATCATACTCAGTGAAGTAAGTCAAAAAGAGAAAGATGAATATCATAGGATGTCACTTATATGTGGAATCTAAAATATGACACAGATGAACTTATTTACAAAACTCACACACATAGAGAGGAAGACTGATGGCTGCCAAGGGGGAGGGGGGTGGGGGAGGGATGGAGTGGGAGTTTGGGATTAGCAGATGCAAACTAGTATATATAGAATGGATAAACAATAAGGGCCTACTGTTTAGCACAGGAAACCATATTCAATATCTTGCGGTAAACCATAATGGAAAAGAACATGAAAAAGAATGTATATATATGTATAACCGAACCACTCTGCTGTACAGTAGACATCAACACAACATTGTAAATCAACTATACCTCAATAAAATAAATTTAAAAAAATAAAATAAAACATAGGGGTTATCTCTGGGTGTTGGGTCTGTGGACGGCTCGTTTCACCTCTCTGGGTGCTTCTTGCTCTGTGTTTTCAAATGTTCTAAAATGACATGGATTCTTTTTGTTAGCCCTTTAGGGCGACCCACAGTTCATGCAACATAGAACAAAATGAGCCCTGCATGGTCATCTGGGGCAAAAATATACTTGCTGTGTCTGGATTCGAAAACGGGAGATTGGAGTTCTGAGCAGCTGGGACCAAGGCTGCCCACCAAGGGGGCCAGATGCTAATGAAGGTGGATGCAGTTTTTTATATCCTGATCTCATTCCAGCTTGAAGATGTGGTGGGGATAATAAGGGGAAGAGGAGATGAGAGGGAGATCAAAATGTAGCTGAGAAAATAACAAGGTTTGGAGAAGATGTGGGGAAATTGGAACCCTTGAACATGGCTGGTGGGAAGGCCAAAATGGTGCAGCTACTATGGAAAACAGTTTGGCAGTTCCTCAGAAGTTAAACACAGAATCACCAGACGATCCAGCACTGGGTGTATACCACGCCTAGGTCTCTATCCAAAAGAATTGAAAACAGGTGTTCAAACAAATACTTGCACGTGAATGTTCACAGCAGCACTATTCACAATAGCCCAAAGGTGGGAGTAACCCAAATGTCCATCTATGGATGAACGGATCAATCCAATGTGGTATAAACATCCAATGGAATAGTATGCAGCCAGAAAAAGGAAGGCAGTACTGACACAGGCTACAACGTGGATGAACCTTGAAAACTTTATGCCAAGTGAAAGAAGACAGATGCGAAAGATCACATATTGTATGACTCCTTTTATACGAAATGACCAGAACAGGCAAATCCATAGAGACAAAAAGCAGACAGGTGGCTGCCAAGGGCTGGGAGGAGGGAGGAAAAGGGAGTGACTGCTTAATGGATAAAATTGGTTTTATTGTGGAGTGGTGAGATACTGTGGAACTAGATAGAAGCGGTGGTGGCACAAAATGTTGATGGTGCTAAATGCCACTGAATTGCTGACTTCAAAAGGGTTTGTTTTATGTTACCTGAATTTTACCTCAATTGAAAAAAAAAAAAGCAGAAAAAAATAGTATACCTGAAGTTTGCTTGCCTGTAGGTGTGTCTGCTGTTTCCCAGAAAGCACCCTTCCCAGAGGGGAGCTGGGGGTGAGGGTCACCTGGGAGCGTGTGTCTGCAGAGGGCAGGGGAGGGGGGCCTGCAGGACGGCCACAGGCTCGCGGGTGCCTTCCCCAGCCTTGGACAGCCAACGGCCAGGGCTGACCTCCTTGCCTCTGCTGGAATTTCCTTCCTCTGAGTCCTCCCAGCAGGTTCAGCTTTCACCATTTTCCTTCTTCCAGCCCCTCACGCCTACCACTTGTGTTTATATAAAAATTATATATGAAACTCCTTAGAGAAAAAGCAATGAAGAAATTCCCCCAGCTGAGGGCCTATGTGGAGAGGGGGGCTCTGTGGTGGGTTTCTAGGAAGGAAAACTCAAGTCGGGGGAGTGGGGCAGGCTCATTCAGCCCGTCTCCTTATGGCTTCCGCTGTCTGATTTGATTGGGGGTAAGGGACGAGGACAGGAATAGGGCCAACCCAAGAGCTTCTGTTAGGCAAATAAATCTTGTCTGGAGGGTTTCAGGGCCTCTGAGGATCTACTAGGCCTCCTGGTTCCCCGTGGGAGGCCGTTTAGATTCAGGGCCTGAACTTGTCTGACAATCACCGTTCTTCCGAGTCCTTGGTGGCTTGCCTGCCTGCCTGCGTAAGTCTTGCCCAAAGGAGTGGTTCCAGACAACCTCTTGATTCAAAGATGTGTAGGGGACCTGAAGTACCACTTAGAGGGGCAAGAGGAGGACAAAACGGCTGTTATAAGAAATTGCCTAAAGGCCGCAAAGAGTTGCTATGATGCACCGTGTGTGCCGACCTGATTCTCCCAGACCAGAGGCAACTTCTCGGATGAGCTTGGGCACTCATTCAACAAAACCAAACCAACCAACCAACCAACCAACCAACCAACTGAGGGGTCAGCTCTTAACCAGCTGCTTCCTTTTGGGTGGGACTAAGATAAAGAAAGGGACATGGGGTGGGGCACACGTATTTTGGAGATAACGACCCTCTGCCCTCCCTTCTCACGTCTGAGTCAGGCACTGAAGAGACAGAGCAAACATCAGCATGAAGACTGGCCTCGTGGAAAAGTACTGAAAACGGAAGTTGCAGTCACGAGACCCAGTGTCGGGGAGAGGGAAGGAATAAGTGTCCGCCACCCCTGCTCCAGTATGCCCGGGCATCTTCTCTTTGTTATTTCTTTTGGCGTCGTGCTACTCCAGGGGCGGGGGGCAGTCTCCCTGGTATGGATGTTAGCGCCTGGAGGTGCCAAGGCCATGGTGCTCACACGGTGAGGCTTTCCTGACCGAGATCCCCAACCCAGCTGCATCCTTGAGGCTGAGGTTTCAGCCCTGAGGCCAAGTGTGCCCGCCCCTCCCAAGGCATCAGGCTTTCATCCTCTGCCACGTGGGTCCCTTCTTCAGAAATGACTTGCTCTGCTGGCCTCCCAGGCTACCTGTATCGCGTGCCGTGTGGCTCTGTTCGCCACAGGGCCACGCACATCACGTGCTCCGGATCTGAGACTCTGACCACACAGCCTTGAGTGCTGGGGGTGGCGTGAGGACCCGGCAGACCAAGAGCAAAAGCAGCCTCACTGGTTCTCATTTCACAACTGCCTGAAAATGAAGGGCAGAAAGAAGTAGGTGTGCTTCACAAGATGCTGGCTAGATTAAAGCGTGCAAGGCGCTCTGCAAGGAGAAAAGCCCTTACTCATCCATCCATCCATCCAAAAGACAGTGACTGAGTGCCTTCCCTTGTGCCAGGAACTGTGCAGGACAGCCAAGGATGGGCAAAGAAGACCCAGTTTTGAAATCTGTATTTGCACAGAAGAGCGTTCCTTAATGTTGCTAGACCCTGGAGCGGGGGAAGGGGCCAAATGCAATGTTGTAAGGAAGTGGCATCTCCGAGGGGGGTTTCGCAAGGTCCCCAAGCACGGGCAGCTCGAAGGGCGGGAGGACGTCCAGGGAACCAGGGCGGCAGGGACTCCGGGTGGGGGAGGTGCGACAGGTGGCTGCTGATATTGTTGGAAGAGGAGTTTTGCTCCCGATGGGGAAGGCCCTTTGGATCTGGGAGCCAAGGGTCTTGCCTAATCCCTCCCACTCTCCACAAGGCTGCCAGGACTGTTCTAAAAATTGAATCCCATCACTGTGTAGAGTTCCTTGTTCATAAGTCTCAAGTGGCTCCATGTTGCTTATGGATAAAGCCCTTCTCTACACTATGCGTTCCGATGGGGGCGGTGACACCTCCGGCGGGGGGTGGGGTGGGGTGAAAACTGGTTTTGGGGGAGGCAAGGAAGGAAGAGGAGAAAAAAATGTTTGCCGTTTGAATGTTTAAAGCACAGCTATGCATACAGTCCAGAAACAGACATGCAGTATATCTGTGGTATTAAAATTTCATGGGCGGGGGCGATTGGGAAAATCATGTCGGAAAAGGCTCCTGGGGGTGGGAGGCGATAATGAAATACAACGCTGAGAAAGACTCTAGGCCAGGGTTTCTCACCTCAACACTATGTACATTTGGGCCGGGATCATTCTCTGTTGCTAGGCGCTGTCCTGTTCATTGTAGGACGTTAAGCAGGATCCCTAACTTCTCCTCCTTAGATGCCAGGAGCCCTGTCTCCTGACCTGTGACAACCAAAAGTGTTTCCAGCGTTGCCAGACGTCCCCCGGGAGTAGGGATTCAGCCCCAGGTGGGGGACCCCTGGATTAGATGAGGTCCTTCTTGGAAGCGCTCATTCGACGACAACTAGATCATAAAGCTTAACAATGTTGGATTTTGCGGGAGTTGGGGGTGTCTTTTATTGGCAGCTGTGCATTCTGAGGGAGCGCCAGGCAGGTCTAGCGTTGAAATGGAGAATGACCAAGTAAAAGGAGAGACCCAGCCATGCCAATGAGAGAGGCCTTTCCAGGAAGGTCTCATCAGGAGAGAGGCAGGGCTTAGGGATCAGAGCCAGCAAGCCTAGAAACGTCCATCTCGCTCTGCGGCCAGAGAGGCCTCATTCAATTCCGTGACTGCACTGGTGGAGCTGCACTTGCAGCTGTGAATTTCAAGGCCTCCCTGGGCCTCCTGTGGGCAGGAAGCTGGGGTAATAAATTATCTCCGCTTCCTGGCTTGGGCTGTGGACCTTGGGAGGTTACACCCTAAACATCCCATCTGGAGGGCGGAAAGCTGGGGGACCCAACACCAGAGACGGGGCATGGGTCTCCGTTTTGGCCACGTGCAACTAACTGCCAACAGCGTTAGCCATTTAGGTTGAGCAATTTCCATCAGGTAAGGTTTCCTATGACAGTCACATTAGGCTTTTGCTAAATCAAAAAAAAAAAAAAAATTGCAATAATTCCTCGTGCATCACATGATACTTTTAAAAATAATATATGGCTTATTTTGGTGGATAATCATAATACTGGGGCCTGGTTCTGGAAAGTGAAGCCTCACCTCACTGCAGAACTTGAGTCGGAGTGATTTCCTTCTTTCCTAAGACTCTTTGCAAAGCGAGTGCAGCATGACGCAAATGTTAGGGGAGAACCCACGTGCTGTTCAATTAAGACGTTTATTGATGTGACACATAAAACTCTCCTATTTTATTATCTGGACTGGAAGGTGGTTATTTCTTTAACTGCTTTGCTTCTGTGCATCTGTGGGATCCTTAGAGATGGTTTTTCTCTTGCACAAATCCTAAAGAATCAGTCCTCTGATGAGTGAGCTTTCCTTCTTTTTTCTTCGTTCTACATTCCTTCATTTTGTATCTCCCTCTTTCTTTTCCCTCCTTCTGTACTCCTGTATTAACTAGGTTGAGTTTTCTTGCTAGAGTTTGATTTGTGAAATCACACTGCACGTTCAGAGGCAGAAGTGGGGAGAGTACATATTTTAAAGGCAAGGTGTTTTGAGAAAGGTGAAACATTTTAGAAGGTCATTTTAAACATTCAACATGAATGTTGTGTGAGTTATGTCTTGCCAGGGAAAAAGAAAGCAAACTAATAATACAAGTATCTTGAAATAATCCCAGGACTGGTCATATTAAAAGAAATAAATGAGCCAACGGAAAAAAAAGTGCAAAATTCTACACATGCGTATTTCTCCCTAGCTGGAAAAAGAAATTTCCCAATTCTGTTTACCAGCGGAGGTGCGGGCCCTCAGCTCACAAGGCTTGGGGCTGCTGCCCCCACCTTCTCGCCCCTGCTTTCCTATCTGCATACGAACCTGTGCTGCTGAAGACACCCAGAAATACGTTCATTTACTTCTTCCTCGGGGACAGATTTCTCAATCAAACTCAGAATTCAAACTTTCATTCGCTAAGACAGTGCTTTGGAAAACCAACCAAAGCAAAGCAAGGCAGACAATGACAAAACCCTAAGGTTTATTCTCATACAATTTGAGAGACTTAGCCAGAAAGAAAAACTCTAAAAAAAAAAGAGAGAGAGAGACAGGAGTCTTCCTGTGCACCAGATATATTATTACAGATATCTGAAGAAACTGACAGATATTTTAAGAACATACAAGTTCCTTTTTGTTGGTTAATTATTTAGTAACTGCTCGCTGTTGTTTAAAAAGTGGAGATCATTCTAGAAGATTGTTTTTCTTCCCTTTATCACCTTCCCAGTCTTCCCAGCTGCTTCCACCAGGGAACTTAAGTACCCAAACGCCAACATGACAGCCCGACTTCTGCAAAGAGGCTTAATTACTCATTACGAGATTCCATCAACACAAGCTCCGGTCTGTGGTTTTGTAATAAAGGCCGTTATCTTTCCTTGGATTTTTCACTCCTTCATAAAGGAGGATGTGGCAGAGATTTCCACAACCCCACTTTAGATGGGAAGGGAATGAGAGGATTGTAATGCATGAATTTGATGTCATTAACAATGCTGACAGCTGTTTAATCCCAATGGAAACAACAGCTGAGTCCCAACTGCGGGAAAAATAATTAACTCTTCAGTGCGTTTGGTGGAAGGGATCATATGAATCAATTACGTGTCTCGTGCCTTTACCTGCAGTTTTTGTCAATTACTCAGCCATTTGGTCGGGAGGCTCCGGCTCTAATAAAATGACAGGAGGCCCTTACAGGCTAGGAGACTTGTTAAGTTCAGAGACCAGATTTATTAAATGGGCCTGTTCTGAGTTTGCCATTAATTAAAATTAAGAACCATTTTTTTTTTAATGCCTCCACTGAATCACAGAGCATAATGAACTAAAGTAAAAGGAAATAATAAAGGGGGAGACCTGGGCGACCCAGTGTCAGGGAGGAGAAGGTAGCTGAGCTGAAAGGGGAAGAAAAATAGGCTCTGCAGCCGAAACAGAAACACAGGGTGGGACGTGCAGCACCCTTGCTCCGTTATGACATGTGCCATTTAATTTAAATGGAACATTTAGACACCTGCCAGTGACGGTAAATTTGCTACTTTTTCACCCATCCTCCCCCAGAGATGATCAGTCTCTGTCTTCTAGGCTTCAGGTTCTCTCTCTTTTTTTTTTTTTTACCCCTGCCTGCTGACTGATATCCTTCCGGTGACTATTTCTACTGCTTTTAATTTGTAAAATATTACAGATATAAATAATGTCTAATTAAGATCCTGCACTGTAATATGTGGCCCTCACTTCACAGCCCCCATCTAATAAAGCACTCCTGGATCCTTTCCATTCATTTATAATGCGAGACTCTGAGCAGATGTCTTAAGTATTCAATGTTACAAACAGCAACATTACATGAATTTAAATCTGGCTCTTTGTCTGAACGCCCCTCCGAGTACAGCAGCTGATGTCCGGGGAGCCCTGTTTCATCTGGAAACGATGTGGCTCCGCCACCTGCCCTAAGCTGCCTCTTTGCTGGTCCCCGGGGAACAACCTGCTCTCTCCCAAGAGGTCTGAGGGTGGAAGGGGAGACCTTCCATCAGATCAGTTTGCTAAAGTGACAGGTGGAGGGAGACAGCTCTGTGTAAACAGCAGGTGGACACGCTCTGACCCTGCCTGGGAAGAACCGTAATGCTCGCGCTCTGAGTGAGTGCTGGACGTTCCCAGTGGATCTTCATTAAAAGTCGACAATGTCTGTGCTGTTATGACCATTTTATTGATGAGGCAACTGAGATCCGGGGAAGAGAAACGAATTCAACTCCTCTCTTGTTAATATTCTACCTAAATGGAACTAAACAGACGTGTGTGTCAAATCCTCAGGTAAGGTCTGAAATCCAGTATCACAAGAAAAGGATACCAGAGATGCAGCTTAACACCTGAACTAGAAATAAAAAATCCCAGGGGATACAGGGCATAAACTAACTATAAGTTTTTGTCCATCCAGCACACTGTCCTTACTTTTTCTTTTTTTTCTTCTGGGAAACACACTGTATTCCAGTTGATCCTGTGGGTCAGTTAGGGTGTTCTATTCCCTTTCCATGATAGGAGACTCATGACCTTGGTTGGCTCACTGAATAGCCTATCTCTTTAAAAAAAAATTTTTTTTTTTATACAGCAGGTTCTTATTAGTCATCCATTTTATGCACATCAGTGTATACATGTCAATCCCAATCTCCTAATTCATCCCACCACCCCCATCCCCCCGCTGCTTTCCCCCCTTGGTGTCCATACGTTTGTTCTCTACATCTGTGTCTATTTCTGCCCTGCAAACCGGTTCATCTGTACCATTTTCTAGGTTCCACATATATGTGTTAATATACGATATTTGTTTTTCTCTTTCTGACTTACTTCACTCTGTACGACAATCTCTAGGTTCATCCACATCTCTACAAATGACCCAATTTCGTTCCTTGTTATGGCTGAGTAATATTCCATTGTATATATGTACCACATCTTCTTTATCCATTCGTCTGTCGATGGGCATTTAGGTTGCTTCCATGACCTGCCTATTGTAAACAGTGCTGCAATGAACACTGGGGTGCGTGTGTCTTTTTGAATTACGGTTTTCTCTGGGTAGAACAGCCTATCTCTTGAGCACAGTGACTGACTCATGGATAAAGCATGTGATCTAAACTGGGCTAGAATCTTCCCTGGGATACAGATATTCTGGGAGGAAATGAGGTCTGCTTTACTGTTATTAATATCATATGACAATGGGAGACTAGTCCTTCTGGCAGCCATCTCTTCCACCAGTAGACAAAATCTGCTACAGAAGTAAGCCAACAGAGACCACCATAGCCAAAGGATGGAAAGAGACAAATAATCTGATTATACATTTGAGCTCCTGGATCCAGCTATGCCTGAAGCCATAGCTCCAAGACATTGTAGCACATGAACCAATCCACTTCCTTTCATCATAAACTATGTTTAATTGCCACCAAGAGTTTGAGTAATATGGGATGGGAGAGGAATGAATAGCACTCCATAAAAGTTCTGCATACGGCGTATCATATACTATTTTTCTAAGTTGTGGTCTCAAGTTAATTCTCAGCAAATTTCTCAAAACTCTGCCATCAGCCATGTTCTTTCTTAGCTCCATGCCCTTCCCCATGCTGTTCCTTCTACCTCAAATGGCTTACTGTTCTGCTTCCCTACTTGGTGAGTTTCTACCTAGCTCAAACATAATCTCTTGGTTGCAATCTTCCCTGGTTTCACTAGATAGTATCAGTTTTCCCCCAAATAAACTATGCGCTGTCTAGAGTAAGACTCACATCCTACTCATCGTATGTTCTCAACAACAAGTACCACACTGGGCATGAGGTCACTATAACTGATATTATTCAAAAATAACTCACAGTGAACTGGAAATTCTGCCTTCAAGGAGGCTTACACTGTACTGGAGAGTGGCGGAGGGGGGGAGACAGAGAATCAAAATTATAACAGGGCACGGATAAATCCGATTCTATAATTGACAGTCAACACAATGATGCTGGTATGAAAAGAGCTAATGGCTTCAAAGGTTGCATTAACAGAAGTAGGATGCTTGGGGTGGAGGTGAAAGGACCATCCCATTGTGTGCTGCTCGGCTCCACCTGGATCTCTGCCCCAGCCCCCAGACTTAAATGGGGACACTGGAGGGACTTGAGCATCAGACTGGTTGAATTACATCACGGTTTTCGTATTACTGTTAATAGCTTTATTGAGATAATAACTCACATACTACACAGTTCACCCACTTAAAATGTACAACTCAATAGTTTTTACTATATTCACAGAGTTGTGCAACGATCACCCAATTTCGCAACATTTTCATGATCACAAAAGGAATCCTGTTCCCTTAGTTGCTATCCCTCCGACCCCTCCATGCCTTCTCAGCTCTAGACAACCACCCACCTACTTTTTGTCTCTAGTTTTGCCTCTTTTGGACATTTCCTACAAATGGAATCATATGGTCTTTGTGACTGGTGTCTTTCACCCAGTCTAATGTTTTCAACATACTATTTTGTTGTTGTTAAAGCAGCAGGAACCTCCCTTCTTCATGAACAGTAGTTCAGGTGGAATCCAACCATGTAAGATAAATAAGGGAGAAATGGTACCGGTTGGAAAAGCAGGAGCGGAGTCCTGAGTTTTACTTTTTTGACTTTATCCCTTGACATACGTATCTAAGGACAAGGGAGCTGGGACCAGGGAGCTGGGCCACTTACCAGGTCCCAGGCAGCCCATCTGTACATAGAGAGTTCTATTTTGTTGTACTTTTGAGAGCAGAAAAAAGCAGTGCTGTTTCAAGTCCTTTTTTTTTTTTTTATTTTAAGAAACTGCCTTCTCCACGAAGGGGCATGATGTGACAAACATGCCGAGTCCCTTCTTATGGTAATACTGCACTTTGCAAATGGCTCAGATCCAATCCAATTGAACATAATAAAATGAAACAATCTGTGCTACCTCCAATAGCTTTAATCTTTACCACGCTAATGATTCCTAAAGCCCATGAGCACAGTTTAAGGAAAAAAAAAAAAAATAGAAGAAGAAAGAAAAGACACGCTCTGCTCTGCTGTTATCAGCCTTCTTGGCAGCTGGGGCTAGTGCTTATTTCACCATCAACAGGGTCCTTGGGAAAAAAGCCCACCCCACTGCTTCGAGGTCAAAGTTTACATGTGAAGTGAACTGGTCACAGTCATTGTACTACCCCTGTGCTCCCGATGGTTAATGAGGAAACTCAATGGCATCCATAACTAAGATGGCTGCCCCATTTTGCAAGGTTGGCGAGAACTCCCCAGGGACCTGTTTGGTCATCACCAGGACCTGGCCTCTCTGGCAATTAGCAATGACATTGTCTGTCCATCCACGCAGACCGTCCAGGGCTCAGAGCTCATGGTCCCTGCCTTAGAACCTATATGGAACCTAGGACCTATATGGGTAGGGCTGTGGGGTAGAGTTTCTGGAGAATGTGTGGAAGTAACTCATTCACTCGCTCCCTCATTCACCCACATCTATGGATTATCTCCTACAGACCATGCACGATGCTAAGGCCAGAAATGAGAGGATGAGCAAGATCCAGTCCTTGCTCTTAGAGCACCCAGAGGAAAGGGAAATTAAACAGAGAGACGGACGCATTTTTCACATGTTGCGGTAAGTACGGAATAAGAAGTGAAACACAAGACTGTAAGGGCGGGGGCGGAGGGGAAGTTCCCTGTCCCCTCCTCCTGCTCCTGTGGCAGCTGCTGGGTCCCAGGATGCTGGAATAGGGCAGAGTGATGCGAAACCACTCCCATCCTCTCCCATCTTGCTCCCTCTCCCCGCTTTTATAGATCCTCCAGATTCGGAACTCTGTGCCATCGCCTGCAGCAGTCAGCTCCTGACTTTCACCCTGACCCTTCATCCAGCTGGAAACTAACGCCCACCGGATCTCCTAAGTCAAATCTGTATGGTTTCCGTCTCGGCCGTCTCCTCTGGTCAGTTGCCCTTGAAAGCCTAGTGGGTGGGTGGGAGTGGTCACTTCCCGATTGTTCAGGCGTGGACTCATCCACTTGGAACATATTTTGGTCCATGAGCTTGCCTCTTCCCTTACGGGTACGATTCAGTGATGATGAGCTTCTCAGAGAAGCGGCTGAGCTGGGGAAAATGGGCTGAAACGCGTACTGGGTATTTCAGGAGTGGTGAGTGACTCTGGGGAACGTTCTAGAAGGGGAAAAACTGCAATAGTGCATGAAAGGAAGCCTTTGGATGACCTCTGTGTATCCCATAGATCCTTCCTCCATTAAGGCAATAATAGTCGTTGGTAATAAAAATAATAAATGATTACTAAGCCCTTACTATGTGCCAGACATATTCTACATGCTTTACGTACATTAACTCCTTCAATCCTCCCAACACTTCTATGAAGTTGCCATTATTATTTTCTCATTTCACAGATTGGAAACTGAGGCACAGAGCCATGAAGAAATTTCCCCAAAGTAGGTCAGGTACGACACAGGATTGAACCCAAACCATCATTTTTGAGGATACTGACATGCCGTTAAAATAACTGTGTAATATATTTAAGCCCCTTTAAAAAAAATGTACACTCTTTACTCACTAATTCTCCTTCTGGAAATCTAATCTTAGGAAATATTTGAATATTAGGTATTATATTTATTAGTCTAAAACACAAGTTACTTTTTAGCCTTATTTATGGTAAGTAAAATCTGGAAGCAATGTAAATTTTCAGTATTAGGGGACTAGTTAAATAAACTAGAGTATTACCCATAAATGGAATTTATAGCCATCATTACAAATGACATTCATGAATAGTCAATAATATAATGCAATTGTGTTACAATGCCAAGGTAAAATGCAAAACTGAAACTTCTACAGATGGTATGATGAAATGTCTTTGGACATCAGGGTAGGAGATGCACAGGAAAGAAAACATTTTCCATGTGGTTCCATCCAAAGCAGCCATCAGGAAACGATTCATTTCTGGGGAAATTTGTTATCTACTCTTAGCCCACAGCCTCCTAACCCAGTGCCTCAAGAAAAGTCAACCTGGTACTTTTTTCTTTTTCTGAGATATTTCACATGGAAAAATAAATGATATCAGAGGGTGTAATATCTCAGTTGGATGGGTAAAGTTAGGCTCTTTAGCTCACAGAAAAGAAACCAAGCAAAAAAGGTTTGAATTCTCAGTCCTGCTCACGCAGTGTATCCGGAATTGATGAGGCACACAGATAGCATCTGGAGATAAATTTTTTCTACTTGTTCTCAAGCTCAGAACCAAATCACAGCACCTTCCTCCACCCGCTCTGCTTTAGAGCAAATTGAGACCAAATTAGATCACCCGTTTCGTCCAATAAACCAAAGCAATATCGTTTGGGAAAATCTAATAGTCTTAATCTAAGAACTGCTCCTATGCCCATAGTAGAATCAAACAAATAATCAATAAGCCTCTACATATTATAGCATCACTGAGGGAAGAGATAGGGAAGAGCAGAGTTTGTGTTTGCAGAGGGAGCTGCTTAGGTGAAATGAAATCACAATTCAGCAAGGACAAAACAAACAACAGCAACAACAACCAAACTGGGATGAGTAACACAGTTTGTTCTATAGTCTTTAGCAGTTCCAGAATCTTCTGGTGGGAAGTGTTAGATCATGAATCTGAATGAAGCAGGTATTTTCCTAGGCATTTAAAAATCTCATTCAATTGTCAACAACAACTCTATGGCATTGCTATTATCAACCCCATCTTATTGTTGAACAAATTTGAGCTTCAGAGAGGTTAGTTCGCTTGCCCAAAGTCACACAGCCAGTTAAGTGGCAGAGATAGGCACTGAAATCAAGTTTGTCTGTTTGTTTGTTTTTTAACTCAAATTAAAGTGAATTGCAGGCTGGCAAACTGACTTTGGAGTCAGCAACAATCCAAACCCACATTTTCTATAAACTTAGGCAAGTGGATTATATCTTCAACATTCAGTTTCTATATCTAGAAATGGAAGTAACTATACACACACACACACACACACACACACACACACACACGTCAAGTGCTTATTTAGTGCAATCCATACTCGATAAATGTTCGTTCTTAATAGCTTTATCATTACATTACTGTAATTATTTTTTAATTAATTTTTATTGGAGTATAGTTGCTTTACAATGTTGTGTTAGTTTCTGCTGTGTAGCAAAGTGAATCAGTTATACGTATACATATATCCCCTCTTTTTTAGATTTCCTTCCCATTTAGGTCACCACAGAGCACTGAGTAGAGTTCCCTGTGCTATACAGTAGGTTCTCATTATCTAATTATTTTTAAAAAAGCACACTCTCAACAAAATCATATACAAATATAAAACTCAAGTTCAACAACACAATAATGGTACACCTGCTTAAGTGTTTAGGAGTGAAGTGACCAATGTCTGCAACTGATCTTGAAATGAATCAAAAAATAAGATAGACTGATGGATGGATAGAGGGATGGATAAATGGGTGAAATGTAAGTACAGAGCAATATGAATTGTCAAATCTAGGTAGTGCATATATGAGAGCTTACTATAGAATTCTTCCAACTGGTATTGACGTTTTTCATAATAATAAAATGTTGGAGGGAATGGCCTACTACACAGAAACAGAGAAGAACTGAACACTGTGGCTGAATCCCACAAGAAAATGATGAGCAAAAATGGCCAGACAAGAGTATGCAATGAATGATTCCATTTTTAGAAAACTCAAGAGCAGAGAGCTACGGTGATAGAAATCAGAACAGTAGTTGGCTCACAATGATGGTGGATTTACTTACTGGAAATGGGTACAGGTGAGCCTTTGGGGGAGTTGGAAATGTTCTCTATCGTGATCTGGGTGGTGTTTACGCGGGTGTGTAAATTCACTGAGCTGTCTGTAATACATGTACACTTTACCATAATGTATGATACACCTCAAGTTAGATTGTGATTCAAGCAGCTCACGTTTTCTGAATGACTTCCTCTCCTCACGCCGGGCATTCTTTCTAGGCACTTTCTGAGGCATTCACTTGGAAAACCATTTCAGAGAATCGTCTGACAGAATACATTATTTAAGCCTTCAAATGTGATGTGAAGCAATCCCACTTTCTTAGAAAATGACTGTCATCCCCGAGAATAAACTTGACCTACGAGGAAATCACGAAGGTGTGAAACTCCTCAGCCCTCTAGAAGCCCTTGTCCAGCACCCTTGGGCCTTTCCTTCTCTCCTTCACAATCAGGTTACCTCCAGAAAACAGTGGATACCCCCTTGACCCCAAGTTTCTGCCCTCTGGTGTGAGATTCTGCCATCAGGAAGGAGAAGGGAAAGGCCACCTCCCACTCACACCACATGGAGAGTCACCTACAGGAGGGACGTCCTTGTCAAAGGCTTGGCTCTCCCTCCCTCCTCTGGGAGATGTTCTAGTTCAGAAGACAAACCTTTCCCTCTGGTCCACCCCGAGAACATCCCTTTCCAAAGCTTCTCTACGGCCTGGCTCACTGGCTCACAGATAGAAGGCACATTCAAGCTTTTTCAGGAGCATCCTGGAAGGAGGTCCTGAGGAGAGACTGGAGAGTTGCCTCTGGCAACAGAGACCTGGCTACCAGGTCGACCCACAGCCCCTTGCAAAGGGCCTTTGATGTGAACTTGAAAGCAGCACCTCCTGAATGCAGGCCACTTGGAACTACACAATGACTTCTGCACGAGCAATAAAAAAGAAGATGTAGTAGAAATAGAGATGAATTAGGATCCAGCAGGGCAAGACTACCCAAGACCATGATAACCTGGGGCACTTGTTTAAAAAACACAGATCCTCAAGTTTCTCTCCAGATCTACTGAATGAGAATCTCTAGGGTTTGCACCCCAGAATATTCTTATTTTAACAAGCTCACACTGGGGATTCTCTTGCATGTGAAAGTTTGAGGATCAAGGCCTCTTTGTAAAGAGTCCCTTAAGGGGAACAGCCCTTTCGTTCATCCTTATACCCAACCTTCCACACACACACCCATCCATCCATCCATCCACCCACCCACGCATCCGTCCACCCATCCATCGATCCACCCCTTCATCCATCGATCCACCCATCCATCCATCCATCCATCCATCCATCCATCCATCCACCCATCCATCCATCCATCCACCACCACCCACCCATCCATCCATCCATCCCATAACTCTCTACTGTGTGCCTTCTCTGTGACATGCCAAGGACTGCACCTTCTCTGATGGTCAAAGACAAAATTTCTTTACACCAGTGAGTTTTACAGAGAACCACACCACCTTAGACATTTTAAATTATAAAATCATCAGCCCAGTCATACAACAGTGATTTTTAAAAACCGCACTGATCATGGTAATTTCCCTCGTTTTCCTTACTAACTTACAGAAGCCTGTTTTCAGATGTCACCACCATGTATGGAAGACTGCCTGGATTTTAGGAAGAGTAAGATCTGGAACATGACCACTAAGTGCTTAGCTTGAGTCTCTTTTCCAAGGGAACCTGTACCTTTAGCTGAGAACACCTGAGTCTCATGGGTCTTCAGGTCAGAAAGCACAGATCTATGGAGCTGATTACTTTCTGAGACGTCCAATTACAAGTGACTAATTTCTTCCCCCCAGAGATACTCTGTAGAGAATACAGTATAGATTCTTCTGTTGCCAGGAAGCTACGGGTATTTGGGTACCAAAGCAAACCCAGAGGTTCTGAAGTTCCCTACCTTTAACATCAAGTCTTTGAAAAATCTGTGTATGTGTGTAATAGATATGACAACTGAGACAGAGGTTCAATAAAAGATGATGCCGATTTAACAAAAAAAATAAAAAATAAAAATAAAGCCACTAGGACTTCCCTGGTGGCGCAGTGGTTAAGAATCCACCTGCCAATGCAGGGGACACGGGTTCGAGCCCTGGTCCAGGAAGATCCCACAAGCCGCGGAGCAACTAAGCCCGTGTGCCACAACTACTGGGCCTGCGCTCTAGAGCCCGCGAGCCATGACTACGGAGCCCACGCACCGCAACTACTAAGCCCGCGTGCTGCAACTACTGAAGCCTGCGTGCCTAGAGCCCGCGCTCCGCAACAAGAGAAGCCACGGCAATGAGAAGCCTGCGCACCGCAACGAAGAATAGCCCCACTCGCCACAAGTAGAGAAAGCCCGTGCGCAGCAACGAAGACCCAACGCGGCCAAAAAATAAATAAATAAATAAAGCCACTAAATTGAAAAGCTAAATATGCTCCTTTTGGGTTAACTGCTGTATACCTCTATCACAGATTCATACAACCCAGTGGCTGATGACACAGGACTTTATGGTGATTGTTTTGCTGGATTGAGCTTCCTTATTTAGTGCTCTGTTCCCTCCAGATTGTAAGACGCTAGACTTAAGCAGACCCCACTTTTCTCTTTCTTACCCCTGGATCTCTTCCATGCCTGCCAGTACTTGATGCAATAAATGTGTGTGAAATCATGGATGTGTGTCCTTCCCTGGTAAGAATCCGACAAAATGAGACAGTGGTTGCAATCTCCGATGGCTTTAACCTAAAGCAAGTGGAGGATTCCCCTTGAGTAACAGTCTCCTTCTGTTTTAAGTATTGATGTTGTCAGAGAACAAATCTAGAGAGCTGAAGAAGGGCAAAGACAGCGGTCACTCAGCAGCAAACACTGACTGGTTTTAGAACGCATCACACGCTAAGCACTACGCCAGCAGTTAGGAAGCCCTGGTCCCATCATCTTCTGTTGTTCCAGGGTCAGGTGTGTCTTTGACCTGTGACCCTAATCATGGCCAGCCTGGAAGCCAAACATTACAAGTCAGGTGTAAGCAGTTTGAAATACCAAACATGGGTGGCTAGAATTAGTCTTGCCGTCCCAGTCCCTGTTGTGAGATCAACAACACAGCCCCTTGTCCCTCACCCCTATGACATGTGACCTAACCAGTGGTCCGTGACACCAGTCCAGCCCACCCATGTACCGGGTACCCACTAACCAATAAACCTGAGGCACAGACCACTGGTGTTCCCTTTAATCATCCAGAAAGATCTCTCTTCACACATACCCTTTATTCCCAACCTTAGTTGCATATTAGAATCACCCCAGGAGCTTTCAAAAATCCTGACGTCTGGGCTGTACCCTAACCCAATTAAGCCAGACTCCCCAGAGGAGGAACCCAGGCTTCAGGGGTTTGGTTTGTTTGTTTGTTTGTTTACCATTCCCCAGATGATTCTAGTAGGCTGAGGACCACCGATGGAGCACATCTTCCCCCACTTTTCTCAGAGTCATCAATCTGTGCATCTGGCTTTAGCAAGGCTTCCAAACCTTCTGATGTTGTATTTGTATGGGGTGTCATCAGTATCTGGACCTCTGTTTTATTCTATAGACTTGGACAAGCTCTTTGATCTTCAACCAAGACTTGTGCCTTCATATCACATTGAGATTCAGCACTGATGGTTCTGACATGTTAGAAGTGAGTGGGTGGATAGATGGATGGAGGGATGGGTGAATGAACGGAAGGATGGATGAATGGTTGGTTGAATGGAAGGGTGGAAGGATGGATGGATGGATGGACGGACAGACGGACGGACGGACGGACGGATGGATGGACGGGCGGATGGACGGGAGGATGGTTAACTGTGTGAAGACTATTAAACCTGAATTACTTTACCATTCTCTTCAAACGTTTGTGCCCACTATTAGACATTAAATTCGATAAGACAGAGATTTTGAACTTATCTGTCTTTGCTTTCTCAGAGTCTAGCATAGCACTTGGCTGGTGGCAGGTACAGCAAGAGGTGAAAAACATATGCCTTTTGAAAATAAATGACTTTCATTCAATACCCTTATTTGTAAGTCTACCCAATATCCTTCTAAGAAGAGAACTTCTTGGTAGGGAGAAGAATGGAAATCTTGAAATAGAGATGCTCCACTGATATTTTAGTTTCATACTATACAAAGAAACAGCTAGTGGCACGTTCTGATAACAAAAATTCTAACTGGAAGATGATATTATTGATCTCAAGAGAAACTGGGTAGACAAGCATTTTTTAAATACTGGATTATTTTGATAGTACATGTCGAGCTATCATAGAATTCCCTCTTTGCACTGATGAGAAAACTAAGGCCTAGGAAATAATTTATTCAACATTTTGAACCCAGCCCATATTTCTCTCTGGAATCAAATGAAAGATTTTAAAATTACATAACCCTCTTACCCTTTGCCTCTGCCCCAAACATGACCTGTTTTCTGATCCAAGTATCCAAAGTGGCACTGATGAGTTGGTATCTTTCATCAAGCTATATGGATCCCAGAGACGCCTGCAAATACTGTGCTCTTTATATGTGGGTTGTTTGAGGGTACCAAGGGAAAACTAGTGAGTTCTGGGCTGTACCACCTGTGGTGTAGGGCTTGACTCCCATTTCTAATGGAAGGGAGGTACAGCGAGGTACCTCTCTTCCATTAGAAAGTACAAGGCACCATAACTTCCCAAACTGGCAGAAACTACCTGCTATGGATTGGAGTAAAGTGTGTTTTTAAATTATTTCAGAACCATAAAACCTCTCCATGGAGAGTGCTTTGAAACTGCAAATTAAATACAGAACATCTATGAACTGTATCCATTTTTACAGTAAGTATATATTTCCATAGGGGTTTGTACCATCTTTTTTGTCTAGTTACACTAGTTAATAATGCAGTGAATTTGCAGTTATAGAGTAAATGTTATTCTGATGACACCATTTGATTAAATTAAAGATGACATTAAAAGGACCATTTCAATAAAGAACCGAAATCTCCAGAAGTAGTGGGGCTGAGTGTTGAAGTCAGCGAGTCTGGCCGCCTTAAAAGGACCAAATGGAATTTCCTTCACCACCTGAATGATGAGGGAGTTAAGGAACAATAGGACCAAATAATAGATGGGAGAATATGAAGGCTCAGATTCCAAGACCCAGGCAATTTTAGTTATTTGAGGCAGGCATGCCACTTGCAAGAAAACAGCTCAGGAGACCTTGGGAAAATGCAGAAGCACATTAAGTAAAATGAAAGTGAGAGGGCACTGAGATTTGCAGCAAAATGTGCTGATGTGGTGACAGCGAATTGAGCTGTTGCACAAACAAAAGAAAGGGGACACCTGGGATTAGTCATGGCCACACCCCCACTGCCCTGCTCCCCGCCATCTTCTCTGCAAATTCACAAATGCACATGTGGGCCACCCATACCGGTGAAGGGAAATCTCTGAGATTAAAAAAGGAGAAGAGAGTCCTAATGATTTCTTCTGGGCCTCTGTTCAGGTGATGCTTGCCAAATCAAAGTTCTTTTCCTGAGTGAGAGGTTCACGCACATAAATCAAGCGACTGTTTGAAGATCCCTTGACTTAAGTTCTTAGAGATAGAATCTATCTGAAGAGACATTCCGCTGCAACGTGACTGAGTTGTGAATCACGGGCATTTCAGCAGAAAGAAATTCCAAGATTAAAGGTGTGCAGTGGTGGAGGGCCCTCCGTTCCCACAGAAACACCTGCTCTGGAGTCTCAGCCCCAAAGACAGGTGACATCTCTATTTCCACCGTGGGCCACTGACTGTTGACAAGTTCAAGCCCACAGCACCCACACTGGTGACTGTTTTCACAGCTAAAGAGAAAAACGTAAAGAAAGGAAGAGAACCTCGACTCAAGCAAATAGAATTCTTCCTAGTGATCTCAAAAGAACATCACGAGATGCTAAGTTTTTCTCAGGGAATTCATCTGATCGTCATGTGCGTCGGTATCTTGACATAATTATTTCCTCACAGAAAGGGACGGGGTGTTGTGGTTTGTTGGAAAAGTCATGTGTCCCATCTCAGTAAATATTGCCTCTTTAACTGCAAACACCTCAGAATGCAAGAGTCATGGTGTATTTGACTTTCTGAATATAAACCTACAGTGTTTATTATCTTCCCAGCAGTAAATCGCTTAGAGACAAAGGATGACAGAAAACGTCACATCGGGTAAGTCCATTCAATAAAGCACATAGATAACAAACACTACAATGCTGACACTTTAAGGTTGGACAGAACCCTCCAGCTGCCAGCAAATTTGTTCTTATTGAAGATACCCATGAACTTGGAAGGATGGCAATTATTCAGAAGTGATGGCAAACTTTCTTTAGGAAATATCCTCTTTCTCAGAACTTTGAGCAGCTCAAACCCCCGTGTTTGACATTTGTCCCTTGACAGTTTCCAAAAGTGGCTTCAGCCCCCCTGCCCATCCCCTGTTGTTCTCTTTCTCTCTAAGGATCTGGGGCAATGCTTAGAAGAACCCATATGTCTTGTCTGTGGCACACTTTCAAAACTCAAAAGCTCGAAAATAATTTTTAACGCGTGCTAAAAAAAAAAAAAAAGTGAAAGCAGATTTTTAGGGTAGTAAAACTACTCTGTATGACACCATAATGATGGATCCATGTCATGACACATTTGTCCAAACCCATAACTTGAACATCACCAGGAGTGAGCGTTCCTGTAAAGGATGGACTCTGGGTGATCATGATGTGACAGTGTAGTTTCATCCCTCTGGCGGGGGACGGTGACAGCAGGGGAGCTTGTGCATGTGTCAGGGCAGGAGGTAGATGGGACCTGTGCATACTTTCCTCTCAATTTTGCGGTAAACCTAAAACTGCTCTAAAAGGCAAAATTTACTTTCAAAAGTGGAAACGGGTTTGATAAAAAGAATATTTGAAAAATAGGGTGGTAAAAACGTCCACTTGTCATACCTTCAGTCTGGTATCCCTACTTAAGGGGAACTTTGTACTGTCCTGACCACAGTCCATACTCACGTGTCCCAGTAAAAACAGAATCTCTTTTGGCCCAAGCTCTCTGGGACACTAGAACTCGTACCTCTCACTTGCCTCAAGTGTAACCCGAGTGTCACAGCACTCCCCCACCCCCCTCAGAGCTCCTCCTGGCCAATTTCACTGACACACTACAGCTGACCCTTGCACAACACAGGGGTTAGGGACGCCGACCCTCCGGGCAATGGAAAATCCACGTATAACTTATCGATGGCCCTCCGTATCCGCGGTTCCTCCACATCCAAGGTTCTGCATCTGGCGGATTCAACCAACCTTGGATCGTGTAGTACAGCAGGATTTACTACTGAAAAAAATTTGTGTAGAAGTGGACCGGCACGGTTTAAACCCATGTTGTTCAAGGGTCAACTGTTTCCGTGGAAAACATCTATTCTGGACCGTGAGGAATCTTTGGCAGCCCATTCGCGAAGATACGCGGAACATAATTAGAGAACCAGCTCTCCAGCTCCATCAGAAGCAGCCCCTGCCTCTGACACCTACAGCCTCTCCTTCTGACCTTGACTGTAAAATCTCTCTTTTCCACGGGGAAAAAATCCTATACAGCCTTCGACTGTCATCCCTCTGCAGAGTTCCCTGATCAAGAAAGAACACACTGATGAAGTATCTGTGCTTCCCGTAGCGCTTTCTGTCATTTTTATTATCGCTCCCATCATCACCTTGAACTCCCATATTATAGGAATTTGTTCATGTGTCTCTCTGCTCCTATACTGAGAGGTCCTTGAGGCCAGGGCTGCATCTTAATTGTTCCTTTTTATGGGTATTTCCAGTTTCTGGCATGGGCTTGGCATCTCACTGATGTGCCACAAGTATATAAGGGAAATTGGACGTATGGGTGACTACATTATTTCTAACAAGCCACTAGGATTTTCGGTAAAATATAAAAATTTCACCATTCATCTATCTATGCATCATTTATCCATCCATCCAACCACTCCTCTGTCCATGGATCCAATCATCATCCATCCAATCCATCCAATCACCCATCCATCCATCCATCCATCCAACCATTGAAAAAATGTGCCATCATACCTACTCTGCCATGCCTTTTTATGGGTGATAAAAAAGAAGAAAAAGGATGACTAGAAAATGAGTAAGATATGGTGCTTGCCTTGACATATGTTGCCACTGGATAGGAGAAATAATATGTGAAAAGCGAGGGCCGTGTCACGTACATCTTTTTGTCCCCTGCAGCATCTTCCACGGGGACTTTAATTCGGCAGCGATCAGCAAATGACCGCAGAGTTAACGAATACAAACAAATGCAATATAAGGCAAAAAGTGAAAAGCGTCAGATAAATGCCGCAGACAAAATGCCACAGAAGAGTGGAGGGGAGGTTGATCACGTCCAGTTGGGCACCTCACAGAAGGTGGGATTTGAGCTGTGATAGGAGGGCTGGCTGGCTCAAATTCGAAACAGTGACGAGGGCAAGGCATTCCAGAAAAGTCTACCCATTCATGCATGGAGTCTCTACTGTCACTGCCTATTGCAATGCCTGGCACAGAGGAGGTCCTCAAGAAGTGTTTGTTTTGATGTGAGGTACCTGCTAGGCTGAACTGGGCATTAGGCAAAAGTGACGGGGACAGTTTCTGCCCTCACTGAGACTCGAGGCAATAATCTCTGGAGAAAGCCAATGGCAAACTGGGGGTGGGGTTAGAAAGATGGTTGTATGTACCAGAAAACAGCAATTTAAACTGCACAGAGTGGAGCAAAGGTCCTAAAGGGGTTGTTGATGAACAGGTTTCTAATTTGACTAGGTTGGAAGCTTGTGTCTGCAATTAGCAGCATCTATTTGTATACAGTTAGTGTGCAAAGCCCTTAAGAAGAATCTGTTCCTTAAAGTGGGTTAAATATGTCCCCCTGCAATTGTGTCTGCAGTACTGATTCATTTCACAAATCCATGATCCTGTAGAGACCAAGAACCAAGGATGGACTTCAGCTCAGTCTAGGTCCAAAGGACAACACTTGGATTGTATCTGTCCTGTCTGATCAGAACAAGGGCTGAATTTCCCGAAGGTTCTACCTTAGGAGATCTGAGAGTCAAGAGTGGTCATCTATGGTTGAATTGAACAGTCAACTCAGTTGGTATATGGTCAGTTTCACGGCTGCCACCATTATCTCTGTCCCTCCCCCGCCAACTACTGTGTGGGTGCGGGGATTTTCAAGAAAACAAAATAACATCAGGGAAATGAGCGATGTGTCATGAGAATTGTGGGTCTTTGCTGGCCACGCATCCCAGGATGCAGGTTCAGGCTACCCACTGGTTCCTGCTTCCCTCTGCAATTCCAGAATTATTCTGGAAGCCCACGCAAGTACCTCTGAAGCACAGCCTTATTCCCTCCCTCACTCACTTATTCAGTAAATGTTTGTTGACTGATGAGCCTTCTGTCTGGGAACTAGGGCTACATTGCTGCCCAAACGTTTGTTTGGAACCAAAACAAACACATAGCCTATGGAGCTTATACTCTGGTGGGGAAAACGGGAACTCCTAAATAAAGACAAAAATAAATGGAAAATCACAGCTCGGTGCATTGCTATCAAGAGAAAAAGTGTGGAACTATAAGAACTTACAGGAAGATTGAACACAATCAGGGAAGGCTTCCTGGAGGGAGTGATAATTAGGTTAAAATACAAGGAATGAGTAGAGGCAAAGAAGGGGAGAGACCAGCATGAGTCAAGTCCCTGGGGCAGGGGGCAGCAGGGAAAGTTCTAGAAATTGAGAGAAAGTCAATGCCGTAAGAGCACAAAGACTTAAGGTGAGAGGAGTGAGAAATGAGACCAGAGGGGTCTCATCTAGGCAGGGGCTAGATCATTGGATGGGGGGCTATAGGGGTTGCTCATGGGTCCATCTTTATCCTAAGAGTAATAGAAAATCATTGGTGTGGTTTAACTGAGGGTGGGAGGCGTGGGAAAGGCACACTCAGATTTGAGTTTCAAGAAGATCACTCTGTGTTTGAAAAATGGTTTGCAGGGGGAACCACTCTCTGCCGGCTTCAACTTCCCCCTCGCCACACCCTCCCAGGGGAAGGATGCTGCTACCTGCCCTTGGCGTGCTGGTGCCAGGAACCGCCCCTTATCCTGCTCTGCACGGTCCTGCCATCTGCACTCCCGGCTGGCCCCCTTCATGAATACGTGAATGTCCCTTTCTCTACTCCCTTCCACGGGCCCATGCCTGGTGCTCCCATCACCTGGTTCCCAGGTACAAGGGACAACTGTCTCCCAAGTAGAATGATCTCCAGTTCCACTGGGGATGATTCTAGAACAAGACCAACATCAAGTTAGGATTGCCACCGCCTCCTGGGATGGGTGTCGCTGTTGCAGTATGGCTGCCGTAATGGAGATCTGTTGTTTTTATCTTGTTAATATCCATCCTGCTTTTTTCCAGCCATAACATGCCTTCTTTACTCCATCCCTCTCAAGTCTATATGGCTTGGGTCTAGCTGGTCCCATCCTGCAGTGCCAAAGTGGCATTTGTTCTAGGTCCAGAGAGGTCACAACGATTGGCTCAGAAATTTACGTATGACCCAGTAGGGGCCAACGAGAGAGTCAGACGTGGGACTTTCTGGAACTCTTGGGAAGGAAATGCTTTTTCCCCCCCAGCTCCTTGAACATGAAGGATGTGGGCTCACGGTGGCCATCTCTGCCTTCCTGGACTGACCCTGTCTGACAGTGAGGATTACACAGAGGAAAGCACAGCTGAAGGATGGAGTGAAATACAATGATGGCAGGGTCCTTTGATCACCTGGGTCAAACCACGTCAGATCTGCCCCTCAGCTTCCCAGTTCCAGGAACCAACAAATTCCCTTTTTCCTTTTTTTTTTGGCCTAAGCTGTTTTAGGGTGGGTTTACTGTCACTCACAATTGAAAATAAAATTTAAAACAATTCAGTCTCATCTGGTCTCTCCTCCTCATTGCCCTGCTATAATTGCTGCCACCCTAACCACTTCTGGCCTGTGAGGAAGCTAACTGCGGGTGAAATCAAGGGAGGTGTTTAAGCAGGGCTGGAAAGAACTCTCCGCAGCGCAGCGCTGGGCCGTCAGCTAACCCCCGGCAAACACCTCACTCGGTCTATAATATGAGGAGATAATCAGAGCCGTAACCGTGAAAGTCTGGTTTTCCCCAAAGGTGTCAAGCTTCTTCAAGTTTCCAAAGTCCTGGGCATGATGCCAGTAGATCATTTTAGATTTCTTTTGAAAACTGCCAATTTTATCTTTCCAAGTGTCTAAGAAAAACCATTATTAGAATGCTTGCAGAACGTAGGACCCAAGGATGAAGGATCCCAGCTCAAAATTTCTACCTCATGTAATGGAAGTCATTTTAAGTCTAATCATTTATGGGTTTAGAAATTCACAGATTTGATTACCAAAAACCTGGGTCTGTCTATGAGTGTATACATGTGCGCATGTGTCTGCATGTGTGGTGTGTCTGAATAGAAAAAAATTAGACCTAGAATAGCTAGGGTTCTGCTTTGTCTCTTCTCAAATTCAAGTGTATCCACTGTCACTTTGCTTTCCAATCTAACACCCTATTTCATCAGGAGGGGATTTACAAATAAGCCCCTTCCTCTCCGAACAACGGCAGGCCACTGTCCTTTTGCAGTAACAAACATTGAAAAGTGGTCCGCTTTTCTCTTCCTTTTTCCTCAAGGAAATAACCATTGAGTAACTCCCCTCTGTGGAAGGACAGGGTGAGGCTAGTCAGTCAATCGTGGGGACAGTAGAACTACTCTCTACTGTCCCCACCACACACACACTGTATCCTGCATTTGGGCTGGAGAAGGAGACTGGGAAAAGACTGGGAAGGAGTATTAGAAAAGGATGGATGAGACAGGTCAGCTATAAGCTATCAGTTATATCTCTTTTTTAACCAAAACAAAACAAAAACATATGCAGTATTCGTGGTTAAGAACATGCTTTCTAATGTCACTGCCTGAGTTTACATGCTGGATTATACTTTGAGCTGCTTGGGAAATCTACAAGCCTCAGTGCGCCCACCTGCCAAATGGGAGCATGATAATTAAGTTAAATAATGCATGAAAAGCCCTTCGCAGGTCCCTTGCCTGGCATATGATTCAACAATCAATATTGCTGTGACTATTAAGAAAGTCTGACGAGGGCCAGAAAGTTACACAGATGTGGAGTGACATGGGGAAGGTACACCTGAGATTTCTCAGGCCCGCACAGTGAACTCAACGCCATAAGGCTTTCATCACACAAGAGGGAAAGTTTCTCCTTGTGTTTGTGTCCCTCGGGGTGAACCTAGGGCAGCTGTGGCATGCGGCTTGGAAGAAGCCATCCCTGCACCTCAACGCTTTGTCCAGATGGAGTTAACACGAGACTTAGAGAGGGGGGATTCAAAGAATAGAAATGTGTTCATCTGTGAAATTAAAAGTAGTACAGCATGACATACAACATTATGCGGTGGGGTTCGTCAAAAGCAATAATTAGGCTGAATATGACTCTGAACGCGTTCATAATCAAACAAAAGCAATTCTACTGAACGAGGAGAGCTGGTTCTCTTGGGAGGGGAAAGAGGCAAGAGGCTGAGAAGTACCGCGAAGCGAGCTCGACAGACTGAAGGCTGGTGGAGACCCAGCCGGGGGAAGGCCCAGGGGCAAGGTATTCGTTTTGTATCACGGCCACAGAAATTACCATCAACCCAACACAATTCATCCACTGATTATCTCACAGTGGCCAGCGGGTCCCAAGTCTAAGCACAGTGCGGCTCAGATGGGTTTTCTGCTCAGGGTCTCCTGAGGCCAAAGCGTCACCGGGCCAAGGTCAGACCATCTTTTGGGGGGATGGTGACTGGTCTCCTGAACAGCAGCCATGAGTAAACAAGAGCTACCGCTGCCACTGCTTGCAGACAAGCCTCCTACTTGCCACGTTTGAGCAGAACGCTGTGCTTCTAAGTTTCCCAACAAACAGTGAGGCAGGCGTGACTGTTCCCGTTGGGAGCAAATTACGCTCAGAGAGGTTGAGCAGCGTATGCGAGATGACACAGCCACCAGGATGGATCTAAACCCCATTCTATCTAATTGCAAAGTCTGCATGCCTCCCCCGAAACCAGCCTTGCCGGCTAGTTGGCCCTCGGTCTTGCGTGTCTTAAGTTCCTTCCTCCCTCTGCCTTTGACTTCCTCTAGGATGTCCTTGGACCCAACGCCTAAGACATAGTGATTTAATTGCTGGTATTTTTTCAGTGACATAATTAAATATCCACAGTGAAGTCAATCAACCTGAACCCATTCGGAGAACACTTTGGAGCTGCCCCAGAATATTTTACTTAGGGGCTTCTTAATCACAGTTTGGCTTTTATGTGTCTAAAACTGGGTTTCCGATTTCGGCCCTAGAGGCAAGAGGTAAAAATCGTTCTAAGTAGCATCTAGGTGCCACATTCTTTCTGGCTCTTTTTAAGGGGCTCAGTGAGGGGATAAAGCAATTGCTTTATTGAAAAATGCAAGGGATAACCCTCTGGTTTATTATGATCCCGGGTCAACTGACCACAGCGTGGAATGCAAAGATACTCCAGCGTTATCGGGAACCATCCTGAAAAGCCCAAACAGGCAACCCACCAGCGGAAGAGCTTTCCAGCCTAAAGGTTCCCACCCAGGTCTGCATTTGCCCGATTTGACACCACGCTCCTGCAAGCAGACAAAAGAGAGCATTTCCTAGCTGCTTTCAACATTCGAGAGCAAAATGCACCTGTGCTGTAATAAATGCAGGGACACAGCTGAGGTGGGGGGAAGAGAAAAATAATAAAAAATGCAGCTAGGGGCTAAAAAAAGTGGTTTTGAAGCTAATGACAGTGTTTCTGCTTTTATTGCTTCGGGCAGAAACAGGAAGTTAGAAATCTAAGTGGCTTGAGAAAATATAACATTTAACAAACTCATTTGCAGGCCTCCAGTTGTATGATCCTAATTTATTTCATTGTTGTGCAGGTTCTTCTTTTGGGGACTTTTTTGATCTATTTTTAATGGGAGACTCATGTGCCTTCCGTCCCGCCCCCCCCCCTTTTTTCTTCGCAGCGATTTACTGAGCAGTAAGACATTTTTAAAAAGAACTTTTCTTTCTTAACCTACCCGTTTATGGAGGCAGAGACAGAACTGGGGGCGAGGGAGAAATCCCCACTTCAGGATCCATATTTAATGTCTGTGTTGGCGATTCCTAAAGCTTTAGTTCACGTGACTCTTCCAGGAAGGAAAGCCATCCTACCAACTTGGAGAAGGTCATCGTTAACAACCTTCACCCTTGCCCCCCCACCCCACCCCTTCCGCACTGTGGTTCTCACATCTGAATCTGGATTCCCGCTAGAGTTCCCCCAAGGCCCACTGCCAAGTTCCATGGCCCACTTCATCCACATGGCCCCCCGACACTCTGATAAATAAAGGCACCACCCAGTTTCCCAGGCCAGCAACACGTCAGCAGGGTAGAGACACGGAATCGTTATATTTCTCCAGTGCCCCGGGATGAAGAGGGAGAGAAAGTACCTCTTCTGGGCTGATCGCTGAAATCTCTTCATTGTGTAAATACGCGCAAAAAATGAGTTTGGCCATCTTCTGTCAATCTAAGAGCTCCCTGACTCCTTCTTCAAATACAGAAAGAGAAAACAGGCTGAACTGTCTTGGCATTCTTGGAGTGGAGGAAGGAAGAAAGTCAAATCAGTAATCTGAAGAATTTCTTGAATAATCACCTCATTTAGGGGCTCAATTAGATGGCCGCGTGTTTCCAGAGCACAGCTTAATTGAAAAGGGCTCTACAGTTTAGCTGCTCTTTGAATTGTCCAACAAGCCCGTGAGGAAGGTAGGACAAGTATTAATTAGCCTGAAGGGACAGGTGAGAAAATGGATAGATGGAGAGATGAAATGACAGGTTCAAGGTCACAAGGGAAGTTAAGATAAGAGCCAGAACTGGCCCCCATGTCAAGAGTCTGAGATAACTTCCCCCCGACCACATACAAGGTTCAGCCCCTATTAATTAAAGCCAGCTTCTGTCTACGAAGCACATAGCACACATACACAATGAGGCCTGAAGAAAAAGAATTTTCAGGATTTTGGAAAGTAATGAATGAAACAAGTCAAAGGTATGTTAAGACAATGGGGGGGAGGGGCACACCAGGAGGGTCAAAAAAAGATGCCAACTTAAAAAAAAATTCTTAAGAAATAAAACCAGTAGTCCGATCAAACAGGGAACACAACCAAATGAACAAGAAGGGGGAGAAACTATTAAGATGAAAAGGCCACAGGATATTTGGGAAGGATTAGCAGGGTATTTAAGGAGTAACAGTATCACCAAAAAGAGATTTAAAAAAAAAACAGGAGTATAACTGAATCACTTTGCTGAACACTTGAAACTAACACAACGTTGTAATTAACTAGACTTCAATTAAAAAAAAAAAAGATGAAAAAGGAGTAAAACAAACAAAAACACAAACTTTTGGTCAGGGTATAGATTCTCAAACTTGAGTTTGATCTTTTTGGCATGGAAGCTTCAGATGGATTACAATTAAGCAAAGGGTGAATTTCACAAGTATACGGACAAATAGTCTTCCTCTGAAGGTTGAGATTATATATTTAAGAAAATCAACCAAACGACGGACTTAAATTCTCAATTCAGGGGGCTTCCCTGGTGGCACAGTGGTTGAGAATCTGCCTGCCAATGCAGGGGACACGGGTTTGAGCCCTGGTCTGGGAAGATCCCACACACCGCGGAGCAACTAAGCCCGTGTGCCACAACTACTGAGCCTGCGCGTCTGGAGCCTGTGCTCCGCAACAAGAGAGGCCGCGATAGCGAGAGGCCCGCGCACCGCGATGAAGAGTGGCCCCCGCTCGCCGCAACTAGAGAAAGCCTTCTCATAGAAACGAAGACCCAACACAGCCATAAATTAATTAATTAATTAATTAATTAAATTAAAAAAAAAAAGTTAGCTGCAGGGAGGTGACATAACTATGGTTGTTAAGAATAAAACATTTCTGGTTTAAAGAATCACAGTTTAAAAAAAAAAAAATTCTCAATTCAAACTGCTTCTTTGTTCCAAAAGATGTCTACTTCTTGAGGTCACCCTTTAAAATGAGGACTCACCTGAGGACATCTTGATATTTCATGGGAAAGGAAAGAGGAACTGGTTCCATTCTTACTGTATTACTACGTGTTCTACACATGCAGGCAAAGGTTTTTCAATTAGACTTTCCCTCCTGTGTTTGAATCCAGTTGAATTATCAGGGAAATGGCAATGTGGTAATGTCAGGGTGTCTTTCCACCTTCCCCTACAGGGCCATGATCACTTATTTGCAGGAGTCAAGAGTCACACTCAGAAGCAGAAGTGTAGGACTTCCCTGGTGGTGCACTGGTTAAGAATCTGCCTGCCAATGCAGGGGACACGGGTTCGAGCCCTGGTCTGGGAAGATGCCATGCCGCAGAGCAACTAAGCCCGTGTGCCGCAACTACTGAGCCTGCGCTCTAGAGCCTGCGAGCCACAACTACTGAGAACCTCATGCCACACCTGCTGAAGCCCATGCTCCGCAGCAAGAGAAGCCACCGCAGTGAGAAGCCCGTGCACCGCAACGAAGGGCAGCCCCGGCTCACCGCAACTAGAGAAAGCCCGTGCGCAGCAACAAAGACCCAACGCAGCCAAAAATGAATAAATAAATAAGAATAAAAATAAATAGATAAATAAATAAATTTATTTTAAAAAAAAGCAGAAGTGTAATCTAAGGATGTCTCAAGGTGGCCTGCCCCAGACACTGTGCCATGCAATCCCCATCTCCTTGAAACTCTCCACAGCAATTAGATTGGTGACTCAACATTAGTTCCAAATTAGGAAAAAAATCACTGAATTCAGAGCACTTACCAAACTCACTACTACAACGTGATTTGGCTACAGCAAGGATGAATCAAATATGGAAGATAAGGTATCTCAACTGCCGCATTTTGTAGTAGAAGATGCTCTAGGTTTTAATACTATTGTGCCCTCGGCTCTCATCCCCTGTTTAAAAATTGATTCTACTGACTGAGGCAACAGACATTTCTTGAGCAAAGGTAAGACAGTCCCTGTCTTCAAGGAGTTCACAGTCTAGTAGACGAAACAGACAGGAAATCATTTCAATTCCATGAGAGAGAGGCTGAAAAAGGTAGAAGCTGAAAAAGTACAAGAGAAGCTCAATCATGGCGGTCAATTCTATCTGGAAAGGGGGAAGAGAAAAAATTACCCAGAGGAAGGGTTGTTTTGTGCTGAGTCTTGAGACAAAAAAATCAATCCAAACTCAACAGTAATCTCATCATGGGCTCCCAGTACCACAGCCCAGAGAAACTCGGGAAGAATTCTCAGAAATCAGTAGATCCCTGGGTTTTGTTTTTTTTCTTCCCACCTCCTTCTCTTGATGAGCTTCTTAAGTATCTGGCCAAGGACCTGGAAACAGACCCTTGAACAAGAGGAAATCAGGCCTCTGAAACGACAGTGGACATCAGCGATGCAGGGCTTAGCTGATAAAGATCCTGGGTTCCGCATGGCTGATGCTTCATCTCAGGGCCCACCTGCCACCCTTTCAGAAGCTACACTAACTCTTTTGGGCCATCACGGGGCTGGTGACCCCACCTAGCAGTGATCTGTGGTGGGAGTTTCCCTTCAAATGGTGGAATCCAGAAAGGGAGCTGTAGGAAGCTTGAGTCTTGGCAGGGCTGCTGCACTTGAAATTCACGTGCCCAGGTCTTTCTTGTTTCTCCCTCTTGGAGTTCTCCAGGCCTGGACAGGTTATCTGACCTGGGGTAGTGGACTTGCATTCCCAGGGGTAGGGCGATGGGAGAGAAACATGTTGTCAGTAAGAGTACAACCTGTGATGGCAAAGAGATCCGGGTTTGGATCCTGGGCTTGATTTTTATTGGATGAGTGACTTACTGCCTGTACCTTAGTCTCCTCATCTAGAAAATGGGCACAATAAAGCCTATGTCACAGGATCGTTTTGACGATAAAAGAGAAAAAGGGAGAGGTTGCTTATGAAGGGCAAAACCAAAGGCAAGTCACATAGAAAGTCCTCAATAAACGGTAACTATGATCTGTTTTAAGCGCCTACTGTGTGCTGCCATCTTGATTCCTTATCCAGCTAAATCTTTAAAGGAATTTTGAATGGTTGTCAGCATTTTACAAAATAGGAAATGTAAGCAAGAGAGGTAAGGAAAAATGAAGGCAGGCTTCAAGCCGAGGTCTGTCTGGTACAAATCCCAGGCTGTTCTATATGATACATGCAAAGACACATCTGACTTCTTTGGGTGAAAAGAGTGGGGAAGGCAGATAGAACAGGGACAGGCAAAGAATGTCTCGTTCTGAAGAGCTGGTTTTGACCTAAGACCTCAGCCATGGAATTTGGCATTAATGCCATTAATTCCTTCCAGGGAACCAGAGGGAAGAGCATGAATAGATTTCTCAGTTTCTAGCTCAAGTTTGCCTGAAAAATGATGTCTCAAAATATCTCAAAAATAAGAGATAAGAGATAAGAAATAAGAGTTTTCCCCCCATGTCTTATGATGACCATTTAGCCCAGTTAAGTCAAGTTCGAAGTCCTCTTAAGTGTTGGTTCAATTCAATTTTATCTTGGCATGTCACATGTGTGAAAAAATGTGGCGCAAACCTTTAAAACGTTAACTTTTTTTCTGAAATAATATATTTTGGCAAATTTTTATTCATTCTTCCCCCGTCCCACCTTCCCAAAGTTAGAGAGGTCAATTTTTTCTTATGTTATATTTTTTGGGGGCTGGGGGCACCCTGTAGTGGTGGAGGTAGGCTTATTCTCAAAACTTTCCAAACTGCCATCATACATTTTCAGAACTTGCCCCCAGACTGTCGTCCGGGACATCAAAGGAACCTTAGACGCAGGGTGGAATGTTCTGGAGACTCTTACTTTCAAGTAGGATGATGACGTTGAACCTCATACCATGTAAGATGCAAGACGGGCTAGCAGTGCAGGAAGCAGCTTGAATTATTTAAGAAACCTAATTTTTTATGGGGAACTGACTCTTACCAGGTAGCTTATGCCAAGGACACACAAAGAAGAATCCACTTTGCTTTTCCGTGCAAATTACACTGAGGCTACCAGAAAAGAAGGGACTCTCCATGTGAACGACACAATCATACATAATTTGGAATTAGGCATATGAGAGCATAATTATCCACCAGCCTCTACACAGGGAAAGGCAGAGAGAGAGAGAGAGAGAAAAGCTTAGTCAATATTCCCCCCCATGTGCTTTCCCAGCTTAGCCACAATCATCTATATTATCCTACAGAAGATGGCACAATGTTTTCAGGGAAAAATAAAACCAAAGAACTTAATTAATGCCATAATTAAATTAAGGTCCAAATTAGCAGGCCAAAAAAAAAAAAAAAAAATCACCACGATTAAAAAAAAAAAAAAACTACTAGTAAAAGCACAATCCTGAACTTACACAAAGTATTCTTTTATTTTATTACATTTCTTCTTCCTCTTTTTATAATTTCACTCTAAGGGGATTAATTGCCTTTTCAAACCCTGGAAGGGAAATCCGAGAATTTCGTCTTTTCCTCTGACGACGGGGGATGCAAACACAATGCAGCACAGGAATAACAAATGCCCTGTTTTCTGAGCGCTCGCCCGTGATTTATGAAAGGTGTACCTCACTGTGGGAAGATAATGCCATTTGAAATGGTCCATTTCATAAATCTATCCCCCTCGTCCCCAGCCACACACAGGACTACTATGAACTCCTGAATCCAGTAATGTTTTCATCCTCTATTGACAAAAAAAAAAAAAAAAAAAAAAAAAGGACTTTGGAGTGAGCGAGGTAATGATGCACTTACAAAGGAGTAGCGGCTAACACGCCATCTCCAGGGCTTTCTTTGGCAATGGCCACAGAGCTTCCAAGGCGGGGGACACTTGGATAAACAAAATGAAGAAATAATCAACACGCACGACATCCTTAATGTCCTTTTACTGCTAGAGGCATTAATTATAGCATGGGCCCAATCCTCCAAGCGACTGCAGAACCACATGTTTTGCCTGAATCCCCTCTTCCACCCCATGATGGATTTATCCTTTGGAACTGGCGTATTTCCTACTCATTCACGCACCGGTTCACTATATCTGCTTGTTTATCTAACGGCAAGAATGCATCCAGAAGAGGATTCTGGGCCAGTCGGGAACCAATCATAAACTTCAGTGAAATTCATGGTTGTGAGTTTCTCTGGCCATAACTAGGAGGGAAGTGATATATACATGTCAATGCCATGCAGGCTCCAGAAGACCAGTGTGAAATATGAGCAGGGGACAGAAGAGACTTCCTTGGGAGCCCCTGAAATGGACAGCACAGACACGAGGGGTGACTACAAATACACAGTGGATGCATCTTCTCAGACTGAAGTTGTATGTCAGACCGGGATCAACTCATTCTCATGACAGACTCTGAGAAACAAGCTGAAGGGGACACTAAGATGACACATAGTGGCCTGGTGTCAGGGAGACTGAAAAAAGAAAGAAATTAAACCCACCAGGCATGAAGTGCTTCATGTTCTGTACAAAGGAAATAAAGTCAAATTTAAAAGAGAGAAAGAAAGAAAGAAAAAGCATGCATGCGTATATTTAGTGGTGTTTTCACTTCACTGGTGATTACTGCATTTGAGAAAACTCTTACACCCACCACTCAGATACTAATGGATTAAGAGGCAGATAAGGCACAGGATGTAAGATGCAAACGATGCAAAGATGTGATTTTGAAAGAACTCCCAACATAGGATACTGATCCTGATACTTAGGAATTTGCATATTTTGACTTGTATTTAAAAACCAATTTCAAGGTCAGTTTCAGTGGAGAAACACTGAGTTAAGATGGGAAGTAACCCCATTAAAAGTCTACCAGTGTTTTGCATATTTATTTTTCTTCTTCTGTAGTGAGCAATGACGACTCATAAATCAAAAAATCAGGGTAAACAAATACCAAAGAGGTTACTTTATACAAAATGTATACTCCTTATTCTATTTATACACACAAACATTTCTATTACTTGAATTTATAAAGTGTGTAAAACATGCATGCATGCTTTAACAATTTGCATACATTTCCATAAGATGGAAAAAATATATGTTATTGTCCCAAGTCTCAGAAGACCATGGCCTAAATAAAATGACGACCACCTCAAATGCATTTTTGTACAATGGGATGGAAGTAATGTTTATTTTTTAAAAGCTCCAGGCCTAGATTTTTTTTTTTTTAAGTATAAATAGATTTAAATTTTCCAGTTATGTAGATTCCATGGTCTGACCATGAATATCCTATACGGATATAGGCAGCTGAACAGGATAACCTTGGGTCTTTGCAATAAGATTCAAGGAGCTTCAACAAAAGCATGTACAAATATGAAAATCAACATCCACACCTCTATACTAAAAGGACATCAGACTCATGTCACCCTGATCAAGGAACAGGAAGTGGGGTGGGCTGAAAAAGGGAATGGAATTTGGAGAATTGAAAGTTGCCATTGAAAGAGGCAAAGTTACCCCCAAATACGGATTTTCCCCAGCTAACATGGATGTTCCAAAAGTCTAAATACTTTTATGTTTTGGAAACTTCTCCTTGATAATTTGATATCTGATAATTTGACAATTTGATACAATGGCATCCTAGGCCATTTTAGAAGCCACCTACAAAAATTAGCCCTGTGTGTTTATTTGCTTGTTTTATAAAACATCGATCCCTTACTTCATTTTTTTTTTAATTAATTAATTAATTTATTTATTTTGGGCCATGTTGGGTCTTCGTTGCTGTGCACAGGCTTTCTCTAGTTGTGGCGAGCCGGGACTGCTCCTAGTTGTCATGCAAGGGCTTCTCTTTACAGTGGCTTCTCTTGTTGTTGCGCATAGGCTCTAGGTGCAGGGGCTTCAGTAATTGTGGCACGCGGGCTCAGTAGTTCTGGCTCGCGGGGTCTACAGCGCAGGCTTAGTAGTTGTGGCGCATGGGCTTAGTTGCTCTGCTCATGTCGGACCATAGCTTGAACCCTTGTCCCCTGCATTGGCAGGCGGATTCTTAACCACTGCGTCACCAGGGAAGTCCTGATCCCTGACTTTATTCATTAGACTTGAAACAACTTTCGGCCACTTCCCCCAAAATTAAGTCCATCCTCAAAGGATAAACATTTGCCACCAGTGAGCTGATGCCAAAGAAAGAATCAAGAATCAAGAATCAGAAGAATCAAGACCCGCAAGCAATTCACAAAAAGGAAATCCTTAAAAATGTTTCCAGCAATGGCAGAATCATGCTCTCCTGCATAAGGGAAGCACATGGCAGAGGACGACAGACACACTCTCCAGGCAGGAGTCTTTCGAGGCCAGGTGCTGCCTCTTATTCATCTTTTTTTTTATTTTTTAATTAATTTTTATTGGACTATAGTTGCTTTACAATGTTGTGTTAGTTTCTGCTGTTCAGCAAAGTGAATCAGTTATACGTATACATATATCCCCTCTTTTTTAGATTTCCTTCCCACTTAGGTCACCACAGAGCACTGAGTAGAGTTCCCTGTGCTGTACAGTAGGTTCTCATTAATTAACTATTTTATACATAGTAGTGTATATATGTCAATCCCAATCTCCCAATTCATCCCACCCTCCACCTTGCCTCTTATTCACCTTCAAAGTTCAGCACCCAATTTACATCTGACAGACAAAAGGTGCTCAGTGAATCTATGTTGAGTGTAATACACAACGGTCATGGTTCTGAGCGGCAGTGGTACCAGCAGCAGGGAATGATTAGCATCCACTCTGAGGGACAGCAGATCTGAAGGGGTCTTTGTCCTGCCTAAAACCCTCAGTGGCGGCCCAATACACTCAGAAATTCCAAATTTCTTACTTTGGGCTGTAAGGCCCACCTATCCAACCTCATCAGGTTTCGCTCTGAACCCATGCCATTCAGTTTCAACTCCTATCTTTCTGTTTTTCAACTATGTCAAACCGGCATTGGGCATTTGCTGTTCCCCTTGCCTGAACCTCTTGCTTTCCAGCATCCCTTTGGCTGCCTCTGGCAATTCAGGCCTCAGATTCTACTAAGGACATTCCGGACCCGCCAAATCAAATTAGCCTACTCTCATCCCCAGTCCTCCTTTATGGCTTTACCTCGTTATAACAGGCCAACTATCACTAATCTCTAACTTGTGTCTTGCTCACTCATTCGTTTGTTGAGTCTGTACGAACAAAGAGCCTTCGCCTGCCTTCAGTGCTATATCCCCAAACTAGTACATAGTAGGTGTTCAAAAAACACCTCTGGAGTGAATGAATGTACTAAAATGCCCAGAAAGGACTTTTCATATTTGCTGCATTTATGAGAATCCTGCTGATGGCGATCTCAAAGACAGAGGTGACATGGCAGCTCCAACAGCTGAACGACCAGCGGATCAGGCCCACCAAGACAGAAAAATGCTGGAGACAGAAAAATGAATGAAGAAGAGCCCTTGCTTTTCAGGGTCTTGCTGCCCCCCAGAGCGGTGGTCCTCAAGCTCTCTGTGTTCATAGCCTCAGTTGATTCTTTATGTTTGATAAAAATCACCATCCCAGGAAACATCTTGGTGACATACACTGATTCTGATCTGGAGGACCAAGTCTGAAGAACGGTCCGTATCCGAGTCTGAAGAGGTAGAGTTTGGCAAACATTGATCTGTTTCCTGTCTTTCCCACTGTGTGTGTCTTTGGTTTACTTCCAGATGTGTGGAAAGCCACTCTCCTCTCAAAACATCAATTCTCTGTCTTTCCTGTGGTCCAGGAAGGTCCTGACATACAATGTCAGATGATGATATTCCAGGGACTCAGAACTTGAACTCAAAAAGTCTGAGTGGGAATCCTAGCTCTGCTGTTGGCTGCACAGCCTTAAGAAAATTACCAGGCTCCCAGAGCACAATGAGGGTAACAGAGGACTCTGAGGATTAAATCATATAAGGACAATTAAATCGTACAAGACAATGCTTAGCACAGAACTTGGAGCATCAGAAAACTCAAGAAATGTATGTTCAGCATCTCCATAGAATTTACATGACCACAGAAAACACACACTCAAAAAAAAAGGGGGGGGACCATTCCATTAATATTTAATCGTTATACCTAAGGATTATGTATCTTATGTATCTAATTAGTGTAATTAAAAACACAGGTGTATTGGTGCATCAGGGTAGCTCATACTATTCTGGTAACTTTTTGCTATATTTGAAATGTTTTTAAAATTAAAAGTACCCCCCCCCCAAAAAAAAAAATCATCCTATACGTGTGCCCCTCTTCAGGGAAATTTGATATACCAAAATTTTTTAAAATCTAGGAATGAGGATAACTGACGAGAAAAGATTATTGAGAAACTGCCTTAAAGTCCCTGTAGTCTAAAACTATATTCCCACTTAATTTTCCAGGACCAGAGGCAGAGTCGAGATGGCGGTGTGGGAAGATGCGGAGCTAGCGTCTCCCCACAACTAGGGCACCTGGCAGCCACTGGTGGGGACTCTGACGCCCAAGGAGATGGGAGGAACCCCAGAGGGAACCGGTAGGACATGGGGGGACCGAAGGGGGAGGAGAAGTGGACGCCAGACAGGATTGGTGTCCCTGAGGCAGGGGAGATCAGGAGGGGCAGGTGGGAGGGACTCTCCGGGAGGAACGGGAGACAAGCAGAGGGCGACTGCCCTGCTCACGGGGGCCCGGGGAGCCTGCTGAGCTCCTAGGCCGGTCCCCTGCCCTCCAAAGCCCCCTTCAGGCCACATGGGTCCTTGGGGGCATAGGAGGGAGGCCAGGGAGATCAGGAGTGGCAGGCAGGAGGGGCCGTCCGAGAGGAACGGGAGAGGAGCAGAGGGCATTTGCCCTGATATTTATAGAACTTTCCACCCAAAAGTGGCAGAATACACTTCCTTCTCAAGTACACATGGAACATTCTCCAGGATAGATCACATCTTGGGGCACAAATCAAGCCTTGGAAAATTTAAGAAAATTGAAATTGTATCAAGCATCTTTTCTGAGCACAATGCTATGAGATTGGAAATCAATTACAGGAAAAAAACTGTAAAAAACACAAATACATGGAGGCTAAACAGTGCACTACTAAATAACCAAGAGATCACTAAAGAAATCAAAGAAGAAACAAAAAAATACATAGAAACAAATGACAATGAAAACATGATGACCCAAAACCTATGGGACGCAGCAAAGGCAGTTCTAAGAGGGAAGTTTATAGCAATTCAATCTCACGTCAAGCAACAAGAAAAATCTCAAATAAACAATCTAACCCTGCACTTAAAACAACTAGAGAAAGAAGAACAAAGAAAACCCAAAGTCAGTAGAAGGAAATAAATCATAAAGATCAGAGCAGAAATAAATGAAATAGAAACAAAGAAAACAATAGCAAAGATCAATAAAACTAAAAGTTGTTTCTTTGAGAAGATAAACAAAATTGATAAACCCTTAGCCAGACTCATCAAGAAAAAAAGGGAGAGGATGCAAATCAATAAAATTAGAAATGAAAAAGGAGAAATCACAACTGACACTGCAGAAATACAAAGGTTTATAAGAGACTACTACAAACAACTATATGCCAATAAAATGGACAACCACAAAGAAATGGACAAATTCTTGGAAAGGTACAATTTTCCAATACTGAACCAGGAAGACTTAGAAAATATAAACAGACCTATCACAGGTAATGAAATTGAAACCATAATTAAAAATCTTCCAACAAACAAAAGTCCAGGACCAGATGGCTTCACAGGAGAATTCTATCAAACATTTAGAGAAGAGCTAACACCTATCCTTTTCAAACTCTTCCAAAAAATTGCAGAGGGAGAAACACTCCCAAATTCATTCAACGAAGGCACCATCACCCTGATACCAAAACCAGAAAAAAGATATCACAAACAAAGAAAATTATAGACCAATATCACTGATGAACATAGATGCAAAAATCCTGAACAAAATACTAGCAAACAGAATCCAACAACACATTAAAAGGATCATACACCATGATCAAGTGGGATTTATCCCAGGGATGCAAGGATTCTTCAATATATGCAAATCAATTAATGTGATACACCACATTAACAAATTAAGGAATAAAAACCATATGATCATCTCAATAGATGCAGAAAAAGCTTTTGACAAAATTCAACACCCATTTATGATAAAAACTCTCCAGAGAATGGGCATAGAGGGAACCTACCTCAACATAATAAAGGCCATATATGACAAACCCACAGCAAGTATCATACTCAATGGTGAAAAACTGAAAGCATTTCCTCTAAGATCAGGAACAAGACAAGGATGTACACTCTCACCACTCTTATTCAACATAGTTTTGGAACTCCTAGCCACAGCAATCAGAGAAGAAATAAAAATAAAAGGAATACAAATTGGAAAAGAAGGAGTAAAACTGTCACTGTTTGCTGATGACATGACACTATACATAGAAAATCCTAAAAATGCCACCAGAAAACTATTAGAACTAATCAATGAATTTGGTAAACTTGCAGGATACAAAATTAATACACAGAAATCCCTGGCATTCCTATACACCAACAACAAAAAATCAGAAAGAGAAATTAAGGAAACACTCCCATTTACCACTGCAACAAAAAGAATAAAATACCTAGGAATGAACCTGCCTAAGGAGGCGAAAGACTTGTACTCAGAAAACTATAAAACACTGAGGAAAGAAATCAAAGATGACATAAACAGATGGAGAAATATACCATGTTCTTGGATTGGAAGAATCAATATTGTGAAAATGACTATACTACCCAAAGCAATCTACAGATTCAGTGCAATCCCTATCAAACTACCAATGGCATTCTTCACAGAACTAGAACAAAATATTTTACAATTCATATGGAAATGCAAAAGACCCCGAATAGCCAAAGCAATCTTGAGAAAGAAAAATGGAGTTGGAGGAATCAGGCTCCCTGACTTCAAACTATACCACAAAGCTACAGTAATCAAGACGGTATGGTAATGGCACAAAAACAGAAATACAGATCAATTGTACAGGATATAATTCTCAGAGATAAAACCCATGCACATATGGGCACCTAATTTACAACAAAGGAGGCAAGTATATACAATGGAGAAAAGACAGCCTCTTCAATAAGTGGTGCTAGGAAAACTGAACAGCTACATCTAAAAGAATGAAATTAGAACATTACCTAACACCATTCACAAAAATAAACTCCAAATCGATTAAAGACTTAAATGTAAGACCAGACACTATAAAACTCTTAGAGGAAAACATAGGAAAAACACTCTTTGACATAAACCACAGCAATATCTTTTTTGACCCACCTCCTAGAGTAACGGAAATAAAGACAAACAAATGGGACTTAATTAAACTTAAAAGCTTTTGCACAGCAAAAAGCTTTTGCACATTTCACCAAGGAAGACATACAGATGGCCAAGAGACACATGAAAAGATGCTCAACATCACTAATTATTAGAGAAATGCAAATCAAAACTACAATGAGGTATCACCTCATGCCGGTTAGAATGGCCATTATCAAAAAATCTAGAAACAATAAATGCTGGAGAGGGTGTGGTGAAAAGGGAACCCTCCTGCACTGCTGGTGGGAATGCAAATTGATAACAACCACTATGTAAAACACTATGGAGGTTCCTTAAAAAACTGAAAATAGAACTACCATATGACCCAGCAATCCCACCACTGGGCATATACCCTAAGAAAACCATAATTCTAATAGAGACATGTACCACAATGTTCATTGCAGCACTATTTACAATAGCCAGGACATGGAACCAACTTAAATGTCCATCAACAGATGAATGGATAAAGAGGATGTTGCACATATATACTATGGAATATTACTCAGCCATAAAAAAGAAACAAAATTGAGTTATTTGTAATGAGGTGGATGGACCCAGAGTCTGTCACACAGAGTGAAGTGAGTCAGAAAGAGAAAAACAAATACCATATGCTAACGCATATGTATGGAATCTAAAAAAAAAAAAAAAAAAGGTACTGATGAACCTAGTTGCAGGGCAGGAATAAAGAGGCAGACATAGAGAATGGACTTGAGGACATAGGGTGGGAGGGGGAAGCTGGGGCGAAGTGAGAGTACCATCGACATACATACACTACCAAATGTGAAATAGTTGGCTGGTGGGAAGCAGCCGCATGGCACAGGGAGATCAGCTCGGTGCTTTGCGATGACCTAGAGGGGTGGGGTAGGGAGGATGAGAGGGAGGCTCAAGAGGGAGGGGATATCGGGACATGTGTATGCATATGGCAGATTCACTTTGTTGTGCAACAGAAACTAACACAGTATTGTGAAGCAATTATACTCCAATAAAGATCTCTTAAAATAACCCCAAATATTAGAAACCATCAAAACTGCTTTATCAAGGGATTTTGCCCTCTCTTTTTAAGAGTCTTTGTATACAACTACCCTCAGTGGGATAGGGAGGGTAGGAGGGAGGCTCAGAGGGAGGGGATATACGTATACGTATAACTGATTCAATTTGTTGTACAGCAGAAACTAACACAACATTGTAAAGCAATTATACTCCAATAAAGATGAAAAAAAGAAAAACAAAATTTCCAGGACCAGGTTTAGTACATATTATACTCCACAATATATGACCACATTCTAAAATCCAAATGGATTACTAATGGATTAATATGCTTTAAAAAGCATCTTTATAAGATTTAACCATGAACAAAACTCCTTGCTTCTCTTGGCTTCCAGTTAACATGTGACACTCTGTAATACTTCAAGTTAAAGAGTTACAGAGCCTGGAATTTTATATGAGCCTGACAGCGATGGATTAAAACCATACTCTAGGCATACCTAAACAGTAGCACTTACTTTTTCTTACTTAAATCATGGTTGATCTACTGGAGCCATTTGCTGGAAACTGTAATGGCTGAGCTGCTGTCAGAAGTCTCTCCTTGCCTAGGGTGGGTTGGTTTCCAAACCAAGAGGAAAAAGCACAACCAAGACACGTTCCAAAACTCATGCAGCCTATGGACCTTGCCCAGTAAGGAATCTGAGAAGTTCTGAAGTTGTATGCCTTACTCAGAAAGCAAGTTAAAATTCAACATGGTACACCCATGTTCAGAGTAGCATTATTTATAATAGCTAAAACATGGAAGCAACCCAAGCATCCATCGACGAATGAATAAGCAAAATGCGGTACACACATACAATGGAATATTATTTAGCCTTAGAAAGGAAGGAAATTCTGACACTTTCTACAACATGGATGAACCCTGAAGACATTACTGTCAGTGAAATAAGCCAGTCACAGAAAGACCAATATTGTATGATTCCACTTAGACGAGGTATTTAGAATAGTCAAAATCTTAAAGACAGGAAGTAGAATGGTGGTTGCCAGGGGCTGGAGAGAGGGGAGAATGGAGAGTTATTGTTTTAACAGGTACAGAGTTTCAGTTTCAAGAGATGAAAAGAGTTATGGGGATGAAGGGTAGTGATGGTTGCCCAACAATGTGGATGTATTTAACACCACTGAATTGTACACTTAAAAATGGGTTAAGATGATGCAATTTATGGTATGTGTATTTAATCACAATTAAAAAAATAATCCAGTCTGGCATGGGTTTTAATGGGCTCCTTAATTGCTCTCTAGCATCCACTCACGCATTCATCACTTACTCACTGGGCAGGCCAGCCCCCGCAAGGAGAGGGCTCTGGATAATAAGAGCCTTATCCATCCTGGGGAGATCGGGAAATACTTCGGTTGGTTTCAGGAACTTCAAAAGGTCCAGAGCCGTCCAGGATAAGACCTGGGAAAACTTGCTTGGAATGGGCTGCTATAGGCTGCCACCTGGAGCACAGTCCAGGGAATTAGGACTGAGGTCAAAGGTAAGGACGACACACACTCCAAATATCAGAACTCAACCATGAAACTCACCACCTTCCCCTAGTGCAGCTCCTAATCTCGCCTTCCCTGAGTCTGTCCATGGACCACCATTCTCGTGGCTCCCAGACCGGAAGTCACCACTGCCTCCTTTCTCTCACCGTCAACATCCAATCAGCCGTCCTCTCAACCCATCACCACTAACCGTTCCCAACCCATTTCTTCCTCTTGAAACGCACCTTGTCAACCCTGGACTAAAATACAATCATAACCCCTTAATTATTTCTCAGCCTCTACCTTCTTCTTCCTTGACATCTGCCATATATATATATACTTAAATATATACATTTAAATCTTCCAGCAACACCCTTGTTATCACGTTATTGTCTTATTAAAAAAAACAAAAACCAACACAAAACATAAACAAAAGAAAACGCTGCTGTGGCCCCCCTGCCAACTAAACAGAGTTTAAACTTTTGGTTCTGGCATCAAAGTCCCTCCACAAATGACCCTGCAGAACAAGGCCTGCAGAGTGGTTGGCGGGGGGAGGTGGGCACATGAAAACAGATGCCAGCCATCTAATCGCTTTCACCTTGGGCCTCAGGGTCTGAGCAGTGACGCTTCAAGGGAGGGGTTCCCATTGCTTCCTCTAACCTGTCCTAACCTAAGCTCTCCCACCACCTTGGTCTTTAAAATCATCAAGGCAACACGTCACCTTTTAAAGAACTGTTGAAAGAGTACCCCATGGGAGAAAGTACTCAGGCGGAGCAACTGATCCCTTTGACTACCAAGCCCTGCTTTCCTGACCCAGCTATCCATCTTGCAGAAAGTCTTATCGTTGAGGCTGATGCATCTTGTGCCCACAGCCCTTCAGGGTGTGGGTAGGACGTGGTCTGCTGTTTGGACACTGATGGTTCAACCCGAGTGAAGGGGACACAGTTCAACCTTCACCACGTCCTCTGTTGGCTGAGGTTATGGAACTCACATCTGTCCTCTGGATGCAGGGGCTGGGCCAGGTGACCACCAAACAGCTCTTAGCTCCTCACCTTGTCTGCTTGGTCCTCAGGAGGGGCTGGGACCAGCCTGAGTCATCTCCCTTCTGGGAAGGTCCCTCCTAGAAACCACCACTGCCCCAGCCCTGAGTGATGGGCCAGCTCTCTGTGATGTGGATTAGGTCTTTTTTAATTCCACCGGGTCCTCCCATCAGGGGAATTCACCCCAGGGGCCGCAGCTGCGGGCTTCTCTTTCAGGGAGGTCAGAGATTCCAGCATTTGGTCGGCACCGCTTGAACGTGGTGCCAGGAACATTTCGAGGACAGCATTTTCCTTGGCAGGTGTGCCCGCTTGGCGGTGCCCACTTCAAGGTTTACGAGAGCAGGAAAACGGCATCTGGGATCTATCTGTGGTGTGGGTTTGCACATTTCGAGGGGCGAAGTGAAAAGGAACTGTCTTACACAGCATGTTCTCATCCAGACGTGGGCTGTGTCCACATGAAGAAAAATGGCCAGGGTGGCGAAACATCTGAAGGGGCACGCATGGTTGTCCCCAGGGCTACCTTGGGTCACCGACCGGTTAGTTTAAGAAAAAAATCTCTCTCCCTGGGGACCGCACCCAGACATCTTCGTGCCTCAGGAGGAGTTGGACCCAGCACTTCAGGAGCAGCTCAGACAAAAGGGCTGCCTCTCTACGTCTGAAGGGTTGAGCTCAAGCCCCAGGACATACCAGCAGCTTAGGTTGGTGCTGCCAGTTGGAATTGCCTTCAAACTTCCACCCGGGTGTCTTCTGCTCTGGGAACCCTTCTCCAATGTATTGCCCAGCTGGACAATTAAACAACTTGTCCTTCTGTACTGTAGTCAGGCCAGTAGATGATCCCATGGTTTCACATTCCGTGCTGTATTACACTTAATTACCTTTTATTTTATTTTTTAAATACACACTACTATACATAAAGTAGATAATCAACAAGGACCTACTGTATAGCCCAGGGAACTCTACTCAAGACTCTGTAATAACCTATATGGGAAAAGAATCTGAAAGAGAATGGATATACGTATATGTATAACTGAATCACTTTGTACACCTGAAACTAACACAACACTGTGAATCAACTGTACTCCAATATAAAATAAAAATTAAATTAAAAAAATACACTTAATTACTTTAATATCTGCCTCCTCTATAAGACTACAGGCTTCTCAACGTCAAGGAGCATATCCTAACCGTCTTCGGATCCTCACTTGTTCTCAAAGCAGATGCCCGGTGACCCTCACTGTCCTGAACTGGCCCAGGCCAGCAAACTGTTCCGACCACGTGCAGCTGGATATTCCATCTCTGGTTCAGCACACGTGTGCTGGGTACCGTGGATCTTCCCTCCATCCTTCATCCATCCCTTGCACTGCTTCATCACGGTAGGCACCTGCTCATCCTTCCCGTCTCGGAGTAAAAGGAGAACCTGCCTGACCACCCCTGCTCCCTCCAGCCCAGGTTGGGGGTTTCTGTACCTGTTTGCTGACCTGGAGGCGCAAGTCGCTCAGGACTACTCAGCCCCAGCCCCTTGCCAGTTCCCCACTATTCCTGAGTGCGAGGGCTATCTGCTTACGTTCTCGTAACTCCGTCTTCCTTCTGAGACTGTAAGCTCCTTGACGATAATGATAAAACCTTTTATTATCATTTTTAAACCAAAGCCTTTTAAATTCTTACCTACCATATGCCGTACCACTATACAAAATAGTTCACATGCATTTTGACATGTGATGCCCGCATCAACCACAGGAGGTAGATGTGACCATTCCCATTTTATGGACAGGGAAACTGAGGCTGCTACTGACATGCCTAGGTTCATAAGGGTACTAGTTAGTGAAAGAGCCTACGGGTGAATCCAGAAGTAATTCATAGCAAAGCTGCCACTACAGCTCACTGCCGTTCAGTTCAATTTGCCTTTGTCATCTCAGTGTCTAGAAACACGACTGACTCATCACAACACATACGTGTGGGGTGGATGCCTCCACAGCACCATGGGTTCTTCCCAGGGCGTTTCAATTTGTCCTCCTCCACTTTACTCACTCGTTCTTTTCATTCTGCTCTTTGTCCCCAGTCAATCTACCCAGTAGATTTATCTGCAATTAACCAAAACCCCAAATATAATGCCTTCAATTGAGAGAAGTTTGTATTAAAAAAAGAATCCTGGAATAATCAGCCTTAGGCTATGGTATGATACAATTTTAGGGACCAAGCCTCCTCTCTTCAAAATGCGGTTCCCCTGCCAGCCTTCACGGCTACATCCCAGACGGCAGGGAAGGAAAGAGGAGCATGAAGAAGGCAAGAGGATGAGCATCCTTCTCCTAAAGACATGCCCCAGAAGACCACATGGGACTTCCCTGCCATCCCATTGGCTGGAACCTGGTCACATGGTCACGGATTGCTGGAAGGGAAGTTAGGGCATGGAATTCTTATTCTGAACTGCCACGAACCTCTTGGAAAATTCTGTTACTAAGAAAGAAGGATGGACGTGGCCCTGGGGGACAAGCAACAGCTCCTGCCTAATAGCATTTTCTGAATCCCTGTCTTCCTTACCGCATGGCCTGAGGTCACATTCTGGTGATCTTTGACAGACCCCCCACCTCCAAACCCCCCAGGCCTCATTCTTCTATTTTCCATTCAAAACCATCTTCTAAAAGACGGTTCTTCCAAGAGCAAGCAGTCCAGGCTGGACTTTCAGTCTCTCTTCTGTCCCTCCTACCCCCAGAAATGGGAATGGAGTCTGGCAATCTTATCCTGCCTTCCTTCCCCACTAAGCTCAATAAACACTTTTGGAAGATAATGACTCAAGGTATGGCCATCTCACTCAGATCCCAGACCATACTCTTAAAGGATGCCAGGAGGTATTTTTTTTTTCCCCCCTCTCCTTAGCACTGGAAATAGATTTTTAAGTAGTGTTATATAGCAGTTCCTCTTCAAAATCTTTCTTTCCTTTCCTTTAGTAATGTCTTTATAAATCACTGTTATAAAAATAAGGCAAGCAGAAGGAAAAATATGCAGTGCCTAGAAACTGACAATTCAAGTATTTGCTTTTTATGGGACACTTGAGCCTCTTAAAAAAGAGAACTGCTAGAAAACTTAAATACAAAAAATTTGCTGTATGATAACATAAAAGCCCAACAGAACTGAATAGTTTATGAAAATAATTTGAATATTTACACTTCAATTTATGGTCTGAAAATAACCCCCAAACCACGAACTTATTCTTAAATGGACTTTTTGAGAGAGCGTTAAATACATTTTGATTATTTTGACACCATGTTGACGTGGATATTCTGTGCAATGATCTGAAGGCAAAAAGGAAATACCCTAAAAATCTAATGTAAGTATATGTGAACATACATTATATATATATACAGAGAAGTACATTTATATGCATGCATATATGTAAAGTTTAACAAACATTTCAACTCAAAGGGGTATTTTGGTGTTGCTGTTATTGTTAGGGGAAAACATTGTAAATTTAACTTGAATGAAGCCTAGGGCTAAAACACATTGTAATTCTCTCGACAGGGAAGCTCGGGTTCAAGTTCGTATCTTTTCATTTTCTAAGACTGAGGCTGCATGATCGCTTAAACTGTGTTTTATACACAACATTACAGAAACACAGCAATGCGGGTCCATAAAAGTGTTGATGAAAGAGAACCAAACATTCTCCCATTTTGACTTCCCTATTATTTTTTTCCCCAGTAAGTCAAAGAAACCCCTTCTCAGATTTTCTTACATTTTGTCTATTTAGGAAAAGTATTTACCATTATTTTAACAGGCCCCCAAAGCATCAAATATCTGTACCAAAAAAAATCAATATTTACTTCCAAAGGGGAAAAATATTCAGTACAAGAAGAGTGGTAAAGAAAGCGTATGTCCAAACACTTTACTATTAAATTCATGGGTTTAATGAAACTCAAACATGGGGGTTACATTATGTAAATACACATGGACAAAGGGCTTTTGAAGTCCAGGGGACCACAGCATCCAGAATCTGTGGCTATGATTTTTTTGGTTTGTTTATACATTCCTGCAAGAATTCATAACACACACACACACACACACACACACACACACACACACACACTGCTGAGACTGTTTATTCAGTTTTAAGCACAAATCCCTGCAAACTTAAGCAAAAGGGAGGGCTCAGAATATGTGTCTGAGCAAAAGAATAATTCACTGAACTTCAGAGTTAAAAACAAAAATAAACATAGTAAGAGAAATCCCTACTTTATCTGTCTTCCAAAGAAAGACACTTTATTCAAGGTACGCAGGCAGATTCCCCCACATGGGGCACTGAAACGAAGCTAAAATCAGAGACAAAAGATACAAACCCAGGCACCAAGTCGATAAATAAGTGCTTGATTAAGTCTGATAATTATGCCTTAATTACCTTCCTTCTCTCCACTTTGGATTTAAAGGAGAACACATGACCACAAACAGTACATCAACTCCTGTGGAGTCTCAGTGCTACTATTTAGGTGATTTCAGAGCTCAAATAGCCAACGTCTATTTATCAAATATTGACTGAGTGCCTGCCCTGAGTCAAGCTCCAGGCTGCATGTAAAACTCTGTCTCCAATGAACTTACAAACAGACATGTAAACAGACACATACGATCATGATAGAAGTAACAACATTTATTGGCAGTCTACTACGTACCAAACACATTGTTAAGCCTTGGCAAGTACTAGCCTAGATAGTCCCTGAAACAACCCACTAAGTATGTCTTATTATAATTATTATTCTGTTTTACATATGAAGAAACCAACGTGCTCAGGGAAATTAAATGACCTGCCCAAGGTCACCCCGATGAAAAGTGGACTGAAAGCCAGGTCTGCTGGGAGCTGGAAAAGAAGGAAGGACCACGCTCTTTCCACTAACCTCAAACTCAAAGGATGTCTACGTCCTAGTAATGACTGGCCAGGCATTGACACTCCTACTCACAGGTAATACATACCTCATTTCCTCCTCAAAACAAGGCTCATTTTCTATACAGAAGAAAAGTCAGACTCGGGGAGGTGCTGCCATGACTTTCCCAACCCGCCCTCCCAGCTAGTGGAGGGCAAGGTCAAAATCGGCACTTGGCTGGCTCTCTTGCTGCCCAGACCCAGGCTCTCTCCCAGAAACACAGGCTGCTTCCATCAGGTCCTTCAAAAACAAAAACGATGTGCCCAGCGGCTTGCTGGAAGGCAGTGGGAGGCAGGGAGGAGGAAGATGACCACCCTGGCGGGTTGCCTAGTCCAGAGTCGAGAGCACGGCTGAGCAGGGGCGAGGTCGGCCACTAACACCTGGAGCCCCTTCTCCCGGCCCCCTCTATCTCCCTAGGCTTCCAAGGTCAGTGCCTTGGGTGGTGGTTTGTCCGCGCTGCTCCAACCACTGAACTGCCCTGCCGCACGTTCCCCTGGCACCTTAAACTTCTGTGTTACACGTTCTCCACCGGACACAGCGCGGCCGTCCCCTAGCCATCGCTGATCCGTGTAGAACGCGCCGTCTCTGAAGGTGGGGTCTGCGGGTGTGCTGATCGCGCAACATCCGCCAGCCGGCCTGGCATCCTTGACTCCATAAGCACCTGTGAAGGCAACAGCCAACCTATTCAAAATATTAACCAGCCGCTATGGTCTGAGCCCTGGCCATTCGGAACAGACACATGTAAATACCCAAATGGGGGAGGCCAGGCCCCGGCCAGGCTGGCTGTAACCCTTTAGCTGCTGGATCCTGGAAGGCTGGTCGCAGCTCTTATTAACCCGGGCTGCAGTGTTTTAACACATGAACCACGAGTAACGGCCATACTGGTGCACGTTGCCCAAACACCAGCCCTGCTGATCGAATGAACCAACAACCTACTCCAGCAGCTGCAGAACATCTGCAAAGAAGACTTTGTCTGCTTTCTGTGAAACGAGGGCCAACAAGTATCTAAATGCCCCTAGCTTCACTGTGCCATTGTCCCTCCAAGACACATGGACCCAAAACGATGGACACAAACTTACAAACTAAGTCAGCAAACGAAATTAAGTGTAACTACATTTCAATTGCATGCGCCGAGCTTTATCTTCTTAGAGTCTCTAAATGTCTATTAAGAACTGCCCTCTCTCCTTACCTGCACTCTCCCTCCACCTAATCCATCAGAGACTCTGCAATCTACTGTCAGCTCTCCCCTCCCTAGTCCCTTTGCCCTCCCCTCTAGGTTCAGATTCTGTCTGTCCAGCCACATTCACGGTTGGATTGAAATTGTTCCATATCTCAACCCCCTACACTGTTGGTGGGAATGTAAGTTGGTGCAGCTACTGTAGAAAACAGTATGGAGGTTCCTCGGAAAACTAAAAATAGAATTACCATACGATCCAGCAATCCCACTCCTGGACATACATCTGGACAAAACTCTAATTCAAAAAGATATATGCACCCCTATGTTCACAGCAGCACTACCCACAAGAGCCAAGACATAGAAACAACCTAAAAGTTCATCGGCAGATGAATGGACAAAGAAGATGTGGTACACAGATACAATGGAATATTACTCAGCCATAAGAACGAATGAAATAATGCCATTTGCAGCAACATGGATGCAACTAGAGATTATCATACTAAGTGAAGTAAGTCAGAAAGAGAAAGACAAATACCATATGATGTCACTTACATGTGGAATCTAAAACATGCCACAAATGAACCTATCTAGAAACAGAAACAGAATCATAGACATAAGAGAACAGACTGGTGGTTGCCAAGGGGGAGGGGGTTGGGGGAGGGATGGAGGGGGAGGTTGGGGGGAGCAGATGTAAGCTTTTATATACAGAATGGATGAACAACAAGGTCCTACTGTACAGCACAGAGAACTATATTCAACATCCTATGATAAACCATAATGGAAAAGAATATTAAAAAAAGAAAAGAACATATATATATGTAAAACTGAATCACTCTGCTGTACAGCAGAAATTAAAACACTGTAAATCAACGATACTTCAATTAAAAAAAAAAAAACAGTTCCATATCTCACCTTCATTCTCAAGGTAGGCAAGAGTGTGAAAAAATGAAAAATAAATGGATCAGGAAGTGACCAAACCCTGTTAGGTCCCGGCCAGGGCTTGTGCCAGGCTCTCTTCCTGGAAGCATTGCTTTACTGTGGGCCAAAGCGTTGCCCTGCGGAAGTAAACAGCACCTTCACCCTCTGAGAGAAACGCGAAGCTCTGGAAGGTGGAGACTCCCCTTCTAACATCTCCGGCAAAGGACACAGGTGAAAGTCTAGTTCTCATTGAGAAACGGAGATCTTTACCGATTGGTGAAGCATGCATATATGAAAAATGTGCATCTCCTCCCTGTAACATTATCCCTCCTTTTTCATAGTTATGACTTCCCAGTGGAAACAAGCAGAAAACAACATGTACCAGTGAGTTCCCGGTTAAGATGCTGGGAACTTGAAAGAGGACACTTTAGAAGTGTCAGGGCATTTCTTCACAGCAAGGAAGGCAATTATTGCCCCCGACTTCATTGACATATTTTGCCTGAGAGTTTTCCTTTCAAAAAGTAACTCAGAAGCATGGCTCTCACTTCGATGCCACTGCAGAACTTCTGTGTTTATATTCCGAGCAGTGGAGGGGTCGTTTTCTCAAATCCTGGTATGCTGCCACCCAGTGGCAGCAAAGATCAGCCTGGGTCACATGGCTTCCACAAGGCTTAGCCAATTAATGTATTTTTATAAGAGGAACAACGCATGAACTTTTAAAAATAATAAACATTGAGAGCCCATGGTGTACTAGAGTCTAATGAGAGCGATATGCATATTCAGACACAAATCCACAAAACAATTCAATCACACCGTAACAAAGTGGTCCAAAGAGATGAACACCAAGTATTAAACACTTAAACAGTTGATATCATATAGCAAACCTTATAGAATGACCAATTGTAAGCTTATTAAGGGCATAAATGGTTACACATACACATAGAAACCAACTAATAAATGTGAGATTAATAAGAGGGGAGGAAATTAATACTTCCTAAACACTCAAAAGGACTGTGACATACATTTTACCAATATCTGCTTTCTCATCCTCCTAACGACCATGGAAGGATTTTACAGATAAGTAATCTGGGTTGCTGAGAGTTTTAGTACTGTACTCAGACAACCAGTTATTACGTGGGAGTTCTAAGTGAGATATTTTGACACCAAAGTTGGATTCTTTCCATTATGCCATTACCCTGATTTTATCAATAAATAATTCCTGATAGGAACGGTGACAGCAAGTTCCATTTTTTAAACAAACTTTTAAAAGCACCCCCCCCCCCCGCCCCAAATGCCAACTGAAAAAGAAAAAAGCACTGCAAACCTTAAAGTGTTATAAAATTGGTCTAACCACATTAGAAAGAGCCTGAGACGGCTGTGAATCCTTAGATTCAAGTCAAAATCCGTTCACAAGGCACGGGGTCTTCAAGGTGGCCTCAAAGACCTTGCAGGTATTTTCCCGAGGCTGCCCAGCCTGCTCCTTCTCTAACCAGAGTCTTGTCTATGGATTAAAAATTCCTACCGGTGAGTCCAGGCCACCGTTTAAGAAACCCCTAAATCTTTCCTCTGAACTTTCTGAAGCAGATAAAAACTAATTATTCTGGAAGAATAAAGTTCACATGACTGATTCTTTCCAATAGGAAAAAGCAATACACCACTCAATTCATAGAAGACTGACACATCAGCCCTCTCTCAAGAGATTTCCACATAAAAGCTGCTAACGCTTTCTGAGTTTAAAGTTTATATTATTATACATATAGGTAGAATGTTCAAAGTTATTTGCTAAAACAGTTAAGGTCCTGCCTCTCACCACCCCCACCCCCACAAAATAAAATATAAACTTGATATCAGAGAGGTAGGTGCAAAAACATAGCAGGGTGGATCAAGAACTCAGGCAGAAGAAAATGACGGCCCTCTTTTTGGAATGGTCTCAACTAGAAAGGAAGACGATGACGCTATTTTGGTGAGGGCTGCTGCCAGAGCGGGCAGGGTAGGAGGAGAGCAAGAAAAAGGAGGAGAAAGTTTGACTCCTGGCTGTGGAATATTTTTGTTTCCTTACAGATTTTAATATTTCTAGCCAAATAAAACCTTAGTTTTAAGTTCTTGTTTTTAGTACGATTCATACGCTTCTATTGAAAACAGGCCCTTTGCTTAGAGATGGTGCCCTGCCCTGAGATGCCCAAACTCCACGTCCAGCAGCTCCTCATCAGCTTTACGGCTTGCATCCAATCTGTCAGCCTCAGCTTCCTCCTCTGGAAACGGGAAGGCTGGAACCCAATGCCAGGAAGAGCCTTTCCAAATCAAAAAACTCAGGCAAGGCACACAGAGTATCTGCCTGATAGGAGTGTCTTTTCTGATCTGGGGGCCTTGGGTCACACTGGAGAGTCTGAAGAATGGGATTTAGGACAAGGACTGGCCACTCCCTCATAGTCTTAAGGTGGAGGTGGGCCATTCCAGGAAGGTCCACCACGTGGCAGGATGGGGACAATGTGCCCTGTGGTACCAGCTGACCTGGAGGCTGAGCTCAACTATGTCCACGATGGCTCGATCCTGACCACGTGACGGAGCCCCAGCGAAAGCTCCGAGAGCTGAGCCTCGGGCGAGCCTCGCCAGGTGGCAATCTCCGGGCGTGGATCTCATGTCAGTACTGGGAGACCAGTGTGTCCTGACTCTCATGGGAGAAAGGACACTGGAAGCTTCTTCCTGGACTCTGCCTTGCGTGTCTCCTCCTGTGGCTGATTTTAACTTGTGTCCTGTAATGAACCATCACCACGGACATAACGGCCTTCAGTGCATTCTGTGAGCCCTTCCTTCTAGCAGATATCAAACCTGAGGGTGGCTTGGGAACCACCCCGCACACCTGCCTGTTGGTGCCAGAAGTGAGGACAGCCTTGGGGATTGTGCCTCAATCTCTCCCATATCCCAATGCAGGGCGAGCCAGGCGTTCTGCTTACGGGAACCGTCGGGATTTAGAAAGAGGTGCCAGGAAGCCCATGCCTCCCCCTTCCATCTCTAACCTGCAGACGTCCAGAATCCTCATAACCTCTGAGCTTCAGTTTCCTCATCAGGAAAATGAGGATGCGAGGAAGTAGTTCGATCTAAACGGCAGAGTTCTTATGAGACTTGATGAAGGTAAGGACTGTGAAAGCTCTCTGAAAACGGTAACTTCCTTTTGCAAGGCTAAGATACGAAGAGCTACCGTTCCTATGATTTTTGGAGTTTACATGCTTCAGAATGATATTACTCTGCTGAGTTTACTGTGTTTCTCATGGCCAGTGAACTCATCCGGTCTCTATCGTCAGGGGCAGAAATCATGTCAGCTAGAACTTTCCTCAGCAAACGATTTTAGTCAGTGAGGAGTAATGGCAAAACAAATGCGGCATTTTGACGGAGCTGGATCTATTCTGGCACAGTGCGGTTTCGAGGCTAATGTCTTTTCAAACAGCTCTGTTTTGCCTGCAGACTTGAATACCCTCATTATAGTGTTTGAAAAAAAAGTTCCCTTATGTTTTTTTAAAGAGCGCCATTCTTCAAAAAGATGTCAAGAAGCTCTTTTTTTTTTTTTTTTTTTTTCCCCTTGCTACAAGGTGTAATGTAGAGATAAGCATAAAATCTGGTTGGAAATGTGACCTATATTGGACTGGCAAAGCTTAATATCAAGCAAACAGCCAGTCTGGGAGCTGGTTTTGTCCTATCTTGCTGCTGATATTTGGAGAAAAGTACCACATATTGTTCATGGACAGGGAGAGCAGTTTGGAAGTCAATTATGGTTTTAAAAAAATGGGATCCCTGGCTCATGGAGTTCATCAGAGTTTTGAACAAGTCCCTGGCCTGCCTCATGACAGCCAAAGCCAGGTCTTTTGGAAAACATTTTATTTTCATGCTCAGCGTAATAAGAAGAGAAAAGCCATGTTTTTTTGCAGATGAAATGGTGCTGATATTAAAAAGTAGGTCACACTTTCTCTGTCTCTCTTTACTTTCTCTGAAAGACAAAGGAGGGTTTCAAAGACGTGAATCGAGTCAGGTCAAACCTCTGACCTGAGTATTCTTTGTACTTAGAGTAAAACTGGGAGCATTTTCAGTCTGACATGACATTTCACGAAGGCAGGGAAGATGGCAATGGGAACTCTGAGGGCTGGGGTGCGGGTGCAGATAGCAGATCATCCAGCCTTTTGAGAAAGGTGAGAACCACGAGTTCAAAGGACTATTGGTGGTTATGACCTTAGGGTTTGGGGCAACAAGACAGGAAAGAGGCACGAGGGAGAAATGTCACATTAGCACCCATGAGAGACAGCACTGTTGTGCACGATTATCTACTGTCCACTCCAGCAAGAGACTGTGCAGCCCTTCCTACGAGTGACCGGGTCACCTCCTGTGGCCAGTGAAACAGGGCTGAAATGACAGGTGTCACTCCCAGGAGGAAGCTTTAAGAACTCATCTTCTCTCTCTCCCCTGTGCAACGAGTCCTGCAAAGAAGCTGTGGCATCAGAGACGCTGAGGAGCAGAGCCAGCTCTTGATGGGTCTAGAGCATGTCTAAGAACTCACTTTTTTAATATATATATAAGCCATGGAGATTGGGGGCTTGTTTGTTACTGCAGCTTACCTAATCTATCCTGACAGATACGGTCCCCGCTCAGTCCTCTTTTTCTAAAAGGATGGAAGGATAAAAAGCATAAGCCTATGTGTTTGTTAGTCTCTATTTCCAAAGCACTTTCTAGCTCAAGAGAGGGCATTGCTGTAGAACTGTACAGACTGGATTGTGAACACACTGGCACATACTGTATCTCCAGGATCTCTTACATAAGAAAATAAAGCCACTTAAGAGTAATGATGCCTGTTAGAGGATAGTGATGGCTTTTAAAGGGGATATCTGATCTTAGGACACACAGTGGAACAAAACACATAGGGACAAAGATTCCGGAGTCAACTGCCTGAATGCAAATTCTAGAGTCTACTGCTTGCTCTCTGTTTGACTCTGGGCAAGCTGCTTAACTTCTCTGAGCCTCTGTTTACTTACCTGTTAAGGGTGATAATAAGGGTGTGAAAGGGTGATAGTAAGGGAGGCTCTGCCATACGGAAGTGCTGGGATGAAATAAAGCAATGCACATAAGTGACTAACACAGAGCCCAGCTGCACAGTAATTACTCAATGTCTGTTGGTTACTGTGGTTCTTGTTCCTGTTATTGTTATCTGCACCACTGTTAATACATCGCTACCACTAAATTCTGTACCACTGAGTTTAATGTAGGACCTCGGGTGGCTTATTAATTTGGGTTGGAAGTGATAAACCGGAACAGCCTCTTGGCTGCTCCTGCTATGACTGAACGTGATAAACTTGCACAGGAGGTGTCATCACAACTGTGTTTCCACCTAAGACGGAAGATCTTCCTTCGACCTGGGTCTGATCAGAAAACTACTCTTCTTACCACATGCAACAAAATTAACTACCCCCTCTATTCTTGGAGCAGCCGCTCAGGAAAGACGGGAGGAAATGTTCCGATGTGGAAGCAGTGGTAATGTAAGACCAGGCAAATTGAAGAGAGAAGCCAATTTAGGTTCTGGGACATAGAGTTTAGACAAGCAACTTGACTCTTCTGAGCATTTATTTCCTCATCTGTAAAATGGGAACATTGAGAGGAAATTCAGGGCCTGAGGACAGGCTTCGATAACACAAGTAGTGCTTCTCAGCATGGAGCTGATCCCATAAACCTCCATCAACATTGGCTGTTATTATTACCATGAGTAGTAAAACTAATAATACTAATCCTGCCCGAAAGACACAAAACAGTAGCAAGCATATTGCAGCCCATCGCAGAAGGAAAGAAGAGGTCTTCAGAAAAGCCAGCCTGTTCTTTCAAAAACCACTGAACACATTCATAGCAGAGACAAAGACAGGGGCCCTGAAACCGAGAATAACCAAGCCTTGTTCCAGCCCTGCCACAAAAGGATGACTGCAGGAATCTGCATCAGAACAAGCTGACCCAGAAGAGGGAGGGGTTTCATAGACACACATTGAGAATGTGCCCTTTAGAAAAGAAAAATAGCAAATGTGTATAAAATCCCACCTAGGATATCAGTATTTTGTGATCTATATGTGTTCCTTGCTAAATTTTAGTTCTATAATATGGGCATTCTCAATTAAAAAACAAAATAGTAGGGGGCTTCCCTGGTGGCGCAGTGGTTGAGAATCTGCCTGCCAATGCAGGGGACATGGGTTCGAGCCCTGGTCTGGGAAGATCCCACATGCCGCGGAGCAACTGGGCCCGTGAGCCACAACTACTGAGCCTGTGCGTCTGGAGCCTGTGCTCCACAACAATAGAGGCCGCGATAGTGAGAGGCCCGCGCACCGCGATGAAGAGTGGCCCCCGCTTGCCGCAACTGGAGAAAGCCCTCGCACAGAAACGAAGATGCAACACAGCCAAAAATAAATAAATAAATAAATAAATAAATAAATAAATAAATAAATAATTCCTATTTGAATTTCTCCCTCCTCCATTTGAATAATAATTCTCTATTAAAAAAATAGTAGAAAATAATAAATGCTGAAGAGGGAGTAGAGAAAAGGGAATCCTACATTGTTAGTGGGAATGTAAGTTGGTGCAGTCACATGGAGAGCAGTATGGAGGTTCCTTAAAAAACTAAAAATAGAGTTGCCGTATGATCCAGCAATCCCACTCCTGCATATATATCCAGAGAAAACTCTAATTCGAAAAGATACATGCACTCCAATGTTCACAGAAGCACTATTTACAATAGGCAGGACATGGAAGCAACCTAAATATCCATCGACAGATGAATGGATAAAGAAGATGTGGTACATATATACGGTGAAATACTACTCAGTCATAAAAAACAGTGAAATAATGTCATTTGCAGCAACATGGATAGACCTAGAGATTATCATACTAAGTGAACTAAGTCAGACAGAGAAAGAAAAATACCATATGTTATTGCTTATATGTGGAATCTAAAGTATGACACAAATGAACTTATTTACAAAACAGAAACAGATTTACACACATAGAAAACAAGCTTATGGTTACCAAAGGGGAAAGCAGGTTGGAGAGGGATAAATTATGAATTGGGGATTAGCAGATACACATCACTATATATATAAAACAGATAAACAACAAGGACCTACTGTATAGTACGGGGAACTATATTCAATATCTTGTAATAAACCATAATGGAAAAGAATGTGAAATAGATGGATACAGACATAAAACTGAATCACTGTGCTGTATACCAGAAACTAATACAACATCGTAAATCAACTATACTTCAATGAAAAAGAATAATAAAGGGGACGTTAATAAAAAAAAAAGAATTGGTCATGGATAGAATCATGAGATATTAAATGTTCATTAAATAAACTACAAAAATGGCAAAAACAGTAGATATTAATTAATATTTCTTATATGTGGTATGGTGGTAGGTTCTGGGGGCCACGACAATGAACTAAAGATACAGTCCCTGCCCGTTTGTACCTTGCAGTCACACGGGAAAGAAAGACATTAAATAGCAAGCTGCAAGTGTGATGGGTGGTAAAGTTCAAGGACATGGGCTTCTGTAGCAAGGGAACGGAAATGTGTTTCCAGATTGTGGCAGTGGTGGTTGAGAGGATGGGGATAATTCCCAACTGATGGCTTTGTTGTCTCCATAACGTCCTGAGTTTAAAAAAAGAATCAGTCAGGTGTTGGGCTAGGTGGGTATCAGACCAGATGGACCTTGCCTAATTAATGCACACGTGCAGGTAAGTGGCTACCACTGGCTAACACAGCAACAGTAATTACATAGGTCAGGAGGTACATAAAGGATGTGTGTTGAGTTCAGTCCACCAGGAAACCATCTCCACTTCTTTTGATAATGGTTCTGTGATTTGATTTCAGGGAACCAGAGTCTCCTGAACCCTTAGTTCATAAGCTTTGGATGGTCTGCGGTATACGCACTGGGGTGAATCCTATGACTCAAGCCTTGCCAAACTTCCAAATCTCTCTAGCTACAGAGACTGGTTCAGAATGAGCACGTGATCCAAGCTGGGTCAGACTGAATCCCAGGAAAAGAGACACTGGTCTTTTCCCACTGGGTTGAACCAGGAAAGATATGGCTGAGAGCTGCTGATACTTGTCATGACATCCAAAGAGTGAGCCTGTCAGAAAACGGAGCCAATGCTGAGGAAATGAAACTAAGGATAAAAAGATGGAAGTCAGGTCCTGATCATTTAGCTCCTGGATCAAGCTTTACCCCATCTCCTTGTCACGCCTACATTTTCCAGTCAGATAAGCCTGATTGGGTGAAGTTCTCTTTCACTTGCAGTAGAAAGTGTCTATGGTAACTCCATACAGCGAAAAACAGGAAACTACTTTCCCGACTCTGAGTTGTTACAATTTGACAAACTTTCCCAGAATCTATAAAAGATTTAGCTCAGAGTCTATCCCAGATATGACCACTTTGGTTCTTTTCAAATCTGTGAATTTTGTGACTGGGCTTGACTTCTTATTAACAGGCAAAGTGGTCATTCATCCCTACTGGTCTAGGACAATCCTAATTTATGCCTGTTTTCCTGGAATAATTCTTATTAGTGTCTCCTTTCACTTTAAAAAATATCCAAGACTGATTAAATAGTAAAGTATAAGGTTACCCTATTCATAATCCTCCTTTACAGAGCTTTTTTTCCTTTAAGAGTAGAATCCCACACCACTTCCCCAAATTCTTTTCAGTGATAATTGTGGCTAATTATACTCAGCAAATAATCTCATCTTGCCAGTCTTCCCATGTTTGACTTTTGGGGGATTAATCACAGCTTTCTGCTGTCGAGCGAGGTTCTTGAGAGCATGGCATTATTGTTTTATCTTAAGGAAACCCCTCTGAAACGGGGCCTCCATCCATCATCCCTCCTGGGGTAGAAAGAACTGATTAAAACTTCCTGGCCTGCAAACTTGTTTGCTAATGTGTGGCTTCCTCCCTGCCGTCAGCATAGGGTCTTCCTCGTGCGGTGTGTTTAGGATTCGGCTGAGGGTATTGTTTTATCAAGATGGGACGGTTATCCGTGCAGGAGAACCCTGGGCTGGGAACCTGACCACCCCTGTAAACACAATGATAACATCGTGTCCGCATGCTGGGAGAAGACAATGCTCCTGAATTCCCTTTTCCTAATTAGAGTTTGAAACAATAGGTGGGAAACCCAAGCTTCCCTCCGCCCCCAATCATTATCTATTGGCCTTCATTTCTGGGCATTGATTGAGCTCAGGGTATTTTGTCTGTGTGAAGAAACAGCAAATTAAAATTCAGAATTCTCCCATTTTTCTTCCTGGATGGTTCATCTTGTTATAAAGCTGGGGTGACAGAGATGAAAAGTTGGAAGTAGAAGATTTGGGAGCTACATACACTTGTGTGAACCGTATCAACTTCCCTTTCAAAATTATTCCAATAAGCAAATGTCTGATCAAGGCAGATGATGGGATGGAGGCTCATGAAGAAATTTCGCAGAGAACTGTTTTGGTCGGGGAAAGACACAGACAAGCACCTTCCCCAAATGGTGGGCGAATACTTTGTCTTCCGAGTCAATGATTTTGATACATCACCTGTTATTTTGCTAATAGGAACCAGCTATGTCACAGTGTCATTTTTCATTTTTTAAAATCTGAAATGCCCAGGACCCTGGTGACATTTCGCGCAGGGTAGCGTCTGCCCACATCCTTCTGAGTGGCACTTACTGGCTGGCATCATCAGAGGGACAAAGTCATCACCAGCAATCAAGTCATATTAAGTTGATTTACATTTATGATTACCCTGTAGAGTAACAATCAAGCTATTTAGATGGAAAAATCTCCCAGGATCCTGCAAAAGGGATCTCTAGCATTGCAGATACACAACATTTAGTTCTTACAGAATTCAACCAGACAAGATAAAGACAAGGTGACCAAATTCTATGCTCAATAACTGGAATGTCCTGTAAAGGGAACCCTCTCAACCTGTACAAGCCAAATGAATAACTCCATTTGCAATTGCGGTTGGCAAGCCTCCATCTCTCAAGCTTCTCAGACTGACCAGCAGTATCTGAATTTGGAGCCATAATTCCTGGTCAGAAAGTAGCTGCGAACACGTGCACCAGTTAGGGTCATGGTGGCCGCTGTGATGTGATAAAAGGTTTCTCACTTACAGAAAATCCAGAAGGAGTATTCTTGATCAGTGGGGTGGCATGGCTTTGTTCAGTGACTCAGGGACACTGGCTCTTTTCATCTCGTCGCCCTACCATCTTTAAAGTGTGGCTTCCAAACTAGCAGGGGGAGGGGATGGAGGGTTGTGCACGGCAGGTTTGAATGGGGCAGACCTAGAAGGGCCAACACCACTTCCACCAATACTCCACTGGCCAGGACGCAGACATGGGGCCACAGCTAACACCAGAGAGGGTGGGAAACCAAGTCTAGCTGTGCACCAGGATTAGGAAATGGCTCAGTGATGCTCAGGGCCTCTGCCCGCATGAAGCAATAAGCAGAGACACAAGCAAGCTCTCTCCCTCCAAGTTCAGGGTCTCAGACCCCCTTACACTGCCTCGGCTAAAGCAATTACATGATCGAAATCAAAATCTATTCTGGCAGGATGTAACGTGGGCTGTTGCATATGGGAAGCGAAAGCTAGTGCTGAAATCCAACGGGTTACTTCACTAAAGCAAAGAAATATACAGACCTGTGGTGCTCTCAGACAGCCCCAGAGCTGGGAGGCTAATCGTCCTTCTGGGATGCTGAGCTCTTTTGCGGAGCCCCCGGAACAGACCCTTCGACCTTTTGAGGTTTCTCATGGCTCTGATCTCTTGCTAATGGATAGTGTTTTCCGAGCTGACGGTGTTTTAAAGATACGGCATCTAACCAATGATAATACGTCTGACCTCTTCAGGGAGAGCCCTGTGCATCTCACTGTCCCAGCCTCCCTTCCTGGCTAATTACATAACTTGACTAGAAGTTGGTCTTAGGGAATCAATTTTGCCATTGCCTAATCACAAGTAAAACCATAAAGTTTTATGAGAGCTAAAGGGACTGCCTTTTACGGAGGGGAACTGAAAGGAAAATTAAAGGGAGCATAAAATGATAAAAAAAGGAAATTCCACCGTGTGTTTTTCCCCGGACTGACACGCTGAATTACAGTGCCAGGGATGTAATCCTGCTGGTTACGTCTCCAACAAAGCACCAAGGGAGAGGGGAGAAACTGGCATTTTCTGATCGCCGGCAACAGGATTGAAGGAGTTCTAGCAAGTGGCTTTAGGAGAAGGTACAGAAGAATACCCATCGAGCTACCACCTCCTAACTGTGTGTCTCTAGGCAAGTTCTCTGAACTTTAGATGCATCATCTACAAATTGCAAATAAGTACAACTCCTAGTAGCATTCTTGCAAGGATTCGATGAAACAATGCATGTAGAATGCAGAGCACAATGCCTGACCCACAGTGGGTCTTTAGTTAATATCACCATTATCACCATTGTTAATAACAGAAAAAGCTTAAAGACAACTTAGGTCTCTGTTCAGTCTAGATGAATGAGCTAACGTTGATTTCATGCTGACTATATGTCATTATGCAACACATAATGGAACAATACCATCTCCGCTTTATAGATTAGGAAACTGAGGCTCAGAGACAGTGAAAAACTGGTCCAAAGTAACACAGCTAGGAAGGACCACAATTGGATTCAGTAGCCAGATAGTCTCTAGAAGGAAATACACTTGACTACCATGTCCAGTATTTTTCAGTGTAAGGTCCACAAATGAATCTGGGGTGCCTGGCCATAACCAGGATTTCCAAACCCCACTTCTGTTTACTGAATCTGAATCCCTGGCAGCTGGGGGCAATTATCTGCACTTAGAACAAAGCGCCATCCAGTTGATTCTTGTACACTCTGACCTTGAGAACCATTGATGCTGTGCTGCTTCTTGCAATATTGCAATTGGGGGGGAAAGTTCCTAGGAGCCCCATTTTGTTAAACTGCCAAAAGAGCAGAACACTTCTTTCTTTGCATCTCCTCCTAACTTCTCTATCTGTCAGTCACTGTCATTTCTGGCACTTCTGTGTGTCCACAAAAGGCAGGGGTAGATGGACTGAGGCCACTGAGAAATAGAAAAGACTACTTCCCCAGGCCCAATAGGATGGCACGAGGATATATTTTACAATTATATGATTTATTGTAAAGGTCAACCATGCACTGATATGGAAGCATGCACCCATGGGCAATTAAGGTAGTTGTGATGGGTAAAGCACTTAATTTAGAAGAAAATCACCCATGTTGCCCTGAATATGAAAGACCCAAACACACTGTACTACCATGAAATATCACACTCTGTTCTAGTAAGGATGGAAGAGGTTCTGCTGCAGTAAGGAACAGTCCCCACATCTCAGAGACTCAACACAGCAAAAGTTTAACTCTTGCTCAGACTACAGGCCCAGAACAGGTTGGCAGGGGGCTCTGTTCATCTTAGTCACTCAGGGACCCTGGGTGATGGAGGACCCATCTCACTGCATGAGTCCACAATCATACTGTCAAGGAAAAGCAGTGTATCACCATGCTCTGCCTTTAAATCTCCCGTTGTAGCAACACTTCTGTTCACGTTTCCTTAGCCAAAACAAGTCACCTATTTATGCCCGACTTCAAGGGATGGAGAAATGTGATCCCCAGAAGGAGAGGAGAGGAACATTTGGAACAATACCAAGGACTACCAGATCTACAAACAAACAAAAAAGATAACAAATTCATGATATCTGAGTTTCTCAGGCAATTAAATCAAATATAAGGATACTCTGCAAAACCTGATCTTGATACAAAATATAGGTGGCATTTCATTCTTATAGGTACCTGGGAGGGAAGATGAAACCTCGGAAAGAAGTAACATTAAAATTAGCTTGATATCTTATTTTGCGAAATGAATCTCTTGGAGCAATGGAGGCAGGGTACCGTTTGCCAAGCAGCGTTTACCACTTCCCAGACAGTCACTGGCCTAAGATGTGCGTGGCATCTTCTCATACCCTCGTTTGCCTGACGTTTTGCATTTGGACCAAGCTGATGTATGGAAGAACCCACATGCTTCATTTCAAATGGGGGTCATATGTTTCTGTTTGGAGAATGACCTGCATACTCCTCGTAAGAAATATATTGGCGGGATGGGCGCAGAGGCTGATGAATATCAAGATCACATCCTTTCAGGAAATGGACCTTGTGCCTAGATTTCTGAAAGGGAACTGTCACCTAAGAGGAATATCATTTTCAGAAAGCCTCCTGCATCAAATGGTGGGTTTTGACCAGAGGCAAAAGAGAGGCTGAGGTAATTAAAACCAGCCAGAAGGCGCTCCCGGACTTGCAGCAGGCCAACTGTGTGTACTTCTCAGGCCATGAAATATGGCCCCTGCTTTGACACTCCTGTAATAGCATGCGTGCTCACTCTCCTTGTTTCCGTGGGGTTTATGGTCCATCAAGTTTAATAACGATCTTAACAGCTCTACAGAGAACATCCCAGGCTAGAAGGCCACTTTTACCAAAGGGGATCTGGATTTTTCCAGTTCCCCACCCCGCACCAGCTCCACCCTGGGCATCTTGACTTGTACATGTGCCCATCTCTCATTTGGGGCTGTAAAGAACAACCACGTGGTAAAGGGGACACAAAAGGCTGCCGTTGGCTCGGAAGTAGCGAGGGTGATGCATACACTTGGCCTTGGTAGTAGCTTGAGCCTTAAGGAGATCACAAAGCCTGCTTGCCCTGCAAATTTGGGACCTACCAACGCCACAGGGCTAGTATGTCAAGGCTTCATCCGAATAACCGGACACCTGAAATAAAGTCCAGATTCCGCCCGAAGGCTGCAAAGCTGGGCCTGAGCTGCTCCCAGCCTCCTCTCCTTTCTCAACTACTCACTGTGGTCCTGATCGAAGCCCCCTGTGGCTGGCAAACCCGCCAACCCCTGACCTGCCACAGGTCTTGCACTGGCTGCTGTCTTTCTTTGGGGGCTGGTGTTCTCCTGTCCTCCTGGGACTCGGCTCCACTTCATCCTCAGCCCTGGTTAAACGACACCTCCTCAGAGACACCCTCTGGATTCCAGCCAAAGTCACACGCCCTCGTTCTATGAACTTACCCAGTTTTTGTTTCCTACACAGCACTTACCACCACCTGCAACAGGTTATTTATGTCCCTGTGACCCCTGGATACGGAGGACGACGGTCCTACCTCATCCTGTATAAGGGAATTGAGCATCTGCGGAGTTAGGTATTCTCGGGGATCCTGGAACCGATTCCCCTGTGGATACGGCGGGACCACTATATATTACAACTAGGGCCAGATTTTGCAGGGGACCATTGAAGGATCCAGGATGGGAGGGGTCAGGACACTCTTCCTGGGGAGAATATTCCAGTTTGGAAAGCAGGGGAATGAGAGGAAATCCTTATCAGGCTACATTTACATATCAAAGAGCCCTTCCTGCTGGGCTTGTTTTGCCCAGTAACAAAGTCCTCTCATTCAAGGCCAAGAGGCTTTCCTCTAAAGCTCAATTCTGCAGTTCCTCCTACTCCTCCCTGGTGGAGACAAAACAGCTCTGTTTCCAAAAGGCACAGGGAGATAATTCAGATCACCGCCAGTGGTTCGCTGCTACCCTAGCTGTCTCTAGACGGCTGCGTCTTCACTGAGGAAGCTTGGGTTTATAGGAGTTATGTGAGATTTCCCTCAGACTCCTGAGTTTATCCAAGGCCTGTAACCAAGGAGACAGAAATACTATGGCCTATGTTATTCATTCATTCATTCATTCATTCATTCACTCATCCATCCAGCCATCCACCCATCTATACACCCATCCATCCATCCATCCCAGAGCATTTATTGAATCACTACTAAGTTTCTAGCACAAAGCTATTTCTCCTTTCTGGACCTTTGATCCTTTAGTTAGTTAATAATGAGAGGAGGAATCTGGGAAGGCTTGAGGTGAGGGGTGGGATGCTCTAACACAGATAACTGGGTCAAGTTTGGGCAATTTGGGGGAATATGTTTGATACAACTGATGGGGTTCAGGACACACCACCCCAAAAGAAGGCACCTTGGCATATTGAATAGTAAGGCTACTCTGACTTTCTCCCTCCTTTTTCCCCTGACACAGGTCATAAATCCCTCCTGTGAGAGGTGGTCTCCCCAGACGCATTCTTATCTCTGAAGACAAAGGGACTCAGAAAAACAGGCTCTGCTAAGTTTCCCCCAGTTTCCTACACTCACCTCATGCTTTTTACCACACCATATTCCTCCATAACTGACTCTCTACTCTTCATCAAACCCAGCATAAAATCTCATTTCCTCAGGAAGGCTCCTGTGTCTTGTAAAACTTACATTAAATAAATCTTATGCTTTTTTCTTGTTAATCTGTCTTTGTCAGTTTAATTTTCAGACCCAGCCAGGGACCTTAAGAGGGCTAAAAAAAACTTTTCCCTCTCCTACCCAACTAACATTTGAAATCGAGAGTCCCTTGGTCCATCTTCCTAAGAAGTTCTTTTTTAAATGAATTCTATAAATAGGATACTGTTCTTCTTACATTCAGGTGGCTCACTCCTTCAGTTCATGGTCCAGCCCTTTATTAATGGAAGAATTCTTTCAGGGACCATCATTTGATTTACATTTCTTTTTTTAGAGCGGAATTTTCCCATCTCAGATTTTCTTTCAGTTGGAAGCAAGTACATGTGGACCCAACGTACAACTGAAATTAGCATGCAGCTTGTCCTTCTCTCCTCTCCTGGGGCCTCCCACCACCCTCACGTCCAGGGCAGAGGGTATCGGGTACAACCTCTCATACAGGATCAGTCATAAGCCACTAAAGGCCCCACTGCACAATAATTTTAAATTGACCCCCAAAATACAGGTCTCAGAGATTCGCACTTCCAGTTAAAAGCAAAAAAGATTGACGATGGATTTTAAGCAGTTATAAGGACACTGATAAGATGAAGTGCTCCATTGGGAAGTAGGGGGCGAATGGGAAGATACAATGCAGAGAACCAATAGGATCACCAAGCAGGAAAGGGATGTGACACTAGAAACGATTAAGTGATTTTTCTTTTTAAGGACAGAAAGATGGTTATTTCCTTCCCCCAACTAAACCGAGAAGGGTTCAGTGGCATAACAGCAAACATTGCAAAAAGGCCAGATGCGAACTCCCAACAATTTCAGAAAGTAGTATGATGGGTTACAGCTAGGTTGACCAGATGTCCTGATTTATGCCCATCATCCCAGTGTAATTACCTGCCTCCTTCCTCTCTCAAAAATGTCTCAGTTAGGATGATCCATTCTATGGTCACTCCAATCACAAACACCTCAGAGGCAGGCTGAACCTGGCGGGGAAGGGTTTACCTTTTTAGTGACTGTTCCGCCCAAAGAGGACACTGACAAGATCATTTAAGGGATGACATCACAAGCTTCTGTAATTGGCAGCTTCTGCTTTAAGGAAAAGTCATAACAATAGTTTGACTTTGTTGCTAGTTTAATAGCAGTTTTCTACAGAAAGGTTTTCCCTGCTTGCCTTTGTAGGTGACTGTCCCCTACTTTCCGGAAAGAGATCACGTTGATAAAAGGATACAGGTGGTGTGGAGGTAATGTTTCCAGCCTCTGGGGCTTTAACCCTTTCCCAGGCCCAGGGAGGCTCCACTCATTATCCATGTCACCTGGAGAAAACGACTCATCTACTCTGAACCTTCAGGTCCGCCCATGTAAATTGGGAACAACAACAGTTCCAGAGAGTTCTGAGAAGGAAACGGAACATTCCCCAGTGCCTGGCGTATCACAGAAACCCATGACACCACACGGGAGATGCTATCACAATTACAGGCAGACCGCATTCAAACGTGCTTTTGCTTTATTGCGCTCTGCAGATACTGAGTTTTTTATAAATTGAAGGTTTGTGGCAACCCTGCATTGAGCAAGTCTGTCTATGCCATTTTCCCAACAACATTATTTTTAAATTAATGCTGTTTTTAATGCTTAATTTTTTTTTTTAGACACAAAGCTACAATTGCACACTTAATAGACTACAGTAGAGTTAGACGTAACTTTTAAAGGCACTGGGAAACCAAAAAAATTCGTGCGACTCACTTAACTGCGATATTCACATTATTGTGATGGTCTGGAACCAAACCCACAATATCTCTCAGGTCTGACTGTATAATTTTTATTATTCCCATTATTACGATTATCCCCAATCCTCAGCATCCTTGTTACTAGCAAGCTTATTTTGCAGTTAAAGAAAATAAGCTCTGAAAAGTGAACACAATAAAGGGCGAGGTGGAGGAATGAACTAGTTTAAACTCTAGGGGTCTATTCTCATCACAGTGCCTTCCATACTTGGATTAGACTGGAATTCTCGATGCCATAAAATGTGCAGGTGGTATGTTGCCAAAATCAATGCAGCCATCAATAATAACGGTAAGAGACACTTATTGGTTTAGGAATCTTTAAAGTAATTACTGGCTAATAACCACCAGCCAGGTGGTAGGTGAAGCCCCTTCCATACATTAGTATCTCTTTGAATCCTCAGACTAGCCAGTAAGGTTGACGCTATTACCTCCCCCGGCTGGGGGTGAAGGAGAAGCCAAGAGGGAAAACATCAAGCCGAGTTTCTTTTCTCAGCGAACTTCAACAGAGTCAGCAAAGCAACTGATGTAAAACGGACAGGCCTTTTCTCGTAGGCTGATATTTTGTAATCTTAATGCTTCTGGAATAAAGTGTCTGCTATAAAAGACAAAATCTTCAATATCTGAAAAAAAAATATTAGTGTTGGTCACTATTGATCGTTTTTTCTTCTTCGTTTTCTCGCTCATTCATCGCACGCTAACGCAGCAGGTAAGACATCGCACCGAAGCTCGTTTCCCCGTGTACCTCCATGGAGGGCTGAGATCTCAGGTTAGGACTGCTCTCCCTCAGTCCTTCCCTCACAGCTTGGTTATTAGCACCGGGGTCTAACTCTGTGTCACACCAGCGGGGCTGAGATATGCCCTCTCCATGTAGCTCCGAGCCTGCTTTTCTCTGCTTTGGCTTCTCACCTTATTCACCTCAGGCTCCCCCGCAGCTCTCCCGGGACACAGTACGTCCTCAATGAATGTTTGCTGAATGAACAATGAACACCCAAGACAAGTTACTCCTAATGCCCTGGCCCGTGAGCCTGGCTGAGCTAGAAAGGAACTCACAGGTGACCTATCCAAGTGCCTTCATTTAAGGGATGAGGAAACACAGCCTGAGGAAACACAGCCTGAAGAAACTATATGCCCGGAATCAAGTCTCTGGGTGGGTCCAAAAGAGCAGACCCAGGAATCCTGAGCCCTGACCCAGTGGGTATGTCTGCTTTATAAGGTACTGGGAGAAATCATCTAGTCCCTACTCGCTTTTCCCTTATACTTCAGTTGGGAAGCTAAAATTAGATGGAGGGGAAAAAATAAAACCATGCAAGGCAAGCCTGAGACTAGAAGGAAAAAAAAAAAAAAAAGACCAACAGATTTGCTTTCATTCTTAGAAGGCAGTGGGTGGCAAAGTGGATTCCCACTAAGACAAGAGCTGGCCTTTCTCATCGAGCAGGAAATGCTAAGCTGCTTTGGTTTTGCAGACCCTGCAGAGCCTGGCCTGATGGGCTGCAGCCCGAGAGAACAAGAGAGAAAATCTGGAAGCGGGTGTCAGATTTTCTGCTGGGGTATAGCTTTGGCTGGGGTCCCTGCTGCAAGCCTGCCGGGTGGGACAGCCTGATACTCAGCAGTGTAACAAGCTGCCTGGCATTTTGAAATGCCTTAACCTCAGCTCAGCACCCAACTCGGAGCCCTTGCCTTCCCCGCTGCCCTGCGTGCAGCTGCAGGACACGAGAGGCTTCCCATGTGAAGGGAAAAGTCACCATCCCCTTGTCCTTGAGGTAATTAATCAGCAGTGACTCTTTACTCGCTGAATAATATTACTCTGAGCGTATTCCCTCCCTGTAATATCAATCATGCAGTGTAGAAGCAGTTCCAAAGGAGATACAAAGGGATTTGGTGGGGTTTCATGGCAAAGTTACGAGGCTAAGTCGTTGGCATGGGAGAGTACGTGCGACTGCTCCCAACTCAACTGGCTCTGCTGCCTGACTGTCTGATTTTCAAGGAGAGAAATTTTTCTGGCATTGCCCGTAGGATGTAGATGTAGGAACGGTCAGCCAGTCCTTAATATGCAGCAAACATTTAGCTGGACACCAAGGGAGCTTCCGCCCTCTCTCTACTCTGCCCTCCCAAAAGGGAGAGGCAGAAGGACACTGCAGGCTTGATGTCTGCTCAGATTTGGGGGTGACACTTGTGCGGGTTCCAGCCGGCCCTTCACTGCAGAGGGCAGTGACGGTATAAAATTGTACACTGGCGTTTAGAAGACTGACTACAAGCTAGTTCTGAACGGTGAAGGGGAGGGGGTGGGATGGCAGGGAGAGAAAAAGAAAAAAAGAGAAAGAAAAAGAAAAAAAGAGAAAGAAAAAGGGAGAACGGGAGGGGAAGAGGAAAGAAGGGGAAAAGACGCAATAATTCTAACAAAAATGCCCCATTCTATCTGATTAAGGATCTCTAAAGATATTCTATAACATCCTGGATATTCTGAAACTTCCATTGGATAGTCTGTCCTTGCAAATGCAGTAAGTCAGACAAAGAAAGACATACATGATATCACCTATATGTGGAATCTAAAAAAAAAAAAAAAGATACAAATGAACTTATTTACAAAACAGAAATCGAGTCACAGATGTAGAAAACAAACTTATGGTTACCAGGGGGGAAAGGGGGGAGAGGGATAAATTGGGAGATTGGGATTGATGTATACACACTACTATATACAAAATAGATAACTAACAAGGACCTACTGTACAGCACAGGGAACTCTATTCAATATTCTGTAATAGCCTATAGGGGAAAAGAATCTGAAAAAGAATGGATATATGTATATGTATAACTGAATCACTCTGCAGTACACCTGAAACTAACACAACATTGCAAACCAACTATACTCCAATACAATTAAAAAAAAAAAAAAAAAGGAAAGGAAAAAGAAAACAAAGGCAAGCCTTCGGATTATTGCTAAACCATTTCCTTCAAAGTCCCTCTCTCCATCTCTGTGTCACCTTCCTCCCCTGCTGTCATCGGGGAGGGACATGAGTTTTGCACTTTAGACCTTGAAGATGCACTTTAAATCCCCTGCTTGAAGGAGAAAACGAGAGCTTCTGGATGTGAGGGGACTCTTAACAGAGAGGATGGGTCAAGAAAGAGAGGGGTGGCCCGTGCTGTAGTTTGAGTTCTTTGAAACTGAAAAATAGGAATGCTCATGTACTCTTCTGCAGGGATTAATCACTGGTCATTTTGGGAAACGAACACTGAAGAAAACATGAAATGATCTGTATTATGGCAGTCTCCTGCTGTATAAACCTTTCTTAAAAAAAAAAATGCTTCTGATTAAAAGTATTTTATTTAGTATCCCTCAAATAAGAGAGGCTATTAAGTTAGCATGATCGCTATGAATATTATTGAAAGCAGTGTTAATAGAGTTGTTTTTATGATTCCATTTATTCAAAATGAAAAAATGGCATTCACCAAACATCGGATCTGATGAGTAATAGATTTATAAAGCAACCAAAGAGGAAAGATGAACTGGAAAGAAAATCTATTCTGATTAGATGATTTTGTGGTTTTTGTATTGGTTACAAATAATCTGGCAGCCACAAAATACCTTCCTTGTCCTCCAAATAAGGATCTCTGTTTGGAAAACCAGTGGGAATAGGGACTACAGGGATTTTTTTTTTTTTTTTTTTTTTTGAGAGCTAGAGAGGCTCTCTTCGTTTTAAAATATTACTTCTCTATTAACAAAATGTCTCCTCTCTTAAGGAAAAAATTACAAATACAGATTACTTGGGCTCTGAGCAGATTTCATGCGTAGTTTTTAATGATAACAAAACACATTCTTGAGCGACAGTTCATTTGGGTTGAAGGCAACGATTTGGACATGTTCAGTGTATGTATGGAAAAGCCAGGCTGGAAACTGTCCACTACAGTGTCTGTGCTGACACAAAACAGCAGAAGAAAAGGCTTTGCTCCCATCATAAACAAGTGTACAGATCTCCTTCAAGGTTTCCACCCAACACTGGCAAAAGGGTGAAGGGTTTGTCGGTGACTTGCTCTTCATTAAAAAAATAAAAAAAATAATAATAAAGGAATAAAATGGAAAAAGAACAGCAAAGCTCTCTGCAACAACAACAAAAAAAAAAAGCTGGGGGCTGGGGAAAAGGTTTGTATGTTGCACACCTCCGTTTTGGTAACCCAAAGAGGGTATGTAAGCTTAAAGTCCTGAATTTAACAAACCTAATTATCAAGGCTTAATTAGTTCCAAGGGTACAGCTTCATGGAACACCTGCAGACTTAATTTATGTCCTGACAGAGAGGAACAAGTGTTAATGGGCTGTATTTATGTTAATACCTGAACCTTAGGAGCCAGTGGAATAAAACAGACCATGCACTAGTTTTCCAAGCTACAGAACAAATATAAAAGATTTTCATCTGAATGCTAGTTCGCAGATAATTCTTCAGGAATCACAGACATCTACTTTTAAAACTAGAGAAGTGGAATGGGAAAAGGTACAGCCATTCTGGTTATCTGTAAAAGTCTACCAAGATCAGCCCAGAAACTGGTGGCTATATTTTTAAAATCGACCGTGGCTGATAGGGCTGATGTTCTCAGTGTTCGAGATGAACGTTTTTCAAGATGCTGGAATATAAACCCCGTTTTTCCCCATAAATGCCATACTATTAAAAGAACACTAACATTTATGTAGTGCTCACTACGTGTCAGTCTCTATGTAAGGTCTTTGCATACATATTCCAGTTACAGATGAGGAAACTGACTCAGAGGAAGTAAGCAACTTGCCCCTGGCTATGTTTCTAGGTTAAGGTTTTGGAGTCAGATTCCCAGCACCAACCCTTTCTACCAGTAAGCTAAACTCCCTTCAGTACACAGATAAGAGTAAGAAGACTATCAAGTATATATAAATACATATTTATAACAGAATTCTCAGCAAACAAGAAATAAATGCGAACTCTTCAATCTGATAAAGAACATGCACAAAGACCCTACAATTAGAGTCATCCATAACAGAGAAATACTAAATAAGGCAAGTATGTCTGCTCTCTACACTTCAACATTCTTGAAGGCTCTACCAGGGCATTAACACAAGAAAAAGAAACAAATGCAAGAAAAATCAGGGTGGAAGAGGTACAACATATTCAGAGACACAGAAAATCTTAAGAATCAAAAAAAAAAAAAAAGGAAGAAACTAATAAAAAATTTTAAGATAACAGGATATAAGATCATTTTGCTAGAATCAATTTTATTTCTACACAGTGGCAGCAGACAATTAGAAAAAGAAATTTCAAAATGTCATTTACAACAGCATAAAAAGCAAAATGTTCAAGAATAAGTTCAACAAAAAGTACAAGACATTGAAAACTATAAACACCACTGAGAAATTAGAAAAGACCAAAATAAACAGAGAGATACAGGCTCATGGATTATAATACTTAATAATGTTAAGATTTCAATCCTCCCGAAATTGATCAATAGATTCAGTGGAAAAATTACATAAAATCTCAGCAGTCCTTTAAAAAGATATTGAGAAACTGATCCTAAAATTTCAATGGAAAAGCAAAGTAACTAAAATAGCCAAAACAATCTTGAAATATGGAGCAAAGTTGGAAGCCTGACATGACCTAACTTCAAAATTTACTGTAAAGCTGCAGTAATCAATACAGTAGGTACAGACATAAGGGAAAAAACCCTCAAACAATTAGATCAATGAAGTACAATGGAGAGTATAGAAATGGATGCACAAATATATAGTCAACTCATTTTTGACAAAGGAGCCAAGGAAATTCAATAAGGAGAAGAACAGTCTTTCAACAAATGGGGTGGGGACAACTGGAGATTCACATGGGGGAAAGATAAACCCCGATCCTTACCTCACACCATATAAAGAAATTCACTGAGAGAACATAGACCTAAATGTAAAAATGAAAACTATGGCACTTCTAGAAGAAAACATAGGAAAATATCTTTTTGACCTTGGGACTGAAAAGATTTGTCAGCACACAAAAAGCAATAACCATAGAAGAAAAGACAAAAGTTACAATGAACATTATCAGGATTAAAATATTCTGATTTTCAAAAGCCATCATCAAGGAGTGACTGGAGAAGATAAAGATTAGGAGAAAATTCACAATACGTGTGAATAAACACTTGTATCCAAAGTATGTAAGGAACTCCTAGACCCAATAATAAAAAGACAAAAAAAATTGAAAAAATGGCCAAATATGTGAACAAGCGCTACACAGAAAGAAAATATATGCATGGCTAATGAGGTCATAAAAAGATGCATTTGTCATCAGGAAAATGCAAAACCACCAAGAGATACCATTTCACACCCACTAGAAAGGCTGTAATTAAAAAGACTGAAAATACCAAGTACTGGCGAGGATGTGGAGCAAAAGGAACTCTCACACACTTCTTGTAAGGGTTCAAAATAGACACCCACTTTAGACAACTGTCTGGCAGCATCTTCACAAGTTAAACAGGCACACCTTAAGAGCCAGCAATTCTACACCTAGGTGTTCATCAGAAAGAAATAAAAATGTAAATGCACAAAAAAGGTTTATACAAGAATATTCATGGCAGCTTTATTCATAATAACCAAAACATGGAAACATCCGACGTTCATCAACAGGTACATGTATAAATGGACTCTGGTGGGGTTTTTTTTTCCCAATGGAACACTACTCAACACTGAAAAAGGAAACTACTGATGGACACCCAAAGATGAATTTGAGCACAAGAAGCCAGATACACAAGAATAGGTAGGATTTCCGTTAAATAAGGTTGTAAAACAAGTTAAACTAAGTTACGGAAACAAGATAGAAATAAGAACATTGGGGCTTCCCTGGTGGCGCAGTGGTTGAGAGTCTGCCTGCCAATGCAGGGGACATGGGTTCAAGCCCTGGCCTGGGAGGATCCCACATGCCGCGGAGCAACTAGGCCCGTGAGCCACAACTACTGAGCCTGCGCGTCTGGAGCCTGTGCTCCGCAACAAGAGAGGCCGCGATAGTGAGAGGCCCGCGCACCGCGATGAAGAGTGGCCCCGCTTGCCACAACTAGAGAAAGCCCTCACACAGAAACGAAGACCCAACACAGCCAAAAACAAATAAATTAATTAATTAATTTAAAAAAAAAGTTTAAAAAAAAAAAGATAGAACCTAACTGAAAGAAAAATAAAAAATACTTCCTAAACACTGAGATTTGTTTCCATCCAAAATATGAGGTCACCTGGCCCAATCCTAATATTTAAAAAAAAAAAAAAAAAAAGAAATAAGAACATTGTTTGCCTCTGAGAGTGGACAGACTTATTGGAAATGGGAATGATGGAATTTACTGAGGTCATGAGAACATTCTATATCCTAATAGTGGTGGCGATTATAGGGGTGTGTATATATGTACCTTTGTCCAAAATCCTGAAAACTATATTTTAAAATATGTTAATTTTATGGTATGAAAATTACAACCCAATAATATAGGTATATGTATAAATATTCTCTCTCTCTCACACACACACACACGCACACACACACAAACATTTGCCAAGAGAGTCAGTTCACAGGTCAAATTTCGTATTAGTAAAACAGACCTTACTGTTTAGGCTCAAAATCCAACCCACAAAAGTGCTGGGATGTTTTAAGATGACTTATGAAATTGTTGATTCATTGCTATCTGAACAAATCGTGCTCTGTAGAAAGACAAGGGACTTTGGGGTCAGATGTCCCAGGTTATTATCATGGATTTGCTTCTCATTAGCAATGTGATCTTGTGCAAGTTAATTATCAGCCTCAGCAATTTCTTCACCTGAAGAAGTCGGGGAAGCAACGTGAGCCTTGCGAGACTGTGGTGTGGCTTCCACATGCTAATGGGTGTATCGAGCACAATTAAGGGCCCCAGTTCTCGTTATGACCACCAGCAGCCCCGGCACATTTCTGATAACTCTGTGCACACAGAGTGGCTTTGGGAAGCCAGTCACTCCATAATCCTCTTACTATGCTCTTATTTCTGAGGATGACTGAATGCATCTCTGAAAACTATTTGGTGACTTTCTTTTTTAATGGATAAGTACATTCCAGAAATAATTATTTTGAAAACATAATTTAACACACCTTTTTCTTTTCCCTCTACTAGTATTTCTATTTCATTCTCTTATAAAACATGGTTGCTTCTATCTTTTTCTTAAAGAACAGTGGCTTGCATGTTTTTAGTGTGCTTACAGAAATACCTTTGGTGATTACTCATCTGTGAAAACAAAATTTTTTTTGGCCACGTCGCATGTCATGGGGGATTTTAGTTCCCCAGACAGGGATCGAACCCACGCCCCCTGCAGTGGAAGCGCGGAGTCTTAACCACTGGACCTCCAGGGAAGTCCCTGGAAATGAATTTTTATACAGACCTTGAGAGCTGTCCTTTTCTTGAAGGAGGCGCCAAATCAAATATCTATGACCTGGGATGTTAAGTTCTTGTCAGGGCCAAATTCATGAGATCATTTTCTTCTTGAAGAGAATGCAGGGGTAACGTGAAAGAAAGACTGAGCTTTTCTGAAGTGAAGGTATCAGCTTCTTGGCATGAGACCAGGCCATGAGACTCGACACAGCCAGGTTCTATGAATTCCATTGACATAGTTCTGAAGAAAACTTATTTTTGTTCGAATCTCTGAATTTACCAGAACCATAGCATGTTCAAGTCTCGTATCCCTCAATCCATCCCACCAACGCATTTCGTAAAGATCAAGGGGGCAACCTCATAGTAGTAGAAGTTTAACACAGTAATAGTCTTTCATATTTGCCTTTGCATTGTCAGATTGGGCAGGGTATCAGTAGAATCCTTTCCAAATGTCCCCTATTAAACTTTAAAGATGAGCAGGCCTTGTCCTGTGTACAGTGCAAACTGGACACCAAATTCGGGGTTGACAGAGTGCTGGATTGAAAGAATACCACAACAACACAGGATGAGAGGCTTGTGGTGAGAGCTAGGCCGCTGTCACCACCGCCATGTGACAGAACAGACAATGCCATGAGGCTCTGCCTCAACTTAGAAGACAACACACCAATTCTCTTTGGTGAACCACTGTGTTTCCAGGCTACCAGGAATCAGAAAGATGTCGCATGCATCGAAACTTGGATCCTTTTTAAAATAACAGTTCATTGAGAAAAGAAACCCACAGAAAAGTAAGGCAAACCCACTGATGAAACAGGCAGATTTTATTTCTTTTAATTGGGTAAGCCCAGCTTTTTAAAAGAGTTCTCAAGCCGTTGATGCTATCACCTTTGACATGTGGTTTCAAAAAGCGGATATTACACTTTAGCACATGTCTAATAACTACCCCCATGATGGAAACATTTAAGGCAAATCACTGAGTTTATTTTCCTAATCACCCGGCCGGCCGAGATAACGTGTATCTAGAACACCAAGAAGTTCTCGTAAACGGCGCCCGGTGGCGTGATGGGAAGCCCACGCGGATGCGTAGGACCCTTGCCCTCTGCACACCTGAGCTACCGGGGTGGATCGTGGTAATCAGAATCGGTCCAGTCATCAGATAATTTCTGATTGAAAATTCTGAGAAGTGAGTTAGGCACAACGCTCGGTTAGTCACTGTTTTTCTCAAAAGAGCTGCACCGTGGAAAACCGAAGCCCGCCCATCCTGGGGTCTGAAGGTCAAGTTCATGTACTTGTACACACTTGCTAGGCTCAGTCTCAATCCTGTCGGCTTCTCTGTCTACACTCCCATCCTCTGTCTACACTGCCCGCAGCTTCGTTCAGCCTTGAGAGACACACCAGGGGCAGGCACGAGAACCACGCTGCTCCCTGGACATGCGAATCCATTTCTTTCGTGCAAGAAAACAAGAAGACAATCGTTGTGGGTTAAAATTTAGAATCAGGCTAGACTGCAGCTGCAGCAGTGAGTTAGGTAGTGCAGAAGGCTCGTCCCCAAAGCTCCTGCATTCCCAAGTGGCAGAAATGTGGACAAAAGAACAGTCTAGGACTTTGTGATCTACATGCTTAAGCATCACTGAAAATCAATAACTCTGAGGTTCAACAGCACATTTAGGGAGAGGGAGGGGGAAGGGGAGGGTATCCTTCGCTTAGCTGGAGTTGACAAAGGAACCGGCTTGAGCCTGACCACAGCACAACACTGAGGTGCGTGTACGTGCTGCCTAATTTCTTTTTTTTTTTTTAATTAGAAGATAAAAGCTAACTGGGAAATGAAAGCAAACACTGAACATTGCCACAACAGAAGAAATTATTCCGTGGCTTTTGGGAATACTTGGTACTCAAGTACATCACAAGAAAGACATCTGTCTCAGCCAAGTGACAGATTTGTCAAGGAAAATATTGTGCAGCGAGCTCAAAAGACCTGTCTAGAAAACCTTCTGTTCTAGGGTACTGGAAACCAGAAGATACTGTTTGAGTTTAGTTTCCTCTCACCTGTGTGAACAGAAAGTGTGAAGGGGGTTAGATGTGAGAAGCAGAGAGAGGTACAGAGTGATAGAGGAAAGGCATTTTCTGAAACAAGGGGTGGGGGGATGCTAATGAGCCCAGAGCAGTGGGAGAAACGTCCTTCGGGGTGATGGGGTGTCCCAAACCAAAGAATCCCCCAGGCCTGGAAGAAAAGAGAACAGTCTAGGAGACGGTGGCTGCAAGGCAAGATTAAAAAATGGCAGCCGAATGGGAAAGAGGAGAAGAAGCAAAGTCTGAGGGAGGAATGGATGGGAGAAGAAAATGTCTTGAGCCATAATCCCACCCTTCTCCATTGAGGGCATTTGTTTTCGCCTGGGGATGGCTCCCTAAGAAGCAAAAGAAAAGAGAGAAGTCAACCTAAACTGTGCAAAAATGAAAGAACCATAGTGAAAGTGGGAAGCCCAGTACGATAGCCTTAAATACTCAACTAGATTCAAGAGAGGAGAGGCAAGGGGCTGACATCTTTCAAGCCCTGACCCTGTGCCAGGCATGGCCCTGGGAGCTTGACAGACATAAAAGAATGTCACTCCTCATTTCAGGCACAGGACGGTCAAGAGGGGCTCTGGGTTCTCTGGTTACAGTCTTAGGCCAGTCACTTCATGTCACTTCAGTGTGCCCTGGCGTGGGAGCCCGTCAACCTTGGAGAGTCCCTTTGTTCGTCTCGGTAACTGCTGTTTACCCACTGAAACGGAGGTGGAGTGTCCTGATTCTAGAAGCTTCTCTGACCTCAGGTCTGCTTTGAGGGCCCCTGCCCTGGATGCCAGAGAACTTTGGGGTTCCTCCATCAGCTTCTAAAGGAGGAGTAAAGGACATGGCCTGTTAACCTGTCTGTGGGTTCCTTGAGGCCAGAGATGACATCTCACCAGGTTTTGTACCCAAGCAGAGGGCTTGGCTTAGAGTATTCAAATCATGAAGTCCATTCTTTACTTCAGTGCATGGCTCAGCTCTTGCATCACTTCTGTGCCCTGAGTGCCCCTTGCCTCCTTAAATCAGACAGGAACCAGGGCTGCTAATGGAAGATGTCTTTCTAGTCCTTGAATTTCCTACATAATTGTCCAGATTCCACTGTTGTCACTGCCAGTAGAGAATGACAGTGGAAGAGGAGACAATACTGTAGAAGTGACAATGTTTAGATAGACACAGAAGGCATTATTTAAGTAAGGAAAACAGCCCATTTTATCAGAGGCACATTTTATATTATTGGAGGCCTGGATTTTTTTTTTTTTTTTTTTTTTTTTTTTTTTTAAGATTGTTGACTGCTTCAATATCATCGACCATGATTTCTCAAGCTAGGTCAGACCTTCTCTAACTATATTGGCCACATCAAACAACTAAAACATCGTCAAGAAAACCAAGTCTGCTCATATATTTGTTAGACTTGATTAAAAAATAAAATCAGCTTCTTTAGAGACATTTTTTTCTTTGGCCTTCATAAATGAAATTTCTACTGGGGCATTTCAGTGTCCTTAGAAGATCAGCCAGCAGTGGATTCAGAATCATTCATCATCTTTCAAGATCTGAGAGTCTTTCTTGACCAATTTAGCAAAGAAGGATGTTACAGCAAACAGACAGCCTAGCTGCTAATGACGGGCAACAGTTCAATATTTTATGCCACCTTAAAAAAGTTTCAGTAACTGAAGGTATTCTCACATTAATTCTTTGCATCAATTATTGACAGAGAATTTAATTTAAAGGCAACTAGCCAGTAACCTAGGGGTAGTGCTTTAAATAATTTATAATTGCTGCATGGGTGTAATCACATGGCTATTGATTACCATCCAGTCACTTCCATGGGTCCGGCAGGTCTTATGCTAATTACTTTTAGTGAGATCACCTTTTTAACTCTGTATTCCCTGGTAACAGGAACTCATTATAAAATAATTTAATGAAGTGCAATCTTTCAGAGTACTTGGAGAGCTGGGGGTGGGGAGGAGGGAGACATGAACTAAGGAGAACGGCAGGAGTTGAAAGCATTATGCCGAGATTTACAGATAATAGGTCTGAAATTGCATATTATTATTCAAATACCATATGGGACTGAGTTAACAGGGGTGAGAAACTGGGGTATATTGTGGAGGGGCGGTACAAAAAAAGAAATAAAAGGAGAGGATTTAAATAATTTCATTTTTTGAGCAAAAATGTCTAAATTCCATTTTATTCATCCCCCTAGGATAAATGTTATTCACTGTGAAACAGACTAGCAGTCATTTGGAGGAATTCGGAAAAAGGTAACCCGTGATTTACTGAAAATTTGGAGGAACGAGGTCCACTGTGTACTCCCTCTTAAAGCCTGAAACCATGATGAACCAAGGTGGCACAGGGATGCACTTAAACTCTGTACGATAATAGCTGTGAATGCGTTTTCCTGGAGAGTGGCAAAAGGGCATGGAACCCATGATTAACTCTACACAGTTTCCTTGAACAAGGCTAAAGTTCAAATTTAGGTAAAATAAACAGTGGGTGAGAAAGTGATCAGTAAATAATAGTATAGGTGGTACTCAGGTAAGGCATGATCAGGGTGCTAGTTTGGGGAGTGACTGAATTTGGGAAATATTGGTGAGAAGACCAAATCCGGACAACATCATTCATTTCTCTCTCTTACTTTGTTCCCTTCCCCAAAAGAGAGCAACTACAAGGGTTATTTGCAAAGGGAAGTGAAAGCATCAGCACCATTTCAGGGAATCCAGGAGGCCTGCCCAGTTTGGACAGTGACTTGTGGATGAGCCATTCAGCCTCAGAAGATCCAGAGAGGGGGGCAGGGATGCTCAGCGAGAAAATGAGGGCTGAGAACGATGGAGAGCCAAGAGGTCAAGTAAGAGTGTGAGAGGAAGACTTTATTTATTTATGTGCCTTTGAATTTTTTTTGTATTTCTTTTTCGGGATTTCATTTTTAAGCCATCAGATTTCAATTGCAAATTTGTCTCTTTTACCAAATGGGTGTGTGTGTGTGCATGTGTATATTTGCTTGAAAACTGTTATAACACCGATTTTGTTTAGAAAAAAAAAAGTGTGTGTGTCTGTGTCTGTGTGTGTGTGTGTGTGTGTGTGTGTGTGTGTGTCCAGGAGTAATTCTGTAATAAATACAATGTTTTTGTGCCACTTGGTTTCAGATTTCAGAATATTCCTCATATTAAAGAGAGAGAAAGAGAGATCTATTTTCTGGAAGAAGAGATATAAGATGGTATACATCTAATTTAATCCAAAGAATTTGGGTGACTGGTGAGCAGTGGAAGGTAACAGAAAATTCATCCTACAGTATGGACTTTTTCCAGAGACGGCAATTGAAACCCTTTTTCTGAAGGTGAGAACAACATATCTTTAAATCTTGGGTGGCAGCTATTATAATAATTAATGTGGAACAAAACACGGACCTCTACTTGCAGAAGTTAAAAGAGAGGAAAAAAAAAATACCTGCAAAAACTGTCACCTGCCCACACTGAGAGTTTGCTAAAAAACATAATTCTCACTTAAAGCTAACGAAAAGGAAACAACAAATTTCTAGCTTATTCCGTTTCCTCTGGGCCCACTTAGTGCTTTCAGTCTTGGCCCGGTTTTCTCCTGCGTGGAGCCACAAGGACACAAGCCAGTTCTCATGGTTATTGCAGGGTGCTTAAATATACTTAAGGCTTCAAGAATTAAGCCTAAACTACGAAGAGCAAGAATTATTACTCGGAGACACACTGATTCCACTTGCGGTTCACTGCAGACCCTTACATGGGCGACCCAGTTTGCAGGGTTCAGGCTCCTGACCCAGGGTATAAATCCGGGGTCTGCAAACGTTTTCTGTAAAGGGCCAGAAAGAAAATATTTTAGGCTTTGTGGGCCGTACAGTCTCTGTTGCAAATACTCAACTCTGCCTTTGGAACCGGAAGCAGCCACTGACACAGAAAGAGCGTGGCTGTGTTTCTTTAAAATATGACTTATAAAAACAGATAATGGCCATAATTTGCCAGTCACTGGTACAGACCCCTATCACTTGATTGGTTAAGCTCTAGTCCTAAAGGATGGCGCAGAGCCTGGGGTCCACGGCACAGGTGGTGAAGTTGACCCAAGAGGTGAATCCAAAGAAAGACATCTCTATTGCGAAAAGGGAAGAAGCAGGCGGAGATAGAGGTAAATGCTGGTCAATTTCTGGGGGAGTTGAGGGTGGGAAGTTGGGTGTATTGTTGAGAGACTGACCAGTGAAGGTTTCTTTGATCTCACAGGCAAAGCTACCAGGAGGAGGTAGCTAGTGATAGGGCTTGGGGAAAACAGAGAGGCTTGAAATAGCCTCTAGGAGGAACAGAAGAGAAACCAGACTAAGTAAACAGGATTACCAGGCAGTCTTGAAAACACAGTTGAGACCATGAATTTAAAAAAAAAACAAAAAACGGAAAATCAATATTATCTCACTACTGTACCAACAACCCCACGAGCGGCAAAGGGCATAGAACTAACTGCGGGCTATTTTGGGGGAGCAGATTCTGTTGTCTACGTTGTGTCTTGAGATGAACAAAATGATTTCACACCGAGCCACAGGAATATCTCAGAAGACTCAGTGGAGACATAAAAATAAGTGTCGGCTTCTTCCGTGGGGAGATGTTCAAGTCCACTGTGAGAATGAAAGCCTCCCCCAGCCTCAAAACAAATAAGCGAAAGTGATCTTTGAGATCAAGAAGAGAAGAGAGCTGGAAACAAAAAGGTTTATTGCCTTGAGCTGTCAGGTAGCACCAGCTAATGGCACTTCGTGGCCCATAGAATGTTAGAAACAAGAATTAAAAAGCTACCAGCGACTCTAACACATATATATGGAAACTAAGGGGGAAAAAAAAAAAAAAGGTCGTGAAGAACGGCAAGACGGGAATAAAGACACAGACCTAACTAGAGAATGGACTTGAGGATATGGGGAGGGGGAAGGGTAAGCTGGGACGAAGTGAGAGAGTGGCACGGACATATATACACTACCAAACGTAAAATAGATAGCTAGTGGGAAGCAGCCGCATAGCACAGGGAGATCAGCTCGGTGCTTTGTGACCACCTAGAGGGGTGGGATAGGGAGGGTGGGAGGGAGGGAGACGCAAGAGGGAAGAGATATGGGAACATATGTATACGTATAACTGATTCACTTTGTTATAAAGCAGAAACTAACACACCATTGTAAAGCAATTATACTCCAATAAAGATGTTAAAAAAAATATATATATATATATATAATATAGAAGAATTTATCATTTCTTCAGGAAGGGTCACTTAAAAATGAAAAAAGTAGATTTGTTTTTTTTATATCTTCCTCCAACAAACTAGGCAAGTAATTTACAAACAGTTTAAGGCACACACACACAAAAAAAGCTACCAGCGATGATGCCTCAGAACAACAAGGACTCAGGGGCCAAAGTGGCTGCCACTGGGTGGTTACCTGGAATTCGAGCTCTGAGAAGAGAAGCAATGAACCAAGGGGAAAGGTTCTCCTTCTGGATGCTGCTGTGCTACGTGAAGTGAGTTCTCAGGTCACTCTCAGAAAAGGGAAGGAGAGTGTCCTGCCCCACACAGGCCCGAACGCGCCTCGGGTAGGGTTAAGCATTTTATGCAGGCATCAGCACCTTTACGAGGCTCACCTTTTATAAGGAGCCAGCTTTTCCTTGTAAGTGGCACTGACACTACAACAAGAAAGTTCATTTCACAAAGATGATTCATTAAGAAATAAAATATTCATGGCTGACAGCTTGAAGGATCGCCATACACTTATATTCTAATGCACCTGTCCTCTCTGTCAAGTCCAATGTGCGATGTCATGTCGCCAAAGTTTTATTTAGAAATTGTTTGTCAGAGTGAGCTTTCTCATGTGAATGAAAAATTCATCCCCTCATTAAGAAGATTTTACATGAAATGTCTAGGATTTTCAATGAACGCTAGGACATGAACCAATTACTGTTAAACACTTAAAGAGACAGAGTCCTAGGCTCACTCAGCAAAACCCTTAATTGCCCAAATGTGGAGAAAATTGGACATCCCGAAAGGCAAATGGGAATCTTGATTTGGAAATTTTCTTGTCTTTTGTCACATCTGGAGAACCCTCCTCTTTAAAAGACTTGGGGGAATTCAAACACAACTCTTATATGGAATCCACCTGTACACCATTATATCCGACCCGTTCCTACACAGGCACACATCGTGCCACGGAATTTGGGATTTTTAGCCACTTGTTCAATTCCCAAAGAAAATGATTAAAATGTCCTGGAAAGGTATTGCATTGTTTCTAGCTATTTCTTTCTTTTTTTTTTTTTTAATTTTTTAAAAATACACTTTGTTGCCTCCATTTTATTCCTACCTTACTTTCGTAATTTGTGTAAATATCAAACAGGTACCATGGAAACAAATATATTTAATGATTCCAAAATGTTGGGAGTTGGAAGAGAGGGGAAAAAGCCACAACAGATTAAAATACACTTGAGCTGCAGAGCTAGAAGAAATCCACAAGGGAATTGCTTGTATAACGAAATAGCATTTTACACCTATGACAATGGATTAAGTTGACATTGAGACTCTTTTTTTTTTTTTTTTTTTTTTTTTTTTAGAGATTTGGTTTTATGAAACCTAAGCCCACCCAAGTTTCCTAGTGGACTAAGGGTAAATGGGCCATATGATCATTTTCATGTGTACTGCTCATTTTATTCACCTGGAGGAGCTTTAAATTTATTTATATTTATTTTTGGCTGTGTTGGGTCTTCGTTTCTGTGCGAGGGCTTTCTCTAGTTGTGGCAAGCGGGGGCCAGTCTTCATCGCGGTGCGCGGGCCTCTCACCATCGCGGCCTCTCGTTGCGGAGCACAGGCTCCAGACGCACAGGCTCAGTAATTGTGGCTCACGGGCCCAGCCGCTCCGCGGCACGTGGGATCCTCCCAGACCAGGGCTCGAACCCGTGTCCCCTGCATTGGCAGGCAGATTCTCAACCGCTGCGCCACCAGGGAAGCCCCGACATTGAGACTCTTTTCTGACATATGGTCTAGTTCAGCTTAATCTATGGTAGAAAATAGTTCACTCTCCAAACCTAGTACTAGACTCACGCTCCATTCCATATATATATATATATATATATATATATATATGTGGGTGTGTGCATATGTGTGTGTGTGTGTACACACACAGCTAGACTGTCACTTACAATTTCAGAAAAGGCTTGAGACTGACAATATGAAAACTGAAATTTCTCCTTCTCAACCCAGCAGACTATAAACTTTAAGGATTCTGTATTCGCTTTCATATTATGGATGCTTTAGTGAACTAGTTCAAGGAAAAAGCAGCCTTGACCCTATAGCTGTTCACTGCCATCCTGTAAGACTCTAATGATGCTTTCCAAAAGAGGGATGACTTTGAAAAAGCTCTTCACTATATAGCTGATGTAAGTGGGAACCAGAATTTCAGAGTCTTTCTTTGTGTTTGATTATAGCTGCCTCTGCAGTTTCTTTTTTATATATATATAATACACACACACACACACATATATACACACACACACATATATGTGTATGTATACATATTTTTTCTTTTCATTTACACATATTTCATCTTTTATATACACGTCTTTATAATATTTTTATATTTTCTGGAAAGCAACTGGAGAGTAAGTATCAAGAGTCTTAGAACACTTTAGATGGGAGATTCCATTACAGGCATTTATGTCTTAAAATATCTGCAATTCAGGGTTTCGCTGGTGGTGCAGTGCTTAACAATCCACCTGCCAATGCAGGGGACACGGGTTCGAGCCCTGCTCCGGGAAGGTCCCACGTGCCGCAGAGCAACTAAGCCCGTGTGCCACAACTACTGAGCCTGCGCTCTAGAGCCCGTGAGCCAGAACTGCTGAACCCACGAGCCACAACTACTGAAGCCCGTGTGCCTAGAGCCCGTGCTCTGCAACAAAAGAAGCCACCGCAATGAGAAGCCCGCACACCGCAACAAAGAGTAGCCCCTGCTCGCCGCAACTAGAGAAAGCCTGCGTGCAGCAACAAAGACCCAACGCGGCTAAAAATAAATAAATAAATTTTTAAAAATTATTTAATAAATAAATAAAATATTTATTCAGATATGGAATTTTTTTTAACATCTTCATTGGCGTATAATTGCTTTACAATGTTGTATTACTTTCTGCTGTATAACAAAGTAAATCACCTATATGTATACATATATCCCCATGACCCCTCCCTCTTGTGTCTCCCTCCCACCCTCCCTATCCCACCCCTCTAGGTGGTCACAAAGCACCAAGCTGATCTCCCTGTGCGATGCAGTTACTTCTCACTAGCTATCTATTTTACATTTGGTAGTGTATATATGTCAATGCTACTCTCTCACTTCGTCCCAGCTTACCCTTCCCCCTCCCTGTGTCCTCAAGTCCATTCTCTACATCTGCGTCTTTATTCCTGTCCTGCCCCTAGGTTCGTCAGAACCATTTTTTTTTTTTTTTTTGGGATTCCACATACATGTGTTAGCATACGGTATTTGTTTTTCTCTTTCTGACTTACTTCACTCTGTATGACCGACTCTAGGTCCATCCACCTAGCTACAAATAACTCAATTTTGTTTCTTTTTATGGCTGAGTAATATTCCATTGTATATATGTGCCACATCTTCTTTGTCCATTCATCCGTCGATGGGCACTTAGGTTGCTTCCATGTCCTGGCTATTGTAAATAGTGCTGCAATGAACATTGTGGTACATGACTCTTTTTGAATTATGGTTTTCTCAGGGTATATGCCCAGTAGTGGGATTGCTGGGTTGTATGGTAGTTCTATTTTTACTTTTTTAAGGAACCTCCATACTGTTCTCCATAGTGGATGTATCAATGTACGTTCCCAACAACAGTGCAAGAGAGTTCCCTTTTCTCCACACCCTCTCCAGCACTTATTGTTTGTAGCAGATATAGAATTTTTCACAGAGATGTTCAATGTTGTATTATTTAAAATTGGAAATAACTTAAATATTCAAAAGAGGAGGAAATGTTCCTCTGCTAAGTCACCAATCACGTTTAGGATTTACTTCTCATATAATACTGAGTAAATAAAGTAGGATACTGAATGCATTAAATGTACTAAGAATTTCATGAGGCAAATATAAATGCATTAAAAAAAAACCCAAATGTTTAAAATGGGTATGGACATATGGGCGATGTTTTATTTCCTTTTTTTTGTTGTTTTTACTATTTTAATTTTCCATTCCCACTGGTCCACATGGATGTAATTAAAAGGCAAGTCTAAATAGTGTCAAACTCTACACACTGCGTATCTAAGTAGTAGAGAAGTGAGCTGTTCTTTGAAATATAGACTTAAGTAAGAAGGAAAAATAATCTAATCTTTTCTATTAGGTAAATCAAATTATCGGTTAAAAAAAGGTTCCCCCTTCATCTTCTGCCATGCTTGAGATATTAATGTATTGCGTTATCCCTATGGAAATTGCAAAAACTATTTACATAAATTCTCCCTGTCTACCAAATGGCAACTTGTTCAAATAAATCAGACATTGAGCCTCTGGTTTCTGTGAATTTTGGTTAGCAGAACTCTACATTGGAAATCGCATCCAATACATTTTTCACAATCTGCCCATAATTAGTTTCACTGGGAAAACTGTGAAGAACTATTTTGCTGCTTTTAAATTCATAATTTTGGTTCAAGAGCCCAGAATAAGATGTTTAGACAGAGTGAAAACTATTTTCTAACAAATCAATATTAATTTATCTGACTGTTATGGTCTCAGGAGCCAAAAAGTGTTCTTGTACTGAGCTGACAGGAAAGATTTTATCCTGACCAAGTGTTATTCAAATATTTATAAGACAGGATAATTTAGTAAAGAAAATACAGATGGAAGAAGGCAAGAGAAAATTTTTTTTTTTTTTGGTGTTCCTTTCCCATTTACAAATAACAAGAACTGTAAAACAAACAAACAAAAAACATGGCAAGTGATGAGTAACCCCCTCCCCACCTTGAATGAGCTCCTTGAAGAGCCTATTGACTATTTGGTTGACCATACTCCACAAACTAAAGTGGGTCTTGAGGCACTTCAGCCGTGGACGTGATACTTGCCATTGTACCATGGGCGCCATTTTGGTCAAGAACAAAACACTGTGCCGTAGGAGGGAAAGCTTCCCAATGACACAGCTGATGGCCAGATGGCAGGGTCTCTGGGGGTATGAACTGAGGCTGGGAGGGAAAAGCAGAAAAAGAAATAGAATGCGCTGCCTGTGCTTTTAACATTCATTACCTTATTTAATTCCCCCAACAGCCGTGAGATAAGATTTTGTGTGTGTTTGTGAACTTTTTATTGGAGTAAAACATAATGCTCAAAACCAAAAAGAGCACCAAACACGCGTGTGTCACTAAATGAATTTTCACGAATGGAACACAGCCAGAAACCCTGACCAAGAAACAGAACATAAGCAACATCTGAGAGCCCACCCCATGCCCCCAGCCAGGCTCTCCTTATGACTTCCAAGATATGGATAGCTTGCTTTTCACTGAAGTTCTTACTCTTACAAGTACAGTCATATAGGGTGCTGTCTTTTGAATCTGCCTCCTCTCTCTCGACATAAAGTTTTCAAGGTTAATCCATATTGTTGGGTTTGGTGGTGAGTCATTCATTCTCATTGGTGTGTACTGTCCCGTTGTGTGAATATACCAGTTTATTCATCCCTTCTACCTCTGATAGACATTTGGGGAGTTAACAGTTTTGAGTTATCATGATTAACACTGTTATACATATTCCCATACCTGTCTTTCGGTGAACATATACTTAGGAGTGGAATGGTAGGGGGTCAGATTTGCTTATGTTCAGGTTTCTGTAGATAACTGTTAACAAATCTTCCCAAATGATTATACCAATTATATTATTGCTATGGTCAGAATGTGTCCCCCTGAAATTCCTATGTTGAAGCCCTAATCCCCAACGTGACTGTATTTGGAGACAGAAACCTATAAGGAGATAAGAAAGGCTAAGTGATGTCATAAAGGTAGGGCCCTCATCTGATAGGATTGGTGTTCTTTTAAGAAGAGGAAGAAACACCTGGCCTCTCTTCCTCTGCCATGTGAGGACACAGTGAGAAGGCAGCCATCCACAAGCCCAAAAGAGAGCCCTCACCAGGAACCAAACCAGCCAGCACCTTGATCTTGGACTTCCCAGTCTCCAGAACTGGGAGGAAATAAATTTCTAATATTTAAGCCAACCAGTCTGTGGTCTGTTGTCACAGCAGCATGAGCTAATACAATTAGGACAATTTTAGTTTTACTGGAAAGTTGCAAAGACGGTACACAGTTCATGCACACCCGTCAGCCCATTCCCCCTCATGTCCAAGGCATGCTAAGAAATTAACATTGGTATATCGCTACTAAGTAAGCCAAAGACTCTGCGCAGATTTCACCAGTTTTCTGCTACTGTCTTTTTTCTGCTTCAAGATCTAATCCAGGATACCACTGGCTTGCGTTTAAGGCGTTTTATCTCTATTTCACTGACAAGAAAAAGAGTCCAGATGGGTTAAGAAGCTCGCCCAAGTTCACAAAGCCTAGAGGTGAGGCTAAGGTAATTTCAACAGCAACAACTTCCATCACTGTTTTCTGAGTCCTTCTGAGTTCCAGGCATGATGTAGCGTCATCAACTATTAAATCAGCTTTTCCTGAAGGCCGACCATTTTCTCGGCCTCTGGAACACTGAAATGAAAGGTGAACCACTAAGAAGGTTTCTGTCCTCAGGACCCCGGTTTCGCTGCAATTCCTTGTATTGACAGCAGCCACAGATGCATATACCCTGAAGTTCTGCTGCTTCTTCCTCACCCTATCACATGCTTTGCCTGTGGCACCCATACAAAGCAGGCGCTAGGTAAGTCTTGGCTAAATGCATGAATGCCCAAACATTTTAAAAAATGATGGCACTGTAAAAACTTGCTATTTAAGATATATGGTGTCAACATGACCCTTTTCCACATCTATGGGGTCTGAGATACTTTATCAAGAGGCAACTGTGATGAAAAAGACAGGAGACAGAAGATCATTCTGGCTCTGCCAGATTGCTGTGTTGTCTTGGGCAAGTCAGTTAACCTCTCTGGGTCTGTTACCCAGGAGCTATAAAATGGGGATACTAAGACCATCCTGGCTCCCTAGATACACTTGCCAAAGGCTTTGGACACTATAACATACGCTACACACATTGGGAAGTACTGGCCTTACGACACTTATCTTTAATAGGAAAAAGGAAATCACAGATGAAATGGAGAACGCTATTTACCACCAGTTCTTTCTAATTCCAGAGGAAAATGCTTATATCCATAGAGTCACTATAGGAACCATCTGAGGAGAAGAACCATTTTGGGGGAGAAAAGCCAGAAGGAAAATCACTGATCATTCTATGACTTCTTGAGTGACCAATGGAGACCCGGCGTATCACATGCAAACACCGTCCATCCAGATTTCACACCATGGAACTAGGAAGAATGCGATGCCGTATGACAGAAATACTCTACGGTGTTATGCCGTCATAATCAGGCTTGATTTTAAAGCTGGACAGTTATTGCCTCGAGGACACAGACCATTCCTTTGGTTCCCAGCAAGGAAGTCACCAAACTGTAGGCACTCCAAAGCGTTTGTGGAATGACTATTCCATATTCCAGTCTAAATGGGTTGGGGACTTTGATCTCTGATTTTCCACAAAAATATATTGTAATCAAAACCTATAAATCAGTTTTCTAGAAGCCCTGGTCTTCAAGAAAAACCTGGCTAAATCAGACGGCAAAATTTTTGAGACTTGATCTGTGCAGTGGTGACTTCGTAGACAAAATTTTACAACAAGTCCCAGGGGCCCAAAGAGAAGACAGTGAATGAGACAAGGGCGTTGTGAAAAACAGGATCAGGGTTTTACAGATACCTCTGAGCAGATATCATACACAAGAAGGCAGGGCAGTTCTCTGAATTGTGAACCGAGCTTAACTTAGAAACACACTCCCATGTTGGGGAAACACACTGTCTTTCCGCTCTCAACATATCAAGTTCTTTGAAATCATCCGCTTCCAGTGGTAGGGTTATCAAAAAACAGCGGCTCACGCTTAACGTGAACTCTCAGATGGACCGCCCGCGAGAGTCCATCAGCAGGTTAGGCAAGTGAATTCCCTCGCCAATAATAAATAAGGAGCAACGGGAATGAAGATGGGCATTTTGGCTGGATTCCAAACACGAAAACCTGCCTATCCACCTTGAAAGCGATGCAAGATTGCAGTTTGTTTAATGTTCATCTCATGTGCTTAATTACCGATAGGGCTTGACTAATTATTTCTGGTTCTGTAGACTATTTAAACAGAGAAGGGAAGCAGCTACACACTTTTGTATCCTGAATGAGGATTTGTAACTCATTTTTTAATCGCACAATTCCCAGAGGGCTTCATTACAAACACGAAAGAAAACAGGATGCGAAATGCAGGTGACAGTCTAATTTCCACAGGTACGGGGGTAAAGCATTAGAGTGAAGTAATGGAAAATAAAATAAAAAATAGCCTTTAGATGTTTCCAACCATGTAAACTGTTTTCATGTTAATAAGAGAGAAAACTGCAAAGGCAGCAAAGACATCTCTGTTTGGTACTGGCATCTTTTCTGACGCCCAATTTGATCCAACATCTCTGCAAGATTATCAAATAAGCCACAAAATAGATCCCATTTTCCTTACTCACTGAAATAAGCGTTTGGTGAGTTGCATATGGCACCATCAACTTGGATCATCTCTCTGTTTTCACTCTTTTAACTTTTCTACACTTGTAATAGTAATTCTTAGTCAGGTGAAACCACTGCACAAGATTTCGAAATGTTTAGAAAAATAAGAGGCTTAAACTAAATAACAGTATGACAGACTCTAGAGGTTCCAGATTGTTATAAATTGTTAGAAATTACTTCTGGGCATGACAATGTTGCCTCTTGGACAGAAACTGGGTTTAGTGGTCAAGAGATCAGCCACCGGTTTTGTTTTTTTGCTTTCTTTCGCTTTCTTTCTTTTTCTTTCTCCTTCCTTCCCTCCCTCCCTCCCTCCCTCCCTCCCTCCCTTCCTTCTTTCCTTCCTTCCTTCCTTCCTCCCTCCCTCCCTCCCTTCCTCCCTTTCTTCCTTCCTAGAGGTGACTCTACATCCAGGGTGGTATCAGACGTTTGGGAATGTGGGGAGAGCCTGACAAATTGTGAGCCATAATCCTGCCCTTAAGGCATCAATAAACTAATTGGGAATTTGAGAAGGGCGACTGTCTATCAAGCACTTGCTGTGTCTCAAACTGAGATGCAAACTTCACCAAGCCCACATTACCCCAGCAACCAGTGCAGCAAGTGCTATTGGCCCCTTTTCCAGGTGAGAAAACTGAGGTCTGTGACCTCGGAGGCTATGATCCTTGCCCTCAGTCTCCTCAGCTTTCCTCCCTGGGTTTTTCTGCCTGAACAAATACTTAGGATTACAGAAGTTAGAACTTGTTGCCAGTAAATTTCAAGAAAGAGATTTCAGTAGCATGCTTCGGATGGAAACCAGACTGCTGGGTGCTGGGGGGAAGGGGGATATAGAGAAAGTTAAGGAATAACACTGAGGACATTTACTGAACCCTTACATATACCAGGTAATGTGCTACATTTCTTTATACACATTCTCTCCTGTCCTCATGGTAACCCTATGAAATAGGTGTTAACAATAATCATCATAATAGCTAACATTTAAGCGCTAGTGTGCTTCAGAGAATGAACCAAGCCCTTTATACGTATTGTTCCATCTGATTTTCCCCAAACCCTATAAAGCTGTTATGATTATTATCATCTCCGTTTAGCAGAGGAGCAAACGGAAGCTTAGAGAAGTTAATTTGCCCCAAAGCTGTGTCAATTACTCAATGATAGAGCCAGGAATTGAGCCCAGGGGCCTCCCTGCAAAGCCCAGGCTTTTCGATGCCATACTACACCACCACTTAGCATGCCACTTCTACTTACAGTAACTCAGAGAGGCTAAGTCACCTGCCCAAGGTCACGCAGCAATGAGTTCCCTTCCACCATCTGCCCTCCTGAACATCACGCAGCACCACCTCCCCTCGTGAGGACAGCTGCTCGAGAGCCGGGCAGTGATTTTCAAAACCCCAGTGGACACTTTTCAAGCCAGAGCCAGGTAGGCTAGGAAATCTACAGAGAGCCTTGTGTCCGGGAAGCCTCCTCTGTGGTGTCAGGGACAAATAAGGCAGGATCCTCGGGAACCTATAAAGACAAGTCTAATTCATTTGGTGTCGAAGACACTGACGAGGGGCATCTGGAATGGAACAGAACTGGTTTCTGATTCCCTCTCACCCAGTTGACTGTCTGTGGGATCGTGTGTCAGTCACTTAACTTTTTGAACTGTTTTGCTTTTTTGAACTGTAAATGCATATAAAATTTATCAAACTACCTATGTTGCTGTGATACAGCAAGTTGGTTATATACACAGGGATACTTCTAGACTCATTCACTCAACAAGTATTTACTAGCTGTCTATCTTGCTCTGGGCACCACAGCACACGCTGACGAGCAAAAAAGACAAACAGCCCGATACTTATGAACTTATATTCTAGAGGGCAGGGAAGAAACCAAAAGTCCATATAGGTCTATGTCTATATCTACATGATGTAATGAGAAATAGAAAACAGGGGGTGAAAGGATCACGAGGCAGTTTGTCATTTTATAGTGAGTGGTGAGGAAAGACTGCACTGAGAAACTGACATCTGAGCAAAGCGCCGCATTTGGAGAGGAAGAGTCCACGGTGTTAGACGAGAACATTCCACGCAGAGGGAGCTGCAAAGGCAAAGCTCCAGGGACAGGGGCACACCTGGTATGTTTGAGAAATGGCAGAAGCGGAACGAGAGAAGAGGAGATGGAGACAGGTCAGAGGGAGGAAGCAGGCAGAGCAAACAACGAGGCCCTCCCATCCTGTCAGGAAGACTTCACCTTTTAATCGGCCTGAAAAGGACGATAATGAACAGAGTCCTAGATGGTTAAAGTAGGACTAACTTTTTGGGCTTTCTCCTCCATCTGGGTAAATTAGAAGACGAAAGAGGCGTCTAAATGCAAGATCCTCCCCGTTACTGATGGGAGCTCATGACTCAGTCCTGACCTGGGAGGGCTTTTAAGGAAAAGTATTTGTTGCTGGAAGAGTTATTTAAATGTCCCGGGGCTCTTCGAACCGGCAGAAATAGGAGCCACTTAAGTTAACAGGCAAAGTAATAAGACTATACAGAGGGAAACTCACATTTTCATACTTTATGCCTTAATTTTAAGTAGAGTTATAAGATTTCCTGTAGGAATTCAGAGTGTTATTTTATGCCCCAAACTAGAAAGAGCATTCCACCGGGTTTGCCAAGCCGTTAAGATGAAAATATCTGTTTGAGCACAGCATAATAGATGGGGTGTTTAAGGCATTTTCCTTTAGATTTTTGGTTAATTTTCTTTTACGTAATTTTCTGAGATAAAATCCAGTTATAAATAACCTGAGGGTGCCCTAACTGGGCTGTTCTGAGAATGGCAAATGTTTAAGAGGCAGAACTTCTGCCTTTTAGAGATCTCTAGGGGGAAGCAGTACTCTGAAAATTATCCAAAGCAAAATAAGTCGAAAGCATTAACAAATTAAAGAGAGGGGGAGAGAGAGAAGAAAGGGGTGAAGGAGGAAACTTCTTTGACATTCATAAGATGGCAGATCTTACCCTTGAAACTCTTCTTTTTTTTTTTTTAATAAAAAGTCAAACATTCAACATCTATTTGTTGATTACAACAGAGAATTGGTGAGTCGCTATCATAGGAGAGTAACAGGAAATTCACTCTTGTACAAAAGGAAAGTAGAGCAAAATACAGACAAAACCCAAAGTGCAGGAGAAAGGGCATGACCATAAATTAAGAGACATTATTTAGACTGACGTACAGTAGGTGCCATCTTAAAATGAGAAGTTTTAGAGCTGCTCTTAAAGATAGCCGGTGGAAGAAGAAAAGTAAGAAAGAAACAGAACCTTAAGTGTTCTTCAATGTTACAGTGTAAACCAAAATTTATAAAAGGATTACAAGGTAGGATGGGCAAGGACGTCGTGTAAACTAGCTGGAATATGAATACTTCGTCAGCACAAAAGAGAGGACGTTGGCTGCCATCCATCTGTCGTGTATATATTATCATGGAGACTGTTTATAAAAATAAGAGAGGGTGGGAGGCCCAAAGTGGGCATAACTCAAAACAAAACAAATCTGTAGGACTAGATAAGGGAGAGTGATTATTCCCAGGTACTCACAGACTAAAGCGTATCAGGAGAAAGAACTGGATCCAGTTTCTACAAAGCAGTAAGATGGCGGGAGAATCGTTTTTAAAAAAAAAAAAAAAGAAGACGATGCCCTAGAAACCTGTAAGTCAATAACCCTGTCACCAATTGTAAGATCATCTGGGACATGCAGAACCTCCTTGAACAAACATGTTGAAAGGGTACCCAGAGTGGTAATTGAGCAGGAAACTTGCCACTGTGGCTTAGAAAAACCAAGTCTTGCTTATGGGTTTGTCTCCATCTTTTTTAAGCTTCTGTACAAGGGGGTTGGTGAAATGGATTGGGATTTTGAGGATACCCACCTTGAGATAAAGGATACGAAGAATCAGGAAGATTATCAAGGCCAATTCCATATAGCCAAGAAAGAGAACAAAAAAGATGAAACAGTCACCAAACACCCTCTCCCCTTAAGGTAAAGCCTGCCAAATTGAGTTGCTATTTTTTATCCTCAGCCTGGCAGATCAGACACTTCAAAATGAGATAAATACTAATTTGGGCTAGAAACCAGAGAACTCTCATATACTGGGGGAATAATAAAGTGGAGGATGGCTTACAAAGCAAGACGGCTGTCACTGAGGCCAGCACACTGAGGTCTTTACCAGAAATCTATTACTTGATTTACCAGGAGCGGTGGAGACCTAAGGAAACAGTGAACACGGAGCAGTGAAATTAGAGCTGGTTCTTCCTCGGAAAGAACCTCTGACCTGCTTAATCTCATGCCATCGTCCACCATCACTGAACTCAAACTCAAGGTGTAGAGGGCCGGCCCCAGGTCCTCTCCAGAATCCTCCTAGTCTGCTGGGTAGGAAAAGACAGTGTGTTCAAACCATCTTACTGGAAATTAATAACATTCTCAGAAACACCGGCCATGGGGAGATTCCTTTAAGAGGCCAACTCCTCAAAGGCATTCGTGGAATGGGAAACCGTTTGTGTAGAGACACGTGGTTCAAATGCCCTTCTTCTTTTTTAATGGCTGGATCTGTGTGCTTGAAGGGGAGCTCTTGGCTTCACTGAGGTGTCTAAGGGATCATCTACCGGCTCGTCCAGAAAGGTCTAATGGAAATCACTTCTACACCTGAGTCGTGATCACATGCACACCTGTGTAGAAGGTTATGCTTGGAATGGTTAGGTAGGTATTCTGCCATCCCACCATTACCTTAATGAGTTACGACGTTTGGCCAAAAAATAAATAAATAAATAAAATAAAACAGAGAAACATTCTTCTGTATACAGACAGAGCATAAGGCGCTTTACATTTTCTCCACGATCCGTGGCCAGTGTGTGTTTTAGTCCCTTTCCCTCTGAACCCCGAGTGGAGAGTTCAGACACCTTCTGCCGCGAATAACACCAAGCCTGCCCTGCGTCCCAGGCACCGTAGCCGGCCCTGCGCAGGTGTTAGTTCAGGCTGCGGTTCAGGGGGGCATGACTCCCCACTTAGCAAGTGCCGCTCTTCCTCTCTGGTCTGCTCTCCCCCCACTCCCAGGCCCTCACTCCCCTGGGATCACAACTGTTCAGGCTTCAGCACTCTTTGCAGGTGCCTCACCCCAGGGCCCCCTTTCCTGGCAGCCAGGGGGTCCTTCCTCATGCTCTCCTGGAGTCTCTTTCTTTACCTTTAGAACCCTCGGCGTGCTTCCTGCCATGGTCGCGTGTGGTACATTTGCTAGTGGCACTAGAACGGAGCCTCCAGAGAAACCGGGACCTGATCTGTGGCTGCCCTCCCGGATCTATTCCCAAAGCCTAAGCACAGGGCTTGGCAAAGGGAGAGGGCCCTCCAAATACCCTAAATGAATGGATATCCCCCAAAGACTAAGCCTGTAACTGGATGAACACTTTGCCTTCTTGTCACTTCTGCTAGATGCCAAATACTTGTGCCACTACTAAAACAAAACAAAACAAAATCAGTGTAAGAAGACAGTAAGTTTGCAGGGTGATGAACAAGACTCTGGCACTAGGAACTAGTCCCGTCTTGATTCCAACGAGGAGCCACAGGTCAGGAACTAATGGTATCTGAATTTACCTGCCACAGATTTTAAAACACAATTTTTATGGAAGCACAATACACGTGCTGAGAAGTACACACGTAATAAGTGCACATTTCTAATTTTTCACAAACCGAATGCGCCCATGTAATTAAGACTCAGATCAAGAAACAGAAGAGGGCCAGCAGTTAAACGGGGATTTGTGCGTGTGGTAATTACTGATGCTGTAATGACAACCAAGATGGCGGCTTTGGAGGGATGTTCGGAGAGTGAGTGGGGACGGTGTGTGTCTGTAGCCTCCAGCGCTGGCTCCAAGCAAATAGGAGATGTGGGTAGAAGAATGAGGGAAAGAAAATGGGAACTTACTAACCTCCTACCCTGTGTCCCATGATATTTTCACTAATACTCACTTAAAAAAAGAAAGAGGGGCTTCCCTGGTGGCGCAGTGGTTGAGAGTCTGCCTGCCGATGCAGGGGACACGGGTTCGAGCCCTGGTCTGGGAAGATCCCACATGCCGCGGAGCAACAAAGCCCGTGAGCCACAATTACTGAGCCTGCGCGTCTGGAGCCTGTGCTCCACAACAAGAGAGGCCGCGATAGTGAGAGGCCCGCGCACCGCGATGAAGAGTGGTCCCTGCTTGCCACAACTAGAGAAAGCCCTCGCACAGAAACAAAGACCCAACACAGCCATAAGTAAAATAAATAAATAAATAAATAATTGGATCATCACGTTTTAAAAAAAAAAGAAAGAAAGAAAAACACTAGTCCTGGTTAGAAGGGTTGACGCCATGGGCAGAGGCGGCTCCCTTCTGGCCAGCTGACTTTGGAAGAGTGACATTCCTGTTAAGGGCTGAGAGGCCACAGTCACGGTCTCCACAAAACAGGAGTGGGAGAAAGAAAACAGGTTGAATGGCCAGGAAAGGCAGCCTGATAATAGCTGCTTCTCTAGAGCCTGCCTCCTGATCCATTTCCTGGTAAACCTCAACTGGGGCTTAAGGAGGAATGTCACCATAGCTCCAAAGTCGCCTAAGGGTGAACTGGGTCTTTTGAGGCTGGTGTTACCTGTGGCTTACAGGACTCATCTGGGACCCCGTAGGTGCAGAAGCATCAGAAACTGTGGCGGAAACAGCCTTAAGCTTAATCAAAGCCCGTGCCAGCCATTCAGTTGTCCCCTCTGTGCTTTGCAAACATCACAACGAGGCTTTAATCCGGGCATCTGGGCTCAAGTTCACCCTCTCCCTCCTCCTGCCACCGTGACATGGTTATTCAGGAAGTTCAGCAGTGCATACAGGTTACAAGAACAAGGACAAAGCCACGGGGGAAGAGATCCCCTCGCTTCCTGTCTCATGACAGCAGCTGGGGTTATTATTCCTGGCTGAATCATTAAAAAAAAAAAAAAAAAAAAAAAAAAAAGCCCCAGGAATGTTGGAATTATTATTACATTCATTATTAGAAACGTCATTTGTTCATTGATTCGATATTCAACAAATATTTACTGAGTTGCTTCTGTGTGCCATTAGAGGTAATGTTTTTTAATTGTTTTACCTCAAAATTAAATTCCCTGAAGATTTAACCATACCCAGGAGTCTAGGGAACCCTGGCTGGTGGGACACTTGAGACTTTTGAGGTCTTATTCAGGGAGAATCGGGCAGACATTTTCAGATTTATAAGCACTGACTAGATTGGACAGGGGTCGCGGGTGGTGGTGAGGAGGGAGATAGAGAAGAGGAAGAAGCATTACATATGTAAAAGATCAGATTTTTTTGAAAAAGTGTACCGAGACGATCTGACACAGAAAAATGAACACTGAATCATGAATTAGGAGATACCGTGTCTTTTCTGGCCATCACCATGATGGTAAGGTGTTCAAGCCTAGACCTCAGTTTGCCCATCTGTAAAATGAGAAGATCAGAGGAAATGTTTTTTAACGGGCTCCTATGAAAATTTGAAGAACTTCTGATTCTGAATTTATATGTGAAGCTATATGTTTTCATATAGAGAAATATTTATACTTTTAATCCAAAAACTTTTTTTTTTAATTTATTTACTTTATTTATTTATCTTTGGCTGCATTGGGTCTTTGTTGCTGCACACAGGCTTTCTCTAGTTGCGGCGAGCGGGGGCTACTCTTCGTTGCGGTGCACGGGCTTCTCACTGCGGTGGCTTCTCTTGTTGCGGAGCATGGGCTCTAGGCACACGGGCTTCAGTAGTTGTGGCTTGCGGGCTCCAGAGCGCAGGCTCAGTAGTTGTGGCGCACGGGCTTAGCTGCTCCGTGGCATGTGGGACCTTCCCGGATCAGGGAGCGAACCCGTGTCCCCTGCACCGGCAGGCGGATTCTTAACCACTGCGCCACCGGGGAAGTTCTCCCCCCCCCCAAACATTTTTAGGAGCAAAATTATTTCATATAAATATAGAATATGGGCTTTGCATGACATGCTGGTCTCTGAATTACTGAGAAAATTATTCGTATTTTCAAATTAGTGAAATGTATTAGAACCACAGATATTAAATTTCAAAAAGTTAATAGATATTGTTCTTTTAAAAGTTATTTTAATAAAAATTTTTAAAAATATAATTTTTTTTTTTTTTTTACAAAAAGCTTATGATTCTTAGAATGGACAGATATGATATGTGTCTATATTATAGTTTAGAGAAATGGGGTCAAACAAAAGAAAAATGGTCATCAGGCAAAACAGAAACCAGAGTGCTGGATGTATATGGAGAGAATCTTGAGGAAGACTATCACCTGCCTTCCAGAAAGCCTCTGTTAAGAGAAGTAAAGGGATTTACTCTTCCTGTTTGATGCTGAAGTCATGCCCTGTCAAAGCACTTAGACCTGGTCTTACATATGGACGGGTGACAGATAAGATACTTTGATCAATGATTTGTACTTGGCGTAAGAAAGTCCCCTGGAGGAAGAGAAGACTGATGGGTCTGGGAGACTTTGATCTGTGTCACTGAGCTTTCAAAACCTTTAAGCCCACATAAACACGGACTCCTGAGACGGTGATGTAGATGACAACTGCCATGTTTTCCGAATGTGGCAGCCCCACGATTATTTGGAAGAGACCCTAGAAGATGGAAATAAATATACATACACAAACTCACCCCAAAGCGAAACGGCCAAGTCTTTGCCGGCTTTTGGCTCTTCTGCGAGGCTATCTGGGGGCAATGCTTACTGTGGTTTAGAAAATGGAAATCTACAACTATGCAGCACGTGTTCGTCTAAATCAGGGTGGGGAAGGCACTGCAAGTAGGCCCCAATCCCCACGTCCGCAGAAATGCAGCAGAATCTGTAATCTATCATGACATCCGTTCCCAAAGAGCTCGTGTGCCGCTTTAAACCCTTTCCAACACACCACGCCAACTGGACGTTTGAGTTGACCAGACTGAGTCATGAAATGAATCCGTTTTGCATCTTTGATCTAGACTGCTACTGGGTGAGGTGAGAGGAAGGTACGTACGTTTCTTGGGAATAAGCCTCTGTTGATGACTATGATCTAGTCGAATACAAAATAAAGACATGTGCAGTAGGGAGACATCATGGCTTGCATGCCTGGGCAAGTGGGCACACCCAGGAGTGACTGAAGATCGTCAAAGCCACAACCCCCGGTCTTTCCTGGAGATCCTCGTAACGTTGAGTGTCCTCAGCCCCAGCAGGTACCAAAGCAGAACTCTGTGTTGACTGGTTTGTTTCCTCAAGGCCAAGAAAGGCTTGGACCCCACCCATGCTAGAGTCCACAGGGCCCTAGTATGACAGCTGATGGCTGACTGAAATTTATATATTATTTTAATTATCTATACTAGTGTAATGATAAGTTCAGTCTAAACTAATGTCATCTAGACTAAAGTAAACAAATAAAAAATATTTACAGTGGCTATCTGAGTGATTTGAGAAATGTGGTTCTACAACCCACAGTTCAGTCTACCATCTCTAGGACTTAATGTAAGTAACTCATGTAACTTCTCTGAGTCTCAGTTTCTTGATCTGTAAGTTGGATGCTGTAAGAGCTACAGATGATGAAGAGTCACTGGGTGAGACAATATATGTTAAGGACTGTGTGCAACTTACAATTCCTTTCTAGAACAAAGAATCCACCAATAAATATGAAAATGTATGAGGGCTGTATCCTTTTTTTCCTTTTAACCAAGCAAAGATGTCCACTCGAGGGCTTCCCTGGTGGTGCAGTGGTTAAGAATCCTCCTGCCAGTGCAGGGGACACGGGTTCGAGCCCTGGTCCGGGAAGATCCCACATGCCGCAGAGCAACTAAGCCCATGCGCCACAACTACTGAGCCTGCGCTCTAGAGCCAGTGAGCCACAACTACTGAGCCCGTGCACCGCAACTACAGAAGTCCTTGCGCCTAAAGCCCATGCTCCGCAACAAGAGAAGCCACCACAATGAGAAGCCTGCGCACCGCAACTAAGAGGAGCCCCTGCTCGCGCTGCAACTAGAGAAAGCCCTCGTGCAGCAGCAACGAAGACCCAACGCGGCCAAAAATAAATAAATAAAATAAATAAGTTTATATATATATAAAAAGACATCCACTCGATTTTCTTTTGTACCCCAAATTCTGGCTTCATCCCCTCTGAGTAGTACGCAAGGGAGACTATTTGGACTTTTCTTCGCGTCACCCTGGTTTTCTTATCCTTGGCCCACTCCATCATGAAGCACTCCCAGTGAGCCAAGTATGTAATGGAATGAGTCCTCCGTCAACTGTGAACACTTACTCCTCACTGAGTTTCGAGTCAAGAAGGACTAGATCCAGCCTGCAGTAAGACCCTCTAAGAAAAAAAACACAACTCTGAAACCTTCTGGCTGTAACGTTTATGCAGCCTGTAGCCAGAGCACAGATCTGAATCTTCAGACCAAAGAAAGAGTTTGCTCCCAAACCCTGATGGCTCACGGTTGGCCTCTGAATGTGGTCACCTACTGACCCTAGTATTTGAAGAAATACTTGAAACACCAGTGACCTGGATGTGGTCCTACCTCAAGGTACATTACAGACCAGCCCCACTTCCCTGGAGAGATCATGGCTGGAAACAGTGTATTCCTGGTTCTCGGCCAGTGCCCTTGATCTGCATGTTCTGCCATTTGCTTGGGAAAATAATGCTAAGTTGCAAGACACGGCAACAAAAACACCGCCAGGAGCCGACCAGCTCACAGGGGATGCCTGGGTAGCTTGGTGGCCCTGAACACTTAAGTGATTTTGTTCCCCATCCAATCTCCTGTGGTACATTAACTTTTATTGATAGCTCAGAGCTTCAGCAACCGGTCTTGATTTTACTAACCCGAAGGACAGAGGAACAAGAGGCACCCACACAGCTGACGTGCAAGAAAAAAACAGCACGGAATGTCTAGATCAGTCTCAATGTTTTTTTCCTCTTGCTACAGCTTTCCTTTAATGAGGGTGTCACAATTATTGCAGGTTAATCATGTCTCAGGCCCCCAAAGGGAGGGAGGCTGAAATGGCCATTTAGAAATCTGGCCACGGCTCCCTCCGGCAGACTCTTGGAGGCATGGCAAGACATTTCAGGCAGGGCAATCCGAGCCTGAAATTGCAGGCTTGGATTTATATTACTGCTTTGGAGACTGGCAAAAGGATTCTTGGGTTTCCATAATACACGTATTAAACAGAAGTTAAACCAGGGGCTGGTGGAAAAATCTATGTAATGGAAGACAGAGAGACCAATTTTATCATTGCTTCGAAGAAGTCAACACTTCCAACTAGAATCTGCATCTTGGAGTAACCTGGTGTGCTTCTGACTCACGGACACTGAAAAGGGTATAAATGTGTTTTCCTTTCTGCGTGGAATGCTATCAGCTTCAGCTCAAAAAAAAAAACACATTAATGTTAAAAACGAAACAACACCAGATATGATTTGTTGAGCACCTATTATAGGCCAGGCACCATTCGTTGCACTTTACATACCTTGCTTCATTTCATCCTCATAGCAATCTTAGGAAGCATCCATTTGTATTGCCATTTTGTAGCAAAAGAAATTGAGGTTCAGACAGCATCTATAAACTGTCAAAATCCTCAGCCAGGAAGAGGAAGAGTCAGGGTTAGAATAAAAGTCAAGGGAAAAAAACAGATTGCATCCAAAATCCAACTCCTAAACATACCGCCATCTGTACATGTACGTGATCCCTACCATGTTAACATGTATGGTGTTGATTTTGACATATTAAAACATTAGTTTCACAAAATGGGGTTTGAAAGGAACATCGAAGCAACTCTGTTTTTGTTCATCCAAGATTCAGTGATCATTGACCATGTGTCAGACCCTGTGCTAATAAGCCCGTCCTACTCAGGGAATCTCAGAGCTGTGCCTATAGGACCTCAATGACCACAGCCTGAACCTACATTCTGTAGGCTGTGCCCAGCCTTGCTTTAAAAAAAACCACATCCTCCAGGTCACGATGCTCATTCAGCCACTGTGACGTCCAAAGGTCTACAGAGACGACATGAAGGTGACCCCCCCAGAGCCACATGAATGGGGAGGTCCGGGGACAGGTATTGTGCCAAACACATGACAGAATTTTGCTGAGTCTGCTCCTTCCAAGTCAAGATCCAATGAGTATTCCTTTTTGCTATTTTTATTCTGAGGTCCTGAGGAGTGTGAAAACTCCCATCTTTAAAAAAAAAAAAAAAATTCTGTCAAGTGAATAGGCTTCATTTTGTATAATCTTCTAATATCCTACATCAAAAATAATAAAATGGTTCCTTGGTAAGTTAAACAGAATTAGCATATGACCCAGTAATTCCACTCCTAGATATATACCCCAAAGAAGAGAAAACAGGAGTTCAAGCAAACACTTGCACACAAATGTCCAGAGCAGTTCTATTCATATTAGTCAGAGGGTGGCAACAACACAAATGTCCATCAACAGATGAATGGATCAAAAAGTTGTGTATCCATACAATGGAATATCATTGGGTCTTGCAAGGAATGAAGTACTGACACAGGCTGCAATTTCAGCTGAACCTTGAAAACATTATACCAAGTGAAAGAACAAGATATGAGAAGCCACGTACTGTATGACAACGCTCATGGGACGTGGGACTATCTTTTTGAGGGTCCCCATTCAACCCACTGTAACTGCTAAATCTGTGATCATTTGTTTATAGAGCAGTAGAAAACTAATACAGTGACCATTTATTTATCCACTTGTTGGTTGGTTTGTTGGCTCAACAGATACTTCTTGAGTACCTCCTGTGTGCAAGGCACTGTGCTGGGCTCCAGAGGAACGTGAGTAAATGAAACAGACTTAACCTTGGCCTGGGTAGAGCTTACAGGCGGGAGAGTCACTTTTAGGCCCTTCTCACAAAAGTCAGCCACAAAGTGGAAAGGTCACTAGGACTAAGGATGGCTTCAAAGCACTGACACTAAATGAGCAGAGGCCAATGGGGCCATGAGAGAATCTGATGAAAGACAAGGACCCTCATTCCAGAAAAGTGCAAATGGGATAGAACGTTGCATATTATTTCAGAAAATTCTAGGGCGACAAGAGGAGTACCAACCCATTATTTCCAAGCTGAATCTTACGTGACATCACCACTGTGATAGTTCATTTTATGTGTCAACTTGACTGGGCCACAGTGTGCCCATCTATTTGGTTATCATACATGATCTCTGCGTGTGTCTGCGAGGGTGTTTCTGGTTGAGATGAACATTTGAATTGGGGGACTGAGTAAAGCAGATTGCCCTCCCCAATGTGGGTGTGCCTCAGCCAATCTGTTGAAGGCCAGAACAGGATAAAAGGTGGAGGAGGGAGGAATTCACTCTGCCTCACGACCTTTGAGCTGGGACACTGGTCTTCTCCTGCCCTTGTACTCAGACTTAGACTGGAACTATACCATTGTCTCTCCTAGGTCTGGACTTCTTGGCCTCCATAATTGTGTAAGCCAATTCTTTATATATATATACATCCGATATATATACATATATATACATATACATCCGATATATATACATATATATACATCTGATATATACACACATATATATACATCCAATATATACACACATATATACATATACATCCGATATATACACATATATACATATACATCTGATATATACACACATATATATACATCTGATATATATATATACATATATATATATATATATATATATACACACACACACACACATACACACATCTGATATATATATACATATATCGGATATATATATATATATCGGATATATATATCTCCGATTGGTTCTGTTTCTCTGGATAACCCTAATACACTAACACAACCACCAACCACCAGTACTAACAACAACCAAATTGTCCTCAAAACATTACTACCAGAAAGCAACTCTAGCTGTAGACTGGCTGTTACAGCCTCGACTAGAAAACATGGACATGTGGAAACATGGTGCATTTAATTCCTTTTCTTCTTTACTTATTTCAATATTTTCCGGATTTTTTAAGAGAGCAAGTATTCGGTCGGCTTGAAAAATCAAAGCAAGAGATGAGTTAAAGAAAAAAAACTGGGGATTTTTTAACAACTGTTAAAAAAAAAAGTGTCATTTATAATATTTTGGGGACAATTGGAAATATGCTCTTTCACTGGATACTTATAGATATGAAAAATGTGTGTTACTTTTTGGTTTTGATAACGATACAGTAGTATTTTTGTTTTGTTTGGCTTTGGTTTTGGAGAGAGCCCTTACTTTACAGTGACTCGTAATAAAATATCTATGGATAAAAAGATATGATGTCTTCCATTTGCTTCTGTAAAATATCAAACATGGGGGAAATGGGTTGGGGCGGAGATAAAACAAGACTGGCTACAAGTAAGAGTTATTGAAGCTGGGTGATGGCAGTTAATTATACTCTGTCACCTTCTGTAAATGTTTTTACATTAAAAATAAATAAATAAGTACATGACAGAAGGAGCCAAACATAATTCTTAATACAACATAAATGATTTCATAGATAGATAGAAAGATAGATAGATAGATAAAACTTAAGAGGGAAAAAAAAAAAACTTCCCTCAACATTCTATAATGGGTCAATAACTGCCTAATTTCAGCTGGTTTCCAGACATTTCTCATGAACATCCACAGACTTGACAGTGTGGCAGAGAACTAAAGAATGCATATTTGGTAGCACTGACAGAGAGAATATTTCTTACTAGCATGTATCACTACCTGAAATTATATTAAATATTTGTGTTTTGCTATTTCCTCTCTTCCCCGTGATAATGTAAGCTCTATGAGGGTGGGATTTTTCTGTTTTGCTGTATCTTTACCTCTCAGATACCCGGCCCACGATAGGTGTTCCATTTTTTTTCTTCTTTTTTGAATGACAAAAAAAATTTTTGTAAATGAATCAACTGAAGTCACCGTGCCCTTCACTGACTGCCCACTATATACTAAGTCTCACGTTAAGCATCAAAATAGTGGATCAGAAGTGCCTAGAACAGAGGTTGTACAAAGGACACAAAGTGTGGTAATTCTTCAATTACTTTCATAAAACCAGACTGCTATCCGTCTGTCCATTCATTCATTCATTGACTCACAAATATGTATTGAGCACCTACTGTGGTGGAATTGACACAGTATAAACAGCAGGGTAGAAATAATAGTATAATATAAATAAGTTTTGACAAAAATCTCTACACTAATGAAGTTGACATCTAGGATATGAGGATGGGGTGAGGATGAGAACTACTTCACATCCCACAATTCCATCCAAAAGTTTATATATTTGTTAATAACGCTATCAGGTGGCTGGGAATTCATTACAATTTCCTTTTGAGAATTAACTAAAAAGTTTACTCATGAAAATCCTATTTATCTAAGCCATTAGTGTTGCCTACTTCAGCGGTTGGAATATGTCACCAGATTAATTAAGTTCATTATGATTTCTCATTCAAGCAAGAGGAAAGTGTGTCTTTTTGTAGACCAGCTGTTTATAAGTAAGTGAAAACAGGAGATGCAAATACTGTCTTTAAAAAGCAAAAAGGGAAATTTCAATGTTACATCACATTAAATTGTCCCCTACCGGTTTCTTTCCTTTGAAAAGAACTATCAACAACGATCAAGTTTTATTTGCTAGCTGTTATGTCCTCTGACACAGAAGGCCATGGACTATTACTTATTAATATAATATTACTCTCCCTTCTCCCAACTCAACAGAATCACAGAGGATCATGAGTTTCAGGGAACAACATATAAAATGCTGAATGCTAAGGTCATTTCCCTAAAACCAAATCTACAGCAACAGAAGGAACTTAAAAAATTTAGCAACAGCAACTGGTCCTCTGGAATGGGTGCTAATGATAAAAAAAAAATGAGCTTTTACACATTCCATTTTTAATTAATTTTTAATACTAAAAAAAAGCTTTCCCTTCTACCACAAGACCCACTTCCTCCTGGTGAGATCCCCAAAGGGAGGCCTGCTCTTTTCTGGAAGGCATCACTCTTCTAATTAATTAGAAATTGTGCGAGGCGGGGAAGGGGGCAGAGGTAGAAATCAGCAGGGGGTGAAAACATCAAATTCCTTCCTGCCTTTTCTACTTCCCTTACCCCAAATCTCAGCCCCAGCTCTCTGTTTGGGGAAACAAACAGTTGAAGTCACTTGAACTGATGCCAAGCCACTTCATCCGCTTCTCTGCCAGGCTGGCCCAGTCTCCATGTCCCATTGGTATGAGAAGGTTACGGGGTCCTGTCTTCCCGAGGCCACTATGTGAGTTACATTTGTGCAATTTACATCTTTTGCACGCCCACCCCCCTTTTTTTCTAATTTCCAAAACTGAACATGTTGATGGGGGGGGGGGAATAAAAACCCCTCAAACATGACAGAATTACAAAAAGAAAGAAAATACAATCCCCTCTTCCGCAGAACCCTCTCATTTCCCATGCTTTCTGTCAAGGAGTTACCTCTGTTAACCGTGAATGTCTATCATTACAATCCCAGGTCACAAGATAGGCGCATGTGTAAATACACAGGAAAATATTCAGGCACATGTAGAGCTTTCTTTAAAAAAAAAGTGTAATAATGTATGTATTGTCCTACAATTTGCTTTTTCTCACTCAACATTTTATTATGGGCAGCCATCATCTAAGTATGTATATGTATATATATCCCATATATATATTTAGTGCTATTTCCTTTCATAACTTTTTTTTTGCTATGCAGAATTTAAAACTCTATAAAAACTATAACTCAATTAGGCATTACCCTATGGATAGGGATTCAGAATTCACAGATTAAATAAATAAATTGTGTGTGTGTGTGTGTGTGTAAAACGCTAACAAATATCACTGATTCTTCTCATTGGGAGACTGTGCACATTTATTCAAATATTTCTGTATTTTCTGGTTCAGAATGGAATTGCTCAACCTAAAGGTATGTTTAATTTGCATTGAAACTGCCAACTTGCTCTCCAAAATGACCCCAAACAATATATGTTCCTTTTAATAGTGCATGTTCTTTTTCCCTGTTAAGGAAAACTTTTTTAGAAAGTGTAGTTATGAGTATGAGTCAAAGTTTTATTGTAATTTTGCTACGAGGGAAAAGGCCTCTAGCAGGTCAATTCAAAGATTCACTCTTGGTGAAGACATTTTCTAGGGAAAGGGAGTGATAAGATAGTCAATGTTAGGCTAGATACCAAAAGAAAAGAACATTTGGTTGAAGGGGCCTAGATTCTTGAGTGCCAGTCAGCTGGCTAGATGGGTGACCGATTTTTCAGAACAAGTCTTAATCCCATTACAGTTTATCAGAAAATTGCTTAAGCAATTTATCAGGAATGAAGCTGCGAATTACATTATGCAAAAAGGTTCTATTCCAGACCAGATTTGGGACAACTTTTATTTTTCATACTCTTTTATATGCTACACACTCACCAACAGGGAGGTTATCTGTCTTCTTTAACTTTTGCCATGGTGCAGGGTGGTTTCTCACTGTTTATTTTCCATTTCCATTAATTAACAATAAGACTGAGGCTTTTTTCATGTCTGTCAATTTTTTTCAACGAATTTCTCGTTTATTGATGTCACCCAGTTTTCTAGTGGGAGGTTCACGTTTTTCTTTTTGATTTGCAAAAACTCTTTGCATATTTGGGGTAAATTATTTAAGTGTGTATGTGTATGTACATGAGTATGTGTCTATGTAGATTTTTTTTCTCCTATTCAATCTCCTAAGATACTAAACTTGAAAAAAAAGAAAATCACTTACATGCCAGCTTCTCATGGTACCTGGGAGAGAGTTATTCGATTTCTACTTTAATATAAAGTCACATCAATCACTTAAAGCCTTCAGCGCGCGCCTCTCTCTCTGCTGTACACGGAGTGCAGGCCTGTTGCAAGGCCCCTCACCATGTGGTCGCTGCCTAAATCCTTAATATTATTCCTGATCTCTCTGCCCTGGCCCCTTTGTGTCCCAACAACAGTATTTCTAGTGGCCCAGACAGACTGCCCGTTTCATCACTGCATACCTTTCCCATGCTGATCCCGCTACAGCATCTTCCCTGGATACTCTCTCGCCTTAATAAGCCCCCATTTGTCTTCCCTCTTCTGGAAGAGACTTTCCCTCATTACTCGCCTTGCCCCACTAGAGATAAAGTTAGTCACTCCCTCTTGGGTACCTTGCATGCACCTGTTTTTCCATACAAAGCTCATTTTAATTTATTTGTTCCCGAGTCTGCCTTCCATAAAAGACTTTGAGCTCCTTGAGGGTAAGGAGTGAGCCCTAATTCTTCCTATACCACCTGAGCTTACTAATACAGGATCTGACTCATCCGGAGCAGAAGCCCAGTAAATAATTGTCGAATGGGTAGAAATATCCTTTCTAATACATGGCTTGAGGGAAGGAGCCACAGTGGGGAGAGCGGTGGTGCCCATCTTTCCTCCACCTTCGGCCAACCGACAAAAACACACCCTTCAACCTTGAAAACGGACTTGAAATTGGGAGAGAGCAAAGGTTGTCTTCCCTGTTTTGTCACCCCAGTCTCTAGAATCTGATGGGCTACAACTCTGCATAGGAAGTGTTAACACAAACAATATCGAAGTGCTGGGGGCAATTTTATTGTCTGCCAGATTTAAAAATGGGAATCGATCTTCATTCAACCAGCTTTGCCAAAGTTTCTGCAAAGTGGATATAGCAAGCGATAGGTGCCTTTCAGATCACCTGTGATTAAACTCACTGCATTTGTCTTCAAACAAAAGTGTTTTTTCCTCCCTGCCCGCAACATATAATTTTAGTCAGCTAACACTAAATTAGACACCCACTCAGATTTATTATGATAAGAACATTCAGTAAGCTAATTTCAAGATGATGACTCCTATAAATTCTTATAATTTATTATTTAGTACTTTGGTTTTTAATCATTAAGTACGTGAAGACTTTGTAGGTCAAACCTGTATTAATGAAGACGGTAATCTATTTTTCAAACTCTGCTCCTCACCCACCTTTCAAATTGTAAATTAACAGAAATAGATTTAAACACACTTGTAAGAACAAAGGCAGTAATTGGGGGGTGGAGGTACCATCACCCCCAATTGCCTAATTTTTCTAGGTAGATTGTCAATCAATCATAGTTCCGACTTATTTAAGACACATCGTGCTGATTCTTTCAATGAAACAATGGAGTCCAAATCTGAGAAGGCATTAGTTCACTAAGAAAATAAAACCTGTAACCCATATTTAAAGTTTTGTTAAAAAAACAAAGCTGTTCAAATATTAGCCGATACAATTTCATTAGGTTTTAATCTTAACCCAATGCAGCCATTTTTACTGCTTTTCTGTGAAGTGTTACAGCTTTAGAGATGCACACACAGGAAGTACTTATTTATTAAGTAAATAAATATTTAAGAAAGCTACCGATGTTACCCAAATGAGAGTCTTCTTTATCTCCCGAATTCATTGCCAAATTAGAACCTGTTTCATGATCATTTCAAACATTCAGCGCTAAAACACTTAAGGTTTTATTCTGCTGAACAAAGGGATGCTTTGCGATCAACTGCATGCAAACAGTGAATAAAGTTACCTACACGGTGACATCTTTTCATTTCCCCTACAATAAAATTAATTTTTATTATGTTATAATACAAGCTCATCTTAAGCAATCTGAAAAATAGAGTAGAAAGAAGAACAATTGCTCACTCATACTTCTAATGGAAAAAAAGTATCAGGATACAAAACGAGCCAAGTCTCCAACAGAGTTCACTACTATGTAAAAAAACAATGATTTATATGCTGAGAAAAATCTAGAAGGTTATAGAGCAAAGTGATAATAGCGGTTATCTTTAGGAGACAGTACAACAGACAATTTTATTTTTCATTTCCTCTGCTCATTTTTAGATCTCATATTCTGGAAATTCCTTTAGAAATAAAGAGACATATGTTTGCATCCATAATATTGAAAGCATTTTAAATTACAACGGTGTCTGAATCTTCATATGATAGAGAGACAGTCAGTGTTCATTTTACCTGAAGACTTATTGCTGAGGAGGGTTCTACTGAATTATTACTCCGAGGACCGCTCACGGCATCTCCCGGTTCAGTGAAAACCTCCCTGGGATATACACATATGTTTACAGGCTGGGCTTCAAAACAGGAAGCCGGCTGCATCCATCCACACCATGCTTTCAGAGTGCATGCTAAATTACTTTGGAAGTTTATTTCCTCCCCTCCTATCTACCTGGGGAAGGGTGAAGTATTGCAGGTTTTTAAATAAAATCCTTGATGAGAAGAACACACAAAGATTCTGCCTCACGGTTGGAAGGATTCATGAGGGATGGAGACCAGGGACGGGGTTGTAGCAAAGTGGGTTATAGAAAGCTTACTAAAACTGGATTTCTGGATTTTAGTTGCCATTAACTAAATAAATGAGAATAATGAAAGTAACAGTGAAAATAGCACCTACTATTTACTGTGAGTTTGCCACGGCTATGTGGAGCACTGAATTAAGCATCTTACAGATCTTAGGTCCCCACACTACCTAGATGAATGAGTCTCATTTTACAGATGAGGAAACTGAGCTACAACTTCATTAATGATCTGTGTGTAACCTTAGGCCAGTCAATACTTGGTAGAGCTCAGATATAAATTGTACCATCTGACTCATCTCCAAGATGTCTTTTCATCATCAGGAGAAAGAAGCCTGCCACCAACAACCTTTTGAGAAAGCGATAGATGCAAGGGGAAAATGGATTTATTAACTCGTAAAGGTTTCCATCCAAAAAATGTGTAATTGTTAAAATCATGCAACAGCTAAAAACATTTAGGTACTTCCAACTGTTAAGCTTTTGGATTATTTATCCTGTAGGCAGTGCAAACAGGCTCTGTATTAATAACTGATGAGTAACATATTACCCCAAAAATTAGCATCTTCTAAATGACAGTAAGAATTTAATATCTCATACACTTTGGGTGGGTCAAGCATTTAGGGGCAGTTTAGCTGGATGGTTTGGCTCAGGTTTGGTTTCAGCTGCAGTTATCTGAAGGCTTAACTGGGACTGGAGGATAGCACCCTCACCATGGCTGGCAAGTTGGTCCTGGCTGCTGGCTGGAGGCTTGAGCCCTTCATCACGTGGGCCTTGCCACAGGACAGCTTGAGCATCCTTACAACATGGAGTCTAACTTCCCCCAGAGAAAGCAAGGCAGAAGTTTCAGTGTCTTTAGTCCCTGAGCCTCAAGAGTCATGCTCTATCACTTCCCCCTGCCTGCCACATCCAGAGTAGGAGGGGACTACACAAAGTGCATGAAACCCTGGAGGCTAGGGTCTTTGGAGGCCACCTTAGAGGCTGGCCATCACAGGATCTCTTCTCCCGTGGTCTAGATGGCCCTAGGGCTGGGAAGTATATAAGGTGGCACTCTGACATTTGAGCAACGAAATTGAATTCAAAGTGGGTCAAATGGGAGAATGCAAAGTCACCTTGAGAAACACAAGGGCACCCAGTCCAAGTCACCCTGGATCTCAGGACCAGCAGTCCACAGGATTCGAAAAGTGCTGTGCTTCACAGAGCTGGGGGAGAAGTGAAGCTGAGAGCTTTGGAGAACTCCATTAGATGGCTCCAAAAGAGGATGTAGTGATGATGCTGAAGATGATTATGAAGAGTGTGAGTAACAGTATTTTAAAAAATGTGAGGAAGAAAAACAACTCCAATATTTAAAAATTAATACATCGTGTGTGAAAATACATTCATAAATTAAATCCGACATGAGAACTCTTGAACATTTCATCTACAGCCTCTAAAATTGGTAAGTTGGGCCAGAAACTGGAGGGTACCTCATCAGGAAAATGAAGAATCACTTTGTATTTGGGGTCACCTGGTATTCTGAGACTCACTGGGGTTCAACAAATATGTACCAAGCACCTCTATGTGCCTGGCACTGTCCCAGGTCAGTGGACAAATTAATGAGCAAGACAGACAAGGTGCCCCAAATCCCAGTAGGGGAGATGGGCAATAAACAAATACAAGTATGCAGTATATCCATACTGTGAAATTATTAGGCTTGTCGTCTTCTGAGGCGACCAAGCTTTTGAGTCATACAGCCAACTGACCTTTGCTTCAATTACTTGCCCATCAAGTAATGAACAATTTCATTTGGCTCAGTCCCTGTAATTCTACCGATAAAGAAACACTGTTCTTTCCAGTCAAATGAATAAAAACATTTCAAACTTTGTCATAATTATGGTCCTCTTTGAAAATTACTGTTTTGGCAATCTGTTTATATATCAGTCTCTATGAGTTTGATTATTGTGAGTCTGTATCTGTCAGAAAGATCTGCTCCTTGGTGGGTTGACAAAATCTAATTCCTGAGTTAGCAAGCTTGAGGGTGGGATTCATATTGTTAATGAACTCACCAAGGTAAATACCACCTGGCAAGCTTCTAGAAAGTCAGCCACCTGGCTTTCATTGTCCACACCTGTCCTCTTCTTTCAAAAGCCAACTGACATTTTATACATTAAAAAAAAATTGCCTCTAGGAACTATAAAGAAAACACTACGCACAGACAAAAGCAGGATACTAAGAGAGCTATGGTGTATATGTGACTGCCATCCTCTGATTACTCATTCATGGCTGATATAATTGATCACAGAAATCTTCTGGGTTGAGCCAATATGGCTTCTGAGCCCTGCTAACATGGTATCACAAAAAGACACTAACAATTGATCTGTGTTCGAAGATGGTGAGACTCAAAGACCTGAGATATCAGTATCTGTTTGTCCCAATAAGATTGGGCTATTTTGTAAATTGAGCCCTGAGTGCACACACTTCAGGTTCACAGGCACTGATGTAAGAGGAACAGAGAGATCCTGGGTGAGGCTTATCGTGACATAAGGCTTCAACACTAGTGAATGCAGAGGGCGATAGACTTGGATTACTAAGAGGTAAGGGTGTGACGCTAAGGAATCGTAAGTAAAGGAGGGGAGGGGAAATAAACAGCTTTATATACCAGAGTTGCATTTCAACATCGTTTTAAGAGTAAAGAACTATAAATAATGCACATTCCCAATAACCAACCGAAGAGTGGATAAGCTACAAGAACTTTCACTGAATAGCTTTTTATCTAGCTGATGTCTGGCATTCATAAAGACTATGTTATAACAGGTGAATGTACTTGTGCTATAATGTTAAGTGAAAAACTCAGGATACAGCATCAAATATAATATAGTGCCAATAATGGTGTGAAAAAAAAAACAATACACCCAGTCACGGGGGGTAAATTTAAATGGGACTAACTGAATACTGACTCTGGCTGTTGTCTAAATGATGACACATTAGCTAAGTATTATTATTTTTTCTCTTCCTCCTCCTTCCTTTTTTTTTTTTTTTTTGTCATTTCCTGTTTGGTATTTTCTACACACAGACACAAACACACAGAAACTGGTAGTGGAAACTGTAGAAGTCAAGTTCCCACTCTACTTTCTATGAGGTCCCTTGCATTTGGTAGCAAAAAAGCGAACTTCCTCCTTTCCTCACTGCATCGAGATGAAAAATCTAGTCTGGTGAGAAAAACAAAAGCATACTTCGTCATTAAGTTTGCCAAGAAAGGCCCTTCTCAAAATGTGGCTGTGGTTTTTGACAACGCTGTGTGATTTCAAAGTTCCTAAGAAGGCATGAATCAGTGGCAATCCAGTCATGGACGATTGCTCCCCATGGTAGAAGAGGTCTGCATTGACCCCTGGCTCTGCGGACAGAAGGGTGGCTGGGCTGGGAGACCTGCATACTTAATGATCAGTTACTACACAGATTCTGTCGTCTATGGGGCACCAAGTAGACTCTGGGCAGCTGTGCCCAGGGTACTGACCTTCCTCTGGGCGACCAAGCCCTTCGCACCAGGGTGCCCCATCTGTCCTACTGCTGCTCGAGGGAACTGTGCCTTTGTGAGTTATTTCAGCGTTTGCACCTTCACCACTAAATGGAAATACAACCATGACTAGCAGAAAGAGAAGTACACTAACTTGTCGGCAAGAATTAAAAATTGTGCTAAATAGATGCATCAGGTCGTTAAGGAAACAGAGAATCTCGGAGGAGGGGAGAAATGTACGGGCCTCTTTGTCTAACTCCCATCTATTTTGGGAGTCTCCTCGATGAGACTGAGAGCTGGGGGTTCAAGCTCATCACTACTTTTATTGGGAGGAGGAGAGCAGACAGATCAAGGCTTCGCTTTCTGCTTCCGGGTCAGCCCTAGGCAAATCTGTTAATTAGGCTAAATCTGGCCTGCTTCGATACTCTTCAGCTTTCCTGCTCTGTACCCTCTCCCCTCTCTCCTCCAGGACAGGCTCCCCGTACCCTTAGGCGACCCCAGATAAAGAACTTTCCATTCCCCAGTGTTCACACTGCTCACTCCACCTGAGGTCCTGTATCTACTGAGCTCTGTCTCTACCTTGGTGTGAGCTGATAAATACAGAGTCTTACACTTCCAATAGGGGTTCTTTCTGAAGGCACTGATCCAGACCAAAGGACTGGTTCCAACAGTTGGCAAATGCCACCCATTTAGTTAGATTGGCTGGGAAGGTATTCGGGGGCAAAGAGAACTTGAAGCTTTTCTCAAAAATAGCCACAGCATCAGTAACTAAAAGTGGCACTTATTCAGAACCCAATCTGCAAATGGGATACTGTGCTACTTGTTTTCCACACATTATCTCCAAGTCTTCTTTATTCACTAGCATTTGCTGTATAACAAACCACCACAGAACTCAGTGGGTAAAACAATAACAACTTTTTATATAAAAAGTGCATGATTCTGTGCACGGGCTGAGTTCCTTCTCTGGTGTAGACTGGCTTGACTGATCTCTGCTGGGCTCACTCTTGTGTCTGGGGTCATCTGTTGGCTTGGTTAGTAGCTGGATGACCCAAGAACGGTCTCACTCATGTACCTGGAGGTTGGCAGGCTATCTATACTAGGGCAACTTGGTTCCCTACACGTGGCCTCTCATGCTCCAGTGGACTAGCTCAGGCTCACGCATGTGGCGGTCTCAGGGTCCTATGTAACAAGAGAGCAAGCCCCAATATCTAAATGCTTTTCATGCCTGTGCTTGTATTAGTTTTGCTAAGGTCCCATTGGTCAATGCAAGTCACTTGGTCACCCTGATTTAAGTGGTGGACAAATAGATGCCACCTCTTAATGGGGGGGTGAACAACGTCATATAGGATGGGTGTGGATACAGTGGAGGGAAAAACTGTTTTTCTTTCTTTTTAAAAAAAGTAATCTACTACCTTTACAATCTACCATACCTTCCCCAAACCCTAAATTGTGGTTGTATAGAAGAGCAAAGTGAGACTTAGAATGGTTAAATGACATCCCCAAGAAAAGCGAGACTGTGTTGGATTGGAATCAGGTATGAACTCATATTTTAAAATATATTTACATTATAAACACATATGTATTTATAATATAAATACATATTTATAATATAGACTTTAATACTATAAATATAAATATATAAACACATAAAAATAATAAACTTTGTTTAAATGTAAATACCTTAAAATATATAACATACACCCACACAGAGTAATAAGTAAAGATATATAAGTACGCATGAGTTAGTATACCTACATATACTTCCAGACTCTGCCCACTGAGAGGTCCTAGAAGCAATGATACTGCAGTAGTAATGAGCACACCTAGCACCCAGATCTTGGTTTCTAAATATCATTCTCCAATAAATGGAACCAAGGCTCCCTGGAAAATGAGTTAACTCCAAGAATGGGACAGAGAAATACAAGATGACATGTAGCATCCCACAGTGCCGAAAGGTGAGGAAGTGCTCAAAACATGATGGGGCATGTTGGAAGGGTACAGGAGCCAACCTGAAAGAGCTCTCATTGGTCAAAGCTGGCCAAATGATATAACAGTATTATTATATTATGCCTTATACAACAAAATAAATATATGTGTCCATACTGATATGAATGGATAAATAATTAAATAAATGAAGAAGGGACAGCCTTCCATAGAGAGGAATTCTGATTCATAAACGTAGAAGGAAAACAACTTATGGTTACCAAAGGGGAATGGCGGGGAGAGATAAATTAGGAGTTTGGGATTGACATATACAAACTACTATATATAAAAGAGATAACCAATGAGGACCTACTGTATAGGACAGGGAATTCTACTCAGTATTCTGTAATAACTTATCAGGGAAAAGAATCTGAAAAAAAAAAAAAAGAGATATATATGAATGTATAACTGAATCACTATGCTGTACACCTGAACTAACACAACAGAGTAAATCAACTATACTTCAATAAAAAATAAAATAAAACAAATGCTTGGTGTCAGTCGATTTATCTCTTGTAAAAATAAAATACAGTGTGTGTGTGTGTGAAAAAAAATAAAAAAATAAAAAAATAAAACAAATGTGGATGACATGAGGGAAATGGAAAATTATCATTGGAACACCATAATATTAATTGTTTCAGGCAAGATCCATAGATAGATGCTAAAATTAATGGATGAAAATGTGAAGAGAAATAGTCTCAAAGTACCTCCTCTCAAGATATGTATTAATTACAAAGGGGAAAACAGTAACTTTCAGTGCATAAATCCAGCAGACAACACTTTAGCCAAGAGATCAAGGTTAACATCACCAGTAATAAGACATTTTCATGCCATGTACCATCTGATACGATGGGCTGAGCAGGGCAAACCGCGTCTGTGTATTCTTGCCAAAAATACATAAACTCAATCTAATCAGGAGAAAACATCAAACAAACCCAAATTGAGGACGTTCTACAAAATAATTCACCAGACTCTTCAAAAATGTCAAGGTCATTTAAAAAATAATAATATTAATGAAGACCGAGAAACTATCACAGATCAGAGGAGATGGGTGAGACATGACAATAAATGCAGAGTGGTACCTGGGTTGAATCCTGGAACAGTAAAAGAACCTGAGTGGAAACATCAGTGAAATGCAAATGAAGTGTTAGTTGAGTCGAGTTAATAGCATTGTGCTAATGTGAATTTCTAAGTGCGGAAAAACGCATCAATGTTAGTATTAGCAGGAGCTGGGTGAAGGGTGCATTGGGAGTTCTCTGCACTACTGTTGTGACTTTTCTGTAAGCTGAAATTTATCTCAAAACAAAAAATTAAAATAACAAACAAACACAAACCTAACTTCCCCAAGGTCATAGCTCCTTGTGGCTGCTTGAATTCAAGCCCAGTTTTGCCTGGTCCCCGAGTCTATGCTTTTTTTCCCTCTGCCATACTTTCCCCACACACCCTGCACAGACCTCAGCCTCAGAATTGGTTAAGACTGGACTAGGACACCCCTTCCAAATGAATTATTTTATGGGAAAAACCGGCGGCACAGTTAGGCATAAACCCGTTTACTTCAAATGGGGAAAATGAGGCATAGGCTCATTAAAATGTACATCGAGGATATCCGCTCTCAGCTCATTGTCCCAACTGCCTGGATATGCCACGTTATAATGTCGTTTCTTGATTCCCTGAAACTGTTAAATCAGTACAGCACTACACATCTCAACCTTCAACCATAGTGTCACTTAAAATGAGTGTCTGGAAGGCCATCCTTCCGGGAATATTAGTTACCTTGTCCATTACTTACTTAATCATAGCTTGCAGTTATTTTTGCCTTGTGGAGACTGACTATAGATTATGGGCTACAACACAGCAAAGCCACACTTAGCAAATTACATGGCATGGGAAAACCCTTGCTTTGGGGCAAAAATTACATATTTCTTTAAATATATGTTTTAGCAAATATTATATTAAGCCTATAAAACAAAATCCAGGAGCACATTTTGTGGCCTGTAGGACATATCTGACAACTGACGCAATCTCCGGCCCACTCCTAAATGGGGGTTGGAACGGAGAGGTCCTAGTTGAATTCACGTCGGTAAGGCCCATGGTCAGTGAATTTCTACTTGCAGACCAATATGATGAAAGGCTAGAAATCTTCTTGGTCGTTGCACGTGATGCAGTAAATAAAGTAGCCAAACGGTCTTAAATTTCATTTTCAGCAGCCGTAGCGCACGAATAGGTACTGTTTTCTCACTGCTGTGAATGGGTTCCTTTACTTTTATTTATTTATTTTTTTAAAGAAGCCCATCGAAGCACCTTGGGACTGGATAAAAATGGCAGCAAGATAAGAAGACAGCGCGTGGATGCAGGGTTATTACCCAGAAGGAGACAACGACCCTTTGGAATGAAGGTCGTCCATTTGTCTGTAGCTTTGCCAAGCGCTTCGTTGGGCTGTGTCCACTGGGCCGGAGATGGTCTTTTAGGCTTGTAAAGGAAGTTAGACTTCGTGCCTCAGTGGGCCAGTCTTTGTGGCTGTGAAGGCCGAATATCCTAAGGTCAGCCATCATCAGCTCTGATCTCTGGGTGGACGGCCCCTGGGGGGCTGGCGTGAGGTCATCAGGCCAGCTCATGCAATGACATTGGTAGCCAAGGCTGCAACCAACTCCAGCCTGGGCCATACAAGACTTAACGCAAGTAGGAGGGCTCTGGGGTTCCCGGATGTATCTTGTAAGGCAGCCAGTTGCCCAGCTGAAAAGTCCGCAAGATCTTGCTTTAAAAACGTATGTTTTAATTTGAGGATATTAATTACATGGAAATGATTTGACTCCATGATTTATAACCCCGCCAGAGTTCTGCGGTCTTTCCCTCCATATGTGCCGCTGCCATTTTCCCTTTTGTATACCTATCATTTCCCATTGTTTATCTTCCCTGATTGATGTTCGGGCTCGGGATGTTTTCCATTATGAGATTCATAATTATCACTGGTAATAGAGAAGGCTTCCCTATTATCTTCAGCGAGACTGCCCAAATTATTCACTGTAGCCTACTGGTACCACACCGCAGGAAAATAAGAATTTATTTCCCATCCCAGGCATATGGTAGATAAGAGGATGTATTTATTTCTCCATGTTTCAAAAGGATTAAGCTTGGAAAAAATAAATATCACTTAGGCTGTCAGTAAGCAGAAGTTTATGGTTCTGAGTTTAGAGGGCCTCTCTTGGGCTAGGAATAGCAAATCTAAACCCTGGTTTTAAAAAGAGGGAGAGGATAAGGAGGTGGAGAATCAATTATGGTTTTACTTGGCTAAATAAATGAATGCTACATATTTCAACCATTATATTGGTCTACAAGGCACCCAGTACCACCTTGGACCGCCATGTTAAATAACGCATCGGCTTATTTATAAAAATGTTACTGAATTCCAACAGTCCTTGACCCCTGGCTATTTCGAGAGCACGCTGAATACATCATCTGGGTTTTGCCTAATTACACATAATTAGGAAATGTAATTACGCTTTTCAGTGTTGCTCTGCCATTAGGAACTGAGTGGACAGCTGAAAAACATGAGTAAGGATTCAGTGCTTCAGAGAAAACAAATTAAAAATATGAGCCAACCTCTAAAAATAGGGATTGCACTGAAGGTTAGTAAATCAAACTTATAAAAAAACATAATAAAAAAAAATCGCTCTTGGCTCTGGCTAAATATTTGATACAACAGTTATGCTGGCTGCCTTTGTATCGGGGACTTACTTAATGATACATCATTTGCATCCATGCTGAGCCAGGGAGAGGGAAGGAATTATTTCGCTCCTCAATTACTTTGATTTGCTAACTTTCTCACGTGTTTATGCCTTTTTATTTTTACTTCCTCCTTTACACTGGATTCCCCACTCTAGCTGAGCAAGAAGCTCCCAATTAGTCCACAGCAAAGAACCACAACATTTCATCCGTGAGTCTGCTGCATGCAAAGGCTGCTCATGTCCCAACATGGGCAAGTCTTCAGCCCCTGAGCTGGCGCTCCCACGTCAGCAATGTAGGAAGGAACTCTTGGCTTTGCAAGTCTAGCAAGCAGCCGCCATAATAATAACATAATAATAAACACGTCCTAAACATGGCTGGACGTCTACTATCAATCAGGCACTGACCTGGGTGGCTTCACCACCCCAAAAGCTAAGAATTTCACAGGTGAGGAAACTGAAAGGTTACCCAGCTTAAAGGTACAAGTTCACGAAGGATGTGGAATTGGGAGCCTTGTATATTCCGATCTCAGCTTTTGCTGAATTTCCCTCTACTGTCATGGTAGCTGACAGCCACAAATTAACACACTCCATTAAATGCGCTATTTACGGAAACATTTCTATGGTGCCCAAAAAAATTAAAAAGAGGAATGACTGCCAAAAGCAAAGGCCCAGACATGAGTGCAGTATCGGCAGCACTTTTGTTCCCAGCAGAAGACTGTGGTAAAACAGCCGGCCCTGCTAGAAGCTGCCCGTCTACTCACCAACTGCGGGACAGGGTGTGTGTGTGCACGCATTTCTATATATTAGGTTTCAGTTTCGTATTTCTTTCTCTCTTGTGGAGTGAAAACTTTCTTTCAAGCCTGTCTTCAGCCCGTCTTGTTTTTTACATGCACCTCTTCCAATCATATTAGATCCTGTTACACCCATTTCCAACTTTGCCTTCCTTCTCCTCTTCCTCAGTCCCTGTACAGCTGAATCTGTTTAGAATCAACTTCCCTTGGATTATTTTATGAGGCACACTTCTGCTCACTCCAACCCCAGATGGAGACACGCGTCCCCTGGCCACCTCGAAGCGGAGATGCTGATGATGACTTGACTTCCGATCGTGACTCTTAGTATGTCTTCTCCCCAAGAAAAGAGCTGGGTCCCCCACATGTCTGCAGGCCCTGCCTGGTGGTTAATTAGATCAGTACCACTCAAGCCCAGCAATCCAAGGCCTTCATTAAAAATTTTTTTTTATTTTACTATTATTTTTTTGGCTGCGTTGGGTCTTCATTGCTGTGCGCAGGCTTTCTCTAGTTGCAGCGAGCGAGGGCTACTCTTCGTTGCGGTGCGCGGGCTTCTCATTGCGGTGGCTTCTCTTGTTGGGGAGCAGAGGCTCTAGGCATGCAGGCTTCCATAGTTGTGGCTCGTGGGCTCTAGAGTGCACGCTCAGTAGTTGTGGCGCACGGGCTTAATTGCTCTGCGGCATGTGGGATCTTCCCGGACCAGGGATTGAACCCGTGTCCCCTGCATTGGCAGGCAGATTCTTATCCACTGAGCCACCCAGGGAAGCCCCAAGGCCCTGATTTTTAAAGAGATATTTTATACTTCCTTGATAAGGTCCTGAAATGAAATTCATGAATAATACAACCTATCCATACACACACAATTAACAAAAAAAATTAATAGGATGTCCTACCTTTAAAGAAGAGGAGAAAATTGATAAAATAATACACACTTTTTAAAGGTAACTGCTTGGATAAGATGATACCAGAAGTCCATGATGAAACAGACAAATGTTGGCACCTACTTGTAGGTTTGGATTCAAGGAACATAAATCAAAATTTATCAAATTTTGTTGATATGTTCTCTTTACACTTGACATCTTGAAATAATATATTTTTATGCAGACATAATATTGTATTGGTAAACCAGCTCTCTGGAAAGAAATACACACACACACACACACACACACACACACACACCACCTGCCACCACCCTGATTGGTAGCATTTGCCAATTTCCATGGTGTAAATACTCTCACCATGGTTAGTCTCAAGCTACCAACATGACATCATAGAATGCAAATTTGGGAAGAAATGGGCAAAATCTGCTCATATGAGCTGATAGGAAGCAGCTCTGGCACATAAGCTATTTAATCACCGTGAGTATAACAGCTATAAATGTAGACAAGTCTCATGTTATGATGACACTACTATGAGAGGCACTGCATGATTTTTCAAGATGGTGACCTAATCTTGCTAGCTTTGAATAAAACACAGTACAACCTTCTGTTAATTCACAAGGCCCTTGCATTTCTAGGAGAATCCATGCCCATTGTGTTTCTGGCAAAACAGAGTGGATTCTGGGCTGAGATCACTGCAGACAGGTAGTCCACTGATGTGAATGTCTAATGGCACATGTGTGTGTTACCAGGATGCGGGCAATTTCTTTTTATTGCAATGAACTGTCTGTGGCATCACAGGATGGATTTACGGACACCAGGTGCTAAATACCAGAGACTGCCATAAATGCCTCCACAAACTGCCGAAAGTTTCCCTAACTGGCAGTCCTGCTTCTGTTGAGAACCACATCTAGAACTTTGCTGCCTAAAGTGTGGTCCTTGGACCAAGAACAATGGCATCACTTGGGAGCCTGTTAGTTTGTAAGAAACGCAGAATCTCCACCTAGACCTGTGAAACCAGAATCTGCATTTAACAAGATTCCGGGCCCCCCAGTGACTCGTAGGCACGTTACAGAGCAGAAAGACCTCGGTTAGCTTGAGAACTTCAAGACTGACCAACTCTGCAGGAATCCTGCTTAACGATGATACAAACAATGCAACATAAACAACTGGCTCCGTAGAAAAGCTAAGTAATAAGCCGCACTTAGTGGTGGCGCCATGGTCTGCCACCATCCCTCTTCGTTATAACCATACTGCGTGGCCAGGAGCTCCCGTGCACCGACTGTCTGGAGGACTACTGAATGAGTCAACAGAAGACGTACTGAGTCCTTCCTATGTGTGCTATCTCACACCTCCTCTCACCTAACCCATACATTGATCTCTCTTTAAAATAAGAACAAGATGAGAGAAGCAAGGCACAGAGAGGTTCAAGACTTCACAAAGCGTCACACAGTTAGGAATGTGAACAGTCAGGATTAGCAATGGTAATTATTCTATATTAAAAAAAATTATTCTGGATACTGGGGGGTGAGGGGGTGGGATGAATCGTGAGAATGGGATTGACATACACACACTACTATGTAAAAAATAGATAACTAATGAGAACCTATAGTATAGCACAGGGAACTCTACTCAATGCTCTGTGGTGACCTAAATGGGAAGGAAATCCAAAAAAGAGGGGATATATGTATACGTATAGCTGATTCACTTTGCTATACAGAAGAAACTAACACAACGTTGTAAAGCAACTATACTCTAATAAAAATTAATTTTAAAAAAATTAAGAAAAAATTATTCTATGAGTGCACAGTGAGTGTCAGCTGTGAGGTGCTGTAGGCAATGGGCTCCTTCCATCCCATAACGATGACAGCTTACTCTTTCATAAATCTGTGTATCTGCAAAGCAAGTTCACAGGTGTCAGCTCATTTGAACTTCCAAACGCCCAATAACCTACTAAACTCGACCGAAAGAAACTGGGACTCAGAAAGGAAGAGTGAAGGAACTTGTCCACGTTACTCAGCTACTAAGTGGTAACAATAGAAAGACAACTGAGGTAGGTGTTGGCTTGTATTTGCCTCGAGGCTTAGCTAATGCCTGGAGTTGGGAGGTCATGCAAAAGGCGCCTTGGGATGGGGGGCGGTGGTACTGGGAGCTGGGTGTCTCAAGATGTCCCCCACCTCTTCCTTGGCTCTATTTTATTGTCCCCAACCAAGCATGTCATTTGGCAGGAACAACCAGGGATGTAGGTTACGTATCAGATATGCTGTCCCTTCCTCACCCACCCAACCTAACCTCATTCTCCCTTCCTCCCCCCAGTAACTGTGAGAACTCAGGGAAATTAAAATGGGAAAATAAACATGTACTGACAATCTGGGATGCAGTTCAAGTAACAGCCATAAGTAATATTTATAGCAAAATCTTAACACCTATTAGCATGAGCAAGGAGGGGGAAATAGCTGCAGCTCTGCACATAAAATGTGTCCATTCCTTATCCACAGCTCCTCGGCTCCTTGGAGGGTGATCTTGTTGCTACCTTTTCACCAAAATCAATGCCAGACCAACAGGTTTAAACATAGCCTCCGGACAGCAAGAGGGAGAGGGAAAGAGAGAGAGAGGGAGAGAGACCAAAATGGAAACGGTGACTCTCTCGGGGTGGAGGGCTCATGGGTGATTTCAGTGTTCTTCTTGGTGAATTGTTTTCCCCAAATGTTCTGCAGTTTTTTTAAGGTAAACTTTCAGTTTTGAGATAATTATAGATTTACACGCAGTCGTAAGAAATAATACAGAGATCCCAGGCATCTTTTATCTAATTTCTCCCACTGGTACTGTCTCTCAAAACGAGACAGGACAATATCACAACTGGGAAATTGACATGACGACAGTCAAGATGCTGACCATTTTCATCCCACCAGGATCCTTAACGTTGCCCTTGTATGGCCACCCCTACTTCTCTCCCGCCTCTGTTCCTCCTTACCCCTGGCAAACACTAATCTGTTCTCCATTTCTACAACTTTGTCATTTCAAGAGTGTTACGTAAATGGAATCATACAGCACATAACCTTTTGGGATTGACTTTTTTTTTCATTCTTCTATAGTTCTTTTGCAGTCAAAGAAGATACTGTGTGTGTGTTGTGTGTGTGTGTGTGTGTGTGTGTGTAAAGCCTCACCATTTTAAGGTGCAACTGTTTCTTGAGTTGTCTCAACAATGCGGATTCAACGTCTAGGAACTGCGAACGTGCCCTCTTCTTCTGAGATGTGATCCTTGACCCTCTGGGGTTTGGTAAGTGTTTCTGTCCTCTCTTCACTGGGTTTAATGTCCCTGGGTTTCTGGCATTCTGGCTGAACTAGCCCCCCGTTCTGATGACAGTTGGTTTTGCTTCCTGGGAATGACCAAAGCACAGCCCCAGCTCCCTGGATTGCTTTCCTCTGCTTCTCCACCCCCCACAAAAAGCTACTGTCCAAAGCACAGCCGCACAGAGTTACACAAGGAGGCTCCCAAGCCACCAGCCTTCCCTACAAACCTGGACGCAGAAGGAAAGGGTCATGGCCAAAAGATGGCTTCTGGCTTCTAATTTTGTAGGGCATTCTAGAAACCAGAGTGAGGTGTAGTAAAAGGAACTTTGGAGCCATAGGGAGTGAATTTTCCCACTCTAGGTTTTTCTGCCCTTGAGCAGGGGTCTGAGACTCAGTTTTCTCAACTGTAAAATGGGGACAAAACCACATGCCTTTATATTTATGGATTTTATCTATGCAGAGTGATTATGAAAATTCACTAAAGTAGGGGTAACTCTTACCGCCGCATATGTAACACGTCCAAGTCTGTGAGACCTCTGGCTATTGTTACGGCTAATAAATCAAAGTCATACAGATAAATTCACCTTGGGAATTCACTTTGGTTTCTAGTCACTCAGTCATTTTCTCTCTCCTTCTCAGTATATAATACAAAATACTCGCTTCCCCAAGAAATGGTTTCTAGGCAAGATCCATGCAGATGCCTCACTAAGCGGTCTGTATTAAATCTCCAATCTTGCGTGGCTTGGGGAAAAAAAAAGCGTCTCACTCCTGAGAAGTGTTCAGGCTTTGAGTGATGTCAAAGGCTTTTGAACAAGCCTTAGAAATGACATCCATATTTGTCCATTTTTGACTTAAATTGCTTTTGGTTCAACCACTGCCATGAATTGCCTTGATGTGGTATCATCCAGAATGACACAAGACGCAGAGGAAGCGGCAAGTTGCTGGCGAGGATTAGGAAGTAAAGGAGTCACTGTCTCGTTCACTTCTCCAAGGGTTGGGAGCAAGGAAAATGAAACTCACGTTGAAAGGTAGTCTCCACAAACCATGACAAGAGCAAGTGACATTTTACACAGCTCAAGCCTTCTGGTTCAGCCTAGCCATTCCAACAAAAGCCATCTACGTACAGCTCACTGTTTCTTGACGTTTCCACATGTTGTTTTTGTCTTCTCCTCCTCCTCCTTCCCTAAGCAGCAAGGAACAATTTGTGATTCTGGAATTTCTGGAATTTCTCGTTAATATAATCTGGACTCTGGTTTCCATGGTGTGGGATGAAGATGGGGCTTCTACGTTCTGAGAACAACCTCCACTTTCCCTTTCCTCTCTCCTACTCTACTGCCCCATCCATCTTTCATCTCTACCTGCTAAACCCTGACTCTGGTAAAAAAAAAAAAAAAAAAAAAAAAAAAAGTTCTTGGCAAAGGCCTATCTACTGCCCGGCTCCCTCAGTTAAGAAATTCGATTTCATCCCAGTCCTGTGATTAGGAATCCAAACCACAGGGGCTTCGGATGCGGAGAATGATTACGTCAATCTGAATTTAGATACAAGATCTTGGGTTCCAGTCTCCGCTCTGCCACTTACCAGCTGCCTGATCTGAGACGAGCTGCTATGTCTCCCCACATCTCACCTTCTGTACCAGGCAAATTAGTCTAACGTCATCCACCTTGAGGTTTGTTTTGAGGATTAAATGAGGCGCTGCCTTTGCAAGGCCTGAGTGTGGTGCAGGGGCTTATACTACTCACTCCTTTTCTTTCCAATCTGCATGCAAGATGACATGCAGGGGGCAGAAGTGTCTGAAAGTACTGAGGCAGGATCCCTCCTTACTAAGCTCCGGGACGCTGCCGTTCAGGTGGGTCCCTGGTGCTGAGCCCTTGTGCGAAGGAGAAAAAGGAGAATTCAGTCCCATGGGAGCCACTGTCCAAATTGCAAAGAAAGCCCCCGACCTCCGGCCAGGGCCACTGGCTTTTGCAAATGGAAACATGACGCTGGCCCCCGCGTTTGCCCCCTGCCAGGTGTCCTCACATAGACCACTCCTGCCCAGCCTTACAGGAAGCTCGCCCTGAGTGCTCTGAGCTTTCGGAAAGGGAGAGTCAACCCAGGTGGGAAACAAATGCCTATTATCCGCTGTTGTTCCTGTCTTTTTACAGAGAAGAGGCCTCGCTGTATAGATCTCTTCATTTTCATGTGTGCATACAAGGTCACTTTCTCAACCAATCAATAGAACGATCTGAATACACAATTTTCATGTCACAGTGTATTCTGGAATTGAAATACATGGATGGGAACAAGAATAGCAAGGCTTTGAAGAAGTGGCAGCTTGGGTAGGCACATCATTTTATATTGTCTTGTCGTTTGTCTCAAACATATCTGAGGATACAACTGAGATCCCTACCTTCATGGAAAGTCAGAAACAAAAAACAAAGTACTCTGAATGATTTAAGATTTGAATTTTGCCTCTTTTCTTACTAAACGATGTCCAAGATATTTTTCTAAATGTCTCCTAGCGATATTTTCGCAATAGTTTTTTGGGTTTTTTTTCCACTTTAGTTTCCCCTTCTAGCCAAGTCTGCCCACCTCTTCAAGAGGTCAGACTGGTGAAGGATGAATTCTCCAACTGCTGTGTGTTCTTAGACAAGTCACTTAACTCCTCTGTTTCTCCCTCTATGAAACGCAGTCATTAATAACTGCTCTAGCCAATAGGAGTGCCGTAAGGTCCAAAGCCGATCTGTGTATGAAAATTATGTGAACATCTTTAAGGGCTCCAAATGTTTGACTGCATACCATGTCCAGCATACCTCCACTTTTTTTTTTCTTTCAATATACAACTGTTTCACTAACACACTCATGGACATTTTTAATTTTAATGGATGTTTCCCTTTTAAAGTCATCTTTGTTATTAACCCCCTTTAAGAGGATTTGATAGTTATCAGTACATAGATTTCGAGCCTCTATTTTACTATTAGGGTGTTTTGCACATCGCTTTGAATGTTGTAGCTAAAAGAATAAAAGTTAGATTGAAATATTAAACAATTTGGCTAGGCAGAGACATTTTACCGGAATGCTGGCACTTGTTTTCTCAGTATTGAAAAGACCACTATAATAATGAGAGGCAATGCTGAACTAAAAAAAAAAGCTTTGGAAGGAAATAAATTGTACTCAAATCCATATATTAGCTAGCATTTCATTTTTGGAGCTTCACTTGCCTTCTCTGTAAAATGGGCACATTTACAGCAACCTCCAGAACTCCTGAAAGGATTGAGTGCTCGAAGAGACCGGAAACAAAGTTTGTAAGATCCTCAGCAGAGGGTCTGGTTCATGGTAGACCCTCGACAGATATGAACTGCCATCATGATCGCTCAGATGAACGTGTACACATGTACACATGACTGTTATAAATAGTCATGATAATAATAAAAACTAAACTTTCGTATTTATATATTCCCCAATATTTTTGGTTCCACATAAACTAGTCAACTGACATACACAAAACACCAAGGTTAGCTTTCCTCTTTGTCTGCAACCCCTCCAGACCCTAAATTCACTGCAATATAAAAAATCCTTAATCTATTTAGAACTCGGTAGAATGTTCAAGAACATAACAAGGATTTCTGGAACCCAGCCTCTAACTGTAACAAACGAGACTGTACCTAACAAATCCCAGGCAACCGGGATTTCACATCGTGGACCTTGCTGAATCTGCCAGCCTCTGTCCCTTGTTTACAGACCCCCTGAGGACACACTTTTCACATTTACTGTGTTTCTTTGGATGGCAACCTATACACCTCTCAATAAATTGTGGTTTGCCTAGGAGCTGACGGGCGCAGAAAGCAAAATTTAATTTGCGGCAATTTATGAGACACACACACGGCAATCTTGGAAACTTTCCTGGGGCTCACTTTATAAATTAACCCCTTATTTCAATATTCTGCAGACTTAGCACAGGCCGGTGTTTGATGGGGACAGTGGTCCAGGTCAGCCTTTTGGGTCTCCTGCTATTTGCTGCCACAATACACGGGCCCCGCTCAGCACAGACTACGCTGATTTACGAGATTTATGAGAAGAGGGAAGTGTTTGCACCTCTTCGTCATTCAGGCCACAGGGTCCCTGGTCTTACTGGGCTCTGTGTGTACTAACTTCCAAACTTCCATAACTGAGGCACATGCGAAAGCCAGAGTGTGGGATGCGTGTGTGGGCAGCGTTTGGATTTGACTGAAGATGGCTTCATTCATTCACTCATTCATTCATTCAACCAGAATGTTTGGCAAAAGCCAAAGGGATACAAAACAGAGAGAGATGCAATACCTGGCCTCAAAGAGTGTATATTCTGCCTGTATGTTACGGTAGGAAAAGCATGAAATTTATGAGCCAGCAGAGCTTGACTGCAGGGCTGCCTCTTCCACTTATGAGCTGTGTGATTCTGGGTAACTTCCCGATTCTCTTAAGCCTCAGTGTCATCGTCTGCAAAATGGGTACCATCCTACCCAATTTCACAGAGGATGCATTGAGGAAATGATGCTCAGGAAATTGCTGTGAAAACTCTAAGTAGCATACAAGCGTTCAAGACTCTTACACATGTGCCAGCAATACACAGGAGGAAGGAACACAGCGGGCAGTAAAGGAACAAAAGAGAAGTCAATGAAAATCAGACACAGGAGTGGAGAGCCTAGTGGGGTTATTCTAACTAGGTGGTCCTCGTTGTAAGTTGTGCGTACTGTAACCCGATTTTCTTTCCTCGCAGTAAAGAAGAATGTGGAGGAAGAGGAATAGGACGCAGGGGAAAGAGGAGGAGATGGCCAGACCGCTAAGTGGAAGAGAGAATCATGTCCATGTCGGAGGAAGAAGCAGTGGACTAAAAAGCGTGTGAACTGAGAATTGGTGTGAAAAGAGGAAAAACAATAAAAAGAGAAACTGCTGACCCCAGTCGCTTTGTTTTCCTAGATCCCACCAATGCTCAACTGAAGACTCTGAGGGTGGGACCCACCACACTGTCCAATGCAGTGATTCTTCATGGCAAGCTTCTTCCTCTCGGGGCGGGGTGGGGGGGGTGCGGGGATAAAATAAAATTGATGATTTCAAAAGCTACTGCTGTAATGGTTATAAGTGGGTGGAATCGGTCTTTGGAGAACTTCTCTAAGGAATACGATCAGGGGAGTTCAAGGTTCCCTCCCTGACGTTATCACCTCTGCTCACTTGCTGGCTTCTGTGACCCCACCGTTAAAGATGGACTCCTCTGGGGTGTCCATGTTCCAATCACAACCACTCCAGAAAAGGCGACGACTTTTCTGATGCAGAGGGAAGGGATGGCTGCATTTCCCCACACTTCATGCCTCTGCCAACAGCTGAACCAGTGAACCTATCAGGTGTCCATGAGAGCCAGTGGACTGAAGTAGCAGATTGTGGTGATTTTAAAATACGCCAACAAGTCCCTGGATAGCCCTCCCTTCAGTGTGGAGCCAGTTTCCCCTCTCCTTAAGCACAGTCTTTAGTGGCTCTTTTCCAGTGACTAGATGCAGATGAAGATGTAGTGTCTGACAACGTGTGATGTCCGAGGTGAGCGTCTAAAAGGCATTGGAGGGACTTCCCTGGTGGTCCAGTGGGTAGGACTCCGCGCTCCAAATGCAGGGGGCCCGGGTTCAATCCCTGGTCGGGGAACTAGATCCCGCATGCATGCCGCAACTAAGAAGCCCGCATGCCGCAACTAAGACCCAGCACAGCCTAAATAAATGTTTTTATTTTTATATATATATAAATTATATATATATATATTTAAAAAAAAGGGTGTTGGAGCTTCGTCCTCAAACTCTCTCTGAGATCACCCACTTGGCCAACTGCTGTATTGTGAGGATGCCCAAGCATCACCATGGAGAGGCCCACACGGTGAAGAACTGAGTCCTCCTGCCCAAAGCCATGTGTGTGCGCCATTTTGGATGTGAAACCAACAGCCCATGAAGCCTTGAGAGACCACAGCCCCAGCCAACAGCTTGACTGCAACTTCACGAGAGACCCCCAAGGCAAAGCCAGCTATCTAAGCTACACCCTAATTTCTGACCCACGGAAGCTATAAGATATTAAATGTTTATTGCTTTAAACCATGAAGTTTTGGGGGGTAACTTGTTAGGTAGCAATAGATAACTGCTACAAAGACCTAGGAATGAGTGCATGAATCCAGGAAAGAGAGACAGAAGTAACCCAAACAGCTAACCCTGAAAACAAGATTAGAGGAAGGCCATTCAAGAAACAAAAGTTACATCAGGATCAACTATGTTAGAACCTGCCAAGTGTGATTCTCTCTCCCTACCAGCTCCTGCATCTTCTAGGACATTCTATTCTAGGGCTGGGAATGGAGTGCAACAGATAGGTGCTCACTTAAAGCTTCTGGATGTAATTCTAGTAATTGTTATTTTTGCAAACATTATTATGTCCAGGGATTATGCTTCAGGCTTTTTAAGATTTTTCTTTTTTGATCCTCTCAATGCTCCTGAAAATGTAGCTAGCATTATGATCACACTTTCAAAGACAAGAAAATAAATTCAGGAAGAGAAAGTTTAAGGGATCTGCCCAAGGTCTCATAACCTAATAGTGTGCAGCCCCTGTCCTACCGTGGAGGTCATGGACGCCGGCACTGCGCAGCTGGGGACATGCACCTGGCTTCCCAGGTGGGGTACCAGTGTACTTCAGGCTACAGGATAAACTCAGTGCATCTTCTGATAAACTCAGAGCATCAGTGTTCCTCACAGCTAAGCAAATTAAAACTTCATTTTTACATTTATGTGAACATAGATATCTCCAGTGGAATGCAAACTTCCCCTGAAGCTTTTAAGATAAATCGTAGAGGTTCACAGTGGGCTACTTTCGGGGGTGTCCCAGACCCCCAGGAGCGCATGTGCAGTCTCTGTTGAAAGGGCCGACTGAGGCACAGCTTGTAGAGCAGGAAATGAAGGCTGGATAGGGGACGTGACCTCCAAAGTCACAGAACTGGCGATTAGAAAGCTGGGGTTCTCAGCCTCCACCTCCTGGCTGAGTCCCATCTCTCCAGGCCCCTCCAGCAGCCAGGCTGCAGCAGCTGCAAGGTCTGAGGGGCTTGGAGCAAAGCCCCTCCTTCTCACACAGTCTTCACTCCCCAAATACCACATCCTGCCCTCCCCTGCGACAAGCACTGTGATTACTGCTGCATCATTAGTGCCCTCAGAGAAAACACGGTTTCCAGACATTCCTAAACGTGTTTGCAATGACCGCAATGGCCCTTTTGATAAATAATTGAAGAAGAGGCGCCTGACCTGGAGGCTGCAGGGGGTAAGGATGGGACTGGAGGAGGAGGCCAGCAAGCTCTGCGAACAGAAAGCGTCATTTACAGTGGCGAGGAGGCAAGGCGCTCTCTGACCCCCAGGGGGCCCTGAGCTGCTCAGATGTTCCCTCCAATACAAGCTGATGCCATCCCGTTCGGCCAAATCGACCTGAACAGCCCAGAAAGCGCAGCCGCACCTGTCAGCCCCAATCGGCGCTGCGGAAATTTTGTTAGTAAAATAGATGTACTGAGATTCAATTTTTCGATTGTCTGAAGGCTTAATTTAGTGACCTTGGAGAATAAGTCCTAGAGGTGAAAGAAGACACTGGGAATCTGCCTGGAGGGGGGGTGGAGTGGGGACAGGGCTTCCCTGGTAATGGGTAATTTGTTTACTCTCATTCTCAGGCCTCTTTGGGAAGCTGCGAAAATAGTCAGATAGGCAGTACCATTTTCTTAATGAAAAAATCAAAAATCAAAAAGGCACAGAGGGTTGGGGAGATATGAGACAGAGAGAGAGAGAGAGAGAGAGAGATAGGGAGAGACGGAGAGGGAGAGATTATCAGCCATGCTGTGCTACTTCCTTAAGAGCAAGTAGACATTAAGATAATATATATACACATATGCATGGATGTACTTATAAACAGACAGACAGAGATACGTTGACTGGGAAATTTTTAAACATACACGAAAGGAGAGAAAATAATAACCCCACAGAGCTGTCTATCATCTAGATACAAAAATTACTATGACGTTGACACTGCTTCCGTCCTTCCTTCCTTTCTGCCTTCTTCTCCCTCTTTGCTTCACCCCTTCCCCTCCTTCTCCTTATTCTTTTGTTGTTATTATAGCTGCTGTCACTGCTGCTGCTGAAGTATTTTAGGGTAAGCCCCATGTCGGATGGTATTTTGAGGAGGCTAGGTCGCTCTGGTACCCACCAGGGTTACTTATTCACAACCCAATCCAAAGAAAGATGCGCACGGGATGGAGGGGGTTCTGGAAATGGCAGTTCCAATTCTGGCTCCAATCCTCACTTGCTGTGGGACCCTGAGATACTCTCCACCTCTCTGAGTCTCAATTTCCTTTGAGTGGAAAGGATCGTGGCTTGTACACCTGTCGGGGGGACTGAATGAAATGATTCTGTGTACGAAAAATGCCACCTACCATCTCGGTAAACAAAGGAGGCTGCAGTCATCAGCCATCGCAGCCACCCTCGATGGTGCACCCCGGGGAGACCCAGGATGAGAAAGCACAGGATGGATGGTGGCCCCAGAGAGCTGAGGTGCACATCGAAGGAATGATTTCAGTGAGCCGGGACTCTTGCATCTTCCCATACAGAGAAAAGTGCTAAATTCCTTAACTCAAGATGTCTGGTTTTCTTTAATTGATAGTCATCTTCTGATGTTCCGTCTACCTGGTCTTTGTTGCAAAAACTCCTACATATCCTGGCTGCTCCCTGACCTCTTTGGGACAACCTCTCAGAGCGATCTGAGATGCTGTGTCCCGGGCTTAAGTCCTCAGTTTTGTCCGCCGAATAAAACATAACTCTCAACTTTTAGGTTGTGAATTTTTTTTTCGGTCAATTCCAAAATCCTCGGTGTGGAATCTGGTCCAGGTGAAGGGGATGGTTATCTGTTCATTTTTGCTGCTTGTGCCCCACACGGTTCCAATGATCCTCAGCCTGGGCCTCTAGAAAATCCTTTAGACCATGAACGGGCAAACTTTTCCTACACAGAGCTAAACAGTAAACATTTTGGGTGGGCGATCTCTGCTAAAACTACTCAACGTTGTTATTGTAGCTTGAAGAGTAGACAAAAGGTAGCCAATCAGGCAAGGCTGTGTTCTAATAACAATATGTTTTAAAAAGGGGAGCCAGCTGGATTTGGCCCTCGGGCCATAGTTTGCTGACCCTTTTCTCTAGATCAGCTTTACTCAAGACGTAATCTGTGTATCACTGGCAGGAGAATCCCGTGCTGCTTGTTAAACACGCAGATCCCCGGGTCCCATCCTGGATCGACTACATTTTACAGCATCTTTGAGATGAGGTCTGAGAAACGGCCCCCAAGCAATCCTGAAGCAAGTGAAGTTTGAGAACCCCTGTTCTAGTCTGACTTGGAACCCGTGTCCCTTGGTAGGTCTGCCAGACCTGGAAATAAAACCGAGGAGGAGGAAAGTGTGAAATAAAACAGGCTTTCCTAGGGCTCAATTCTCCTCCTTGATTCATAACTGGCTCGACCGAGCATCCAGTGTTCTCGGGATGCTATCACCGTAGGTCACTGAGTACGCGGGACAGGAGCAAGCCTTTTTGCTCGTCCCTCGGGCTCAGAACTCAGTGGGCAGACAAACAGAAACAGGAGCCTGGGGCGTGCCGGGACCGGGAACTCAGGGAACGAATCTAAGGGAAGACACGTGATCACGGGATGCTCTGGGGGTCGGGGAGCAGGGAGAGGGGTGGCCGATGTCAAGAGAGCTGGGAGGATTGCTCAGCAAGACTTAGATCGGCCTGAGCTTCCGATTTAACACACGCCATGGGACACGTGCTGAGCATCGCTTCGAGCGCATCGCAAGTATTAACTTGCTTTGCTCCCCGTGGAAACACATGAGGTGGGTGCTATTACGGTCCCCATTTCCAGGATAAGAAAACGGACGCCCAGAAAGGTTGAGTAACTTGCCCAAGGTTACACAGAACAGCGATTTGAACCCAGCAGCTCTGCTGCAGGATACACAGGATGTTAATTCCCACATCATACATATTTCTCACAAAAGCACTGCTCATGTGAATCAAGGGAGCCCTGATTTAGCCAGGACGAGATCACTGCTCAGAAATTATACCCCGTCCCCTTCCTCTGTATTGGAATATCCGGAGGCTCGCCCGCCATGCCTTCTTCCCGAAGAGCAAGCCTGGCCCTGGTTCCACCAAGTTCCAGGCCCACTCCCAGGCCTTCTCGAAGCCCTGCAGTAGCTGCCCCTCCAGCCGTTGGGGTCAGGGCACACTCTCATTTGCTAACCCTCTGAGCCTCCTATAAGCCTGGGGTAGCATGGCAAGGGGGAAGAGAGCCAAGGGTTTAAATCCCAGCTTTGCAATCCATGGCTCTGTAGCTTTGGAAAATTCCTTAACCTCCAGGGCTCTTGACTGCCTTATCTATGAAATGGGGAGAACCACATCTACATTTTAGGATTAAAGAGAAGTAGGTGTACAGAACGCACAAAATGCCGCTCAGAGGACAGAGGCAGGATCACCTCTGACACTTGGTTTCAAATCCAGCTCTGAGTTCCAAATTGCTCATTTGTAAAATAGAATTAATAATAGTACCCACTTCAGAAGGTATGGGGATTAGAGACAATGATGGTAGCAACAATTAATAAAAGATAACTGGCATACAATATGGTATGGGAATTAATAGTGCAGGGTTTGGCATGTAGTATAGATTATACTGTGTTTATTATTCATACGTGTCTAATTACGTTTGGCACATAGTAGGACCTTAATAAATACGATGTACTGTTATAAATCAAATTACTATATATAATTATACAGTAAGGGTAACTAAAAGTGCCCAGTGTCGTGCTGGGCGTATTTAGACACCCTACAGATTGCAGATAACGGTCACAATGATGGTGATGGTGTCAGAAGTCTGTGCTAGCAGGCGTTGCCCTAAATGTCGGTCCTAACCCTCTTCCGCTTCCCTCTCACCCCCAGCCTCCTCCACCCACAGGAATGACTGCCGGTTTTGCGTCCCAGTTCTGACCTCGCCTCTGGATCCAAACTGTCCTCTCTGGAGGCTGCTCTTTTGTTGTCATCATCTTTGCCACTGTGACAGGGAGCAGGAGATAGGCCTTGCTGTCCCCAGGCCCCCGGTGGGGCATTCAGATTAGATTAGCCGGTGGCCCTCTTTCCCTACTGTCACTGGCTGCCTCGTGTATTGTTGGCAGGGGTGTCATTAAGGCCTCATGGCCTGAGGAGCTAATAGAGACACCAGGACTTCCCCGGTTGCCAACGCCTGCAGCAGTTTGCACCTAGTGACACCCAGGAGCTAATTCCCCTTGTGACCTGACAATTTCCACTTCAACTCTGTCCCTCAACATGTCAGCCAGCCCAGTCCCCTCACTGATAGATAAATCCGCCCAGAGCCCGGGCCTAACAGGGAGGCAGGGATGTGCCTGGCTCCTGTCCTAAACTAACAGCACAGACTGGTGGATGTGGCTTCTACCTGTTCTCTTAGACCTCACTTTTCCGGGTCCTTTCAAGCCCTGGAGTCTCCCTGCCGGAAAATGGAGCCAGAGGAGTGTTGGGGGGAAAAATGTGGATGACAGAGGAGGGTCTTAGAAATTATACACCTGGCCCTGGAGTCACGCAAACCCCAGCTCCACCACTTTCTCAGTGACTTTATGCTGCTGACCTTTACTATCCTCATCTGTAAAATGGGCTTGAACATCACGCCTTCCCTCCAAAGACTGCTCTGATGTAATTGCCAGTGCTCGACCAGTGTCAGTTCTCACTGTTTCAGCACATCAGCCATTCTGGTCATCATTTATTTACCCTTTCCAACGATGCTGATGTGCTCTGCAGATAAATCTGCTGGAGCCGCACAGAGAGGCAGGCTGGGGTCCTGAAAGGACAGCCTCGGGGTCAAATCTCCCAGTGAAGCTATTTATCACGAGCTCTCCGGTTCCCCTGCCGCCATCTGTAAAATGGGGGAAAGCACTTGAACCTGGCTGGCTAGGCGTAACGACGGAAGCGACGTACCTAAAAACACTTAGCTTAGTGTCTGGAGCATCGCGAGTGCTTGACGATTCCACTTAAAGAGAAAAACAGACCGGGGAAGAGAGACAAATAGCGAAGGCAAGGAATCCATTGAAGTGGGTAGTCTTATATATTTCACACCAGCATCCTCTTGGCTGTCCTTAAATGCACACATTTGCAGGAATATATGCACACACTTATGTTATCTCCCTGACACCAGGGGCCAGGTCTGTTTTACCAAACATGGTCTATTATGCCCCCGGGGAGGCCTTTCTCCCACATTTGTCCAAAGAGAGGAGTATCTCTGGAATGATGTATGTGATCATGTGGACAGGTGACTCTCTCCTTCTGTGGCACCCCGGCACGTGGGTCACCACGGCTAACATGGCTTCCCTTAACCCACGGCTAAGGGAAGCAGGCGATGGTGGCTTCCCTTACATCTTTCTACGTTAGGAAGCACTTGCCTCCCGTTTCAACGTGGAACAGCGGGATGGCATGGGATTCCTCATTCACAACGGCCACCGCACTCCAATCGTGTGATCAATTGAGCCTCTCCCCCACCTCAACCCCCCACTGCCCAGCTGCTCCGGCTGCAGAATGCAAAAGTCTGCAGCATCATTAAGGCCCTTCTACACAGCAGCGACCAAGGGCCGACCCTGCGACCATTTCCACCATTAGATTTGAATGACCCTGGCAGCAGGGCTGAAAGGCCGGAGTATTAATTCACAGAGAACCACAAGCCCAATTTAAGATTTAATTTGAGATAACGAAGAGCTACTGAAAGTGTATTCAAACTTCTAAGCGTGCAAGGAAAGGCCTTTCCCTGTTTTCGGAGTTGAATATGAATCCAATCTCTCTTTAACAGAATTTATTCACAAATTTACAAACAACGTGCAAGCTTCCTTTTCTTTTTTTCCAGTTCCTTTTGCTTAATCGAGCCCCCTTATGATGTTTCTTTTTGGTACCCCCCCTTTTTTTTTTCCTCTCCCTTCCTAATTTGCAAATGGCTGCCCTCGAGGGATTACTTTTCAATTTGATTACATCCTTGAAGAGAAAACAGGTTTCTTTAGGTATCTCCCCCAGCATTCTGGTTCCCTTGGATCCCAACTTAAATATGCTAAGTATCTGTTCAACAGTGATGCTGTCCTATAAAAATTTTTGGCCCCGCAGTGGAACTCCCTGAGAGGTAAAGCGACGGAAGAATGTAAAACGCTATGCCACCCATTCGGAAATCTGTGCTTCTAGGTTCTGGTGTATGTCTAGACTCTGAAGATTTTATTTCTAAAATATTTACAGTTCTAGGTGGAGATGGGAATGGTATGGTTTGGACTCAGAAGCCTGAACCTTAGATGGTATTTACTGAGCATCTATGTTGCGTCTGGCAGTGTTCTGGGTACTTTGCATTTTCTCAAAGATTCAGTCAAGCTTTAGAAATAGAGACACTTGCATTGAAGCCCTACCTTCCCCCAGGCCTCTTTTCTTTGTCTGTGAAAAGCCACATACCTTGGTGCGTCCCAAAGGCAACTTTGAAAGCTATAAACATATAAACACACGGGTGCAAGAATACCGCTGGTCACCTGAGCTTGACCCTGTGACATTGTTGGAAATGAATAACCCTGCCTTGCAAACATTCTGGTCACTGTTAAGATGAGACAAGGGGCAAAGGCAAGGACCACAGCAATTCGCAATCCTGCCGCTGGTTTGCTTTATCTGTCTTCGGGTTTTCAAAAGGAGAAGCCACGGGGTTGGCGGCGGGTGGAGGGAGGGGGCACGGAAGGCCAGGCACGGCTGGTTTCCAGCTCCGCCTCCCCTGTGACTAGCTGTGTGACCTGCGGCAAGTCAGCCTGCACTTCTGCGCCTCAGTTTCCTTCTTTTATTCGTCTTCTGCTCTTCAGATACAGAGGAGGCTCACCATGAGGGATGTGTGGGTAGAGGTTAAACCACAACTCCTGACTCGCAAAAGATGCATAGGAAAAAAGGCTGAGAGGAATGACGCACACACCTGTAAGGCAGCGTAGTGAGTTGAACAGTGTTTCCCCAAATTCACGTTCATTCCGAACCTCGGAATGCGACTTTATTTGGAAACAGGGTCTTTGTGGACGGAGTTAAGACAAAGATCAAGATGAGATTATACTGGATTAAGGGCGGTCCTAAGTCCAATGACTTGGTGTCCTTATAAGAGACTGAAAAGGACACACAGGGACACAGAGATGAAGGTCATGTGAGGATTGAGGCAAAGACTGGAGTGATGTGTCTACAAGCCACGGGCTGCCGGCAACCACCAGAAGCTGGGAGAGAGGCATGGAAGACATCCTCAGAGCCTCCAGAAAAAAAGACCAACCCTGCCACTACCTTGATTTTGCATTTCTGGCCTCCTGAACTGTGAGACGGTTAACTCCTGTTGTTTAGGCCACCTAGCTTGTGGTAACTTGTGATGGCAGCCCGAGGAAGCTCACAGAGGTGGTATGGTTTGTTCTGATATTATAACACGAGGCGCTTCCCTGGGCAAAGGCCCGGTGTTTTTATTTTCACTGAAGTTCTCGGCATATTTTGGGGTGGAGGGTGGCAGATGTACAGTAATCCTGCCCCAATGATCCCAAGAGAAACTGCCTAGGTTTTCTTGGCAGTCGGTGGTCAACTTTCCTAATAGCAGTGGGACTTAGAATTTTCTGAGTAGAATTTCTCAGATTGACAGTATGGAACATTTTTTTTTTAAGGGTGGAACAGTGAGTTAGGAGTAACAAGCTGTCCCCAGACAATACCCTTGGGTCTTATGTGACTCCATCATTACGTCCTGCATACTGACGGGCCACTTTCACTGGTCTCGGGCGGGCAGAGCTGGAGGTGCCCAGAGCTTTGGGTCACAGGTGGGAAAGAAGATTACTGCACTGCACACTCGGCTTTTTTGGCCTTAAGACTACAGGCCGTCATTACTGCTCCTGTTCGATTTCAGCACTTAGGCTTAACCGGCTGGGGGCTTCCCTTATGCTTCTTTCCAGCGGGCACTGGATCTCTGTGCATCCTGAGAGCCCACGAGGGTGCCAGGTCCACAACAGGTGCTCATAACGATCACAGGAACGATAAAGGTTACAGTAGGATATAAATCAGAAGAAAAAGGCCTGACTTGCATTATCTTCTTTCTGCCACACTGACACCTTACCACCCCCATTTTACTGAGGTTGCCACCCAACCGAGAGCAACACAGAAATAAATAAATCACCAGTCTAGCTAAGAAGTTGCAGACCCAGGGTTGAGTTCAAGTCTCACGGATTTACAAGCCTGAACCCTGAATCATCATCAGACATGCCTCCAAGGTTTCGCTTAAGGATGAAAAGGCCGGGGATTTGTGGCCCTCGGGCATGTTGGGGTCACCAAAGACATTTAGTGACATAAATAAATGGTGGCTAATTGGACCTCTCATGACAACGACTTCCCTGCTGAGCTTGGTCCGTTTTACCCGGGGAACCAGACAAGGCCGAGAAGATGTAAGAGAAGCCAGTGGAGCCTGTAGATGCCAGCCCACTGGGTGGGGCTGCAGAAGAGTGACGCCTGTTATAGAATGGTTTGCACTTAATTTTCACAACAGCCCTCAATCCTAGAGCTGAGCACTCCGAGACTTAGAGAGATTAGTGAGTGACTTGCCCAGAGACATTCCATTAAGGGACCAGATGCCAGCCCAGGCTTCCTGACTCGGCTCTTAACCCACACACTTAACCTCCACTTTACATGCCCTCTCTGCATGCTAATGCGTTTCTGCCAATCTTCTCACTTAGACTTCAACAACCTTTGGAATTAAGTATGACTAGCTCCATTTTAGAGAAGAAGAAACTAAGGCCCCATACACTTAATGAGTTGACTGGAAAGCTAGTGATAACGCCGAAGGGATAACGCCGAAACCCAGGACTGCCTGGATTCAGGGCTTTCTACTGTACTTCAAGGCTTGGATCAACAAGGGCTTCAGACCAGCTCACAACTACCGTAATCCACAGAGGAGGGTTTTATGTGCTGGGGGAGGCGATGGTGTGGGAGGGTAGGGGTGGGGCAGGAGCTGGATGTACCCAGGCTGGAAAGGAGGTGATGGCTGGTGTGTGGCCCAGATCTCCCTTCCAGGAAGGCCTGTGGCCTTCAGGCGTCAAGCCCTTCAGGAGTGCCTGAAATGCAGAGAGACACGTCCTTCCTAGGGCAAGCTCACATCCTTCCTGGGGCAGTCTACACAATGACTAGTCGAGGCAGGGGGATACCAGCCCAAGGGGTGTTGACACTGATGGGCCCTCTCAGTTCCAGAGCCCTCCACGAGGTTGGCTGGGCCCCTTGTCCGGCTGCATCTCAGCTCAACTTCTCCCTCTGTTCATGCCAGCTTCATTCCACAGGTGCTGACCCTAAGAAAAGTTCTGCAAGCAAAACTTCCCCTCTGAGTCAGCTCCCTGGAAAACCCAATGAGAAGCTTTCTCATTTCTAAACAAAACCGTCAGTGATGAGAAGAACAGGCTGGGACCTGGGGAGTTCCTGGGAGTTTTAGGAGGAAGCCGGGAGAAGACGGAGCCCGTCTGAGCAGAGCCCGTTTACCCGCACGCGGAGACTCATCACCGACGCCCGCAAGTGCAGGACTTAACAGGGGCTGCACTTGAACTTCTTTGTTGACATAATTAGTGCTGGCTCCAAGCAAGAGGTTTTGTAGCCAACTTGGCGTGGGTATGTGAGTCTTGACTGGCAAATTTGCAGCAAAGTTCAGCCAAGTTCTATATCTATTTTGTCGTGCGCCTTATGCGCATCTAAAGAAGCCAAGTCTTCCGATAGATTTTCAGTTTTATGGTTGTTGGGAGCTGAAGATATTAGCTCTTTAAGTGGACAAATGCTTCTGGCAGGCCAGGCTGCGCTCGGAGGAGGAGAAATACCTGCAGGTTCCTCCGAAAATTAATGTAATAAGATGCATTAATCAGAACTCTATCAAGTCTCCACACTTGGCCTGGGCTTAAGAGGCAATACTTTGAAATTGCAGTTGGCTAAGCTTCCCTATTCTTTGCAAATCAGAATTGAAAAAAAAAGAAAAGAAACAGAGCTAATGTTTAAGAAAAACCGGCAATGGGAAAAAGGTTTAAGCAACTTTTAATTCCTTAGCTCCACTAGGGGCTACAGAGGGCTCTGGACGATTTGACCTTTGCATTTCCACAAAGTTACTCCAGGCTGGCGTCAGAAACTGTTGGTCAGACCCCAAGCCCGCTCAGGATTGGTTTGGACCAGTGTCTTGGGCCCAGGTTATTTACTTGTTGGTTTCTGGCTGACAGTAACTTATTTCAGGGCTTGCAGTGGCATCTTGGCTATTTGTTGCCTTCAGATGTTTGCAACCAGGTGATGAGAAATTTTGGAAGCTAAAATAGATGACACAGATGAGAACATCGGAACTGCATGACTTTTGTCTTAAACGTTACCTTCTCAGGAACCCAAAAAACATCGAGCCGCAGACTCAGAGCCAATACCAATTTCTTCCCAGTGGCTGTATGCTTTTAGGTGACACTCTACAATTTAAAGTGACATAACAGTGCCCTGAACATTGTACTGCAATTTGGTTGTGCTTTTAACGGGACACAGCTACATCTGTATTTACTATTATAACTCAATACCCAAGAGATGAATATTTTTAGAGACAAAGGGCCAGGCTTTTGTGGAAACATTTTTTTCCCTTTTGTATCAAAAAAAAAAAAAAAGTGGAAAAAGAACGTGGCTCCTTCTCGTCTGGTAGACTTTAGTAATTGGCAGGATTTTGAGTAAGCTCTTTCAAGAGCCCTCCATTTCTATTTTCACATTAAACACACTTGCAATATCTATTAAAAGCCCAAATACTGAAGCACACACCAGGACTACCAATGAACTTACATCTGGAGTCCTCGATATATCAAGAGAGATGAAGTGAGCATTCATATAGTTTTATTTCTTTGGGAACGCAGAGTCGGAAGAGAAGAGGGTGCCTCTTTCTCTTGCCTCCTGGACCTGGCCGGTGTCCCCCATTTTATATCAATTCTATATCCAAGGTTTTTAGCAGAAGGGGTCAAGTTCAGAATTTGATTAAAACAACGAATACTGGATTCTGCCTTCAGCTCAGGGAGTATTTCCATTCAAGCCTGGGGGATTCCACAGGGCAAAGGCAGGACAGACGCGTGGGTATTTCTGCCCTGTTCTGGCTGGGACCCCATGGCCTTACAGGTGGAAGATGATTGAGCAACATCCTAGGAAGGACAGGCGAGGTCACCCAGGGGACTTGGGAACATCTGGAAGAGAGCAGGGCCAGTGAGTGGGTTGGGGAGGGAGTCTCTGGGCCCCGAAGAGATCTTCAAAGTCATTCTCAAGGTTACATTTGGGTGCAGACAGAGCCAGATGTGAGCGTGGACTTGTAGCCGGCCATGCAGCAGAATGAAGGTCATTTAAACACAGGCAGCGGAGGTGTGCCTGCACTTGCCCTTGGCCTCAGACCGACAGTTGCACATCTAGCTCTTTAGCTCCTTTCCAGATTTCTTTAAAAGAACAGGAAGGAGAGAGAGGATGGAGGCCCGGGGGGAGAAAAAGGAGTCATAGCTCAGTGGAAGTCCTCTCTCAGAGTCTCTCCCACCCCCAGAGATGGGTGTTTTGGATGAAAGTTTATACACTGGGCAAAGACAGGTCATGGGCTGAGATCTCAAACCATATCCATTGGTCAGGGTCCTGCAAGGACACAGATGCAAGCTCAAAATGGTAAGTTGAGGAGCATTCAGGAAAGGCGCTCTTTGCAAAGGTAGGTGCAGGGTCTCAGGAACTAGTGAGGTTTCATGCAGTGTCCTGGGTTTAGTAAGAGGAGGAAGAGCTGCCCGCCCTTGCCAGCTGAACCGGAGGGAACCTTCTATGGAGGGAGGTGGCCCACACATACCCTGCCAGGGAGTAAGCCTGGGGTTTGAACAGCCTCCTCTGGCTTTGTCTGAACTCCTGTTGGTGCACATCATTGTGAAATCTGACCTGAGGATGAGGGCAAGAGAGACCAATGAGCTCAGCCTCCCCAGACACTGCGGCAGGGTAGGAGGGATCTGGAGAGGACGAAGATAACCAGGGCATAAACCAAACGCTGGAGGGCCTTTGCGGGTCTCAAGGGCCCTGCTGCAAGGGCAAATGAGAGGTCAAGTTTGAGGACATGGCCCGCGTTTCCCCAAATTCAACCAGGAAACCTTGGCTGTGATGCTTTATATACTAACAAGCCAAATCAGGTGTTATATGAAGGTAGAACTTTTTTCCCCAAAATATCTGATTTGGAAACCTCTAGCCTAGATGTTTTCTCTGGTTTCTTGCAGGTTTGCAGTGCACGATTCCATAGAAAGAACAGGACATAACCTAGAGTGTGCATCTCAGAATCACGCATGTCAGCAAAGAGCACGGATGCTTTTTATCCAAACCATGGCTGCAAACCCTTTTGTTTGGTACATACATGGAAAAGCCAACATTTTGAAGTAGAGGCTTATTTAAAATTTTTTTTCAAGAGAGGCCACCACATCTTGCCAGTTTTATTTGTCAGTGGGACATAGGAGATCTGAGGAAGAGAGAAAAAATATTAACTAATTTTTTGAACATAGTTCCTTTGAATTAAAATGGAAAACAAATATTTGTTTCAAGACTTTTAGGAAAAGAGAGATAGTGCAACAGGAGGATAAAAAAGGTGAAAGAGGGATGGGAAATCAAACGCCATGAAGAAGAAAAATTATTGCCTGAAAAACACACACAGTGGAGGCACGTTTTTGCTGAAATTTCTAGGAAAAAGGGCTGGAATGGCTTCTCAGTAACTGACTCCTCTGGCCGGCAGGGAGGGTCCAGCCAAGCTCAATGACCTCCTGTGAAGGCACTTTGTTGGGCACAGAAATCTAAAGCATGTGTGCCAGGGCGGTGTTATTCAGGGAAGATATTCAATCAAGAGGACAAAAGGAAACCAAGGGGGCTGTAAAAGCACCTGCAGGTGGGAAGGAGCAGACCAGCCTCGGGAAGGTGAAACTGGGGGCCTCTAGCTTTTCTAATCTAGATAAATGACTTGCTCAGGCGAGCAGCTACAAACTTGCCAAACGTGCTGACCGCCTGAAATTAGCAAAGGTGGTGACTAAGGAAGGAAGAAAAATATAAAACGAGCTGAGTCTAAAGGAGCTCGGTCTGAATGTATGACAAATGAAATTAACGGCGGGGCGGCAAAGAGAAAGCAACAAGTATCAGGGAGTAGAAAACACACGCGGAAGGAACGTGATTGATCTCCAAGGAGGCTTTTGTGGTTGTGGATGAGACCTTGGGATCACGACAGACACACGCACTTGCACACGCACGCACAAACCCACCCCCGCCCCATTCCCACACCCATGCGCACAGCACAGCTGAGCACGGCAGAGCTGCGGGGGCATAATTATATCTCTTTTAACCAGGACAATATAAGTGTCCCCAGAAATGAGAATAGATTATCCTGGACTCTGGCAAAACTCAGCTCGAGCATCACACTCCGTTCTCGTCATCACCTTATAAAAATGTTACCAATCTAACACTTGAAAGGTATGAGGAAAAGCACAGAGGCTGATTCTCAGATTTAAAAGTCTGAGCGTCCTTAAAAGGGCTGGTTATGTACAGCTTAGGAGGGAAGAAAAAAGGAAGGGGGGATGGGGAGGGAAGGGGAGGGAAGGGGAGGGGAGGGGAAAGCATTTAGGACCTGAAATATTTGTGGTGTACATGAATCTATGACAGCAAAATAGCAAAAATCAGAAGCGATATTAAAGGTAAATTTGAGTAGCTGAATTTTTTTTTCCAAAAAAACTTAAGTATCAACTAATTATGGAGAGCAAAAGATGTGTATACAAACAGCAACCAAAACAAAACAATACAAAAACAAAAAACCCTAACAAAAAACTCACTAGCAACTCAGTATTTTCCTCCAACACGATGGAAATAATAGACTAGAATACATTTACCCATTGGGATAGATTCCCTAATTGTGTTTCTCTCCAAGATTCATGACAATATTCTTATATTTGATTTTGTTTTTCCATTTTTTTACAACAAATTCAACAGTGAGTCAAAGTCTTTTTAAAAACTAGATGTCTTTAAGAAAAACCATATGGAATGATGGTATGTTCCCCTATCTTATGATTACGATACACTATACATGAAGGCTTTGCTTCATTCCAAGACTTGTTAGTGAGTACTGACTGGATTAGTCAGTCCCTGTGGGTAAGGATCCATCCTTCCATCCTTCCATCCTTCCTTCCTCCCTTCCTTCCTCCTTTCCTCCCTCCCTTCCTTCCTCCCTCCCTCCCTCCCTCCCTTCCTTCCTTCCTTTCTACATATATTTTCAAGAAGTTGTTTGAGATTACAAGAAAACACAAAACCTGCCATTCTGAATCCATGTCAGTTTAAGGGTCTCATAGCCCGGCAGTACCAAGCGATGCGGCTGGGCGTTGAGGTCCTCTGTAATGTTCACCCTCCACAGTGAAACGTTACTCAAATGTCCCCTGACTCCTTTGGCTGTCACCTGGCCTCTTTGGAAGACTGGCAGATGCATTTACAAGTCAAAGCACCCAGCTCCATGCTACATTACCACGCATCAACACCTACTGCATGTTGGGCCCTGTGCTGGCTGGTAGCCTGGGGTTCAAAGAGGATGAGACTCAGTTCCCTTCCTGAGGACCTGATTGTCTACCTGGGGAAATAATGATGAGGGTGACAATGATGGTTTGATGCTACCATTTATTCGGTCATTACTGCTGGCCAGCACTATTCTTTGAAAGGCCCATGCATTCCTCACAACAAGGTAAGTCTTATTATCCTCATGAGTCAGAGGAAAAGATGTAAGCTTACAAAGCTTAAGTAACTTGACTGAATGTTTTCGGATGGATGTTTGTGTCCTCCCCAAATTCATATACTGAAACCCTAACCTCCAAATGTGATGGTATTTGGACGTGGGGCCTTAGACAGGTAATGAGGTTTAGAGGAGGTCATGAGGGTGGGGCCCCCACAGTGCGATTAGCACCCTTATAGGAAGAGGGAGACAGACCAGAGCTCTTTCTCTCCACTATGTGATGACACAGAGAGAAGGCGGCCATTTGCAAGCCAGAAAGAGAGCCCTCACCAGGAGATGAATCTCTTGGCACACTGATCTTGGACTTCCAGCCTCCAGAACTGCGAGAAGTTCATGGCTGTCGTTTAAGCTGCCCAGCCTATGGTGTTTTGTTACAGAAGCCTGAGCTAAGACACCAAGATGACACTTAGGAAGCACAGAGTCAAGAGTCAAACCCAGCTGGCTTGACGCCACCCCATTATATAATGCTGAGATGGCAGAGTATGCATTATCAGAGCAGAAACTACGCTGATACCTGGATTGAGTAGCTTTACTCATTGGCTGTGACATCATCCACTCCGAATGGTTGGTGCTCACCAGTTCAATTGTTAAAAAACCGACTATCTCCCCTTTTGGGAGGCCCTTGGTAAAGAGAGATGCCTCTAGCTCAGCCTTGGATGGTGAACAGGTAAAGATACCTAGATAAGGGGCAGGTCAGCCAGCGAGCAACACTGAGCACGCTGGACAGAGGGAGCAGCCTGAGAAAAGGCATGGAGGGGAGAAAAGAGCAGGAGGCATACATGAGGTAACCACGATCCATTCTGACCAACTGCAGGTCCAGCTGGCACGTGGGGTGAGAGGGCGGAGGAGGCAAGACGGTGAGGTTCAAGAGACAGAAGCTTTGTGTATGAAGCTGAAGCCTCTGAACAATAATTTGTGTCTCATCCAAATCCTATTAGATATTCAATACAGCTACACACTACGTAGAGTTTCCACTGACATCAGTCAACATTTATTAAGCACACTAGAAGGCTCCACAGAAATTACGAAACTGTGCAAGGGGTTTGCCATCTAACTTAAGGAGAGGTGTAACTGCAAAACCAGGAAAAATTGAGAGAGATGGATATGTGTTGATCTTAGGATATCTGAAAACCTTTAAAAGTCTCAGAGACATTTGAAGGGCATATGAATCAAATTCAACTGATCTTCTCTTGGGAGAGAACAGAGGGCACATGGGTACCAAGTGGGAGCAACTTTTAGGAACCTGCTCTTTCCATGCAGGTCCTCTACACCCAGCACCCACCCTCATAAATCACGTCCTCACAACATCCTAATTAGAATGTGGCCAGTGTTTCCTGTTGGGAGGCAACCTGAGAGCTTAGCTGGAGAAACAAACTGAAGAACCCTGAAATTAATGAGTGATGCCTAGCATCTTCCAAAGTGATCTGAAGCTTTACTGCCTTAAAAGTTAATTAAAAATTTTAAAGGAAATAGAAATGAAGGAAAGAAGGAAGGGAGGGAGGGAGGGAAAGGAAGGGAAGGGAAGAAAAGGTAGCAGATGTAGTGAACGTACACAATGACAGATGGCATTCTAGTTACATGAATGTACTAGTAAATATAACTCCCCAAAGTGGGAAATCCAACCCAGGGAGCCTATGAATCACAGAGAGGATAGACGATCATGAATCAATCAGCAATTGCAGAATTCTTTAAAAATACATACTCTGTACAAACATATGTGTGATATCTGTGCACATAGGTATGTCCCAACTCAGAGTGTCAAAGAACACTCATTTTCCCAGATTGCGAGTTACCAAAGTCCCTTCATTGGTTGGTCACATGCAATCCTCTGTAATTCAGAAGACGGAAGAAGCCAAATCCTCACACTAGCACGCTGTTGGCCTGTCTCTTTCTTTACAAACCTCTGAAATACAGTACAAGTTACTGAAAACCAGGGGAGTCCCTCCATGTGTCCTAAGTTCAACAAATATGCTCCTGGCGTCACAAGTCCGCGCTCTGCCTGTGATATTTTCTAAGTATCTGAATGCATAGTCCACAGGGCATTACTGTCTCTTCTGGCATTATGACAAAATGACAGAGCACCTGTCTTTTTGGATCTTGGGCTGTCATCTGTCTTTTTCTATGGAGTTTTTTCCTCCTGCATAAGATGATTTGTCTCTGAAAAGAAAGTCTTAATCTAGTTATTCCTCAGAGGAGAGCAAATATAGTTTATATCCATCCCCACCTTCCTCCACACTTGATATTATGCCCCACTTCAGTTGGAGTTAGGCAGGCTTACCAATTAGAACTGAACGTCCTGTCCAGCAGGCAAGAGTCACTCGGAAGAGACAGTTGAAGGTAAAATTCTCCACTGCTGCAGAATTTGTCAAGGCAATCATGGTGGCCGTGAGTGATGCTTTAATCAGTTGTTGACTATTAATGCATTTTGCCAATAAGTACGCCTCCAAGAGTGCCAGGTGATACAAGGGGTTCCCCTAATACTTTGAGGTGATGTCTTCTATACTGACAAGTTGATGACTCATTATGAACTGCCAGGGTGTTGCCATTCTCAAATGTGGAAAACAATCATGGCTATTTGTGTGCACACAAATATACTAGCTTACCATCTGTGGTTGGGTGTGTTGATTGGGCAGATCCTGATATGTCTTAGGTGGGCTGCTATTTAACAGATCTAGGTGGACACTGCAAATCAGTTGGGAATAAAGCTGTGCTCCGATAGGAATTTCTTGAGTATCTCAGCATAGTGTTGAAAACTCAAGGCGGTAGGCACCCAAAGGTCTGAAGGAAAGTATCAAAGGACCTTCTAAGAAAACTGTATGAGGGCTCCCCTTCCTAATACTCAACTCGTGGTTAAAGGCTTCAGAAATTTGCATAAGGGCAAATGAGACCTCAACTCTTTCCCTCTAGAAGAACCATAGCTTCTCTGGTGCTATGACATTTGCTGGATGAACAGGATACCAAGGGTCCCTGAGGGAGAATGTGTCTTGATGGGAATGAGGGTGGTGGGCTGCTGATCTGCGGGAGAGGGCAAGTTGAAATCCATGTGACTCAACTACTGCACATGGTGGTCATTCCTTGGGAACAGAGACCCAGGAGTTTACAAGAGCTCCTCCTGCATGGGGCGCCTGCACGCATGCGGCACAACATCAATTGCCCCTTCCTTCTTACTTTCCCAACAAAGCTCTAAGAAACTGTCATCACAGCTGCGGGGCAAAGGGAGTCAAGGCAAGCTGTTAGCTAACCCATTTGTTCCCTTTCTAGAAGGCATGTGGAAGCTGGAGAGCCCTCTTACACTGGATTAAATACCTGGGATTCTTGCAAAAGCGACGGAAGGAAGGAAAGAGACGGAAGCACCAAAGTGCAAATGGAAGGTAGGAAGGGGTAATTGGCAGGGGCAGCAGGGTAGTTAGGGTGGAGGGATGGGTTTCGGTTATCAATGGGAAAATTCAGAATAGATTTTTACCTCATTTGTACCTGCTGGGGAAGCTAATCATACCAACTGCAGTAAAAACGTTTTCACTCAAAAGATGATTGTTTTTCCTTCCCAGAGTACCACGGTGGATTTGTTCAGCTCTCCACTGGCTTTGCTTTGGTTTCTATTTTCCCTCCAAAACACCTGACTTGTAAAAACATTCCGCTCAGACATCCACTGCAAGTAAAGGACACACGGTCTAAAGCAAGCCATGCCGGAGAAGCATGTGTACATTTTCTCCCCTGACTTGAGACTGCCTCTGAGAAGGGAACGGGGGGAAACGGGAAGAGATCGCTCCTTCCGTGCATGGACCACCACGTATCCCTAGTGCCCCACGGCGTCCGTAGCTCATTAGGTACAGTTAGTACGAAGCCTGCGACCCATGGGGCCATAAAACTCCCCATAAGAATTCATCAGGTCCTGAGAGTTCTCCCATGTACATTTAGATCAAGTGCACGACACTTCCCCGTAATGGGGCGCTGGCTAATAGCCTAACAGAATTTAGATGGCTCCACCAAGCCACACAATTACATTACGTATGTTCCAATGAGGGGCTATCACTGAGGTTGATGGGTGGACACAGAATAGCAATTTAGGCCGGTAGTCAAGACCACACACAAGGGCACTGGGAAAATTAGACCCTTCGAGCCTCAGTGTACTCATTTTGAAGTAGGGATATTATTAGTGACCGCTTAGGTCTGCTGTGAGGATTACATGGCATAAATGCTAGGCTCCGTGCAGGAAATGAGAGGCGGTGGCTTGTTTTCCTGTTGGAGCTTATGTTTAAATCAATGATGCACTGATGAAGAAATCTCTGCTTCCCACATCCATGGATAGACTTCAGTCTCCTTCCCCTATTGGCTGCTGACTTTTCTAACATGAGAACACTTTTCTAACATGAGAAAAGGACATGAGGTCCTTTTAGGACATCAGACATTCACAGACGCCCACACTTTTAGTAACCAATGACTAAATACATAATGATCAAATTCTGCTATCAATTCAATAATGCTTTGAAATGAATTTCTATTTTACACATCACACTAGCTTTTCCCCACATCTGAAAACTATTTGCACCTACACGCAAGACCTGTTATTTATTCCATCTAGAATACAATACTCGCAGCATCTATGGATTTGAAGAAACCTTACAGTAACCCCTGGGTACCAAGGGAATCCACAGTCCAGAGGGGGGAATCATTGCTTTCAAGGAGGACCGGAGGAGGTCTGGGGTCCTTGTGAGTGTCTAAGGAGGAGATTTAGAGAGGCTGGCAGAGGGGATGATCCTGAGGCTGAATTCCATGGGTGCTTAAAAAAAAGCGGAGGGGAGTTGCTGTAGGGAGTTCAAGTTGGTTGGGCCCCGGCTCTAGAAAATCCTCCATATGGGAGAAGGGGATGCCTTTTGATGACACACAGGATTCTGGGAGAACATGGGGTGTCTGAGCTGGCTGACTTTAATTCAGGAGTGAATATGGGAAGGGAAAAAAAGGGAGAACCAACCTCTAGAGCAGTGCTCCAATGAAACTTTTTGCAGTGATGGAAATGTTCTATCTATATCTGTGCCATACCCAATATGGCAGCCACACTGAGCACTTGAAACGCGGCCACTGCAATTCATGGAGTGACTTTTAAAATTTTTATATAATTTAATTCATTTTAATAACTACAGGTGGCTAGTGGCTACCATCACTCTAAAGTTTGTTCGGGCCTGTCTGAAGAGATCCTGATTACATAAGAGCAAATTCTCCATCAGAGAATCGGCTAAAGGCTGTGAAAGGCTGGCAACCTGCAATCTAAGGAAATATGTCTTACCGGGAGTCATAAAATGCTCCTAGATAAAATTGAGTTGCTTTACCCCACGGCACACTGCTTTGGCCACCTTTGAATCGGTTTTTATAGTCACTGTTACTCATTAGAAACAGTGTAGACACAGAAACATTTAAAATAAACCTGAGCCCTGGATGTTGAAGCTGTCATTTTTTTACATGGCCTCATGATTCAACGATTAATGGACCTTAAAACAATCATAAAACATCAAGGCCCTTGCTCAAGCTTAGAAGAACAGGAATAGTTTTACTTCGGCTTCAGTCTTCTTGTTTTAAATTCATGGGGTGTCACCGAGCTCTGTAAACACTTTTAACTATCTTGACATTGTCGTATGAGATGCTGTTAACCTGTTTCCTCCCTGACCTTCGCTGGCCAGCAGCAGGTTGCGACTCAATGGAAAATTCATGAAAACAGCAAGGATGTACTCGGTGACATAGATGAGGACACAATAACCCTAAATAATGGCTATAATGCACAGATCCCGATTCAATAAACTAACTCACCAAAGATTTACTGAGCGTCCAAGCACTCGGTGGACACGTGCACGTATATTTTATCAACACAATCCACAGTGCAAAGGCGTGGGGTCAGCATTGGTGTCCCCCACTTTATAGATGAACACACTGAGGCCCACTCGTGCAGTCAGTAATGACTGGGCAGAGGTGGGATTCAAAACCAGGTTTTCTGGCTCCCAAATAACACTTTTTTCCAATACACCACTTCAGGATATTAACCTTTCATTTATGACCTGTGGCAGACTACATTTTTCAAAAGTGGCTACAGCGTTATTCCCAGGCCTGCACTGTCTTCCAGAATCCCCATCGCCTGATCAAGAGGTGGAATCTATTTCCTCTTCCTGTAAATCTGGGAAGGCCGTTGTGACTTCCTGGACAAATGGAATGGAGAAAAACCAACCTCCGTGACTTCTGTGGCTAGGTCATAAAAGGCAATACAGAGTCAGCTTGGTTCTCCCTTGGGACACTCACTTTTGGAATCCAGTCGCCATATTGGGAGGAAGAGCAAGCTACATAAAAACCGTGTGTAGGTGCTCCAGCCAACTGTCAGGATCATGCCCCAGATTCACGGGTGAACAACGCTCAGATGATCCCAGCCCCCAGCTTTCAAGCTGCCCCAGCTGATGCTGATTGGAGCAGAGATAAGTTGTTCCTGCCAAGCCCTGCTGAAACCACAGATTCCTGAACAACATAAATGTCGTCATTTGCAACCGCTACATTTTGGGGTGGCTTACTATACGACAATAGTTACTGGAACATGGTCAAATGTGAATGAAACTCTACAGAATAGGCAAATGCATCAATTCCCTCAGCAAAGATATCCAATGGCTAGGTGATGAGTTCCTATGAAAGAAAGTCTGGGAGGAAAAAGATAAAGATCTGAAAGGCTTCTTATATCTTGGAATTAAATGGAATATTTGAAGGAAAAGACAACAGAATGCCTAATGAACACATTGCATAGTTTAGAGTTATGGGATTGTATGTTTATTGCTTTGACTGGAAAGATCCATTTAGAGCCTCAAATGGCTTTGGACTAATTTACTAGTTTGGTTCTGAAACACTTCTTGGTTTAAGTGAATCTTCCACTTCCATCTCTTGTGGGTACCAGGTAGCATTGGGTTTATTCGACAATGTTCAGAAGATGAGAATAAATGTTGCTGGAATGCTAGAAAAGGGATCCAATAAGGCAGGAGGACATCCTACTTATTTCTGTATTCGCAGATCCTGAAAGAGTCCCTAATAGTTTTTGGAGAAATTGATTGAAAACTGGATACCCTCATGGAGATACAGCCGTACAAACAGTTAAAGGGGGTTGGCAAATCGTGACAGTGACTTCTATTGGACAATCACACGTTTCACCACAGTGAGAGGTTGTTTATGTCTCATCAGTGAATAACCTAGACTCCAAAGTGGAACTTACCATTTTCTCTACTCCCTTGAGGTGGCTTCTATCTGTGTCATATCGTAGTCCACCGGCCAGAGGTGCTGGTGAACTCATTACATGGCTCTCCAATACATTTCTCCTTTCCTGGTTAAGATTCCTTTGCCTATCTTTAATGAATTTTTTTTTTTTATTCACGTTCTTACTTACTTACTTACTTACTTACTTACTTACTTACTTACTTATTTATTTATTTATTTATGACTGTGTTGGGTCTTCGTTTCTGTGCGAGGGCTCCCTCCAGCCGCGGCAAGTGGGGACCACTCTTCATCGCGGTGCGCAGGCCTCTCACCATCGCGGCCCCTCTTGTTGCGGAGCACAGGCTCCAGACGCGCAGGCTCAGTAATTGTGGCTCACGGGCCCAGTTGCTCCGTGGCATGTGGGATCTTCCCAGACCAGGGCTCGAACCCGTGTCCCCTGCATTGGCAGGCAGACTCTCAACTACTGCGCCACCAGGGAAGCCCCCCTTTGCCTATCTTTAATACTTTACAGTCTATGTCTTACATTTTGATATTTTTGACAGCTATCTTCTTAACTTCATTTATGTGACTATATACATGCACACCTTTTGAGTTTCAAGATGTGCATCAAATATCAGGAGAAAGAGACATTTTGCACGAGCTTCCCAAATGCAGATGGAAACCATCCCTAGGTATCAGGAGCAATATTTAAATCTTTCAGGAGCTGTGACTTTTGAAGAAATTTAGATTAATTGGGTTGCTTTTAAAACCCATAGTACTGCCACGCTTACATCCTTAGAATCACAAAACGCCTAAGGTATAAACAGGATTTTTTTTTTTCCTTTTTATTGATGGCTGTGAATTTTCTATGCACACCTGTATTATCAAGGTAACTTTTGCTATAAACAGCATTTTAAAATTATCACATAAAAAACTATCAAGCACTAAATTAGAAAAAAACAGAAATTCGAAAGTGATAGTTAAATTTATGAAGCAATTCTGCTACACTCAAAGGCTCATTGCTTGACACGTAAAAAAATGTCGAGCTGCGTGGAAGGCCTGGGTATGAATTTCTCTCCAGTGGGGCACCGCAATCCACACCAGGCTCCAAATGAGAACCACACGCAGAACATATGGTCTTTGCATGTGCGCTTGTTTGCATAACTCATGAAGATAATATTAAAAGTCTTTTCTCATCATTTCGATTCTTTCATTTTTCTATTTTTTTTTTTTTTAATTTGGCTGAGTGCCTTTTTTTGCTACCTCCAAGAGCTGTTAATTTTGCTCGCTGCTGAGCAAAAGTCAAAGTCAGAGTCTAAACAGCTTGTAATGAGTTTTCAATGGCCCATCTCAATGAAATTGAGGGCAAAGACCAGCCGGCTCAGGCAACGTCAGCCCTTGGAATTTATTAGCGCGGGTGAGTTGTGTTCGGGAAGGCGCGGCAGAGGAGGGGCTCGAGTTCCTGGGCTCTCCAAGAGGAGCCTGGCCCTTATTAAAAAGTGGTGACAGCAGACCTATCTGCCACCGACTGCCCCTGTCTCAGGGTCACACCTGGTTGGGAAATGAAGGAGAGAGAAGTCTCGTGCAAGAAAGAAGCGTTTCCATCCTGTGGTGATATGGTTACTCCTCTCTGCAAAAGGAGGCGGTATTCAGTCTGGAGTTCTGACTTTTATTGGTTCAATTCTGTTTAAGTTTCTCTTTCGCCCCTGTTTCCAATAGATCCCTTCTGATTTCACTTCCAAGAACACCCTTTAGAATCCCGTAATGCTTTTCTGCACAAACGCAAAATCTCCACATAAAACAGAATTCTGCATGAGCCTGACAAACAAGTTCTGCACTTGAGGGTGGAGATCAATTTGACAATAGCTTCTTTGGCCAAGAGGAAGGCACTGCAAAGCCACTAAACGTAACACACCAGAGCAACGTGGTGGTTTGGGGCGCAGGGCGCGGGGAACACCTTAGTTCCGTGTGGCCACACGTTTTTATTTTAGGAGGAAGCCGTGGAGTTTGTGTTAAGGGCTGAAACACCCCGAGAGTGGAATAAATTAGGACTGTTGGATCCTCTGGGAAAATCCTTTTCTGTATTGGATGTTAAGTTATGATTGATTCTTTTTTTTTTTTTTTTTTTTTTTTTTTTTTTTTTTACAGAACACCTACTAAATGCCAGCAGCCACAGTGCAAGACACCAGGAATTCTATGGCAGGCCTGGTGATAAAAGTCAACTCATCTCTTTCCCCCTCTCATTCATTGCTTCACCCATTCATTCATTGATTCTATCACTGTATTCACAAAGATTTAATTAAGTAGGTGCTGAGAACAAAGTTATGGAATAGGTGTGGGGGGTGGGACAGGGACCGTATGGTCTCTATCCTCAAGCTAATTTAAACTCTAGCGGCACAGAAAATTCCAGATTAATCTAGTGGATTTCCAAAGCCTTCCGCAGGCCGCTAACTTCTTGTTTATTTAAATAGACGCGTTTTCCCAGCATTCACCTGGTCCCCTTCCATTCACAGAACTACCCTCACTCTCTGCACTCCATCAGGTCCCTTTCCACATCCCACAGCATTGCTGGGAAAATTAAACATACACTAAATGTCTTACACAGAGCCTGTGTAAGAACGTGCTGTATGCATTCAGTAAATATCAGCCCCCCAAAAACCCTACACCCCCAAAACCCACTGCTCTTTGTGTATAACATACCTGTATATTTAAAAAGCTTGTCTGGTCTAAGAGTGAAAATCACTCATCTGCACATCCTGAGTCATTTTCACAATGACAATAATGCTACTAACAATAACAGCAAGAGGCAAGGGGCAGCAGAAGCAATTTCTGTGCGCCAGACTCTGTGATAGGCCCTTTACACTTACTATCTCATTAAATTCTCATTGGACCTGCAAGTCAGGTACTATTTTTATTCCATTTTGCTGATAAAAGGTTGACAGAGGTTAAGTGATTTACCCCAAATCACAAAACCAGTGCATTTCAGATCAGGGGGATCTGACTTCAAAAACATACAAGATAGCAAAACCCTGTTTAGATTGTAAATCCTACACAGCTTTAATCTTTTAAGAGAAAATTGAAACGTCCCTCTGTCTAAAGTGAAATGTAATTGATCCATATCCACTAAGGAGGGGGACTGAGGGTGTGGGTGCACGTGCTCAAAGTAGGTCTGCACCTAAAACTCACCACCGACTTTAAATCTGCAGGTAATTTTGTTCAGAAACAAAGTGAAGGGCAGAAACTGAACGGGTGGAGGGGGAGTTCAAGACTCTCCCTCCCCAATGAAGGACCAGGTCCCTTATCCATTTTCAACTGCATTCAAATGCTGGGGGCATTAATATCCTCACAGGAAGTGTTATTTAAAAATGAGAAAGAAAGAGAATTGCATATATAACTGCACAGAAAACGGTAGCATGGAAGACATCAACTATTACACGGGGCATGGCTTACATGCTTACCATTTTTGTCTTTTCCAAAACTTCCGTAAGAGAGCTTGTTGCTTAGTGTTTTATATTGGGGAACACCTCGCTCTAATGTTCTAAACTATCAGTTCAAGAAGAAAAACAGTCAAGTGAGGGGCGGGGGGATGGGGGGTGGAATGTAATCTCTGGTGAAGTTTGCTATGGTTGCAACAAACCCGATATAGACTAGACACACAGACCTTAGCCTACTAAGCATTTGGGTTTTTGAATAATTCTCTCATTCTCAAAAGTGACCTGAAATTAGAACTCCCACGTGAACCTCACCCTAAATGTCTGCCGTTGAATCTTGGCTGTTTCTTGCCTCCCCTCTGGGTGCCAGCTTGTGTTGCAAACCATTTAGCAAAGGAAGCAAATGACGAATCCTACGGGTCGGGGACAGTCTCTGCATGGCAGTGCATGTCACAGGCCAACTCTGATCATGTGCACTTAACTGTTCCCCAATCGTCCAAATTCTTAGGAGAAGGAAGAAGCTGAGACTAACAGCCTCTTTGGGGGTGATTTTCACACTCAGTGTCTAGAGGTTCCTACAGAATCAGAATCCGCAGGTATCAACTCCATCTGGTCTCCGCTTTCCAAGCAAAATCTCAGAGCAACATATGTGTCTTTATGCTGAAAGCACAAGGCATGCATTGCTGGAAAGCCCAGCCCTTCCTTGGCATTCCTCTGAAATACCGTGGCGGAAAAGCCCGACTTCTTTTTTTGCCACGGAACAGTGAACATTTATACAATCATTAAAATCGCATCTCCCACCATATTTTTTCTCCTTCTCAGTTTTAATACATTTTTATAATTGCATTGAAGATATTCTAACCCTGTTTTTAGTGCAAAGATAAAATTTATGAACCGTGACAAACGTATCGTGTCAGAGCCAAAACGGAGGAGAGCAATGTGCGTGGCGAAACCCAAGTGTTAGCTCCCTTTTGCCACTTTAATGGGGAGGGAGAGAAAACGAGTTAATCTGAACCCCAATTCTTGAATTCCAGTGGGGGAGGTTCCCAACTCCTGCTCCAAAACCAGGACGCATTTCAAGGAATAGCATTCATTCGCACAAAAATGTCTCTTTAGTTACATGTGTAAGTGGAACTACGGTTGATATGTGTTTTCAATGTTTCTGTGGGCTGTAATTCTGTCAACACAACCAAAGGTAACTAATTAGATTTGTTCTCTCAGTGACTCATCCACTTCCCTCTTTCTCTTTTTCATGTTTCCTTTAAAGTGTGTCTTTGGAGGACGTAAAGTGATGGGGCAGAATGGGGTAGCAGAAAGGACAGCAAGTAAGCATCAGAGAACTTGGGGTTCAGAGTGCAGTTGGGCCAACAGGGAGCTGAATGACCTTGAACCATTTCCTTCATCTCTCTGGGCTTTGCTCCCCCTCATCTATACAAGGAAGGATTTGCAGTGGATTTCCGAGCTCTACAGCGAGATGTCACAAAGAGGTTATTTCAAATCAAACACCTCCAGCTTTCAGGCTGTATCGCTGGTGAGAAAAATCACTTTTACAAGAAAATCTGCCATGTTGATGAGTTCTTGAAAATTCAGCAATCACATGTGTGGGAATGTGTGTTTACAAACCCAGATGGACACCAGGAAATACAAAAACGGTTTTTGTAAGCATCTGAACTGAAGTTTTCGTTCCTCCTGGTAGAGGGTACCCTGGCCATGAACTCTCTGCTAAAAAAAAAAAAAAAAGAATGAGAGGGAAGACTCACTCCAGACGAACTTTTCTGCACTGCCTCCTCTTTTCTTTAGAAATGGAGGATTTTCGATATTTTCTAACTTTACACAATAGCCTTGAAGAAGACACAGATGGGAGAGGCCATAATGAAGTGGAGGTAATCTACACAATTTAAAAACACTTACTGTAACAAAATGGATTGGTGAGGTAGGGGCCATACAAGCACACATAAATGAAATGCATCCCACCGGAAAAGCATTTTGCTCACATTGTCATTTACGGCTCCTGAATTAATAGACCAAGAAAGACACCACCGGCCCCAACAAAATGCCGTAAAACCACTGGCAGCGAGTGGTGTCTCAAACTTTAATTCCCCTGGGGAGAAAAGGACACTGCCTAATCTGTATTCAGTCCTGACATTGGCCACATCTGATATGGAACATTAGCTTCTAAGCCTCTCAATAGACTAGTGTCCTTCAGTTTATATTACTTTATGTTAATAGTAGAAGAATTACACACAACATCATTTATCATTGTTATACTCTGCTATACATCCCATAGCTTATTTTAATATATTTATTTACCCCTGAGATGCTGAGAAATTAAAAAAATGTATGTATCAAGAAAAACCTATAGGGAGAGAACCACTGTAAATCTCTTTAAAAAGACAAAAAGATAAACCCCCAGAAAAACCTCCCTTGTGGGAAAATATATACCTAAGCTTGGGAATGATAAGGTGCCTTCTGCCTAAGGACTCAAGTACGGGCTGTACAGTAATTCCAAAGCACGAGTACATAACAGAAAGTGGCATATTATGATAATAGAGCTTTTGTTCCCTCATCTCACCAGTTTTTTTCATTTCTCAATTACATCCCTGGGTCCCTCTCATGCTGTTATTAGCTTTTTTGACATCTGACCTCTAGCTAGGGAAAGGCAAGATTTTGTTTTTTTTCCTTTGAAAAGCACTGTCAATCTGCACCTGACCCGCACTCTTTTTGACCCAGATTCCACAAGCACTCAGCAGAACCTCAGTTTGGATTAAAAACAGCAATGATGTCCTCGCGTTTGGTGCCTTAACGTTCTGCAAAGTGGTTTTGCTGACGTTACGGACACAACGCCGTGGGTTTAAAGGAGCACCAACCTTGGTGCCATGGTCTTTGGGTTCCAGGGTAAGCTCCAGGCATCTCTCCTTATGGAATGTGGGCAAGTCACCCATCTCTCTGAGCCTCAGTTTCCTCAGAAACAAGAGGCAAACTTTGGACTTGCTGAATTAAGATCTGTCGAAGGGTCAGATCGAAGTGACTTCTGTCGAAGTGACGTTCAGGGGGGTGGGAGCAGGTACTGGCGACTTCTCTGTGATATTATTTGCTCCTCATCCCAGTCTCATGAAGCAGGACAGATGTCCCCATTTTTCAGATGAGCAAACAGAAGCTCAGGAATACTGACCTGACTAAGGTGGCCCCAGGGGCAGAAACAGGAGAGGAAGCGGGGCGGGGGGTGGAGGTCAGATCATGCTTAGCACCCTCGTCTGGAGGAAGATCTCTACCAATGAGGGTCACCGGGATGGATCCACTTCAGGGATGTGGGGAAATGAATATAAGCTTGTGGCTGTCAGGACTGCCTCTTTATATCTGATTTTTATTTTTTTTCTGCCATGTTGACAATTAAAAACAAAAATGCATACTTTGAGTAATGCATAGTTATACAATATAATCTTCTAATTTTGTCTTCTTGTTCAGGTGGCGGGGGGCTGTCTCGAGACAATCTCTTCCCTTTAGCAGGTACACTTGGTTACAAGGTACTTTCACAGATTATGTCATGTCAGCCTCACCCAACACTGCAGGCAGCGCAGGTACAATTTTCCCAATTCTGTTGATAAGGAAATTTAACACAGATATTCACTGAGCAGCCCAAGCTCACCCAGCAATGAATGGCTGAACAGCTGAGCAGGGAATTGAAGCACAGTTCTGGCTCCTAGCCCAGGCAGGGCTCCTTCTAGTACGTTTGCAATGATACTAATAAACAGATGTATGTGTGATGAATATGGACAATACTTAATTTTCTCCAAAAAGCAAAATACAACTGGTGTCATTTACACAGGGATGAACAATATAAAAGCAATACAGTAAGCAATGAACACTAGAGAGCAAGGCAGAGAAGGCAATCAGCCAGTGCAAACATTTCTCTTGTCTCCTGAAGGCGTGCTGAACTACATTTCCCAGGCTCCGCTGCAGTGGGGGATGACCACATGAGTGGGTTCTGGCCAATGGAAAGTAGGTGGAAGTGATCTCACTGCTTCTAGGCTCGGCCCATTAAAAACCTCCTAGGAGCCTTGTTCTTTCTCTTCCCTTGCCTGTTGTCTGGATTCTGAGGATCCAGCAGAGGATCTGGAGGCTCTAGGGGAGGGCCATGCCCGAATGTCGAAGCCTGGGTCCCTGAATCACGGTGTGGGCGGCCAGCTGCTGAACGTCTGCATTGACTGCTGTGTGAACAAGAAATCAACTTCAGTCCTGGGAACTGTTTCTTAAAGCAGTTAGCCAATCCCGATTAAAGAAGAAGGTTCCAGAAGAAGTGCAAGGAGTGTTTCTCAGTTGACAGCTGGATATATATTCAGAGCCATTCTCATCACCAGCCTAAAGCATTCACCATACCCTCTTTGACCAAGCACTGACAAGCACTGTCCTCGCAGGTCTTGGATCCTGAAGGTTTACACATTTACAACAGGTTCTTTGTCTTGTCTTAGACATCATCTGCTTTTCTTTTTCATCAACTATCTTTCATTCTTCTCACTTATTTAAACTTTACATTTTTTCATCAATTTGCCAACGACGATGGTGATGACGATAATAATAATAGCCAGCATTTGTTGGGCACTTACTATATGCCAGCCACTCTACTAGATACTTTATACACTGTATTTCACTCCATCCTCAAATGTATTTGGTAGGTGTCATTATAGCCCTTATTTTACAGATGAGAAAATGGTAGTTTAGAAACATAAAGGACCTGCCCACTAGACTATATCCCCAGGGCCTAGTCCAATGCAGGTTGTATATTCATTGGATAAAAGAATGACAGTTCAAGAGCCAAGTTTGGAAATTAATGTTAAATTGGTAGCGAGGCTTGGCGCTGTTAGACAGTATTTTCTGAGAAATCTGTGTGAGAAACTGTACTTTAAATTCTTTTTTAGAATCAGGAAGACCCAGCAGTAGTCTAAAGTCCCAAGTTTGATGTAGAGGCGCTTGTAAGTACTCGCTCCATCAAGAACATTTTGAAGAAAACTCTTTGCTGCAGTTCATGGGTGGCCCTTGCATTTCAAAGGCTTCCTTCCCCCCGCCCCCCCGCCAACCCCCCCGCATTCGGCCATAGAACATCTGGGCAGACAGAGGGGCAGAGCGGTAAAGAGGCAACTTTCTGGGGTCACACTGCTGGACTTAAGACCTCCACTTGAGATCACGGGTACGTTATCTAAAGTGTTATCCTTGAATGTAGAAAGAAAGTATCTGCGAAGTGTAAATGACATACTCTCTGTAAAGCACTTAGCACACTATCCGCCATCTTTTGAGCACTCAGTAAATTCAGGCTACCCTAACCATCATTATCTTTATCAAAATCACCCTTGCCTTCACTGCCACCAGCACCATCTTTCAGAGAGGGGATGTCCTTAACCAACAACACGTAAAATGGGCTGACTGAAGAAAGTGCCAGCTGTAGGCAGCCTGAAGACTCCAACTCCCATTATTCACAGACTTCTCAAAATGCCTGTATGATGATGATGAGATTAACTAATCAACCACGGATATTTGCAGTATGACAGGCAAGGAGTTAATATACAAAAGGAAAGTCATCTCATTTCTGACTCAGCCAAGGGCAGACAGGTACCAGCAGCCACAGATGACAGCTGTATGCCCCTTTCCTGCTGCTTCTGCAATAGACAGGTCCTGCCTGGGCTCACTGCCTGAAGACAAGGGTCTGCATCTCCCCTGGCCAGAGTGTCACCGTGATACTAGTGTTAATACTAACAGTAAGCGTGCTAACAAGGACAACGATAGCAGTAACGACAGTAGCAGCTGTAATTGACTGAGGGTTCGATATGGGGCAGGAATTGTGCTGAACTCATGAAGACCTCACCTCCCTAAGTCTCCCAGCAACCCTAAGAGGTAGGTAGGTACTATTTACCCTTTTTTTTTATTGGATGGGGAAACTGATATTCAGAGAGCTCAAGCATTTTGCCTACGGGGACACAGATAGTGGGATTCGAATCCAGGTCATTGCAACTCACAAGCCTGGGTTATTAAGAACTTGACCATATGGCATGAGCCTTTCTGAGCCCTGCCTGCTGTAAACCCTCTTCCACACCAAAAATCTCAGTGTTCTGGACCTGGATTCCTCTTAAGAACTGTCCTAGGCCATGTTTACCCCACTGAAACGATGAACTGCCTTTGGAACATTTCTGAATGAAATCATAAGTCATTTCCATAATGGCTGAAGAGTCTGAAAAAATACAATTTTGCCGTGTGCTCTTTGAACGCGCCGCATAATTTTTAAACAATAAAGGTTACCTCGTGTGTACTATAGCTGTGTTTTATGCTAACAACCAGAATCATTTGATCATTATGGGCTAATGACCTGCAAAACTTCGTTTTAAAAATGAAGTCAGGGCTTCCCTGGTGGCGCAGTGGTTGAGAATCTGCCTGCCAATGCAGGGGACACAGGTTCGAGCCCTGGTCTGGGAAGATCCCACATGCCGCGGAGCGACTAGGCCCAGCAACTACTGAGCCTGCACGTCTGGAGCCTGTGCTCCGCAACAAGAGAGGCCGCGATAGTGAGAGGCCCGCACACCGCGATGAAGAGTGGCCCCCGCTCGCCACAACTAGAGAAAGCCCTCGCACAGAAACGAAGACTCAACACAACCAAAAATAAATAAATAAATAAAATTGAAAAGGTCAGCAGCGTGGTGGGAAGGTGAGAGTGTCCCAGGCTGCCCTGTGTTTTAAAAAAAAAAAAAAAAAATGAAGTCAGAGCTGGGCTTCTGGAAGGCAAAACTGGATAAAAAATGAGGAAAGTCAATGTTCAATTTGTATTCGTGAGTTGGGAGCAGCTGAACAGTCTCTGTTGTATCTGATCAACTTTGAGTAGTAAAAGGATATGTGCATCTGAACAAGAAGCAAGAAGGAAATTCTGCATCTTATAGGTCTTACTGGTATCGCTTAAGCATCAACAGGATAAAGAGATCCCTGCTCCAGCATCATGGTTATCAACAGAGGTTTGGATCTCTGTCTTTCCTTCTTTCTCCACACAGCCCTCCACCCTTCTAAGTTTGGGATTTGTTACTGCTAAACCTCAAAATGTCCAGGGTGAGCAGAGAACAGAGCTGTGGACGATCATAGCTCCCTACTGGGGATCGTGGTCAGTGGCGTGGCCTTCCTGGGCTGTCCCTTCCCTGACCGCTGTCTGCTCCTCTGGGAGAACCACCAAACACATCCTCAGTCATCCCACACTGCTCTGGTCAACCTTGATCTTACATGTCTACAGGTGAGATGCCCCTCATGGACTTGTGTCGTAAGCTCTGTTACTTGCCTGTCCCAAGCCTATCCTTCCACCTTCCTTGCTAACAGAACTGTGGTTCTGTTAGGGTGGCAAAGCCCTTGGGGGATGAATTGGAGTCAATCTAAGCCAATCATTAATACAACTGTATTAATGTCCCCAATTCTTCACTACACCCTTACCCACGCCCTCTGCCATACAAATTTGCAGTGCCCACCATCTGTAGGTGGGACATAATTCCTCACCCCTGAATGTGACTATATGACTTGCTGTGAGTCTTAGATATGACACCCTAAACACAAGTAACAAAAGAAAAAAGAGATAAACTAGACTTCATTAAAATTTAAAACCTTTGTTCATCAAAGGACACTCTCAAAGAGAGTAAAAAGATAACCTACAGAATGAGAGAAAACATTTGCCAGTCATATATTTGATAAGGTTCTAGCGTCCAGAATATTATAGGCCAACAACAAAAGACAAACAATCCATGCAAAAATGGACAAAGAACTTGAATAAACATTTCTCTAAAGGAGAGATGCAAGTGTCCAATAAGCATATAAAAAGATGCTCGGCGTCATTAGTCATTAGGGAAATGCTCATCAAAACCACAATGAGACACTATTTCACACCTACTAAGATGGCTATAATAAAAGCAACAAACAAACAAACAAACAAAACTATAAGCGTAGGCAAGGATGTGGAGAAATTGGAACCCTCACACGTATGAGTGGGAATGTAAAATGATGCAGACACTATAGAAAACCAATTTGGTGGCTTCTCAGAAAGTTAAACATAGAATTACCATATGATCAGGAAATTCCATTCCTAAGTGTATACCCAAGAGAATAAAAAATAGGTATTCAAGCAAAATGATGATAGCAGCATAATTCAAAACGTCCAGAAAGTGGACAAAACTCAATGCCCATCAGCTGGTGAATGGATAAATAAAATGTGGTTCCCCCACACAATGGAATACTATTTAGCCATAAAAAGGAATGGCATAGTGACAGATGCTACAACATGAATGAAACTTGAAAATATTATGCTAAGTGTAAGAAACCAGACATAAAAGGTCACACATTGTATGGTCCCATTACACGAAACAGTCTATTCAAAACAGGCAAATCCACAGAGACAGAAAGTAGATTAGTGGTTACCAGGGGGCTAGAGGAGAGGAAATGGGGATGGGGTTTCTTGGGGGCAGAGATAAAAATGTTCTAGAGTTAGGTAGTGGTGATTGTTTATGAGAGAGAGTATTACATATACTATTATTATTTGCAAACTAAGTGCTACACATCCATTCTATCTGTAATGTACATATAATAACTCTGTGTGTGTATACATGTGTACATGCACACTTTGGTTTTTGTTTGTTTGTTTGTTTGTTTTTGCAGAGAGCCAGTTGTTAAACATTTACCAGCACACCACTGCCTGCAGGGCTGTAGGCTACACAGCAAGACCTCCTTGTGCCTCTAAAAGTCTTAACTGAGTCTCTTTCCCAGCAGCTGCTGCCCCAGGAAACATTCAGAGCAACGTGCTGAACACTGCTGCTGAGAACTGACAATTCCTGCAGCCAAAGGTGGCACCTGCCCCTGGACGGTGGGACGGTGCGAAGGTGAGAAGACAGAGAATTAACCCCGGTCCTTACTCTCCTGAGCTGGGAACGCCTGCTGGCAAAAGACAACTTCATCTTACTTTGCTTAATTCCAGACAGCCAGTCACACTTGGTTATTGTTTTTAGTTTTACATACTAGTATTGAATTATTTTTTATGGATGTTATTTCTCAATTAGTGTATTCCTTGGAGACAGCGCAAGCCTCTAGAATTTAGCTTCTCCTTGCCTGTAATCACTGCTGCCACGTGGACCATCTGGGAGCTGATTTGATGTTCCTCTAGCCGCTCCTGCCCAGATGGACCCGAGGGCCCTCCTGATCAGCTGCAGAAGGGGGACCTGGCTTATTCCAGGCGGGGTCACAGGCTGTGAGTGTGACCTCAGGCTTGTCGAGGGGTACTGGCCGGGCACTAAAGAGATGCCTGGGCATCTTTGGCCGTAAATACCCTTCAGTGGTCCCGGGGAATGAAGATGGGGGTCATTAAGTTCATGGTTGGGGGTTGACTTTGGGTCCACCGATGGGCTGGTGATGGAGATTTCAGGGGGTTCACTTCCAGCTCATCACGCTCTCTGCCTCATAAAACCCTTGGCTAAGAGCAGCTAAAAATCACAATAGCAATGGCAACCAGTGATCGAGAGCCTACAGAAGCCAGGCCCTCTTCTAAGCACCATGGATGTATCATCTCATTTAATTCTCACAACAACTCTTCAAACCACTTGCTAGTATGTATTCCCACTTTGCAGATGAGGAAGCTGAGGCTCGAGAAATGATGTAATTTGCTCAAGCTCACGGGACGGGCAGCCTGGCTCCAAGGTCTGTGCTCTCATCCACCACCTCACGCAACCTCCAAACGGGTCAGAACCTCACTCACCAGCTTCCTGCGGGCTCCTGCACGGGGAACAGCCGGATCGAGCCACAGATCTCTCATTCTTTACACCTTTCAGCTCCAGTGAGGGAGAGCTGTGGCTCATCAGGGCCACAAAAGGAGTCAGGTCTTGACTTGCCCTCCCCTTTTCTGCCTGTGAACTTGAGCTTACCCTCTCTGACCTCCGCGTCCTCATCTATAAAGGGGGGGATAATAGTATCTACCTATTGTGATACCTGGGCGGTTCTACGATTTGCACGTAACATGAGAACAGCAATGGCTCTGCCCTTATAGGACTGTTGTGAGGCTCTGATATGTTACTGCATGTAAGGAGTCATGAACATTGCATGATGTAAGGGAAGTGCTCAGTGCATAGTGCCCACTGATACCACCATCGTCCCCCTCCCACCATCACCATTATCGTCATCGTTAGTTTTATTTAGAAGACAACACTGATGTGTTTGTAGAAGACGTGGGGCATGCCTGGCACATCGTGGGGACCCAGTAAATATCAGCCCCCTTCTCTACCTCCGTAGGTCCCAGGGCTCCCAACGCCATGCCCACCAACCTCTCAAAGGCCCATTCGAGCCTCTCCCAGCTCTCACTGGCAGGCCTTCGCTTCAGTGAAGAGAGATCTAACTACCTCTCAGAAGGAGCGCACACAAATCACACCTGGGTGGTGGGGGCCAACTCCTTTGTCCCCCCTCTCTCTGCTGTGGTGTGCAGGAACGCATCTCCTCCTCAAAGCCTGGCCCCCTGGACCCTCTCCATCAGCCCAGGCCTCTCCCCACTCACCGCAGCAAGGTTCACTGAACTGTGTAATTCCACATACACAGTAAAGAGAGCTCAGGGGAAGCCTGCTGGAATCTAAATGTCTGATGATTAAAAGAAGAGTTAAGTACAGTCTAGCACGTACATCTCACTATCATGCAGCCATCATAAATGATGGCCCACCTTTCATGCATTTTTAGACATGTTTTTTCCCTATGAACCTGGTCAGCTGAAATGTTCCACATTTCAGTGGAAGTAAGTCCACTGTAGGTGCTGTCCATGTTGAGTTTAACTGACATTTTAAATGTTTTCAGAAAGATTAGGCAATGATTCAGTATTGTGAACCAAATTCACTATGTGTGCAGAAGTGGAAACATATGGAAGTGGCCATCTGATACATGATACATTTATTGCCTAAATAAGTTAAAAGAGCCTTTTAAAATAGATATGAAATAACAAGTTCTGAGAGAGAAGAAACCTTTGGATCATTGTTTAGCTGACAATGTTTTTCCCTTTCTGAGTGGAACATAAAATAACAGCACAATCTTAGCACTGACTGAAGCTTATATTCATAAAATACCTCATATTAAGCCTTTGGAGTGCTGCAAAAATGTCAAAAAATACTTTAAAATTGCATAGATAGTATGATTATGATCATAACTTGGAAAGTGCACAACAACAATGATAGAACAGAGTATAGAAAAGAAAGACTGGAAAGAAATAAACCTAAAAGTTAATGGAGCTTGTATTTGGGAGGTGGACTAAAGATGGAATCCTCTTAAGCTGGTGGAGAGAAGGAAATGCATTAATAATTTTCGGTCCATCACTCTTGAATTCAATTACCAAGCAGTTTGGATGACTTCTCCTTCCCAACCTAGGAGAGTATTTAGAATCTCCGGAGTGCTGAGGAATACAAATGCTGGAAGACTTGTCCCAGGAGAAGAGCGGTGAGCTCCACGCTCTCTCCTAATCCACGGAAAAGGGTAACCCTAGAGGGGACAGCTGGAGGCCTTGGCAAAAGCAGTGCTCAGAGAAAGGAAGGAAATGGAGACGGAGCACGAAGAATTCACCGGAAAGCTCGTGTACCTTGATTGCAAAGGCAGCAATCACTGGAAGAGAGATGGAAACAAGAAGCAAACACCTGAAACTAACACAATATTGCAAACCAACTACACTTCAATTAAAAAAAAGAAAAACCAAGAAGCAGACAAATCCAATGGAGTAGATCAGAGGGGGCAGGGTGGCACGAGGAGAGCATGGAGAGGAAGGACGGAGTGAAGGTGAAGGCAAGAAGGTGAGAAGAAGAAAATTAAAATAAATGAAGGTGATGCTTTACATCTGCGACCAAGTCTACCGGCCCCATCCATTTCTTTCCAAAAGAAAAAGACAAAAGATCTCACCAAAGTCTGGAAGAGGTTGAGAGAGAGCAGGCTTTGGAACCATATTCTTGAGCTCCGAGCCTCTGCTTCAGTTTACATGTAAAAGGAGGACAGTAAGGGTACTCACTTTACGTGGTTGGTGTGAGGATTTCAAACTTATTACATCTAAAGAGCCATGAATGGAACAGAGCAAGTGCTCAGGTCATGTTACCCACTGATATCATGATCATCACAGCACCACCACTATCACCATCATAATCACCACCATCATGATCATTGCCATCATCATAATCATCACCACCATCATCATCACCACTATCATCACCATTACCACTACCATCACCATCATAATTACCATCACCATCATAATTACCATCATGACCATCATCGTCGCCATCATGATCATTGCCATCGTCATAATCACCACCACAATCATCATCATAATCATCATCACCACCATCATCACCATAACCACTACCATCACCATCATACTTATCATCATCACCATCATCACTACCATCATCATCATCACCACCATCATCACCATTACCGCCATCATCATCACCATTACCACTACCATCACCATCATAGTTATCATAACCATCATGACCATCACTAGTACCACCACCATCATCATCACCACCATCATCACCATTACCGCCATCATCATCACCATTACCACTACCATCACCATCATAGTTATCATAACCATCATGACCATCACTAGTACCACCACCATCGTCATCATCATCACCATCATAATCACCATCACCACCGTTATTTTTATTTAGAAGATAATATTTATGACTTTGCAAAAGACTAAATAGCTAAAGGGGAAAAAGATCAAAACATTTTACATAAGTACACACAAAAGCACCAAGTTACAACTCATTGCTCCTCAGAGGGTTAGGCCATCTATACCTTGGGAACACCAGGTCATGCACTAAAAGCAGTTCTTAACATGGACATGGTCTGCTTCCTGGAGACCAGGGTGCAGTGGAGGTGGGAGGGTGGGGAAAGGCTAATGGAACACCGCTGGTCGAGTTCAAGGTGGGGTGTGAATTTCTGAGATCTAAAACACAGCTTCTCTCTCCTGTCCTCCCAAGTTTTTCAAAGCGAGATGCAGAATTTCCAAAATAGCTGTGTTTATAGCCAAGTGCTCAGTTACTGGCAAACACTAAAGAAGTCTCAGACATGTGGGCTACGGAACAAGCCAAGGGTCCCAACACGCCCGATAAACACTTCAGTTGTGGTGAGTGTGTCATCGTTTCCTTGTCTTGATTTACTTTTCAGAAATGATAGCGTTTGTTTGTTTGGCTTTAGAACGCTATCTGGTAACTTGGGAAGTTCTGTTTTCAAGAAGGCTGCAGCTACAAAGAATCCACCAGAAGGAGAAGTGGCAGAGGGGTGTGGGCAGTTATTTTCCCTGTCCAGTCCCCAGCCTGGCCCTGACTTCATGCTCAGTCATCTGCGTACTTCTATCGCTCTCTGAAGCCACGCTCCCTGAGGCTGCCCAAAAGATCTTTTGAAAGATGTCACTGGGTCCTGCCACATCCCTGCTTCAAACTCTTCAGTGTCTTCCTTTATTCTTTAGAATAAAATCCTCGCTGGTATCCACTGCTCTCTCCCATCCCATACTCCCTCAGCCACATCTGCAAGCTCTTTCCTGCCCCAGGGCCTTTGCACTTCTCTTCACCTTGCCTGGGAAGGTTCCCTCTCACTCAGCCCTTCCAATTGAAGACTGTTTTTCATTCCCTGGCTTTCAGCTCAAATATCACCTCCTTAAAGAGCTCTTCCCTGACGTTCCTTCTCCCCTCCTTTTGCTACCACAATGCCAAGTTTAATTCCATTATTACACTCATCACAGTCTCTATTTGTCTTGCATGTTTACTTGTTTACTTGCTATTGTCTTCTTCCCCCTCTGTAAGCCCCCTTAAGGCAAGGGCCTTTTTATTTTTGACTTGTTTGCTATATTATCCCAGCTATATTGTCTGCATAACATCCAAAGGATGACAGCTTAATGAATCAATCAGCAAATGAATAAACCAATAGGTTCATGAATGAATGTGGCCTTAAGCCTCTTGAGCTGGGGAAGACAGGTCCTCTTTGGATCCCTCCCTCCCCCCCACCCGTCACCCCACCCTCCTACCCCCATCCTGGACCCCAGCCTCCAGAGATGAAAAGAAAAGAATGTTGTGGGTGTCTTGTTTTGGGAGGGGAAGAGAGACCCAATAGACTGCACCAGGAAGCAGGGCTGGAGGGCAGGAGACCCAGGTGAGAAGAACTCAGGCTATAGGACCCCAGGAGCCTGACAGGGACTTGACCTTCCAGGAACACTGGCCACATCATTAGTTCAACAACTGAGAAAAAGCATGTATTGAGTTCCTACTGGGTAGCGCCACTAGCTGTTCCATAAAGACTTACAATGAGGGCGTGTAATTAGACTTGCAAAGACTTAGCCCAGTGGCTTCTTATTACTGCTTTGTGGCTGCAATCCAGAGTCTCTGTTTTAAGCAGGAAGGGTGGAGCTGGAAGAAATAATTTTCTATACCCACCCAGTTCCAAAGGTCCTTCTTCCCCTCCCCTCCCAAGGGGCCAGAGATGGTACAAAATGAGAAGCTCAGCGTAGATCCCACCTCTGCCACCAAGTGGCTGCATCAGACAAGGATACCCTTACACGCTGGCTAGGAGAACAAGCCCCTGAATCAGGTTGAGTGTGTGCGATTCGCCACTCCCATCATCTACTAGACGTGTGAACCAGGGCTACCAGCTACAGCTCTCTGAGCTTTGGCGTCCTCGTCCTTAAAATGGAGATAATAATACACTCTATTCACAGACTTGCCAGAATTGAATGGTCTGGACACGGCTTTGTACAGAGCAAAGAACTCATGTCAGCCATCCTCAGCGGGGCCAGCAGCACCCTTTTCTGGGCTTTAATATTTCATCAAAAAAAAATGAAGTGGGTTGGAGCCACATGGGTGTTGCCCAGTGATGGGATATACGTAGACGAGATCATTTTAGCTGATACTGTGATCTCTATGAATCCCATCCAGGTACAATATCCCGCAAGTATTTAGATTGAGCTCACTAGTTTAATCCAGACCTGTCAGACCTCCAAAAACGCTAGAGATCTGAAGGAGAATTTGAAATGAATCAAACAAGTTGACTGCCAAGGCGGGGGGGACATCACATCCGTGTCAAGTGCCACCTTGTAGGGAATTGCACGCTGCTGGGTAAATGTGGGTGTTTCTTGGAAGAGGTGACCTGGAATTAAGAAGAGATGCCAGGGGGTTATGAGCCAGGGGATACGATTTCCCTTGAATGAACGGGGCAGAGCTGGCTCAGGGCTCGGAAAGACAACGCGCTGGGTCACACAGCTTCTCAAGAGAAGTCTTCCTTAAAACCAACCTGCAAACAAACCTTCAATGGTGAGCGATGTTCTCACTTTACACGTTCAGAAAACACAGCAGAGAAGCTGTTAAATAAAATGACTCTGAGACCACACCTTGAATTTCATACCTTGAATTTCTATTGCGTTGGTCTTCTGAGAAGCTTGGAACACTCACCCCAGTTGTGAAATGACTTGGCCCCGACCTCACAGTCATCCTGAGACCAGGATCAGAGCATGAACATGTGACGCCCTCGTCAACAAAAGATGCATCAATCATCCTGAGGGCTGAAGCTATGTAGATGCCAGTGTACTTATTAGTTTGTGAGCTTGCTGTCACCTCATTCCTTGCCGCGTGGTAAGCCAGTTACGTGAAATCTGGCTTCAGTCGGAATGTGTATGATGGGGGTGTATCAGCGGCCACCAATCACCAGAATATTGAAAGGAATCCAACTGAGGAGACAGAGGGGACAGAGGCTAAATCAAGAAACAGGCAGCCTGGTGTGGCCTCGGGGTCAGGCAAGCCATGATTTACTATAACCTAAGCTGTGTGACTTGGTGGGGAGAGTCCCCAGTTTGAATCTCAGACCTCCCATCTCTGCAATGGGTGGCAATAGCAATGATCAATGGTCAAATGTGACGGCATCTATAGAAAGTGTTTGCCCTCACATCTGGCCCCTAAAAGGTGCTTAGTACGAATGAGGATCTTTCCCCACTAGGGGTCCTTAGGGAGAGGCCAGGGGGCTGTGCTAGAGTCTTCGGTGACGTCGTCCTTGATGGTTCTGGCAAAATGAGATACTACTTTGTCCTGCTTTCTCAGCTCCTCGTCCACGTCTCCATGGTAACACTCATCACACCCTGACTGTCCAGGTAAATGACTGGCTCCCAGTATGACCAGGAGCCCCTTGTGGGTGGCACAGTGTCTTTGTATGTCTGTATATCCAGGGCCTCAAAGGTGCTGTCCAATGTGACGGCCGCTAGCCCTGTGTGGCTATTTAAGTTATATTTAAATTAAAATAAATTAAAAAGTCAGTCCCTCAGTCATACTTGCCACCTTTCAAGTGTAGCTGCAGGTGGCTACAAAGACACAGAACATGTCCCTCACTGTGGAACGTCCTGTGGGACAGTGAAGACACGGAAAGGCCAAGGGCAGAGGGGGGAAGCTGGGGCATGAGGGACCAGCCCTGGGGTCAAAACCTGGAAACAACGATCCTCACAAAATACTCACTGAGACTTTCCTAACCTTACCTTCAGTCTCAACTTTCCTTATTTTCTTCAGGTTTACCTTAAAAGTTCAGATAAAATTTGAAAACACTCCTGCTGTGTAGAAATGGGATTTGGTGCGGTCTGCATCCACGCCGACTCCGGATCTCTCTCCATCCGTGAAGGTGACACTCCTTTCACAGCAGGCACTACTGGTGCCAGACGGGTAATATGATCAAACAGCCTAAGCACTGGGTTGGCCAAAAAGTTCATGCGGGTTTTTCATAAGATGTTATGGAAAAACCCAGATGAACTTTTGGTCCAACCCAATGCTACTTGTCGGGCATTGCTTGGGTATAATCACATTTAATTTTCATAGTAGGTACTGGGGCTCCCATTTTACAGATGAGAAAACTGAGGAACAGGAGGTGTGAACTGCCACAGGTCACACAGTGAGCAAGTGTCAGAGCCAGGACTCAACCCAGGGAGGCCTGAAGGGATGGTGCCGAGGCTGCTGGGTCATTTCTTTGAAGTCGCCAAACCAAGCTCTGCCTCCCCGCTCCCCCCCACCCCCACACTTCCATATCACGTCAGATTGGAAGGTGGATTCAAGCTTTCCGAATTAGCCATGACGTTCTCCTATAGGCCCAAGACCATGTGTAGGGCACAGCTGGGTCCTCCAGAGAAAGGTAAATGAGGAAAGAAATGAGCGTCATCGAAGGATCCAACGATGAGAGTAGAGATGGCCACCCACTGACCCTGACTCAGAAGGACTCAGACTCCTGAAGAGGGTCATGGTATTATTTACCAACGCCCAATGAGACCAGGATAAAACCGAGGTGCACGTCCACTTACAGTTCCGTAGAAAGCACTGGACCAAATGCCAATGCTCCACTGACTGAAGGAAACAAGAGGTGGAGAGGAGGAGAAAAAACAAAACGGCTGCAGTAATGATGCTAATGATTATTATAATAATACCCTCATCAAATGGAAATTGGTATAGCCACTATGGAAAACAGTAGGGATGTTCATCAAAAAACTAAAAATAGAGTTGCCATATGATCCAGCAATCCCACTCCTGGGCATATACCCAGATAAAACTATAATTTGAAAAGATACATGCACGCCTATGTTCATAGCAGCACTATTCACAATAGCCAAGACATGGAAACAACCTAAATGCCCACTGACAGATGAATGGATAAAGAAGATGTGGTACATATATACAATGGAATACTACTCAGCCATAAGAATGAACAAAATAGTGCCATTTGCAGCAATATGGATGCAACTAGAGATTATAGAACGAACGAAATAATGCCATCTGCAGCAATATGGATGCAACTAGAGATTATAGAACGAACGAAATAATGCCATCTGCAGCAATATGGATGTAACTAGAGATTATCATACTAAGTGAAGGAAGTCAGAAAGACAAAGACAAATACCATATGATACCACCTATATGTGGAATCTAAAGTATGACACAAATGAACATATCTATGAAACAGAAACAGACTTACAGACATAGAGAACAGACTTGTGGCTGCCAGGGGAGGGGAGGGGAGGGGAGGGGAGGGGAGGGGAGGGAAGGGGAGGGAAGGGGAGGGGAGGGGAGGGGAGGGGAGGACTGGGACTTTGGATTAGCAGATGCAAACTATTACATATAGGATGGATAAACAACAAGGTCCTACTGTATGGCACAGGGAACTATATTCAATATCCTGTGATGAACCAAAATGGAAAAGAATGTGAAAAAGAATATATATAACTGAGTCACTTTGCTGTACAGCAGACATTAACAACACTATAAATCAACTACACTTCAATAAAATTTAAAAAAAAATTTTTTTTTAAATACCCTCATCAAATGGGCACCTATTCCCCGTGTGAAGCGCTGATCATATCACATAGCTACAGCCCATGTCTGACCCCCGAGGAAGAACCTTCCATCCTCACAGAAGCGTGTGCTGAAGGCGCTCCCCATCAGTGCTGACGGCACTGATCTCTCCATGCTCTGCCCCCCGACTCTACAGCATGTGACCCCCAGCATCCTATCTAGTTGTGGGGTAGGGGTGGGAGGCTATAAGCCACAGCCTCCAAGGTTGTAGAAGGCGCGAGCCGTCTCAGAAAACCTGTGTATGTCCTTGACTTTCCCCGTGGGTGCCGGGCTGACTTCTCTGTTTCAACAAGATATGAGGAATGAATCTGGGTATTTCAATTCTTGGAGCAGGCAAGCTGCAAAAGAACATCGCTTTGGGGCGAAAGTCAGGCCCGGGTTTACTCATCAAAAAGCTGCCAAAGAACTCCACGGTGGGGCGGGGGGAGAGGGCGACACACTGAGACTCTCAAAGGCTCTGCTGTGAGCAGTCAAAACACTCCTAGGTTGCAAACCCACGAGATATTTTTGTTTCGTGATATTACTGGAGAGGGCGTTATATAGTTCTGATACCTTTCAGTTCACCGAACAGGCAGGGGAGAGGCAAGGAGCCGGGGAGCCAAGAGGAGTAGAGGCATTCTGAAAACCAGACACTTCCAGAAACAGGACTGTGTTTGGTGGGGTGATCACGTCACTCCTCTCCTCCGAAGCCTGAGATGGCTCCCACTGTCGCAGGCAAGGGCTATGATGCCATCTCTGGCTTCCCAGCTTATCCATCTTTCCAGCCCCACCTGGAGCTCCTCTCCCAGCAGGACCCTGATACCCGAGCCCTGAGGGACAACCTGCTGTCCCCTGGATGTGTCACGTGTACTCAGGGCTGGTTCAAGCCTCTGCCTGGAAAGCCCTTTCCCTCCCTTCTCTGATTGGAAGAAAAATCCATTTATCTTCCTGGAGTATGCAAAGTCTTCCCCAAACTCCCCATCTGTGCCGAAGGCATTGATCTCTCCATGCTCTGCTCCCTGACTCTACAGCACGTGACCCCCAGCATCCTATGTAGTTGTACATGAGTCTGTCTCTCTCTCAAGACCACGAGTGCTTACAGGCAAGGGGAACATTCAATTTCTCTTTGTACTCGGCAGTAAATGTTTGCTGAATGAGGGAACAGATTTCTTGGATGTCCATGTGATAGGAAGCACAGTGTCTTGGGGGTATCATACAGTCCAGAACAATGCACATTCTAGGAATTGCCTTTTTCTATGGCATGTGCACACATGTGTGCACACACACATACACACAATACACACAAACACACAATGAATGGTCTTTCAAAGAACTGGCTCAAGAAGTTACAGAAGACATGGCAACATGGATTCCATCACCTATCATAACTCAAAACTCATTTTGAATTAAAGTCTCCAGCCCTTCTTTTCACAAGACCTGGGATGGCTTCTTTCAAGGGACAGGAAAAAATGAAGGGGGACGTGTGTGCAGACACCAACACATCCATGCACAGTTTTCAGCATTTTGAAAGGATCTCATTTCAACCACACACTTTCAGAATCACATTTTCAAATTTCACGAAAGGCCTGGGTAAAATGTGTTCAGTTCAAATTCTGGCTCTTGCACCATAGCCTGTGAAGGATGCCAGCAAAGGTTGAATACCATAATTCTTGTGCAGCCCAGCTCCCTGTTCCTAATTCACATGCAAACTATGGGTTCATCCCAATCAGCTCAAACTTGTTTTTGCTTTTCTTTGTCGCCCGCTGCCCACCTTCCTGGGACTCCTCGTTTTGGGTTATTTGTTCAGACTTCAGCTCCAGACACACCACTGTGATTTCCTTTCTAATAAACACAATCCAGTGAGTAGTGGGAAACAATGAAAGGCACCTGCACTCTATTATAACTCCGCATTCCACCCACGAGCGCCGGGCTATGAATAAGTGAGAACCACCACCCGTCTAAAAATAGTAACAGCGTTTTCCCATCAACACAGCACCATACAACTTCAGCTACCATGAAGGACAAAGTAGCCCAGTGCCCCACTGTTTTAAACAGCATAGGGATGCCACTGGGAGAGCCCACTGTTGGCTGTCTGCGGCCACTGACTTTGTTGTCCTGGGCAGGGCTGTGGGAGAGTTCATTCCACGCTAGCAAACAGCTGGACATTCCAGAAATCTTTGGGACGGGTAGTGCTCATTAATGACAGACCAGCAGCTGGAGAGGGCTGAGCTGTGGTGTCACGAATGTATATCCAGGTTCCATCTTATGCATATATCGAATATCCACTGAGCACCTAATATACGCACGGGCCCTGTGCATGGTGCTTGGGGGTCAACACTGGTGAACACAGCGGTCAAAGAACCCTGTCCTCATGGAGTTGACAATCTAGCCAGTCCCTAGCTGTGCGACCTTGAGCACGTTACTAATTTCACTGAGCCTCAGTTTCCCACCTGGGAAATGGGCTAAAATCATGTCTAAGTCTCAGTTGTTAGAAGCCTGGAACGAGCTGCTAATAGCCATGGCGATCACAATGACCACCTTCCTCCTTTTTTTTTTTTTTTTTCTCTTTTTTTTTGGTAAAATCTCCTCCAAAGTATTTATTACCTACAAACAGAAAGCTAGTAACTTTACAGAGAAGGACTCATCAGACATCTCACTGACAGAGCGATCAAGAGTAGCATCACCAACGAGGAGACCCACGTACACTAGTAATCCCTTGAAAAGACGCATAATTTCCATAATACCTTTTTTGGTAGGTTTTGAAATTGTGGCGATATATATATATATATATATATATATATATATATATAATAAAATTTGGCATTTCAACCATTTTAAAGCGTTCAGTTCAGTGGCACTGAGGTACGTTCGCAATGTTGTGCAACCATCACCATTATTTCCAAAACTCCTTCATCACCCCATGGAGAATGGGAACCACTTTTGAACACATACTTATGTTGGACACCAAGGTTCTTCAAACAGAGGTCTTGGTGGCAAGGACGTTCATTCAGTCACTCAAGTTCAAGATCTCACCAACCTCGTGGATTCCTTCCTCTCTCTCCAATCCACTTCCAACCCACTAAAAAAAGCCACCCTCCAGTCACAGCCAGCCTCTGACCCCGTCTCACCACTGCCATTGCCACCTCTCGCCCAGGCCACCGCCACGTGCCTCTGGGGTCCCTGCCTCAGTCCTCGTTGCCCACACCCCTCACCACCCACTCTCAGCACAGCACCCACAGCAATCCTTCTGAGGTATGAGTCAGTTCACGGCACATCTCAGCTCGGGGCTCTGCAACAGGAGGCCCATCTCTCTGAGCCCGTGTGCTCTGGCCGAATGCTAATGCCCAGGCCCCCCCTCACCCCTTCCCCTGCTCCGCTGTGCGACAGCTGCCTTCCTTGCTGCTCTTTAAACACGCCACACCAGCTCTGACCTCAGGGCCTTTGCACCTGCGGTCCCCTCCATCTGGAAGGCTCTGCCACCAGCCTATCATCTCTTCAGGTCTCTGCTCAAACATCACCTTCCCGGAACATTCTCTATAAAACATCACACCTAACATTCCTTATCACCACCACTCTACTTATTTTCCAACTGCAATTATTAGCATCTGCTACAGCCTTCAAGAGATGAGCTCTCATCACCAAACCCACCTACCACTGCCCTGCTTGAGACCAAGGAGGTTCCCCCCACCATGGGGCACCACGTTAGGCATCTCCAGTAGAGGGCGCTGGGGGGGACACTGGAGGAGTCGGGTCTGGTCTCTGAGAAGGCATCTCCCCTATGGGCAGTTTCTTCCTACCACCCACCCGCCACCCCCAGGGAGAGTTCCCAGCACACCATCCCCACTGGCCGATTTCCAGTGGCACCACCCACAGACAGCCTTCCCTGGCACCATGGAGAAAAGCTTCTCTACAAGCCCCACCCTCATGCAGCCCCACCGAAAACTTCTGTGCCATCCAATGGACCACGGCTGGCTGACCCCAGTCCTGGGGAGTGGGGTCCCTCTTCCTGATCTGTTTCTCTCTGGGGTCTGCTGCCTCAGCCCTCGGGGTAGCGGCTGCTCCCAAATCTGTATTCCCTTAGTGGCGCCAACACGTCCTTCCGGTAGTTCATACATCTTTATATCGAACTTTCCCTGTTAAAATCACCGTGTAGTTTGTCTCCTGATTGAATCCTGACTTACAGTATCAGAATGCAAGCAGGTCTGAGTCTTCACGTCATCGGCTGTTTTTACTACTTTACTGAAGACTTTGTTTATCTTTACTTCTTTGTTCACTACTATGTGTTTGACATGTCGATAAACCTTGGTAGGTAGGTGGGTAAGAAGGAAGAAGTGAAGAAAGAAGGAGAAAAGGAAGGAGGATGGATGATGGGATAGTGACCCCCAATTCCATGTGGCATCGCGGTCTGTAACAGCACCAGGGATGCAGTAAGCACTCAAGAAAGAGTCACCCACTCATCTCCTTGAAGCCCTTCCATGACTTCCATTTAATCCCTCCATCCTTCCAACAACTATCTGCAATCTTGAAAAATCTCACTGTTAAATGCCAGAGCCTGAAGTCTGTGCCTGGCCCTCTGACACTCGAAGAAAAATAATAACAACAACATAGGCAGAGGCAGAGAGAGGAAAGAAAGCATCTTTGGACCAAATCTGGAACTTCTGGGGCTTGTTTTCATTCTGATGATCAAAGCAGGATGGAAACAATGTACCACTCCCACACCACTGGCACCACTACAGTTTCCTGCCTGTGGACAGTGGCGGCGGGTCATGGTCTCCTTTCTCTTTGACTGGAAAGCCTGTCTAGGTCAGCACCTAATATTTCTGGTGTGAATATTCATTTTCCCATTCTACACAAAGACCTACCAGTAGGCTGTGAAATGAGCATTCACAAAAGCATAAAATGCGCCTGATAATTAAAATGCTCAGCAATTAGAGTGATGAACTACACTCCAATCTACTGAGTTAATTTCATAACCTCAGAAAATTTTAAAGAAAAACTATTTGGAGATTAGAAAGCTCTAAAGGATTTTTTTTTTTTTTCTTTTTGATTCATCGATCATTTTTCAGTTTGATTACAGTTTCATTCTCCTCCAACAGTTTCTCTCCTATAGCCCAGTGGCTTCAGAATCATACTGGCCACACTTGTCTGCTTACAAAATAAACCAAGAAGAAAGCCACAAAATCCCAAAGCCAAGAATTACCATTACCTGGTAAAACCCATAATAAGAATATAATACAGCTAATAAAAGAGCACAGGGGTATTTAATACCAACCCCCAATGTAAATAACAACTATTTCAATTATTGTTTCCTTTTTACCTCCAATTCTAAATGGTACTAGAAGAGACTAGCACAGTATAAACTCATGGCACTGGACTGTAGCAAAAATAAAAAGGCATCTGAGTGTGAGAATGGGTGTCACTTTCTCCAAAGGACATACACAAATGGCCAATAAGTACATGAAAAGATGCTCAACATCGTCATTAGAAATCGAAATCACAACGAGATATCACTTCACATCTACTAGGATGGCTATTTAAAAACAAAACAGGGACTTCCCTGACGGTCCAGTGGGTAAGAATCCGGGCTCCCAGTGAAAGGGGCCACGTTCGATCCCTGGTCGGGGAACTAGATCCCATGTGCAGGCCACAATTAAGAGTCCGCATGCTGCAGCTAAGAAGTCCACATGCCACAACTAAGAAGCCTGATGCCGCAACTAAAGATCCCGCGTGCCGCAACTAAAGATCCCACGCGCCGCAACTAAGACCCTGCGTGCCTAAATTAAATAAATAAATAAGTAAATGTAAAAAAAACCCAGAAAATAACAAGAGTTGCTAAGGATGATGGAGAATATACTGCTGGTGGGAATGTATATACAATAGTACAGCTGCTATGGAAAACAGTTTGGCAGTTTCTCAAAAGGTTAAACCTATAAGTACCATTTGACCCAGCAATTTCACCCTTAGATATATATCCAGAAGAACTGAAATCAGAGACTCATACAAATATTTGTACACTAATGTTAATAGGAGCATTATTCAGTTAAAAGCCAAAAGGTGGAAGCCATCCAAGTATCCACCAACAGGCGAATGGATGAACAAAATGTGGTATATATACACAGTGTAATAGTATTCAGCCATAAATAGGAATGAAATTTTGATATATGCTACAATATGTACAGGACTTGAAAATGTTATGTTTAGTGAAATGAAACACAGAAGGACAGCTACTGTATGATTCCACTTACATGAGATACCTAGAAAAGGCAAATTCATAGAAGCAGAAAGTAGAACAGAGGTTACCAGGGGCTGCAGAGAATGGGGAGGGGGGACTTATTGTTTCATGGGTACACTGTTTATATTTGGGATGATGAAAAAGCTTGAGGTATAGTTAGCGGTTATACAAAACTTCGAATGTAGTTAATGCCACTGATTTATACATTTACAAATGGTTAAGACGATAAATATTATATCAGGTACATTCTACCGCAATTAAAATAATGGATGCCACACACGAGCACTAAAATCCATGTACTGTCTCATAGGAGATCTTGCCAGGCCCTTGTTGTGGGCCTGTTAACTCTTATTTTACAAACAATGCTAACAAACTCGATTAATTGGATTCCTCTTCTTAGAGGTTGGAGACAGCTCACCCATGAGGCCTCTGCACATTTTAATAAGGATGGCAAACATCTGAGCGGGAGGAAGAGGAGCAGGGTGATTCAACTTTCCTTGATGGAATCCTTTCTAGAATAGCCTGGGAAGTAGCCGAGGGCAAGGCATGGGGTCTGTCTAATCTACTGCACCTGGCATGTAGAGTCGGACCCAGACGGTATCCATCCCACAAACTGTCAGGAGACCATCTATGTGGGCACATGCAACCTCTTGGCCACAGGTGTTATCCACAATGGATGGGCTTGGAATGATGAGTCCTGGAGAGGTGAAAGGTCTGAACACCACCAACGAGATCCCCACTGGTGACCAGCAAAGACAGCTCCATGCAGGACAGGAATAAACCAGAGCAGAAAGACCAGCGGGACAAATGGGAGAGGCACGTCAGGCAGGAGGCAGGTAGGATAAGCCTGCAGGCTGGTCCAGGTGGAGCCACAGCCCCACACGCCATCCCTCTGGCAGCTTGTGGGCGCACGGCAGAGGCACTCAGGGGGCTGCGAGGGGCCAGGCACAGTCTAGCGCAGCACTACTCACAGTGCCGTCTCCGGGGACTGGCAACTGAGCATCACCCAGCAGCCTGTTAGAAATGCAAACTCATGGGCCTCTTCTGAATCAGATTCTCTGGGGGCAGGGCCCAGGAATCAGTGTTTTAATAACTCTCCAGGTGTTCCTGATGCCTGCCAATGGTGTTCTTAGGGTTGCGCTCTTGAGGAAACCCTAGCCCACCTTCTAAGCGTTTCCTAAATGCCTCTGAGATGCTCCCTGCAAACGGTCCTCCCAGTCTAGTGCGGGCAGCAAGGCTCCTGGACCTCTGACCACAGAGGGCCCGCCTTCCAGCCCACCTCTTTGGAGCTGCTCAGGACACCTCGTGCCTATGCTCTGCTAAGCTTTTCCATGCAGACTTGCATCTCCACAGCTGTATTCCCCCAGAGAAGGGTTCTTGGCTCTAGTCATACTTTTACATCACCATGACCCCCAGACACCCCTCACTACTTATAACCCACTAGCACCCAAGTCAGGTAAATTTCTACCTCCACGAATTCTCCCCGCCACCCCCTATGGCTCCACCATCCCAGGTCAGGGTTGGCACAGTGCAATGGTTTCTCCTACAGAGGTGGTTATCTTTGTCTCTGGTTTCTCTCTGTGTTAGTCCCTCTTTGGTGTAAATGCCGGAGTGAAGACTAACGTTCTCCTTTGCTGTGATCCAACTCTACTTAGAACCTTCAGTGTTTCTAGATCTCTAAGCAGATATCCATGTCCTGAAGGCACAGCCTAGATACTTAAACACTGGCATTTGTGAAAGTGAATTCTTTAAGAACTCTGCTATCCCCAAAGTCAGCCCAATACATCTTTGCTGTGAACAGCAATGGCAAGAGATCAGACCTCTGTACAATGTTTACCATGTTCCTGACACTACACTGAGTACCCTGCATACACCACCTCACCAAATCCTCACAAGCTCAGGAGGTAGGCACCAGTCTTGCACCCATTTTGCAGATGGGGAAAGTGAGGCTTAAACAGACTTGAGCAACTTGTCCAAGGTTATCACAGGTAATGTGGGGGAGCCAGGAATCAAAACAGGCAGCATGGCTTTTGAACCCACCCTGTTATTCACCACTCCACTCTGCACGCCTGATTAAGTAAACGGAAGAACAATGGAAGGTATGTCAGGGCAAGAGGCAGAAAGGAGAGGATGCAATTTCTGTAAGTAGGTAATTGGTTTGGATAGAAACAGCTATGATCCTCCAAACCCACTCCCACAAGAGGCATCTCCCCAGAACAATGAATTCCCCTCCAACAAGAGGATAAGAATGCCTGCCAAGAATGGGGCTGGAGGAGTAGGCATCTCGGGTCAGGCTCCTCTAAGAATCGGGACTTGCCGAGTTCGGATATGCTGAATGAAAGGGAATGCTGGCTGGGGTAGAAGGCAGCCCCACTCCCACGGAAACAACCCTTTGTAGCAGGAACATGGAGCTATTTAACGACACCCCGCCACATTTCGAAACAGGCAAGGGCCGGAAGACTGAAAACAATATGGCACCCCATAAACTGCTGAGAGCAGGAGTAACACGGTGACTTTTCAGCAAAGATGGTGAACCGATTTTTATCCTGGAGTACCAGCTGATCCTACTCAGATGGCCACTTCTGGATCCCTCGGAGCAAATACTGCACGTGTCTTGTACAGCTGGTGCCACTCCAAGCACGATCTGGGCAGAGACCCAAACATACATCCCAGCCCACAATGGATAGAAGGCAGAGGGAGAGAAGGGCTTCTCTGACTCAACAGTGGTAAAGGAAACAGACACGAGTCTTGGAGTGCTGCGGTCTGTGCAATCCCGTACAAACGTACCACTCTGCAGGACAATTAGTGAGGGGAGAGACAGCTTCACTGCGTTAACAAATATGATTTCGATATATCTTAACTAAATATTAGAGACATCTGTCAAAATCAGATGGGTTTAGAGAATAACCAAAAGAACTGGGACAAAATGCATGAGTACCAAACAACAACTTTGTTGAACAAATACTGTAATAAGTACCTACTATGTGCAGGGCGCTGTGCTAGGTGCTAGGAATACAGTGGTGACCAGGACAGGCTTTGCTTCAAAGGCAGCAATCGAGCAGTGACAAATACCTTGGGAGTCAGAAAAACTGGGGTTGAGAGATTTGGAACAGAGACTTCTTGTATTCTATGTAAAAAAGTCGAGTTCCTGTCTGTCTCCCCCAACTAGACAGTGGCTGCCTCTTTGTGCTACGAACGGCTTGAGGTCAGAAGCTGTCCCTAGGCCACTGCCCGGTGCAGAGCAGATATTCAGGGAGTGTTGGTTGGGCTGAAAACAAATGAGTAAATGCTACAATAAATATGTGAAGGTCAAAGAAGAAATCACACGGGAAATATTTCGAATGACTGAGAATGAAAATACAATGTATCAGAATTGGTGGGACACAGCTAAAGAGGTACTTAGAGGGAATCGTGTAGCTTGGTAGTAAACATATGGCTAAGGTCAGTGGTTTTCTGGCCCTTGACCATGAGGCCTCCAAGTGTAGGAACTGTTTTTGTAAATTTAACGTCGTATCTGCAGAGCCTAGAACAGTGCTTGGCACAGAGTAGGTACTTGGGAAATACCCCTTTATGGAATGCAAATGTTCCAGTGTGTTTCCCAGTTGTCACACTCAGTTGTGCTTCTGCATTTGGAGAGCTATTGTTCATCTGTGGCATAAACCCTTCCAGGCCTTTTGTTGTTGTTTGTTGTATACTCAGCCTTCAGTAACAACTGACATGTTAAGCTGAGTCTCAGCCACTGTGTTGGGTCCCTCCCCAGTGTTGATATCATCTCATTTGATCTGTACAACAAGGGGATACTATTATGATTCCCCTAAAACCATAACAGTACTTGCTTGTTGTGCAGATATAGAAACTGATACAGAAACTAAGGCGCAGAGAGGTTAAGTAACTTGTCCCACATCACACAGCTGGGAAGTAGCAGAACCAGGACTTGAAACCAGACAATGTGAATCCAGAGCTGCTGTTCTCAACCACAGTCAATGATGGCCTCCCACTCAGGTTAGGAATAAGCATCAACAGACAGTCCTCCTGGTAAACTGCCCCTCCTCTGTGTTCTCCGAACACCCTGTGACTACTGTTATTACTGCACTGCCACTCCCACAGGGCTGGTGGTCTGCTGCCCTAGGCTCTGAGTTTCTCGTGGCACGGGCTGGGTCTTATTGTCTGTCTTTGCAGCCCCACCAGAGGCTCAGTGCATAGGCAATGCTCAATTACTGTCTACTCAACTCAGCTGGAGGTGGCGGTGGAGGGGACCAGCTCTTCTTAAACTGCAGTGTGCACGCACATCACCCAGAGATCTTGTGAAAATGCAGATTCTGACTCAGCAGCTCTGGGCCTGGCGCGAGATTCTGCATCTCCAACAACTGCTACTGCGGTGCTGATGTTGGGTGGTCCACAGACCAGGATTGGAGGAGCGGGGCGGGGGAAAGTGGGGGGAGATGAAAGGGTAGAGTCCAGTGACAAAGCTGCCTTTGGCTCTCACCGGAAGAAGTTCCTGACTCTGTGATTTCAATTCACCGCTTTTGACCTCAGTTTCCTGATCTATCAAATGGGAACAACTGAACCTACCTTATATTTATCGTGGGGATTGAATCAGATGACTTGAGTGAAAAGGCCAAAGCAGATTTGACACCAAATAGGGATAATAGTTCTTCAATCTGAGAAACTCCCTTGACATTTATTTGTTGATTTGTCTTCCTTGTAGGGTTTCTCGAATCTTTCTTACATTGTATTTTGCATCCTGTATCTCTCTCTCTCTCTCTCTCACTCACACACACACACACACACACACACACACACACACACACACAGAAATAAAGCAGTAATGACCTCATTTTAAGGTAGCCTATCTTGGGCTGGCTTTATTGCATTATTTCCCTCCCTAATCTGTTGATAATTCTCTTTCTCCTCATACCAAAGGGGTTAATACCTAAATCCAACAAGGAATGTGGGATTTTGAAGAGGACCCTGAGATGCCAACAAACGAGATTTCCAAAACGCAAGGAGGTGATCAGTACTTTTTGTCAGACTAAACAGGGGTGACCCAGATGTCACAAGAGTGTCAGCTGCTCCAAACAAACCAATCTTGCCTAGACCGGTGACAGTCCTGAGGGCAAGAACTGTGAGCCCACCACAAACCACAGAGAAACTCTGGGGGTAGCTGAATGAAGAAAGGAAAACAGCAGGCCAACCACAGACTTAGCCAACGCAAATTTCTCCCTGGTGACTAGAGGCATGTGTGTTGGTCTGGGAGCCGAGAGGGCATCAGACAAGTAAAACTAAACAAAAACATCTAAACGCTAAAGAGTTCTCCCTGAAAGCTCATTTCGTCTTTGAAACCTATGCGGAAATGGGCCAAGAAAATCCAAACAGATTAATAAAGACAAGCAGATCAGACTTCATGAAGGCTGTTCTTTCTGACCTGTTCTGCTAATGGATTAATACAAGCCAAGTCCGGAAAAGATGAGCCTTTTAAACTCTTGGGTAGCAATGTTAGAAACACAGTTGAAAACCTTTTTGGAACAGAAAAGAAAATGTAATAATTGTGATCAGAAGAGAACAAGAAACAACCCCACGCTATCATTAGCCCATCACGGTTTCCAGGCAGGCAAGGCACCACACCCAAAAAGTCTCGTGTCCTACACAGGCCAAGTACATTCCCTGGACCTGGGAGTCTGAAGCACAGTGTTGGACTCTAAGGCCAGGATCTTGGCTCTTGGCCACAGACAAGGACACGTATCTGTTCTTGGAGGGGACATGCAGACACAAAACCCCCAGGCCGCTGTACGCATCCCCTCCTGCCTGTGAGATTGGGAAGTGTGTTAAGCTGAAGAACGCACCGCCAAGGGTGCCCGTGTCCTAATCCCCAGAACCTATGAACATGATACACGCATGGCAAGAGGGACTTTGTATGTGTGATAAACTTGAGAACCTCGAGGTACAGAGATTACCCTGAATTATTCAGGTGTGTCAATGTAATCACGAGGGTCTGTAAGAGGGAGCTAGGAGGGTCGGAGTCAGAGAAGGAGATGTGAAGACAGAAGCAGAGATTGGAGGGATGTAGCCGTGAGCCAAGAAATGCCAGCAGCCTTTAGAACCCGGACGATGGAAGGAACGGATGCTTCCCTCAGCCCTCCAAATGGAACCACTCCTCCCGATGCCTTGATTGCAGCTCTGCCAGACTCACTTCAGACTTGGGACCTCCAGAACTGTGAGACAATCAAGTTCTGTTGTTTTAAACCACTTAAGTCGGTGGTAATTTGTCACGGCAGCAGAAGGAAGTTAATAAGGTTCACGTTTCTGCTCTGCCTCTGCAAATGGCTGTGAGCACGTGGCTTCACCTCCCCGAGTTTCCGTTTCCTCAGCCACAGAATGGAGACTCTGTGGAGGGTTCACTGTCCAGACCCAGCGAGGACCTAGGTTACTGCCTCACTCACCAGCAGGTGCCCTCCACCCACTGCTTCTGGTAGATACAGTTCGTCAGAGGCTTAGAAACCAAATTCTCATTGGCTTCGTGTATCACGAGGGGCTCCACCCTTAATGGCAGCAAAGAAAGAAGGAACAGAGAGAGATAAGAATGGAAGAAGAGAGCCTGTCCATTAGCAACAGAGGAGAACACTGTACCCTGCCTGGCTCTTTAGGGACAGTCAATGCACGCTTAGGAATTCACTTCTCGATGAGCTTGGCACTTTCTTATTTCCCTACCCCGCCCTCCTTCAAAATCCCTTGGCATTACATGAAAAGGTACCTGTTCTAACACTTCTTCATGCTTCTTCCCTTAATCAGCACTAAGCATCACGGATGTCCTCATGGAAGAAAGTACTCAGATCAGCCAGGAATGTTCTGCTGGCAACAATAAACAACTTGTATGGTCTTGAATCAAAAGTGGGAATGCAGTGACTGACATAAATAGAAGCAGCTGCCCTAACTTCTAGCTAGGCAGGCAACAAGAACTGGGGACTCAACACACCTACACTGTGGCCCTGGGTTTCGTTTGCACAAGGAGCTTTTTCTTCCTTTTTTGAAAGAGAAAATGCAGGTCTGGGAAGAAGATTCTTGCCCCAAAACTTGAACACAGAATCTTCAAATAATGAGCGACGCACTTAGGGCAACTCAGACGTACACTCTTTACACCAAACGCCGGTGTCTTCTATACATCGTCACCCCTGACCCTCACAATAACCTGGTGAATGTATATGATCATCTCCATTTCCCAATGGGCTCAGAGAGGTCCATCCATTGACTCAGAATCACACAGCGAGAAGCGACAGGATTTGAACCAAAGACAGACTTCTTAATCGCCAAGCGAAGAGGACAGTACCCAAGGTGGATGCGATCATGCAGATCTGCAGAGATGATCCTTGGAATGACGCTGACAAGTCTAAAGACACTGGCATCGCAAATGGAGCACACCTGGGAGAAGCCTGCTTCGGATCTGAGGCAGCAACCGAGGCTGCCAGACTACAGATGAGCACAGCTGGCTCGCGGACCCCACGTTAAATCATTTCGATGAGACAGTTATTCCTTCTGTCTTGATCGATCCTTCCGATTGAAAAGAATCTTAGTTTGGTTTGACTTTATCTTCAATGCCTCTCTGCAAGTTGCTAGTCTCGTTTACACAAAGAGAAGACAGGCCTGGGGCTTAGAATCTTCTCTGGTAATAACAGCTACATGGAATTAACAATATTGTTCTATTTTCATGGTATGTAGTTTTATCCTTACCTTTTTTTTTTTTTTTTTGGCAAATCATACTGATTTTCCCTTTATGGTGGTGATAGAAAATTTCCTTTTAAAACAAAGTTAATGAAACTCTGAATTGATTTAAAGGTAAATTTTAGTATTAATTGCATCTTAAGAGTTTGAAACGTTAATTAACTAATAAGAGGGGAACATCGTGAAGGTGGGAGGAGACTGACAGAAGTCTGGGAAGGAGCAACCAGACCATTCAGCAGAGGGTCTACTACAGCAGGGGGCTCTGACGGTCATGAGGTCGTTTATGTTTTCCTTCAGGAAATGGGTGAAGAGCAGACAACAGGCTGGCACAGGAGAGGGCATGGAGAAGGCCTCCAGGGCCGCTGCAGGGGCCAATATCCCCATCCTTATCCACAGGGTGTGTCTATGCCCCGTGCTGCTTGCCCCTTTGACTTCAGAGTCACCCTACAGACCTCACAATGATGGTAATCCAGAGTCACCAAGGCTACCAAATGTATTCTGTTTGACATGGCAAAGAAGCAGGTAGTACATTTTAGAAAGACGTACACTAAAATAAATTTAAATATATATATAATATGGCGCTCTGAAAGGATTAACCCAACTGTTTGTTAAGCAGTTAAACCTTAACGATCTGTAGACTTTAACGGTCTCAACAGGCTCACGCAGCCGGGGTTCTGGATGGCCTTTGCCATATTAACACTTCACACTACAAACCGATTAGGGAAGAGGTCCAGAAGCAAGGTCACATATGCCAAAGCAAACCTCACTCTAAATGGGGGGGTGGGGGTGGGGGGAGACCCAATATTTAACTCACTTTTCATTCACTTGGAACTAAGTAGTACTGAATAAACAGTCAGTAACTTGGACTCTGACCGGGCAGCTAAAGATTATTTTCCCAATTGTATTAGTTATCTATTGCTGTGTAACAAATTATCCCAACACTAAGCGGGCTGAAACAATTTTAAGCATTTATTGTCTCATACAGCTTGTGTGGGTCAGAAATTTGGAAGCAGTTCAGCTTGGCGGTTCTGGTTCAGGGTCTCAAATGTAGTTCAGGTTAAGATGACAGCTGGGTCTGCAGTCATCTGAAGGCCTGGCGAGGCTGGAGAATCAGCTTCTAAGATGGCTCATCACGTGGCAATTGGCAGGAGGTCTCAGTTCCTCCCCACAGGGCTGCGTGAGCATCCTTACAGCACAGCAGCTGGCTTCTCCCAGAGTGAATGATCCCAGAGAGAGTAAGGCCAAAGCATCAATGTCTTTCATGGCCTAGCCTCAGAATTGACATACTCTGATTTCTGCAAGATCCTACTGGTTACAGGTCAGCACTACTCAGTGTGGGTGAAGACTACCAAGAACTGAGAACCACTGGGGCTATATTCCTCAGCTTATACTTAATTCCTGGCCCCCACTACCTTAAATCTAGGTAAAGAAGTTGCTGAACTGTGATTTAATGGAAAAATGAATTAACAAACAGGGTGAAACTGAAGGGTGTTAAAAAAAAAAAAACCCTAAAATTTACCCAATTGGTACTGAGTGCCAATGACTAACAAAACTCTCATGGGAATATTAAAGCTTTCTCAGAACACTAAAAATAATCCCTTCCCCCAACTTTTCTCCTGGGTTTGACAGTCTGTTTTGGCTAAAGTCCATCTCATAATGGTCTAAGGTAAACTACTGCCTAACTAATCATTTTTTTTTTTTTTTTTTTAGAATTCCAGGCTGAGTAAACTTCGGAGCCTCCTGAATAATCTCTAAGATTCCTACGGAGTTCTGTCCTTTCTCAACTGCCTTCACTCTGCCTCCCAAAGCTGTTCATCTCATTGATTTTTCTTTGTTCCAAATCCACATGAAATAAACTGAGTCTTAAAAGTGAATAGAATTGTTCACAAATGTGACATCTGCTTTGCCACCTGAAGCAATGGGGCCGATTGGAAAGGGATAAAAAGCACATGTGCTCAACGTCCTTATGTGTCAAGGTTCAGGTTTCCCGTGAGCCTCGCCCTGTTGCACATATTCTCTCCCCCCCACTTCCCACTGTCCTTCCCTTCTTCAAACGGAAGGCTGAAGATGGGGTGAGTTTTGAGACTTTTCAGACACAGGAGGTGGTGAGTGAAGCCTTCTCTTCACAGGGGGAATTTGTCATACAATTTAAAGGTGACCATTTCTGTCAGACCCATGATATGCCAGAAGAGTGTTATTCTTGGCATGTGTTTTTCTCTTCAATTGGTCCTGAGAACCATCCCATGATGTTGTAATAATTATCACTATGCCCAGTAGCTACGTAGAGGAGGAAAGACGCGGGGAGCTAAGCTGAAGTCCCAAGGCTATTGAATGGCGGAGGTGGGACTGGAACACGTTGTGTTTCGGCAGTTCTTCCCACACCCTTGATCAGCGATGACGCGGAACATAGTCAACAGACAGCACTGACCAATATGAATGGACGCTGGTCCTGTCGCTGGAGCGGGGTCCTGAAGGTTCCCCTTCCCCGACCAAAGCAGGCATTACGCCTTCAGGTAATGAATCACCCAGGAATCCCGGGGGTATGTGGGCACCCGAGGGGCTTGAGGCAGGACTGTTCATCAACGAGCGTGGAAGCATTTGATATTCTAATACCAGTAAGTGCACCCTGGTGGATACTGGCCGAAGAACATCCCTGCTCTTTCTGTATCATCATGCAGCCGTAACATGAGCAGTATCACAAGACCCTCCATCCTGTATAGAAGGACAGGGTTCAAAGGCACAGTGGAAAGTCCTGCTTTACCCAAACCTGGGGTCATGGGCCACCTACCACGTTGTTTATCACCTTCGGCAAATGTCTAAGGCTCTCTCCTCAAACTCCTGGGATTAAGTCCTCCAAGGAAAGGCTTCCTTTTTGCTTGTGCATTCTTGGACAGTATAAACAGTGAGTTCTTTCTGGGCAGCACTCATCCCCGGGCACAGCAATATCACCCCAGCAGACAAGGGACACTGCAGGACTCAGCAGTTAGTACCCATCGGCTGAGCTAGTACAGCTCCAGTCATGATCTACAAGAAGGTGCCTTAGAGGTATTCTCGTCCGCACTGCCCAACTCAGAGGCCCCAGCCACGAGGGACAAGACCTCTTTTCTCTTCTTCAAAAAAACATAACCAGGGGCTTCCCTGGTGGCACAGTGGTTGAGAACCTGCCTGCCAATGCAGGGGACACGGGTTCGAGCCCTGGTCTGGGAAGATCCCACATGCCGCGGAGCAACTAGGCCCGTGAGCCACAACTACTGAGCCTGCGTGTCTGGAGCCTGTGCTCCGCAACAAGAGAGGCCGCGATAGTGAGAGGCCCACGCACCGCGATGAAGAGTGGCCCCCACTTGCCGCAACTAGAAAAAGTCCTCGCACAGAAACGAAGACCCAACACAGCCAAAAATAAAAATAATAAATAAATAAATTAAAACAAACAAACAAACAAAACATAACCAAAACAATGCATTTATTTGCGGCAGGGCTGTGGTCACAGCCCAGTTTCCGTGTTTTTGGAATGCCCAGTTTCCATGTTTTTGGTTATAATTAAAACATTCACAAGTGAAATAAACCAGACAGAGAAAAACAAATGCTGTATAGTATCCCTTATATGTGGCATCTAAAAAATAAAATTGAACTCTTAGAAACAGAGAGTAGAATGGTAGTTGCCAGGGCCTGAGGGGTAGGGGAAATGGGAAGATGTTGGTCAAACGGTACAAACTTTCAGTTATAACATGAAGAAGTTCTGAAGATTTAATGGACAGCATGGTGACTATAGTTAATAATACTGTATTATATACTTGAAATTTGCAAAGAGAGTAGATCTTAAGCTTACACACACACACACACACACACACACACAAGGTAACGATGTGAGGTGATGGATGTGTGAATTACCTTGATTGTGGTAATCATTTCATAATGTATACATATATCAAATCATCACATGGTATACTTTAAATATACACAATTTTACTGGTCAATTATCCCTCAATAAAACTGGGGGGGAAAGAAAGGGTGTGCAAGGAAAGTTGCTTTCAAAAAAGAAATTCAAAGGCTGGTTGACACATGAAATGAATTTGAATTAAATAAAAACCATTTATTTGGAGAGAAAAAAACCTTAAGAACATGGCATCCAAGAAGGGTGAAGAAAGAAACTGGTGTGTGCCATGAGAACGTTGGCTTATACATTCTGGGCCAGCTTCCTCAAATTACTTATCTAGGAAGTCTTAAAATACCTAGTCATTCATCCATCTATTCGTTTATTCATTCATTCATCCATTCAGTAAATATGACAATGGCTACTCAGTAACTTGCACATTGATCTCAGGCTGTCTGCAATCAGCCTGCGTGCCTTCTTCCCTTAAAGGTCATTGAGCCTCATCCGTTGACTTTACACACCAAGGAAGCACAGATGTTGGGAAAGGAAGTGATGCTCCCAGAGCTTCGTCTCCAGCCAACGAACTTAGGAAAGACGGTTTCTCCAGAGGCCAAGTCCTCTAGAGAAGAAGCTGCCACAGAGCAAAAGAGAAATGCCTGGCCAGATACATTTATAATCACAATCTAATAATGCTTAACAACGCCCCATGGGATGAGCTTAAAGAAAATTACGAGAGTAATTACAAGTGTTCACATTAGTGATAATTCAATAATCATCCTCCTTGGCATATCTTTCTTCTTGAGATGGATAAGCTAGATTGCGTTAGACAGACTTCTGCCACTTATAAGCCACGTGACCTTGGAAAAGTCCCTTCAACTCTATGCTCTTTTACAGTTTTAGCATCTGTAAGGAGAAGGATATAATGTAGTAACATTCTACAGTAATACTGGCTGTGATAAAGACAATTGTGAAGAATCTTCAGAAGTAGGGACGGATGGTCCCCCTGTCCCCAGTAGTCCTCCTATTCATTTTCTCTGCATCTGGCTGATGAAATGAGAGTCCCTGAAGATTCCTGGAATCACTGCCACTGTCCTGGAAGAACCAGCCAACTGAAAGACCCAGAGTTACCCCCACTGATATTTAAGCTGGGGCGGGCCGTCGCTCCCAAGCAGCACCAAGGCAAGCTAGGACCAGCACCAATCTGGATCAGGAAGCCTGACCCCTAGAATTGCTGGCCAGCGAGCTGGGCTGTCTCACCAGGTCATTTAAATAATTACATGATTAAGTTTATTAGTTGCCACTTATAAAGTTACAATAAAGATTAAATAAAATAATGCCCAGAAAGCCCTTAGCACAGAGTAAGTGCTCCAACAAATGTTACCTAAGATGGTTATTATCATGAGAAAACAGAAGACAAATGTGTTTATCTTACAGATTTTTTATCATGATTTAGGAGTGGGTTTAAAATTTTGCTGAGCTTGCTAGCTAAATTATATTAGAAATAACAGTCTTGTGTTAATCTGATATTCTCCAACACTTACGGGAAGACTACTAAATAACACCAAGATTTCCGAAAGTCACTCAAGTACTTAAAGGTATATTTTCAATTGTATGTCCAAGTGAATTCCTCAAGAGCAGATGCTACACCAGAGATGCGGGGCTTTTCTTCTATGGATTGCGAGATCGGTCTTTGTTTGTTTTAAATAATCAGCCAGAATTGTTGACTTCAAGTGGATTCCGTGCTCTCTCCTCCCCTGCCCCCTGCTGCCTCCCCCTCCTCTTTCTCCTCCTCCTCCTCCTCCTTTGGTTTTAAAGAAAAATGCTGATTTTCTTCAGAGGTAATGTGGCAGCCTACTTCCATGTAGGGGGACAGAGGTGAGTGTCACTCATTTTCATTTGAGTGACTACCATGCCTGTGGTCTTACTCTAAAACACGTGGATTAATTTCTTTCTTCCTTCCTCCCACCCTCCTTCCCTCCCTCCCTTTCTTTTCCAATCACAGAATGTTGGCATGTTGGTAATGAACGGGGCCTATATATTTTTTAACTTTTTGCAGAAATGGGTCCCCTCACTTATAGTTGAATATTACACACTATTTTTACTCTAGGTAAAAAAATAAGGCATGCATGACAGATAGAAGAATGTTCTATCTTTAGTAAACTCTATTCTAAGAGCTCGTATCATTATCTGAGTCTTTCTTTTTTTTTTTTTTTTAAACAACTAGGGGTCTACCTGATAAATTCTTAGGATTATTCCAGGATAAGGGTTTGTTAGTATGCACCTACGCTTCTTTTTATTGGTTAAAGAGAATTTTTTGTTGTAGACTCCCAGGCAACTCAGTTAAATGTTTTGTTTTTTTAATTTTCTGGCCGCGCTGCACGGCACGCGGGATCTTAGTTCCCCGACCAGGGATCAAACCCGCGTCCCCTGCAGTGGAAGTGCAGAGTCTTAGCCACTGGACTCCCAGGGAAGTCCCAAACTCAGTTCAATTTAATGCTAGTAGACAGAAATAATTTATCTTTGTTCTTGGTATATTCATCTCATTTTAGATTCTAATTAGTTTCTGGTATATTGTTCGAAACGTAAAATAAATATGTCTAATTGTCTTTTCCGCGTAGAGTGCGATTCCCTTGTGAGTCGCTTTGAATCTGCTTTGGAAGAAAGTGTGGTGTCAATTGTTAGAAACAGCACCGTACATTTTTGGCTTTTTCTAAGCCAGCCGGCACCCCCTAGTCCTAGCGGGAATTTTCTTTGCAGGTCCCACAGCTAGGAGTCCTGGCGACGCCCATCTCCCACAGCCCTTAGGAGTCCTAGAACAGCGATGACATTTTGGATTTGGCATTTCAATCCTTCAGGTGAACTGAAGCACGGAATCAGGATTAAGTGGGGATCACCTACCAGCCAACCTGGACCATGGCTACTCTTCCTCCTTCTGGATAACGCAGCTCAACTATCCAGAGACGTACCCTTTCAGAGAGGAATGGCTAATTTTTCTCTTTTCTTTTGTTTTCTTTCTTCCTTGATTTTAAGATGTGGAAAGGACTTTCGGAAATGCTTTCCATATGCTGCCTTTTTTTTCTCTCATACTTGGGACTGTTCACAGTCACTCTGCAGAAAAGCATTTGACTACAGTGCCAGACTTTTAAAAGGCTCCTTTCTGGTCTTCTATTTTGAGGACCCTCAAAGTGAAGAAAAGTCAAACTCGGTATTAAATAACCACCCAGGATGTAGCTGTCAGCTTAAGGTGTTAAGAGCAATGGTTTATAAAAAGCCTGGTTAAATATAGGAAGTACAGTTGCCTTCCAGGTAACCCGAGATTCGAACACCCAATACAACTTTAATGGAGGCAATCTATTTGGCCCATTTTCGCAGATATCTAATATACTACACCTATTTTAAGATCTGTCATTTTTCCTCCTTAGCTATTTCTCAACTTGACCAGAAAATATTTCCTCTAGCCTAATTCACGTTCCATGATGATCCATCTGTATATTCCTCACCTCTATTTTTTCCCTACTAAAATATATACATTCTTAACTATTATACATACTCCTAACATTAAAAAAAACAAACAAACCCAAATGTTAAGTATTTCATTATCATTTAATATTCTACCACCAGAATCCAAAGTTTGAGTGTTTTTCAGTCTATTTTTTTTTTTAAAACTTAAAATGGGAACTTTAATGACTAGCCTGTGTGGCATTTTTTAACATTTGAATGTGTTATAATTTTAACTGTCTTAAAAATCTCATTTTTCCCCTTTCCTCTCTCTAGGGCAGGGGCTTTAACTTCTCTGTGGCTCTGTTTCCTCATCTGTAAAATGGGGCCACTACCTGTGTTGCAGGTGATTTTAAGGATTTAAAGGTAGTCTATATTTCGGGCCTGGCACACAGAGAGTGGCTAATGCACAAAGCATTGCTGTTTTGCATTTGCTCACCCACGCAGGCAGCCCTTGGTCATGGGGGGCCAGCCCACCCCAGCTCTGGTCCACCCACCCCACAAAACCTCCACCACACCCAGGCTGTGTGATGGGCAATTAGTAATTTTAGAAGACATTTGGCTAACTTCTCTGATCCCACTACTACAAATAGTTGCAGGTTTTGTCCGGGTTCAAATTTCACTGTGGCCCTAGGGGTAGAAAGATGAATTATTTGATTGCAAGGAGAAGTAGGAGCCTGTGTGTCAGCCTGCTTTGCAAATCAATTCGCCTCCCCCCAAAGATGCCCATTCCTACTGAAGATATACAGCTTTACAAGGAATTTGGCAGCACTCGTGTTTGCCATGTCAGAGGGCAAGGTGCAGGCAGATGTAATATCACCAAGCGGTGTCATCTGAGCGTGCAAGAAAAATAACTGCAGAGGGCACGCCGTGAGCCCGAGGGAACCCTTTTGCCACGGGCCGTGACAGCGCCTCAAATAAGCACCTTACCTAATCTCCCTTGTTGATGCCTATCTGCGCCCAGTGATTTCATGCAGCTGCCAGCAGCTCACCGGTTAGGGCATGTTGATCGCGGCTGTAATTAGAGCCTGGGTTTCTGACGGTAACCAAGGCCTGCTGCCCAGATGGGGCAAGACCCTAAGGAAACTGGTGGGAGGGCGCCTAAAGGTGAAGCTTACAGTCCGCAAGGTGGGTTAAGCTCCTCCTGTTTTATTTAACTCTGTACCTCCAGGGCTTGACACGGAGGAACACCCAGTACATGCTAGAGATGAAAATGACTGAATGACTGCCCCCAGAGCACTAAGCCCATCCACCACTGGGCAACCGTCATGATTTGCATAGTCTTTGGGGCTATTTTATAAATATTTGTGACGAGCCGTTCATTCATTCTTTCATCAAATACGCACTGAGAGGCCACTCTGCCCGAGGTCTGGTGACTTTTGTATTTCAGGAGTTCAACACAGACGCCAGGACACAGAGTATGCTAGATAAATGTCAGATACAGGAATGGATGCATCAGATCTGGGGGAGGAATAGCTGCGTCTGTTGGAAAAATGTACTGCATGACAGGCAGGTAACTCTGCTGTCACCCTCTAGGGCCTGTAGAGCCCCCTAGTCCAGGCCAAGTTCAATCTTCTCTGGTGCAGATGGCCTCGGGGCTTCCTGGGCCACTGTACACCAGAGCTGCCCTGAAGGAGTGCTACTTCGGCTACAGGGTCTTTGAGAACCCTAGGACGTTCAGGCTCAGAGGGACGCAATAGATCAAGGACAAGCCCCTCCTCTGACAAGTGGGAAACAGGCTGAGGGAAGGGCTGCAGTTTTTCCCTGGGTACGGAGCAGACACAGAACTAGGACTGAATGGAGGTTCCTCAAAAAATTAGAGTTGCCATACGACCCAGCAATCCCACTCCTGGGCATATACCCAGACAAAACTATAATTTGAAAAGATACATGCACCCCAGTGTTCACAGCAGCACGATTCACAATAGGCAAAACATGAAAACAACCTAAATGCCCATCGACAGATGAATGGACAAAGAAGATGTGGTGCATATCTACAATGGAATATTACTCAGCCATCAAAAAGAATGAAACATTTGCAGCAACATCGATGGGCCTAGAGATTAGCATACTAAGTGAAGTAAGTCAGACAGAGAAAGACAGATACCATATGATATCACTTATATGTGGAATCTAAAATATGACACAAATGAACCTATGTATGAAGCAGAAAGAGACTCAGGGACGTAGAGAACAGACTTGTGGTTGCTGAGGGGGAAGGGGTGGGGAAGCAAAGGGATTAGCAGATGCAAACTAGTATGTATAGGATGGATAACCAACAAGGTCCTACTGTACAGCACAGGGAACTATATTCAATATCCTGTGATAAACCATAATGGAAAAGAATATGAAAAAGAATATATATATATATATATATATATAACTGAGTCACTTTGCTATACAGCAGAAATTAACACAACTTTATAAATCAACTATACTTCAATAAAATTAAAAAAAAAAAAAAAAGAACTAGGACTGAACTCCGGGACGTTGACTATCTATCCCCTGTCTGGCTGTACCCACAGCACCTCCCCTGTACACTATGCAAGCTCATGGGCTGACTCTCTAGGGAAGAAGAGACAGACAGTAAAGGAGGGAACAAATGCTTACATAGTCACATAGTTCTAAGTGCTCGGAAGAAAAGAGACAGAGTGGATAGGGAGGGCAGGGTTTGAATCCGACTCCATCATTTACTAACCAGGTAACTCAAACATCTTGCTAAGCCTCTCTGAGCCTCAACACCTCATTTATATAAGAGGGAGGCTAATTATAGTATCTGTATCACAGGGCTGTTACGAGACACTAAGAACATAGTCTGACATATAATGGAGCATTTAATAAATAATGAAATGGTGATTATTGCTATTGGTTTTATTTAGATAGGGTGGTCAGGGCAGGCCTCTGAGGAAGCGATAATTGAATTGAGTCAGAAAGATGAGAAAGAGCCAGCCACGGCAAAAGGAGGCACGTGTGCAAAGGCCCTGAGGCAGGTATAGGCTTTGTGTGTCTGAGGAATAGAAAGAAGACCAGAGTGGCTGGAGGGCACTGGGCAAGACTGTGCATGATGTGAAATAAAGTCTGTGAGGCAGGCAGGATTCCAGTCCTGAAGGATAAGCAAACTCTGGTAGAGAGTGTGGATATTTATTCTAAGTGGAACTTGAAGCCACCGGGGGGTGGGGGCGGCAGTACATGTAAGTTAGCTACTGGCACGATACTGCTGCATAACAAGCAACACTGAAACCTCACAAGAACAAACGTTTCTTGTTCTCACTCGCTGGAAAATGGGTTGGTTGGAGGTTGCCTAATATTGACTGGGCTTGGCTGAACTTGGCTCCAGGTTGAAAGTCAGGTTCAGGTTCACTTTACGTGTCTCATCCTGAGGCTCCAGCTGCAGAGGCCCTGGCTATGAGAAAAGTGCGAGGGGGCAAACACAGTGGTGCACCACCCATCACGAGGCCATGGCAAGGCCGGTCAGATGCAGGAATCCCCTGCTTTCTGAAAGTTTGGTTTATACCACTTTGCTTTTACAGAAGACCTATATTAGTACCTGTTTTCTCTCACTGAAAGAACTCCCCAAAGGATTTTCAACTTTTACACCAAAAAAAATGATGAAGAACAAAATTCTTGCTCAGTGTTCGTTTTGCAGAGAGCAATCAGAGGCAGCAAGAGTGGCCTTGCCAAGCTCCTTCCCCGGGGACCGCACCCAGCATCAAGCCGCGGTAGCTCTGAACTGTGTCTGGGAGCATCTCTGCTTTATGTGCACGGGTTTTGTGCATCTGTTAGCAAGACGTGTCCTAAGGTAATGGTTTCTTCGCTTTATGTCATCTCAGCTTACGAAAGGCTTCCTAGGAAGCTCTGCTTTGGGGTAGTGGGGGAACCTGTGTGGTCTTGCTACTGTGGGGTGTGACAGGGCGAAAGAGGTCATGTTATCCATGGTCCATGGGAAACCGGAGCACGTTCCCAGGGCATCCAGAAGACCCAGCAGGGTCAGAGCTTAGCAGGGCTGCGGCCATCACCACTGCATGCACCACCCCACCCCCTGGCCTCTCCGCCCCAGTCTCATTCTGCCCCAGTTTGGATCAAACTAGGTCAGCTTTCTGCTGGACCTGCCTTTGAAGAGGAGCCAAACCACCCACGGATCATCGAATCAGAAGGGAGGGGTGCCCTTGGACAAATCACAGGCTGGCTTGTGCCATCTCGGCGCTGGCCTGCTGGCATCGCTTAGCTTTCTCAGAGGCAGCCCTCCTAAGCTCCGCTTGGGCGAGGAGACATGTTTTGGACCTGCCCGGTGGCCTCCGCAGCCTTGGCACAAGGTTCGGCCTCACGGTGGCTCGTGTCAGGGCCTGGAGGGAGCAGGGACCCTTTGCCTTCCTTGGCAGCGTTCTGTAACCTGCACATTCCTCGCTGGGGTGCGATACAATGTGCTTTCCCGAACTGGATGACCGAAGTCGTCCGTTGTATTTTATCTGTGATCTAGCCCCACTACCCACCCTCAGCTCTGCTCTTGGAACTATGTGAGGGGAAAAAGAAAAAAGAAGGAGGAGGAGGAGGAGAAATATATGAGGAGGGTGTGGCAGTGAGGGGCTGGGCGTCCATGAAAATTTATGTGCTAAAAAACAGCTGTAAAGCGTTTAATGTTTCAATGAACGTTTTATGTTTACAATAAAAAATCCTCCAGCCGAGAAGGCCTTTAAAATGTTACATTTCCTAGCAGATCCAAGAAAAAGAGGCAAAGGGAGAAGATTCCCACCAACCCCTCTCTGGGGAGGAACCCCCAAACAGGAACATTTAAAGGAGGTCCCCCCAGTATCATGCATTTCCATACCTGGCTCAGTTGTGAGTGAGCAGGGAATAAAGGCCAGGATACACAAGCATGAAAAATATGCTCATTTTTCTCAAAGCCAAGTACCCATGGCGAGAAGCCTTGGAAACTCAGCCTCTGGAAGGGGGTGGCGGAGGGACTGGGGTGGCGGGAGGGGGGAAAGATAGCCAGCTCAGCCAAAGCTGGCTAAGAAATCTGGCTGTAATCAATCAGTCCACCGACAGGAACTGATCAAGCGCCATTAGGCTGAGTTCTTCCAGGAAAGAGCCTGGCTTGAAAGGACTCTGGCTTTGACACAGAGACACAGGTTCAAGTCTAAATTCCGCTCTGAACTGGCTCAGTCTCCTTAGGTAAGTTCTTTATCCTCTCGGGACCCTAGTTTCTTGATCAATAAAATGCAAGTGGAAAGCGTCACCGGCGTGCTCGGAATAAGCCGGGGAGCAGGCAGGCGCTGGGGAAGCCAGCGCTGGGATGGAATCGGATCATGGCTGGCTGTGAGCAAAGGGGGGGAGGAATTAAGTCTGGATGTCGCAGGAAACCGGGGGCTTGTTATAGCTTTGCGAAAAATGTCAGCTTTGTTCTTCTTTGCTTCACTGATGACTTTAGTCAAATGGGCTTTCAGGTCAAGAAGCCCATTTCGCTTTTTATCTCCTTAGGAATTCCTATTTTCCACTTTGCCTTCAGGTACTAGAAATACAGTGTAGCCCACAGCCCCTCCCTAATCTGGTCCCTTCTTGCCTCTCCTGCATACAATGCTCGTGCAGCTACTCCAACAATAGATAAAAACCAAAAATCCTGTGCAGCTTCTCAGACACACCCTGCAGTTTTGAGCCCATGAGCTTTAGAGGTCCTATTTCCTTCTGCTCGTTATGCTCTTCCCCACTCCTCTTCTTCTTTCAGCAAACTCCTACTCAGGCTTCAAAGCCCAGTTGAAGCACCACCTTCTCATCTGGGTCAAATGCCCCAGCACAACGCTCTGAAAGCACACACTGCTTTCCTGTGCCCCGATACCCATCACGCTGCCTTAAAAATGCTGATTACTTTTCTGATTTCTCTTCTCAACGATGCTTCTTGAGGGTAGCTAACTGAGTCTTAATCATCTTGGCACCCCCTGTGTGTAGTTGCAGGCAAGAAGTGGAGTAGATCCCCAGGAAGGATTTGCTGGTGAATGAAGAAATGAACGGTGGAAAACACCGCTTCCTTTCTATGATGAAAGGAGATGGCACTGCTGGCCTCCAAGGGACAAACAGGGCCACTGTTCCCCTTCTCAACTCATGACTGTCAGCTCACCCCCAGAGAGAGCAGACACCCTTTGCTCTCCTGGACAGGAAGAGCGGCTCTCCTCTGCTAGCCTTCGCCTTGTCCTGGGAACAGACAAGAACCAGGGGCTGACTTGCCACGCCGCTTAGCAAGGAAGCCATTCAGACCTCTGCCACGTTGAGAGAAGAGAGAAAGATGCTCAAGCACCTCCTCCCAGGAGAAAGGGGGGCATTTCCTTCGGGGGCTGGACCAGTTCACTTTCTGTTCAGGTACAGGCGCGGGCCGTGCGTGTTGGGGGATCACGCTTGGGCGACACTAACGAGGTCCCTTCTGTTCTCCCAGGAGCCAGGGCCCTGTCCTGCCTCTCTCTGGACGCCCAAGAAGTGGTCACTGACCAACTGGATGCCACTGCCCCGGCTCTTACCATGAACTCTGACAGTCACGGTGGTGGGTGTTGACTGGACAATTTCCAACGAATGCCCGCAAAGTTTCGCAAGAACGCCAGCTACCAAAGAGGTGAAGGGTGGAAACTCACACAGTAAACCAAAGTGAAAACAAAACTGTGTCGCCAAACCCCATGTGAACTGAAACCACAGGCTGAGCCCTCTGACTCTCGAGACACACAAGCAGCCCACCCCCTGCGTGAGTCACCGGGGTGGCCGGGACGATGTGAGAGGGAGAAGGCCCGATTTCAGGGAAGGTTTCTCAGTGTTCTGGGGACCCTCTGTGCTTTCCGTTCCCTGGAGATTTATGTTCAGCAGAGTAGAAGGAGAGAGAACCTTCATACAGCACTAACTACACACCCCTTAGGGTCTGGTCAATGCTGGAGATACAAACATCCAATGGGTTTTCACAATAATCCCGTCTAGAAACAAACTATTATCTCCAGATCCATGTGACGACAGAGCACCCAGGGTGTTCACACAACTAGACCAGCCAGAGCAGGAATGTGCATTCTTTCCTTCTGCCACGCTTCACCAGAGGTCACACCGGAAACCCGGATTGGCCATATGGGTGGGAGTTTTTCCTGCTCTCCTAGCGGTCTCCAAACCGCTTTGATCACGCACCACTAGCAGTAAAATTAAGTCCTGAACATACCCCCCAAGAGCTGTACACTTACATATCCATAAATGAGGTATATACCTCTAGGTGGAACGTTACAAAACATTCAAAGAAATGGGAATTGAAATGGGATGAGATGAAAGATAAAGATCAACAGAAGCTACAATGTTTTCTTCCCATATCCTACCGAGCACAGGGGTCACAGCGTAGCCAGGTCAAAAAATACAGGTGGCCCAGTTAAACGGGGAAGGCAGTTTTGCTAAAACATTATTCCTTGTTTCTCTGAGATTCAAATTTAAAAGAGCTTCCTGTATTTTTATTTGTTAAATCTGGCAACCCTAAGGGGTCAGCAATTGTACTCTACGAAAAGGCCACAGTAAGTCGTCTAGGCTTTGTGGGACAACTACCCAGTTCTCCGGTGTAGTGTGAACACAGCCCTAGACAACTACTAAACAAAGGGCGTGGCTCTGTTTCAATAAAACTTTATTTATAAAAACCAGACTTGGTGGTGGGCTGCAGTTGGCTGACCGCTGCCTAGTGGATCATCATGGGTACATGCCACTCAGGAGAGCCCTGGTCTACGAAAGAGAGAGCCTGTATTTGCACAGTTCTCCAATGACACGACAGAGAAGACAAACAAACCCTTGTCCTGTTTTCTCTGGGGGCTTGGGGTGCGGTCAAGTGAGCTGGCAGAGGATGGGAATGACAACCCCTGTGTAACAGAGGGGGTAAAGGAGTAAAAGCAGGAGCCTATCGGAGCCTCATACATACGTGTGCATGCACACACGAGCACGCACATGAGCACACACTCACATGCAAGTGCACACATGCACGCACACTGAGAAATTGCTGCCACCGGGTCCAACGCTGGTGGGCCTGCATTCAGTGCGTCAAATTAAATGCTTCTCCTGCCCCAATTACTAGCGATTCCATCGGCCAACTGGCAGCCGTAACAACGCATTAGCCTTTTTGCCAAATCAATTCCAAGTCCCCTTCCAGCACTAAGAGGCATTCACTGGCACCCCCATGCCCGGGAGGAGGGGCACCCCCTGTTACACTTCGCATCCCGCGCTGCACCTGGACCTCTGAATCCCCTCCTCAACGGTGGCCTTCTAATCTGTCCTGCGGCCGTCTCCCCCCACCTGCAGCCCGCGGGGGCATAAAAGTCCAAGCTCACGGTTACTGCCGACCATCACTGCCAGTACTCTCTTCACAAATCATGTCAGCATTGGCTCTGCGCCAGAGGAAGCTGCGGGACTCAACGTTCCGCAGTCCCCATGATGGGTAATTTCACACAGAAGCACACAGGCACGGGGGACAGGCTGAGTCAGGTCAGCATTGCAGACGTGCCCTGAAACCCAGCCCTTCCTGAATCCTTCTTTCAACTTCAGGCTGGGGGTGCTGGGGCTTCTTTCTGAGAAATGGGGTTCTCAGAAGACCAAACTGTTTTCCAGCTCAGAAGCACTGGGTAGAACAGAGGGCTGAGGCAGACACTGGCTGTGCCTGGGGTCAGCCGAGCAGACGCCGGGGCGGAGGGGCCCCAGATGGAGTCGCGTCGGTGGTAGAAGGTGGGGACAGTTGGCGTGGACCTTAGTGCTTGGCTCCTGAAGCAATGTCTCCTTTGGGGAGACAATGGGAGTGAGCTGTCTAACTATACTGAGGGTGTGTGTGTGTGCGTGTGTGTGTAACAAGAAATGTACAGTTTTCCTGTTTTCTCTGACCCCAGTTATTCAATAACACAGCCCACTTCTTCAGGTGTAATAAGAGGTCTCTCCACACCCGTCCCAGCTCAGTCCTGTTTGTCAGGCCTATTGTTCTCTGACTGTAACCCTCTCCCAGGGTTTGGAGGAACCCTAGAATTCTGGAGGTGGGTAGTTTGCTTGCTGAAAGCATACAGCACCCAGCAGCCTCCTCGATAATTACTGCCGAAACAAGGTCCTAATGGTCTAAGTGTGCAGAAGGGTCTGTGTACGAACCATCCTCCCTTGAACCATTGCAAGAATGGTCCTCAGGATCATGCATTCATTCAGCAAACAACCCCTGGAGTCAGGTACTTGAGCATCCAGAAGAAAATTCATAGCCTCAGCTCTGGGGAGGTCACAGCGCAGCTGGGAAGTCACCCGGTGTTACAGAGGTTCCTGGTGACCTGCCTCAAGTTTCCATGACTTTTCAGCCGCAAAGTAGAATGCTGGACCCTCTGCTTTACTCCAACAATGGAAAAAGCAGAAGCCAGAGCTCCTTGCCACTGAACTTGGCCCATCACCTATGCCTACCTAGGGCCAGGACTAAATTGGCAACACAGGATGTGGCCTTTAGGGGGTCCCCGTCATGAGGGCAAAGAAATAGCATGGTCTCCCGGGTACGAAAACATGAAGATGGGACAACGTTTAGGGGGAATTTTCTGTCCATCCTCTACCTCCTGATCTTCAGGGTGAGGGCACCGTGGCTCTGTGGTTAAGGGCACGGGCGCCAGGACCAGACAGCCCTGATCAGAGCCCCGCTGTGGCCTCTGTCCGCACTCACATCTGTCAAATGGGCAGAGTCCCATCTGGCTCACCTACTGCCCATTTCAGGGGGAGAAGCAAGAGTCCATGGCATCAAGGAGGCTTCAAAAACCACGAAGGATAATAAAACCTGTGGGGGAGCGTTAAGGGACTAGGCAGACGAGCAGCGGTTTTGTGCAAACTCATACTTGTCCAATGAAAGCGAGAAAAGTACAGATGCCTTCATATTTTAATATGCCAAGCGTCCCAAAGCAGTGGATGTCTGACTATTTAAAAATTCCATTTTCTTCATGACATTTCATTGGCTAAATGGAGCCAGATTTTCACTTGTCAATCCCACAGTCTCACACAGGGAGACTCTTCAGGTGACAGGTCACACATAAACACTGATTTTGTGTCTAATTATTATAATAACAAAAAAGCAATCATGGCAATGACTCGATCTCAGAGACTCTATCCCTGGCAACAGCACACGTGATACACAGTACGAGGAAGGGGGAAAAGCATCTATTCAACTCCAGCAGCTCCTGAAATCTCCAAACGATGCAACCTCCCCTCCGTCACAACCTTCTGAACTTTCATGTGTCAGACACACACCAGGGCTTTCAAATGTCACTTTTACCTAATAGAACTGTTTTTCAGAAGGACACAGTCAGAACCTGGAACTATCTGGCAGATGGCAGCTGCCACTTAGGGACCCACCTTGAGCTGCTTAAGGCCACACAACCCGGCCAGGCTCTGACAAGCAAGGTCCCTGTTACAGTAGAACTCAGAATCACGGGAGCACCCTTTTCCTGGGATGGAGGACACAGATTCAAAACAAGAAATTCTGATGAAGGGAAATGACTGACTGGGAGCTCGTGGCCTTTGGGAGGCCAGGTGAGGGGAAAGAGTGACTTAGAAGCCATCCAGGATGTAACCTAAAGCCTTGCAGGCATTTCCTCTTCAAATGCACTGCGCACGTCTCTGCAAGATGGAAATCAGGTAAGGAAGGGCCACGGGAGTCAGCCAAGGACTAGGTCATCATCTCTGATGCCTTCGTGTTTGTACCCTCTTTCTCTCTTTTAACATAACCCAATAAATTTAATTACTTCTACCCACCCCCAGCACTCCGCGAATCTAGTGTCTGTTCTGTAATCTGTTTTATGGGCCTTTGTGATGAAGGAAATAATAAGATGTACAACAGATATATCATCCCTTGGTTGATGTCCTTGTTCACCTGATGTCCAAGACACCTGGGAAGACGCAGCCCCCACTGGGGGATGGCCTACGACCACCTGATATGGGGGTAAAATAGCCTGGCCCTCTGGCCTCAAGGTGGGACAACTTTTTTTTTTTTTTTTTTAATTATGTATTTTTAAAATTTATCTTTGGCTGCCTTGGGCCTTCGTTGCTGCGCACAGGCTTTCTCTAGTTGCAGTGAGCGGGGGCTATTCTTCATTGCAGTATGCGGGCTTCTCACTGCCGGGGCCTCTCTTGGTGTGGAGCACGGGCTCTAGGTGCACGGGCTTCAGTAGTTGTGGCATGCGGGCTCAGTAGTTGTGGCACACGGGCTTAGTTGCTCCGCGGCATGTGGGGTCTTCCCGGACCAGGGCTCGAACCTGTGCCCCCTGCATTGACAGGTGGATTCTTAACTACTGTGCCACCAGGGAAGCCCCGGTGGGACAGCTTTGAGGTACCATTTACACATCAGAGATCCCCCTGAGCATCAGGTCGAAGCTAGCTATCACTTGAGGTCACATCTTCTCTTGCCTCCTTTCCCCTTTCCTACCTTGTTTTCCTCACCCATTCCAGGTTTCCCCTGAGAACACTCCCTCAATAAAACAAAGCAGCCAAATCCCTGTGTCCTGCTCTCCTTCTAGGTGACTCTATTTAAGACACAGAGTTAAGAGAATCAAACAAGGCCAGAATCTCTTGAGGTAGGTTTTCCAGCTGTCTGGCAGGTAAATTGAGAAGGCCAACCAATGGAGAGGTCAGAGGAAGACAGCGAGTGTATACAGGACTCACTGGGAGACAAGCACATATTTAGATCCCTGGTCCAGGTGGGGAAGAGGCACTTGCATGGATTCTGTCCACACAGCACAGGGTGGGGGGCATCCGACGGCTCACAAGGCCTCACAGACACCCTACCGAGAGCAAAGCAGGTGGGGAATCTTGGGCTTCAGTCTCGAACATTCTGTGACGTTGGAGACCCCTGGTGCCAACATGGAAATGCACCAGGACATGGGCCAGGTACTACGGTGGCTGAGGAAGGCACGGTGCCTCCAGGAGAAGATGAAGATGCTGAGAGCAAGGAACCCATCTGCTCTCTCCTCAGGGACAGCGCGGGCCTGTGCCTGCAGACACCAAGCGGCGAGCAGTGAAGGAGGGCTCTGGACGCCTGTAAGACTCAGTGTCAAGCTAGAATGTTTACAGGCCCCATCTGAATCATGCCTGGAGCCAAAGCACCTCAGAACAGAATCTTGCCGATGTATTAATCAGCGTTCTCCAGAGAGACAGAATCAATAGGAATATACATGTACAGTGATTCAGTAATTTATTAATTAATGATAAGGAATAGGCTTATGTGATTATGGAAGCTGAGAAGTCCCGAGATCTTCAGGTGGCAAGCTGGAGGCCCAGGAGAGCTGACTGTGTAAGTTCCAGTCTGAAAACTGGCAGGCTTGCTCAAGAAGAGCTGATGCTTCAGTTTGAGTCTAGAGGCAGGAAAAAGACCAAGGCACTCAGGCAGGAGGCGTTCCCCCTTGCCCGTGAGAGGGCCAGCCTTCTGTGCTGTTCAGGCCTTTGACTGATTAGATGAGGCCCACCCACGCTAGGGAAGACAATCTAATTTACTCAGTCTACAGATTCAAATGTCATTCGCATCCAAAACACCTTCACAACACACCCAGAATACAGTTTAACCAAGTATCTGCACACCCAATGCTCAGTCAAGCTGATATATAAAATTAATCATCACAGCCCTAGTTACATATAAACCAGCTCTGTCCTCCAGCTGCACTAGATTAAGGGCCTGACGTATTTCCCAAGTAGGTATGGAGAGAGCTCCAGCCACTAGAAATGATAGCCAACAGCCCTTTAAGAATCCGAAAGACAAGCAGGTTCATGAACACAACAAATATTTATGAAGTTCTGATTAAGATGATTATGGAAAGTTGCTATGAGCAAAACTGACATGCAAATACTACAGGTAAAGTCAAGACTTCTGAGGCTATACTCCTGAGACATACATGGAGGGGAAACAAATTCCCTTTTCAATTCTCTTATAATCCTGTGCTTATTAGGAAAAACAACAAGAGTCTGGTGTTGATGCTTCCTTTCAACAACAAACACTCCAATTTCAGACTCACTGGCAACTATAAGTGTCTAACTAGAATTTAAAACCACTGTTCGGTGTTCAGTAATTTTTAATGAACATCTTGTATTTATGATAAATGATACTGGTCTTCCATTTATATTAGAAATATAAAGCTTTCCTTATAAATAGCTGTAATTATGAATCTACACATATACAAAGGTAAATTAAAAACAAGTAATATAACAGAAAAGCAAATAGGACAAAAGTTGTGAAGGTGGTATAAGAGTGAAGTTTGGGAAACACTGTTTCACATTATTAAAATGTGAAAAACCACAAAAAAAGGAGGTGGTCGTAAACGAACGGGTCTTGAAAAACTCTAGCGAGAGAAGATGAGGCGACAACAATCAGCCATCCACTCAACGTCAGTGATGACACAGAATGAATGCCACATCTTTATTCTCGTGAAAACACCATGCTCATTCTCGGGAAAGGAGGAAGTCAGAGCTAACGGAGATAATTCCTGAGCCCTTCCTGAGAATTACAGAAACAATCACTCCCACGTGCCATGGGTCCAAAAGCCATGGGAAAACAGGCTCGGTCAGGGATATCTCAATGAATTTCCATGAATTTACTTCTATTTTATTTAACTTAACTAAAGGACTGAGTCAAGTTTCCTTAAACTCAGATATGCCCACAGGTGGTTAATTAAGTATAAAGGTTTAATTTCTGATTAAAAAAAAATTAGCCAAGGATACTGATTAGAACATAATCCAGTTATATGTTATCTGTGCATCAAATTGTCTCAAAACGTAGAGGTGTAAAACAACCACTTCTTCTGTTCGTGGATTCTGTGAGTCTGGAATTTGCAGAGGTCGCCAGGGTGACGGTGGGTCCCTGTTTCACAACGCTGGGAAGCTGGAATCATCTGCAGGCTCACTGGTTCACTTCGGGTCTGATGGTTGATGCAGGCTCAGTTCCTATCCACGGGGGCCTCTCTACGTGGTGTCTCCACGTGGGCTAGACTGAGCTTCCTCATGGCATCGTGGCCAGGTTCCAGGATGAAGCATCCCATGAGTGAGACAGGAACAGATGGAAGCTGTATCATCTTTTATGACCTAACTTCAGAAGTCCTACAATGTCCCCTGTACCACATTCTAACTAGTTCGCAGCAACTCAGTAAGGGCGGCCCCATTCTAGGATGGACTTAAGACTCTTTTACTGGGACAATGTCAAAGACTTTGCAGGCACATGTAAAAACCACGACAGAAAGGATTAACAGCAGAGGAAAACTACACACTCTGCATCCTGCCCTCATCTCCCCTTCTTACAGTCTCCCCACTCCATAACCATCATGACGACCATGAAAACCATCCACATTATCACCCAAACGCCAAGTTCTAGTGCTTTATGCTGCCTCTTCTTAATTTCAAGGTAATGACTCACAACCCAAAAAGTCCAAGGAAACGAGGAAGGAAAGAAGGTGAGAAAGGGACAGGTGAGAATGGGATGAGAGAAAGGAAGAAGGAATTAACAAAGAGAAAAAAGGCAGAAAGAAGTTTACATTCCTTTCCTTTGTCACAAGCCTACACTGAAACACTGCGATGCTCAAAGGAACCAATGCCAGAAAAGATTTCCCGAGGAGACACAGTGTAAGTATGCATCTTTGAAGTCACACATTCTACGAAAGGGTTTGGAAATCACTGAGCCGTCCCTTAAAAAGTAGAGCAATCAGCACCTTATTGTGGGTGTGCTTCTCGGTTCCAAGTTCTAACCTCAGCTCTAACCTTGGACATGTCACGCTGCTGTGTCAAGTACCAGCCCTATCTCTAAGGAACACAGGCAATTAAACATCGACCGAGGTGTGAGCCACCTGTAAGTACTCCTGGGGCTTCCACAGCCCAGTCAAAACAGATTCACTTCAAAACAAACACAAAAAAACAACCAACACAACAAGCAACTTCCTACAAATGATACCAACTAATTTCGACATTATCTTAAATTAATACCAAACATAACGTGTTGGATGCTACAGGGACACCAGTGTCAACTGGTCTGCAGTTGATTTGATACTGCAAGTTGGGTGACTTTGTTAATGATGATAATCTGTTATTCCGAAGGGAACAGAGTGACTGGAATTTTAAAATCACTGCCCAGTTTCTACCACCTCCTGTGGCTACTGAGTTCCCAGGATCCTTGGATTCCCGGTGGTTCCCTAATGGAACAGACTCCCCACATCTCATCCGATAAGCCAAAAGAGAAAGTTATTCATGGTTTGGTTTTTTTCCCCCTAAGTGATTTATTTCTCCTGGACTTGTGTGAATGAGTCCTAAGCAAGAAGGCCATCTCCTTGAAGAAGCCTTCCCTAAACACTCAGACACCTTGTTAATTCATTGGTTTGTTTGTTCCTTCACGTTTTATCCATCAAACCTGGATGAATTCGGGTACCGCATGAAATATTGGGACTCAAAGACTGATGAATGGTGGTGCTGCACATTATGGGGTGAACTGTGTCACTCCAAAAGATATGATCAGGACTTCTCTGGTGGCACAGTGGTTAAGAATCCGCCTGCTAATGCAGGGGACACGGGTTCGAGCCCTGGTCTGGGAAGATCCCACATGCCGCGGAGCAACTAAGCCTGTGCACCACAACTACTGACCCTGCGCTCTAGAGCCCGCGAGCCACAACTAGTGAGCCCGCGTGCCACAACTACTGAAGCCTGCGTGCCTAGAGCCCGTGCTCCACGACAGGAGAAGCCCGCGCACTGCAACGAAGAGTAGCCCCCGCTCGCCGCAACTACAGAGAGCCGGCGCGCAGCAACGAAGACCCAACGCAGCCAAAAATAAATAAATTAATTTAATAAAAAAGATATGATGAAATCCTGGACTCAAGTGCCTGTGAATGCGACCTTATTTGGAAATAAGGTCTTTGCAGATGATTGAGTTAAGAATAGAATGAGCCCTAATTCAATGACTGGTGGGTGTCCCTATAAGAAGAGAAGAGACGGACACACAAGGAGAAGGGGATGTGAGGATGGAGGCAAAAGCTTGTAGGTGTGATGCACCTACAAGTCAAGCAACACCGAGGGCTGCCAGCAATGCCAGTAGCAATACCTTTCCTAAAGGAAAGGCATGGAACAGATTCTCCCCTAGAGCCTTCTGAGGGATCAGGGCCCTGCTGACACCTTCATCTGGGACTTCTAGCCTCCAGACCTGGGAGAGAATGTACGTCTGTTGTTCTAAGCTGCCCAGTTTGTGGTACTTTGTTGCAACAGCCCTGGGAAACCAAGATGGCACATGAATGCGACCAGCACCTGTAAAACACCTACTAGGTGTCAGGGGCTCTTTACAAGGTACTCAGCCTCCCGAAATGCAAACGGAAACAAATAAAACACACTGTTACCCTTGAGAAACTCTTAAGGGAAAGAAGTGAGGAAGAGATGTATCTGGAAAACTCCACATATACATAAAACCTCACCAAATCATATTCACTGCTCCCCAGAAAATGTCTCCTGGAGGGTGCAGGAAATGGTCGTGCGGTACTTATGCACAGCTTACAGAATGCAGTTTTCAATCCCAAGGGCAATGAGATGATTTTGATGTAAGGCGAGAGGGAACTGCATGGAAATGCTTTCCCAGCTCCGGGGATTTTTGTCATTTCACCAGGGGGCTTCACACGAGTGGGTCTGATTCTCCAAATTCCCCAAACCAAGGGGGCACTGACCAGCCTGACTGTATTAAGTAAGGATGCGCCAATAACTCTGATAGTTGATTACGGCGATGACCCTCATAGTGGGTACCATATGCTAAAAACTATGTGCCTTGACTGCTTCTGGAAGAAGTAAGGACATGAATGAACGAATGGGCGGTTCTTCTTATGAGTTGCTGCTAAAAGTTATGTCAACGAGAACTCTCATTTTCATAGAACACAGTGAAAAATCAACCTGCAAGGTACTGTAGAGATAATACAATCCAACTACTTTATCACCAGGGACTTTGTTCATTGCTGGCACCCAGAGCCCCTGGAAGAGTGTCCCATCTGTGACAGGCACTCCCTAAAGATTTAATTATAGATTATAAATGAAGGGCTGAGACCCAGACAGGGGGATGAGGCGAAGGCTGGTTAGATCCTCACTAAACGCACTTCTCTCTTCTTCTAGGACATCCTTAATTCTTGCCAGTGGAATGAGGGTGGACGTGAGGGACGCTGCTTCCAGGCCCGGCCCAGGAATATCCCATGTGGTGATGCTTCCTCTCTCCGCTCTTCTGCTGGGTGTGGATGAGAGGGTACCATGGAGGCCGTCGGGGGATGGATGGTGAAGGCCCTGGATGGATAAAGCCTAGGTCCCTGAATGACCCACAAGAGACTATGACCAGAGCTATAAATAAATCCTTATTATATTAAGAATTAAGTGTTCAATCACTGAAATTTTAGGGTTGTCTGTTACATCAACTAGCTTAGTCTGATGCCAAGGAATGAAGAGCAAGGTCCATTTCTGACCTTAGCAGAGATGGGAAAGCAGTGAGCAACTGGCAGGAGTGACCCCAGAGGGGGCTCCCGTGGCCAGATTAGCAGCAAGGCTGTTGACATTACACAGCAGCTTTCGGGATCTGTGAGATGTGGGAAAGAGAAGGTAGGGGAGAAACATGAAAGAATAAGAGGAAGCTGGAAGGAGAGACACGCGCAGATAAGAACAAGGAGCAAGATGTATTCTGTGGCTTATGTTCATTTGTAATCATAGCCCGGAGCAATCGGGCATCCTGCAGTCACCCTTACCTCTGCTGCCTCAGTCGTCATGGAGGAAAACTTTTAATAGCAAAGGCCACCGTGACAGACAGTGACTCCAAAAGCAAGAAACTATGCTTTATGGCACTGGGATGTCTCAAAAGCTTCCTAGGTGATTCTAATATGTTACCAGAGTTGGGTACCACTGCTGGAGAGTGAACTTGAAATATAAAGAAGAACGTAGATGCTCTGTAGCTACTGAGAAAGCGTGACCATCCTAGGAGGATGCCCCGTTCTCCACTTGTGTTGGCCAACAGGGCAGCAGCCCACCTACATGGCTTTTACCTTTACTTTTCCTCACTCTCCTCTAGTCCTTCCAAATGTTTTCTGGTTTAATCCAGGTGCACACAATTCCCAGATTCCTTGAATCATTTTCTATGCCTTTGTTTATTTAAAAAAAACCCAAAAAACAGAAAAACCCCACCAAACTATAGTTCCTTTAAATCTTGCTCCAGTTTTGTCCCTCTTCTACTCCTGTAGCCTCTCCACCACACTAACCAGCTGGTGAGCCCTCACAGCCATCAGACGTACGACAGAGCTGTTGGAGAGACAGAATGACTGCTGGCGTTGTTCACAGTACTCCGTGAAATAAAATACGGTGGCAACCACGAAGCTGCCACTATTTATAGGGTGCTTCCTACATGCCAGGAACGGTGACAACTGTTGTCTATTTCATAGTCACTTTCAGATGTTATCGTGATCATTTAATCCTCAAACATCTCCATGAGTTAGATACTGTTATCATCTCCATTTTATAGATGAGGAAACTGAGCCGAAGAGGGCTGAGTAAAATTGCCCAAAGTCATGTCATGCAACTGGGTGACAGAGCTGGGATGAAACCCCAAGTCCATATGACCCTGGAGCCAGTCACCGTAACCACTACCAGAGGCCGTGGTCAGTCGGTCTCTTCCACTGGACAGACGGGGAGCATGCCCTGTGCTAGCTGTCTCCTCAATCTCTTTTGCCTGTCTTGACAGGCAGATGCTGAGCGAATAAATGAATCAATGAATCATCCTGGTTATACCTTTCATGGGATTAGGGAATGCATGATCGTGATCTTAATCAAGGCATGTGAAGGAAGATACGATATTAGTCAAAACTGCAGCTTCTTAATTTTAAAAAAAAAGGACTAATAATATACAAAATGCCTCCTTTAAAGAAAAAAATGGCTGGATTCTAATTTATTTAATAGTTTAAATAAACATCTCCTTAATGGGCAATAAGCACCAAAGGACAGCCACATGTATGTAGATGGGTTTCCTGGCATTGTCACGATATCGAATAGTCCAGCTTCTCTATATATGTTTGTTTTTGCTCTACATGCCTGTTCATTGGGACAGAAAGCAGGGCCCATTTACTTGTAGGAAAGAAGAATGGAAAATCTACAGAGCGCTGGCTACACGATCAGCACTGTGTACAACTTCCCTCATCAACCCCCAGAGCACCCCACGAGGAAGCTCAATCACCCAGTATCTCAGGAAAAGCCTCCAGGAGGTTAAAGCCACACCGTCAGCAAGTAGTGGGATGAGGTTATGAACCCAGGTGTCTCAGACTGCAAAGCACAGATCCTTTCTTTATACAGGACATTTTTCTAAAATGAGTGGTTCAGGCTGCCCTGAACTTAACACTTACGACTTCTAAAGAAGAAAAAATACCCTGACCTCTGGCCTTAAACATCTTCAGACAATAGTAACAAGAATAAATGTTATCACACCACACATATTTTTTCAAAAGGACCTAGGAATGAACAAGTAAATGGGAACAGTATTGTGATGTAGTTAAAACTTGAAGGGGAAAAGGGGCACTGGGATATTGGAAGAAAACAAATTCATTCTTTTCATTATGGAAAAATACTTTGTTTCTTTCTTCAGATAGAAACGGGGGCACGTAAGTTAAGGATACTGTAGAAAGGATGATGGGCTGTAAGGAATTTATGACACTCGCCCAGTGTGAGACACAAACCACGTGGTACCCAAATCAAGAACCACCGTATAAGGAGATGCGAGGCTAAGAGATGTATATAAATGCACATCTACAAGTGATCACTGATGAACTACCTCCATCACGTGGGCTAATAAAATGCAGGAGCTGGCAACAGCAAATCGAAAAACTGAAAGGGAGACCCCCTGGCACATCCTCCTCAGCAGTCCCGACGGCTTTTCTGCCGCTGGAGATGAGCTCTGGGTTTCGTTCTGAGAGCGGGTGGACGGTGGAGGGGATGTACTTGTCTTTTGGTCGGGACCAAATGAGTTTTAAACGCAGCTTTGTGGCTCCTGTTTAAACAGCTGTTTATTCTCTCCCCCAGAAATTATCTAATGTGCTTTTGGAGGCAGCCGCTTGGACGCTGCTTGTCTAATAGACTTGGGGAATAACCCGAAACCCTGCCTGCAAGAGACCAACAAGCGGAGACCAGCGGAAATTTATAGCGTAACCCAAGCTTATGGAAGCATAAATGGCGAGGGTTTTCTTTTATAGAGTCAGAGCCTCACGTTCAATTCCAGGGTCAAGAACATGAAACACGGGCAGGCTTCCTAGGACAAATACGTGGGTCTGAAATCCTGAACATCTGGCTCTGTTTTTCAAAGACACATTATGATATAAGATCCTGAGGTAGAGCAACGGGTTCCTGAGGACTTTTCCAGAACAATGGTGTCATTTTTAAAAAAGGAAAGAAAAGATGGTAAATTTTGAAACATACAGGGAGGTAGGTGTAAGTGCTTTTTTTTGTTCTGTGTTGTTTTGCTTTTAAACAGATATGGCCACTGGCAAGCAAAATTTCTTGGGAGAAAAAAGAAAATAATTTAGAAAGAGCTATATACCTGTCATGCTCAGATTATTATGAAGAGTCTCTGTGTCTCACACGTGCACATAATCTTCAAGTCTATCAGACAAATCACACTGGGCCTGAAGTCTTACTGGTGGGGTCTAGAAGGAACACATCAATTCTCAAATACTAACAATTTTAAATTAGGACAAGAAGGAATGTTGTTAGTAAGACAGAGAACAAGAGGGAGGCATTTTCAACTTGCAGAATAACAATACGATTAAATTGAGATCGTTGTTTCCTGAACCCAGTCGGTTTATAAAATGTACAGTAATGCTTTTATATGTAAATTATCTAAACTCAAAAAACCTTTCTCTGTAAATTGAATTGAGACAGGCTTAGAGTAGAACACTTTGGTGAAAACATGCTTAAAATGAATAAAACAGTAAAGCGAAACAAATATTTTGCAGAAGAATACTGCAAATAAATGCTAGGTTTTTCTTTCCTTTTTTGTTGTTGTTTATTTGTTTTGTTTTTGATTGATGCCTGTTATGCCCAGAGAAACAGATAAAACTCTCACCTACAGATTCATTTTTCACTTGCACCTGTTTAAAGTCAAGTGATATTTTCCATTAGTTAAATTACAAACACATTTCAGATGAGGTAAGTATATATAGAAATATTATGAGCCAGCCTAAGATAGGACAGACTAACTTATCTGAATAAAGATGCCTGTTTCAAAATGCTCTTGCAATGTGCCCAGGGGTCTCTTTCCTTTTTAAAAAATCCTCCCACACCCCGCCTGCCTTTCCTTATTTAACAACACGTGTGTCTCCCGTTTACCAGCATTTCATCTTGGCGCTCCCTTCCTTGGATGGCTGCTGTAACATCTGTAGGCTTTTTCACTGCACATGCGACAATATCCCCAACGAGCCCACGTACACTTTTAAGGCAAGCTTGGTATCTTTTGATTTTCCTTCTGTCCTTGAACTGACACCACCTAATAGATTTAGCAAGCAGTGGTCTCACAAGAATGAATGAGCAGGGAAAGTTAAGCACACTAGCAGTGGGGAGTCTCCCCAGAATAACCCATCGGACATGATCACTGGCGCTGTGTCGATGGCTAGGTGCCAGGCACCGCGCTTAACCCAGTGAGTGCACTGACTGCTGCTGTGATGATGTGATAGACCAGACAATGAGCTTTGAGGGGAAAGGGATTACCCACAACCAAACAGATGATATGTGACGGGGCTTGGATTTGAAACCAGGTGTGTGACAGACAGGGAGGACCACAATCTTAACCAATCCCCTGAGTTCTGTTGGACAGGAATTCTGCTCAACCATTTACGCCCTCAACACTACTGCTTTCTACAGTGCCTGAGACCTTACACATTTTTAAAAAAATGAATGAATGACGTTTCAGTTCCATGTATTTCGAAGGAACCCCAGTTGCTATTTTCCCCAGATCTTGGACTGGTACCCCCCCCATCCCATCTCCCTCTCCTCAGCTCTATCCATCCCTTTATTCATTTCTCCCCCGTATGAATCAGCAGAACATTCCTGGCGTGTATTAGGGGCTCCATAAATATTTGTCACCTAAAATAAACACTTCCTTTTCAAAAACTTTCCTTAGAAAAACTGGGAGTTTCTTAAGCTATATATTTTTCCCATCAAGATTATGGAGAGGGACACAGAACTTATCAAGGTAGTCATTCATTAATATTTGTGGCAAGTATTCAAACATGATGCTTTCCATTCAAGTCTGGAAAACAGGTGGAAACTTCATACCTAGTTATAAAGTTTGACTCCAATTGTAAAGTTAACCAAAAAAAGCATCAAATTTATTGAACTCCAAACACTGTAAAAACTCAGGGATAACTCCTGAGCCAGTCTCTCTCTCTCTCTCTCTTTTTTTTTTTTTTTTTGGAACCACAATAATTCTTTTATGATGGTATCCAGTGAGAATCCCTCATGGAATTTTCTCTTAACATGGAAATGCATATGGCCTCTGTGGTATGACAGCTGCGTAACTACATTATTGTTTACAAATGTGCAAAATAAGTACCCAAACCAATAAAAAATAATAACTTGGGCATCCATAAAGAAGAGATACTATAAACACGCAATGGCCCATACTTTCTCTACAAATAACTGTTGAAGCAAAAATACAACCAGCAAAACCCCTTATTTCAAATCCCTTCCCATAAAGCAAATAGGGTTGGCAGTCTGGCAGCTAATACCACTGTGCTTTCCCAAGTAAAAATGCTTTCTTATTAACATTTATCATTTAGGTGCCATTAAAGTAATGGCAGTCAAAGTGGATCCATTTACAATAAGCCACTTGGTGCTGAGGCTACTCTGTTTTGAACGGGTTTCAAACCAGCACACAGCTTCCCCACATCACCAAAGAGGTGGGAAGGACAGAGAGACAAACATAAAGAGATGGCGGGAAGGAAGGAGAGGAACAATATGGAACCTTCCAAATATGCTGACAACTACCATCCACCGCAATCCTCCACCAGATCCACCAGAGACCAAGCCGGAGGAATCCTGCATTTGAGTCTCCAAAGCAGCAATGAAGTCTTGCCCTTCCGGGCTTCTGCCTGGAATACTCCTCTCCCCTCCCGCTCCACCTCCTCAGTACGTCTAGGGAAGCTCCTATTCACTCATCAAAACCCAACTCAACTCTCTCCTCCTCCAGGAAACCTTCCTTGCCCAACATCAGAGAGAGCATATCACAGCAGTACCTCTGAACCCACTATCAATTTAAGCACTAAATGCACAGCTGCTGACCACCTCCCAAGAGCCAAGCACGGTTCAAGAGGCACTAGAGATACAGCGGTGACCCAGATGGACAAGAAACTCAACTCTCTGTAAACATGTCCACACATACATAATATAACAGCAGGTAGGATTACATTAGCACATTATTTCAACTGTATTCTGTTGGGTTCTACACTTACTGCAATTACGATGCTGTCTCCCACGGCAGACTACGAACTCACTCATTGTATCTCTGTATTCACATGGTTTCTCAGTTCAGCCGTGTCTGTGGAGTTGATTTACATTAAAATTTTAAAACCACATTAACTATTACTACAGCTGGCCTGGGGAGAGAGACTAAATTTATACTAAACACCTGTGCCCTCGAGGAGCTTAGAGCCAATGCCCAGGCAACTTGTATAATGATCATAATATGAACAAAAACGCTTACCCTTTTATACTTTTCAGGGCAAACGTCACTTCCTGTCATCTTCACAACAACTGTAAGAGTTGTTATTAGCCCCATTTTACAGCTGAGGACACCAAGACATTTCCCTATCCCCTGATTTTGGTAAAAGGGGCAGGACAGACCTCTTCCGAAATGAACACAAGAGAAGCCTCATGAAGCTGGCGAGGTCAGGTAAAGGAAACCTGGTTAAAGAAACGGGGACACACAAGAAGGGTGATGGGTTATCGGGAGGGTAAACTGAGGCTACCGACTAAAAAGACCCTGGGCCATGGTTATCCAGCAGTTTGATAAGGAACACTCTTCCTCAGGACCCACACTCTAAGGAAACCTCCCGAGAGGGGGTCCCACGGGATTCTATCTCATGTCACAAGAAGAGCAGCACAGGGATCTGAGGGGGGGGGGCCTCACCTAAAATGGGGGGTGTAGGTGGGACGACGGGGGGCGCAGGTGGGACGAGGTGGGTGCAGGTGGGACGACGGGGGGCGCAGGTGGGACGAGGGACTAACTCCAGTCTTGGAGGGAAGGCGGGAGTTAGCAGCTGTATTAGTTCCTAGAGCTGCTGTCACAAAGCACCACAAGTGGGCTTAGAACAGCAGAAATTAACTGTTGTGCAGGAGTAGAGGCAAAAGTCTGAAGTCCAGGTGTCAGCAGAGCCATTCTCCCTGCAAATCCTCTCGAGGAGGATCCTTCCTTGCCTCTTCCAGCTTCTGGTGGTCCCAGATGTTCCTCGGCTTGTGGCAGCGTTAATTCCTACCTCTGCCTCTTTCTTCAAATGATGTTCCCTCTGTACCTCTTCACATGGCCTTCTTTCTCTGTGTGTGTCTGCCTCTGTGTTTAAATTTCCCCTTTACATAAAGAAACTAGTCATACTGGATCAGGGCTCGCCCTAATGACTGCATTTGAACTTGACCACCTCTGTCAAGATCGTACTTCCAAATAAGGTTACATTCTGAGTTACTGGAGGTTAGGACTTCAACATATCCTTTTGATCCTTTGTGGGGGACATGGCAGCAGGGCAGTGGGGGCCAAATGACACAGTTAGGAAAGAGCGTCTGGTCCCTGAGCGGATGCTTTGGTCAGCAGCCCAGCAGCCCTAGCCCCTGCAGACTCCTGCTTGCTGTCCCAGCAGCGCAGGTGGCCACGTGACACAGTCCCTGCCCGTCAGACACATGCAGAAGTCCACTGAGGGCTTTTCCTGATAAAAGGGTTAGAGCCAGCTGGTCCCGTTCCTTTCTCCTCCTTCCTACCCTTAAGGTGATGTCTAGGGTTGAGCGGGCCAGCCAAGACCCCAGGGGGATGACCTGGAGAATCACACGGCTGGTGACCCACAACTCTGACAAGTGTCGAGCTGCCTCGCCAGGTGACCCAACGCCAGCGACCACCGCCCTCTGGGCTTCTTACGAAGCCAGAAAAGAAGAGGCCCTGATTGTTTGACCTAATTTGACTTACGTTTCCTCTAACTTGCAGCCGAACTCATTCCTCATTGATAAACCTTCTAATTGGTCACTGTGTTTCCAATCCTCATCCAGCACCATCCATTCTCTACCCAGCAGCCAGGACATTGGCATGAGTCCTATCATGCCAATGTGACAATTTCATATGTCACATCTCATGTCAAACACATGTCATATCTTATATATCAAACATAGATCATATATGATGTCACATCTTATATGATATCAAACGTACAGTGTATCATATATCACAAATCACATACCAGTCTCTCTCTAGCTCGAAACTAGCCAGTGGCTCCTTATTCCAACTAGAGTAAAATCTCAAGCCCTCACCATGGTTTGCAAGGCTCTGTGAGATGTGGCCCTGGCCTGCCTCTCAGCCTTCACCTTGAATTCCCGCTTCATTTACTCTGTTCTAATTCCACTGCACCTCTTCAGTGCCTAAAACATGCCAAGTTCTGTTCCTTCTCACCAAGCTCCAGTGGTGTTGACTGTTTCCCCTGCTTGGAACACTCAGCCACTGCATCTCTGAGCAGCTAGCTCCTCATCATTCTTAGTGTTAGAAGGATACTAGGGCTTCCCTGGTGGTGCAGTGGTTGAGAGTCTGCCTGCCAATGCAGGGGACACGGGTTCGAGCCCTGGTCTGGGAGGATCCCACATGCCGCGGAGCAACTAAGCCCGTGAGCCACAACGACTGAGCCTGCGCGTCTGGAGCCTGTGCTCCTCAACAGGAGAGGCCGCGACAGTGAGAGGCCCGCGCACCGCAATGAGGAGTGGCCCCCGCTCGCCGCAACTAGAGAAAGCCCGCACACAGAAACGAAGACCCAAGAACAGTCAAAAATAAATAAATAAATAAATAAATATTTTTTAAAAAGAAGGATGCTAGAACAGTGCCCTTGCACAGGCAGGTCGAATGAAGGAGAGAAAACCGAACGTTCCTTGAGCACAATCGTGTGAGATGACCACATTCTAGACAGAGACACCACGCGAGAGCTTTGGGTTCACCCAATCCCCTAAGGTCATCATTTTGTCTTCTGTTTCCCACTTCCCTTCCCATCCCACCAAACACAGTCTCATGGAAATAAAACAGGAACATGGGCAGCACATGTGTAGGCATGCAGCCCTCCCAGTTGGAGGGAGAGCCAGGACCACAGCTAGGTTCCTTGTCCCCTCAATCCCAGGCCTTAGGGCTGTCTTTCTTTCACACTACCACATATGCAGATCAGTACCCGGGTATTAGTCTGCCAGGGCTGCCATGACAAAATACCCACAATGGGTGGCTTAAACAACACAAATTTATCTTCTCACAGTGCTGGAGGCTAGATGTTGGCAGTTTGGTTTCTTCTGAGGCCTCTCTCCTTGGCTTGCAGACGGCCACCTTCTCTCCGTGTCCTCACGTGGTCTCCCCTCTGTGCGTGCCCCCCTGGTTCCCCTGTGTGCCTCCAAATTTCCTCTTCTTATAAGGACACCAGTCAGATTAGATTAGGTTCCTCCCTAATAGCCTCATTTTAACCTAATCACTTCTTTGAACGCCCTATCTTCAAACACAGTCATAATCTGAGGCCCTGGGGCAGAGGGCTTCAACATATGAATTTGGGGGAACACAATTCAACCCATAATAGGAGCATAGATAATAATAACCTCAAAAGGACAGAACTCTGCTGGTCTGGTTACCAGAAATGGTCTGTCTATTCCGGCTCACACTATGCCCTGTCCAGAAGCTCTGGAATCTGATACTGGCTATTTCTGTCATTTCCTGGCAGTCGGTCTCCTGAGACCTCTAGATAATATTTCATTATGGAAATTTTCAAGCATAGCCCAAAATAGAGAAATTAGTTAAATAAATCCATAGTTGACCGAGAATTATCAACATTAATCAACCTTGATTTGTTTACCCTAGCCTCCAGATCCTTTTCAAGCAAATCCCAGGCATCACATCATCTCAACTGCAAATGTCCCAGTATATATCTACAATACAAAATGAGTTTTATTTAAGATAGTATCCTACGCCACAAATTAACAATACTTGCTTAATACCATCTAGTACCTAGTCCATATTCAGGTTTCCCTGATTGTCTCAGAAGAATGTCTTTGATAGTAGGTTCATTTAAATCCAAATGAAAACAAGCTTCACATGTTACACTTGGAGGCTATGTCTCTTTCGTGCCTCTAATCCATGTAACAGTTTGAAGTCAAGTGCATGTTGGCTCCGCACTCCGAGCACTTCCTCACTTAAGATGTCAAAATGGAGCATCCATCATCTAAGGTACAAGAACCCAAGGGCTCGGGTCCCCCATGACTGGGAGGGTGTTGTCTTCTACACCGACCTAGCATAGATCAACGAATGATTTCACCTCGGGGGCGGGGTGCAGCTCCTGAAAGAGACGCTCTTTCCCTTTCCAAGGGAGCTTTGTTCTGAATTTGGATTAATTTAAATGGCGCGTGCACAGAGGGAATTTGTAAGATGTGGTTACGGAGTAATCGTGACCGATACTCATGCGACGCGTGCGTTTATAAGTGGGAGTGTGTGCCCAGGAGGGCTTTGAGGGGGCTCCTGTGTGCCCCCTCTTTAACGTTGATCAATACAGTCATTCACTAACAAGGGAATTGGGGTGCACATTTATCTTCAAACTGTGTTGGGTCCCCTTATGGAAGGTTCTTTCATTTGGTCTGTTCGTCGCAAATACATTTATCAGGCGATGTTATTACATAGGGAGAGGAACTATAAAAACACATTTTCAAGCGTTAAGGTTTACCATTCCGTCATCTGTTCACACTTTAATCACCGAGATCTTTGGGGCTGGTCTTTCAAACTGTTATTCCTGAACAGCTGTATGCTCTAAAATTGATAGTCTTCTTAGTTGATGGATCCACAAAAAAAATTGTTAAATATTCAACAAAACTCCGAATGGCTGCAGCCACCTAGTCTTAAAATTTCCCTCCAAAGCATATATAACAGCTTGATATGAGCATCTCATTCCTGTTTATTGAAGCAATTATTCAGTCGTTGTTACTGAATAAGCCCCAGAAACGGTACATCTCCTCAAAAGGAATAGTGATATATTTTTAAATGCATATTACTCCCTATCACTTTGAACATTACAATCTACATGAAAGAGTGGAGGATTCATGATATATTTGTTTCTCAATCACACAAAGGCCAGACTAGCAAGAACAGCGCCAGACACGTAGAATCTCTCCCTCATTTAGCCAGCTGGCTTTAAAGAAATTCGTATGAAATATTCACCTGTCGTGACTTGTCCCCTTCACTTTCTAAAATCCCTGTTGAGTGGTCATTAGGTCCTAACATCCGGCCTTGACAAACAGATAAGTTACTCGTGGTCCAGATGTCAGTAAATGTACGAGCAGAAAATAAGATTGTGCAGAGAGATGCGAAACACACACACACCCTCAGGTCCCTTAACTTTAACAGTGTCAAGAGACCAGGTGAGCCCTGGCACATACCAGGTGTGAGCAACACGGCAAAGCGGTGCTGCAAAGGCTTGGTGGGGTGGGTGTGCACGGGGGCGGGGAGGGGGCAATGCAGAGGCAGAAGCGGCCCCCCCATTTCTTGAATGCACTGCTTCCGTAAGCAAGTCTCTGGGCAGTTAACTGTCTATTCGATTTGGTGCCTCTCTACGCCATTTGGGAAACGAGTCCCCAACCGCCTCAAATGCACAGGCCATTGGGTGATCGGGGGAACAATTAGATGTGGGTAAAAGAAACCTGTACTCAGGGTTCCAGGTGGGAAAGACGAGCAGGTCAACCCAGGGGACGTCCATGCAGGAAAGTCACTGCCAGAGAAAGAGAACGCAGGAAGTGACATAAAATAAACCACAAGTCCCGGCCCTGGCTGGTAAGACAGCAAACTGGCTCTTTGGAACGAGAGGCCTGACACAAAGCAAATTCAAACTCCACATGAACCAACAAGTGCCGAATGACATGGCAGTCCGTTTTTATGGCGTGTTGAGAGGCCCAAAACATGAGGGACACGGCGGCACGTTGACCCGAGAAGCTCTTGGAAGAGCTGCACAGACAGCCGAGTGGTTCAGAAGATGCTGTGATGAAGAAAAGACGTACACGGTCTTCATCAGATGAGGGGGGCCACGTCAGAGACGAACCGAATTCACCTGTAATATCCAGAGCTCGGGAAGAAGGACTCCGACGGGGCCCGATTACTTCCCTGAACCACAGGGGCCGGGAACCTGCAGGCTTCCCTTCAGCCAAGCACCAGCCAACACACTTCTCTCTGTGATCGCTGCCTAGCTTAAATGAGTTAATCTCATTTTCCAGATGAATTGTGATTTTTGTCTCCCACAGGCTGTGATTACAGGATAAAAGTATGGTGTTAACTGGAGGGCTGGGGGGCGGCAGGGGGCGCTCTTCAGGGCCACATTCCACGCACACGGAACCGGAACCGGCCGGTTTTCATCCTCCCATTCCCCGCCCCCCTTTCTATTTTTAATGGAGTTAGAAGAACGCAAAGAATCTAATCGTAGGGAACTCTGAAATGACACGCACGGCGATAAACCTTTCGGATGAATTATGTCACCTCGTAAGAGGTCAGAGGCCCAATTTATCTTCGTGTTTGGAAACACAGTTTATGGCCCTGACAAAATTTAAAACACATCTAGGGCAAAATAAATGTGTAAACGGCACTGCGTTTTCAACTCTCTCCCCCCGTTATTTTTGAATTGCTCCTGAAACATCAGTCAGCAAACAGGTATGTGCAGAGAACCTGTTACATGGAAAGCATATTCTGCTAGGTGCTGTGAAGAAAAAAAAAATTTCAAGCCAACACCTAGGTTCTCCCTGCAAGGCGCTTTATACCTCTAGGTGACTATGCACATCATTTTTCTTCTTAAATTAAAAAACATTTTTTGGAGTGTAGATGCCCATAATGAACGCCCTTGGAGGCACAGACCCTGGTTCTAATCCCAGTTTTCACCTTTATTAACTAAGAGGTGTTGAGCAAGCTGCTTACCCTCTCTGAACCCGTGTTTTCCGTCGGGGAAGGGGTACCCAACTTTCAAGGTGGCTGCAAGGAGATGTAACACAGTATGTGTAGCTTTTAGCAGGTGACAAGTATTTCATGAGGCGTAACTTTGAAAATAATAATGATTTCCCAGGGTACTTACAGAATCACAGAATGATATCCAGACCATGTGGTAGAGGGGGGTGGAAACAAAAAGATGCCGTAAGTAGGGGCCTGATTGAACAGATAAAAGTACAGGATGACCAGTTAAATTCTAACTTCAGAGAGACAACACATTATTTCTTAGTCTAAGTATATCCCACACTATATTTTTAAAGTATTGATGTGTCCCAAACATTGCACAGCCTACACTTATACTAAGAAATTATCTGCTGTTTATTTGAAATTCAAATTTAACTGGGTGTCTTATATTTTATCTGGCAATGCTAGGTATAGGATTTGAGTCTTCCTAGCTATGAAACTCAGGGACAGATATCGTAACTCCCGAGGCTCAGTTTCCTCATCTATGGAACAAGGCTAACCGTAAAAATAACACCTGCCCCATTCACATGGCTGTGGTCAGAGTCCGGTTGTGTACGTGAGCGTGTTTTGTAAACTGTAAAGTTTTCAATGTTTGCATTTTAATAAACAAGGTGTGATTTATGTTTATGATCAAATATGAGTGAATTCAGTTTTTAATAAAAACCTGCCATCTGTGACTGCAAAGTATATGCCACTAGGCAGTAAGCTTCCCGAGGATACAAATCTATCTAACTCATTTCTATATCCACAGCATCTAAACCATGCTCAACACTCAATCAAGGTTATTTAGTGAATATATAGATGAATGCCTATACCTAGAAGGTCATATTCTTTAATCAAGATATACTACCACCACCTGGTGGCAAAGTACCAGAATTGCAGGAATAGGGGTTTGGTTTTGTTCTTATTTTTAATAAGTATGCACAAAAGCAGTCCTCTCTGATGGTGTACGTGGCATTCCACAGAGTCACCAAATACAAAGAACTAGAGGAAGTAAAAAAGCAAATAAATATTAAACTGTTTTGTTCTGATAATCCCAAACAACATCAGCTTTTCCCAGTCCTTTCCTGTTATTTTAAATATTAGTTTCATGAAATCCTCCCTGATTTTTTAGGCTGCACAACTTCAGGCTAAGAGCAGAGCTGGGTTCTCACATTAGCTTAGCGAGCGTGTAAGGGGGAAGGGGTGCTTGACTGACAACTGACACACTGATGACAGAACAAAGGCAGAGCTTCCACTCAGCGCACTGCTCATTTTTACAGCCACATTTGCCTGTCCTTGTTTTCCTATTCTCTCACAAGAAGACCCTTTGACTCTTTCTGCTTTGTTTTGTTTTACGTTTCACACAGGCCATGTTGTCAGCTAAGTCTGGAAGCTACAATGAATATAAAGTGCTGGGCAGGACAACGTTTGATAAATGTAAACAATATGCAGAGAGAAAACCTCTCAGATGAAAAATCCACATACATTTTTAACGGCCCTCAGACTGAATGCAAATGGCTTTGGAAAATCTAAGTGGTTGGCTTTTTAATATCAAAGAAAATCACAGCCTTTTCTCTAGCACTAAAAACACCGCTGCACTAAAAAGGAATCAGTAACCAAATCTTCAGCACGCAAAAGTCACTGCCGCTGCCCTAACCTGAGAAGCAATGTTGCCCTTCTAGAAACGTCAAATGGGGCCTAGGGTGAGCAAACTGGGAATGCTGCTATTTTTTAAGGCCCCCTCTTACAAAAATAAAATAAAATAAAAGAGTTGGCCCGGCTCACAAATGAAGCCACGTGATGTCAATGCTTGGAAACTGCTGGGTCTCAGTTGTTTTCCAAGTCACCGCACTGGCAGTCTTGCCTGAAAGAAAGGAGTCAATAGGGAGAAAATAAATAGAGCATTTCCAGAACTCACTCAGCAGCTTGGAAAACTGTCTGCTTACCATTACACAGTTTTAACATGTCATAATCATTTTCACAGTTAAGACACCCTTCCTGCAGTTTAGACCAAGAATGCATGACTAATTTTAACCACTTGTGCAAATCTCCTAATGGAAATTTCAAACAGCTTTTATGGATTAGAGTTTCGTAAACTGTATGGAGAGAGCCCAGCAGATACCAAGCCGGAATCCTCCTCATGTTGACCTGTCGATACCTAACGAGTTCCTGGGTAACACTGGGCGATCACACGGTCCTCACACGAACTGTATTTCTTCTCGGCACCGCATCTATTGTACATTCACCGTATAAGAAGTAGAACCAAGTCTCATGACAATGCAGACAAATGAGAAGGGAAGGTAGGTGGTGTGTTACCATCTCAAGCCTCACCAGAAACTTTTGGTGATGAGCAAACTCTAGAGGTCACCCCACCTGTGGTCTCACTAAGCTCAAATCACACAGTGTTAAGGTGGGGAGCAGTGTTCCCATTTTACAGACCGAAACTGAGGCTCAGAGAGGTTGGATCACTGGGTAAGCGTAACACAGCTGCTAGCGGTTAAAAAAAAAGGAAAAAAAGTCCCAAACTGCCCCTTTCCACCATGACATGCTGAGTTGAACAGCATCTAGAGATCTGAAACACACGGCTGGGCAACTGGAGAAGCAAGTTCCCTTGGAGATGGATGATTGCGATGGTTGTACAACAACATGAATGTACTTAACGCCACTGAATTGGACACTTAAAAATGGTTAAAATGGGGGCAGGACAGGAATAAAGACGCAGACGTAGAGAATGGACTTGAGGACACGGGGAGGGGGAAGGGTAAGCAGGGACAAAGTGAGAGAGTGGCATGAACATATATACACTGCCAAATGTAAAACAGATAGCTAGTGGGAAGCAGCCGCATGGCACAGGGAGATCAGCTCGGTGCTTTGTGACCACCTAGAGGGGTGGGATAGGGAGGGTGGGAGGGAGACACAAGAGGGAGGGGATATGGGGATATATGTATACATATAGTTGATTCACTTTGTTATACAGCAGAAACTAACACACCATTGTAAAGCAATTATACTCCAATAAAGATGTTAAAAAAAAAAGGCATTTTCCAAGTGAGTTGAAAATCATACTGTTATTCAAATATTCACTAAATATGTATTGAGTTCATACTAAAAAAAATGGTTAAAATGGTAAATTTTATGGTATATAAATTTGACCACAAGTGGTAAAAAAAGAAGAATTAAGTTCAAAAACTGCTTTTCACTGAGATTGAGAAGAGGAAGATGGTGGTCAGCATATGTCTGAAGAATACTCTGTTTTACCTGCTGTGCTAGAAATTCAGAGCGTTAAAAAAAAAAAAAAAATTAAGGAAAAAAATCCTCCCTTTTAGGAAATCAAGATCAGTGGGATAGTCGGAAACACATCTAGGTTTCTTTTTTTTCTCTGTCCCCAGATTCAAGCATCTGGAGTTTCTGGGGTTTTCTAATCACCTTTATGGTGACCCCAACCCCTCCACTATTAGCACTTTTCACAGAAGATGGGGGAGAAGCAGGGATTAGGCTCAGAGGCAAACAAGGTGAAGGGCTGCCCGAGTGCCTGAGTTACGATACACAGAGAGAAGGAGTAGGAAGAAAAAAAAATCAAAATTAATGTCCTCTCTCCCGGTTCTTGATTTTCCTCCTGGCTAAAGTCAAGGTCCTTCCAGCCCTCAGCTTAACCCCCCATCCTCAGGTGAGGCGTCCCTGATCCCACTAATCACCGCAGGGTCCCGTAAGTCCAGAAACTTGCCTTTGAGGCTGATTCCCTTTGGAAAGAGCAGAAAGGTCTCCTGTGCTGACGTAGGAGAGAAGCTCGGGGGCAGGTGTTTGCTCTGGAAGCCCAGGATTCCGGGGGTGGGGTGGGGCGGGGGGGCAGGAAAGGGGAAGCGCTGGCAGCCATCGGGCCGCAAGGACGCACACTCTGGTCCCTTTCTCCTGCAGTGAGCACGGCGGAATTAAAAGGGGGGTGGAGGGTACAGCTGCTCTCAGGCAGCACTCTCCGTGGCCCCAGAGCACACAGCTCGCCTCTACACATGCTCTGAAAAACGTGTCCAGGAAACACTGGACACCTCTTCGCTCTTCCCTTGCCATTCTCAAGTCATGTTCTGTTTCTCCGCCGTTGGCTTTCCACCTGGAGATGCAGTCATGCACCTGCTCCTCTGTCTACGAGCTCCTGGCTGTCAGGAGACCCTACGGGGCCATTTCTTCCTTTGCCTCTATTACTGGGGCTTTCCCCTCCCGCTCCCCACACCAGGAGTAGAGCCATCGCTGAGGGCAACTCAAGCTGCAACCCCAGCAGGCGGCTCACATCAGATGCCCTCTCGGAGTGAGGGCCCGAGCTGCCCAACCAGGTCCCAAGGAGCCCTAAACCTAACTCTCTCGTTTACGACGTAGTTCAGACACGTCACCTTTGTGTGTTTTCTTCAAGCCCTTCTCCTCCTCTTGGTTCCCAAATCCCCCACATAGAAAAGAAGGAAAGAACAAGGGAGGTGGGTGGAGGGATGGGAGTGGGTGGAGGGCTGTGGAAAAGGGTGGGGAGAGGAGGTGGAGGGAAGCCGGCCTGGGTTCCAAGTCCCGGGCTGCCACCTGCTACACGGCCATGAGATCTGCAGTCTCCTCATCTGTCAAGTGGGGATGCTGTGGGAACATTAGGAAGAAGTAGGGTAACTAAATAACCAAAACAAACACCTATGCAGTGCTCATTACCTGCCAGGCCCTGTTAAAGTGCTTTCTGTAACATTGTACATTTCATTCTCACCATCACCCTGTGAAATAAGTACCATCATTATCCCTCCTTCAAAGATGAAGAGATTAGGCAGAGAGAGGTTGACTAACTTGGCCAAGGCCCCACAGCTATACCTGGCAGAGTCTGGATTCAACCCCAGGCAGCCTGGCCCCAGGCTGTGTCCATCACATGACACTGTACTTTCTACTACGGCACTCACTGAAGGCCCTTAATAAACACGGATTCCTTGCCCCCTGCCTTTTGAAATTCTTTTCACCACAGTCCTTTGGGTTGATTTTCAATAAGCTTCAATCCTCTTGGGTGTTGTACTCTTTCAGCTTTCTTCAATTAGCTGGAAATCATTCAATAAATATTCATTAAGCACCCGTTCTGTGCCAAGCACCATGCTAGCGATGGCCGCTTCTCCAAGACCTGGCCCTGGTGGCTTTGGCCAGCATGACTCTGAGGTGACTGCAGCCAGGCCCACTGCAGGTCCATAAATGCCGGAAGAAGTACTACACAGAAGCACAGTAGGGTGGCAGAGCAAGAGGCGGTCCTGCAGGACAGAAGGGAGACCCCTGTGTGCCAGCACGGCCCCTCCCCCAGGCTCATGGTTTCCTTGGTCCTCGGACCTAGTTTCTTTGTGCAGCCTGCGCTGACTGTGAACTTGGGCACACCTCTGTAAGTGTCCTCGGTCCACCTACTAGTGCCTGTCACAAAGGTAACCCTAGGACAGTGTTTCTCAATGGGGGCGTTGCCGGCACCCTGAGGAAGGGCATGTCTCTGTCCTATGGGAAAGGCCACACCTGGCAGAGCGCTCAGCGTCCTGCTCCCTAGGCACCTACCCTCCCTGAGGCAGACGGCGCCCTGGCTCCCTGGTAATAACAAGTGCCCAAAGTGCGAGGAGGGAACAGCGCCACGCTCAGCTAAGAGCCACTGTCTTAGAAGATGTGACTGCAAGTCAGATGACCCCGTGTGCGATGCCCCGATATTATTTTCTGGTCTGGAGAGACAGAACATAGATAGGGGAACAGGGTACAGAATTCCATCAGGTTCAAAGGTGATTTAGAGCTGGCCAGAAGATAATTGCAGAGAAGAGCCCGAAGAAATGCAAGCCTCAATTAAGCGAGGTGCCACCTGGTGGAGGGTGCGGGTGTCAGTAATCAGAGAAAACAAGTGATCTGTCCTCTTTAAGAAATGGAATCAATGATAATTGTTGCATCTATAAAAAGGCGGTGGTCCTGGAAGCACTGGTGACCATGAGAAATGAGTTCACATGTCGTCCAGGAGCCTCACTGGCTGTAAAGAAACCTCAGAATGATGAGAAGCAGACCTAAATTTACATGGCAGGTAACCCCCACACTGCTTGGTATGACATCACTGTTTCCTTAGTGCACAGACATCATTTAACCACAGGAAGACTTACATAAAAGGATGAATGCCGTCTTCACAACCACCCTATGAGATAAGTACTATCATAATTCCCTTTTAAAGGTGAGCAGTATAAGCACAGAGAGGTCAAGTTACTTGTCCAAGGCCACACAGCAACATATGGCCACATAGCAACTAACTCCAAACCCAGGCAGCCAGCATTTGAATTAAACCTAAAAATATCATGCTTTTATGTGAGAATTAAACCTAAAAATATTGAGATAATCAAAATGAGAACAATAATGCTACTGTGTTGGCACAGCTTCACACACGTGGTACCTTATGAACCTGTAATATTTGAGTTGGGCCTTCGGGAGCAGGGTTGGCAAACTATGGCCCCTGGGCCAAATCTGGCCCACCACTTGTTTGTATAAATAAAGTTTTACTGGAACATAGCCAGGTCCACTCATTTATGTATTGTCTGGGGCTGCTTTCCTATAAAGGGTTAACTTGTTGTGACAGACACCATCTGAACTGCAAATTCAGAAATATTCACTATGTGGCCCTTTACAGAAAAAGTCTGCTCCCTCCTGCTCTAGAAGTATACATTAGCCTAATGGTTTCAATTTTAAATGCATAAGTAGTAATCACTACAGCACTGGGACTGTAGACAAAAATATCACTAAATTTATAAAAGTATCAGAACATTAAGTAAGCTTAAGGTTCACCATAATTGAAGTTTATTACATAAATATGCAAATTACTTACATTCTTGGGAAGTTTGTCAGTAAAAATACTTGAAAAGGAAATCAAAATATTACATTTGTAAATGCAGCTTCATGTTTTCAAGGTCTGTCCCTAAATGCATACATGAGCTGAAATATTATTCTACAGCTCCTCCAAAAATGACTGCTAAAATTTGTCAGGCTTGCAAGCAACATAATAAGAATTGTAAGTTGAACTTACAAGCCCAGAGAAGAGCTAGGATTTGGAATTTTGTCACGTGAATAAAAGAACTTTTCATTTTAAAAACCGAGGTAAACCTCTGGACGTTCTCTTTTGCTCACAAAGGCCACCCTAGAAGCTTTCAGAAAACCCCAGTAATAATGTGGATCTCGAATCTTCTACCCTCTGCTTGTCGGTGGGAAAGATAAGTCGAAGTATTCCAGAGCAAGCCTAAGTCTTAATTGGCACCAACGCCTGAATCCAGACCCAGTCTGCGTTGTTTGACCCAGTTCAAAAGGGTGTGAATCTCTTTGATAATGGGGGCTGAGCCAGGCCAAAGGATCCCACACAGCAGAAACACCAAGGAAAGATGCCAATGTGAGTTAATTTTTAAAAGATACATACATATACACGTACATATACGTATGTGTATATATATGTATATACACACACACAGTGATGACAATGGTTAACACCACTTTATATTATTTTATATGGCATTTATAATTCATCAAGCCCTTTCAAACGCACTATGTCTCCTGATCTAGTGAAATAACGTAGCCATTTGGGGGGCAATGTGAGCTTTAGAAGGAGGGTGCTCCGGAGTGATACCCGCCTACAAGCAGCACGGCCTTGGGCTAAACACCCAACTGCTTGGTTTTCTTGACAGTAAGCCCGGGGGAATAGTAATACCTACATCACGGGCAACTGTGAGGATCAAAACAGAGAGTGTGTGAAACGTGGCCTTAGCACCCTGCCTGGTACGCAGTAATGGTACCATGGTTCTTCCCTGCTGTCACCGTGACCAGCGTCATTCTAGAAAAACCCTGCGAGGTCAGAACGCCAGGCACTCCTATCCCCCTTGGGGAGGAAGATGCCAGGAGCCGAGAGTTTAAACGACTCGGCCGAAGGCCTGCATCCCCAGGCAGTGGCACCGTATTTCTGACTCCCAGGCCCCGTGTAGGTAATGTGTACTGTGTTCCCTGCCTGTCCTGCTGAGCGTCTCAGACTTGACCACCATCAGAATCAACCCACAGATTGCAGGCCCCACCCCCCCGGGAATTCTGACTCAGTAGATCTGCAGTGGGGTTCAAGAATTTGCATCTTTAACAAGTTTCCAAGTGACCGCAAGGCTGCTGGGTCCGGAGACCCCACTTTGGGAACCAGTGGTCTGACTCAGTACAGCCCCGTCAGGGAGTCACCGCTGCCCTCCCTCCCACAGTAAATCTGGTGCATACTCGTGGGCCACTGAAGTGTCTGTCACCTGCTCAATGCTTACTAGATGGCTTTAGTTGATTCTTTATTTTACTTTATTTTTGCCCTGGAGCCATTCAGTCTGGCTTGAGTCTCTCAGCCAACAACTCCGTCCCGATTTCTTTGATCCATGTGAGCACTGCCCCCTTGGATTTGGAATACGCTGTTTTCTTTCCAGCTGTGACCTTGGCAGCTCTCCACACAGACTGCCTTTCCAGCTCGGCTCTGCTGTCTCTGATCCAGCCCTGGAACCACCCCCCCTTAGCAGGCCACAGACTCACAGGTGGGACCTGCGTTCCACTCTCTGATGGAGCCGCCTAAACCCCGCCCCCGCGACCTACCTCTATCGTGAACGACAAGCGACCCTGCTCGCAAATGAGGGCATCAACGTGCCCCGCCATCAAAGCAACTACACACAGCCAGATACGGCAGGATGGACAAAAACTCATTCTCTGACTCTTTGATTTCCTGTTTCCTGCTTGTAAAATGAAGAAGAGACACAAAAGGGACAGGAGAGAATTAAAAAGGAATGGGGGGAGAAGTGGGCAGGGGGAGCTTTGCTCCCCAGAACTCAGAACATGTGAGGCTTGTGGATATAAATACTGTAATAATAGGAGTAGTAGTAATAATAATAAGTGGAGCTAGTACCAGCAGGGCTTTCATAGCTGAACAGTATTTTGACAACAAATGTTCGTATTTCATTTGAAATTTATGAAACCTTTGTGCCTGCAATCCCATGAGCAGCAACGTGGTAAATGAAAGTAGCAGGCAGTCCAGATTAATAATATTTTGCTTCGTGTTGGAAGGGCATTTGAAAGAAGAAGCTGGCTTTATCTGTCCCCCGTTTTAAGGTCCTGGTATTGGAACAGACTGAGGCTTCTAAAATTGGCTGGGAAATATTCGTAGACGTGTTATTAATTTATGGGAAACTGAAGGACCCACCTCAAGGTTTAAGTAGGCCATTTAGAAACAGCCAGGAGGAGGTGTGAGATTCCCCAGCAGCATGTGGTGACAAAAAAGCGTGGTGGGGTGACTCGGGGCTTAAATCAAAGGCGGGAAGACTACCCTCTGTAAGCTGTAAGAGTTGATATTCTAATAAAGCGTTCTTACAAGAAAAAGCAATCTGTTCACATATGAATTCTGCCATATGCTTCCATCTTCTCATGGTCTACAAGGCCATGTCAGTAATTTCCAGTAGTTACACGGGCACGCAGGATGCCTTGGCTGGTTAATGTGAATAAATGGGCTGGATTTACTGTTTTTCTAATGCTCAATTGACACACCATGCAGGCTGCTACCAGAAGCAAAGTAGGATTTATGGGTTTGCACTGAATTTCAAACGGACGCAGGAGCAAAACAACGGAAAGGCAGCCTGACATGTCGTCTAATGTTCCTCAGGGAAGGCTGCAGTTCCCTTGACAAAGCTAAGGGTATTGTTTGAGGAGACGGAGGAAAGGCCCCCTAAGAATGTGGCTCTTTCTGTCCGAGTGTTCGCAGACGCACTCAAGGATGCGGCCACAGCTTGCACACAGGCGCACATGCCCCACAGGTCTCCTGGGGATTCCTTGGACTCCAGCCCTAACCTATGACCTTCCCATTTCTAAATTGTCTTTATTTTTTTTAAGTTTTCATTGAAACATAGTTGATTTACAATGTCGTGTTAGTTTCAGGTGTACAGCACAGTGATTCAGATATACATATGGGTGTGTGTATTCTTTTTTAGATTCTTTTCCATTATAGGTTATTACAAGATATTGAGTATAGTTCCCTGTGCTATACAATAGGTCCTTGTTGGTTATCTATTCTATATAAAGTAGCGGGTATAGTTTAATCCCCAAATCCTAATTAATCTCTCCCTACCTTTCCCCTTTGGAAACTGTAAGTTTTTTTTCAATATCCGTGACACTATTTCTGTTTTGTGAATAAGTTCATTTCTATCCTTTTTTCAGATTCCACATACAAGCGACATCATACGATATTTGCCTTTTTCTGTCTCACCCCCAACGTTCACAGCAGCACTACTCACAATAGCCAAGACATGGAAGCAACCTAAATGCCCATCGACAGAAGAATGGATAAAGAAGATGTGGTACATATACCCAAAGGAATATCACGCAGCCATCAGAAAGAAAGAAATGATGCCACGTGCAGCAACATGGATGGGCCGAGAGGTTATCATACTAAGTGAAGTCAGCCTAAATCGTCTTCAAATCCTGATGCCTTTATGTAGGGTTGCCTCCCTGCCAGCCGCGAAGAGTACATGTCTCAGATCAATCAGCTCCACTCACTGGTTCTAATATCACAGGATTTAACTTTGCGCATCTCACACCGCAACTTTAGACGGGGAAGAGAGGGTATTTCCATCTTGACTAATAATTCGCAGAGGCGAAGAGAAGAATTAAATCTCTTAGATCAGCACTGCTGGCCCCTGGCACTACTGACACACCAGGCTGGCTAATTCTCTGGTGAGGCTGCACTGTGCATCATGGGACACTCAGCAGCCTCCCTGACCTCTACCTACAGATGCCAGTAGCAATGTCTCCCCAGCCCCGACCTCCTGTGACAACCAGAGATGTCTCCAGATGCTGCCAGATGTCCCCAGGGGGGCAACATCGTCTGCACTGCCCCACAGGAGCGCCTGCCTCCTGAAATACTGCTGTACGACTATTTGGTTCTATGTACATGTTAAACAAGATGCATATCCATTACAGCATATATGTGTCACCCAGATGGGGATAATGTTAAAAGAAAAACAACAACTGCAGGGCTTCCCTGGTGGCGCAGTGGTTAAGAATCCGCCTGCCAATTCAGGGGACACGGGTTCGAGCCCTGGTCCGGGAAGATCCCACACACCGCGGAGCAACTAAGCCCGTGCACCACAAGTACTGAGCCTGTGCTCTAGAGCCCATGAGCCACAACTACTGAACCCATGTGCCACAACTAGTGAAGCCCGCGCACATAGAGATCGTGCTCCACAACAAGAGAAGCCACCTTAATGAGAGGCCTGCTCACCGCAACAAAGAGTAGCCCCCGCTCGCCGCAACTAGAGAAAGCCTGCACGCAGCAACGAAGACCCAACGCAGCCAAAAATAAATAAGTAAATAATAAAATAAATAAATAAATAAATTTATATTAAAAAAACTGCAAAATTGGGACTAAAACAGGGATATATGTATGGTGGCTGACAGAACTGGCAGCATAGTTTTGCAGTGGAACTTGGAAGTGATAAACAAAGGGAAAATTAACTGCAATACAGAAGTGTCCCCCCATGGTATAGAGAGGGACATGCGTGTATGCTGGAGGGGGGCTGGACTTCTAGAATGGCAATAAAACACAGGAGGTGTGTGTCAACAACCCCAGGCCACAAAACCAGAAAGAATATCTGAGTTGCGGACCCAGGAGGGGGGCAAATGATCGCTTTTCAACATGCACATTATCTGCAACAAAGCAACATACATTTACAAGCATCAAGCTGCACCTTCAGGAGAGAGAGATCTGAAAGGTTGCTGGCAAGCTCTGGATGACAAATAAAAATGAATAATATGATGATGTCCATATGGCTGGGCTTTCAAAATCTTCCATGGACATCTCATCTCTCTCGTAGCAAAGAAGATCCATGGGAGTAGATGTGTATTTAAAGACTCGTGTTCTATTTTTAAAAAAAAAAAAAACAAAACAAAACAGACAAAAGAGGGATTCTACGAGATAATATCTGTGTGTGCCTTCCTCTAAACAATATGGTTTAGTCACCCAAGAAGTTGACTTTTTAAGAAAACGAGCCTTTGATTTCCTGTGACTTGTAATAAACTCTGGCACTGACACTCCACCCGGGAAAACTGGGGATATTCACACCCCGATTTAAGGAGCATGAAATTAAGATGGTCATCTTGGTTTGTAGGGATCATAAATAACATATTTATGGGGCACCACTAGTAATCTTAGTCCCCCGACCCACTGTGTCCTCAACTGTAAGTGTAATAAACATGAAAGTGAAGGATCCGGGCATATGGCCCTTGCAGTTGCAGAGGAACAACTATAAATCTACAGGTGTTACCTGTAAGGGTTCATTCGATGTCTTGGAGCCCAAAGGCCCGCATTCTTCAAGACCAGATGTGAGCCAGGTGCTGGCAACTCCGCAGTGAGAGGGCATCGCTCTACCGTGCTTCACTGTGAACCAAAGAATTGATGAAAACCAACCTCCGTAAAGGCTGTGTGCGCTGTGGGGAGGACTGCACCTTTAGGAACTGGTAAGGAAGCCAGGGTTTCTGCTCACTCTTGAAGAAAATCTTTCAAGTACTTAAAAAATCTGGGAAGGCAAAAGTTGATGCTTCTCTTCCATTCACCACTATGATTGAGAGCAGCGTGGAGAAATGGACCACGTAATAATAAAGCCTTTGAAGTTAGTCCAGGGTGCGAGTTGAACCACACCCTCTGCCTAGCACAGTGGTTTCCTCATCTGCAAACTGGGAGCTCCTAATAACTCTCTCCAGCAGGTCTGCTGCAAGGATTAAGGGAGAAGATGCTTTTTAAAATACCCAGCAGGCCAATTCCGGGTTTTCCTTTCTGTCTTTGTCATCTGATATAGCTATTTTGCAAATGAGATGACTGTAAGCCTTTTGCAAGAAAGGAATTCACCAAAATCAGACACACGTCTGAGAATCAGGGGGTCCCTTCTTCTGCCAGACAGCCTGAGCTCTGGAATCACAAACAAGAGAAGCACAGCTGGAATTCCAGGCCCTGGGTGTACGTCTATTCCCCTGTTGTACAAACATCAGGGGAAGTACTGCTTTTATGAACTTCTAAAGCAGTAAAGACTTGTATTCAAAGCACTCTTACTTTGAAAAAGAAGTCATTAATACATTTTATGAAGTCAGAACCCATTAGTGAAGATGTATTGAATGTGTCTGCTCAGTGAGGATTATCAAAGGGGGTCTAGAGATGGCATTGGACATATAGATTGGGGCCTGGTTGTACAAACCTTTAGCACCTGCAGAAGCCTGAACACAAAGGCTTCAGCCACCTGCACTATCTGAGAATACCCGAGTATTGATGCGGCCCTGAGAGAAAACATCAAGCCATCCTGGGTAGGCTGACAGGTGCTCTTAAAGTGCACGCATATGCAATACAATCCACTGTACCGTTTATAAAGAACCACTGGCGGCGCTTAAATAATTCAGGGACTTAATGGTAGAGTTTATTCATACATGCATCCAGGCGGTGGCTGGAAAATGCCTGGATGGAAGGGAGAAGACAAAGAACCGGGTCAGGTGCATCCTTTGGAGTTTGAGGCTATGCATGTATTGATGTATGTGTCCTCTTTCCGCCAAATGCTTTCAGATCTTCATTGAGCAAACGTTTCTTAGGTAACCACCACGTGCATGTCTGGCCCTAGACAACACACGGTCCTGACCTCAAAGAGTTGGCAACGTAGCAGGTGGGGTGTTAGGAAGAAAGAATTATTCTGACAGTTGTTAAAATGGTAAGGAAGACTTTATTCAGGGTTGTAGGGGTCAAGACCATAGCAACAGTGGGAGAGGTCAAACTCAACTCCCAATACAGTGAAGACAGCTGTGGATTTATAGCCAAGGAGTGAGTGGGGAAAGGTAGGGTGGAGTTGGTGGATAAAAAATTACTAAGCAGAGACATCAAGGGTAGGGGAATTCTTGCTAAACTGACTTAACAGGATTCTTACTGAGGGCAGGCCTGGGTGATCAGATACCAAGGGTGGAGGGATTCTCTCTAAACTGACTTAGGATTCTTGCTCAGACTGGGCTATGCAGACGTGGCCAGGACGGGTCCAAGGTCATGGTCTAGTCGAGAAGTGGGCTCAGAGGAACGTGACTAAAGTTTGGTCAAGAAGAGCCTTTGTTCAGGGGAGAAGCGAGGGCAGTTTGTCCCAAGACACTATAGGACTGAGCAAAGCTTTCTTAAAGAGACATGATGCTTGGGGTGGGGGTCGGGGGGTGGTCTTTAGAAGCTTGAGCAGGAATTAGCAAAGGGAAGTTCAAGGCAAGCGGAGAGCAGAGCACCTGCCGAGTACCGGCTGGTGACCGTCCCACGGTTAGGTGTAGCTAGAAGAGGGTTTCTCAACAGGGACATTATTGAGATTTGGGGACTGGATAATTCTTTGTTGTGCGGGGCTGCCCCTCAGGTCGTAGGACACCAAGCAGCATCCCTGATGTCTCCCCACGAGATGCACTCCCCATCTCCCACCACTTCCCCAAGTCCCGACAACCAAAAATGCCTCCCAACACTGCCAACGTCCTCTGGGGGAAACTGTCCCTGGGTGAGGAGCACCGGCCCAGAAGTAAACCCTGTGATTGGCGTGAGCAGGGAGGGCAGCTGGCCTCACCGCGGACAACACAGGTGGCAGGTTTTAAAGTTTATCTAACGAGGGCAGAAGCTTCTATGCTCTACATATGTAGGAGAAATAGAAGTGAAATTAGTTAGTGCGTGGGGACCTGGAAGAGACAGATGTGTCAGAATCTTTCCTAAAAAAAAAACTAGCAACTGATACACTGACTCATCACGAATAATCTTCAGAAATTAAGGTTTCCAGGTAAGTTTTCCATTTCTGATTAACAACTAAAGATGAAGATAACGCAGCAAGAAGCATAGAGATGTTTTCCAGGGGTTAAATTACTTTCAAAATATTTTCATGTCTTGTCACTTTTATCTGTAGTGAGGCCTTACTTTTTTTTTTTTTCTTTTTCAGTTTACATTCAAAATGCACTCCTATTGTAGAAAACTTTAAAGCATCAAGAAGAAAAAATAACCATTCCTGGTTGGTATGCTTGGATTTTGGCCCCGTGACATGCTACAGAGGTTTTCAGAAATTATTTTCTAGGTTAAATAAGCCCTATTTCAGCAGCAGCAGCAAGCCAGCACGTGCGCCAGACCACATCTGACCTCACTTGCATGTTCTTTTTCACTTCTGCTAGCAGGATTAGCAAAGGAAAGGGAGTGGACTATTTAACATGCCTTTCTACTAGCTAATTTTTAATCTGTTCCAACACAGGAACTTTAAAATGCCTACTTGGGAGCTTCAGGGACGCTAAATAATAAACCCTGAAGGTTCCAAAATCCGGTTAGTAGTCAGACCTGCAGATATGAAATATGGTATTAATTTAGGATAACATAAATGCCTAAAACTGAAGCAAGTTAGGTCTAATTGAGCCATGAACTGCTTGCCTTGGATTGTGTAATGGAGGCTGTGCCCATAGAGGGTGGCTAAGCTATAGATAACCATTACTCTTAGCAAATATGTTTATTGGGGTCTCTCTCTCTTCATTACCCAACCTCGTAAAGTATATGCCTGTGTATTCCGATAAAACATAAAACGGCAAGGCAGAGTCACAATTAGGACGCCCTGAGAAGCTGCATCAATAAAATGGGATCTGTCTCCAAATGATTGTTCATTTAACCATGATAAATATTTATCAGCGTGCAGGAGAACGATCCTGAAACAACCAGAGCTCACGTTGAAAGTGAGGGAGGACGCTTACATTTTCAATTTTCCCCTTTCGAGGAATACAACCCTTTCGCCTAAGACCTATGATTTGATACGAGGACTTTCATTTTAAATTCTAAGTGTGCCACGGGAACGTCAAGAACATATTAGGTTTGTATTTCCATTATCTACTTAAAGCGACTCGGATTTACTAGCATGTGGGAAGCAAAGACAAGAAAACTGTGCGAGTGGATGGAAATGAAACAGCGCTGATTTGGGTGGTCATTCAACACACAACCTTTTACGCTTTGCCAAACTTGCGTGGCTCAGGCCTTGGCTGCTGGGATATGGAATCTGTTACCGTGGGGCATCACGTGTGGTCCAGGGGAAGGGGATGCTGCCTTCCTGGGTGAATTTCAGAAGTGAAGAGACAACGGTTTCTGTGCATCAACCTCTGCTTCTGTTACAGGCTGAGACGGCACGTGGATGACGGGTGGAGTCCCCTATAAATACAAATACCTTCTAACTGCCGGGCCATCCCTACAAACAGTCTGAGTCCGAGAAGAAGGTCCTACAGCAGTGGCTCTTAAACTTGGAGGGCTTGTGAAAAGGCAGGTGGCTGGCCCCCTCTCCTGCTTTGCTGATTCATGATGTCTGAGGTGTGGCCGGAGGATGTGCATTTCTAACAAATCCCCAGGTGATGCTGCTGCTGGTGTGGAAACCACACTTTGGGAACTGGGTTCTTACAGCAAAGGAAGGATCCGAAAGGTGACGCCTGAAGGGCACATGCGGTACTGACAGTATCCATGTCTACTCCCAGTCTATTCCCCAAATTTATTTTCACTTTCTTTTTCTTTCCTTCTTTGTCTCATTCCCTTTATTTCTCTCCCCCACCTGTTCCCTTCTTTTTTATTTACATTTCCCTTTCTAATTCCCAATTTCTATTTCTCCTTTTCTTCTTCTTCCTCCTTTGGTGTCCTTGTCTCTCTCCCTTTCGTTCTTTCTTCCCCACCCTCAACCCCACCCTGAGATCTTTTCTCCCAGCAAAAATTAACCTCCCACCAGGCTCTCAACAGGGACTAAGATTACAGACAGACCCCACGCAGGAGAAAGACACAGGCCAAGATCTCATTCCCCGGCAAGCAGAACGAGAGCAATTGTCAGAGCGGTTTCAATGAGGGAAGCTATGAATTTTGTGCTAAGCATTCGATGGCAGAAGCTTCTCTGCTTTTGTATTTAGTACCGTATAAGCAAAAAAAAAAAATCACTATGTGCAAAATTATACATAGGACAGTTATTACTGGTAGATGGAGGAGCTTTTCAGCATTAATTCTCATTTTGGGGGCTATTCTTACATTTCAGGATAAATAGTCCCTAGGTCTCCTTGTAACTTGCACTTAACTCCTGTGCTGGATAAACATTTACAACAAAAGTGACTATTATGGTGAAGAGGTACCTTAAACAGACTTAGCTCTTTATAGCCTTATTGTGTCAGACTCCGAATATTAGACACATACCAAAAAAAAAAAAAAAATCTCACAGTGAGAGTTATTAGGCTGCAGAATAGCTTCCCAAGGGAGGTCCCGGGGCCTCATCACTTGAGTCATTTGAAACGAGACCCAGACCAAATACCTGACTGCACCATTGGGGAACCATCCTACCCGCGCTGAGGACAGACAGGATGACCTCACAGATCCCTCCCATCCCTCCCAGGGTCATAACATCAGAATGGAAACTGTGACAGGTCATCTTGCTGCTGCCAGAAGTGGAGACTCTAACAGGTCGAGGGGCAATATCTCAGGGGGTGGACCAGGTGACAAAGGACGTCAAAGAGAAAGAAGTCCCCTGCAGGGACTGTGGGCAAAGGACAGCCCAGAATAAAAATCAAAGTGGGGACATTCCCGAAGGAAGTCCATGATGTGCTTTTTTGCAGACACTGGCGTAAGACAATCATGCGGTGTGTCCCCAGGTTTCTGGTACCTGCTAGTGAGCTTGTCCACGCTCCGCCTGTAAGAGGAGGGAATCACCAGTTCATTTCCAGGCTCCCTCTTTTGGGAAGATGTGACTGTCCCACTAAAACACAGGTGGCAACGACGAGAAGCACAGGCATGACTGTGGCATCTCTGCAGCTCAATATAAGGGCGTCCATGAGACTTAGAGCTCAAACCAGCTGTACCTGAGACTATGCTGGAGAAAGCATACTGGTGCCCCTCACCCCAAAGTCAACTACTTGGACAGAGTCCTTCTGAATCTTTAGCAGGGAGGTAAGGGGGTCCTGAGAGGCTCCACGTGACTTCTCCAGCCAGATGGAGGCCGCAGGCATGCTTTTACCACATCGAGGTCCCATAATAAACCTGAGACAACTGCAGATGGGTGGGGCAGAGAGGAATTCTGGACTTGATCTGACCCAACATGCTACAGCTGCCGTTCCAGTTCGACTGGCCCTAAACTGGAAAACCTCAGGACACTGGATAGGACCAGTCACGCCTGCCCACCCACTTGCCCTTCCCAGGGGAATTCCCACAGTCCGTGGGCCCTCCTACTGAGGTGGGCATGTTTTGTATCACCTGACACCTCTCCCTCCCCACTCTGACGACAGCTGAAGAGATCACAGGTCCGATTATACCTGGGCCAAAGGCAGCCTATCCGAAAGTTTGGTTTGCAGTTTACCGATGGAAAGGATAACTTGTGCCAATGGCTTCCTGGACTGGGGACTGGCAAATAGACTCTAAGCCTGTTGTACCACAGAGAGCTGATGCCAAGATGCCATGAGACGGAGCTGAGTTGCCCCATTGTGAGCAAAACCAAGAGTGGGTGAGCCAAAACTGCAAGGGAAAAGAACAGACAAATCTAGCAGTGTCTGGCAGAAGAAGGCAGTCAGGAGAAAAAAGAACACAGCGAATGTGCAGGAGGGAATCATCGGAGACAGGTACCCCCGAAGCTGCCTCGTTTCCTAGCTTGCCAACATCTCTTACAATGAACCTTTTCTTAGAAGAGGTGACATGAGTAGGACTCACCGTCCCTTGTGACCAAAGAAGCCTAATTAAGACACTCAGAAAATCTGAATTATACATCGTGATGAGCTCTTCAAGCTCAAACCACTACCATTTGATATCTAATATCAAAACTCCCTCAAGTCCTTAAAGACCGTGGCTGATCACAGGGATTGAAAACAAGAGCCAGGAATGCTCGGCCTTTCTCCTGAGCTGCCATTTTGGAAACTGAAAACAGAATCTGGAGATTCATTTGTTAAAATTTCTGATCCTAAAACAGAAAGGTCATCCTCATAGCCTCCTCCACTTGGGGAAGACCTGTCTTCCCCTTGGAGCTGATGTTCAATCACCAAAGCATGTGTGATTTGCAAAACACCCACTTCGCAAGGTGCCCAGCACACTCTTAGCAGTGGGCAAGTGCATTAGGCAACGTCCTTCTTCCCTCTCCGGGCTGTGAAAGAATGAACAGTGTAAGCAAGCTCTTGTGGTTGCAAGCTACTCCGGAAGGGAGAAGTGCTTGATTAAAGAGAGACACCGACTGCACGCGTGGACATACATCCATCCTCACTGGTCCAGAAGGACCTGACTTTGGGTTGAAAGGTTCTTTAAAAGTTTAAATCCAAGAGCGCTAGCTCACGGTAGGAGAGTGGTAGAGTGCACGAGGCCCAGTTTCTAAATATCACGCAATTCTAGCAGATCCTGACTTGTGGATATAAAAATAATAATGGGTAAAACAAATAATAGTAACAGCAGATCCCCTTTGCTGAGTCTCTATAATGTCACTGGCTGTGGACTTTATACATATTCGTTTTCTCAATTCCCACAGTAATCATGCGCTCAAAGCGCATTTCTTTACAAAAAAGAAACTGAGGCTTCAAAAACAGCTGCTCCAAGCGTGGTCCAGGGCTGGCAGCATCGGCCTTGTCTGAGACCTTCTAGAAACGCTGAGCCCTGGGCCTCAGCCTAGAACTAGAGAATTAGAGGCTCTGGGGCTGGGACCCAGGAACTGGGTTTTAATAAGCCCTCCAGAAGATTCTCGTGCCAACAAAAGCTTAAGAGAAGAAGCATTGACTTGGTAAGTTTCCAAGGCCAAATAGGAAGCAGCAGATTGAACACGCAAAGCTTTGTGCTGAGTGCTGGAAACTGTCCCATCCACTTGAGGTAATTAGCAAGGAGCCAGGCTTGGGCTAATCAGGTTAACACCTGTAATACGGGACTCCCCTGAGATCAGGATCGGGGACCCTCAAACCCTCGTCTGTCCCGAGAGACTCTCTGTCTGGATTGCCTAACTCTGCTTCCTTCCTTTCATGTATATGGAGGGACTCTTAGGTGCTACTAACCCCAATTTATTGAAATCATGATTACGAGGAGTCTGATTCAAGGATGTAAAACACCTTCTTTTATTTCCTTATAGATGAGTGAGAATAAAATTAAGGACCAACACAGCATACTCTGTACCAGACACTGAGCTAAGGGCGCTAACACAGGGCTGGCCAACAGAACTTTCTGCGGTGATGGAAACATTCTCCATCTGTGCTTTGTAACGTGGTTGCCACTAGCCATGTGTGGCTGTTGAGCAGTTGAAATGAATGACTGAGGGACGAATTTTTAATTTCATTTAAATTTTAATTAATTTAGACAGCCCCATGTGGCCAATGGCTACCTTTTGTGTTAAAGAACCCAGTGCTAGATGCCTCTTCTTACTTAAACTTCACCCTAAGCCTATGAGTGTAGAGGATAACATTATGCCCATTCTACAGATGACAAAACTGAGGCTTACAGAGGCAAAATAATGAGCCCAAAGTCACATAGCCAGCTAGTGGTGGGGCTGCATCCTAACCCAGGTCTGCTCTGACTCCAGATCTCCAAGGCTCAAAAGCACTCGGCTGCCATAGGTTAGGTGGGTTTGGGGGCCAATGCTCAGAGCTCTGCCCCAGCAAAGGCAATGGCACTGACCATGTGGCCGGTGAAAAAAGCTGCATCTGAGCATCTCATTCTCCGGGCAACAAGCAGCGCTGGCATTCTCTTGGCAGCCGTCAACGAGCGGACGTTTGGACATTATTCTCCTGTTATCAAATGTGCATTTTCCACTTAAAAATAAGGAGCTTCTATCACAAATTATTTATATGGAAATGATACTACTTCTGGCAGAGAAAGAGGAAAAGGAGCTTTCTACTGTTTCTTTCAAGATTGAAGAAAAAAAAAAAAAAGCCTATACCGATGTTATATTCGTTCTTTGTGCTCTTTGAAGGTTGCCCCACCTTTGTACCCTGAACTTAACCACTGCTGTGGTGAGAAATGGGCCCTAGGATCTCAGGCACCTACAAGAAACCTCCATCTCTGTACACACAGCAGGCCAGCAGGAGACATGATCCTCCCCAATCCTTCCCTGCATCCAAGATGCTGGTACCTCCACCCAATAACTTCACCAAATGGCATCACTGAGATTCCAGGAACACACTCCAGACTTGCCTCCATCCCTGCTCTCCCATCTCCTGACTGTGGGAAGCAGCATGGTACAGAGGGAAAGGTCTAGACCTTACAGGCCAGGCCCACCGTGCCCAAATGTGCTGTGCCACCCTGGGGAGGTGGCTGACCCTCTCTGAGCCTCACTGATCTCCGGGGTAAAACGGGAAGAGCAATGACTCTTCACGGAACTGCTCTGAGCACTCGACCCTGTGCCTGGCCTATAAGAGGGTCTGGGGAAAGGGTGAGTTTCTGATCATCCCTCCTTTCTAGCCCTGAGCCAAACGCTGACCCGCTATCAGGCCTATCCCAGATCTAATCTTATCCAAAGGACTGCTGGGCTCCAAGTCTACATGTGTTTTCCTGTTTTCGTATTTTATAGATCTGAATCTATGCCCATACCAGTTCAAGGATGTGCATTGTGGTTCTACAAACAGCCATCACGTTTTTGGCACAGACCATTGGCCTGGACTTGCTTCCCGAGCTTAGCATCTCTGCCCTGTCCACTTTTTCTTCCATGTTGCAACCAGCACATGGCCCTGCACACAGTAGGTGCTCAAACAAATACTTGTTGAACGGAATTTCTGTAAAGACTGAGGCCAGTGTATAATAAGCAAATTCAGCCAGCCCTTCTTTCATTTATTCAATTAATATTAAGCTCCCACTACATCTACTAGTGGCAGGCATGGGTTGTGGTGCTTGGGACACGGCAGGGACCAAAAGGGACAACACCCTGGGCCTTGCTGGCATTCACCTTCTAGCGGAGAAGCGGGATGAGACAATTACCAAATGAAAGGATAAAACAGAGAAAACAGTGCCCCTCATGATAGTGATACACACTAGGAGAAAACGAAAGCAGGGAAGATTCAAGAAGGGCAAAGTTCAAGAAGAAATTTGCCATTTTAAATAGGGTGGTCAAGGAAGGAGTCCATGAAAAGGGGGTATTTGAGCACAGATTTAAAGGAGCTGAGAGGGCTACGTTTTAGAAATAAACTTAATTTTGAAGATAAAAAATTATAAGCTCAAGAAATGCTTGGTTTTATATTCAGAAAGATACATCATAAAAGAACAAATCCATTTATTTCATGGACTAACCTCAGTTCTCATGTCCTCATCTACTTGAATACCAGCTAAAGCTTACTGGGTGTTTATTACGCACCAGGCGATGCACAAGCACTTTATATACATGAGTTCACTGCCAAGAGAAAAGGTACAGACCAGCGGTGGAAAAAATAAATGATGCCTGGCAGGCAGCATAAAGGCTAATGCTAGTGGAACACAAGGTGGGGCGGTGGGGACTGCGGCGCCCCGGAGGACCCGTCCCACCCAGCGTAGACGGCTGCTGCCCAGCAAAGGGTGACAGAACAGGCTTAGGATTGTTTGATCTTCTGCCTTTAGGAGAGAGGCCGGAAATCCGGATTTTTATGTGAATTTCCCAATTTCAAATTTTTAAATGTTGGCAAGCAATTAGAAGTTTCCAAAACATCCTGAGGGCCAAGACACTTATTTTTAATGTTTTCAGGACAGAGTTGGTCTGAACAGAGGTTTTCAACCTCTGGAAGAGATAGGAGGTAAAGAATAGGCAGGAACCCAAAACATGTGAGGATCCTGTCAAATGGCCACGGTACCCGTATCCTGAGACTAGGGCGTAATTCATATCGGAAAACATCCTGATTTCCTGGGACCTCTTGTGTGCCTGCCCAGTGGTCAGTGAGCTTTGGTATCTGGCAAACACTGTGTCCTTGTGTGTGGATGGAATATGCCCACTGGGATTTGAATGCAAAAATAGCTGCTCGTTCACTTAAAAAAACAATTACTTTTTGTGGCTTATTGGCTTTTTTTTTTTTTTTTTGCTTACACTCCACCAATAAAAATGCATTTGGCAAAATCGTCCTGAGGAAACACCTTCTTTATTCAAAACTGTTTTTCATCCCCTTTCACTTGTTATTTCTAAATTATCTTATCAATAATGTATTAAAGTAATACTCGAAAATGGAACAATACTGCACCTTTAAGAAAATATTATTTTTCCTGAGGTCCTATCAAGGTAAATTTCATCAGTATTCAAAGAATGAGCAAAGCACTTCAACAATTTATTTCAATAAAAAAAGACTGAGCTGAAAGGAGTATAAATGATGAGAACTTGCTTTAAACTGATTTATTCCCTGCAGCAATAAAAAGAATGTTTCTTCACTCAGCTGTTTAATATGCAAATATGCAGAACATCCAGCCCCTGACAGCACATCATTAATAAAACCTTGCACTGAGCACAGCACCCGATATTTCATTCTGATGAAAATACATGATGATGATTTTAGACTGCAGACTTTTAGAGTTGGAACAATGTGCTTTCCTGGTGATGAAACCCCACCAGTCACTGGGGGGACGGAAGCTTTTCAGATAAGCGATCTGATTTCTACAACAGGAAGTCCCAGGGTAAAGAAAATAGTAAAGACTGAAGGCTGAGAACAGTTCATGCAACCGAGGCCCAAATGACACGATTTAAACGGGGGAGAGTGACAGAGGGGCAGAAGGCTTTTGGGGGGTGCCGGCATGCCGATTTTTTATGTTTTGTTTTGGACTACATAGGAAACGTCCCCCTGGGTGATATCTTTGATACTAGTTTTATATCCACGTGGAAGAAGACAGCAAGCTGTAAAAAGAAGATACAGGGCTCAGGAATTTGAACCCCTGGCAGGCTCTCCGTCCAGTTACGGCCCTTGTTATGATTAGTAGTAACTTCTGAATTACTCTGAGACTCTTAAAACAAGCAAAGTGAGGAAGAGGCTGGAAAATACTCCTTGTACTGGACCACGTGTTCTCTCTTTCCACTAAAATCTTGGATTGATGTTAACAACGTGCAGAGGATTACAAATCCTTGAAAAAATTTTTTTCTTCCTTCCAAACTTCCTGTAACGAGTATGCCATATGTATGAACAGAAAAATCATGTTTTAAAAAATGTAATTTACCTTTTTTTTAAAAAACAAAACAAAAGCATATATATGGGCCAGTGCCCAGGGACTTAGAAGACTGCAAGCTCTGGGGAGGGTTCTTCACTCCCAGAATTGTAGAATTCTCCCATAAAACCCCATGCTTTCTCTCAAAATAAATATTTATTAAATGGTTAAATGAGTTACTAGTTATAAGTGCTTAGGACAGTGCCTGGAACATGGCAAGCCCCATAAAAGTCCTTGTTAAATAAATAACCAATAAGTCAGATTAAATATTTAAAGTATTTTAGTCTACAGAGATGAGTTTTCTGTAAATATTATTTATTTAAGTAGATAGAGAAGGGACAGAGAAATGCCGGTTCTTCTCCCTCCGTTTAATATTAAGCTTACTGTATTGTATGGCTCTTGTTGAAACTACCACTCTAGCTTAGACAGCTTTTGGATTAAAATCCCAGTTCCCGTGCTTTCTCTTTGGGACCTTGGGCAAGTCACTAATCACCAGAGATCACCTCAGCTGTTAAATATACACTGTAGTAATCACACTTACTTTGATGAGTGTTTTGAGTGTATGTTTCAACGTGATCATCTAGGTAAACATTCGGCTCAGGGGTTGGCCTAGGATAGAGGCTCAAGCTTACCATTCAATCACCTACTAGATACTAACCACTTGATATACATTAATGCTAATTTTTATGACAACTCTTCAAGGTAAGCACTGCCAGCCATGTTTCACTGCGGGGAGACTATGGGTAGATGGATTTGGACAAAGCCACACAGCTTGGTCTTGGACTCGGGTCTACCTGTCACCAAATCCTCCACTATCCTACTGGCTTTCTTCCAGACCTGCCCTTTCCTCCAGAAAGAAAAAAAAAAAAAAAAAAAAAAAAAAATCAGATACAGTGATTATTCAAAAATACATGGGAAGAGTAAGTTTCCATCCATTTACCTCTATTTTTAGTTATAATTCACATGCAAAGAGTCTCCTTTTTTTTTTTTTTTTTTAATAAAGTATTTAAAAACAAGGTAGGTTATGGGCCAGGAGGCAGAAAGATAAAGGCAGGCAGCAGAGAGGATGGGATCTACTGCTTGGGAGGTGATAAGCGTGACTACTACAGTCCCCGAGGTTGCACTACTGTTGTAAAAGCTCATTTATTAGAGGAAGGACTCTCGTTTCTGTAATTTGTGAGATTTTCTCCAATTCTAGACAACTGTGAGAACAAGACATCACCAAAGCTGATCTTCAAGCTTGTGATGGTTCCTCTTTCACTGAAGATGAACCAGTTGAAAAGGATCCAGATGGGAAATGCTTTCCCTCCTCACATACCACCACCCGTGTTTCTCCTTCTCTCGGTCATCTGTGTTCCCTCCATCCAACCGAAAGCATAACTCTCTGTGCCAAAGGAAAGAGGGCTGTTGGGTTTTATTTCCAAATATTTCAATTATAAATCAATCATTTAGCAAAATTCAATGAACTCTGCAAAATTTCCTCTTGAATCAGCTCCCACCGAGAATCCAAAAAGTCTGGGGGACAAAATTTCAAGCGGTCTCTTGCAGGTTTCAGTAAACTTCTCCAAGCTAGTACTTTCCATGCTTCTGATTTTATGTGCTCTGTAATACGCCCTCATAACTCAAATGGGATGAACCAATTAAACATTTCCCTGTAGTCTCTAAAATAGCTGCTCTTGGCATGTTTTTTGCATGGCACAAACCTCTGCGGGAGGATACGATAGAAATCTTGCACTATTTAAATATAGAATTGGGACATCAAAGAAAGGGTTGTATTGAAATAACATGGATAATTAAGGAAGTGGAGAACAGTAATAACTGATTTACATAAAATGCTAATGAGTCTCTTGACTTGTTTGGCAATTTGCACTTTAGGCTTGGTGACTGTGACTCCAAATTTATGATCTAATTTTTATTTTAATATTTTCTTTTAGCGAGTTGTAACCAACACTAATGGGCGCCTGCCAACGTCTAAATTCTTCCAGAAGAACCACCCGGAAGCTTCTTTCCCCCATCAAGCACGCGGGGCTTGGAGATGTGACTGGTCCAGGAGCTTCCTGGATGCCCTGTTTTAGTCGGGTTTCTTTTTCTGTTCCGGTGTTGGCATCTTTAAGGATGCTCAGTGGTTTTCACAATATTCACAGCCACCAGCTGAGCTATCTGGGTTGGAGAACTTGGCAAACAAAGGCAGTGTCACGGGGGCTGAGTGGGTCCTTGTGCAGTCTGCTCCGTGCTATTCGGAGGGAAAGACTGGGGAGGGCGGGTGGGCAAGGCACCCTCTCGCTCTCAGGGCAGCGAATATTCCGCACCAGCCTCTGGTACCTTCCGCTTCTGAGAAGAAATTACATGCGCCGGAAATTCCTGTTTCATTGTACTCTTCCCCTGATCTCGCCTTGCAGGGCCACTGCCTCCTGTGAATGCGAATGAGGGCTGGAGCTGTTCCTTGAGGATGTGTCTGCCTTGACCTTCAGCGTACCCTGTTTCCCTCCGAGCCCTCTAAGCATGATCCATTGCTATCTCCAGCCATTCCCCCGTCACCCCATTGATGGGTTTCAAAGCTACTTAAATTTCCAAGTCCTGATGCGCCGCGGCGGTGACCAGGGCTGTGCCTTGCTCTCTTATGGACTGCGCAAGGTCACTGCTGGGGAGAGGAAGGAGGCAGGAGGAGCATTTATCAGGACGTATTGCTTTACTTTTTCTATCCATCACCACGGCGATGATTCTATTTTAGCGAAAAGCCATTGAACTCCGATCAAGTCAGATGGCTGTTATCGTTGGAAACTCAAGAGCTGTCAGGCCGTAATCAGTACAAATGTGGGACCCAGAAATGGGGGGCTCCGGGCCAGTGTTGGTCTTCTGGGGGATCTCTGTGCTCTTTCCGGTTTTTAAAATTTCATCTGACCATTTTGCTTTAAGCACCTTTCCAGCTGTTCTGTTTGCAAGTGATAACATTGGGTTATGCAAGGTAGAATGGACTGATTACAGGCCATTTAGGTGGAGTGTGGAGATACGGTGGTTCCTCGTGCTGCACTGCTCACCAGCGTGCTATAACGCAGCTACCATCAGAACACAGACACACACCCGAGTCATCACAGAAACTGGAACAGGAAAAGTGCACGCACACATTCCAGAAACTGCCAAACTATAACTATACTATTTTGTGGCCTCTTCAATATATAACTATTCTGATCACCACAGCTGGCTATAGAATACTATGTTAACAGGCACTTTGGCATTTTTATGGTAAATGCCCCAATCTGCATTTGCATATGTTTGGGAATGCTTCAAATCCACAGTTACCACCTTGAACATGAGGTGTGGATGGAGGTGGGAAGACAGAAAGAGAAATTCCCAAGCTCCCTGCAAAATTCTTTTTAGCTTGTCTTCTGGTGATGGATTTAATGAAATCTGCCATTTGAAGAAAGTCACTTAAACATACCTGCTGCCCTGCCAGTATTCTAAACTTTTACCAAAGGGAGCGGGTGTGAAAAAGGATGATGCAATGGTTTTTAATCAGGATCATGGAGCTCAAAGTGACATTTAACTCTTAGCTATCCAAAAGCAAGTTATTTTCCTTGTAGGATGTCAGGGATCATATTTCTCCCACTGCCCCTTTGCAGGCCAATCCCTGCTGGGGTGGGCTGAGTAGGAAGGAAGTTAGGTACCCAAAAGCTTGGTGCCTGTGTGTGTTTATGTCACCGCTTTAAAATACCCAGCAATCTTTCCATGTAATTTCTATTTTGCAGTCTATAACTTTATTCCTTTTTCTTATTAGTGAGCATAACTGAATACTGACTGTGCATTCTTAAATACATTTCCATTCTAAATAATAACAACGCTAATAAGGGTAGTTATTTCTTGCCCGCTTGCAGTGGACCAGGCTGTGTGCCAAGTGCTTGACATATGCTGTGCCTCATTTGAGTCTTAGCGCCACGTCTCAATGAGATCGGGACATCTCCACTGACAGACGAGGAGACCAGGCAAGTGGGAGCACCAGCCATTAACCAGAGGATGGCATGATTCAGTAGTGGCAGACGTGTGACAATAATACCGCTGTTCACCTCATGCAGTTGCGTCACCTAAGCAAAACCACTGAAAGTACCTGCATTTGTTCCCTCGAGTTGCACACTAGGTGGCTGAAAAACACGGCAATTTGTTGTCTCAGAGTTCAGGTGGCCACAGGTCTGAGATCAAGGTGCTGACGGGGTGGGGGCCTTCTGGGGGCTCTGAGAAACCATCCCAGGCCTCTCTCTCAGCTCCTGGCGGTTGCCGGCAATTCTGGGCGTTTGTTTGTCCCTTGACTTGTAGACATGTAACTCCAATCTCTGCCTCTGTCTTCACGTCACCTTTTCACTGTGAGTTCATTTCTCTCTCCTACAAGGATACTCTTTGGGTTATGGGGTCACTCTAATCCAGCTTGATCTCATCTCGACCTTGACTTTAGTTACAGCTACAGAGACCCTATTTGCAAATAAAGTTGCATTCTGAGCTTCGGGATAGCCATGAATTTGGTGGGGGGCGGGGGCAGGCACTGTACCACAGCGTACAGCATCCATCTGGAATCCAAATCTGGTCTGTCACACTCTGAAGCACTTGTACCTAACCGTTATACTGTTATCCACATGGAGAGGGTGATGGGCCTCTGATTACTCCGTAAGTTTATCAGAGATCAGATCTAATACTTCCCATAAGGCAACGTACCAACACAGCATGTCGTGTCATGATGACCACCACGGTTTTTCTGCATATTTCCAGGATAAACTAGCATCACGGGGAGAGGTTGGAAAGGTCTTTCCTTCCTGAACTGTGGGAAGGTCAGAAGAGGCAGATGCACAGAAAAACGCCCAAGGATATATAACCCTGGGAAAAGAGTGGCTGGGAACTCATCACAGTCTGCCTGTCCTTCCTAAACCCCTGTGGGCCTGGCCATGGTCAGACCGGGACCCGCGGGTGGAAGGGAACCGCTGGGGAATTAGGGGTGTGCCGGAGCTCAGCCGCACTCCACTGATGCAGAGAAACCCTGACATCAAAGAAGGAGCTTCTAGAGGCGACCAGGAGCAGGAGTTTCTAATTCTTGGCCATCAGTCATTCCTCCTTCCTTCCTCTGAGGGGAAAAGAAAAACAAGCCAAAGAATAGCTCAAAGGTACTGGTGGGGAGGATGAAGGGAAAAAAATTCATCCACTTCCAGAGGATTTCTTCTGATAATAAAACTCTGCTGATGAAAAAATAGTATGTGCACAAGAAAAAGATGTAACGTGGAGAGAAAGTCTATTTTTCCTTCTCCTTAAACAAAATCTTGTCAGAGATTATTTCGAAGAAACAATCTTCTGAGCCACTGAAATCATCAAAATGGGTAAGTCACGCAGCACGCCGGGATGCAAATTTGAAGGGGAAACATACTGAAGGAACTAAAGTCAACTGTCTAGTAAACAGTTCAAACCAGCAAAACTTTTGATACTTCTGGAATGGAAACAAACGACATGTTTGTGCTGGATATGTAAGGCTGATCCGTGCTGTCCATTTTCACCCTCCTTCTGGGTCTGAGTTTCTCAACCTTGGCACTTCGACATTTGGGGCTGGATGATTCTTGGAGATGGGGGCTATCCCGCGGCCTTGTAGGATGTTGAGCCGCATCCCTGATCTTGACCCACTGGAAGCCAGTACCATCTCCACCCCCTAGTGGTGACAACCAAAAATATCTCAGACATTGGGAAATGTCCCCTGAGGGGCAACATCGCTCCAATTCCACTGTTCTAGTTGGAAAAATCAGAAAGCTCAGTACTACTTTCCCAGGACCCCCTGGCAGCTACATGCTGGACACAGAGCTGTCCCACCGATTGCTAGGTGCTGGCATGTGAGACATGGACAGTAGAACTGAGGCAAAGGCAATAGGCCTGCTTCTCCGGGGCTTCTCGTCCTGGCCAGCGAGGCCACGTGCAGATGAAGCTTTCTGTCTTCCTGCTCTGGTGCCCGGTCGGTCTCCAGCTTCCTGGTGGTAGGTATGGGGCTGCAGCAAAGGAGGTGGCTCTAGCTGATTCGTCTGGCTTAGCTCCAGCTGTGGCTTCAGCTCCCTGGAGGGTCGCTTCTGTGTTATTCAGGGAGAAGACCAACCTCAAAGCCGCTTCTGCTCTTCCAACAATTTTGTAAGCATCCAATCTTCTTTACTGAACCCCTTCCTGCCAAAGTACATACAGAGGTTCCCATTTCCTGCAGCAAGTCCTGACGGAGACAACCCATCTGGGAGTTTCGCAAGTGACTCTTGTGAGTCTCACAGGGAGACTCAGGCGTGCTCTGAAGATGCCCACGGCCGGGCTGCTGCACCCACCGTTCCCTCTGCTAAGAACCTACTTCCTTCCTTCCTCCCTTCCGCCCTTCCTCCCTCCCTTCCCTCACCACTCAGCTTCCCAGGACAGTCTACCTACAAACACTCATTTCGATTCCCAGGCCCATCTTATGCCTTCTCCGAGGGAAAGCTTCCTTCTATACACTTCTTCCTTCTCATCCCCCTACACTGTCCCACACACCTGGCAAAGATAACCATGCCTTCCTCTCTCCTGCTTCGCTTGGTACCTTTGTTACTGCACTTATCACACTGAACCCTCTGACTGTGTGTTCATATGCCTGTCCTAGCTCAACTGTAGGATCCTAACTCATTCTTCTGCCGCCAGCACCGGCTCAGGTTAAGAATATAATGAGTGGTGGTTGAATGATGGATGAGTGGAACCTTGTAACATCATTCCTATCTGCCTAATGACATTTCATCTCATGGCCCCGGCCCTCGAAGTTCCCATAGAGGGAACTCCCAGGGGGAGTCAAGACTAATATGGGGGAAAGATACGTCTGTGTCGGTTTGATGGCCGGTGTATTTAAGAAGAGCTTTGGCTGAGGGCAGGGCAGAGTCCAATGTGCTAGACTCAAAGTGTACATCCTAGAGACCAGTGAGGAACATACTCAGAGGGCAAGAGAGGGGTCCCGTCACGGCTGCTTTACAGGACAGGCAAACGAGGCTCCATCTGATGTGAGAGAAGCTGACACAGGGAGAAACAAAAGAGACTCTCGAATGAGTTCATTAGAACGACAGAGCACAGTAATGAGTATTCTGATCAGTATCCTGTTACCTTCGTCATCATTACTTCTAATATTCTACAAGACAAACAGGACCCAGAACAGTATATTTATATCAACATAACTCTATTGTAATGTCAACCTGCCCAAGTCTAATAATGGTGTTAAAACAGACACATGGCTCTGCATCGAGAAAGACGGTCTGCTCTTCGGAGCAGAAGACTAAAATTTAAATGCCAAAGGTTTATAGACAAGGTCACCCATGGATTCTCAGGGAAGATACTGGGCAAACCTATAAAGCAGTGTTTTTCTCTGCCGTTGAACAGAACGAGGAAATTTATAGGCAAGGGGCTTCATAAGAGTAGGATAAACTGAATTCTTTTCATGACAGATTATGTTTGTATTAAGCAATGATGTAGGTTTTTAAAAGCTATGGCTCTTGTGAACCTATTTTTAATTAAATATGAGAGCAAGCCCTCTGTACAATTTTCCACGGCAGAGGTTGTGGAGCTCTGGCACGGGAAGTGTGCTGTGGCATGAGACCAACTCCAGTAGGAGTTTGAGCGCCTACCCCATCGGCCACCACATGAGTGACACTGAGTACATCGCCTACCTTCTATGATACCTGAAGACTACGTGTCAGGAGCAGTGATGTGCAGTTAACGCAAGCCTCCTTGACTATGACCCCATTCTATGAGATCAGCAATATCGCTACGTCCATTTTACAGATGAGAAAATGGAGGTGCAGAGAGGTTAACCCACGGTCACAGAGCTTTCAAGCTTTGGCAGCTAGGATTAAGGTCAAGTTCTGTCTGACTCTGTAGCACACACATGTCTCCACTTCCGAGCCCATCACAGACCTACCATGGAGGCGTCCATCGTGTGGACAGCAAGTCACACGGGAGCACAGGCCCCCAAAACCACCCCGCCAGGAGCTGCCCCAATCAGGCTGTTGTGAGATTACACATCGCTTCCTTGTTTCAGATCCACTGAGCCAGGATTTTTTGGGACTGGGAGCTGACTGACAACATGCCAAGTGCTGTACTTCCAACCGGCTACTGGGGGATTTCAGGGCAAAGACCACGCCCCCATCACCGCCTCCATCTGTACAGTCACTAAGAGGAAAGAACCTTTAGTGAGGTTGCCCTTCGTGGCAGGGGCTGGGCTAAGTGTACAGATGGCATTAGCTCATCTATTTCTCCCAAACACTCGATGAGGAAGGTGCTAAGGTGCTACTTTTGCCCTCGTTTTATGGGAAGGAAACTGAGGCTGAGAATGACTACGTGACAGGATCAGGGCTGCTTGGTGAGTAGCTGGCAGAGGCAGCAGCACCAAACTCCGATCTGCTGGACAACCAGGAACCATGGCTTCTCCCTGGCTGCAGAAGTAACGTTCACACACTGCTCGCTAGTCACTGCCCTAAGTGCTTTAACAAAACTCGCACTTAACCCCTGCAATGACCTTCTGAAGACAGAGGCTGTTTGTTGTAGGTTTGTGAAAGACCACAGCCCTTCAAGCGCAATCCCTACTTGTGGCACTGAAGACGGTGAGGACTGCTGGGGAGGGGGAATAGGGAAGAAACTATGACTTTAGGCGTGAATAAATTCAAAAAACAAATACATGAGGATTCTATGTTCAAACCCCCAGTGATAATTATGTAAGGACATTTTAATTCGGCCGACAGCTGGGGTTCAGGGTTAGAGATAATATAAAGACAGTGCAACTTGCCTGAAACCCCTTTAAAGCCTCTTTATTATGGAAATGTCACCACCTGGACATCAATACTGTCTTTAGGAGAAGCTGTCCTCTGGCTTAAAGTCTGAATTTACCATGGAACCTCCTTAAGATGCCTTCTTAGGAGGCTGCATGTCACGAGAATTAAATGCAAACTTTTATCTCTCCTTTCTAAATCTCCTCCTTTCAATCACTAATCTCTCCAGGAAAGAACACAACCGAACAGTCCCATTAGGTAAGAGGCAGATAGTACTGATGTAAATCCCCCCCTGAGTTAATGGGCCTGCTGTTTACTCCACAATGGCCCTTCCCAAGATGACCCTGCCAATCAGCAGATCTTGTGTTGTCTGCAATTTCCAATGACTCCCAGCCACACTCACAGCGGAAGGAATCTGCTGAAGTTCTCCAATGGGCACCCCCATCAAATGGCTCTAGAGGCTAACTGAAATTTACTGACATACACAGATCTTAAAGATGATTTTTTTTTTAAAGGCAAATTACAATATTCCAACATTGCAAAAATAGACTGTCAGTGTGTTAAGAAGTGACCCATTGTTCTCGGCTTTGGTTGTCTCTTTCTATGCCTGTCGACGGGTGTAAGCAGTCAGGATGAACCTGGTGGCGAAGCTGTAACAAGCAACCCCCCACACCTTAGCATCTTAGGTCAGAAGGCAGAAGCACAATCTCTTTCTCTAAGTCCATCTTGGGTCAGTTGAGGCTCCTGCCTTTGTCTTTTTTCCAAGATCCACCACAACAGGGCAGCTGGTATCAGAAATCTTGCCAGTCAGCATGGCAGAGGGTGTGGTGCAACACACACTAGTGTGTCTCTTTGACGCATCACTTCCACCCAGATTCCACTGGCCAAAGCAAGCCGTGGGGCGGGAAAGTACAGTTGTACCACGTGCCCAGACGGAGAAACCCAGTAACTGTGAACAGCCCAACTGACCCCACGAGGGGTAAGGAGATGCTGAGGATAAACGAAATCTCCCCTCTAGGGTACCATAGGATGTGCATATCAGGACGGGGCATAACTAGAATTCAGCCCAAGACCCCAAAAGCCCTTATGTCAACTTGGAAACATGTTGCCCCTAACCAGGGCTTGCTCTTCCAGTAACCCAGACCACCTCAGAACATTCCACAAGGCCCTGGCCTCTGCTATCTTTTGTCCCCATCACGTTTATCTAATAGATGACCCTACCAATTCCCATTGGCAGCCCTTTGTAGTGTAATGAACAGGTTGCAGGCTGATGAATGCGGCCACTGCACAGAAAACGTCAGTTCTTTCATTAAGCAAACCTTCCCAAGTTCATTGTATTGAACCAGGGTTTAGGCTATTAGGCTGACACATGACAGAGCCAATTCTAGTCACATTGTAAGTGCCTATTCATGTTCAGCAAATTCCATTTTACGTGCACGCACACATTTAGAATTGGGCTCTTGTTGCCTGTGACTTTTTTTTTTTTCCCCTTGAAATCTACTTGCCTATTTTTAACTGTTAATAATTAAGAAAAATCCCACTTTCATAAGAGAGCCTCAACAAGCCTAATTCAGGGAGAACATAATGGATCCTCAAGCCGAGTTTCTGTTCTGCTGGCTGCCCGACACGCCTGCCCTTCCCGGATGCACCAGTATTGATAACACTGTGTTCATCTGTGAAAGGGTGAAAAATAAGTCATTTGCGTGTGGAGCTGTGTCACCACTGGCTCCTCTTTCTGCTCACATTTTAAAAGGAAAAGATTATTTGCAAGTTCGGAGTCTCTGCTAGCATAAGGGGACAAGGCTGAAGGCATCATTCCAGGAGACAGGCTGTGAACGAGCCCGCTCACAGCATCCGTAGCCAGGAGCCCCTGGCAGCTTTAACTCCAACCTGCCACTTCCTACATGGGTGGTCCATCAACAACACTCATGCAGCCAACATGCCGTGGGCGCCTGCTGGGTGGCCGGCCCACACCAGGTATCAGGATGTGGACAAGAAGGGTTAGGGTTTGTGGTCCAGTGGGAGAGAGGCCAACAGCCAGTTACATTCAAATGTGCTCAGTGGGATTATGTATCCTGAACGTAACCTCTCACCTCCATCTCCATTATTTTCACCTGGTCTAAGGCACCATTACTGCTCGCGTAGGTCCCTGGGCTACCTCCCAAATGGTCCTTCCCCTTGCCTCCTACAGACTGCAACCACCTCTTTTTAAAAGCATAACTCAAACCATGTCGCCCTCTTGCTTGTAAACTTCTAATGACTCCCATCATGATAAGAATAAAATCCAGACTGACAGTGGCTTTACAATCTGGCATTTTTCTCCATCTCATCGCCTATCACTCCGCTTGGCTCGAACCACAGTAGCTGCTTCCTCTCCCTTGAACAGGTCACGCATATTTCTACCCCAGGACCTTTGTACTTGTCATGCCTCTGGTTGGGATTCTCTTTCTTGAGATGTCTGCACGGCGGTCACCATTCAGGATTTCGTTTAAATGTCATCTTCCTCAAAACCCACCTCTGACCACGTACACAATCACTACTTCCTTCCCTTTCTTCATTCCCATGTGAAACAATCTAATGTATTCGTTTCCCCCGACCACTTAAACGCAAGCTCCATGAGGGATGAGATTTTGTCTAATTTAACCTAGCATCTCTGGATCCTGGAACAGTGCCTGACACCTAGTAGGGAATAGCAGCAAAAACGAAACAGGGGTAATAAAAATAATATTAGGCGTCACTATTAGAGCAGTAATCCATGTTTACATACTCCTGATTCTGTAAGATCTTTACGTGCACTAACTCATTTAGTCCTCACAACAGCAGGAAATCACTATTATTATATTCATTCTAAAGATGGGAGAACTGAGGTGCCAGTAGGTTAGTAACGCACCCAAGGATGCACAGTTAATATACAGGAAGCCAGGAATCAAACGCAGGCAGTGTGACCCCAAAGTGCTAACAGGACTCTACACTCTAGACTCAAAATATATATTTGCTAAACAAATGAAGACAAGAAAGTGCCAGGCAAAGGGGGAAGCTGAGTTGCTTAAGTAATCTAAGACTCCTCTAATCTAAGATTTCCTCTGCTCTACAATGAGATTTGTAGTGTGGGGTCTTCCCTCTCCCACCCTCCGTCCTTCACCTAGCTGTCAAGTACCTACCATGTGCCAGCAACTGCTCAAGGGACTGAGGTCACAGCAGTAAACAAAACATGAGAAAAAACAACCCTGATTTCATAGAACTTACACTGGGGATGAGGGCAGAAATGGGGAGTTAGGTAAACAAGTAAAATAATAAGCAAGTATCAGACAGGTGTTGTTAGCACATCAAGCAAGTCGGAGTACTGATAACTATATTGTAAACACACACATGGGGTCACAAAGGGAATTCCCTTGGGAACAGTGGCGTCCCTACAGAATATGGGTTTTCTACGGGGTTGCCATCACTGTAGCCAGGGCATCGAGCTTGGTGTTTGTGGAATAGAAATGAGGCAGTCCAGCCATGCAGCATTAGAAGATGTTCTGAGTCTAGGAAAGCATGGCTGTGTTCTTTAGAAGAGCTTCAAGGTCAGAGATTATGGGCCAGTTCTACGTGACATCAGTAGGAACCAGGGCCTTTCCCAACAAAAGTTACCATCAGTGATTCTGCAATACAAAAACACACATGCTCGGAACACCCGCCGTAAAATAAAGCAGAAATAAACACTCCTAAGTAAACCCAGGGCCCACATCTCCATAAAGAAGAGTACTAAGGAGTGAACTTGGGTCTGCTACTACACAACGTGATGCCCCGGGGCTAAAAACACAAACAAAAATCTTGGACCCGCCTCAACTCTATTAACCCTAACAGGGAAACCGCCCAATGCTCCCAAAGGAGTCAACTGAGGATTAAGAAAATACTTGCACGTCTTCACGCTCACTAGGAGCTATAATGAGAAGGACAGACAACAAGCGTTGATGAAGATATGGAGACACTAGAACTCTCCACCACTGCTGGTAGGACTGTAAGATGATGCAGCCACCTTGGAAAGCAATCTGGCAGTTCTTCAGAAGTTCAACACAGAGTTACCATATGACCCAGCAATTCCGCTCCCAGGTATACACCCGAGAGAAGGAAAACACATATTCACATCAAAGCTTGTACATGAGTACTGGTAGCAGCATTATTCATAAGAGCCAAAAAGGTAAGAAACATACCAAACGTCCATCAACTGATGAGTGGATATGATATATCCATATAATAGAATATTATTTGGCTGTAAAATAAGAATGAAATAATGATCCTCGCTACAACATGGATGGACCTTGAAAACCTTAGGCTGAGGGACAGAAGCCAATCGCAAAAGGCTGCCTATTGTATGATTCCATTTATGTGAATTGTCCAGAAGAGGCAAATCCATAGAAACAGAAAGTGGGCAGATTAGTGGTTGCCAGAAGCTAGGGGCAGGGAATGGGGAGTGACTACTCATGGGTATGGGGTTTCTTTTTGGAGTGATGAAAATGTTCTGTAATCTGGTAGTGGTGATGGTTCTACAACTTCGAAAATATACCAAAAAACCACTGAATTGTATACTTTAAAAGGGAGACTATTACAGTATTAAATAAAATCTCAGTTAAAAAATAAATAACATGATGGATTTTCACTTCTGAGATTAAGTCCCCCCAAGACTCTGGCTTCTGCCTTGCTCGCCGTTTCTTGCTCTTTTGCTGGCTCACTCAGATGAAAGGCAGCTGAGCTGCCATGCTGTGGGCTACCCTTTAGAGAGGCCCACATGGCAACAACCAACAGCCAACAAGCAACTGAGGCCCTCAGCCCAACAAGAGCCAAAACCCAAATCTTGCCAAGAACCGTAAGTGTGAGCTTGGGACAGCAGCTCCTTGATTACGGCCTGAGAAATGCTGAACCATGGCCAAATACTTCATTCACAGAAATGGTGATGTGACAGATGTGTGTTATTTTAAACAACAACAAAAAATTTCTCTAAGTCACCCAACAATGAAGAGTTGGGGTGCAAACCCACACTGGTCTGGCCACTCCCTCCATGCTGCCATATTGCTTTATTCATCCCTGTGTCCTTGGAATTGGCTCCAAGGGCATGATGCTCGACACACAGTAGGTGCTCAATAAAGTTTCCTAGAACTGAGTGAAATGGTCCAACCCTCTTTTCTCTATGTGGACCTAGAAAATGAGCTCAACAAGACGGAAACAGAAAGAATGAGAGTAAAATATGCAAGTCTCACTGTGTTCTGTTATTCTCCAATCTCTTGTCTGCAGATTAAATTCCAACCAAGACTCTTAGTGAATGCTGGTGACCCTGCCCTGACCCTGACAGGGACATTAATCTATGTGCAGACAGGAGGCGGTTCTAAGATTTGGCCTTGGCTGCACCAGCCTCACTTATGTACTAGACGATTCACTGTCAGGGCAGCACCCTTCTGTGCTTCCCGAGAAGCAACCAATCCTTAGGTATGGCAAGCCTCGAAGTCGGGGCATCAGTTACAAGTATTAAAAGAGGACTTTGGTCCAGAAACAACTCACACTGCCCCTTCTTGAAGCTTTCCCTCAAACAGCCCAGGCAGAGCCCCCCCACCCCCACCCCCTGCCCTCTCGCCACCCTCTGCAACACGTCTCTTTCAAGAGAGATTTATTACAGGGCTGTCGACACAATCCTACCTTTACGGAAAAAGATAAGTATAAGAAACACCTTACAAGAAGAGGCCGTGGTGAAAGCTAAATCATAAATGTTTGATAAGGAATGTTCAAATCCAGACAAATAACTGTTCAATCCCACTTTGTATTAAGCAGATAAAGTCATACAGAAAATCAATGTGGTGCATTGAAAGGGGAGGAAAAAAAAAAACAAAACACAACAAAACGCCACACTTAGGGATTGGGCTAACACGGTGTTATGAAGTGGTCGCTTCAGAAGAACCCTATAACACGACGACCAGATAAATGTTTAAAGTTGGGGTGCTGATTATTGACTAGCTGATCTGTCAATGGTGATCTAGCCCTCTCTTCTGCTTCTTCTTCTTCTGTGGCTGCTGGGGACAATTTCTGACAATTTCTGGGGCGACACACGCATTCTCCGGGGCGATGGTGGAGAGGAGACTGGTGCCACTGTTTTAAAGGACAATTAGGCAAATCCTATGAAACTAACCATTTCGAAGATGCACGCAACCCTTGCTCCAGCACTTCTGCTACTGCAAAATCGCCCTTCTGATATCCTGGCACAAGGAGATGAAGCGCACATGCAGGAGCGTTCGTTAGCGAATCGTGCGTAAAAGCATAACATGGGTTCAACGTACACGTGTCCAGAGAGGAGTGAATGAGTAAGTGACAGGACACCACGTGGTAGAATATTTCGCAGTCACGGCACAATGGGCGGCCGAGCTACCTGTGCTTGCACCAAATAATCTCCAAGACATCATCACATAAAAAGGGCAGGGTAATGAACAAAACGTATTCAATGGTCTCGGGTGCGTGCATTTTTTTAAACGCTATACATATCTACCTCTGATGGTAAATGCATATGAGGTTTCTGGAAGAATCCACAACAAACCTTTCTTTAATAGATGGTTTCTTTTGGAGAAAGAATTGGAGATGAGGGATGGAGGAAAACTCTTACTGTCAAATCTTGTCGAAAGTTTGGAAATTTTACCATGAGCTTCTATTCCTTTTAACGTCTAGTTCCCCCAAGTGGGCTGGCAAGCAGCAATACAGACAATCAGAAATGAAACGAAGCTTCAGGTAAAACTGTTCCAGCACGAGGAAGGCCTGGCTTGTTCTGTGAATTATCTGAGAGGAGATGCAGGGAACGTTGGACGTTCATCACTACATCTCCGTCCCAGGACCTCTCCCAGCAGAAACTGAAAAGCCAGCCTGGATCCTCCTCCTGTGCTGAGCGGTCTCCTTCACCTCCAGGGAGAATATCAATGCCTCCAATTTCCTTCTGTTTCCCCCAGGCCCACACCGAACCTCCTCAAATAAATGGAAGGGGTTTCTGCCAGAGACGTGGGACCTTCACGTGCCCAAGCGCATTTCAGAGGTGGGCTCAGAGTGGCCAATCTACTTTCAACGCTTTCTCTGTAAGGTAATAATCTCCTTCCTGCTGGTGGCATTATTTTATATAATCTGTAATTTTAAAAAAAAAAGTAAAGTTTACAAAAGTAAACAGATGGGGGCAAGGCCTTCCGAAACAGAGGATAATAAAAGCTTGCTAAAAAGAGTAAATGCTTGCACAGGGAAGATCAACAACTCGGGTGTCACCATGGTGAGCGATGTGCTGGTTTTGAGGTGAAATAATAGGAAATGAAGATCAATTAACAATGTACTGATGAGCCTAAAACGAGTTGACTTTATTACATGCATGAACAGAGAGTTAGATTCCTCGGGGGGAAGGCCCTGGGGATGGGTGAGAAAGCAGCTGAGGAAAGGGAACTGGAGGTCTAGTGGTTTGCTCTCCTGCAATAAACATCTAAGAAGAGTCAGGCTGCACGTCTAAGTAAGCAGAGTGACTGAGACCAATGAAAATACTTTTCTCAATTTATCTTTGACTTGGCGCTTTCTATCTTCATATAGGCAAAGATCAGATCCGTGTGATTTTTCAAATGCTTTTGGGCACTGGTGAACTAAGAGAAAAGATCCCATTAGACAAATACACAGAACTCTCCTGCCCAGCCTTTTGGAGTGAGATGTTAGTACTGTGCTTTGTAAGTGCACTCAAGCAACATGTGATAATTGATTAAAATGATGTCTTCAAAGGTATTTTTCTTACATTGCACTTTCCACCAGACTTTTCAAACTTTAGGGTGCCTCAGAAGCCTCTGGAGGGCTTGTTAGACAGGATGTCTGGAACCCATTCCCAGAGTTTCTGACTCGGGGGGCCTGGGGTGGGGCCTGAGAACGTGCGTGTCACCAGTGGTGACGCCAGTGCTGCTGGCTTGAGGACCACACTTTGAGAACCACCAGTGCAATGGTTATAAGCCTGGACTGTGGAACCAGCTGGACTCGGTTTGAATCCTCAGCTCTGCCACTTGGTTATCTGTGATTTAAGTGGTCAGGTCATCCCTCTATGCCGCAGTTTCCTTGCCTGTGAAATGGACGTGAGAGTAAAACCTGTTTGTACTGGGTTAAATAGTGTTTCCACAAAGTTTAAGTCCACTTGGAACCTCAGACTATATTTGGAAATAGGGTCTTTGCAGAGATAATTAAGTTAAAATGAGGTCATACTGGATTCTGGTGGGCCTAAATCCAATGACGGGCGTCCTCTTAAGAAGACAGGACACACAGACTCACAGGGAAGAAGGTGGGTGAAGTCGGGAAGAGGGAACAGAGTTCTGCCACCATGAGCCCAGGAACACCAAGGATGGCTGGAGCCCCCCACCCCCCCCAGAAGCTGGGAGAGAGGCTTGGAACCAATTCTCACTCAGAGGCCCAGAAGGAACCAACCCTGCCAATGCCTCAATTTCAGAATTCTGGCCTCCAAAACTGTGAGAGTATACATTTCTCTTATTTTAAGCCACCCAGTTTGTGGTACATTGTTAAGGCAACCCGCAGAAACTAGTCTACTGCTTTATGGAACTCTTGTGGGGATTAAATTACTGAATACATAGCAAGTGTTTGGAGTAGGGCTTGGCACATACTGAGCATTACTGAAGCAGGAGTTCATATTACTATTTTGGTTTTATTCATACTTTCTTTTGTTCTAATCTATAAGAGTATAAATACTTTCTCCTGGGGGGGGGGGGGGGGGGAAACACATCAAAACTGTAGAGAAGGGCATAAAGCATGGGTTCTCAACTAGGGGTGATTTTGCCCCCTGACCAAGGGACATTTGGCAATGTCTGCAGACACTTTTGGCTTTTCAGGATTGGGGAGGCAGGTGGAGGCTACTGGCATGTAGAGAGTAGAGGCCAGGGCTGCTGTTAAACAAGCCGCAATGCACCCCACGACAAAGAGTTAGCCGAACCACAAGTCAACAGCATGAGGGTGAGAACCTCTGGTACCAGATGAAACATCAAAGTCACCTGGCCCTTGAGTCTGGCTTCCCAAGTGTGTCTAGCACTACAGGGCCGAGTCTTCCTGGAGAGAACAATCACCATCAACATCCACACTCTACCCACAAAAGAAAACTGAGTTAATAATAATAAAAAAAACAATAGTATCATCATCAGCAAATCAAGAGTCGAGCGTGGCCCACGGGAGGGAGCCTCCAGTCGTTCTCTGCTCTACCTCCCAGGCTACGGAGGGCACGGTGGCCCCCATCTCCAGCAGGAATCACCAGCTGGGAAAAGCAGGAGGGGCCCGTGACCCGTCCCCAGGCCCTGGCTGCAGAGTGCAAAGGCCGAGCCCACCGCGGGCCCAGGGAGGAAGGAGGGTAACGACCCAGGCAAGGGACGACGGCAACCAGAGCTAGGGTGCTGATGGTGGAGATGACCCACGTGCAGAGACCCAAGGCAGTAAGCGACACAACTCAGCGATGGCAGGACACACGTGAGGGTGAGGCTGTGGGGGGTGCCAAGACAGCTGCCCGGTGTCTGGATCGTGCGGGTGGATGAACGGAGGCGCCACTCATCCACCCGGAAAGCACCAGGAGAGGCCTGCGCTGTCTCCAGAATTCAAGGCATGCGTGACCCCGAGGGGAATCCTGCTCATCAAGGGCACGCTCGACCGCCCTGACGCCCCCGAGTCTGGGGGAGAACTGAGACTGCCAGAGCGACCCTTGGCATGGCCTGCCGTGCACATCGTTTCTCTAAGTGCCCTCTGCTTCCCACGGAACACCTCGGACCAAGGACCCATCGATCTGCCCGAGTCAGAGGAATCTACGGAAGGATCTCGGCCCCTGGCTTTGGAAGGAGTCACATGGAGGGAGAGTTAAGAAGATTCACGGGGACGCGCCTTGTGGATGTGCGTCACCCAGAGGTGGCAGAGAAAGGAAACGCATGTCCTGCCGGTGACTGCACACCCGCGAAGGCTTGATCACAGAGTGTTTATGTGCCACTGAACGATGGCGGGGCAGACGGAGGCATGACGAGGTGGCCCTGCTCTGAACGCACGCACAAGCACACACGCACATGCCTGCGTGTGCTCAACGTTAAAAGAAACAGCAGAGCTTAACCGTCATTCTCGAGCTGACATGATAATTTTGCTCCTCTGTCTCCCCACACTGTGATAAAGCAAACCAGGTACGGGGAAGAACAAACCATGACCCCCTCCCGAATATGCCTTCGGTACTGAACCGACATCTGACTTGATGTTGGTTTTGTTTTCCCCTGGCAAACTGAGGTGTCTCCCCAGGGCTGTGCGTCAAGGAGCTTTTAAGATGCACAAAGATAACCATATTCAAATTCAGGGCTGGTGGGACCGTGAAAGGGGAACACGCATAGCCCACAGGGTCCGTGAAAATCAAGCCCGGAACACCTAAATATAGTCTAACTTCTAAATAAGGCTTCAGATCACAGATTTGTTTACTTTCATTTGGTGATAATTGTTCACAGCAGAACATACCAGAAAATTCTATAATAGGAACCACAGCCAGGAAATAGTAAATAATTAATCACCCTCCCTCCCAGCCTCTTGCATCTCTGTTGATATAAATGACCGTATAATTCCAAACCCAATTATCACTACTTAGCCGTTCCATTTTGTAGTTAAAATCCCACAAAATTAAAGTGCATCAATTGTTAATGGTAATAGACCAGACAAGGGATTAAAGATTATTTTAATGTTTATTTCCTGTCAAGAGATCTTTTGGCAGGAAACACCGGAGACAAGAGGCGGCACACTCAGATGAGATTCATATATTTAAATCTTCTAACTTCTGAAAACATTATGGATATAATTACTTGTTTAATTTACTTGTTCCCTCAAGATACAGGCTGGGGAGATCAAGCCAACTTTATTATATCAAGTTCTCAGAAAGGAAAGGCGTTGCTCTGTAGCATCTTATAAGCTGGTTTACCCTCAGCAATCAAATCAGATTCAGTGCCCGTGTCCCACTGGACGATGCTGACAGAGGGGAGAGGTAGAGGCTGGGGGGCGAGGGGAGTGGGGCTCAGGCCAACTCTCGGGCCTGCAACCAGAGGGCTGTGTGGCCCAGGCACAGCCTTGAAGCTCCCCTGAGCCTCCGTTTCCTCTCTGTAAAATAAGGTCGGCGAGGACCAGCAATGCACACTGGATAGGAAGATGTCAGAAGACTGGGGGAAAATAGCAGTCAGGCCACAGCCACCACTAACTCAAAATGCAAACACAGGCATTTTGATGTGTTTGTGATTATTTTTAAGGCGGTCACCCAGATGAACCACAGATGCTTAGTTACTCTTTCTAGGTCATCACTGAGGTAAACACGTATGCACATGCTCACACATGCATGGGCGCACCCCAGAAAATACTACTGCAACATTCAGGGGTCCTTGGAACGCAATTTAAGAAACACTAGTCTATTTCCAAAAATGCAGACAGTAGTAAAAGTGCGTGCTATCCCAATGTCCAACCAATTTACTTAGGACGCAGGTTAAGAAAGGTTAAGAAGTTCAAAGGCAATAAACAAACAAATGGGGAGAGGGATGGACAGACAGATAGACTGATAGACAAAAAAAAAATAATTGCTCACCTAAAATTATTATTTAGATCATGGAGAAATCAGAATCTAGAATGTGAAATATGTAATTTTATACATATATATGAGAGAGGGAGAGATGAAGGAATGAAGGAAGGGGCAGGATGGTTGGATGGACTGACAGACAGACAGATACATAGATATAGACAAAAATAATAATCGCTCACCTAAAATTACTATTTAAATCCTGGAAAAATCAGAATCTAGAAGGAACTTGAGTCCCTCTTCCCAGAGCACTCAGTTTATTGTTTTACCTGTTAATTTCTGCCACCTTCATTAGAATATAAAAGTCATGCGGGCAGAGGTAACTGTTCACTGCCATATTGCTAAAACGTAAAATAGAGCCTGGCGCATAGTAGGTGCTAAATAAATATCACTGGAGTGGGCAATGATGCTAATTGTGTGACCATTTTCTATTTCTACAAAGGAATTCAGATCTCATGATTCTCGTGTCAGTATATTAACTTCGTTTACTAGTAAGGGGCCTGGAAACTAGACCGGTTGAGAAGCTCTGCCTAAATCACACACCCAGGTGAAGGGTCAAAGCCAGTTTGAAATAACACTTTCTGACTCTCCATCCCAGGCTCATTTCGTGATGTCACTCTGGCCCTGGGACAGCGTCTCTCTACCTGAGGGTGAGGTAAGGCACTTTGCTTTAAGTAGCAAAGACGTGACTTAAAAAGAAGTTTCTGCAACAGTTTGGGTTCCCCAAAGAGTGTGTGACCTTGGGCAAACCTTCGTCTCTCTGCATCTCCACTTCTCCCTCTGTAGGACTCTTTGCAGTGTGAAGATGTTATATTTGCTCACCCTACTTAAATGATGCGGGATGTGTCCACGTGCAAGTAACAGGTGATTCAAGACCAACTTAAAACAGCTTATTCTCTCAAACAAAAAAAAATGATACAAATGAACTTATTTACAGAACAGAAACAGACTCACAGACTTAGAAAACGAATTTAGGGTTACTGGAGGGGAGGGACACATTTGGAGTTTGGGATTGACATGTACACACTGCTAGATTTAAAATGGATAATCAGGGACTTCCCTGGTGGCGAAGTGGTTAAGAATCCGCCCGCCAATGCAGGGGACACGGGTTTGAGCCCTGGTCTGGGAAGTTCCCACATGCCGCGGAGCAACTAAGCCCGTGTGCCACAACTACTGAGCCTGTGCTCAAGAGCCCGTGAGCCACAACTACCAAGCCCACGCACCACAACTACGGAAGACTGCGCACCTAGACCCCGTGCTCTGCAACAAGAGAAGCCACCGCAATGAGAAGCCCACGCACCGCAGCGAAGAGTAGCCCCCGCACCGCAGTGAAGAGTAGCCCCCGCTCACCACAACTAGAGAAAGCCCGCGCGCAGCAACGAAGACCCAACGCTGCCAATAAATAAATAAATAAATAAATAAATAAATAAATTTACTTTTAAAAAAAGAAAGAAAACTTATTAAAAATTAAATTAAATTAAATGGATAATCAACAAGGACCTACTGTATAGCACAGGGAACTCTGCTCAATAGTATGTAACAACCTAAATGGGAAAATAATTTGAAAAAGAATAGATACATGTATATGTATAACTGAGTCGGCTGTACACCTGAAACTAACACAACATTGTTAAGCAGCTGTACTCCAATATAAAATAAAAAGTTAAAAAAAATTTTTTTAAATAGCTTCTTCTCTGACCACTGAAGTCCAGAGGCGGACGGGCCACAGGTACAGCGGAACCAGCAGCACTATGATGCCCCATTTAACCCGGGTTTCTCTACTTGTTTCTCTGTCCCCTTTGGGGACAGCTTCCTCTCAGGCTGGAAGGCTGCTTGAGCACAAGATGGCTGCAGAGCGTCCAGGCTGAGTCAATGTCCAGAGAAAGCAGAAAATCTGTCTTTTCCTCGTGCAACACTTTGAGGAGTAAGAAAACCTTTCCCAGGAGTGCCCTCCACTTTCACGCGTCAGGATTGGGTCACACGTCTGATTCTAAACCAGTCTCTGGCAAGACACGTATGTTAGCTTGATGGGCTTAGGTTAATCAGTGGAGGTGAAGGGATTATCGGGGAGTCTGCCATCATAACCGCTATGCTTATGTAACACAATATATGAGGCAAAAGTGAATAATAAAATACACCTGAGTTCTTATTTTTAAAAGTACAGTGCCCATTTCACGTGTTATGTAAGTCAAATCATTATGCTGGACACCTTAAACTTACACAGTGCTGTCAATTATATCTCAGGAAAACTGGGAGAAAAAAAATAAGTTTTTAAAAGAAATATAAATAAATTTTCTGAAAAAAACGAAATAAAAATACAGTGCTCAAACTGCAAAACAGCCTAACTATCCAAAAATAGAGAAATGGTTAAACAAAATACAATTCATTCATATGGTACTTTTTCTAAGCAACAGTTAGTGACATGAGAAATTCTTATTCAAGAATACACACACACACAGACACACACACAGAGATTAGGAGCCCAATTTGTTTAAAACAAAAAAGTCATCACTCAGAAGAAAGAAAAAATGAACAAAGAACAAAATATTAAGAGTGATCATCTCAGGACAGTGGAGTTAATAGAACGTTTTAATTTTCTTCTGCCTCAGTTCCTAAATTTTCTTCTTCTTCTCCTTCTTCTACCATGCACGCTACTGACTAAATATTCAAAAAATAAAAGTTGGTTTTTCAAAGTAACAAGTGACCCCTGACGGGGAAAAAAAAGTTGAATCAGGGCTTATGCTTGGGTCCAGTCAAAAAATTTACTAAGATCGTGAGTTAACAAAGGTTAAGAAATTCACAGTCCCATAAAAACATATACATGTATAAAAGAAATATCTGCCTATCTACCAACTCTGTTTTCATCACAGAGAAATCAGAATCTAAAAAGAAAAGGAATGTGGCATCTTGTCTCCAGCACCCAATTCTTGAGCGTGATAAATCCTGAGTCCTGGAAGGAGGGGGAGTCTTGGCTGGGAGTTGATGATGGGAGAGCTGTCTAGGTGACTCACAGGGAAACCCTGAACAGGTTGAGAAATAGCTGTGCCTGGAGCGCTAGGGAGAAGAGTGAGCTGCGGAGGGTCTGAGTGATTTATCAGGGCTTTCTTTACAGCCCCTTGTAGCGTCCACAACTGCACTTGGCACTCATGGGGCACAGCTTCCAAACATGTTCTAAGTAACTCGGAGCCTTGCTTGCAAGCCACCTTCTGGACACCTGGCTTATCGTGAGGGCTTAGAGATACTTCCTTTAAAGCAGTTCCAGGAATGCCAATCATACATTCATTCTTATACCCAATCTCGGCAGGAAATGATCATCGCAAGAAAGCAACTGATAACTGTGACCATCTCTGTGCCTGGCACTCTGCCAGCCATTTTACCTACAGAATATCTAAGTCCATTAGGTAATAGCTAACAAGGCTTCCCATTCTAGAGGTGATGAAACTAAGGCTCAGAAAGAGTAAGTCTGTTACGAGTCCAACCAGTTTGGTAGAAACCAGCTGGGTCTGATTCCAAAGCATGTGCTCTTTGATACTTCTTTTCAGGGTTCAGGGTAACTGCAGCTCCACTCCTCAGCCAAGCACTGATGCTTCCCATCTGCACCGGTAGCAGACAGGGTGGCAGGGGACATGGTCTGGGGAGGTGAGCTGGGACTCTGGAGGTATATGCGCTGACGTTCTTTGGGAAGAGAAGGAACAAGCAAGCATGTAACAGGTAAAAGGCAAGGGTTTAGCCCTAGACCTTGGGTGAGCACCAAGGGTGCAATCTGGCATCACTCTAGCCCATCTTTGATACACTTTTAACAATCTGCTCACACTTCCACGGACCTGCATGGCTTCCCACCTCCAAGGGACTTGTTCTCCTGCCAGAGCAAGACACTGAATAGCCGCTTGTATTCAACCTGACGTCCGCAGATATTTAAGAGTCTAATTCGATCGGTACTTCTTTTCTGTAGACACAAAGCAACCACAGCCTTCTGGGCGTCTTGGGGCCCTCTCTCTCATTCGCCTTTCCTGTTTAAGCTTGCTGGGAATGCACACACATGAAATAGGGCAGTTTAAGTAAAGATGGTGTACAGCAGTGCTACTTTGGGGCTTAACAATGTAAGAAACCTTTGTGGATCCTGATATCAACCAAGAGATGCCAGGTACCTGGGCCTCGGGTGGGGGGGCGTCCAACTTGCTCGTGAATGTGAGAGCTAAACAGATTGGCCAATGGCTCCAGCCTTCAAGGGGCTATCAACTGAACACAAGAAAAGCCAGATTCCCGTCAGTCCCAGGCTTACAAGACTCTCCATTAAGGAGACGCACATTGTTATAAGTGTTTAGGATATAAACCCAACAGCCAGCCCGCTTTTTCCCCCACCCCATTTTCACTGGAAGGCGTGTCATGTAGGTGATGGTATAAACCCTGAAATTTTCTGTGTGCAATAGGTGGCTGGCTTGAAGAAATCCACAGTGGAACGTTTGTAGGCCAGGTGAGATGTGGCATGGAAACCCATTCCATAACCCTTCACCAGGCCTAAAATTTACTGTGAATAGAATTCCTAAAAGTCCGTGTTGGCCTCTGATTTAAAACTATTAAATCTGGTTCCCTGAGAACACCTCCGTTATAATAAATACATCACTAGGACAACATATGCTAATTGCACAATCTCAAAGACTAGCGTGAACAACCTATACATGAAAAATGCATCGGAATGTAGCTGTCCTGGATTCACACCACCGAGACTTTAGAATTGGGCTGAGTCGCTGGGTGAATATCAAACATCTTATGAACAGGCTGCCGTCATGGCGGACGACAGTGGGAAGCAGGACACCAGGACCCTAATTTCACACAGGTGACAAAACTGAATCTGTGTTCATTTGGAACACAGGTGGTGTCTCCAGCTTAAGGAATTTAAGGAGGAAATTATCTGTAAATGTACACATATGAGTATGTTTTTCTGAAAGACAAAATATTACTCAGCCATAAAAAAGAACAAAATAATGCCATTTGCAGCAACATGGATGGATCTAGAGATTATCATACTAAGTGAAATAAGTCAGACAGAGAAAGACCAGTATCATATGATACCACTCATATGTGGAATATAATTTTTTTAAATGATACAAACGAACTCATTTACAAAATAGAAGCAAACTTAGATATTGAAAACAAACTTATGGTTACCAAAGGGGAAACATGGGGGCAGGGGGGATAAATCAGGAGCTTGGAATTAACATACACGCACTGCTATATATAAGATAGATAACCAGCAAGGACCTTCTGTACAGCATAGGGAACTCTACTCAATATTCTATGGTAAGTTATATGAGAACAGAATCTGAAGAAGAATGAATATATGTATACGCATAACTGAATCACTTTGCTGTACACCTAAAAACTAACACAACATTGTAAATCAACTATACTCCCATACAATTTTTTAAAAAAGAGTGCTAAGCAGATACACACAACTTTTCATCTTCAAAGCATGTCCTGAAATTAGAGAGACACTATGGTCACTATATGTAGTGATATATTAAAAGGAAAAAAGAGATCATTTTTATGCAACTCAGCCAAACACTTTCTCTTTTTCTTCAATTTAATCTGTGTTCATTCTTCCTGTTTTTCTTCTTCTTCATCCCTCTTCCCTCCTTCCTCAGACATTTCAGCCAGTTGTCCAAGCCTCTAGCTGCTCTGAGGAGTACACAGATAAATGATAACAGAACCTGCCCTCCAGGGGATTACAGTTAGATCAGAGACCTAGATCAAAATGGCAGCCAGGGCCTTGGATTCAACCACAGATATGAGTTTGGATCCTTCACTGCTTATCACCTTGGGAAGCCAAGGTCACTTAACTCCTCTGGGTGTCCATTAACCTGACCTGTGAAATGGGGGCTGAGAGAGGTTTTTGTGAGGTTCCCCTAAGGGTTAAATGAGATGATGGGTGAACCCACCGTGTGAATTGCAGACCTTCAACACATAAAATACTCATGCAACAACAGTAACAAATTATTTTAACCAAGGTCAAAAGTGGGCAGAGTCATAAAAGAAGGACCAGTGGCAGAGGAGGAGAAAAGGAAGGGTGGGGGAGGGAGATCAAGGTCTTGGTGTGTGTTGATATACAGGGGAAGAGTTGTGAGAAAGAAAGGAAGCCAGGGCAAAGTTAGCCTAGAGTAAACCAAGGCCACCCAAGTGAGATTAAACAGCAGCCATTTATTCAAAGCTTGTTATCGCAGGAGATTCAGTCACCATCACTGGTGTTTGGCAGAGATGGACGGGCAGGCAGGGGAGAGGGCAAATTTCCCAGTGAGAAGAGGGAAGGCTTCAGTGTGTTCTGACTGGAGGCTGTCGGCCCGGGGAAGCTGAAGGCAGGCCAGCTAGACGCTGCTTGGCTTGGGAGCATATTTGGCTTTCTCTAACTGGTCCTGAGTTGGAAGAGAAGGCAAAAATGAGGGATGCTGAATGAGAAGCCCGCGCACAGCAATGAAGAGTAGCCCCTGCTCTCCGCAACTAGAGAGAGCCCGTGCGCAGCAATGAAGACCCAATGCAGCCAAAAGTAAATAAATTAAAAAGGAGGGATGCTGGGTGTTACGGACCAAGTCCTGACCATTTCTGTTTGATGGCTGCAGGGCTCATGGGTCAGAGTTCTGTGATCAGAGACGCTCTGGCCATTGTCCATTGGTATGTTCAGTCTCTCATTAGCAAGACCATTTGGTGACCCGTAACCGTTTACCCCAGAGTTGTCCACGAAGAAGACTGTGACGAAAACTCGTCCCCCAAGCAGGCTGTGCAGGGGGACGGGCTGGCTGCAGATGAAGGGGGTGGCCACCCACAGCGCCTCCGGACCACAAGGGCTTCGCGTTCTCAGAGCGCTCCCCACAGTCCAGAAACAGGCTCCCCGTCGCCCGGGGCCTTTGTGCAGGGATACGCATGAATTAGAGAGGAAAAAGGTGCTCTGATGTCCTACGGAAATAGCCATTTTTCACACAGCTCCTGGGAGGTGGTAATTTATTCAGTCATCTTTCAACATAATTCCTGTCTGACTGATTTTCTCTCTGCCTCCATCTTCTCCAAGGTGGCACACACCTGTCCTGGGTGAATAAGAATAAGTATGGTGTATGCAGAGGAGGGTTCAAGAAGCCGAATGAATAATGGAAAAGACTAAGCTAAAGCAAATGAAAAAGAAACGCTCTCTGTTCGTATAAAATTTCTGCCGAAGTAATCACTAACGTTGCTCTTTAGAAAAATAGCAGTAAAATCCTCTAGCTCTTTAGGGTTGGAGGGGGAAAGGGCTGGGACCCCCCCAAAGCAGAAATACTTGGTTTCATGTCACCAGCCTTAGCCAACACATTTTTGGCCTGTGCTCTAGAAGCTTCTGTTTGGGGTCTAGGGTTTAAACCGTGGATCTGCCACTTCGCGGCCGGGAGAGGCTGAGCTTCACTGCGGGTTGTTTTGAGGAATAAGGGAGGTGATATTCTAAGGACTGGTGTGATGCCTAGTGCGGAGTACGCACTCAGGAAATGTAGCTGTTATTTTATAAACTGCGGAGGAATGGGCCTAGTCTCAGAGAACGATAGCCGTGAAGGTTGATAAAATGGAAATTAGGCCTACAAAAGCAGGCTGAAGCCCGTTCCCTTCCCTCACAGACCCAAAGGTGCTTTGCAAAATATTTGATTACATATTGAAGAGGGATCATTATCCTATAATCCTGTGCTAATTTGTGTAATGATGTAAATGTGTAGAAAGGCAGAAGAAATCAGAGTAACCAGCCAGTCTCCAAGGTGGGAGGAGAGGTAAGCCAGACTGTAAAGGGAGCTATTCCACGTCCTTTGCGTGTGCCCGGCCAGGGTTCATTTGCCTTTCCAGTAAAGCATCCTGATTCGTGAGGGAAACAGCCCTACCCTCGGTCCCAATCCACGTGTTTTCGAATGTCACGGTGGCACGTGGCTTCTGCCGTGCAATCATTCCTGCAGGCTGATTCAAGGATCTCCACCCCCGCCCAACTAGACCAATGACGGTCAACTGGTCAACTCCAGGTTGTGACAAAAAGTGCAGCTGGCTTCACCATCATCAAGGAAAGACGTTTCTGTGTCTACAAAGGGAACAGCTGAGCCACAAAAGGGACGAGACAAATTCTTGATGACGTCTTCTGAATACCCGGGTCCAGCAAAGGCTGAACCCATGATAGCCCTGGAGTTTTCACTTATATAAGGTAATAACTGCTTTTTGTTTTTGCTTTTTTCTGTAGCCAGCTGGGTTAGGTTTCTGTCACTTACAACCAAATATCAGCCTGACTGACTGGCTGAAGAAACAGAAAACGAAGGAGATTCTAGACATGGGTCCCTGCCTTCAAGAAGCTTATGTTCTAGTTAGAGAAGCATACACAAACCAAGTAAACCAGAAAATTAAATTTTAAGTACGTAAGGTGAGTATTATGAGGTTAGGGAGCTGAGGACTGAGCTAGAGGAGCCATATTTTATTTAGTTAAGACAATGTAGCAGACAGAATAGTGGTGCCAAAAGGTGGCTGTGCTCTAATCTTTGAAACACATAAATATGTTAGTTTACACGGCAGAGGGAACTCTGCAGATGTACATGCGTTACAGTTCTTGAGATGGGGAGAGTACGCTGAATGACCCAGGTGGGCCCAACGGAACGTCCTAAAAAGATGGAAAAGTCAGACAGGAGGAGCAGAGAGTCAGAGAGACTTAAAGATGCTATGTTGCTGGCTTTGAAGATGGAAGAAGAGGGCCGTGGGCCAAGGAAAGCAAGCAACTTCTAGAAACTGGAACAGACTGTTCCCTAGAGCCGCAAGGCCCTGCCAACACCCTGAATTCAGCCCAGTGAGACCCGTTTCAGACTTTTCATCTCCAGAGCAGTAGGAGAACCCATTCATATTGTTTAAGCCATCAAGTTTGCATTCATTTACTACAGCGGCAATCAGAAACTAAGGCAGACACTCAGGATTGGCCTCTTTGAGAAGCTTTTATACTAAGAGCTAAAGGATGAGGAGGTGGCCATACCAAGAGGGAAGAAGACCAGGGCAGGAGAGGAAACGGCATATGCAAAAGCCTGGGAGAGTAAAGAGCCTCACGAGTTCTGAGAACTTCAAGATCACTGTGGCTGGAATGATACACATATATATATTGCTTAGCCTTGAGGTTTACAGAATTTAAAGCACTATAAATATTCAATGCAACCCAACTTTTGTGGAAACAAGGCACTCTTTAATGATTTCCTTGATTTTAAACTCACTGAGGAGTAGGACCAAAACTGTACAAAACTTTCCTCATATGTTCTGTCCTGCTGTACCAAGCAGTATATTCATACGCCTGACCCATAAGAGGCATAAACATGGATAAACATGCCTGGGGTTTCTTGGTTTGAAAATAGATTCCCTGATGCTATATATCCCCCTATGACTTGTTCTCCCAAGTCACCCTAGAAATAATTAAAATATTTTGGCTGCACAGGCAAGTGACACACCCAGGGGTGAGCATCTGGTCCACCGGTACCGCTGGTCTAATCAGAAGCTTTGCGGGTGGGGCAGCAGGAGGTGGGGGGGCGGTGGGAAATGGGAGAAAGAGGAGTAGTGATTTTTTTCATGAAGTATCAAGATATCAAGTGAGCCGGCGGCTACTAATTATGGCAACTGCCTCGTGCTGGGGAGAAAATATTTTTTTTGTTTTGGAGGGGGCTGTCCCCTACACCACTTCAGCTGCTGAGCGAGCAGAGAGGAATATGAATAAAGTCAGTGGGCACAAGAAGTCCGGGGCTTCCTTCTAAATCAGTTCCTAGAAGGCGAGGAACCAGTATGTCATAGTGAGACAATCATTTATAATGGGACCATTATTAGGAGCCAGGGTATAAAAACTGTACATGAAACAGCCTTATAAGCAGATTCGGTGCGTGGCCGATTACCCTCCTTTCCCACGCGGGGCTGGACGGCTCCGGGGAGTGGTAATGATTCGGGGAAGTCATCCGTCTCCAGGTCACAGGTTTAAAGCTGGTCATGTTCTAAGGGGCCTAATTGCTTCTCCAGAGCACAAGGGGGCACACGGCTGCCTCATGGGCTTGGAGACACAAGGACCAGGGTTCGAATCCCTGCACCATCCCTAAACCAGTTGTGCGATGTTTGTGATGCTCACAAATCCTCCAGCAGCTATGGTTTGCTTTTTATGTTTGGTTTTGTTTTTGGATAAATATGAGTATGCTTGGCACATGGTAAGTATTTGATAAATGGTAACTATTTTCTTTTCAAAGAAGACACGTTTTTATTTCTTAGGCATGAAAAGGGCAGGAAGAGGCTGTGAACATCCCGAGTGCCAGCACTGTGAGATCTCGGGTCTGGATGGCTGTACAGAGAGAGATTTTCTGCCATTTCAGGCAAACAAAGAAGAGGCCCTTATCTTGGCTTATGGAGTCCTGGGTTACCAGGGGCAGGGACCACTGCAGGGCCAACATTTATTGAGAGCTTACTGTGTGCTAGGCACAGTTTTAAGTGTTTTACCTCCGTGAACTAATTTAATCCTTGCAGAATCCCCATGCAGCAGGTACTGGTAATAGTACGAGTAACAGCAATGGTAGATACTAGTAATGGGATTAATATTAGAAGCAATAACCCCAGGGTTTTACACCTAGTAAGATAAGGGACAAAACTTGAACCCAGACAGTAGGATTCCAGAATGGGTTAACTATGTCCCGACCCTAAAGGGCTAGGCACGGTTAGAAGAAGAAATATTTTTCCCGCACCTGTGATGAATGTGCCTCGGGCCCAGAAGCCCCCACTGGTGCATCCTGATGTGAAACTGTCTCAGCCTGAGCAAAAGACATAGTGGTCAAAGTGGGAAGTGGCCTTGGACCTGCAGGTGTCTTAGCTGGCAGGAAGAATGTGGGGACGTATTGTGCCCATGAAATCTCATCCATCAGGCAGGTCCTAGGGGCGGGAAAATCACAGAAACAAATGAGGTGAGAACTGATGGCCTGGATGACATTGGACTTGACCTGGTGCACACAGACGGTGCTCCACAATGTTGACAGATCCCACCAAGGCTGGAACGGAAGCAGGGAACCCAGAGAGGAAGGAACTTAGAGCGAAAAAGAAAAGCGACACGGGGAAGAAAGAGGAACTTGGAGATTGAAGCCCTGGGTTCAATTCCCATCTCTGACTTCTCCCCCCTCCTCTCTCCCCTGCACTCCCTCCCCTCCACACCCACTTCCTTATCCCTGAAATAAGAGTGAATGCTGTCCTGATGACAAGGGATGCGGAAGAATAGTCACAAATACCCCTCGATTAGGAATTCCAATTTGGGTATGTGTAAAAGGGCCAGATATTTAATTTTTTTGTTAAATGGAGAGGAAATCGTAAATTATTAGGGCGTGGGGGACAGGAGATCTCCTACCCAGGTATATCACACCCAATGTAATGCAGCACTTAAGTGTTAACTCTCCAGTAAAACTGGTGGTTGTTTTTCTTCTCCCCCGCCCCCGCAACTCTGCACCTTCCAAGGACCTAACGCTCTTGATGAAAAGGGAGGAATAATCCTTTCTTTGGTGTCTGCGATCAAGATCTATTTGGTAACCCACTCCTCTAATACCGCCCATGCAGAGAAATAATTTCGGCTCCCCGTTAATTTGAGTATTGAACTGAAATTCTGCAGCTGCTTTCTGCCAAGCCTGAAAGCAGAAATTAATTTCAATGACCCAGGCGAGTGGAGGGGAGCTCTGTCAGGTAATTAGTCTTCGTCTTTTGCTACTCAGGGTCTATCACAGCACTAATCCATACATAAACCCGGGCATTCCCCGAGTCACTCGCAATCTGCGGGGCCATTTAACTACCTCTTGGTTGGGTTCATGAGAGCAGGGGCATTGCAGGCAAACGGATGAAGCCTGCCTTCCAGGTCTCCCCTTCCTTCTACCTACTTAGGGCCTGCGGAATTAATGCAGCTGATTTACATGTTCTTTTCCTGTTTGATCGAGTCTGCCGTTGATTAAGTAGAGCTTGGGGTGGGAGGGGGAACGGGGGAGCGGGTCCCCCCTCCTGCAGCTTCTGACTTGCCAGTTTATTAATGAAAGAGGCACCAATATTGATAGCCCTGACACTACAAGTGCAGCAATTAGAGGGTATGTCCTTCCAGGATTCTAATTAAAAAGGAGCTTTTTTCTGCCCGGGATGGGTCCTATTGTCATATATGCCTTCGATTCTGGCTTGGGTTGGGGGCTCCAATGCCTTTTCCTTTAGGAAACTCTCCTGGCAAGTGGGGGGAATAAACACAAGTTGAAAAGCTTTGTTCTCAGTGCGGGGGGTGGAGGCGTCATTGTGAAATCCAAGGAAAAGAACGGTTTTTAGAGAAGGTACCTCTTTCCAAAAGCAGCCCGCCTTCCTCCAGCCCTCTCCCAGATTCTCCTCTGGGCTTCGTGTTTTTCATGCTTTTAACCCTGAAGGACTGGGCGGTGGGTGGGGGGTAGGATGTAAACAAATAAAATAGGTGCTGTGATAATTTTCTGAGCACCTACTGAAGCACCTTACATCCGCTAGCATCGTTTACCCTTATAGCAACTCTGTGGTATGGCTTTCAGTGGTTCCATTCTACAGATGAGAAAACTAACGCTCAGATCAGAGAAGGTCAGGGGCTGGTGGTTCTTTCTGATCCAAAGTCCTTCTTCACCCCACTCCAGGCACCGAATACTCCCAAGCCTACAGGGTCAGGCAGGTAGCGCAAACGGTGATGCGGATGAATCTGGCCCTTACTCCATCCAAAACGGCAGCCCCAGCTCACCCCTCCCTGTGCCTCCCTGCCAATTCTGCAGGCCAGAAGGCCAGCCCAGAGCGGCGGCCTTTGGTGGCAGCTGATATTATAAGAGAACTCAAAAATCTGGAATTTTAGGTGGACTACCCCCCTTAAATGCTGTTAACTCCTTAACGAAGTTCATATTTGCAACTTCAGGGACACTCTACCTGCTTCCTTATAATTCTTTAGATTCATTTTTGTTTTCTCAGTACCTTGTTTTTTGTTTTTTGTTTTTTTTTAATTTTGAACCCAGCTTTGCCATTTCACTCTCCTGCCTGGGTGGCCACAAGCTAGGAAATGGCTCCAGCACAAGACTGAATTTAAAAAGAAAACAAACTGTGGGCCCCCAATGCCTTCCTCCTAGTCCCTCCAAAGCTGACATCAGAGACCCTCTCTACTTTTCAGCAGGTCTCACCCCTCACCCAGGCCAGATGCAGAGAATCCAAGCCTGCACACCTGGAGCCGGGAGGACGTGCTCCCCATCCCCACCTCTCCTGCTCAGTCATCTTAAACCACCCTGGGTTTTTACTCCCAGGTCACTAATGAACAGACTATGTGACCTCGGACCCTTTTATTTTTTTTTTCTCTTCTTCTGCACATCAGTTTTCTCATCTGCAAAATGGGAGGATAATTCTGACCTCACAGGTGTGTTGTGAGGTCCCTACGAGAAAAAATATATGGGAAAGTTTGGGCGCAGCACCTGTCTCCTTGTAAGGAGGACCACCAGGCTTGACCGTGTGCACAAGTACCTTTGCCCAAGTTGAGATACAAGGCAGCCAAACTACACAGGCTCGTGGATTGAGTTTCTTCCCCTGGTCTTAAAAGAATAATAATGACCACGCACTGGACAGCAAGCCAGTCTTTCAGCCTCCGTTTTTCTACCCGTCAAGCAGGCTTTATATACCTCCTTCACAGGACTGCTTGAAGATTATGCCCCCAAAGCAGGTCTGACACTTAGTAGGCCCACAGAAAATCAAGCTCCACTACCAGCTCCCCAGATGTATGAATTCTCTTGCTTTGGACTCAGTATCGCTCAGGTTTTGTCCTTCAAAGTTCTTTATTCATGCTTAGGACTAAATCTTGAAAATGACAAAAACAAACAAAACAAAACAACAACAACAAAACCCAGACTCTTCACAGGAGCTTCAACTGTGAAATCTCCTAATAATTTCTCATTTTACTGCGAATTCCTAGAAATAACAACATCCACTCCCAAACAAGAGAGAGAGAGAGAGAGAGATGGACTTGACAAATAGAAAAGCTCTAACGCTCTAATGTATTTTGTTGGAATCAGAAGTGCTCTGTCTTCGCTCTGACCCCCCTGTCCCCTCCAGCCTCCTGCTGGGGGCACCAAGGAAAAGTCAGAAGCATTAGTCCTGTGTCAAGTAGCACTGCCATCCACATTCTGTGAGAGTCAATTGCAATTAACGGGGCCATTCAGAAAAGGCAGGTACAGACCAGACAAAGGGAGCACAGCTAGATCTTATCAGAACCCAAGGCCAGTAGGCTGGGCCTTTCAGATGTTGTTTGCACAGAAAGAAAAAAAAAAAAAAAAAGGAAAAATGCTGGTGGAGGAAGAGCTGGGTAGGGAAAGGTAAGCTGAACCAAGGTGGAAGGTAAGGGCAGGGAATGAGAAGAGGCAGGCACAGAGCAGAGAGGTTTAAAAATAGCAAGGCTGACTCCTGAGCCCAGCCCTTGGGTTCAGATCCTGACTCTGCGCCTGGCTACTTAGGACACTCAACCACTCGGCCCTCCGAGCCCTGGTTGGCTTATCTGTAAAACAGGAAGAGTAACAGTACCTTCCTGTTTTTTCAAATTGACATGTGAAACAATGTCTGCAAAGTGCTGAGGGTAGAACCTGGCACAGGGCAGCTATTCTAAGAGAAGAGCTTAGCCCGGAGTGGGGAAGGAGGCGTGGACAGCTAGGAGAGAAGCAGATTCCTTAAGCGAGCACCCCAGGGCGGAAATCAGATACTACACAGATACAGGTGACCGACCAGGCTGAAAGTGACTCCCTGTGCACCCGGTAGAACCAGGCCTGGGGACCCATTAGGAGGGCAGTGCCAGGATGCTGATACCGACCAAAACTCTCCTACAAGATCCTGCAGGCTGGGAAGTGAGGACACACACACACACTGCAGGCCCTGGGCTGGGAGAGCATTAGCCAGGCCCCAGTGCCCCACCCATCGCTCCACTGTGACACTCCCCCCGCCACCAAAAGCGCTTAAACTTCTTTTCAGAAGGAGGCTTGACCACCTACTACATGCTTAGCTCTGTGCCATTTACCAAGGGATACCCGGAAAACAACCTCTCCAGGCCCCTCTTCTTTGTTTTTTTGTTCTGAGAATGATATCGGGGACTAAGGTAGTGCAATGCGGTAGAAAGTTCCAGAGAGACCGGACTTCAAATGCCAGGTGGCCCACTGATGAGTCACATGACCATGGACCAGTTGCTTGGACTGTTTAAAGCCTCATCTGTAACGCGGGGGAGGGAATATCTATCGTCACAGGGTTATTACGGAGGAAGCGTGAGGGCTGTTCGATGCTTGCTATTTATTTTTTTGTCATTCCAGGGTCCCAGGTGAGCCCTAGATGGACAGGCGCCCTGCCTGGAATTGGGCAACTGAGGGGAACAAGCCCAAACCACACCAGCCTCTCCAACCAGATAGGGAATTCTCCCCAAAGCACAGGCCCTCACACTGGTCTTATGAATTCTTTAAATGATGGAGCGCATGCCAGCACCATGAAGAAGTTATCTGTAGGAATATTCACTGGAGGTTGACTACTTCTAGATCCTTGCCAGCAACTAACACACGACTCCAAGGAAGGTGGGGGACTCCTCTTTCTCTCTGCACTTTCCTAGCTAAGCTGCCTACTTTTGTTTTCATGCCTTGGCAATTGAGCCCTTACCTTTCAGGCCCTCTTAGAATTCCAGAAACTTGAAGCTAAAAAAATCCACCAATTTAGGCTTTTTAAAGCTTCTACAGAACCAGAAAAAAGGGGGTCATTATGAGTAAGCAAAGGGACTGAGAACGGTGAAGGGGGAGAAGAGTCACTTGATGTTCTATCAGAAAAAAATAATAACACATGGCAAAACTTCATTAAGTCAGTACTGGTCTAGTCAAAAGAGCTTATCATTTGCAGCAACTATTCCCCAATCAACTGGATGCCTCTCTTGTAATCTTCTTTAATGGTGAATGTCTGCTAATATATCGGAGAGGCCAGACTTGATTTATTTGAAGGCATGGGGTATTTTGTAGTGATGTCTCTAAGTGCCCAGCGGAGCAATCAGTGCGTAGTAGGTAGTCAATAGCCCTTAGCTTCCCCTCCTTGCATTCTGTATTATCGAGGCTTTAATCTGATTTATAACATGTTCGGTCCTTATCAATAATAACATGTTTCCATTTTAATATACTACCTTTTATTAAACTGAAGCCACAAACTTAATAGCAAGGGCCTGTCCAAGGCACTTTAATCACTACTGGAGCACAGATGTCTCTCCTAGGAAAACAGGGGCAAGGCTCGGCCGCAACGACGGGGACCGTCCATTCACCTTCGTGTTGGCAGAATGAGTTAAGGGACTGTATTATCAGCGCAGTTAGGCCAGGCTCCCTCTGCACATCCACGGCAGACCTCTCGGCTCTGGACAATAAGAGGCACTTTCCCCCGTGACCTGGTTTCCAAAGCATGTTTTCCCCTAAGGAGGCCACCACTGATGCCTGCATGGAAAGGCTGACCTCTGGGTTCTGTGTGTGCCTGTCACTCACAGATTTTCCCAACATGGACCCCCAGGTCAAGGGCAAACTGAAACGATACGTAGTGCTTTTTGGGATGACAGTGATGTTAATGACGTTGATGATGGTATGAGATGGTATGAACAATGCTGACAGTTACTGATATTGATGATGATGGTGTGAATGACGTTGATGGTGCTAAGTAGTGAGCACTTAACGCGTCAGTGAGTGTGTGAGGGCTGTACCAGCATTCTCAGCATTTAATCCTCTCAACAACTCTCTGAGGAAGACTGTTAATGCCCCCATTGTGTAGATGAAGAAACTGAGGCTTAGAGAAGATGAGTGACTTACTCAAGGCCCACAGAAGATACCTGGCCAATCCATGACATGGACCCAGGTACGCAACTTCTAATTCTGCAGGTCATACTATGCTAAGCCCATGTCTTTGTCTGCTCAGCTGTTGTAAGAAAATACCACAGACTGGGAGACTTAACGAACAGATGTTTATTTCTCACGGTTCTGGAGGCTGGGAAGTCCAAGATCAAGGTCCTGGCAGATTTGGTATGTGGTGAAAGTTCTTTTCTAGTCTTGCAGAGGGCCACCTCAGGCTGTGTCCTCACATGGCCCTTCCTCAGGGCATACAGGAGGAGACAGAGGGAGATTTCTGTCTTCCTCTTCTTATAAGGGCATTAATCCCATCATGAGGGTCTCACTCTCATTGCCTAACCTAAACCTTATTACCCCCCCGCCACAAGTTCCACCTCCAAATGCTATCACATTAGGGGTTAGGGCTTCAACAGATGAATTTTGGGAGGACATATGCAGTCCTTAACAACCCATTTCAAGCAATGCTGTCTCCCCTCTTGCTTGGTCAGGAACCACACGTTAGAAACCCTCCCCTTCCTTCCAGAGGAAACACCTCAGAGGTCCCTTCATCAGGATCTAAGTCAGTGTGGCCAAGATCCAAGTCCACCTGCCATCCTTCCTCAGGCCTCCTGGGTGATGGATTAAGGGATCCATTCAACAGGCAAAATACTTGACGCACAGAATGAAGGGGTTTCACACAGCCAACTCTAGCCCAGAGCCAGCCCCCAACAAACCCTGAGTCAGACAACATTCAACTGCAGATACTGAGGAGAAAGAGCATGGCTTTGGCACCAGACACACTTAGATTTGAAGTCCAATGAGGTTGGGCAAGGCTTCCTATGCGTATGGTGGGGAACCAGGTACTGCAGGGAAGCTGTCAGGATCCTATGAAGAATCTCAAGGGAAGTCATGGCACTGAGTCTGGCGGTTATAGAAGCTTTATGAATACTGGTTGCTTTATAGGTTCTTTCCTGCTCTGAGCCCTTTCTCCTCCTCCTTGTTCACAAATTCAGCACTTACCCCAACCCCACCTACACACACACACACACACACACACACACACACACTCCAGTCTAGGACTGAACTCTACCCATTGGCCCTGAGCCTTGCTCCTGCTGGATGATGTTTACAGGCAGGACCCATTCTCATTGCTGCTAAGTCCCTGAAGCTTGAATGCTTCCACTGGCTCTTCCAATCAAAGATTTCTGGTGCATGAATGAGTAAGTGAAAGAGACAGTATAACATCAGTCAAATATATACAAAGCAGAGGTATATCATTTCAAAACTTGAGTATTTCCACATCCACCTGTAACAAAATAGTTGTTATACACTAAACCAGTAGCCACCTCTTAGGCGACAACAATTTATGGCGTTCCTATCCCCTGGTAATTAGTATTTTAAAGTAAAGATCCCGACGACTCAAAAGAATGAACCTCTAACAGAGATGTTCTTCCAAATGTAAAAAAAAAGGTCTGAGGTCCAGAAGAATACGGCTGGATCCCCAACCCACAACTACTCTGGGTCAGGGGCACTGGGAGGTAAGATGAAACACAGGGTACAATCACCACGGCTAGCTGTCCGCTGGTCTGGGGGTTGCTTTTTTGGGTCTCCCTAAGGGGATCAGACTACTAAAAGGACAAATGGCCCTTTGGTCAGCAGTGTTGGAATTGTTCTCGGCAATGAGAAGCCTGAAAAAAAAACCAAAACAAAACCCTCTGCCGGACCGTTCTTCCCCTGCTCCCTTAGCTGACCTACATGTGAGTGGAAAGTGAAATGGGTCCCAACCCCCTTTTGATGCTCTCAGGAGTGCAGTCCAGGTGGCAGCGCACACCCCACGACCTGCCGAGTTCTCTTTATGAATCATACGTAAAGCAGAGAAGGAAAAGAGGCCTGCCAGCTCAACTTCGCACTTCACAGCAAAGCATAAAAGCACACGGGAGGCAGCAGAAGTTGCTTTCTTGAGAAGCGGCCTCGCAGCGATCTGTTTATGAAAAGCAGGGGACCTTTGTAGTGGCATCGCTCAAGCCAGAGGCCTGTGTGTGTACTTGTCAGAAAGCTGCACAATGAAAGGTTGGGAGCCGGTGTGATGGCGTGTGTTCTGTAGAACACAGGAAGGACTTAACCAAAGTCCTGGGCTCGTGGTTCTGTTTTAAAGGCATGCGACATGCACAGTCACTGGTGCTGGCTTGCAGTTAGCAAGGATGGAGACTGACCCCACGGGGGACATGGAAGCTCTCCACACCTCACTGTCTTCACTGTAAAACGAGGATAACAAATAGTGGATCTCGCCTCCACACAGCCCTGTCTTTCCCTTAGACTCAGGGGGTGATTAGGCCAAAATATGGCCAAGCGAGTAACTGGGTATCTCAGTCCCTTCCAGCTGCTATAACAAAATACCACAGGCTGGGTGGCTTATAAACAACGAAAATGTATTTCTCACAGTCTGGAGGCTGGAAGTCCAAGTTCAAGGTGCAAGTGTACTCACATACCAATGAGGTTTACAGCTGGGACCTTCTCACCATGTCCTCATGTGGTGGAAGGGGCTGGGAGCTCTCGGGAGCCTGTATTATAAGGGCACTAATCCCATTCGAGAGAGCTCCACCCCCATGAATTAAGCACCTCTCAAAGGCCCCATCTCCTAATACCATCATCTTTGGGGGTTAGGATTTCAACCCATGAACTGAGGGGAAAACACTGATTCAGACCATAGCAGTGGGAAAAGAGAGGATCTTTCAGTGGTATGCCGGAGGCATTACAGAGTTTTTATCAACACCACCCTCACTTTCTCCTCCCTTTCTTGACCTCCTTAGATCTACTCCCACCAAAAACCAAAAATCAAACAAACAAACAAAAAACCCTATCTGCAGCACAAAGAGTGGAAGAATCCAAAGGAAAGGATTACGGGTAGAGGTAGCCAACCAGCTCAATGATGACTGCTAATACTCAGAGCATGCTGACCTACTATGTGCCAAGTACTATGCCAAGGGCTTTAGTGAATGATATCATTTATCCCTCACTTCTTTCCAAAAAGTCCAAGGAAAAAGATACAGAGAAGAAAACACAGCTTAGAGAGACGAAGTAACTTTGCAAGTTGCTGAAAATGATGAGCCAGTGGAGCCCCTAAAGAATTAGAAGGTGTTTATTAGCTAAAGCAGGAGGGGAAGACTACTCCAGGCAGTCAACAGCCTGTGCAAAGGCCCTGTGGCAGGTTGTGGGGGGAGGGGGAGTGGGATGAGAGTAGGCTACAGAGATTGGCAGGAGCCTTGCAGGGTCTGGTAAGGATTTCAGATTTCATCCCAAGGGATATGGACAGCCAGTGAGGGGATTAAGCTGGAGAGTGGTGAATAGGGTGGTGGTGAGACTGGATTTCTATTCTAGAACAATGACTCTAGCTTCTTCCTAAAGAAGGGATTTCAAGAGAAACAGGAAGGGAAGCAACATGCCCATAAGAAACCATACTGACAACACAACCATAATCTTAATGGCATTAACTCTCAGATACAGAATTGATCCTCCATTGCTACTAAGGACACTGCAGGGAGAAAAAGGCAGACAAACCCCATCAGAGTTTTCTGTACCCCATCCCTTACGGAGGGAAAAAAAAGACCCAAGTGCAAAAATCTTCCTGTTTTTAGAGAATCTTTTAAATGGCATAAGAACTCCAAAGGGAAAAGTCCAACATGGGAAAGCAAGCTGTAGCGCCCTTTGAAAAATTTTAATTTTATTTTAACTTTGCTAAATCTACTTACATTCACATTCTGAAATATGTATGCACGATAAAACACTGCAGTTATGGTCTATTGGGTTAAAAATCCACTTTTTGGAATGGGTTCAAGGGAATACTTATACAAAAGACCTCGGAATGGAAAGTAATTCTGCAGATAAAATAGAATGGAAACATCCCTAAATATGCTCCTTGCAAGATAAATGCACAATGAGGAGGGGTCTTGAAACCATCACTAATGGGAGGTTCAGAACATCCGGCCTCTTAATCCCTCATGGAACCTGCTGGAAGGGAAGGGCCTGGCTAGTCCTCAGCATCAATATTCATACTTTTCCAAGGGTCTCTCCACTCCCTTTCATAATTCAGCTGAAACCAAGAAAGTAACCCCCAATTTAAGACAGTGAAATTCCGTTCTAGCACGCTACCAACAAAGCACGGGGCGAACGTGGGGTTTATTTTGCAAAGTTTCAGACAAAGAGAGCTAAAAAAAAAAAAAAAAAGCTGTAATAAATCCACCAACAAGCATTTCTGTGCTTCTTCTATGTAATTATGCTTGCATGGGGAGGCATACAAAAAAGGAAGAGAATATGTATCTCATTTCTTAAGGAGGTGCCAATTCTGTTAGGAGGGTGCTTCTCGGCTCCAAGGGTGTATCAGAATCACCTTGGGAGCTAGACAGACATACAGAACCCCGGAACCCACACTGCCACCCAACTCCTGAACTAAGTGTCCGTGACAGGCCAGGGAATCTTCATTTTAAACAAACAAAAGGGCTTCTGGTGGGGGTGCGGATTCAGGACCAGCGAACTGAAAAGGAAACATTAGCACCACGGAATCTGACAAGAGGAAAAGGCTTTGGTGCTCACAGAGGCACCCCTCAGATGGCAGCTGGACAACCAGACTCTGCCTTTACATCTCTTATAAAGGGCACTTGTCCTTCGTGTGAATTTCATTCCCCCTGTAGGACAGCCATCTACTGTCCTTCGAAGAGCCTTCAAAAGCTGGTGCCTCTTGTATCTTCGTCAGGTTGAAAACATTCCAGTTTGTCATTAGTAGTCTTCACGGGTGTTGCTCAAGACAGAAAATAAGACTACAGACAGTGTGACCAATGCCAAGCCCATAGGATGTTTGCCTTCCTCGACCCGGACATTACATGCTCATTAAGGCTGTTTCAGTGCCCCGCTCGTGTTAAGCCACATACCAGAAATTACTATATACTCTATTTTGTATCTTTTATTTGCCTAACCTTTTTGAAAATGACATAAAATTAGTAGAGATGCCACATGTGTTGTTGCTTAGGGGTCTCCACTTTCTCCACTAAAATTTCAGAAATCATGGATTTAACTGTCTGTTCCAGAATTTTCACAGGGATTAGCATCAAGGTTACTTCTTTCTTGTCCGTGTCAACTCTTCTCTCTCCAGCCCAACCCCATATTCATTCATTCTTCTTTCTTCTCCTGAGTCTTCTTTCTTCGTATTTCTCTCCTTTTCTCCATGATTTCACTAAGATTTCCCATTTCTCATCAGTGACTCTTTTTTTTTTGGCATCCTGAGCCATGACTCAAAGACTTGGAGGTGCAGAGAATGTTAGGATTTGAAGGGGCATTGGAGACCAGCCAAGGCAAACCCCTGTTTATGAAGGTGAGGAAACAAGGGCATCAAGAGGGCACAGATCAACCTGAGAGGCCCAAGTTGGGGACTGAGCCAGGATGAGGACTCAGTTTTGACAGCCTGCCTTGTTTGGAACTTGGAGACCTGGCTGTGTGGCCAGGAAGGTTCTAAAGTTCATCCGCTGGGGCAGGGATGGTGGCAAACACACGAAATAAGAGACGGCCCTGTAAGATCCCTGAATTATGTACAGTAATAAAATGTTAAATGATAGTGAACTCACCCACACTCCTTACTGTTTCAGTGTGATTTTTCACAAAGGAGGAACTGATGCCACTGTGATACCAGAGATCACAGCAGCATGCTGGCCTTGGTGGATGTGTGCAGGACAGGAGGGGGGTAGAGGAGATGGGCAAAAAGCAAACAAAAGAGGAAACGAAAACAAAAACAAAAATAAAAGCACACCCTGCCAATGATGGCAGTATCTCAAAAAGACACTGGAGCCAACTCAAAGAGTTCCTGATTGGAACAACAAAATAAACAAAGTGGTACTGGGTTATAACCCAAAGTATAAAAGAAATATCCATGAGTCCACACTGATATAAATAAATGACTGAATAAAGTAATACATGGCAGGGGGAAGGGGGAGAAGAGACAAATCTGCCCCACAGAAGAAGTCTAGATACTTTACGTAGATACCCTGCCCACAAGGAGTGAGAGCGTACGTCTCCACTTCTCAAGTATGGGCTGCACACAGCAACTTTCCTCCAAAAAGAACCGTCTGGAATGGAGGGGAAAAGAGTAACTGCTGAGAGGAAAAACCTGACAAATCCTAGCTTGGCCAGGTGAAGAAGGCCAACATCAAGAGTGATAAGTCGTGCGGACAGTATGTGCCGCCCTGCATGTGATGGGGTGAGACGGCACATTACCTCTGTGGTCTTCCCCCCTGAAAAACGATATACCTAGCCTAATCGTGAAAACAAATCAGACGAATTCCAACACTGGGGCATCCCACATAAGCCGGGACGAGTCCTCCTCAAAACTGTCAAGGTCACAGAAATCAAGGGAAGTCTGCCCAGAGGAGCCGAAGGAGGGCATGATGACTAAATGCAATATGGTGTCCTGGATGGGATCCCGGAACAGAAAACGGTCAGTAGGGAAGAACTCAGGAAATCTGTACCAACTATGGACTTCAGTTAATAATGTAACAGTATTGGTTCTTCGATTGCAATAAATATACCGAACAAAAAATGGAAGATGTTAGTGATAGGGGCAGCTGGGTGTGCGGGTGTATGGGAACTCTGTACCATGGTCTCAATTTCTGTGCAAATCTAAAATCAGAAACAAAAAGTTCATTAAAAATTTAAAAAAAATATGTATGCTCAATGAAATGAAAGGATAGTATACAGACAAGCATATGACATTCTAGAAGTGGGTTGGGGGTTGTTTTTTGGGGAGGGAATTTTGGGGTCCCAGTTACCCTGGAAGGGGGCACACAAGCCCCCAGGAATTCCTCTCCTGGGGCGAGGGGGAGGGGTACAGCTAGAAGGGAGCCATGGAGGGGGGCAGAGCACAGGGCCCAGAGCTGGGGTCCTGGTGACCCTGGTCTACGGATGGAACTGCAGGAGACCCCCAACGAGCTGAGATGTCTGTGGCTCCACCAGCATGATGTGCGATGCTCTCCGGTAATGGCTAGGAGCTCAGGAGTGGGAGCCGGGGCTTTTTAGGCCACCTGGGATCTGTGATGTGCAGGTGGCAACAAATTAAAGTGGGGGGGCGGGGGGAGTCTCCTAGAATGTCAGCAAGAACACTTTCTCCCCAAAACAGGCTCTTGTTCCAGTGATAGAGGAAGAACTCTGGGCTGGCCAGGCCACAAACCAGGCTTTGCATGGGGCCACGATTGTCCTCACCTTTTTTTTTTTTTTTTTTTTTTTTTGGCTGCCACGCAGCATGCGGGATCTTAGTTCCCCGACCAGGGATCGAACCTGCACCCCCTGCAGTGGAAGCACCGAGTCCTAACCGCTGGACCGCTAGGGAAGTCCCTGTTCTCACCTTTTAGATTCCGGGATGGACACGGCTCTATGCGCATGCCCTAGAGGTGAGTGCCGTCTTTTATAACCATGCCAGCGTTCAAAACTGTGTTCATATGATCCTGCTCCTTTACGCAAACGAATGCAAGCCAGAAATTGTACTGGGAATAATAGTTTCTCGTTCGCCGTTGTGTCTTTCTGCAATAAATAATTTCCAGGCAGGGTGCTGGAGAATTTCAAAAGATAGACATATTATGTTCATGAAAGACAACTTTCAGAAAAATCTTTCTGCCATAAAAGTGAGGGTCCCCCCTCCTTCTTGGCATCCCAGCTTGCCACAGAAATGAGTGCTTTTCTGAATTTCTGCCAAGCTAGATGGTTCAGCCTGCTATTAGATTAGTCTGTTTATACAGAAACAGCCAAAAATCGGAAACACACAGAAGCTATTAAAGATATTGTCCTGTGAGGGAAAGATGTGAATGGGTTTTCTCACTGCAAGTGGGAAATAAGATATGAGTCGGTATTAATGTGATAAAGAAGTTAATGCCTTCTAAAGCAAACTGTTGGTTTCTTCATCTTGTTTCAGAGGTGACAATAAAAGGAACCTACAGACAATTATTTAGGGTTGGGTGAGCACGGAAGGCAACAAGGACTCTTCACAGCCCAATCAGGCCTGACAGTGAGAAATACATCCCTTTTAGAAAAAAAAAAAAAAAAAAAAAAAAAAAATGCTGGGGCATCCAAGGAGTTTTCAAAGGAAAGGTGATTTCAGGCCAAGAAAAAAACTTTCAAAATAAAAGGTATGGGCGGGGTTTTAAAATAAGTATATAAATAAAACAAGGTTTCAGATATTCCCAAGTGAAATTCCAGTTTCACTTCTGCCCTTGGGTTGCTCTGTAAATGCACGGAAATCATATGACCTCTTAGGTCAACGTGATTCAAGACAGAGGACTCAGATTGACTTCCACCTGAGAGATGCCATAGATTCTTCCTTTCCTCATCCATAAAGCAGATGGTGTGACCTACACCTTGAAGTCACCTTGTTTCCCCTCAGTGAGTCATGAGATGACTCATCCTAGCCACATCCTGGCAACGTGAGCTGCTCCTGACCATATTTTAGGATGGACAACATGTGACTGTAAGTGCAAGTGTGCCTAAATGCTCATACAAAGCCCGGTACTATATAATACGTAATTTTCCCCTTAGTGTATAGTTGAAAATCATGAAGAAATAGGGCTATCTTACAAAATACATATTTATTCTGGGGTCATCAACTACCTGGCTGTCTCCTGACGCCTGGTAAGGAACGCAGAACTTGCTGTGCAGCAGAGTATCAAAGAAAGGTGAAGTCTCTACTATCCAGAATGTATTCCTTTTCCACTGCTGTGTAACAAATTACCACAAATTCAGCAGCTGAAAACAGCATACATTTTATACCACACAGTTTCCAGCAGTGTGGGCACAGCTTGCTGACCTGGGTTCACAACTTCAGGGTCTCACCAGGCTGAAATGTGGGTATCAGTTGGGTTGTGGTCTCATCAGTGACTTCACTGCGGAAGTTCGACCACCTCAGCTTGTTGGCAGAATTCATTTCCTTGAGGTTGTAGGACTCACGTTCCCATTTTCTTGCTGGCTACTTCGGGCCACTCTCAGCTCCTCGAAGCCACCTGCAGTTCCCTACCACATGGTCCTCTCATAACATGGCAGCTTATTTCTTCAAATCCAACAATGGAGAGTCTCTCTGACTTGACTCTCTCTTTTAACAGCTTTCACCTAAGGCAGGCCCACCCAGTATTCTCTCCCTTCTAAGTCAACTTAAAATAAACTCATTTGGGACCTTAATTATTTCTTCAAAGTCCCTTCACTTTGCCATGTAATGGAGCCTAATCAAGGAAGTGACATCCCATTATCATTTCCACTTTCCACTGGTTAGAAGCAAATCACAGGTTCTGAATCACACCAGGGCATGGACACCAGGAGATGGGGAATCAGTGGGTCCACCTTAGTTTATTTGTCTACTTATTTAATTTTTGGCTGCATTGGGTCTTTGTTGCTGTGCGCAGGCTTTCTCTAGTTGCGGCGAGCGGCGGCTACTCTTCGTTGTGGTGTGTGGGCTTCTCATTGCAGTGGCTTCTCTTGTTGCGGAGCATGGGTTCTAGGCACGCGGGCTCAGTAGTTGTGGCACACGGGCTTAGTTGCTCCGCGGAATGTGCGATCTTCCCGGCTCGGGGCTCGAACCCGTGTCCCCTGCGTTGGCAGGCAGATTCTTAATCACTGCGCCACCAGGGAAGCCCTAGGCCCACCTTAGGACCCATCTGCCAAACGGAGGAAGAAATCAGTACATCACTTCTAAAGAAAAGAAAAGAATTACTCCATTTATAAGCCTGAGCTTAGAATCTTGGTGCAGGGCAAGGGGGTGGTGGAGAGAAAAAAGACAGAACACCAGATTTCTTCCACGTAATCATATTTTTCCAAGGTTTTCCTAGAACTAACCACTGCCCAGGTATTATGAAATAAAATACAGGTGCCCTTAAAATGTACAGTTAAATGTCAGCAGCTGATACCTGGGCAATAGAAACCCTCCTTCAACCAGTGCAACAATGAACTTGGACCTCCAGGAGCACAAAGCATCAAGAAAAGCCAAGGCAGGTTGAAGGGCAAACCCACATCACCTTGTCTGCAAGACCAGAACAACACAAGGTTTGGCGAGGACAATGAAACATCGAATGTTATATGCCGGCCAATAAAAGCCAAGTCTGAGGCTACCAGGCATGAGAAAAATAGGAATGTGTGTGGTAAAAGGAGAAACGAAGCTGAAAGAAGAAAAGCACATCAATGCCAAGAGGGAAAGAGAAATCAGTCAAGGAGAGACACGGAGTGGGTGAGGATGAGGACATGAAAGGAGAAGAGGGAGACTCGGAAGCAAATTTCATACAAGGAGGAACTGGGTGGTGGAGAGAAGGGCTGGGGCATGAGCCAATGTAGCTATCAGTTAACTGGAAAGTTCAGTTAATCAGAATGCTACGCAGGTTTAAGCAAAATCCCACTGAGCTTGGCAGCCCTATTCTGGCCATTAACTTTAATCTTCTTTCAGAGCCCCAGCACTTTCACAGGTGTGAGTTAAAACCCTCTAGTTTCTGTGCTCAACCCAGCATCTTCAAAGATCAATTGTGGACCAAGGTGGGGAATGGGAGGAGAGATGGGAGGTAAAAGGGTGTATGGACCACACGCTTTATCTTCACCAGAAGGAGCCTGTGAACAACCTGTAAATGGGATTATTTTATTTTGAAACTGAGATGTAAGAAAAAAATAAAATCTGGTGAGGTGCTTTAATATACAGAAACACAACCTGGGCCAAGAAATTGCTCAAAAAACAAAATCCCAACCAAATAAATCCAGTGCGTGGTGACCCGGACATGACAAATGAAAGAAGAAATAAACTGAGGAGGAAATCCAGATCCAAAAATACGTCTTTACAGTCGTGATGTTTATAAATTTGACACACTTGCAAGAAGAGCTCACTAAAGGTTATTTCTACGCAAATGTGCATTTTGCCAACCCAAGTGTGTGCAAGAAAAAAAAAAAAAAAACCCTAAATATATTTCTTGAAAATCAATTCTTGTGCAGTACAAGTGCATCAAGAAGCAGGGAGAACACAGATAAATATTAAAATGTTGGGCCAAATGTGAACTTGACGGAGGACAATGGTCCTGGGTACAGCTGACAGGGGACAAGAAACTGTCCCACCCTGCCCAACGTCTGGTGTGTGGTCTGGATAAGATGTTTGACCAAGGCACATCTGCCAACAATGCAGTTACTCTCTCCCTTCCAGGAACAAAGCTTGAGCCTTGCAAGTCCCAAGCTCCCTCGTCCCTTCTGGTTGATATAGAAAGTGCTATACAAGGCTGCATGCAGCAAACCTGTAAAACACAGAGCATCCTGACTGACTGGAGGTGCTACCTAGGGGTTCCAAAGCCAGGCGATCAACACGTCCTTAGTGAAAAGCCCTGGGCCTCCCCCCTTTAGCACCTTAACTACCGTCTCTCCTAAACACCGAACTAAAATTGCCTGTTGTTTCCCGGCTAGGCCAGTTCCTTTGATTTCATATTCCAGAAAGCTAAAAGTATAATATTCTTTATTATTTATCCTTTTCACCATTAGCTAGTAAGTGTACCATCTTGATCAGCTGTGTGTCTAACGCTGTCCTAGGTATCCACATTCGTTATTAACTAGAGGTGGTCTTCCCTCCATCTAACAGAAAAGCAAAGTGAGGTGAGAGATGGATCTGCCTTTTCAGCGGCCTGTGGTTGAAGAGGAGAGCTGGGACTAAAGGAATCCAGAAAAAGATAAGGTGTATGGCTTTTCTACTGTGACCTGGCCTCTCTTTGCTTTGATACGTGCAAACCGTATGCAGCTGAGGTTAGGAGCTTCGCAGCAGCAAGTGGCTAGAAGGGGACACGAGCGGCTGGGACTGCGGAAACATCCTGTCAACGTGGGGGCCGGTTACACACGTGTGTGCAAAGCGGCTGAGGTACACGTGGAGAGCGTATGCCCCTTTCTGCTTATGTTACACTTACACAAAAAGTTGAGCAGACGTTGCCCTGCAATGACAGTAGCCTAGATAAGGTCTCTGGGCCCACAGCAACTCGGAGGACTGTGGATTTCTCTAACTCCAGGCCTCTGACTTGGGGAAGATCCACGCTGGGCACATCCCAGGCGCCAGTGGAAAGCCTGTCAGCTGAGCGTTCAGTCACAAAGTGACACGTGACACAGGGAAGCGACTCCAGGCTTTCTTCCCTCTCTCTCTCTCTCTCTCAGCTCTATCTTTGGTGGAGGGAGGCTCTCATGTGAGTCATTACGCACAGGAGAAGGCTAAGAATGCATTCAGAAGACAACTATGTCAGTATTTCTGGGGCGCACGTAAAGTGCTTCAAGGCGGAGCCTGTTGTCAGGACCCCAGCCGTCCCTGGACTACGGTGGAGCGGGGCCCTTCATCTGCCGTGTGCTCCGTCCCCTTCGGCCCAAAGGCCCACATGCTTCCCTGAAGTCGAGACATGTGCACTGACAGGTACAGGGGCAGGTCCCCCGGCTCAGCTTCAGGGGTGGCGTGGAAGCAAGCCCAGCAGGACACACGGACATAAATAAGGCGGTTCTATGCTGGCCCCAAGGGCCTGCCACCTCCACCCCAGCCGGGGTACAGGGGATGCCTCAGGGCCCCAGGCTGGAAGGCAGCGATCTGGACTCAAGGAACAAAGTGTGTTGGAGATGATAAGCTTGATTTTACTACTAACAAAACAAGCACACACATAAGAAACCATCTCTTCTGCTGCATTCCTGCTGCCCACAGGGTCAAAACTGGAAAGGACCCTATGAAACCAAAGGGTGCTGAACACAGAAAGTTCTTGCAACAAACATTTGGTTGAAAAACTGTCAAGCGCCAACTCTTAGGTCATTTATCCGAGGGTGAATATCCACTCATTTTGATGCAGAGATAGTCATGTGTTTAATTACAAGGTGCTGCCCCCCAGGGAACAGAGCCAGATAGTAACTATTTATGCTTTGTGGGCCTGTGTTCTCTGACCACTCAGCTGTGCCACTGTAGCTAAAAGCACCCATGGACAACACTGAAACAAATGGACGTAGCTGTGTATCGATAAAACTTTATTTTCAAAAACAATCCTCAGACCGGATTCGGACCTGGGCTTTAAGTTTGCCACCCTGTGTAATATACACAAAATATGCAGCATATCATCTTCCTGAATTTTGAAAAATTCAGAAACACATCTAGCCCCAAGAGTCTCGAACAAGGGGTTGGGGGCCTGTAGTTCCAATTTTGGAAAATGTTCTCTGCTAAAAAGTTCTTTCCAAGGAGCTGGGACTTTCCTGCAATCACTGCTTGGTAGTCTTCCTAAGTATTTTTTAGTCACCTGCTGTAACACTCACACAGCGATGATACCGGTGATTTCAACTTCAATCTGGAATTCAGGGGTGCTGAACTGGTGGAGAACACCTGTATGGGTCAAATTCCCCAGAATGACCTGCCGTAGGTTTTGCAGGGAGAGAAGGGGGGTGAATGCCCCTCGTGAGGGGGCAGAGAACTGGGAGGACAGTAATTTCCCCAAAGGTAGGTTTACAAGCTGACCCCACAGACATCCAGCTGTTTTGATGAGGAGTCCTCAGAACAGGGGGGCACGTGAGCAGCTCCAGGGTCCAGAGGACCAAGCGTGAAAGAGCTTGGAGCCATATGGAACACCCTGGGGCTTTGATGCACTGAGGTTTCCAGAAGGTTCTCCCTGCTCTAGCCCCTGAGGGTGTGGCCATGCTGGAAGCACTGGGAGAGGGCGCTGGGCACAGACGTTGAGTCTGATCAGGGCTGACGAGCAACAGTGGCGCTGATGAGGTTCCCGTGAGCATCTCTGTGAACAGCAGGGAGAGGGAAGGCCTCCCGTGAGAGAAGCTGAGCACAGAGACCATGAGTTCATCAAGAACAGTGTCTAAGAGCTTCTAAGCGACCTCTTGGGGGACCCGAAAGTACTCATTGGGGCTGTGAGAAGGACAGACGTCATACATTCACATGTGGCAGCGAAAGGGAGGCTCAGCAGTGACCCACAGCTTCCGAAAGAAATGAGACACGTACTAACATGTGCTAATTCACGAGTGCTCACGCTACCCCAGGGACTGTGCTGAGTGCCTTAAGAGAGGGTGGTTCTACACTTCGCTACAACCCTGCAAGACAGACACCACAGTCTTCATTTCATCAGTGAGAAAATGACATCAAGACCCATGCCCAGGGGGCTTCCTTGGTGGCACAGTGGTTAAGAATCCGCCTGCCAATGCAGGGGACACGGGTTCGAGGCCTGGTCCGGGAAGATCCCACATGCCGCGGAGCAACTAAGCCCGTGCACCACAACGACGGAGCCTGCACTCTAGAGCCCGTGAGCCACAACTACTGAGCCCGCGTGCCACAACTACTGGATCCCGAGCACCTAGAGCCCGTGCTCTGCAACAAGAGAAGCCAACACAATGAGAAGCCTGCGCACCACAACAAAGAGTAGCCCCCGCTCGCCGCAACTAGAGAAAGCCCATGCGCAGCAACGAAGACCCAACGCAGGCAAAAGTAAATAAATAAAATAAATAAATTTATAAAAAAATAAAAAAAGACCAATGCCCAGGGCTGCCTGTTCTGTAAGTGCAGAATGAAGGCTGGACCCCAGCTGTCTTTGAAGCCGACACCATACCGCCTACTATAACAGAGAGATGGACCCTCCCCGTCAAATAACAATGCATCAAATGTTTGGGCACAAAGAACTTGTCTAACTTCAAACTTTTATTTTCTTCAGAAAAAAGCACCCAAGTAACTTCACCATCCTTCACATACCTTCAGGGGTCCGTTCCATTGCTTTTCACCAGTGTCTATTTATACATCTTCCCTGAGATCACTCTTGGGACAGTACTCCTGAAAAAACACCTCAGCACCATGCTGTAAGCAAGGTCTGGTCCATAAACAGTGGTTGACCCATGCTTCCTAACCACCATCTATGTCTCTAAGACTGTAAAGAATTATAAGGCAGACATGCCGGTGCTTTCCAGGATCCAATTCCCTTTGAAAGTCTAAGTCTGCAGCAATAGTATGTTGAATCTTCTCGACCCCATCTGTGTTTCCTGTATTATTGCTCTCAGTTATTTGCTGCCCCCCCTGTACAAGCCCATTGACTTCTGGCTTGGAGATATGATTTGCTTTGGCCAGTGGAGTGAGAGAAGCCATGCTATGGCCCCTTCCAAGACAGAAACTTTAAGAACCACTTTAAGAACAATGGTGTGGTTTGACCATTGTCCTTTCTCTTTTCTATGACAACAGCATGTTCCCACCGGGGACCACGCCTTCAACTACATCCTAGAATGAAGACGGTACTGGAGCAAGAGCACAGCAGCAGCCAACCCACAGGCGATGTGTAATATACATGAGAAACACACGTGCATTGTTGAAGCTACTGAGATCTGGGGCTGTTTGTTCTGCACAAAAGCAAGTGAAAGCTGACAAATACATCATTCAACTCATTTGGACAAAAAACTCTGTTCACCCCTAGACTGGCTAGTTGGTGAGCATGACTTAAAATGGTGGGCACACCAACAGAGCCCTCCAAAATTGAGAGTAAGCTTCTTGGCTTGCTTAGGGCTCTAATGGCCACAGAGAGGAGTCACCCCATGAATATTCACGGCAGGAAAAAAGGCAGGTAGGCCTCCAGGCAGGCAGTGCAGCAATATAACCAGACACAGTTAATAGACGAAAACTCATCTAAGAATTCCCTCAGGATAGAGTATTTACTCATTTCAAACCAACCCCGGCTCTAACCTGCTTTTGCTATTTACTTAGTTTTATTATCTTATCATGTCGGCAGGATTTAAAATAAAGGGACAGGTTAACGTCATCAATGATGGCCTAAATCCATGAGTCGCAGATGACTTTCACCAGAAGTTTCACAAAACAAACGCTGCAAATCGTAACTACTCCCCGGTCCGAGTGCAAAACTTCAACAACCGATTTTAGTCTTTTCAATAAGCAAATCTCTAATTAAATGATGCACAACTTGCTATTATGCTTTGGTGACCACACACAACCGGGGATACACATTTCATTGCTGAATTCAATTAAACAACGTATAACTGAAATTGTTCTTCATATTATAACTCTGCCTGGCTCCTACTTGGTTTAAAAAAGAAAAAAACAAAACATGTGAAGAAGCATGTCTCTGAAATTGCGTTGGTTCTCACTGTCTCCTATTTACTGAGAAAGTATACACCTTTGTCATCAACTGCAAGCATACATGGCTCTACTCGTTACCCCATTTGCAAATATAAACTAATAATAATAAAAAGGACCCCATTTGATGCCAAATTCCATAGTTCTAGATTTCATAACATCAGGTGCAGGCCATTAGTCCTGACAGCTTGATCATGAGAAATCCGTAAGTTAGATTTCTGTTTCCTAATTCTCAGACTTGGTCTAAAAGTGAGAAACCCATACCCACGTTCTCTTTGTTCATCTGAGGGTCAGAGGAAATTCAGAAATTCAGATGTAAACAGACTCTCAGAACTGGTGGATGGAGACTAGTTAATAAATGTACCGGGCAGTTTTTTCAAGCAAAATTTAAAATTAGTATGTCTCGGTAAGACAGCTTCCTTCCTACCTGACTACTAGAGCTTTAAAGGAATGAGTATTGTAGGTGACCTTTTATCTTTTAAATAAGAATTGAGCTACTCGTTCAAAGACAGATTTGTTCTTCCTTTGATAGAAGAAGAAATAGTTATCTCCTTTAGGATACCACTTTCAATATTCTCACACATGAATAGTAATGAAATTGAATCTTTTTTTCCCCCTCTGTGGATAGGTTTTGTGGAAAAATTAAATGCCACATCTAACCTTCTAGTGTACTTCATATCTCTGGGAAGAATTATGAAAAGGAGGGTAAAAGGGATCTTTATCACAAACTGAATTAACGTACAAAGTACTCCATTTGGAAGGTATATCAAGCGAATCCATTAAAAACCCTTCAAAAGCACCAAGTGAGGACACCTTGAAAATGAAGCAGGGACCTTGCCACAGACCAGCAAAGAAACCTTGCTGAAACAGCAGTCTTTCCAGTGAGATCGCAATCGGACATTCAGTGGATTCGAGGAGCTACCTTCTGCTAAATAAAGGTCGTTTGCGTCACTGTTACTTAAGGGGGTGGGGGGGACAGGGGTACCTACCGAACCTGTTTGTCCTGTGCTACCCCCTGCACACGCGCAAGCATAGGGCAAGCACAGCTTAATAGAGAAACGTAGCAATTAATCACGACAGCATGAAAAGGTTGGGATTATACTGGAGCTAAAAAAAAAAAAAAAAAATCAGGGATTATCAGATAAATGTGAAAATATTATACTATTAAATATTTATATGTTGATGATACACCCTTCTCCACTTCAGACCCACCCACCCCCTTTATTTTCCAGATTAAATTCTACTTACTGTGTGTGTGTGTGTGTGTGTGTGTGTGTGTGTTTTAATTACTGGAGTATAGCTGATTTACAATGCTGTGTTAGTTCCTGGTGTACAGCAAAGGGATTCAGTTATACATGTATTCTTTTTCAGGTTCTTTTCCATTATAGGTTATTACAAGGTATTGAGTACAGTTCCCTCTGCTATACAGTAGGTCCTTGTTGTTTATCTATCTTCCAGATTAAATTCTATGTTTTGATAGTCCAGGCTTGCAAAGGAAGGCAGATTCCCGACTTAGAAGGAATGACCAAAAACGGATAATGTCTTAAGAGTGAAAGGAACCCCCCAAGAGGCTGCCTGGTGGAACCAGGGAATCTCCGTAGGAGGGACAGGACACGCCTGGAAAGAAACTTCATGTTTCTCTTTGCGTTGTGTTTTTAAACGTAAGTCTGGAGTTTTACTGAGAAAATAGGACTACCCCTTTAAAAGCAAACATACTTCAACTCTCCTAGTGGGGAAGCTATAGCTATTCTAGGGTTTCCTTTCTGAACAAGAAAATAAAAGGTGTCAGCACTAAGCCTCCACTTGAAAATGAGGTTATCAAAGAAAAGCTTAAAAAAAAAAAAAAAAAGTTGGTAGTTTTACTTCCAAGATGCAAACACCAAATAAATGGCAGAAAACAATGGTACTCATCAACCACACTTTGTCATGTTCACCAAATATATGTTGGGGCAAGAATCTAAAGATTTTAAATATCCCCTATGTGATGTTTGCCCTTTACAAATAAATCTGGTGAGCAAAAATATATCTGAAATACCCTTTTAACAATGGATGGATTTTTCTATCATTTTAATACAACTTAGCCTTTAAAACAGAGACTGACAGGAGAAATTGTACATAGTTCCCCAAATATGCTAGATTATTTGTCATTAAAAAAAAAAAAAGTAGAGATTTTATTGCTGGTAGTTAAATCGGTTCAAGTATATAGAAAGTTAACTGAGGTCACACTATTCATGTGACCTGTTCTTGAATTTGAGACCACCTGACCAACTGCCATGTCTATAAAGGCTAGAAAAAAGAAGGGAAGGGAAAATATACTTCAACCCAGGAACCCCTGGAGGGCAGGCGACCCCTGCTTCAGTTGTCCTGGGTCCAGAACGCTCTAAATGAGCAGCTGGAAACCGTAAAGGTCCCGTCATGTCAGTTATGCCTGTTCCCTTTGAAACCAAGGGTGGACACCGGCTGACAGGAAGATGTTAAGTGCTGCTGACCCCGCACTTGACCCCCTCCACAGTATGGGACTGCGGAAGTCTCATGAACTTGCCTAACTTAACTCCTTCTGGGCATTTCTGCACAGCGAAGCCCCTGACCCTCCAGAGAGCACAGAGACTCAGGTTCCCCTGCAGAAAGGGAAACGGCCCTAGCAGACCTCGCAGCCTTGCCCAGACTAGACGTCCACGCAAGAAGCCTTGCCTGGGGCAAGAGCACAGAGTAAGGTTACAGAGTTATTTGGCACAAGCATTTGGGGGATTCGCACAGACTTGCAATCTGCTTTTGTAAATGGGAAGGGCTTAGAAAGAAAAGGAAACAGGATAGCCCTGACTGTTCTCCTGTTGAGAAACGAGACTTTTGAGCTTAACCTCATTACTGTTTCGGTATCCTGGTCCGGAGCACACGTTCGCTGTTCTACGTCAATTTTGTCTCTTGCAGCGGTACGTCCGCCGAGATTTGTCAGGAAGAGCCCCGTGGCAGGGTCGAGGTACACTCCTCTCACTTGGAGGAAACCACACCACTTTGTATCAAACACACTAAAACGATTCCAACCCCAACATTAAATAGGATAGAGGTACAAATGACATGTGAGTTGCAGTTGACCAGTGGCAGGATATTATCTTTCGTAGATATTTAATTTTACGTTGATGGATTTTGACTCTGTGATTTTCTTTCCATAATTCAGAGCCAATAATAGTTTCACAGACCTCTGATACTCCTGGAGGTCCCTGACAATCCTGCACCTTAGTAAGCCACGTGTCTACTGTACCTTATGGGCAAACCAGCCCCATTCCCTGGCACCAAAAAACACACAGAAGAGAAGGGAAGGAGATTATGGAAATGCAACGAAACATCTGGAAACAAAACATCCTGCTCTGGACCAAAACCAACACTCAAACTCTCCTCTTATTTCTCTCTTAAAGGCCCCTAGATCCTTCTTCTGCATAGACAGTCAATAAAAGAAAGAAAGAAAAAAATAGACTAGACGCTCCTTTTGCGCCAGCTGAATGCCTGGGAAAGCATCTATTTAGATATTTCGCCCAGTCAAGGAGGAGAGTTCACACTCTAAGACCCTTTTGGTTGGCTTCAGGTGCAAGGCCTTGCTAGATTTCAGCCCTTATAACCAACAACATTTCAAACAGTTCTCAAAAGCCACAACATGCATGGGTAAGCTCGTAACTTACAAATCTGAACTCAGACAAAAGGGGAGGGGAGTAAACACTGCCTGTGTTTCTTTTATATACTCACTGGGCTTGGGTATTCTGACAGCTACTTCTATTGTGTATGTTTTATATAGTTAACAAAGTTTAGCAAATATTTTACTTATCGTTTTATAGTAAAATTCTTTCTTCAATATATATTTCATATATTATATATTTTGTCATTTTATACTTTAAGTGACTAATAAAAGGAACTCTTCATCAGAAATGCGCTACCCCATTCATGTTTCCTGGCTCTTCTGTGGCCCACTGGCCACCACTCAGACTGTTTTGAGAAGCGGGGGAGTCTATTCATTTTGTCAGGTCATGGACAGATAGACAATCACCTCAGTCCTGCACAAAAATCATCATTGGACATGATTAACCAGCGATGTGCACCGCTGTGGACATTTAAAGACAATCCTTCCAATTGTCTTTTCTTCCCCAGAAAGCCCTGTTCACTCAAGTGTGTTCAGGTACTCAGTTACAATCAACACAGACTAATTCACTTATCCTCAACAAGTGGGCTATTGATTTTTGCCCGTTTTCAGAACAGCCCTGGGCGACAATAGTGTCCCCTATTTAAAAACAAAAAATCCTTCGATTCCGGGGGAAATGCCCTTTCACTCCTCATAATCAGGGTTGCTTCACATTTGTCTGGGCCTACTCCTATATTCAACTTGGAGCCACTAATTTCCACAATCCTTTTTTTTCACCTTGCTGCGTCAGAATCTGGTGTGTTTCTCGCCTTTTTAAGCTGGGAGGTCAACAGGATTCGCCTTCATTCAGTAGGGGTTTATATGAACAAAAATTCCCCGACATAGCAGGAACAAGGCATCAAGCACTCCTATTTTCTTTCTGTCCCTCTTTTTTTGGTAATCAAGCTGTGAAAAACAAGTAGCCTCACATTCGAGTTTTCCCAAAGGCAAAAAGAGTAAATCCGAGTAACCGTCTAATTTGTACTTCTGTATGTATGGGAAATACCATCCTTTACCTAGAAGCAAAGCTAAAAAAGAACTGATAAAAAAATATGACACAAAATTTTAAATGTACTAAACTCTTTAAAGGAAAGTACTGAATATTAAAAAAAGGAGATTATAGAGTCAATTTTTGTTGAAAAGAATGATTTGTTTTATGTTAACTACATTACGCGTTAATGATAGTCCTGTGGTAAACTCTGACTTCCTTAAAGAAACCATGATGATTGGCTGTGGACTATTATGGGGACAGCCATAAATTCTAGGTGTAAAATGAACGAAGCCCTTAATTGGGGGAAGGGGGGCAGTAAATACCCCTCTTAACAGATTTTGTCTCCTAACAGGGATATATTTGGACAAGAGGCATTCACATAGCTGCTGTACAAAGAAATAAAGCTGCCCGTCCAATTCAGATGTTGAGTCTATTAGAAATGTGCTCGTTTCAGCTTCTTTGCTCACTCAGAAGCATTTGAACTTGCATGTTAGTTAGGGGGTCAAATATGAGGCGCTGAGGGGAAAAAAAAAAACAACAAAACATGCACACACACAACCACTCCAGTAGAAGGAGGGTTCAATTTAACCAGTGAGAGCCTCAACCTTGTTTCATCAAGGCTTCTTCCTGCCGCTTTGACGAAGAGCAAAGATAGCTGGACACTTGCAATGCTCAGGAACGCTGCAAAGCACAGAGCTATGCTTCCAAGTGCAAAGCCGCCAGACTGGGGGTTCCGGCTAGTGCTGAGTCTCTAAATAATGAAATTAAACATGTTTGGTTGTTAATGAGGTTGCTCTGGAAAGGACCGTGCACTGGTGATTTTGAAACTCCAGGCACATTTTCGAGTCTCCAGTGAACACAATGGCAAAAGAACACTGGCTACCCTTTTTACAAGGGCCAGGGGAATGAAAAACAAGGGGGGAGGGCGGCTGTCTGGAGTGGCCTTGCCTCCCCTTGGCTGAGAATGAAGAAGCGGGGGCTCCCCTGACAAGAGTCCTGCCTTTGTGCTGTGCACCTGGAGACTTTTTTTTTTTTTTTTTTTTTCGGGCTAAAAAGTCAAATCTCCAAGTATTGATTACTTACAGCATGCCTGAGCATGACACGCCTTGAGGTATCCGGAGGAGACAGGAGACTGGAGAGACAACGCTAACATTTAAAACATAATCGGGGAACAGTGAAGTGTGGGGTATCGCCAGGTGGCAAGCTTAGGGGACAGGGACACCCGAGACATCCCTAGACTGTCAGGGTTAAGGTCTAGTGAAATTTGAAAGGAAGAAAATAAAACGGGCAGGCTGCCATAGACTCGTCAACCTTTTATTTCGCCAAATTAGGGACTTTTAAAAGAAAGCAAGATCAGAGAACATAAAAAAAAAAGAAAGAAAGAAAAAAGGCAGGCAACAGGAACTATCACTTTCTGTCATCTTTATTAAAAGAAAAGACATTTTAGTTCTAAAAGAGATGACAGTTTAAAAAAAAAATGGATACAATGTGCTTGATGAGAAACTCACTACTTTGTCTCTCTTTTCCCCATTTTTAAACAGTCTGGTGAAAATGTTGTCACAGATGGGCCTTTGGGATCTGACAGATGACAATTTTCTTCCACTCATCCTGGTACCGGGTCTCAGCACCATCCTGGCACTCACAAGCTCCCTGAATACTTGCTGAATAAAAGAGGGGCCGTATTTACAAGTGAACATCTGCCGAGGAGAGCAATCCTGCGGGCCCGGGTGTCGGGGATGGGAGGATGGTATGGCAGAGTGTGAAGGAGTTGGTCTGGTAGAGAAAATAAGGAAGGGCATCCCCAGGAGTTATAATATGTAAAAAAAAAAAAAGTATTTCAAGTCCACCCAAAGGTCGAAGCATCTGAACGTTGCTGAGTGTCTCCCAAAGGCAGGTTCTAATTAACCCACTGAGACTGGACGGCAGTTACTTGGCGTCCTTATCCCAACCCCACCGGGTCCAACCAGAGAAGCAACAAAGCAGTGTTAGAGAAAAGGAATGACTCATGACACTCGCTAAAGAACAATAAGGCAGGCTTTACCCAGGGGGACGGTAGTGGCTGGCACAGGGACCTCTGCGATGGGGGTTTGCAGTAGGACAGAGATGGGGCTCAGCTTCACAGCCAAGGAGCAGGGTGAGGAGGGTCGGGGTGTGTGCGGGGATTGGCAGGAGGGTAGGGTAATTCTTGCTAAGTGACCTAAACGGATTCTCTCTGAAGGCAGACCAGGGTGATCAGGTATTACCTAGGGGACGGTGGGCGGTGAGGAAAGTGATACAATATGGAGGGTAGGGGATTCTTGCTGGAGCGACTTGACAGGACTCTTGCTAAAATCGAGCCGCGCAAAGAAAGGACGCAGAGGTCTCAAAGTCGAGGCCTGCCTGAGAAGAGGATTCAGAGGGGGATGACTAAAGGCTGGTCGAGGAAAGATTCTCTGTCCCTGGGCTCTTTCAACTTCATCTCAGGGCATAAACTTTTTTTTTCTTTTTTTTTTTTTTTTTAACGCTGGTAACCTGAGCAGTGACCTCAGACACCCTGTTGGTGTGACGCAAAGAGTAACAGCATGTCTCTCGGTGCTGCAGAGAGGCTGAGAGAGGATGACGGACATCACACACAGCACGGAGCCTGGCCCTGGACGGGGACCTGCTATACAGCAGTTGAAAAAGAAACAAGAAAAGATCTGACTGCATTTAGCACACCACCTCAACCCCATTCACCATCTCCGAAAATGTGCTGGAGACCCGGGAGGCAAAGGGTGTCCAACCTTGTTAACTTCAAGAACACACAGAAAGGTTCTAATCGGGGAGGTGAGGAGAGACGTGAAAATGAATCAGCATCGACAAGTCGAAAGTATTACAGACCGGACAGCAGAGATGCAAGTCCCTGACCAAGTTGTGTGACCGAAGCCTCAATCTTCTCATCTGTGAAATGGAGATAATGATAGTATCGACTCCCAGGTGGCCTGAATGAGGAGCCTACAGGATAAGCCGTGTAAACCACTTTCTGTACTACCTGGTGTAAAATTATCATTAAAGAAATATGATTATTATTATCACTATGACTATCACGACAATGGTCAGAACAGAACAGCTGCCTGGAAAACTTGGCAGGAAGGACAGAGCTGCTCTAGAACTCATTTCATCTTCTGAGTGCGAAGAGGCAACGCTGTTAGCACGCTGCCTCTCATTGTCAAGCCAATAGGATCTATCCAGAAGAGAACATGAGGATAAAGTGTGAATGGAAACACGCTAAAAGAACAAGTAACTCCCACAGTCCTCTACGCTCTGACAAAAGAGGGATTCTGTCAGTGTGATTAGTTCAAAACAGTGTATTAAGCCCAATGGAATTGTTTTAAAATAAGACTCTAATTTCAGGAACCTAAGGAAGGCTGCATTTTAATAAGATACTTCATTGTACCCCAAATACAAAACTATTGTTTGCCTGACTCTATAATTTATTGTTGGACAGACACTGCGCTATTACTATAGCAAAATGAAACACGCAATGATGCTGCTAATAAAACAATCGGATCATAAGGCAAAGCACAGCTCGGCAGTTTAAACAGAGCAGAATACCCCTGAGTTGAGATCTACATAGTCTAATATTCCCGGTTGGAATTTCACCTTTCTCTACTCTTCCGCAGAGAAAATCATTGAAATGGTCTGCTAACAATACCATTACTGTCTCCCTAACTTAATCCTTTGTTCCTTCCAAAGAAAAGACTGCCGCTGATTATGAATATTCTGCTCTACAATTTCCATCAATTAATATACCACCGTGTTCTTATTATGGTATTAATAGCTTCTTGACTTATATTAGAGAGTATATATTTTACACCATGGGTAAAGCTATTTTTTTCCCCTTTAACAGAAAGTGCTTATAGAAAAGGAACTTACAATTTGGAAAATGGGAGGTGCGGGGTGTGGATAATTGCTTGGAAATAATGTATTCTACTCTCCTTCCTGCTTTTTCTCCTCTCTGCTGGGGAATTCCTATTCCCTAGTCAAGGGGGTGGGGGGAGGGCAGGACAGCTCCCCTGAACCACCTTTGTCCTTCGACCTTCCATCTGGGAAGAGACATCCTGAGCTGAGCTGGTGTTTCTCCTCGGGTCTGCAGAGTCTGCAATTTGCGTTTCACAAAAAAACAGGCAGAGAGAAGCCCAGCCCCCTTCCAGGTGAAAAAAAAAAAGAGGCAGGTGGTAGTGAAGAAGAAAGGGATGGTGGAGATGAAGGGAGAGACCTGAGCCTGGAGACAGGCCGACCTGGATCTGCCTCTCTATCCTTGCAGGGAACCACCTCCCCTGGCTGTCACTTACATCCCCGGAGCCCTGGACACCTTGCCTGTAAAATCACGCATTCACGTCCACTCCCCGGATACTGGCTGGGAACCGAATGAGGCTGTGTGTGTGGGCAATGCTTCTCAAGGTGGCGGATGGGTGACAGAGGCTCTGGAAAAAAGGGAGGTGTCCTGCCCTCTTCCCAGGTATGCCCAAAGCCACAGACGCCCCTGCAGGACTGAGACGGGCGTGGGGTCAGCATGCAGGCTGCTCCCAGCCACCTCGGGCAGAGGCTCCCAGGCCCGAGTCACCCCCTCGGGGACCGTTCAGTCTGTTCTAGACCTCTGGCTCTGAGAATTGACACTTCCAAGGTGGCTGTTTAGAGGAGTCGACATCTGGAACACCCTCAGTGGCCTGTGCTCAGAGCTCCCGCTTTTACTGCCCCCACTGTCCTGTTATAATTTCTGGGTGGTTTCAACCGCCCCCAGGATTTACTGACGCGGCCCGAAGGTTCTAGTCTCAGTGCCGCCACTGTGTGGGCACCAAGGAGCGGCTTCACCTCTCCGGACTGTCGCCCCGTAAAACGAGGAGGTGGGTTCCGAGAGGAAGTCACAAATGACCTCCTGCACACCCCTCCCCTTCCATAGAGGCTGGGTCCATGGAGGGTTAAAAAAAAGGTGAACTGGTTGCCAGTATTTAAAAGTAGAGATACTTCCTGCAAAAATCCTGAGTCCCCCTTTCTCTTTAAAAACACCCTCAGCGACAAAAAGCTGGAGCTCGGGAGCCGTTACCCTCACACCTGAGTGTCCACTTGGCCCAGTTCTCCTTTTATGTTAACTTACAGGGGATCCCACAGCACCTCTGAGTCCTAAAAATGCTAGAGTCCAGGCACTGTCACTTAGAGAGCCACCTGTCCTTTTCCAAGACGGACCCATTCCCAGGACACGTCTGCAAGGCGCCTCATAAAGACTCCCTCCAGCATCTCCTAGGTCGTTCTGCGAAATGTTAATCCTTCCCCCCCCCCGTCCCACTGCCTAAACCTAAGTTATCCGGGAGAAGCTCCTTTTCCCGCCCGGGCCTTCAGATGCTGCTCTGAGATGCAGGAGCACATGACGATTGACAGGGCTGGGTTTTGCTGTATTTCTCGTAAAACTGTGTCAGGAACGATTAAATGGCAAGGGCTGGAAAAGAGACGGATGGATCCCTCCTGAGGCCGTGTCTACACATGACCAGAGCCGTCCACGGGGCTGGCTGAGTGAAAAATACCAGTCAGAGGGGCCGCGTGATTGAACTGACAGGCCGATTCCCCAGCCAGGGAAGGCAGCCTTGGGCAGTGGCTGGGGGCAGGGCAGCTGGCCCTTTGGTTTTTTTCCCCATTTAAAGCACTTTGCAGAGTCTCGAGCCCAGGGCAGAGATTCAGTTCAATGTCTGTGGATTGACGGATGAACTTATTAAAGCTCCTGAGAGATCCCGTAGGCTCACAGATAAAGCTAGACAGGCTGAGAGTTTCCCTGTCTTCCTCAAAAGGAAAATGTTCAAGAAGCAGCCCCTTAACTGGAGACGACTTACATTTCTGTCTTGATCTTAAGAGTTGGAGGAGCGCGTGAGAGGCTCCATCGGCAACCACTGGAGTCTGGCCCAGAACAGCTGCGGGGTCCAGATTCTTGCCTGACGCCTTCAAGACATGGACCAGCTCTGGTGGCCCCAAAGTGTGACTTGGCTGTTTAGACCGTGGGGGTCAATTAAGTTTTGCCCTTATTGCCGACCCTGCTAAGCAGGTCAATGAAACGCCCCGTGCCTCAGTTTCCCTGTTGAGAAATGGGGATTCACGTAAGCTACTGAGGTCAAGTGCTTAGCACAGCATCAGTCTCAGAAGAGACGCTTACCAAAAGCTACCTATTACCATGGAGGGCACTGTGATGATGCCGGACGTGATCTCACCACGCGTGCGAGGTAAGCCTCCAGGGGCTGCTCTAACTCACGTGAAAGGACCCCCAACGCCCTTTCGGGGTGCTCCAGAGTCAACTGGGTATTAATGCCTTTTGCATTTTAGTGGAGTGATGCCTCACTTCATCCAGCACTGCAGTTCTGAAAGGAGACTTCCTCTCAGAATGTTTGCCTGCTGATGACCAGAGAACACCCCAACCCAGTGGTGTCTGCCTGCGAGGAAGCCTGGTTAAGGGATCCATGGGTCCCCTAAGTCTCTCCCCCACGTGAGGTCTCTCACCCTAGAGAGAGGACTCTGGCTATTTGCTAAATTGTATCAGAGCAAAATGAACCAAAGGGTATAGGGAAGGGGGGGCAGAAGGTGTGGACCAGGATGTGAAGTTAATAACACCTTATAGATTCAATTTGCATTCCCCTCTCGATTTTAACCCAATCTACATGAGCTTTCCAAAATAGGCAGTCATTTGAAATCCTCCCACGTGACAGACAGTCTTAAACATGTTAAAACACCATCCCTTTCACAGACCACACCACACAATGTGGTTTTAACTGGTTCTAGAATATTCTGATAGTGAAATATTTTCTGTTTCTGGGCCAGAACTGGTCATTTCTTCTTGAGAATATGATGTTTGAAAATCAGTTCCTCCTATTATAGATTTCTCCCTCAGCTTGTAGAAAATCCATGATTCCCTAAACATTGGTCTTTGAAAGCACACTGACTAAAATCTTCATGCTTAATTCATGAAGCGCAGTCTGGAGATTAGTGGAGCTGGACATAGACCAGGAATACTTTATCATATTCTAATAAGCGGAGGCTGAAAATTGCATTTCTAAAGCTACAGTATTAAAGGGCGCACCGCAAAACATGACCCAAACATAACTCAGTAGTTTTACAGTGTCTGAAAAGGCTTTGATATGATAAAGTATGCTGACGAGGGGAATAAACACAACTAGAAATTTCTGAATTTAAAAAGGAGAAAAGGGGGGGTGGGGGGTGCTTGGCAAACATTCAGTATATTCGTGGAAAAATATATACTATAAACTCATATGTTGTGAATCCTATTAGACCAGTATTGACTACTGAGTCACGCTATAGAAGATCACTATAGCACCACAATTTAGGTGTGTGGAAAGCGTAAAAGCATGAGAGAGGAAAGAAAATAAATAAAGCAAGCCTAATGAGGTTAATTTGAAGATTTCCAGAAAAACTTAAGTGCTGGCTTTTCAACCTTTCTTAAAACAGGTCACCAGCATTGTTTCCACAAGCAGGAGGCAACAAATATGGGGGAAAAATGCTTGATGGTACAGCAGGGACATTGCTCAGAAAATGGTGCAGGATAAAAGACCTCCCCCATGCAGGCAAAAATTACCTGCAAAATGATGGCAACGTGTAAAAGCAACCGTAGAATCCAAATACATAAATCAGTAGGGCGTATACACCCTGTGCAGTGCCTGGCACAGAGTAGGTGCTAACAAGGATCTGTTTGATCGACTGATTGATTAATGTGTGAGAAAGAAAGCAAGCAATGGAAAACAGGTCCTGTGCATGCCACGAGAGCTATGGAGACTGTTGGATCTACTCTACTGAGTGCTTGCCAAGCTGTTTTCCCTTTACAAAGGCAGCCACTGATTAAAATAAACGAAGCATTAGGCCAGGAACAGTTTTCACAAAGTCAGTAGCTTCCAGCCAGCGAGCACTGGACCCAGGGGTGGGCTCCACTGTTTCTACGCAGGAGAAGGTGGAGGCGAGTAGCAGCAATCAGATCAGAAGGGAACGCGGTGCTGGGGGCCCAGAGGCTTTGTCTTTAAACTGGGGAGCGTGGGTATTACTTAGACTGCGTTGTTTATTGGGGAAGGTGTCGGGGGATGCTTTGGAGATTTGGCCCATGGGGGGATGTGTGTGATCCCTACCTCTCAAAGCCAGCTCTCATCACTGCTGAGATCAGAGTAGAAAGATCAGAGCGGCCAAAACCTGCTGATTTCTATGATTTTCTTTTCATGGGTGTGCACTCACCACGATTGCTTCACTCACTTAAGGAAGCGGAGTTTACCCTGTTACTTTCAATCAGGCCCCGTTCCCCCCCATCCCAATCTCCCTGCTGGCCTCTCGTGACATAGCCCATGCTTCCGCCACCACCCCAAACAGGCCTCGACATCAGCAGACGTCAGGAGAGGAGGAGTCCTCTTCAGCTGGCTGGTCCCACTGTCACCCAGATGACACCTTAATTACTGCACACCTACCCCCCACTCATGAAGGGCTAACATCTTGACAGGTGACCCACTGCCTCTCCAGGCCTAGCACTGAGCCTGCCAACGTAGGATCTCACAACCTATTCCTTGCGTGAAACAAATGAACAAACGAAGGCGGTGACTCCAAAACATCCACTCCTAAAGGGGGACTGCGGACATCATCTGTTTTGCATTCCACATTCACGTAAAAAAATAAAGTCTATGGTGTCTAGTATGTATACATACCAGTACGACTACAGAAAATTTGACTACTATAAAAAATGAACAGAAAGAACGAAGAATGAAAAGCTACCCATACCGTTTAGCATTCTTCTCACTTTGAGTGTAAATTTCACCCCTCTGAACACTGAGGGTCTTTTCCATCCTACTGAATTCAGATTCTGACTGCAGTACCTGACACACCACCCCAAAGCTGTTCTGAGCACGGTTCACCCGCCAGAGGATCCTCACTGGCTGACCAAGAGGCAGGGGGTCCCGCTGGCTCTCTGGTGATCACACCGTTTACCTCAGAGAGGTCAGTGTGGCCAGGCGGTAGGGCCTGGGGACCCCACTCTTGAGAGGTGTGGCCTTCAATATAGCCACTCCAAGTCACGAATGGACATGTTGGTTGCAAAGATGTGGTGCGGGCTCGATCGATGCACGGCCCCAACCAGAATTACATGTCACGTGCTGGAGGGGGACAGGAGTCACGCAGCTGCCAGCCTGGGGCCACAAGAAGACTCTCAGAGGTGAGCCAGGAGGAACGGGCTTCCGTTCCAGCTTCAAGGGCGGGGAAGAGATACATTTCCAGGTGCTGATGTCCTTGTAGCCTCTCTCGTCCTGCTGCTGCCAGACCTTCCACCGGGAGCACGTTATCTGACTCCGCGTCGATTTCGGCAGCAGCTGTTGGCAGTGAGGCACGTGTCCACCCACCCTCAGTGGCTGCTTCTGCAAGGTTTGCAATGTCTTTTCCTGCAACTGCCACTGCCGCAGCAGTCCCATCTGTGCGGCCGCCTCCAGCTGGACGCCCCCGGGCCTCCGGGACAGAGATTACTCCCCTAAACAACGCTGGATCCCTGGGCCAGCTCCCTTTTCCCGGGGCCTTCAACGGTAAGGATGGGGTCATGGTGAAAAGGTACCACTGCTTGCCTGAGAGACCGGCCCTTCTTGCTCCTTTAATTGTAATTCCTTACTTGCAATATGCATCAGTCGGTATTTTAATAAACAGTGAGGGATTTGAAACAGAGAAACTATGAAAATGAAACTGCTTTAATTTACATCCCAAGTGACTGAGGATGTAGAATTCTCTGAATGCCAAATAAATAAAAACTGAAGTAAGTGTCAAGTCAGGGGTAGTCTTTGAGTTGTACAACGGGAGAAAGGAGTCAGGCGTGGCCCACGGCAACTTATTAGTCTCCATGCTCCCCCTGGGCTGCCCAGGGTTCCTTTAAATATAGAAAAGAGAACTGCACCAGAAATACCAGCCCGTTCTGGAAGGGAGGTGGGCATGCCACGGCTGATATGACCGGAAATGATGAGTCATGGCCAGCTGAGGACTGAGACTTTGCACGTGGGTTTGGCACTAGGGCGGGGTGGGCAGGGCCAGCTGTGTTCCAGCTGACATAAACAAGCCAGAAGGCAACAAGACGGCTTCGGGGTCCATCCTCCGCCCGCTCTGTCAAAGAGTCAGGTAACATGGAGAGAGGTCGGACCTTGTTCCAGCAAATACAAAAGTATGAGCTGATCTGAGGATCTGCTGCTACAGAGTGTGGCTGAAAATAAGAGCCTAGGGAAATCTCGGGGACTGACTTCGCATTGCTGCATGGGGTGATGTGAACTGATGCACACACAGATGCCTATGGCTTCACTGTGTGTGTGGGGTTAAAAAGGCCCCGAGGATTCCAGGAGATGAAACTGAGGACAGGTTAAAGGATAGGCATTAATAAGGCAGGGGAAAGAGCAGTTGAGAAGTGGCTTTACAATGCTCTTGCAGAGGGACTTTATAAGCATTATCGCCTCTCATCCTCAAATGGATCTTCCCCATCCGGGAGAAGAAGAAACTGATACACAGGTGTTCCTGAGGACACAAGCTGGAGATGGTGACGGTGGGACTCAGATGCTAAACTAAGGTCACCTGCCTCCCCCTCCAGTTGCTAAAGGAAGAAACCCAAAGACCATTTTTGTTTGTTTGCAGCGTGGAAATGTACGCACCAATGGATCCAAGCCCACAGGATACCATCAGCTTTCCCTCTCGCCAGCCCTGTCTTTGTCTCATCTCTCCTTGTCTCTGATTCTCTTTCTCTGTATGCGTACCTGTCTTCCTACACCGGCCCATCTCTCTCTTTTCAACAGACTGCCTTCCTCCGTGCAACGTGGGGAGACGCTACCAAGCAGCAGGGCCACTGGCTTAGCTGTGTAGGGTGAAGGCATGCAGAAGCCTTCCTCACCAGCTAGAGCACAGAAGTCCCTGGAAGGACTCAGAGCGTCCTGGTTTTCTGCATGCTCAGTCCTCAACCCAGCGCTTCCGCCAGGAGACAGGCACTGGGATTGGTCAGACCTGGGTCAGGTGCCCATCCCCACGGCTGGGGGGTCGTGGGGGTCATTTTGAGACCAACAGACCTATCTTCACCACGAATAGTGAGACAGGTGCACCCCAAGCAAGAGAGGGTGCTGTGAGCAGTACAAGGGTGATGGGGAAAGATGCTGGACATCTTTAATTACAACAGTAAAAAATCAGGATAAAGCCCTGTGATCCTCAAAAGAATCGGGATACAGTGCAGGGGAGAAAGGCAGGCTGAGAGGCAGTGAACGGTAGGATGTGGCAGTGTTGCCAGGTGTCTTAGGCCATGGGGGCTGCTGTAACAGAACGCCACAGGCCAGGTGGCTTATAAACAAGGGACAGCGATTTCTCAACACTTCTCGGGGCTGGGAAGTCCAAGATCAAGGCACTGGCAGATCCGGCATCTAGTGAGGGCCTGCTTCCTGGTTCACAGATGGCTGTCTCCTCATTGTGTCCGCATGTGATGGAAAGGGCTGGAGAGCTCTCTGGGTCTCTTCTCTATGGGCACTACTGCCATTCATCAGACTTGGCCCTCATGACCTAACCACCTTCCAAAGGCCTCACCTGCTAATACCATCCCATTTGGGGAATTGGTTTCAGCATATGAATTTTAGGGGACACAAACGTTCAGTCCATAGCAGAAACCACCGGTGTGCCCCAACTATTCTTTTTCCCTTCTTCCTTGGCTACGGAACTTCCGTATTTATTTATTTACCTAGGCACCTTGGAGTCAGGACTGAAGGCTGCATTTCCCAGCCCACCCTGCCGTTAAGCCGCTAAATTGTGGCTATTGGGAAGGAAGCACAAGTCCTGGGAGGGACTTTCTAAAAGGCTCCTTGAAAGGGAGGAGGGTGGATTCTATTCCACGTTTCTCCTTCGTGCTGCCCGTCGTTCTGGACGGGGGGTTCCCTTGAAGATGCAAGCAGTGCTGCCGAGCAGAGAGGTGCAGGCGGGGCCGCTGACGACTTCGTGGGGGGGCCAGGCCACCTGCAGGCGGCTCGCTTCCGCTCCTCTTTGACGTGAAAGAATTTTACCACCCTTGTTGGGTCCTTGTTACCAGCAGCCAAATGCAATTCCTGATTTATCCACCTGGGTGCCAATCCAGGCCCACCATGACCCTCTGGGCCCAGTTTCCCAACCTGAGCTGCCAGTAACAGCAGAGCTACCCTGGCTTCTTCTTCTCTCTCTTTGTCCCCTTGCTTCAGCCACCAGACACTCTGAGAACCCAGGGGCGTGAGAAACAACGCCCTGTCTTAACGATGTAAATGCTTCCATCGTCACATCTGTAATCCGCGTACACATCTACATTCCCATAGCTATCGTTTAACTCAGGAACGCTCAAGCAACTGTATTTAGCTCAGTATCATCAAGTGCTTGGATGTTTATTTGAGATCCTGCTACCCTTCCCCAAGTACCAGCTCTGGGCAGAATATACCTATTTTCTATTTGGGTAAATTAGAATCTGACCTCTGAACAATGACACAGTAAAAACAAAACAAAATGGAACAAAGATAAGACATCTATTGTGCAAGAAGCTTCTTGACTACCAGACTTTTTTTTTTTTAATACCATGGTGTTCTTTATTTTCTCATATGTACATCATATATTGTAATACGAAATGGATATTGACTGCAGCTGAGGTGGATATCCACATGTATTGACCTCAGAGGTAAATATTGACCGAGACAAAGGTAAAATCGATGCTTACCTTGAGGGATAATAAATCTGGATATCTATTGAAATAAGAAGTCAATAGGTGCATTGTTGCAAACACCCATGGTTATAGTCACTTGAGCAAATTTGTACAACGAGCGGTCAGTGGTTGTTTTCTAGAAAACTAGAGGCAGTGGTAGCAGTTCACAGAGGCTGCACTGATTGGCCATCTGCCTATTTACTCCTGTCTGTTTTGCTGCCAGCTAGCATTGAAGAGGATAAATAACACCCACCCCCGCCACCACCCTGTCAAAGGAAGCAGCTCAGCCTCTATGTTCAAGAGGCAGTTACTGAATTAGGTGTTTGCATTGGTTACTGGAAGAAAAAACTGATGTGGGTATCCCCATTTTACAGCCTGGTAAACTGAGGCTCAGAGAACTTGAGAAACTCATCTGACAGAGATGATAAAGGGTGAAGCTCTAAATTCAAAACTAATTGATGTTAAACTTGTTATCTTTCTAACACATCACTGCCTGCTGATAACTGTAATAAAACTGGGACTTGGGAGATAGAAAGGTCAGAGAAAGGTGAATGCAGAGATCGGAGAGAGTGAGGAAGGGTCTGTTTGCGACAGAAAGCGACCATAACAACTTCTTTGCAAAAGTGGACAGGAAATTTCTGTGACTCCCACTTCCCATCACTGCTGTCGATCATTAGCATCGTTACAGCTGAGTTTTGGTGAGTCGTGACTATGGGCCGGGTACTGTGGTAAGCATCTTACAGATCTTCTCTTGATTAACTCTCATAACCCTATGAGGTCACACAGTAGATAACTTGGCCATCTATCCAATATTCATTCTCCATTTCTCCCTTGATGGCTGAGCCCTATTTTGGTCACTCATCCCCCCTCCACCACATAGACTAAAACTGGGCCATGACTCCTCAGGGGCCTAAGCTCCCGGTCATGGTGGGTCCACATGCTTCCCTAGAGACTGCTGATACACAGGCATTTGATACAATTCTGGCCAATGAGATGTGAGCATAAGTCTGTTGAGGGGCTTTGGGGAAAGGTCTCCTTGTTCCTGAGAGACACAAAAGAGAAGAGAAGGTGTCTTTTCTTCCAGCATTACGCTCACTGGTTCCGGTGTTGGGAATTGCTGTAGCCATCCTGAAAATGCGAGGGAGACTCTAACTGAGGAAGAGACTGATGGACACCTCAGGGAAGTGGAGCCAGATCAGGACGTGTCACCTCTGTGACCACCCTACTTCTGGACTCCAGATAGGTGAGATAACACACTTTCATACTACTGAAGCCACTGCAAGCTGAGTTTCCTGTCATATGCAACCCAGAGCACCTCAACTGATACACGTAGGGGCCATATTATCCCCCTTTTACGCAGGAGAGATCTGGGCTTAGGGATGTTAAGCGTTACATGAGGCAACTAGTATGGTCTGACTCCACAATCTGAGTTCTTAACTGCTCCTCTGCAACCTTCCCAGGCATGCTTCCCATTTGAGGATAACACCATAATCTAGTGGAAATCGGGCCCTGCAAATGAAATCAACCAGGACTGGCATTGATCCCCTCTATCTGACCTTGCAACTCCTTTCTGTAAGCACTGTATAAGAGACACCCTCCCAATACCTACTCCCTTCAGAAGCCCTGGGTTTCAAAACTGTTTTACTGAATAATAAGACATTTCTCCCTGCCTTAACATATAAACTGCCAGAGAACTTGGTTATGTTTCCTCCACACCCAGCGATGCAGTTTATCAAAAGGCTTCCGCTCAAGAAACATACCGTGTGCTTTCAATTCTCTTTGTCCAACCTACTCTTTCTTCCTCACTGGAACAATCCTTTTTATTCTCCAATGTGCAGCAAAAGCGACAGAATTAAAGGCGTTTCCTCCACTCTCCTTGACCATGACCGCCATCTTGGATCTACCTTCCACACCAATAAACTACCATGATGAACCTCCTATAAGAGTATTCAACACACTGGATCCCTTCAGTAATCCTCCACTGAGTTCCTGCTAGCTTTTTCCTGTATGTGTTTCTCTCCTTAAAGACAGGAACTGTATTTCATTTATTTATGTAATCCTAGGACCCAACACAGTACCTGACACATGGGAGCAAGCACAGAATCTGCTGATAATTATAGATCTCAGGTAGGGTAGGAGGAGTCATGAACAGCTGTCTTTTCCCAGAGGTCCCTAGGGAAAATTCCAACGAATAACAACTTCCAACAAAGACCCTCTTCCCCTAGAGTTTTCCATCTTTTCTCACCTTCTAGCTAAGAAGCAGCATCACGGTTAATCCCCTGGTTTCTTATTCTACAGAAAAAGAGAAAGGGGAAAAAAAAGCCAACAGACAGGTTATGACACAGTTAAACTATGGGAAGCCAAAAGAAAGTGAAGAAACACACGCTCTAAGCTCCATCTTGCCTTCATAAGTCTGTATTTTTACAGGAAATCAGGGTACCTTATCATCCATTTATTGGTTATCTTTATGCCATTACCATAAACTCACACTTAAGCAACAGCCTCTCTACTGTAGCTTCGCTGCAGTGTCCAGGGGCCCTAGCGAGTGGCACGCTAGGGGAGTCACTGAAGAGTCCAATCCACCGAGGGCCCACATTCAACAAAAAGGCAAAGACCTTTGGACTCAGACTGAATTATACCACAGACTTTCCACGGTTCTGCCACTTGTAGATGGCAGACTGTGGGACGTCGTGGCCTCCATAGCTGTGCGAGCCAATTCCTACAGTAAGTCCCCTCTGTTTGTCTGCCTACATATGTATGAGTGTGTCTATCCATCCATCCATCTATGATCCTATCGGTTCTGCTTCTCTGGAGAACCCTGATACAGGTAGTTGGGTCAGATGAAATAAATGTATCAATATGGCGGCCACATTCGCAAAAAGAGACATCGCAACGTGGCTACTAAATAATACAGATGGGAGACAAAGTAGGGAATGGTCATTTCTTCCTGGAAGGCTAAGGTTCTCCCCCTCCTCCTCCTCTTCCACCATGACCACCACTACCACCACTACAAGGAAACCTGCGTATCTCCACAGGGACCATACTGGATGTCTCTATCCCCAGCACCTTGCTCAGTGTCGGGTACATAGTAGGTGTTCAATCAATTGACGTTAGGTAAGGTGTTAAAGGTATGAAGAGGTACCTAGGACACCTGAGCAGGAATGAACACGAGACAAGGGTTCAGGGGACAGAATGACCTCACCTTCTCTGAGCCTCTGTGTCCTCAGAAAAAATGAACTAAACCCATCATGCAAGTGGCTTTTGTTAAGTTTCACGATTCCAGTAATATGAGCTTCACTCCTGTTCATGACCTGCTTCAAGCAAGTTACGAAGCCACTTCAGAGTCCAAGAAAGGGTGGATTTTGCTGCTGAGCCACAGCTTCCTGACAGCCAGGCTCATCTGAGTACACAGCAGCCCCAGCCCCATCCCCCCGGGACAGCAACTCAGCGGTTCACCAGTGGCAGCCTCAGGAAAGCAGGCTGCTAATTTAAGGCGATGGCCTGAATCTTCATTATCTGCACCCAAAAACCATGAGTCAGGTCTCCTTCTGTTTGCCAAATGCTACAACCCATTCGCATTAGGGGCTCTCGTCACCTGGAGAGTAGTCCAAGGGCTTCAGCTGGAGCAAAAGAGCCCCCCAGGGAAAACCTGGCCCTGCACCTCACCAACACTGACCCTCCGTGCAGCCGTGCAAGGCCCGCCAGCAGCAAAGCGGCCAGTGCCACAGCAAAGCGCAGTCACAGCCACACAGGGAACAGACGTAAGGCTGACTTTAATTGCAGGGTCATAGGAGTATTTTATCTAACTGCCACAACTACAAAAGAAGAGGTTAAGTCCCTTGAAGACACTCATCATTTCCAAGAGGGAGGCCCACTTGGTTTACGTAACCACCAGAGAACATGCAGAAAAACATGCACTTAAGAGACTTAATGTTTCCTGACAGCAATGAACTGGCATTCACTGGGACACTTTGCACATTTCCCAGGAAGAAGTCCTGGCACGAGGATCATGCAACGGTTCAAGACCGCACCAGCTAACCGATGAAAGCTTGGCTCCAGCTTCTCAAGGACAAGGCGATGGCCACGATTGAGCGCCCCCCTGTCTGGGCCACTTCGCTGCCTCTATTCCCCACACCGATGACTCCAAACACCTGGTGGGTTCAATGCCAAAGAAAGTGACAGTTCTTCTGATCAACAGCTCTGTTTACAGTAATCAGGGGAGGGCAGTGAGCTAGTCTCAGGATGCCAAGTGATCGCGTGTTTTCAGGATAATCAATAAGACACTTATCTTGAAAGATTCGTGCAAGTTTGGAATCAATTATGAATGGGATGATGATAAAACTCCAGGAGAGACTTGCTGGATTTTAAAAAAATTCTCATCAGAGAGTCAGGCTCCATTTCGTTAAGTTTCTCTGAAATGTTATATACATTTAAAAATGAACACTCACTCTACTATGCCATTATCAAATAGCGAGATTACCTCATGATTTAGGAGGGATCTTCAAATTCAGACTCTGTGGAATCTTGGGATAATATCTTTCAGGTTTAAAAAAAAAAAAGGAGGAGGGATTTCCCATCAAGGGTATGAGGGGTTGCAATGTCATATACAGTAGAAATGGCCTGAATTTTAGACGCAAACGAACATTTACTCTGAAAGTAAGGTTCTACCAGTTAAAGATAGACGGTCTTGGGCATGTTACTTAATCTCCCCAAATCAAAATTTCCCTACATCAAAAAGATGACAATGGCATCGCAGTCGTAGGGTTACGGTAAAGTTAAAATGAGATTCTCCATATGAAAAGTTTACCATAATCCCAAGCAGTGCAATAGGCACTCAGTAAAAGTTAGTTATTCCTAACTAGAGTCCTGACTTGGTCACCTTGAGCAAGTGACTTCATCTTTCGGGTCACCACTGTCTCATTTCTCAAATGGAAATATGTTGCAACAAACATGTTGCAAGGCGGTTGGGGAATTAAATTAGATAATGAACAAAACAGCATCTGATCTTACAACTGGCACATGATAGGTACTAAAAATGATAAGTAATGGTACGGAAAAAATTCATTGTTTTCCCTTTACTCTCACACTTATAATTCTTCTGACACCAGATGAGTGGGGTTTGTCCCTCAGCAAGCGAATCTCTGAGACCAGCTGGGTGTCCTACAATTCAGTTCCCTTCTGACACTGATAACCAGAATTAGAGCAGACCTCAGTCCCACAAGGCTGCCTCCACTTCAGATGCCAATCTCGAACAGTTGGTCCCAAGGTCACCCAAAACTTCCGTCTGACTTGCTTACAAATGGGAGGTTTCCACCACCTCCTTCTCAGGTTCCACGATTTGCTACAGTGGCTCACACAACCAAGGGAAGCAGTTTCCTTACTATTGCCAATTGATTACAAAGGTTATTGTGAAGGGTACAGATGAACGGCCAGATGAAGAGATGCACAGGGTCAGGTCTAGAAGGGCTCTGAGCACAGGAGCCTCTGTTCCCCAGGAGTTAGGGGTGTCACCCTCCCAGCTCATGAATGTCCTCACCAACCTTTAATGTAGGGATTTCTCCGAACCCTGCAATGTAGGGATTTTTACGGAGGCTCCATCATGTAGGCAAGATGGATTACTAACTCAATTTCCAGCCCCTTCCATCTCTCCAGAAAATGGAAGGTGGGGCTAAAATTTCCAAGCTTCTACTCACAGCTTGGTCTTTCTGGTGACCAGACCCCATCCAAGGGCCCACCATCAGTTGCCTCACGAGGACAAAAAATGCTTCTACCACCCAGAAAAGTCCAAGGGATTTAGGAGATCCCTGTCAGCCACTCCTATCACTAAGGAAATGACAAGGGTCTCGGGAACCCTGTGTCAGGAACCAGGACCAAATACCAAATGTTAGCAGGAGCCAGGGGCAGAGACATATATATATGTGTGTGTGTATATATACATATACACACACACATATATATACATATATATATATATATATATTTCTAATTATTCCACAATAATATTCGACTAGAAAAACTTGAAAGAGAAGCAAGAAATCTAGTCTCACCTCTCCGTTTCACAAATAAGGCAACTGGAGCTCAGAGAGCCTTATCTTGCCTCAGGTTACCTGGAACGTTTATTTCACAGGTGGGCCTGGACCAAACCTCTCGGGAGGAAGGAAGACCTGTGGCTGCGATGGGAGCACAGGACAACAGGAGATTCCAGAAGCTGAAACATAACGCAGGGCCGTGGAATCAGGCCGAGCTCTATCCTAACTGGAGATCTGCCCATCTGGGGATACAGGGGAAGCGAGAGGAGCCAGGCCTCCAGGAGGAAGCCAAGGCTGAGCCAGGCAGAGGAAAAGAGACTGTTATGTGAAGTGACTTTGAAGAGGGAGCTACTTAAGTCAAGCAATCGTGGTGAGACCACCAGGCGTGGCAAAGAAGAGAAGAGAAGAGAAGAACGTGGAAAACAGGGAGCCATGTGGGAGCCCAGGGCCTGCCTGACACACACCAAGCCCCTGCCCCCCCGCCTCTGGCCAGTGGAAGACCAGCTGGGGGCCCATCCGTGGATCCAGCCTTGGGGAGCTGGTCGAGGGCTGCATGAATAAACCCCACAACTAAGAGGCGGGTCCCCAAAGAGACAGAGGGAGAAGGCATTGCCAGGCTGTGGTGATGGTCTCCATTCAGCTCAGGATCCCACCCCCGGGGAGCGGCCGCCACGGCCCGGCTCCTCTTGGCCCCGAACAGATCAACATTTGGCCTGAGCTTGCCAAGGACATATTATGGGCCACCCCGCTTACTCTGTCCCTGTGGCCAGAAATAGCCCAGGGGTGGTCAGAACCACAGCATTATAAATGTGACACTGTATTTAGTTCACACGGCCACGGCTGAAGAACTTCTTTTGAGGTTCAGGTTTTAAGGGATGGAGCCCTAAACTGCCCCGAATGGGCCTCAGCAGAATCCGTAAGCAGCCCAGCGGTCACCTCTGCCTTCCTCCAGCTTCACTGCCCCACCCTTAGGCACCCCCTCACTCGTTGGGGAAACCAATTTTGTGCTTTGACCGAGGCAGGAGGAAAACCCTCTCCAAGACTGGCAAATTCTCTCAAATGATTTCCGTTGAGGTACTGCTTCCATGCAGTGAAGGGCGCAGCTACGAAGTGTACAGCTTGATGGGCTTTTACGTGTGTACACGTGCATGTAATCATATCATCAGATCAACACAGGGATCACTTCCAGCATGGCAGAGGGCACCTCCTGCCCCTTCAAGATCAGCGCCCCTCCCGCACATGGAGGTGTCTTGGCTGCTGTTGACCTTTACATTAATGGAATCATACTCTGCACCGTTCTGAGCGTCTGGCTTCTCTCACTCAGCCCTCAGCCTGACTCCCAGACTTTATAATGTCTATAAAAATAGCCCATCCGCTCACCTGTCTGGGGCTTCCGTTGTGCGCTGGGCTCAGAGCAATCCTCATGTTTAATCCTCGCTGCAAACTCAGGAAATGGCATACTATTCCAGTTTTACTGATGAGGAAATGTTAAGTGACCTGGTGGCCAAATCCCGAGGCTGGAAATCAGCATCTTGGGATCATGGATTCAAAGAGTTTGGACCCCAAAGTCCATATTCTTTCTTCTCGGCCAATATGCTATTGACTCTTGACACCAGGGTCGTGAATAATTCACGTGAAGCCCTCCTGACAGTGTCTGACACACCATATGTAGCCGTAACTATTAGCTAGGGCGAGGATGACGATAAAGGTGATGAGGACGATTACGCCGGACCTTGTATTAATGCTGGGAAAGCAGAAAGGAGCAAGACAGACATGGTCTGGGGCCTCAGGGATCTGACAGCTCGGTTCACAGTACATGCAATACACAGGTAAATAACTTTGTAATGGTAAGTTGTGATTATGCAGGGAGGGGATGGGTTGCTCTGGGCCACAGTGCACCGTGATGCTCAGGCAGCATTTCCGCAACAGTGTTTTTCTTCTTGAACCGGAGAACAAGGAGGCTGGGGACCTTCAGCAATGTCACACAGCAGCTACTGAAGATGCCTAAAACATTTCCCCCAAAAGGTACGCAGCACTAACCAGCTTTGCTCTAATAAAGCTCCTCACCTGAGGCTCAATTACATCTGCAGTGGTCTCTTCAGAGAGAGCCTTTAAAAGGCAGCTTTGCCCTTGACTCTTGATTCTGCATGTCAGAAGCACTTAACTCAAAAACCTCTGGATTACCAACACCAGATCAGGGCATCTGCTCGCAAGCCAGACCGCCCCCTGTCTGACGCTCTGACACCAAAGGCACTTGTATTATCATGATGTTATCACTGAGTCAACTGCAGCTTGGGAAGGTGAGCATGGGACCCTGATATTCCCAGGCCTCCTTTCAAGGAAGCGCCGCCATGTACATCTTCCCCGAAACCTACAATCCCTGTTCCATTTGATGACCTGGGATTCTGCTTCAGAAAAACCAAACCAAACCAAAAAACAATTTTTTAACTCCTCTTATTGGATTCACTGTGACTCTAAATTTCTCTGAAGATGCTGGAGTGGGATCTCATCTTAACTGATGAGGCTAGGTTCTAGAGTTGGTACATAAAAGCAAATCTGAATATCGCCAGAATTACTCTTGAAATGCTAAAATATCCTTTGGCGCTGGCTCCATCTAACCAAGAGAGCCAGTGTTTGTTCCAGCGCTGGCTCAGATCCACTCCTCTGGTTGAGCTGCCGGTTAAAGCAGCTGCCTTAACCGGTAGTTTAACCAAACTAGCGGGTAAACCAGTAGTCACTACAGACCAGGTTACTACACAATTCACATGAGCACCTCATGTTCAAGATGCTCCAACTAAGAGACACACAAGGACACAGATTCCAAAAACAAAAGATTCCCTTCTTCTTCGAGCTCTCTGCTCAGTGTGGAGAAGGGAGAAAGCCACCAGCACTATGGGAATTCCTGTTTGTCTTGCCTAAAGTTAAATCAGGGTAGGTTAAATGTGTACTGAATGGAAGGCACTGAATCTCTGCTTAAGACTGGGACATCTCAATGGCAAGGTCGTTCTTTTCATCATCGCCATGTCCTTAGAACCGGCAGACCTCCTGCACACAGAAGGTTCCTCTTCAACGTCAGTGGAACGCCCTCTCATAATTACCCTACCAAATGACAGGCCATCAGGACATTCTGCAGTCAGGGGCAGGATGAGGATACACAGATGAGAGGAGCTGGGAGCCACAGTCTGGCTCAACGTGATGAAGACCTTTCGAAGAACTATAAATTTGCATAGTAACAAGTTTACTACTAAGCAGGGGTCATTAGTCATCTATCAGATATGATGCCGCAGAGAAAAATGCACTGGGCTGAGTTTGGACTAGTCAACAACCAATGGAACAATGATATTTTTGTGAATATGGTCAGTGGTCAACAAATAATAAGAAATACAAGGACCACATATAGTTTTCCATAAGGCTAAATAGCTCTGAATTTCTAAACTGTCCTTACGCAACAAAAGACAATGTTGGCAGGCCAATCAAGGTCAACTCGTACGAAGTATATGACTTTTGACAAAACAAACCTCAAATATAAGCAAACACTGGTATTCCCTATTTATAACGAATATGCTTTGATGCTACATGTTCATCTATGTTAATACAGTTAACATTTTCATCTACATCCAACAGTAACCTCGGACTGCAAGCATAACATAGCCCAACAGCAACTGCTATCTAAAGTATAGATCTTACTTTATTTTTACCTTCATCTGACATACTGTGGCCGTGTATTGACCACTTAGGAACATTCTTCTGGCTGTAAATCCAATCAATAATTCACTCGTGCAGAACATATAACTGTACATTTTCTGCTCATACAACTCCGTTGATGATGAGTGCCGATCAGAGAGCAGAAAACCAAAGCCATTCACGCACCCAATGTCCCTTCTCGGAGGACTAGCCTGAAAATGATCCTCGTCCTGCCTACGAATGAAATATTTAAAACAATGTTTTGATGCTCCGAGTTATACCTGACATATTTGTCGATTTTCCCAGACGCTGGGAGTGATTAGATTTGGGGGTCAGTTGCTCTAAGGTCATGTGCAGACCACACATTTTAATTTCAAATAGAGGATGACAAACCTGATAAGCAAAACTTTATAAAATAAAAGGATATGAAATCAACTTACACTACTAGTTGGTATGGGGAAAACTTTTGTATTAAGTCCTGTCACCTACAGGTACGGAACCCGGTGTTACAAGAGATAATTTTCGTGACAAGTAACCTTGATAAGTTAAGGCACCTAGAAAACGTACTGTTATAAACTACTTCAACCCATGGAGAACGTTTATTCTCGATGAGGGAGGGGGGCAGAGGGGAAAGAGAATTTGGCTTCATGTTTACAGGCGTTTATTGGTAAAGAACCTATTCTTAGGGGTTCACAATAAATCTGGAAAGATCATTACCCACGATCGTGCAATGGACAAGACCGGCAGGCGGGTGGTCAGAACTGCAAAGGGTTAAGCTATAAAGACAATGAAACGGCCTAGAAGTTCTTTAAAACTCAATTAAAATAAAACCAGTTCCTGTTAGTTTTTCCAATCCAGATTTAAGACTCATTCTGTATTATCTATTCATATGAAAAAGGGTACAGAAATTGAATTTTGAATTATGCTAACCCATCTTCTCAGCTATAGAAAACGGTGGCTTCCAGCCCGATGAATACAATGGCTACATGTTCAAGACCCTTAATTATCTAATTAATGTAGTGTCATTTTAGCAATTAGTTCAAATGACCATATGTAACTTTTTTCTTTATAAGATCACAGCTGTAAATATTTTTTAAAATACTTGTTATACGTGCCATATCCTGTGCATTAAAGATATATAATTCCGATTAAAAACAGAAAATGACCAAGAAAGATTTTAAACTAAAACAAACACCAAACCAACCCTAATATGGGCAATGGCTGTTTTTCATATGATTAAACTCATATGGTAAGTTCACAGATATCCTATTGAACTACAGTTGTGACCAGGAATTACTACCTGGGTTGGCAGATATTATCAAAGGAAATTCCAAGGCATGTTTGGGGTGGGGTTAAGAGCAAGATGAAGGCCCTAATAAATGGCATTATAAAATGAATAATAATTAGAAAAACTCTTCACAGAAGATTGCTCTTCCTCCCCATCTTCTCCCACTGTGGAGCTGAATGTTAACTTTAAATTCTTCATTGACTCTGCAACTCAGAGAGTGCACAAGTTGCTTCTATAATCTACTAATCCCAGGGCTTTTGGATTCCAAAGCTAATGTTGTAGAAAAGTATACTCATTCTAAAGAAATCATTTCAGGGACTTCCCTGGTGGTGCAGTGGTTAAGAATCCGCCTGCCAGTGCAGGGGACACGGGTTTGAGCCCTGGTCCGGGAAGGTCCCACATGCCACGGAGCAACTAAGCCCGTGCGCCACAACTACTGAGCCCGCGCTCTAGAGCCCGCGAGCCGCAACTACTGAGCCCACGTGCCACAACTACTGAAGCCCGCACGCCTAGAGCCGGTGCTCCGCAACAAGAGAAGCCACCACAATGAGAAGCCCGCACACCACAACGAAGAGTAGCCCCCGCTCGCTGCAACTAGAGAAAGCCCGCGCACAGCAACGAAGACCCAACACAGCCAAAAATAAATAAATAATTTTTTTTAAAAAAAGAAAGAAATCATTTCTGTGCCATTTGTCTGGTCCCTCTATTTGGCAATCTGTCCATGATGGGATCACTGGTTAACATCTCTGGACATCTGTCATGATCTCTCTCGTTTCTGATGGGCCAAAACCGGGTTCCAAGGAGATGTTATTTATTTGGGAACACAGAGACAGTCATGTGTAATTGGTGAGGATTAACTGAAATCCTCCGTTGGGGGGAAAAATTTAGCAAATATGACCCTTGCTTTTAAAGAGCCTGCAATCTGATGGAGAAAGCCAGGGCGCGTGTGTGCGTGCACACACACACACACACACACACACACACACACACACACACAAAAGAGTAAGCCCAGAGTTCTTGGAGGCTATTGTGCCTTAAGCGCTGTGCATTATTTAGAAAACTCCTTCACAATCCCTGGAGTTTTCCCATGTAGAAGTGAAGTCTATAGTTTGTAGTGAAATGGCAATGCTTTCCTTGGGTCTCAGGGAGGCTTCAAGGCAGTCTTAGTTCAAGAAGAGGAGAAACTGCCATTTTTCAAGCAGTATTATAGTCCAGATATCATTGTAAGGGATTTAAAGATATTGCTACCTATTTCATTTCTCACAACTATCTTGCAAGGTCGATGGTGTTTGTTTTCTGAAGAGGTGGAACTCAAATATTTCTCAGCCCATTTCTCCATCTGTAATGGAGTAGAGCGAGAGGCTCTCCCAGACCCCATCAACTCTGAAATTCCACACCCTGCAGCTTAGGGATTACCTGGTTGGCTTCCGCTACTAACTGGAATTCCGCCACCATGGTTCCATTGCACATCTCTGCTCTTCTCTTGAGACCCTTCTTCCTCACCAGCCTCATCTTCCGCTGCTTCCTACCCCATGGTGCATATTCGATTAAGAGTATAAACCTGAATTTCTCCAAATAAGACATACAGATGGCCAAGAGTCACATGAAAAGATGCTCAATATCACTAATTATCAGAGAAATGCAAATCAAAACTACAATGAGATATCACCTCACACAAATCAGAATGGCCATCATCAAAAAGTCTACAAACAATAAATGCTGGAGAGGGTGTGGAGAAAAGGGAACCCTCCTACACTGCTGGTGGGAATGTAATTTGGTACAGCCACTATGGAGAACAGTATGGAGGTTCCTTAAAAAACTAAAAATAGAACTACCATATAACCCAGCAATCCCACTCCTGGGCATATACCTGGAGAAGAACATGGTTTGAAAGGATACATGCCCTCCAGTGTTTATTGCAGCACTGTTTACAATAGCCAAGACATGGAAGCAACCTAAATGTCGATTGACAGATGAATAGATAAAGAAGATGTGGTACATATATACAATGGAATATTACTCAGCCATTAAAAAGAATGAAATAATGCCATTGGCAGCAACATGGATGGACCTGGAGATTATCACACTAAGTGAAGTAAGTCAGACAGAGAAAGACAAATATCATATCACTTATATGCAGAATCTTAAAAAAAAATGATACAAACAAACTTATTTACAAAACAAACAGACTCACAGACTTAGAGAACAAACTTATGGTTACCAGGGAGGAAGCGTCGGTGTGGGGGGGGAGATAGATTGGGAGTTTGATATTGACATGTACACACTGTTATATTTAAAATGGATAACCAAAAAGGACCTACTGTATAGCACAGGGAACTCTGCTCTACACTCTGTAATAACCTAAATGGGAAAAGAATTTGAAAAAGAATAGATGTGTGTATATGTATAACTGAATAACTCTGCTGTACACCTGAAACTAACACAACATTGTTAATCAACTATACTCCAATATAAAATAAAAAATTTTTAGAAGAGTATGTACCTGCATGGCTCCGAGAGTCCCATACGCTTCCCTTCCTCTGATCCTTCTGCCTGAGTAGCCCTTCCTTCCTTTGCCTGCCTGGTGAACTTGGTTCACCATTCAGCTTAGCTGAGATAACACCTCCTCCTGGGAGCCTGCCCTGTTGCTCCCTCCCACTTCTTACTCTATGTTCTCCATACCTTAAGCACACTTAGATACTTAAATAAATTGCAGCAGAGTGTGACCTATCTCCTTGACCGAGCTGTGAGTTCCTTAAGAACAAAGCAAAACCCGCCCCTTTATCCCTAGTGTTTATTACAGTAACATCCATACCACAGGAGCTTCATAATTATTGCCGAACTGTTAAATGGGTTTTTAACAGCTCCAAAAAATAGGAACAGAAGGAAAACCAGGACTGAGGTGGGAGAGCAAATGTGATGAAGTACCTGACAATATGAAAAAAGAGAGAAAGAAACCAAAACTATGAAAAGCACCCCCCCAAAAAAATGCAGAAGAGGTATGATGTGATCTTCTTAATGTTATGACTTCTTCTGCAGTGTAGGTTTCTGAAAAGCAAGACGTGTCATAAGTAATATTAACAATCAACAAAGCTGTAACAGCATTACAAATGACATCCATTTGTGGGGATGTACCCTCACCATTAAACCTGTTTCCAAACAAGCATTCTGCAGGAGATAATACACATTCCAGGTGTCAGAGCTACAATTCTGGAAGCCACACAGAAAACCAGGTTTTCAGAAAACCATGAGGTTGCATTCATTTTCATTTACTTATAATGTTGATGTATCATATTGATTTTTTTCCAAATGATCCATAGCTGGAAGTGAATTTCTTTCACACAGTTCATAACAACTACATATCTATCTATCTATCTATCTATCTATCTACCTACCCACCCACCCACCCACCCACCCATCCATCCATCCATCCAACTATATATTTGGATTTGGTATATACGTACATACACCAAATCACTGCATGCTAAGAGACTAATCCAATGGTATGAGACTATTTTTAATCGTCAAAAAGGTAAAAAACCATCAACAACAGCTTTAATTGTCTTGCGTTAGGGTCAGACAGCAACTAAGTACTTTCTGAAGCAGGTGGTCAGTGATGTATGCCCAACCATATAATAAAGCGTCTACAAGAACAAAAGCTCTCTATATTTTTTTCCTTTGAAATGTGGATCCAGGGGTAAATGTTCTTGTGAAAATATTAATTAGCAAGTCTTGGTTGTTGGGAAAGAACTGTGGCCAGAAGGGTACAAGTGATAGATAGCAAAAAACATATTTGAATACATTCCATCAAAGTAAAACCCTGAAACTGAATTACCAATGACACAAGCCCAAACAAGGTCTCCTGTGCATGTGCTAAATTGAAAGTCATACCATTGGCATTCCCTAGACGCAGATTCTTCACAATGCGGCAGCTTCTCCGAGACAGCCAGGGTGACGCAGAGAGAGGGCCAGCACACGGCACTCCAAAGCTATGAACCGGGACTTATCCAAAATGTGTTGATGGGGGTGCCAAGGATGAATGTGGGGTACAACCTTACCCATTTAAATGGTTTAGTAACTAAAGCCGAGAAAGGTTAAGTAAATTATCCAATGTCACAAAGCTGGGAAGTGGAAGAGTGTGGAGTTAAACTCTAGCTGGTCTGGCTCCAAAGTGAGGAGTCATACCCAGTGGTGTCTGAACTTCCTTCTTGGTGAATTCGGGGCTGGATGAAAGGAAAGCCTCCAGATGAGCTGGTGTCGGGGCACCTATACTCACAGTGGCAGGGCGGGAACTTAGGGGACAGGTGCTGGAGGCTCTATTCTAAAGAAGGCTAATGTGAACAAGCTATTAAAACACTTTAATTTCATAAAAGTATACTTTATATTTAAAATATTAATACACTGAAACCCAGAAAAAAATATATGTATATATTTTGTTTTTGTTGTTGGATATATATATATATAGATATCAAATAAATCCAAAATTTATATATATTTTTATGTATCAAATACATGCAAAAGACTAGACAGAAAGTCTATTCAGCAAATATTCACTTTTCATCCTCCCACCTCTTTGGAAGGTGTAAAATTCACCACCTGAAGTTGGGCTTGGCCACGTAACTGGCTTTGGCCAGTGAAATGTGAATGAAAGTGATGGGCTACGCTAACCTCGAGTCTAGCCCTTCCAAGGCATCAGGAGCTACTGTTCCCACCACGGGAAGAATGTGCCCTAAGTCACCACTTGCAGCCTGAGCTCCAGAGCGAAACTGGTGAGGCAAGGCCACTGTAGCCGGACTAGTCACTCCATTTTGGGTGGTTCGTTACACAGCAATAGCGCAGAGTAGAGACGGGATGGAAAAGACAAGGGTCAAGTGATATAAAAGTGAGCAGAGAGCAGCACGGATAGGGCGGTAGCGGGGCAGACCTCAGAAGTGTTCTTGACAAAGGATTCAGATGCTCAAACCAGCATTTTTGGTCCCTGATCTCACAGGTATGCACCTTCACCACACGCATTTACAGAGACTAACATAGAAAGACACCTGCCTCGTGGAGAATGAAGAACACTAGTACCGTTCAAGCCCAACGCCTCCAAGCAAGAAAAATACGCATGAGGCATCAACAAAAATCACACCATAGCTCTATTCTGAACTGACAGCAATGTCTTTTGGGAGGAGAACTTCAATTGTTGGGTATACATTTTGGACCAAAGAAAGAAAACTGGACATCTCGTGAGTTCTGGAAAATCATGGAAGCATTATTTGTTGCAGAGAAGTTGGTGAAATGTAGAAGAACTGGAAAGAAGGCCATTTAAGAGATTTCCCAAGATTATGGCGATTACTTCTTCCCTTTAAATGCAGAGTATATTGAAGTTTCTTTTAAAAATTCATACGGGAGAATCACTCTACTGCAACGGTACGAGGGAAACTGTCAGACAACATTCCCAATTCAATGTTATATTGTGCGTCAAGAAAAGATTTCCATATATTCTAGATTAAAAAAAACCCTCATAAATAAATGATAATCCAGTGGCATGTTCTGAAAAATGAAAAAATAATTTTGTGTTTGCATTTTACTCCACAGAGGAAAATTTAATCTCTCTTTTAATACAGCATGTTTTATATAAACAGGTAAAAGATGTAACCTTATGAAAATTGATTTTTTACATGCTTAAAAATGTCCCTTGCAGTATTTATCTAGGCATTTTCCATCCAAGAGTATAAAGGCATCACACGTTGATAACTTCACCATGTGGGGTTAAAAGCAAATGCAGTTATTGTGATTTGATTTGACAAAATTTTTCTTCATAGCGCTAAGAATAATCAAGACGAGACAGCGGTGTTGGCAGTGTGCTGTCCATTATCAAGGTTATGTTTTCAAAATGGCATCATCATCTGCAACAGTGCCAAGCACAAGGTAGGCGCTTCCTAAATGTTCGTCAAATGCAAGACTTAAGGGAAGCAATGGAGAAAAATTAAATGCCCCGGTCCAAAGCAAAGTCGACGTCACAGGGTATTAGGATGGGGTAAAATCAGACCATCTGGGTCTGCCATCAATGCAGAAATCCTCTTGCATCCGGGTTTTCCAAGCATCCCTTGTTGAGTACTGGATTTCAGATTGACACCACACCCTCAGGACATCTCATATTGTGGAGACAAGCCTATCACAGTCTACTGTCCTCTAAACAAATATCTCCTAAACACCCATTTTAGAAATCCCAAGGAAAACCAAACCAAACCAGTTCTGCTGTACTACTGTCTTCTCCTCCAGGGGCAGAACTGGCGGAGAGATGACTTCTCATCCCTGCTGAAAAGAGGCTTCTGGACTGCAGTTAACTTAAAAGTCTCTTCTTCAAAATCTTCTTGCTTTAACCTGAAGCCTTTAGGGTGGCAGCTTTTGAAAGCAGACCTGGCCCTGAGACTCCGCTGGCTTCTTTGCCGCCCCCAGGGAGGCAGCTATCACAGACAGCCCGAGGTGGGATTCCCGTTTTAGAGGGCTGGTGGGCATTAATTGGCAGCAAAAAGGAGCAGGGGCACCTCAAGTTGTGGTGGACGAACTCTACCGAGGCTGCACACAATCCCTGCCTGCTGTTTACACCTCTGGGTACTTCCCTCCCTCTGCGTGCGGGCAGGACCTGTGATGTGCTTCTGCCCAGCAGGATACAGTAAAGGTGACTGGATGGCACTCCTGCGATTACATTATGCTGTATAAGACTTGCTCTAGAGTCTTGCTGCCCTCCTGGGAAAGCCAATACGGTAAGGAACTGCAGATGGCCTTGAGGAACTGAGGGTAGCCTCTAGGAGATGAGGGAAGGCCTCCAGCCAAGACCCAACAGGCAGCAAGAAGCCAGGGGCCCGGAGACAGACAGCTGAGTGAAAACGAAGTCTGCCAGTCATCAGACTTGGTGACCTTGGAGGTGTGGAGGTGACTTTGGAAGCTGATTCTTCCCCAGTGAAGCTCCTCTATGGGAAAATGGCCTGGCTGACACCTGACTGCAGCCTTGTGAGACCCTAAGCAGAGAAGCCAGCTAAGTCAGGCCCAGACTTCTAACCCACGGCAACTATGAGACAACAGGTATGTGCTGCATTAAGCTGCAAAATCATAAGAAGAGTAAGTGATGCCCAAGTAGAGAACTTGGAGTTCTCCTGCAAAGCGGAGGTCAAGAGGGAGCAAATGGTGCCAGGACGACAAGACACAGGAGGGCTCAACGAAAGCCTTGGGTAGAGACTGTGTTTTAGGAAAACGCATCGGACACATAGGATATACTGGAGCGTGGAGAAATTAGAATCACAGGGGGCAACACCACTCTCCCATTTTTTCACGAGGCAGGAGCTCAAAGTGGGTCAAAGCCCAGTAGAAAAACAAAAACTAAAGAAAAGAGCCAAGCATTTGACACCTAATTCAGTTTCAAGATACCGGAGCATGTTTAAACTTTCAATATTATGCAATGGGCAGACATAACCAAAGAGGTCATAAAAGTAATCTATACATCTTTTAAATAATGATAAATAGAATGACTACACATCTGCCTACTGTTCAACTTAAGAAACAGAACTTTGCACCACCTCCCCTGCCTGACTCTAAGACACCACTCTCGTTTCAAAGATGCCCGACCCGACCCCACCCCTGCACACCTGGGGAAGCAATGGCTCATATTTTGTGTTTCTCCTTCACATGTTTTTCTTTACAGTTTTAGCACATATCCTTATATTCCCCAATGATTTGTTTCATTTTGTCTATATTTTGAACTTTATATAAGTCGCATCATGCTGCATATATTCTCTGGGTAATTGCTTTTTTAATCCCACATTATGTTTTCAAGATTCTTTTGTGTTGATGCAGGGTACAGCAATTCATTCATTTTCACTGCTCTCTAGTACTCTATGGTGGTAGGAATATACCACCATCTATTTCCCCATTTTATCACGGATGCCCTTTGGGGAGTTCTCAGTTTCCTACTATGAGAAGTAATGTGCCAGAAACATTCTTGAACTTTTTTGAGTTCTCAATAGTTCCTCAAACGCACGTTCATAGGATTAAAACTGCCTGGTATTAAGTATTACTTTACCAGGTCATGCCAAAATATTCGCCAAAAACGGCTTTATCGGTTTTCACTCTGAGAAGGGATGTCTGCCATTTCCTGTTACGCCATATCCTTGCCAACGCTTGGTGTCGGCAGACTACTTCAATGTTTCCAATTCAGCAAGCGTGACATTGTTTTTCATTGTTGTTTTCGTTGCCGTGCCTGCAGGGTGATGAGTATGAGCATGCTTTATAATAGGACACCCTTAGCGGGATGCTCAGAGTTATCAGACAGGTACCGCCCTTTAAAATCTGTGTATCAGGTAGACAAAATAAGACATAAGCCAAGGAAAAGTTATTAATGCAGATAAAACAATGCATCTGGTGTGTGTGTGTGTGTGTGTGTGTGTGTATGCAATGGGAAATTTCACAAAATTACATATGATTGATCCTGGCTCCCAAGCCTACTGGCAGCATGACCTTGAGTGAGTCATTTACCGTTCTAAGCCGTAACTGGCACATAAAAAGCTATCTACATTTTTTTTTTTTAACTGATACGAAAAGAAAAGATTCCCTGTGTTCCTCACACTTAGAGACTATCACTGCCTCTTTCTCCTCATGGGGTATTCAGAAATGTACGTTTCTCTTCTGCTTTGACTATATACAGCTTTCCCAACCCACTCAGACACAGAGAAAGGATCGATATTTCAGGTCAAGCACAGACCTCAATTCTAAATTTAAAAAGCACAGGGCAGATGAATGAGCCCTCCGTTCAATGCCATCTCTTCAACAATGTGTAACGTTTGCCTTCACAGGGCGCCTTTTCACTTTCGGTTCCTTCTGCATGAAACACTTTTCCTCTGGCTGTTTACATTGCTGGATCCTACTCACCTGTGAAGCCTCAACTTTAGTGTCACCTGGGCATTCTTTCTCGAGCCAGCCACCCTCCGTCCCTGACCTTCCTTCATTTCCCGCGCACGCCATGTTTGCTTGCTTCTGAACACGCATCACCACCAAAGGTATCTTATCTAGCCCTTGAATTGTTTCTTGTCTGCCCCCCCCCGCCCCAACTGGCAGGTAAACTCCGTGAGGAGAGGCACCTGGCTTGCCTGACGGGTTCACCTTTGTGTCCTTAGCACCTTGAACAACACCTGGCATCTAACAGGACGGTGGTAAATAAATAATTGTTGCATTACTTCACCTACACCGAGTTTCGGAGAGGACTTTGTGGTGGACCTGGAGATTTATATGTGAGTTTATTTGTAAATAAAACACTGGGACTCCAGATCCCTAATCCATCAGCCATTCTCTCCACCTCACTGCTTTCCCCCTGAGTCTGATGCCAAGGGGATCAATTTCCACCAAGTCAAACAGGAACACAAGTCCTGGATTCTCACCCATTTCCCCTTTATCATAAGCATCTGCTAAAGAAACTATATGGACATAAATCAACAAACGACTCTATTTTCTTTATCTTTATATCCACTGATAGTTTTAGAGTTTTAATCTTGCCAATAACCATCCCGTAAGCGCGTAAGCATGGAAACCATCTCATCATATCTGAAATTCAAAGAGGAAGCTCAGAGAACACCACATGACAAAAGGTACCCAAGGATATTTATGATTAAGGAAGATGATCCGTTAGAAGCAGGAGTCTGTCAATGAGGTTACATCATATCACGAATATGGTTTATTACCAACGCGCAAAGATATGCCTTCTCTTTGGTCAATAAGGGAAGGATAAAAGGTTCAAGATAAGGAAGAGGCATTTCATAAATGAAAATGTTCACTAATGAAATTAGTATTGTTATTGCAGGAAGTGCTAATTTTCCTGCTCACTGAGAGTTTAATAAAAATGTTATGTCTGCTCTATAACTGTGATTAATCAGTGTGGTATTGAGAAGTGCAGGGATTCTTTCTCAACAAGGCAATTTTCGAAATTTGAAAAGGTGTAAATTTCATGCAAATTGCTTCATAATCATATATGTACAAAATGGAGCCGACAAAATTGCAGTTAGGAAAGGAATCATTAACATCTAAGTTTTTTTTTTTTAATCCTTTTTTTTTTTTTTCCAGCTGCTCCTGAAAAGGTATATTGCAAAAGAGAAGATATGACCAATTGAAAAAGCGTACAGGTAGGAATGCCAACAAAATGATAAACATTTTAAACAAACTCAAATGTGGGTGTCAAATTTAAATAGCCATATGAAACAGGAGGTTTTATAAAGGAAAACACTGCTTTGACGCCATGAAAACACACCCAATGGTTTTAGTCACAATAGAGAGAGGCAATGAAACACTTTGCTGTGCCTGACTCTTCTTGGTGGGAAACAGCACCTCTCGGCTAAGGAAAATCACATTTCTGCACACATGATTCCTTCTTAAAAAGTCCCAAGGCCTCTTGTAATTTTAATCAACGGTTTGCAAACCTGAGGGCTCCTCAGACAGACCAAGTGGGCTATTCAGTAACCCCTCCTGCCCCACTGCAATGGCTTACCTGGGACGCGCTCCCCTCCCCCATAAGGAACATGCCTGAGAGGCTCACACAGGACATGCCCTCCCATCTCCTGGAGTCCGCAGCCAGCACCAGCTGGGTAAATCCCAAACACTTTATTCATCTGTTTATACAGCTAAGGAAAGGATAATAAGACCTCAAGTGTAAATATGACAGTGTTACGGTGATTAGACCCTTCAAAGGATGGCCCTTAAAACTCGTAAGACACAAGCAGAAAACTAGCAGGGATATGGTGACAGGTCACTAACAGCCGATTGTTTCTGGAGTTTAAGAAGACGGAAGCCTATTCTTATGTTTTAATATAGAACTTAGAAAGCAGTGGTTAGCAATTTGGGGCTAATAACGCACAGTGATGAGTTACTGGACTAAGCATTGCCATGCTTCCTTGCATTGGGCGGATTTTTTTATTTTTTTCCGAGCAGGCATTTGGAGGGACAATGTCATGATAAGTGGGAACCGTTTTCCTCCCTTGTCTCATCCCGTACCTCATACATTTTCTAAAATTACAACCCTGCTCAAGGCAGTTATTATGCACAGTCGACGTTCTTCAGGAGAGTTTTTCAGAGGATGATTTTTGGTTAAAGCGGCCTGTTTTAGGAACATCTGGTCACATGCATTAACGCACACTTCCGCATTCTGCACGGATTTTTACGACGGCGAGCATCCATCCTGAGTGTCTCTCCCGTGGACAGCTTGTAAATAAGACACAGGCTCCTGCTGCCTTGGATCCGCCCGTGCAGTGAATGGGGCTGAGACTACGATTCCATTTATACGCTAAGATTCATAAACCTCAAGGGGCCCTGAATGAGCTGCTGGGAAACAAGGGCAGTGGGTGCTCGTTTCTGTCCCATTAGACACAGGATGAGCCACAGGCGGCCACACTCTGTCACTCCAGCCTGGTAATGCGCCCCGGGCAAGACCCACCCACCCCCGTCCCCCGGGAGGGAGGGAGTCTCAGCTGAACTTTTCTGCTTTTCCTTCCCCTGACTCAGTCACAGAGAAGGCCTGGGCCACCTGCAAGTTTCCACGGTCAGCGGGGGGCACCGGGCTGGTTCTCCTTTACCCTAGTTTTGCAGCAAAGGCCACTCTCTAAAAAAATACATCAGTCTGGGGTGGCGGGGAGCAGGGCTGGGCCTGGGGACTTCTGAGCACAGAACAAACCCCGCTTCTTGGCAGTGGACGAGGAAAGGCTCTGGGCGTCAGCACAGCCTTGTGAAAGGGGTCAGGAGATGGGGACTCCAATCCGGCTGCTGCCAATCACGGAGGTGGGGCTTGTGATCATCCCTGGGGCCTCGCTGAACCTCAATGTCTTCAACTGAAACCGGGCATGATGAGCTTACCTACCTCACGGGTGGGAGAGATGAATAACGGAAGTCTAAATTCAGCCTTGCGCCTGGCACACAGAAGGCCCACAATAAATGTGAGCTCTGCTGTGATAACTCCGGTAACTGCTACGATTTTAATGCAAAATATGACTGTCATCAATACTGTTACCACCACCACTATTCAGAGATGTAACCCCTCTGATCTTCAATTCCCTCAGCCGTAAGGGGCAGACAATCATGATCCCCTAGGACTGAGGAATAGATTAAAGCATAAAAAGTAACCAGCATGCTCCTGGTACATCGTTGGTACTCAGTTCATTGTCTGTCTCTACCTTTATTGCAGGAATTCTAGGAAGTAAAATTCACTTGAGTGCCAGGAACATTCCCTGATTTGCTAACTGCACCATTGGCTATTGAGAACCACATCCCAAGAGGCATTTGCCCACAGGAGGGAAGGGGCTGGGAGTCAGAGGCCGTGACCTCCAGCAGCTGCCCAGCACTCACATCTGCCCACAGCTGCCGGGTGATGAGAGCCTTGGCACGGGTGGCTTCTCTTGATCCTCAGAACCATCCTGAGATGGGGATACTCTTATGCCCCACACTTCACAGCGGAGGAAAAGGACAAACTACTATTCATCTTGCTTTACAATAGCCTGTGACAGTCAAATTCGTAAGTAAGGTCTCTGTTGACTTTTACTGTGCAAACAAAGCATCCCCCAAAGTAGTGGCTAAAACAACAGCTGCTGATTTTTAGCCCTTGATTCGGTGAGTCAGCAATTTGGGCTGGGCTCCGCTGGGCAGGCGTCCGCTCTCAGCCAGGCAGTGTCGTCCCAGGGGTCGACTGGCTCTTGGTCGGAGCCAGGTGGCAGCATGGCTGTGGGTCTCTCACCACCCAGCAGGCCAGCCCGGGCTTGCATGAGCCCAGAAGCGGAAGGTTCCGAGCAGTGAGTAGGGGTGCCCCAGTGCAGAAGCACTTTTCAAGCCTCCGATCGTGTCATGTTTAGGAATGCCACCTGGCCAGAGCAAGATCCCTGAGGCCTGCTGATTCAAGGGGTGAAGAAAGTGACTCCACCTTTTGAAAGCAGGTGTAGGACATCACAGGTAGGGGCACGTGTGCAGACAGAGGAGAAGGAATTGTGGCCATTTTTATAATCCACTGCAGGTATGAAGTGGCGGCATTTGTGGACTTAATATCTCTCAACCAGGACACACTCAGAGATAGTTCCTAATTCCAAGGGATATTATCTGAATCAGATAACTAATCAATTCTCTTGGACAATTTACCCTTACTTAACCCGAAGGCAGGTGGGCAGAAGAGACATGGCTCCCAAAAGCTTTCTGGTTCCAGAAGTCTCTAAGTCTTCTTTCAATTGGGGGAAGAAAAAAAAAAGCGTGTGCATGTATGCTAGACACACAGTACGTCTGAACTCTCTTCTACGTTGGTATTGTTCTTTTTTTTTTTTTGGCATTAATGGTTGTTGGTCGTATTCTTGAACCCACCCCACATCGCCTGAAAACTGCAACTGCTTCAATGATATTCAGAGCATTAAAAAGAAAGAAAGAAATAAAAGGCAAGTTTCAGAAGGGCAGCACTTACCCCATTCACAGGAAAATAGACTGAAAGGAAAGTATTGTCAGAGTGTTTTGCGAATGACATTTTCAGCCATATAAATTGTGATTTATTTTCCCATGTAATCATCTTGATTGCAGACACCCTTTCGGAGAGATCGCACCGCTGTTGGCTAGCTCTTTCAAGCCTCACAAGACAACTTTCAAACCTGATTAGTATGTATGATGGGAAATCAGATACATTATATTTAGCTTGAAGTGCAGAGCGCCATGGGTGCAAAGAAAGAAAGATACAGGGAGGGATAAAAGGGGGAAAAAAAAAAGAACATCTGTAATCCTTTTCAGAGGACTCGGTGTGCACGTGCGCCAGGGTAAGGAGCGGAGCTGGTGGGTGGGGGTCTGTGCAAGCTGCCCGGTGTAATTAACCGATTGGGGATCATCTCCTTACCGGGCGGCTCTCAAGTTGCTAAGCTGCGGGATGTGATGCCTCTGTACGCAGGACAGACTCACGCTTTTCGGTTACGACACTGAAGAGCTCATCGCTCCCATCAACCCGGTCTCCCCAGCGTCAGGGGCTGTGACGCGTGGTGTGCAGGCGTACCGCCCTCAGAGTGGGGCTGTCGCCTGGTCAGCGGGCACAGTGGCCTACAGGCAGGCTTGGCCTCAGCGTGGCCGCCTGACAAAGAGCGACGCTCCAAGTGCGGTGTGTAGATGTGGCCCAGCAGCGCCGAGACCAGGGTGAGGCAGGAGGGACGCCGGGGGCAAACGGGTCAGCAGTGACAAAAGCTGGGGGCCCAGCAAGCGCAGGATGGCACCTGCATGGAACCTGGGAGAGCGCGTCTCCTCCACCGGAGGATGCCTTAGGTGTCCGCTTGCTTTTGCCCTGGCCCTGACACCCTAGAAGCAACAACAAGATGGAAACACATACCTCCCGGTGGGGTGGGGGGGGAGGTGAATGGACCCGGAAGGTAATCAAAACCCTAGTTCTTATGTTAATAGAACACAGCTAGATGAGAAGCAGAAGGAAGGATGTGCAGGGGGTTTGAGATAAAGTGAGATTTCTGAGGAATTCTGTGTGTGTGTGTGGGGGGGGTGGTTCGAGGCAACACCCCCAGGTTCCTCAAGGCCCTTATTCCTCTCCTCTGCCTTTTGAGCATCCACCACGGGAAAATGTGAGAAGTTCGTAATTTCCAGAGCGCCTGAATCAAAACTAGGCGCTCTGATTAGATTACCATCTAATCTGACTTACAACTCTATCCAGAGAAAAGGAAAGGAGAGGGACGTCTGCCGAGTGCCTACTGTATGCCTGAGCAGGTCTAAAAGTTGAACATCCACTGACTGCTGCTTCACCATCAGAGGAATCCTGAGTGTTAACTGATTCTGGGTGGGGACCCCGAGGCACAGGGAAGATGATGAGTTGAATCAGGTCGTAGGGGAGACAAAACTTTTCCCACTCAGCTCCATCTGCTGGTAACTGAAGACCCTGAGCTACATAAGCCCCCTTTCCCCGACCCCCATCCTACCAGGCTGGGGTCACAGGGGAAGGAAGGCAGGTTTGCCCACGATCCAACCTCAGAGTCCATCCGGGAGGCTCTACCCTAAGCTTCCTTTCTTTGTGTTTTAGATCACCCTTTATTTAATGCTAAACTTTCTGCCTCTAAAAATGTCTCTGAAAAGATCTAGGCTTTGTTTTCTGTTATTAAAAAAAAAAAAAAAATGTGGCTTTCGTTGGTAGAATACTAAGTTGGTCCCTAAGGTTCCTGCCCCCAGTGAACACCTGGCCTTTCCCAGTTATTCAATCACTAGTCTAGGTACTGCTGTGAGGGAGTCTTGCAGATGTTAATTAAGCCTCCAGATCAGCTGACCGTCAGATAAGGAGACTATCCTCATTGGATGAGCCCTTTGAACTCGGGTCTAGACGTCAGAGTCAAGGACAATCAGAGAGGCTTGAAACGTGAAGAAGATTCAAGGCGCAAGGCAGCCTCTGTTAAGGGCTCTGCAGACGGAGGAGCCTATGACAAGGACATGGGTGGCCTCTAGGAGCTGGGGGTGTCCAGTCACCGACAGAGTGATGCAGTCCCCAGCCTTACAACCACAAGGGACAGAATTCTGCTGACAACTGGAATGAACTTGGGACTGGATTCTTCTCCAGGGCCTCCAGAAAGGAAAGCAGCCCCAGCCGGTACCTTGAATTTGTCCTTGTGAGACCCTGAGCAGAGAACCTTGTCACGCTGTGTCCAGACTCCTGACCTATAGAACTGTGACCTAATAAATGGGCGCTGTTTCGAGCTGCTAAGTTTGGGGTGATTTGTTACTCAGTCATCAAAAAACAAATACGGCAGCATACAACAATCCCAGCTTTCCAAAGGAAACTTGCTTCTACTTATGGCTGGCTTTCACAGTCACTATACCTTCAGAGGAGAAAATTCTTAACACAGGAACCTAAGCACCAGAGCTGTATTATTTTTTTTTTCTTTTTTTTACTAATTACTAAAGGATTAATTCCAAAACAATATCTCTCACTAGTATTACTCATGATAGTAATATGATATTGGAGCCAGTGAATCTAGACCAGCTGCTCTTGCAATTATTTTTCTATGCCATGTCCTACACAAAGTCAAGTGAAAAAAAACTTCAGACCAAACAGAATTTTGAATTTCTTCCACAAAAGGCTCCTGATCGGGTGGCACTGACTTATTCAAATACACTACATGGAGAAAAGCCCTACCGTGGGCATCTCTGCATCAAATATCATTAATACAATCTCCCAAACTTCAGAGATGGGAGGAAAAAAAAACAACTTTGTGAATTTCTTCTTATAACCAAAATCACACACAAAAAAGATGAGAACCCTTCAATGTCACTAACTTCTCTGAAGCAATATAACGGCAAACCCCTGAGACCTCGGCTATTTCAGACAAAATAGAAAAGTGTAGGTTCGGAAGGAAGCTGGGGATCTGGGCTTTCTGCGACAGACTGTGAGCCAAGTCACCAACTGAGGTAAAAAGCGGAAAAGAGCTAGCCAGTGGGAAGCAGCCGCACAGCACAGGGGGATCAGCTCGGTGCTTTGTGACCACCTAGAGGGGTGGGATAGGGAGGGGGTAAGGGAGGGAGACGCAAGAGGGAGGAGATATGGGGATATATGTATATGTATAACTGATTCACTTTGTTATCAAGCAGAAACTAACACACCATTGCAAAGCAATTATACTCCAATAAAGATAAATAAATAAATAAACTGAATAAAGTATGAAATCAGGGGACAAAAAAAAAGGATGGAAGTTGTGGTTTTGCGCCCGTCCACTGGGGGCCTGAAAGATAAATGGGCTGAGGATTGCCCTGTCCATTTTGGCTACACATTCACACCATTCAAGTCATCAGAACACTCCACCAAGAAGCTACTACTGCGAGAAGGCAGTTTCCCTTAAGGAGGAGGACTGAAAAGAAGAAAAAGAAAGGCAAAGAAAATCCACGTGGAATACACAAAAATACATGCCCACTAAAACCTAAGCCACTGGATGTTTGCTGATAGTTCTGCTTTAAAATCCCATGCTGCTCTGGGAGCCATTGCTTCCTACAGGTTTTAAGAAGAAACTGTATTACCAAGGTGACACAGGCGGTGCTTGAGGGGAGGGGAAAAAGTGGAGTAGTTATTTTTATCAATTCCTTGGCTAGGTAATGTCTTACCTCCCCCCTCCCCACAGCAGAATGCCATCTACTTGCCCCTCTGCACTCAACCAGCAGCCACATCTTATTTCTACATCCCTCCCTGGCTTTGACTGCCATGATCTCTTGCCTGGATGGTTCCGAGGGCCCCTCTGCTGTCAGTCCTGCAAATCCGTCCTTCTCACTGAAGCTGGAGGACTCCTAACTGCACACTTAGTCCCCTTATTATGTGCAGGGTACCAAAATACCCATCAACTTTCCCAGGGCTTTCCATGACCGTGAAGATAAAACCCAAAATCTTGCTGGAATTCCCAAGGCACCTGGGGACTTTTGCCTTGTTTACCCTTCCTGTCTCACCTTTTGTCACCACTGTCCCTCTCCCATGCCAGGCTCTAGCCAATCAGAACCAAGTGTCCTTTCCCCCAGTGGCCAGACCTTGTCTGGATGCCGAGAACATGACCATGAGCAACAAAGTCCTTGTCGTTGGGGGGATGACAGTCTGAGGTGGCCTGCAGAGGAGTAACCAGATGACCACAATGCAATCATGGTTGCAGTGAAGGGTGGAGGGGTACCCACTGCACTCAAGGTTCTTGTGGATGGGGCAGGGGGTGAGAGTTCAGGCCAGGCTTCTGGAAGAGTCAAAGTTAGCCTGGAGAAGGAAAAAAGAACATTCGAGGCAGAAGGAGCTCATACAAGGATTGCCTATTCGGATCTGGGATTGGGGAGCTGAGATGCTGGCCAGCTCAATGAATCAGAGGGCTAGGGTCGGAGGGCCTAAGAGAGGCCACCGTGATAGCTGGGGTATGCGGGGGTGGGCTCAAGAATCCGTGTAATTGCCGAGCAGGGGTTACAAACGCTAATGCCTGGGAGGGCTGGTGGGCACCATCCAGAACCAGAGGGCACGTACCCCAACTAGAGAGGGGACAGCCGCTGCTCCAACCCACCCCACTGGTGCCATGCAGGAGCACAGGCAAGTGATGCCAGTTCTGCTTTGTCAAGAGAAGCAGGAGGTCCCGACTGTGATGTGAAGTCTCCCAATTTTTAACAGGTTGGCAATGACATGATTTCACTGAGAAAACAAAAACCCAGCAGCCTCAAAAAAAAGACATCTGCAAGCCACCAATCTCCAACTTCTGGGAGAAGAGCTGGAAACGTGGATGGAGTGTCCAAGCGTTGGAAGATTTTCTTGCTTCCTACCTGGGGGTCCGAAAGCGAAAGTGCTGAAGAGAAAATTGATCCCCGGGTTGGGGGATGGGGTGGGGTGGGGTGGGGTGGCAGCAGCAGGCGGGGGCCAGAGCCGCTCAGAGGGGAAAGGGGGCTCCTCTGGAGGCTGGACACGAAGCCAGGTCCTCAGAACCACAGCCCCCCGGCCCCGGCCCCGGCCATTAGTCCATATTGGCAACAAATATTCATTGAGGGCCTACTATGTGCCGGGCACTGTTCCAATACTCTGCAAAAGCATAACAGACAAAGTCCCTGCCCTAGAGGGATGCACAACCCTGTCCTCTTTCTGAGGAAATGATAAAATGGGACAGTTTTCAGGGGTTTTATTTAGCAAAGGCTCCAAGACATACAGGTTCGCCCTTTCCAGCTTCAATCCCATTCTCTTTTTTTGAAAATCAGGCAGGACACATGGCCTGGAAGTGAAAGAGGCCCCAGAGGCCCGGGGCTCCAGCACCCCAGGACTGAAGGGCAAAGGGCCGTGCTCTCCTTGTTCCCTGCTGGACCCCAACATCCAGAATAGTGCCTGCGCACAGCTAGTGCTCAGGAGGCATCACCAAATACATTTGACAGTTTGGAGCTCAGAAGTATTACTGAGATCCCAGAAAGAAAAAAAAAAAAAAATCACTAAAGTTGGAATTGGTTTTTGCATATCATAAGTATTTCTCTTTTGCTTCCAGATCTCTAAGTGATGGTAGATATGGCTCTACCATCTACTATCTCAAGGTAAAGAAATAAAAGCAACTCTGAAAATAAGTCAGACAGAGAAAGACAAATACTGTATGATATCACTTATATGTGGAATCTAAAAAATACAACAAGGTATGAATATAACAATAAAGAAGCAGGCTCACAGGTATGAAGAACCAACTAGTGGTTATCAGTGGGGAGAGGGGAGGGGGTAGGGGCAGTGGGGGGGGAAATCAAGAGGTATAAACTATTAGGTATAAAATAAGCTACAAGGATATATTGTACAACATGGGAAACACAGCCAAATTTTATAATAACTGTAAGTGGAGTATAACCTTTAAAAACTGTGAATCACTATATTGTACACCTGTAACTTACATAATATTGTACAGCAATTATATTTCAATAGCAAAAGGAAGGATAATAATTTGTCCATCATTCTGTTAACAAGACTAGGTGTTCGCAAATGGGCAGAATCAAAATCTAATAGCCCGCTTCAAAAAAGGAGGAGGGGGCTTCCCTGGTGGCGCAGTGGTTGAGAGTCTGCCTGCCGATGCAGGGGACACGGGTTCGAGCCCTGGCCTAGGAGGATCCCACATGCCGCGGAGCAACTAAGCCCGTGAGCCACAGCTACTGAGCCTGCGCGTCTGGAGCCCGTGCTCCGCAACAAGAGAGGCCGCGACAGTGAGAGGCCCGCGCACCGCGATGAAGAGCGGCGCCCACTTGCCACAACTGAAGAAAGCCCTCGCACAGAAATGAAGACCCAACGCAGCAAAAATAAAACAAATAAATAAATACTACGCAATTGATTTAAAAAAAAACAAAACAAAAAAAAAAGGAGAAATGGTACGTGGAATTCTCCCAGTCTTCCTTCCACATTTGCCTCCCTGCCCCTCCCTCATGACAATTCCCTTCCTCTTTTGATTTTATTCTAATATGTTTCAGACTTTGTTTCCGCTCCCTGGGAAAACAAACAGAAATTGGTGTCACGCAAAAGCGTACTTACGTATTTTAATACTTAGTTCAGTTCCCTCCTGAACACTGACACCGGCGCACGGGGGCCAGTGGTGAGTGCCCCGACCTACATGCCTGTCAGACATCTACTTCAACTGGTCTCAGGCACCCCTTTCGCTTGCAGATACTTCCTGACTGTGCCCTCACGCCAGCGCGGTTCAGCTCAGGCCCACGATGAATGAATCACTGTGGATATGGGAACAGACCACTCCATCACAGAAATCCCCTGGCCGTTCCTGGTGCCCTGACCCCACAAGAACGCTGCCCCCACAAGTCTCGGGATCAGATCCCCTCTGTCTCGGCTGAGCCACAGCCTGACAGCCAGCCATATGTTACCACGGGCCGGCGCCTCCATTTCTCCTTTTGTTCCATTTTTTCTTTCTTTCTTTTTAAAAGAGGAGGAGGGAAGTTTATTTCCAAACTCCCTTGCATCTGATGCGCGATGGGCTTGCATTTGCTGTTAAAGCAGAAAATTATAAGGAGGGCCTAATTGACCCTCCTGTGTCTTTGGAAAAGCTTGTCTGTGGTCTCTAATTGACCCTCTAGGTACCCATGGAACAATGAATGAATCTTCAGGAAATAATGGAGGGCGATGATTAATAGCCTGGGTCTGGCTGGACCTGTGTCTCTCCCAGCTCTTCCCCCTGCACTTTCCTTCTTCCCTTCATGACACTCGAGTCCCCGGATTTCATAAGCTGTGATTTGTTATTATCGCTGAATAATAAATACCCTGCAGGCGACACTTTAAAAAATCGGACACATCACGATTCTGCAGAGATTGGGATAACATTTATGTAAGCTGGCATTCTCATTTTCTCCTTGGCTAATGCTCGGACGAGTCTTCCCCCCCGCCATATTTGTGGGCCGAGTCAAAACAGGAGGCTTCTCTCCGGTATCTAGTAAAGTCACTGCAAACATGAAGCCCTTTGGAACTGGGAGGCTTTTTCCTATTCCCGGGAACCAAGAGTCCCCATTCCGCCTTGTTCAGGTGAGGAATAAAGGCCCTTCAGGAGTGCAGCGAATGACAATACTAATAGTAACAAGTGACCTCCCTTTAGGGTAAAGTGTATAACGGCCCCTCATACATATCATCTTGAGATAATACTCCCGCAAGCCCTGAGACACAGTCAATGCTATTATCCCCATTTTTCAGATGAGTAAGCTGAGGCTGCGGAGAAAGTAATTTGCCCAGAGTCACAAGGTCCCCATTTCTGTATGTCTCACAATATTCAACAATACCTGTGCCAAATGTACAATATTAAAGGGAAAATTTTTTGAAATAATGGGTAAAAGAATAAAAAGGAATGCCTTTCCTTTTAGTTTGCCTTTAAAATGCTCCTTTCCCCCAGACAGATCAGGAGAGTATATTTAAACTGAAAAACATGCATGTCTCTGGAGGATTATAAGAGGCCAGAGGGATTTTTTTTCCTGTTTTGCAAATTCATAGCATTGACTATACTTTTAATTAAAAATTATTAAAGAGGGAGAGAGGGAGGAAAGAGGGAAGGAAGGAAGGAAGGGAGGGAGGGAGGGACGGAGGGAGGGAGGGAGGAAAGATGGACGGATGGATGCACGGATGGATAAAAGCCACTGAAACTCAAATGGCAAGGGAGCCTCAAGCTGCCAGCCAGGCCCCACTGGGTGTTTCTTCTTCATCAGCGCTTCTTGAGAGAGGAGGCTGCCTGAGCAGCAGGATGAACGCCCGGGTAAGGATCACACCTTCTGTGAAAAGCATGGATCCTCTCCTGCCACAGGTCTCACCTCCATCATCAGAAAGCACGGGGCCACCATTCAGGGTCATGGGCTGGGGCTGGGGGCTTCTGGGAGCCATCAAATCCAGGAGTCACTTCTGAGAGTGACTCAAACATAGAGAAGAGAGTTGAATAATCAAATCCGTGTGCACTGAATGGAGAACTGCCATTCAAGGTCATAATTTTAAAATCAAACAAGACAATCCGGAAGACGGCTGGCCCAAAGGCAGACCCCTCCCAGGGCTAGTCAATTCCGAGACAGACCAGATGGGAAACAACCCATGCAGGAGCACCCCTTTCAAATGCAAACCAGCCCCTCCAGACCCCACACCCCCAATGCCTCCAGCTCTAGGCTCTCACACCCCACACCCTCCCACCCCATCACTCCACAGCCAGGTGCCAGACACCCAGGGGCAGCCCCTATAGCTCAGAGCCTGTGGAAATTACTCGGACCAGTCAATCCCAAGCCTTCTTGCCCTGCGTCTCTTTCTTACAGACACCACAGTAAAGGCTCCTGCCCACTCCCCACCCTGGCCCTCTGCCTTCTGACCAAGCTGGTGCCTCGCCGTGCACCCCCTATGGCACGGCCTGTGCCCCCTCTCTTGAGATCTGTGAGTATAACAAACCACCTTGTTGATGGCAGTTATCTCCCGATCTCAATATCCAGACAGTAATAAAACCTATTAAAACAGGAAGAAAAGAAGGGAGGAAAGAGGAACAGAAGGGTGGAGGGAGGGGGGGAGGGAGGGAGGGAGAAAAGAAAGGAAAATGATTGAAGAAGGAACAAAGAATGAATTATAATTAACTTAAAACCTGCTTTTCCCTTTGAGGAGAAAACTAACAGAGCTGTAAAAGAAACCCTCTTCTACTCTGGGTGGAGATGTGCCCATTAAAGATACACGTGGATGCTGGGTACGCAGGAGCTCCTAATGGCAGAACTTGACTTCCCGTCCAACGCTCAGCGTCCAGTGGGCTCCCAGACCCTCCCAGCTGCTTCTCTGACCAGGGCCACCTTACTCAGGAAATGAGCAGAGAAGTGAACTTCCTTGCATGACTGACAGTAAACACCTAAGGTGGAACTGGATTATAAAATGGTATCAAGCTATAAATAGAATCCTACTCGTCCCTTTTAAATCACTCGCGGTGCTTTTATTCATTAAGATTCAGACGCTGTGGAGGGTGCAGATGTGCCTTCTCTCCTCCTGGATCCCAAATACAACACCCCATATGCAAGCAAATGGCTTTGTATAAATCAGATGACAGTTTACAGGGTGAGATGCGGCTTCATCAGAATAGTATTACAGTCTAATCTGCTTGGGGGGAACAGGGTTAAGCAAATCCAGCTTTAACTGGAGGTCACATTTACATGTGAAATTTTGGGTCCGTGTAAGGAGCGTCTTGGTCTTTGGGTCACCCCACCAGTGATCTCTCTATCACTTTCCTCCCAGAGGGGGCCCCAGGTAACGTGCAAGGAAGTAATCGTGTTAGGAAGCCAAGGATGGCTAGGCCCCCTACTAAGAGCTGGTTCACATAGACAGCCCAGGGCCCTCTCCCATTCAGTTCTCAAAATCTCCCTGCGTTTGCTGTCACGTGTAAACGCGGGTGGTTTTGCTGATTGGAAACCACATGACTGAAACAACACTTGCTCAGGCACTTAACCCAGGAACAGGAAAAGGTGAAAGTGGTTTCTGTTTATTTTTATCTCGACCGTAAAACGGAAGGGCAATCATGTCTGTCCATCTCGGCGGAAGAAAAACCAAGCTGATGGACGATGACAGAGCTGCTCTTTCAGGGGTGCTTGGCGGGAGGCTGGGGCACTAAGTGCTTCTCAGCCTGTCAGGATCCGAGGAACGAGCAACGGTGGCTGCAAGTGCCCGCCCCCTGCTTTGGGCATTCACCGTTCAAGGCAGAGGTGCCAGGGGCAAACAGCTACCAGGCGCAGTCATCTAACTCTAGGATGTTCCTTTCCTTTGAAAGAGTGACAGGAGCAGACCGCCTAAGCCCTGCCTCCCTGGACCATATTCCAGCACTTGCAACGGTATGATGGATGTCCCTGTCTCCAAGACGGCAGGGAGGTGCTCTCCCGTTTCATTACTACACTGGGTCAATTTTATGGTTAACATTTTAAGGAAATATAAATAAACATGAGTTCAAATGACCACTAGCCCCCTTCTGCTGAGAAAATTTAGGCACTGATACAAAGGTGTTTAGAAGACAAGCCACATAAGTAACACCCAGGAAAAAGTCTGGGAGAATTCTGTTTTCCTTAGGTTTCTTCCAAAACCAAGAGTATGATTCCTTAGTATCTGTATCATGGAATATACTGCCTGTGATTCAGAATCCTAACTACCCAACATCTGCCCTCAAAAGGCTTTGTAACACATCCTAATAACACATTCATCAATTAACCCTCAGCCTCCAGCCAAGTGAGAAGGTAAATCATCTCCCCTATTCCTTTTTCTCTTATTTCTTAAAAAAAAAAAAAAAAAAATGATGTCAGCCCTTAGTCTTTTTGTTCCAAATTCTCATTCCAAATTCTTTTTCCCACGGTGCCCAAGTATGAAAAGTATCATCTCCAAGCTGGCCCTTACTACCAAATCCAACCATTTCAGCTCTGCTGCCATTCCCCACAGATCCAGGGAGTAAGGTATTTGACAAGAAGTTCCAGGGTTAACAAGAAATTCCAAAGCAAGGGCTTCTAGTTATGTCAGGAAGAAATAAAAATTCAAAAGATGGGCACTTGTCCACAGTTGAAAATGTGTTCTTAGACCGTGAAAATTAAAAAAAATAAAAAGAGTTTTGAAATTATATATCCCAAAATATGTGCTCCAGATGCCAGCAAACATCAACCCACAGGCCAAATCCAGCCCATTGCTCGTTTTTGTAAATAAAGTTTTATTGGCACACAGCCATATCCGTTTGTCTACATATTATCTAAGGCTGTTTTCACGACACATCACAATTTGGTAGTTGTGATGGATGCCATATGGGCCGCAAAGCCAAAAATATTTACTATCTGGCCCTTTATAGACAAAGTCTGCAGACTCTGTTCTAGACCAAAAATTAGTTTATGTGACCCTCAAATCCTTGGATCTGCTTTGTCATCCTTTGACTATAAATGGAATGACCAAATAAGAACATTTTAATGAGAATACTAATGAATTATTAATTTGGGTTTAGGGTACAAGAGTAAGTCAAAGAACTCTTAAAGAGTTCACAACCATTATTTCTGAAATAAAAAAAATGAGATCTGTACCAGGTAACTCAATTCAACCACCTGTATTTATTACGTAGTGTCAGGTGGTTTCAACATGGGTATTTGCCTTGATTGTGAGGGAAAAAATTCTTCCTTCCTTCCTTCCTTTTTCTTTTTTTCCAATCCACTATGCCCTTGTTTACTTTGCCTGGTCAAATGAAAAATGCTTTAAAGAGTCCCCATCTCAGGTAAGTGTCCTGCACGACACAGGTTACACGTGTATGTTACAGGTATTTCGGTAACACAGGTCATCTGAGAAGTTCATTTTACCCCTAGGCTTGGTATCCAGACTGTAAAGCCGTTTAGAATGTACTTGATTCCTATAATATGTAGTGATTTTGCTAATGTTGTTCAGTTTTATTTCCTTGCCCAGAATGATTTCCATTAGCTGGCTTACAGATTAGCCGCCTAATCTCCTAATGAGAGCTCTTCATCAAATCGTCTGGAGAGGCCCCATGTCCTGCCGTTGCCAAGTGACTGACTTAAGAGATGGACAAAAAGGAGACACACCCAAGTCCAGACAGTGTGATGAATGGTGGATCCAACTTTCTCTGAACTGCGTATCATGAATTAATGGGAAACCCTGAAGAATTAAAGGGGGGGGGAATTACATTACCATGAATAATATAAAAAAAGTGATATTCTGCCGAAAAAGCTTTTGAGTGCAAGTGACTTGAACAAATATATTAACAGAGCTTACAGCAGATTCAATCAGGTTGAACGCTCCTCGGAATTTATTTTGAAATAAGCTTTATATATCCAAGATGTGAAGAATGAATCTATTTGTGACTGGCAGGACAACTATTAACATGCAGATTTTACTTCTGCCTTAGATTCTGTACCGGTTGCATTGTCACCCTCTTACTTATGGCAACCTCTCCCAGTTACAGACGGAGCACACCTCCCCAAATCTCAGTGCCATAATTATGCGCCAGCGAGCTAAGATTTATTTTTCTCACTTTATTCTAACTTCTAAAAAATCATTTCAAATGTGTATTATCAAGGCGCCGAAGGAGCTATTACATTTAAAATTATGTTACATCACTCCAATCCATCCATCTGTTGGAAACGCCAATACAGGGCTATGTTCGGGGGACAAAACTTAGCAGTTAGGAGAGAAAATCTGCTTTACGAAACCTAGGCGCACATTAACTTACAATTAAGCCGGGATGTTAATGAGGTTACGGGGTGAGACGGGTTTAACGGGCTGCAGCCAAAAGGCAAATATTGAAGTGAAGGCGTTTATTTTAGAACCAACAAGCCTGAACTGAACCACTACAAGAAGTCCCATTAGCATTCTCGTTATTGGGCAAAATCATTTCATCTCTAAAATTAATTAAATAAATGGGAATGACCTGGAATCGTTTCAGTGGCAAGCGGACAGGGCAGTGCCGCATGAAAGGCAAACCCATTCAGAGTCAACAGGCCCATCCATTCCTGGAGAGGTGACACAGAAGTTGACAGGAAGTGAAAGTGAAAAATACGAGGCATCCAATAAGGCCATGACATGCTTTGAAGGAGTGGGCAAAGCAATTTTTAAAATAAAGTCTATTTTTTTATGATTATTATTTTTAAATGTAGGGAAAGCATGCTTTTGGATGGAGATACAAACTAGGTTGAAAGGCTCATCATTTAGAAAATTCCAATTCTGTCCTGAGTTGTCTGTATTGATTTTTCCAAGCCATCTGGATTTTTTGGGCAATGAAGATTCATAAACTATATGGCAAGGAGAAGTTAGAGATGAGGTCAAGGGCCATTGCCAGGGTTCTGAAGAGAATCAACAGCACACCCTTGGTTCAAATCAGATCCACTCCCCAAGAATCTCTGGATCATCTAATGAATGAGGAAGGGAGGTATGGGAAGTACTGATCAACAGGTGCTACCCAAGCGCTGGCCGCTACACCTCAAGGGCACATGCACCACAGCGCTGTTTAAACCTGGTGTCTCGGTGCCTCCTGTCGCTTACGAGCCGTGTGACCTTAGAAATGCATCTAGCCTCTATGTTCCTCCCTTTGTTCATCTGTAAAACAGCGATCCTTATGGCATCCCCTCTAGCAGGATTGTTGTATTAAATGGAAGGGGCTGATATTCACAAAGACGCTAACTATAGTGTCTCCAATGTAAAAGGCTCGATAAAGATTAGACTCACCCATCCCCGTGGGTTGAATCTGGTAGATATTCCAACAGGTCTGGTAATTCTTTGCAAGAACCGTTATGCCCAAACTTTTCTAGGCTTTTCTAGGTAACACTTGCTGAAGCAGATCGGACTTTCTCAAAACGTGTTCCCTGGACCATCTGCACCAAAAGAACCAGAAGGGCTTGTTTAACATGCAGATTCCTGGACCCCATCCTGGATGGATCGAATCAGAATCTCTGGGGAGTGGGGCCCAGGAACTGATGTTTTTAAAATAAGTTCATGATTGAGTCTTAGGGACCTAGAAGTTTGGAGAACTTCTTGTTTCAACACACAGGATGTAAGCAACGGAATCACAAACTTTTCTTGAGCAAATTCGCTGCAATCCCACAGCATTAGACATGATTACACACAAAGTGATGCAACTACGGATCCACTATTCTTCTGAACCATCTCTCGCCCCCATTTTCCAGGCGTGGGCCGCGCAGGCTGCCTTCCAGTTGCTGGAACTTGCTGGATACAGGACAGCGCCTTAACGTCCTCATCACACCTACAGCTTGCTTTCCTCCTGGTCCCAGGCCTGTCTCCCACCTGACAGCCTGCTTGCCTTTTTCATGCCTAATTCCAACCTCACCTCCTCCTCGGGGAAGACTTCTCTACCCTTAAACAAGGTGAGAGTGGCCTGTTCTAAACTGCACTAGTTAGTACCTTACACCCTTCGTCATATCATTAACCATCTAGCAATTATTTAATTATGGGATTTAAAAAAAAAAAAAAAAGACCCTCTTTCTTGAAAAGTGATGGAGGGTATAGACTGTTTCTTCCTGATCCACCATAAGATCCCTCATGCCCAGCATGGAGGGTTTATGGACTGAACTGTGTCCCTCCCAGATTCATACGTTAAAGCCCTAACCCCCAATGTGACTGTATTTGAAGATAGTTTAATTTAAATTATCTTCAAAGAGGTAATTCAGGTTAAATGAGGTCATAAGGATGGACCCTAATCCAATAGGATTGGCGGCCTTATAAGAAAAATATATGCCAGGGAGGTGTCCAACGCATAGAAGGATGACCATGGGAGGACCAGAGCGAGAAGGCTGTCATCTGTGAGCTAAGGAGAGACATCTCAAGAGAAACCAACTCTGCCATGACCTTGATCTTGGACTTCCAGTCTCTAAAACCGTGAGGAACCAAATTCCTGTTGCTGAACCCACCCAGTCTGTCTGTGGTGGGCAGCTCTAGCACACTAATACAGAGCCTGTTCCAGAGCTGGGAGTCAAGAATTGTTCGATGGCCAACCAGGACCACTGGGCATCGCCGCGCTCTCTCCACCCTCACTATGCCTGGGGGAAATCAGAAACAATCTGCAGACAGTCCACAAGCAGAAGGCCACAGGGGTCATGCAGGTAACGGCTTCCTCTTAGAACCATGCTCTGGAACTTGATGTCAGAAGGACGCTTGTTCTCACACGTAGGGGACTGGTCACCAATACGGGTACCATGCAGTCCCCTGTGGCAGAGGCTGTTGGTTGCCTGCTCAAAAGCCATCACTCCCCCCTTCACCCCTGCTAATGAAATTCCTGTCTCCCTGCGCTGGGACCTGGACTGTCATTTAGACCAAACAGCTCTCCTGATTCTTGTAAACTGCACCCCCTGGCCTGTCCGTGGGAAGGAAGTCACTGCCTGATCCAACCCCTCTCTCGAGTCCTGGGGAGCTGAGACTCGGCCTTTCTGGAAACCAGCACACACTGATGATTCTCTGGTATCTGCTTAGCAAGAGAATCCTTAAAATGAGAATGAAAACTGAATTCCCATTTAGGTCGTCGCCTTATTCTAGAAATAATCTCGTTTTTAATAATCTCATTTGAGGGGCTTCCCTGGTGGCGCAGTGGTTGAGAATCTGCCTGCCAATGCAGGGGACACGGGTTCGAGCCCTGGTCCGGGAAGATCCCACATGCCGCAGAGCAACTGGGCCCGTGAGCCACAACTACTGAGCCTGCGCGGCTGGAGCCTGTGCTCCGCAACAAGAGAGGCCGCGATAGTGTGAGGCCCGCGCACCGCGATGAAGAGTGGTCCCCGCTTGACACAACTAAAGAAAGCCCTCCCACAGAAACGAAGACCCAACACAGCTGAAAATAAATAAATAAATAAAATATTAAATACGAAGATGTTTTAAAAAATAATAATAATATTAAAAAATAATAATAATCTCATTTGAACCCACTGTATACTGCAGTGAGTTGGAAAATGCTCTTTGATGCCACACAGATCTGTGTTTTTACAGCTCTGCCACGCCACAGCTCTCAGGCTTGGGCAGTCACTTAATTCAGCCACGGTTTCCTTACCGGGAAATGAGGAACCATTTATAAATTGGACATGATATCTACGTAGTAAGGCTGTTGGGAAGAGTAAGTAAGACAACGGAGACAAAGTGATCAGCACAGTGCTGTCAATAAATCATAACCACAACTGCATTATTATTGAGTCAGATTTTATTATTAATTAATAAATGTTAGCACTTATTGAAAGGCATCTACCGTTTAACAATTACAAACAGAGAGGATGCTAGTATCAGTTCTCTGTGTCCTTACCAAAATATTTGCTCTCAAAACTCAATTTTTTATTCACTGGAAAGAGCCTGTGCCAGATCTTGGTCAAAATATGCAAATCAATTAATTCCTCAGTTTTTTTCCTGAAAGGAAACGTGGGTTTCTGCTTGCGAGGCTTTTCTTACTGTAGTAACCTCCAAGCCTTACTACTGGAGGTTTTAAAACTAAGGGATGTAAGTCTAAGTACAGATTATCTTTCATCACAGTGTTCTAATTTGACAAGAAATTTATGGCAGGCTGCTGAAATGCTAGTTTATTGATGATCAAGGTATCAACTGTCCTTGATGCAAATAAACAGCGTTTTTGATTCATAAGCAGCGAGACAGGGCACCTACTGGTCCTGGGGGCTGTGCAATTTACAGGCACTCAGTTCTCATCGATGTACTGTCAGTATATCCAAGGCATCTGACAGGTTCCTGTTTCCAGGATGGATGTTCCCTCCACAACCCAGGGAGCACAAAAGCTAAGGGTCTGGCCTTACAGGCTTAGAGCCTCAGTTATCACTGAGGAGTTAATAACGGGAACTGTCCTTGGCCCCAGATTTTTCTGTTCCAGGCCTTTCGGGATTGGGTACATTCAATACAGTACTTAGAACAGGATTTGGCCACCACTGAAAAGTTTCCATGTCAGGGTCCAGACCTCTGTGGAGGGTGCTGGCTAGAAGTTCTTCAACGGCCAAGCAATGACCCTCAGAGCTGACGCTGAAAAGGAGGATCGTTCTCACATGTAGGAGACTGGCTGCCAGTATGGATGCCACAGAGGACCCCGTGGCAGCGGTTATTGGCTGCCTGCTCGATAGCTACCGTTCCTCCCTTCACTCTTGCTAACAAAATTCCAGGCCCCTCCCAGGCCCAAAGAAGGAGTCTTAACTTGTGGGAGACAGCTGTGGTGCTCTCATTTTTCTTGCTGAGACACAGGCAGACATGTGATGTCATTCTGGTCCATGTGTCATGAGGAGGGTTCTATTGGCAGAGGCGTCTGGGAAGAGGTTATTTCCTCTTTAAATGGTGCACAAGGTAGGCACATTCTTATCTCTCTCTGCCTCTGGTCATGGTTATCTGCAAGTGATTCCGGGGACTTGGGCAACCATTTTGTGACCATGAGGTGAGAGCCTGCCTACGAGGATGAACCAATGTGCTGAGGAAAGCAGAGTAGAAAGTCAGAGTTCACCTAGGGACTTGAAGATTAAGTCCTTGAATTAACCAAATCTGAAACTTCTTGACCTCCACACTTCTTTTGACGTGAAATAATACATTTTGTCGTGCTGGTTGTTGTTCAAGCTACTTTTAATGGAGTTTTCTGTTATTTATAGCCAAAATGACTCCACCTTTCCCCCAGTGTTTGAGAACATCCCCTCCTTTAGCCCCAATACCTGAAATTACACAAAATACTCACCTTCTAAGTGGAAAAGGCCCACTGAGTAGTATCGGGAATGGGCATCCTAATTTAACGTGGCTGCATTTTAACTGTTTTCTTCCTACCTGAGACCAGTGGGATAGCCCGAATAAAGAAGGAAGGCATGCCAAGTTGGGAGTGCAGGCTACTGGCAGGAGGGCAAGCCTAGCTATAGCACAGGACTCGGAAAAGACACCATTAGGTTCCTGGGAGGAATCAAAAAATTGAAGAGATGTATACAAAGTCTGGACAGAGGTTCCAAAGATAAGCTTGCCCTGCTTTCAGTCTCCTTCTGGGGATAGATACCTGGGAATCTTGTGCCAGGTGTGGGAGAGGTTCGTTCTCAAGGGGAGTGGGCAGCCCTGTGGGTGGCAGCCCTCAGCACCAACGCCAAGCAGATTCTTGTGAGAGGCACAGTAGGAGAGAACGGAGAATACTCATTCCCCGCCTTTCCTTAGCCCCAGAAGGCTAATGATGCAGTGGAGTAATGCCCCCAGTTAAACAAAACAGAACTACTTCCCAGCCTCCCTTGCTGCTAGGTGTAGTCACGTGACCCAGCCCCGGACAATGAGATTTGAGTGCTGAGCTGTGCTTCCGGGAAAACTCCTTACAGGGAGCTGCCTCGGTGGGAAGGCTCAGCCCTCCTTCTGCCTCCCCCTCCCTTCTGGCTTTCTGTGGCTTGGAACTGAAATGGAACTAAATGTAGCGGTTCCAGGAGCCAGCTTGGATCAAGAGGCAATCTCTTGAGGATGGAAGCCAAATGGCTGAGAAGGAGGGAAGAAAAAATTAGGAGGAATCTTTGCTGCCTTAACAGAACTATCAAGTCAGTCCTGGACAAGCTGCCTAGTCCGGGACTTCTTTTAAGTGAGAAAATAAGCCCTTACTGCCTCAGCTATAGAGAACTGCCTCGCCCAAAGTCATGCCACTTCCTGAGGTGGCTAGGTCCAATGACTGACTGATGTGGCAGTATAAAGCCCTGACCATCTCAGCGCAACTTAGTACAACTTGGAAGGGCCATTCTTGCTCCAGAGAGCTCTGTGGGGTCGGCTAAGGCAGCTGTGGGACCTGCATGACAACTTGACATCCCTCTGTCTAATCCTGCCTGCTTTCTTTCCCCCACTTCCCCAGATGTTGATCCCAAGGACAAGCTTCAATAAACACTGTGCATGCACTATTTACAATAGTCAAGACATGGAAGCAACCTCAATGTCCGTCGACAGATGAATGGATAAAAAAGATGTGGTATATGTATATACAATGGAATACTACTCAGCCATAAAAAAAGAATGAAATAATGCCGTTTGCAGCAACATGGATGGACCTAGAGATTATCATACTAAGTAAGACAGAGAAAGACAAATACGATATGATATCATTTATATGTGGAATCTAAAATATGACCCAAATGAACTTATCCACGAAACAGAAACAGACTCACAGACATAGAAAACAGACTTGTGGTTGTCAAGGGGGAGGAAGAGTGAAGGAGGAATGGATTGGGAGTTTGGGATTAGCAGATGCAAACTATTATATATAGAATGGATAAACAAGGTCCTACTGTATATAGTACAGGGAACTATATTCAATATCCTGTAATAAAGCATAATGGAAAAGAATATGAAAAAGAATGTGTGTGTGTGTGTGTGTGTGTGTATAACTGAATCACTTTGCTGTACAGCAGAAACTAACACAACATTGTAAATCAACTATACTTCAATAAAATAAATTTAAAATTAAAAAACAGAAAAAAAAAAAAAAAAAAAAAAAAAAAAGAAAATAAGCCCTTAGGTGTTTAAGCCAGATTCAGGTTTCCTGTATTACGTCCTTGAACCAAGACCTAACTGAAACAGTGGCATTTTTGCTATCCCAGATGTCTGCTGCTGTCATTGGACTATAAAATTGATGACAGTACTGCCTTAAAATGTCTTTAAGATATTTTAATTCTCATTCCTCTGCTGAAAGCCTGTGGATTCCAGGTTCAAGTGCTTCTTTTACTTTAATAAGAACTTACAATGCGTGAGACCAAAGAAAAGTTACCCTCACACCAACGCACGTTAGTTTGCACCTGTCACACCAAGAAACACCTCACGAGGGGACGTAATCTTCCTCCTCGAATCAGGAAGATAATCTCAGTCATCTCACTGTAAACCTACCGCTCATAAATTTATCTTAATTTTATTCAAAAGTGGCTTTTCACGCACGCTTTTCCAGTGTAAGTTTCCTAAATTCACTGTTCCCTGCATATGGTGGCATTTCCTTCGATACATTACAAATAAGCCTCTAGGTCTAGTATAATGGGGTTCTGAACAAAAGCATGTCTTTTTCTCTATTCCCAAGATTGATGGTATTAAGCAACAGGCTAGCCCCTTAACTCATTTCTCTGTAGGCAAAAGGAGCATCGTTTGGGTAAAGACTCAGAATGTGCACATGCATCCGGTTTCCTTCTCCTTCAGGGCACATGGGGCCATTATACATTCCCACCTTCCACAGGTCAGGTGATTGGTTCGGACCAACAGGCTGTTGAGTGGAGGTGACAGGTGACATTCTAAACCAAAGCACAGAGTTGCTGTCATGACCATGTCCAGTGGTGAACAAGAAGGTCACGTGTACCAGATGGTGCAGCTAGGGGACAATGGAGACAACATCAGCGTGGGTCCCTGAAGAACCGTGTGTGCAGGGACCCTGCCAAACCACATCGGGCATATAGTGTGAGCAAGGAATAAAAAAGGTGCACTGTGTTTAAATGGCATCCTTCCCCATTCACAACCCTTATCTGCACACACACACAGCACACACATATACTTTTGTACCAGGAAAGAAAAAATGTTTGCTATTTTGCTTCTGCTATCCTCCTATCATTTCACTATTGGTTCTGGCTACAGAAAGAGATTGGGCTAATGGCCTCTGGGATTAGACTCTGATGACTCCCAGGTCCCTCATTTGGGTTTTAACTGAGCATCCCATCTTGACTTTCCCTGCATTAAGAAAGAAAGACAGAAAATGAAAGCACTTGGAGTCTATTATCTTCCCTTCTTACAGAAATGCTTTCACTGAATTATGATTCAGGGTTATGTCAGCTTGGGTGGGGTGATACAAGAATTGTCTATTCGAAATGTATTTCTGTGTCTTTTATAAAATCGCAATTGAGCACAACTTTGCTTGCCGGATTACCCAAGGCCTCACGTGTGGACCTGTGAAGTAGGCACCCACTGAAGTTCAATTCCAGCGAAAACATTCACCCTTGCAGACTGGCTTGAGGGTCATAGTTTTCATTCCCTGACATTCGTGGTTTGCTTCCAGCCTCAACTATAAGGGAACCTGGGACCAAACTCAAGGCGCAACCAAAGACACAGGTTTATTCTAAGTTCTTGCAGTGTTCACTCCTGGCTTCTTCGGACTGTCACCCTTTTCTCCTGATTTTCACACTCGACAAGATATTTTACGTTTTCCAGCTTGAAGAACACAGAGTCCATCACCTCATACAAAGTTGGGAGTTCTATCCTTACCCAAGTGTCCACATTCAGGAAAATGGCACCGGGAGGTCATTGGGGAGGATCATCTAGCCAGCATCACTTACAGGAGGACCTGAGGTGTACCGGTGGGTGATTTGCACCTACATCTCACATCCTGAAATATTTAGTGCTGAAGGAAATTGGGAGATTGGTCTAGGAAGCATTACTTCTAGAAAAACCATGAAGTTTTTAAACCCAGGTGGATAGCTGGGGTCTGCCTGATTCACACTTCTTCTAACCCGTTTAGAGCGGCTCCCTGGTAACTGGCTTCAAGCAAGATGCAAATCTGTGAAAAACAGTCCCACCAGTTCTTGGCTGATTCTTAAAAACAAAACAAAAAACCTTACTTTTTATTTTTCCCATTACGAAAGAAATACACGTTCATGAAAGGAGAAAAGGCAGAAAAGGGAGGGAGGAAAAAGCAGAAACAGCAATAAATAACACTTACTACTGGTACATTTTGCATATAAGCCTGGGAGGCGGGTACTATTACAGCAATGACTGCAGATAAGGGCTTGGACAGGTACCAAGGCTAAACTGCGTATCCAATGTCACATGTCTCAGCCAATTAGTCAGGAGGGCAGAATCTGAATCCATGGCTATCTGACAAAGTTCATTAACTTATCCTTGAACAACTAAATTACACCTATCCAGCCAGAGCCACTGTAGATAGCTCGGTGTGTTTCTTGCAGAGTCTTTTTCTATCTGTGTACCTATGTGTGTGTATGTATTTATAACAAAAGTAGATTTTAGACAGTACAGGCAATGCTGTGAATTGCTTTTTACACTACAGGCAATGCTGTGAATTGCTTTTTACACTACAGGCAATGCTGTGAATTGCTTTTTACACTTGAAATAAACTGAAGTTCTTGGGACTTCCCTGCAGGTCCAGTGGTTAAGACTCCGTGCTTCCATTGCAGGGGACGCAGGTTCGATCCCTGGTCGGGGAACTAAGATCTCGCTGGCCGTGTGGCACGGCCAAAAAAAAAAAAAAAATATATACACACACACACACACACACACACACACATACATATATACATGTGTATATATATATGCATATATATATATATACACACACACACACACATATATATATATTGAAGTTCTCAAACTATGTTACGTTCTCTGAGTATTTTCAAAGGTGTTTCAAAAGTCTAAATTAATTTTATCTACTCCACCCCTACCCCGACCCACTCAGCCAACAGAGATCAACTGTGTAACAGTGGGGTACGTAATTCTCATACCAATCTCCATTGGATGAAATAAGTGAGATATCACAGGAACCCACAGAAACTCACTGCTCAGACAGGGAATAATAATCAGAACCTGGAGAGGACCCACTACACACAGATGTGAACGGAGGTACTTTCCATGGTCAGGGAACATGGTAGTGAACATCGGCATGAATGAACAATTGGCAAATAACGTCTTGTTTGTATGCCAAAAACAAAGCTAATTCTTTGCTTCTTTTCCCCCAGATCAGTGGTTTTCATGGACACCACTTATGCCCATGACCGAGGACTAATATACTTGCAGTCAGGAAACGTGTTTGAATATCACACATTACACGTATGTGGGAGAACCATGTTCCAAGCCACACAACTGTAATGTTTGGCACCAAAGCTCAGAGTGAAGATTGTGCTTAAATGAATAAATGATCACCCTTCACAACTGACATATAAAAACTTTTGGGTTTGTGATTCTCTTTTCCATTGTTCCCTGCTGCGGGATATTAGCCCTGTCTGTTGTCACTGTTTTGCTTTTTTCAAACATATCTACATATATGAATATATCACTCTCTCAGACAGACACTGACCACGAATCAGAAGCCAGAGAACTTGTGTTGGTGGAAGCAGAAAAGAAGGACTGTCGACTCTACTTCTTAGGTTGCTATGTGGCTTAGAGCATGTGTGTGTGTGTGTGTGTGTGTGTGTGTGTGTGTGTGTGTGTGTGGCCAGAAAGACTCTGAACTGGGAAATGTGTGTATCTAAATCTAAGTGTGGTGTTATAAATTTATATTGGAGCTGATCCTATCTATGAAGAGAGAGTAAATTGCTCAATAGAGGTGCATTAACAGCAAGATAAAGAAAATGAACACATTCCAGCATCAAGTATAAACGTTCTGGGGGTCATCGCCTGTGTTAGATTATCTCTTGCACCTCACCCCAACATTAGCATTCGTAATTACCAGCTGCCTCTCTTTAGAGGGAAAATATGCTTTGGCGAAGCACAGAAATTTCATTTCCCAGAGAGCCCCTGCAAGTACAATGTGTACAGATATCGCATGTGCAAATCTTTCCAGACATGGAAGAGAGTTTAGAAGTTTTTCGAAAGGCATCTGTGTGCACTGTAAAATATAATGTCTTTGGACTTGAAGTTCTATTTCTGTCAACAGGAATTAGCTAAATATTTTGCACTTATTCTGTGCCCACTTCTTATCAAGGCAGGACTGCTCACCGGAAGAGAAATACACTCTTTAAAATTCTACTGTAATTTCTCCCCCTAAATAATGCCATGAGTTTTCTTTCTTGAACTACAATAGGTTCTGTGACAAGAGTGGCTACCACATGCCGAGCAGAGAGGCAGAGCGCTGAGTGTTTGTGAGTCATTTCAATTAAACCTCACAAAAATCCTCTAGGAGTAGAAGGAGGCTCACTGAGGCTTCGAAATGAGTCCTTGTGTCAGAGAGCTGCATGATTTTGCACCTAATTACTAACCTAAATGCCGCAGTTCAGGTCAACACATATTTATTGAGCACCTACTATGTGCCATACACTGAGAAACTGGAGGAGAAATGAAACAATTTCAACACCATATAATTAAAGGGCTATGAGACAGGCAAACACGAGATGCAAGGGGTACAATTTCTCTAAATGTTTTGCAACACAAGATGGCAACTCCTGTCTCGAGGTGCTTCTGTGGTCTCCAAAGTGCTTCCTTACCAACACTCCTCCCCAGCCCAGTCCCCCCAGCGAAAGGACATGGCTTTGCTTGCTGCCCAACGCGTCTATTTCAGCTACTGGAGGAAATTGCAACAGAAGAAACACAGAAACAAGCTAAGTTTTCAAATGCACCTCTTAGGGACCATTTGGGACAAAATGAACAGAAATAAACAATCCTCCAATATCAGGTGACATATTTTATACTTTCCACCCTGCGCTGGAGGAAAAGCAGATGCTGGTATGAAAAAGAAGATTAACCCGGTCCCTTAACAATCAAATTTATAACTAGTAAAGGGTTATGAAAAATTCTATCTCCATGTGGAGCGTAGGAAGGTACAAAGTCTTTGGAGGCATCGGATGATAAACTACAGCTTGGGCAATAAGCTCAGGAAGGGAATGAGGAGTTCAAGAGTTCAGCACGTGTGTGTGGAAAGGTGTTTAGTTAAAGAGAAGGGCCAGCTCCAGACAAAGGCACGGAAAGGTCATCCTTAGAGTCATTTCATCTTCATTACGACGGGCAAGACCGTGGGCCAAAGTGCACACACCAGGCCTCCTCGTGCACACCGCACAGAGGTTTTAAGACTCACGGGGACATTAAAATATGCAACAAAAGCAAACACACAGAGTGCTGGCAGCAGTGCCTAGATATTGTGATCTGGGCAACGCGGTCCCGGCCACCCAACATAAGTGTGATATGAACAGTTCTCCCCCTGCTTCACCTGCGCCCCTGCCTTTTTTTTTTTTTTTTCAGGGTGAGTGATAGATTAATTAAAGATTACAATCTATCTTCTTCAGAAGGCCAGAGAATTGGACTTGCAATCAGCACCTTAATTTTCTTTCAGGTAACTGCCAAACTTCAATGTGTTCGCCCAAATAAAATAATTTCCCCCATCTGTGCAGCTTGAAATTCCCGTGCTCGAGTTAAGACGGTGCTCAGGATTTGCCCTGTGACTCAACCCTCATCTTTCAGTTTTCAGGAATTGGGGGAAAGGTGAATTTCATTTACTGATTACCGGAGGGCTCCGGAGAGATATGCCAGGGCTGTCGTAATGGGAAAGCGGGCCCTGACTCGGCCTCTGACAGCCTTCCCGAGAAGGCCAAGGCCGGCGGATTGCCACTCTGGAGTGCCGTCCACATGGCAGACGATGCTGACCCTCCCTCCCCCGCCCCCTCCAAACCCACACAAAACCAGCTGCCCCAATCCAGCCTCTTCACCCGTCAAAAGGAAACCTCATCCATCCCTGCCTGCCCCCGTCCCACAGGGACTGCGGCAATGGGGGTCCCGCTTCGAACGCAGTCCCCCAAACAGCTGCAACAGCAAAGCGTAACGAAACTCCCTTTCCCTGCCTGTGTACGAATAGGGTTTTAACAGGTGGATGTGTTTCCAGTTACAGGGTACATGGTTTAAGCCTCCCTCGCCCCGCCATGTCAGAGTAACCAGTCGGAACGCAAGACACAAGAGAAAAGGTAAATCACATAATGGCAATGAGGACGAAAACAACGACAGTTTGTTGAGTTGAAAGGCAGTGGGTCCAGCGGTTACAGGCTCAGGGTCTACAGTCAGTGGGAAAAGCGACTCCACCAGTTCATAGGAACTGTATGACTTAGGAAAGGTTATATCCTAAACCTTTAGGTACCCACCTGGAAAATGCACATCACTTATCACTGGGGTGTTTGGGGATTAAGGATTAAGTGGCAGGATGGATGGATGGATGGATGGATGGATGGATGGATGGATGGATGGATGGATGGATGGATGGAAGGATGGATGGAAGGAAGGATGGAAGGAAGGAAGGAAGGATGGATGGAAGGAAGGAAGGATGGATGAGTGGATAGATGAGTGGATTGATGGATGGATGGGTGGATGGATGGGTGGATGGAAGGTATTGACATTAATATTTAAAAGACTTGGTCTGCAGCCAGCACAGAGTGCCCAATAAGAGGATTCTGGTGTCGTTATGTTGAGAAATCTGATCAGACTACACAGACGTGAAAATTAAAAGAGAAAAGAAAATCCACACGGTCTAGAGGCAAGTCGCCTACTCTTCCTCTGCATTGCCATCGTTCTGCTCTCCCCTCCCCCCCCCCCCCCCCCCCGTGATGATCTTCCGCATCAGAAGCCAGGCCTTAGCTGGCTAAGCAGGCCCCACCCCGTGCCCGCCGGGGGTTGCGCTGGGCGGTCCGGGACTGCGCGCATTCCACGGTAAGACGGGAAGGGGAAGATGTGCCTAGCCCTGTCCTTGGATGCCGTCTGCACTGGGATGTAGGAGCAGCGGGAAGGTGCTGGAAGAGAAGAAGAATCGGAGCAGGCCTGAAGCAGGCAGCGCGTGGCTCAGCGGCCAAGCTGCATCCCAGGGTCACCTGGGCAGCCGGTTCCTGAAAGGACAAAAAGTCGCAACCTCCCAGACCGGCCGGCAACACAGCTTCTGTGTCGCTGGAAAGATCACCCTCCTTCCGGAAGGATGCAGTCATCACGAATTCATCTGGCTGAGAACCTCAGACCCTGAAACTGACCGCGGATGAAAACACTGAGTTCCAGGAGGATAAGCTATTTACACCAAAAACTTAATTTAGTGGAAGCGGAAGCGAGGGGAACAGGGCCCGGGCACACCCAATGACACTTTCAAATGCCTGTGTCCTCCCTGGGGGAAAAACGTCTGATGACAACATTTTATGTCAGGCTGCGTGTATGGTAAACTTACGGATAATAATGCCAGCCAGCATTTAATGACTGCCTAGTGTATACAAGGCACAGTGGTGGGCAGTTGAGAAATGAGCTATAAACTTGCGAACACCCCCGGGAGGGGTCCCGCTGTCGCTGAGGATACAGAGAATATTGAGAGCTACCATTCACTGAATGCTCGGTGTGTATCAGGCGCTGTGCCGGGCATGAGACTTTGCCTGTGGGGCGTCCCGGTCCACTCCCAGCTTCTCATCTCCACTTCACCACTGAGGAAGTACAGTCCTACCAAGCCCGAATTCTTCACTCAACGTCACACCTTGGGGAAGTGATAGAGATGGATTCCCTCTAACCCACATCTGATTCTTTTCTTCCTCTGCCACGACTGCCCACAGAAACAGCATTCTCGGGATTCCTGAAGGTGCATCGTAACAAAGACCATATAGTTAACAATTACTGGGAAGAAGAGGTCATTTCAATTGCCCTTATTCAACGACAGTCAGAAGATACCAGCCAAGGTAGGCCTTCTCTTCAAAAATGAAGCATCAAGACACAAATGCATGTAGCGTCAGACACAAATGAAGTCTCATTTCTGAGGGTCCCTAATGTCCCCTTCCCCCTCTGTTTCAAGGGGAGTGTGTATGTGTATGTGTGTGTGTGTGTGTGTGTGTGTGTGTGTGTATAAAGAGCTATGGAAGCAGTGTCTGTTGCACCCCTCTCCTGACTTCTCTTTAGAGAAATGGAATCCTGCAATTAGCTCCGGAACCATAAAAGTGAGTCGTCAGAGCTGCAGGAAGGGGTGGAGAGAAGATAAAGCAGGGAGTGGTTACCCATATCATCCATCTCCCAGACTCAGAAAGAAGGGGCCATGAGAGACCTAATCCAGCTTCGGGCCCCATCACTGATCATTCAGATTCTGATGGCGGAGGAAGAGTTAGCAGGTGATGTTATCTCCTTGAGCAGACCCTGTCCATCTGCAGCCTCTTTGTGTGGAACAAGACGTCCCATGAAATGCTGGCTTCATGAAGGGAGGGAAGAGATGATACAGGGAGAGGGAGAGAATGAGACATAAACTAGCTCTGCAGTTTCTCCCGGCTGACATGAACTTGGGGGCTGGGGAGGGGGTGGTCTATAGTCACGATATAAAACAATATCGCAGGGCATGCCCCCAAAACGTGCGGTTTTAGACTAAAGGGCGGGTGACAGCTGGCCTCCACGTAGGTCCGTCATCCTTTCAGTTCACCTGAATTTCCTTCTAAGATTCCAGGATGCTTTTCTTGGCCTGTGCCATGTTCTCTTCCACTCTTGGGTCAAATCACGCCCAAACTATCATTTTGAATTTTTTTTTAATGGTGGAAATTAGATGCTGTGGACACCCAAATCAAAACTGAGTCACTAGGGAAATGACAATGGCCATCTTTCACCGTGAGTATCTTGACAGTTTCCAGTTGGTTGCGTCAATGAGTTAGGACTTAAAAATGCAAGCGGGATTTATATCAGTAATAACAAAAACCAGTTAGTGTTTATTTAGCACCTATATCGTGCCAGGTACCGTGCAAGCTGATTTCTGATTGGTTGACTTAATCTTCATAATATTCTGTGGAAGAAAGGATTTTTCCAATTTTGATACAGGAAGAGACTCAGAGAGGTGAAGCCTCCTGCCCAAGTGTGAACAGCCATATAGCTGGGACATCCACACTTTAGATTAGGAGCAGACAGACAGTTCTAAATCTCTTTCTAACTCAGAGATAGATTCAACGATTCTAATGTTGAAATTTTTTCTAATGACTTGAATTACAACAGTGGCTTATATCCACCTTTTGAGCATTCATCTTTTAATTTTGGCAAATATTTGTAGGGCTATTATTTTGTATCTGAACTTACACTCATTACTGGGGTTCCCACTGTTAATGAGATTGATGCCTGTCTGCCCTCATGGGGCTCATGGAGAAGACACACGTGTAGACAAACAAGATGATCAAGTATGCTAAGAGTGATGGGGATCTGGAAAGTTCTGAGTGAACATTCAGGAGTGGCCCAACTCAGTCCTCCAACACAAGGAAAGGCTTTCTGGAGGAATGACATTTCAGCTGACACCTGGAAGATGAGTCGGAGGTAGACTTAGGGATAATGGAGTTAGGACCACATAATGGAGTAACCAGATAATGGAGTTAGGAGTTAGGACAGAAGGACCACATTCGGGGAGTAGAAAAACCGCAGGTCTGCCATTCAGAAGAGCCTCTCACACTAGAAGTATTTCAGATGCTCAAGCTCACCTTGGAAAATCTGTTAAAATAATGTATTAGCTGTGCTACTAATTCATTCGGAATCTCAGACACCAAATGTGCATGATGATAAGCGACCCCTCTGTCTGTTCCAAAGGGGGAAAGGATGGAATGCTGCCTGCAGGGCCAGCTCTGTGTCATTCCCCAACCAGCTCCCACCCATGGGGGCCACCTGGTCCATAAGAGCCTCCAACAGCTCAGGGACTTGACCACATCAACCCCAAGAAGCCAACAGGCTGCCAGAGAAGAGGCACTCCTTGCATCAGCCCCTCTCCTCTCCCTTGCTGGTTTTCCATGTAGAGTGAAGGAGATAATAACAACCAGCTGTGAGTCCAAACCATGTGGTTCAAGTATCCTGCTTCCTGGTGATCTTGCCTGTCCTGACGATCAATTTTAGAATATAAAAAGGGATGGATGGATTCTCTGCAGGTAAAACAGACATTTGATCAATACTAGAGTGCAGGGACCTGAAGTTATAACCCCTGGCAAGAGGTGCCAGTGCAGATATGCTCTATTGCCAAATACAGGCAGAACCCATGAACATTTGGCAACTGAATGAACAGAGGGACCATTAATAACCTCTTAAGAAAATTAAAGAGGCTAAGCCAGAATATGCACTTCTATCGATTACCTACCCATTTCTACATGGAGGTGTCCAAATGGAGTGCCCCGATTTCCCCAAGTTTTATTTCAGAAGCAGCTCATCCCAGGACTTCCCTGGTGGCACAGTGGTTAAGAATCCACCTGCCAGTGCAGGGGACACGGGTTCAAGCCCTGGTCCAGCAAGATCCCACGTGCCGCGGAGCAACTAAGCCCGTGCACCACAACTACTGAGCCTGCGCTCTAGAGCCCGCAAGCCACAACTACTGAGCCCACGTGCCACAACTACTGAAGCCCGTGCACCTAGAGCCCATGCTCCACAACAAGAGAAGCCACCGCACCGCAACAAATAGTAGCCCCCGCTTGCTGCAACTAGAGAAAGCCCACGCGCAGCAAAGAAGACCCAACGCAGTCAAAAATAAATAAATAAATAAATAAATAAAATATATTAAAAAAAAAAAAAAGCAGCGGCAGAAGCTCCTCTCAAACTCAGCGTGGCCACCTGGTGAGATGTGAAAGAGCAGACATCATCCCCAACTCCAGAGACTCTGACTCAAGAGACCCAGAGCAGAAGAGGGTAATCTGCGTTTCTAACAAGCACCTTCACGTGGTTCTGCTTTAAATCCAAGTTTAAAAGACACAGCCAGTGTTCAAGGTAATTTTCTTTGAAGGGTGGGGGCAATGAACGTTTTGACTGATATTTTTTGCACTTGCAAGTACCCTTTTGTTTAGCATGTATTAATGTGATTGCATTTGCAAGCATATATTTTTTAGATGTTGAATGTGTATACCCATAATTTATAGTACTGTGCTGGGCACGTCACACTTCACAATGCTTTCTTAACCTTAAGAAGCCCTTTCCTCTCTAGATAGGAAATTCACACAAAAAAATTCCAGCATTCCTTGACTAACAGAGGCCATGCCTATTGTTAGCTATCTTAACTTCTGCAAAACATTCCTAATGTGGGGACTGACTGGCTGATAGATCCATCTATTACTTGAGTCCTGCTTTGTTCCCTTGAGAAAAAGAACAATGTGTTTTGAAAACATAAAAACGCATAACAGTGAAACCAGGGGCCTGAAGACCTAGACCATGTTCTTTTAAATTCAGCTACTCAACATTCAAATGTATTCTGCTACTAATTTTGTCCAAAGAAACACTTGTACACCTGGAAATCTAAACTGAAATCCATTACCTGATTTTACCAGGAGAGTTATTAACAAGGGCAGGGAGGTTGTGGACAACAAGGGATTGAAAAAGTCACTGTAACTGGCAAGTTTCAACAATTTGTCTCTAATTATCCAGCTTCAGACATTTGGGGAAAACTGAAAGAAATGGTAGCAAAATACAAAAGATAATTTTTGGTGTAAGATAATAAGGTATTAGATTAGGTGGCAATATTAATAATCACATTCTCAAAGTCTGATTGCTTTAACCAAGCAGGCTGCACAATTTAGTCAACTGATCCATCCTAACCTAAGGGAGGTCTGGAAAAGGGTTTCACTCCCTTCCTTCTCATCCTAAGGAGGAACATAAAGGAGACACTGATGAAACTGCCCATCTTGGAGAATGGAACTGCTGCCCTTGCCTACTGCTGTCCCTGAAAGTAAACACCCAGGATTTCTGAATGTCGAAGTCTGCATTGGCGCTGGGAAGCTGAATGGAGATCTTTGTTTTGGTTTGTCTGATTTCAGCCTATCAGCACCTAGGTTCCTGGGAACCTAGGAAGTTTCTCTAATAGACATATGCCAAGACTCCTAAGCTATAAACAACTCCAAAGAACCACACTGAAATAAAATACAATCAGTGTTAATGAAATGAAGACAACTGACTGAGAAGGGATTAAGACCGAGCACAGGTTTGAAATTCGAGTTCCAAACTTGGATTGTAATGTTATTTCTCTGAGCCTACGTTTTCTCCCCTGTGGAATGAGCCTAACCTACCTTATAGAGACGTGAAAACGAAACGAGATAAACGCTGTAAAAAGGTTAGCACGGCAACCAGAATATTATAATCAGTCTAGAAATATTAAAAATCATTATTGTCACCAATAGCTGGACCAGAATGAAGTTTACAGGGTGAAGAATTTCAGATAGCAACATAGAAACATCCACAAAACTTCTCTTGGAGTTTGATTTCTAAAACTATGATTACATCACATGGTGGTTTTGCTTCAATACACGCCTTGGGGTCACAGACAGAACTCTAAGTATAATTGGTGCCTATTATACCAAGTATTTTACAGTATACATTTGAAAACATTCTGAGAAGCCTTCATCAGACTGCCATGGGACAAAAATATAAAACAAGCCAACAAAATGTAAAATGTAAAATAAAACAAAACATGCCTACAAACACCAAATAATTCAATAGGTGAGCACATCTGCAGGAGGCTATGTTAGGATACATTTGATGAGGGGGGTCACTTAATATCAGTGATTTTTATTAAAATGTATATTATAGAAAGTCCTTCTCTGAGCAACTGATCCTTCATCAGCGATGTGAGGAAGCTGGGGCTCTAAGACCTCCTAGTTGCCAGGTTAGCTGACTTCTACTGCTCCCTGAGGCTAAGCATGAAAAACCAGCTACTAAAAAACAAATAGGCCGTTCCATTCTCCTCAAACCCCTAACTAAAGTTCATTTTCACAAGCCGAATTTAAACATCAAATAAAAAATTACCACTGCCAAAGAATGTTAAAAAGCCCAAAGGCACCTAAGAGGAGCTTAGAAGAAACTAAGCTTTAAGGTTGAGATGAATGGGTTTGCTGGGTGTTCACTTCGATGCTGACTTAGGATCCCAAAGCAAAAATTCTCTCCCCTCCACTTACCACTGCTTTGTGGGATAACAGCAGCATTAATTTTAAAATGATCATGAATCAGTCATGAAATCTGACTCTCGTTTTCACTGGCAGCGAAACACTGTAATTAGCACCTTGAATAAGAGAGCTTTCTGCCTGGGTGATGGTGAGGGCAATCTTCTGCCGTTAATTCTTTCCTAATTGTCCAGAGTAAACGAGGGTGAAATACTACTGGGCTGTGTTAAAATCCCCACCCCCTCCAAGTTACTCATCCTGTGGCATCATCACCTTGAATCTTTCAGGACAGATCAGCGAGGAGTTTCTCAACCTTGGCACGACTGACATTTGGTCCTGGGGGCGCCATTCTGTGCATTGGAGGAGGTCTAGCAGCAGCCCTGGCCTTGATCTGCTAGATGCCAGGATCACCTTCCCTCCCTCACTACAACCCCCCCCCCATGTGACAACCACAAATGTCTCTAGACACTGCCAAATGTCCCCTGATGGGCAAAACCACCCCAACTGGACAAAAGAGTACCTTCTACATGGGGTTATTATAACAATTAATTGAATAACAAATATTAAGTTATATCAGGTACATAGTGGGACTTAAAAATCCGTAATTAAACATAGTTAATGCTGATTAATCGAAGGGATCCAAATGGAAAGGATGCTTCTGCCACCAACTTAGAAGGGTGAGTTGAGTCACTGTGGTCCTCAGGTCCCACAGAGTACTTCATCCCCGCAGAGTGGTTTTTTTTTTTAAGTCAACTGTGTTGAAGTGTGATTTCCATATAACAAGCCGCATCCATTTAAAGTATATACGCTCTGTGTGTTTCAACAAATGTTAACACCATGTCACACATCCACCTCACCAAGACCGGGAGGGGTTCACATTTTGATTTGCTTCAAACTCACTTCCAAATAAGAATAGCCACATGTCACATTCTCAACCAAAAGCTTTTCCATTAAATTCACAAGCTTGTCACTTGGCCTCTCAGAAGCCATTAGTTGGAAATGTTTGCAAGTTGCACACCATGGGTAAGCTTTCCTGGGATCCAGAGCCAGGGCAGTCCCCAGGGCCCCATGCTCGGGCCCTAACGCTCTGTAGTCGCCATCTGGCAATGCTTAATAATTTTATGTCTGAATTAGTGCTTTGTAAGTGAAGTCCGATGGAACACTGGAGTCTGTAGTCAGCTCTTGTCTGTCTGCCCCGCCCTCATGACCACCCCCCGGGACGGGTTCTAAGCCAACTGCTCTCTGCCCACTGCACCGTGGGCCAGGCCAGCCCTTCCGTCCCAGCCCCACCTTGGGACCCCTGTCACCCTTATCCCAAGTGTCCCCAGCAGCAGACACCAAACGCCCTGCAGCCCTTCACTATTGGAGGGAGCCTGGGCTTGGAGGTGGGGACGGCCAGAGGTCATGACCGCAGCCCTGCCCTGTCCTGGGCTGACGACTGGGAAAAGGGCCTCTTGCACATGCTAATCCAGGTCCCAAGTATGTTCCAGAGTGGAGGCTGCAATCCTTGGGAGGATACCTGCCCACACAAGGTTGGGATGCTGGGCCCATGGCAAGGGGAGATTAACTTCCCCGCCCCTGGCTGGAACCTCCCATGTTCATTTTGCACTGGGTCTGGCATATTACACAGTGGTGCTGGGACCTTTCCTACTTCAATGGGTACCTGTGAGGAGTCGCTTGCATTTGACCCCTTGCACTGGTGTCCTTACTCACGATGGTCAGAGGAAGGATGGCTCAGTGCCGCCACGCTCCCTGATGTAAGGATCCAGAAGGACCAGCACCTTCAAGGCTGTCAGGTGAGCAAGGGGGCCTGAAGCAATGAGAAGCAGCCTCGCGTCGGCCCTGCACCGTCTCCTGCTCCTGTTCCTCCCCGCCTCCAGTCTCTCCTTCCACTGTTGGTGGAGTGCGGCCCTTCCTCCAGGTGCTCTGAGCTCCATCCCTTTGCTCCAGCACACACCCGGAAGCACATATTCACACCCAGGGCCGTGTGCACAGGCGCCGAAACACTGTCACGGAAGCACTTTCGTCAAAATCACAAAAGCCAGAAGCGCTTACTGGATGTCAGAGACAGACCTGACGACACATGGGCTCTGTGACTGTAAAATATAATGTTCCGATCAAATGATACATCATACTTATATGATTTTTATATCTCCAGTTAGAAGGAAAAGAATTACTAAACTTTTTTAATAATTTAAGAATAATTAACCTTTCTCCCTCAGACCTTGTTCTTAAAGCAGGGCTCATCTTCCTGAAACGTCTGGTGAGTCTCAAGCCCGGACGCCCCGTGTCAGAGTCAACACAACTGGGGACAAGAAAGAGGAGTTGGAAGATGTGGCATTTGTACACCTTGTGATAGGTTCCAGGCAGGTAAATGCTCACTGCAGCACACCACTGCCCTTAGCCCTCTTGGGTCCTAGGAGTGAGGAAGACTGTCTAAAAAGAAACAACATATTGTTGCAATTTCCTCACCACTGGCCCCTGCAAAATGCAATGAAGGCTGCAAGGTATTGCTACTCACATGTTCGGTCCCTGACTGCAAACCAAGAACCACGAGGACTATTTCTTGCAGGCAAATATTTTCTGTTTGGCTCGATAAGAAAACATATGTGTTGTCAAAAGAAATTAAGTAATTCATGTATGTTAACTTCCACTGATAGGCATTAAATATTACTTGTTAAAATGCTAATAATTCATTAAAGGACAAATGTGGAATCTCTAAACAATTACATGTTACCAATCAAGGGGGATTTTAATAGAGAGAGATTGAGAGGAAAGTGATGGAAAACAGTTTTAAACAACAAAAAAAGAGTACCATATGTGGCTGCATCCCTAATGGCTGTGCCTGGTTCCCATGTCAGGCGTATCATGACAATTTCCCTTAAAAACCAACAATAAAAATGGTAACGTAAGGTAAGGTATTACCTTAGCAATAAAAATGGTAACTTTATAAAGAGAAGGGAGTCAGCCCAAATGCATCAGAGATTTCCAAAGTGAGGACTGCAGGCTAAAAGATGGTTTGCGTTATTTGATGTCAGCTTGATAACCACACAAATTGGAATTGCCACAATTTAATGAAAGTTCCCATGTGACGCACAAGAAACACAAGCCTAAATGAATTGGGCTTGAGTACAGCAGCAAATGTTAATAAAATACTCGAGGAAAGAAAAAAAAAAATCCACTGGTACGTCTTAAAATGGTGATATGCTCTTATCTGCAATTTCTTAGCCTGAAAGTCCTGCTCCTGGCTGTAGACTAGGTCTCCCAGGAGGCCTGGCCTCCTGCAGGGAGAGCGCAGGCAGGTGTTTTCTGATGCCCCGAGGGTCATGTGCTCATAAATCAGACACCCCATGCCGGACACCACGTATGAGGGAAAACGGGACGTCTCTGTACAAGGAAGCCTGACTGATGTGCTGAAATCATTTCCATTTATCGAAGGTTGGTTCCCCACTACATTACGAACAACAAAAGGCTTTTCACCCAAGATGAAGAAAAATAAATATGGAAGAATAACTCTTTTTCCTCCCATCAGACTGTCCAGTCAGAATTAAAATACCACCACCCGGATATGGAATGCAAACATTTGAAATGCGTAAGGACAGACTGCACTTGCTACTAAGCCCGTGACCTTCAGCTCCCCAAACATTTATGATTTGGTAATTACCGGATGGTATTATTACTCATGGCTATAGTACTTCCTCTCTTCTCGAGCGATTTGAATACAGAAGGGCGAGTGGAATTCTCAGCCTTTGCTGGGTTCTGCAGCATATCCGGTCTACAGCTGTCCCTTAATAACCCTGAATTTATACATAATGGTGCATATTAAATACGACATGAATTAACATTTTAGCTCCCTTGCTTTAGATATGTGGCTTTCAATGAAGGTAGTAATTATTACTGTTGCAATGACTACTGTCAATAAATTACATGGGTAAGCCACTGCTCAGGGAAGGATTTAGTGCTTGACTCCTCTCACACCAGTGTTAGATTTTAACCCTACCAGATATTCGCTTCAGACACCTGACTTTATTATCCGGAGCTCTTCGCCTGTAACCTTGCCCGTACTTTTTACCCAAGCTAGCAGGGGCATCTCATCTGCTCCATTACTTATTCGTGTTGCTAGAGAATACCATTTCCTCTTGCAGCTGATAAAATATTAATCAAAAACAGGAACTGAGCGATTTCCCAGTGTAGATGTCTTCTAATGGTAATACAGGGAGTCGAAGAGAGATCTGGAGGTCATATAATAGATTCTGAAGAAGGCAGAGAGGAGTGACATCAGAGGCAGAGGAAGAAACTGCAGCCAGAGCCCAGGACTTGGGTGAGTTACCACCATTCAACACAGAAGGAAACTTCCAGAAGTGTGAATGGAGGTGACTTGTAGGGAAAAGCTAAGTCTAAGAAACACTCAAAGAGTAAGGTTTTTTGTTTTTCTTTAATATAGAACAAGCCTTTAAAGATAAGGTTTTTTGTTTTTCTTTAATATAGAACAAGCCTTCAATGAACCAGAATGGTGGCCTGATTTAACTGGATTTTTTTTTTTTTAATTCTAACCCTCATTTTTCAACTACTTCCAGGTTTCATGAATCTACTTCCTGCCTTAGTAAAGAGAAGAGCACCCAAGTGAATGAATCTCAGATCGACTTCTGAATTTAAAAAAATGCCTTCTCTCTCTTCCCCACTCTCCTGCAGTCTTCTGTACGCAGAAGGAATGGGGCTGAGGCGTAGACAGCTGTGGGTTTGCCCCCAACCCTACCACTCCCTACAAGGTGACTTGCTGGCATATTAATCTCTCTGAACCTCAGTTTCCCCCAGATTTGCAAAATTTGTCATGAGTTTTAAATGTTCCCTTTCCCCGTCTCCAGGACCAAAACTATATACACACCATTAAAATGCAACAATCCTCCATACCCTACAAGCTAAACAATACACACTCTTGTACGTGCATGCACACACATACACACACACCAATTTTCACAGATCTAGAGTTTAGGGTAAATTGCTTTTTCTTGTGCATTTATTAATACTAAAAAGAGGTGTCTTCTTTTTTTAAACCATTAGCTAAATACTACTTAATACTTTGAGAAGGACTCTTTGCAAAGACTAGTGAAATAAAAGGACACTTGTAAAGGTAGGCATCTTGACAACACCAACAAACTGGACAGTTTGGAAACCAATATGATGAATCCCATCTCTTTAGTTAATATTTATTCAAAATGTACGTAAGTTAGCACATTTAGTTCATTAAGCTGCATGCAGCCCTGTGACTTAAGTAGAACTCTGCCCATGTGTCAAAAGAGGAGGCCTAAACAGTAGGTGGTCCACCCAGTTTCACTCAGCTGGCAGATACTGGCATCAGAACATGCCTTTTAAGTCTCTCTGCCTCTCCCACATTCCACTAACTCTGATACACTCCTGGAATCTTCCCATCGCCACTTACTAGCCCCCAGTTAAAAGTAATACCTCAAAGCAGAGGAGATGCACAAAATGTACCTTCCAAGATCCGACGGGATCAAGAATTATGTTACGGAAGGAAGCTGTCAAACATTTTAAATCAAGGAAATCGTTTAATCACTGTGCAGTTAAACAGAGTAACTCAATTCTCCTCCAAGACTAAGGAAGTATGTTTCTGGAAGGGGCTGGAAGCACTCTCTCTCTCACCCTATAAGGTCAAGACTTCAGCCAGTGCTGCTTGCTCTGATGACCCCCCACGCTATTACTCATGTTGAGCTCTTCTGGTTCCTTCTACTTGCTAACACCTTGGTAAAATGCAAACTCATGGCTCACCCATCGGGCACGACCAAGACCCTCCCTTAGCTGAAAAGGCGGTCCACGTCACAGACGTTCCGTTATCCGCCGCTGAGATTTGGGAGGGTGAAGTGTCCACTCTGCTACAGGAGTAGTGAACGCGTGGATGTGTGATGCTTTCCCACACACCGTACCCTTCACAGCAAACCAACCAACCAGGGTCCCCTGGTGCCCCCACGCCCCAGCCTGGGCTCAGCCTCAGCATCTTTGTCCACTGCACAGCCCAGACAGCCAGTGACCATTTGTGCTTGGCATCTAAGATGATACTTATTAGCGATGTTCCTCCTACAAAAACACTAGCAAAGATAAGCTAGCTACTCCCTAATGCTCGTGTGCAAAATCTGTGGGCATAACTGGTAGAGTTTCCACCTGCTTCCCCACCCTCAAATATTGGAATCTAAAAGTCTTCCAGACATTATAATCAATTAATACTGTGATAACGCTGGTCAAATTACTCTTTTTAATGTGTGTGCGCTTAATTACCATCCACTTTTACATCTAAAGAATTCACTCTCGGTTGAGTGTCTCTATCAAGATTTTGGCTCTCGTCAGCACACTCCATTAGATTGATAAAAATCCATTTTAAAAATTTAGAGTCTGGCCCAGCAATCCCATACCTGGGAATCCATCCCACTGAAATAAAAGCATCAGTCTGGACATAGGAACAAAGATGCTTATCGTATCGCTATTTGTGGCTGGGCAGGCGTGTGCGGAGAAACCTTTGGAAGCTAAATGGATGCCCTTCAACGCGTTCAAGATGGGGCATGACTGCATAAATCACGGTACGTCCACACCACGGAACATCATGCCTTAGTTGGATGAGAAAAGAAAGATAAAGGACAGTATGCATAGGATGATTTCACGTTGAATCAAGCAAAACTACCAAAAAGAAAAAAACAAAAACCCTAAGTACGTACGTGTATCTGTATATATCCATATGGAGGATTCATATAAATGTATATGGGCATAGAAAAAATTTAGAAAGAAACAGATTAGATTGTTAACCTGTTTTACCTTATGTGGAGGGCTTTGATGGGGTACAGTGAGTGAGATAGGGTAGAACTAAGCCAAAATGTGATAAAAAATGTCCCAAAGATGAATATTATCGGAGTAATGCATTTACTCATAAGAAGAAGAATAAGCAAAAGCAAAGAGTTGTGTAGCTCTCACCATGTCCTACGCTTTTCCCTGAGCATTTTAATACATAAAACTTCACATCCTTACAACTCACTGAAGTCTGGGATATTATGATCCCCATTCTACAGGTGATACAACTGAGGCACAAGGACCACACAGCTAACCAACAGAGCCAAGCAGCCCTGCTTCAAAGACTACATCTGTATCTACAATCTACCTCATTGATCAGATTAAACTAGGAAAAAAGTTAAGCAAAAATCAGACTTAACAACTTTGGTAAGTGCTAAGAAATCTAGCACAGAAAACAGGGATTAAAGGAGGTTTTGCCAGACGCGCCACAGGCGCAAGCCACCTTATCCTACACTGAGCGGGAGCAGAGCTATGAACCACAGGGCCCGTGGGCACCAGTCAGCGCAGATGGCTGCCCCTGGGCAGCGGATGAAATGTCAGTCTGTGCACAGTGAAACCAGGGGCGAAGCATTCCTCCCGTCCTGCCTGGAAGCCAAGCCCCGCGCAGGAAGTGGGCACCAGCCTGGCGGGATGGAGACCTCTCTGAAGGTGGGACATGTTCCTCTTTGCACCAGAATCTCCTTCCCTGAGCAGGTGGGATTTGCATCCACTCCCCTGGAAGGTGACCTCTGTGCTGGGGGGGCCGCAGGGGGACTGGTCACGTGTGGCCGGCTACTGTTTCCCAGGGCGGAGCATTCTGCCTCGGTAAATACCTCTTAAATGAATGAAACTGGGGTGCTTGGTAAACATGTGCTGCTGACGCTAAGAACGTAAGTTCCCATTGTGTAAAACCGGAAAAAAAAACCCCTCCTAAGGGAACTGTGTGTGTTTTGTATAAAGAGAACATTCACGATAATAATAAAAACAGACAAAACAGCCACACCAACTGCCACATTTTAAGCCATTATTTAACAGGCACTTGCTAGACCCTTAACGTACCTATTGCATGTGAATCTTATAAGAATATTGGTAAGTACAGAGTATTATTTGTTCGCAAGCAACATGAGGAAACCCAGGCTCAAAGTGTTTAATCACCTGGCTCCAGGGCACACAGCTAGTAAGGAGAGTGTCAAATCCAAACTCAGGACCACCTCCTTTCACTCCGCCTCTGTGCTCTACACATAGGCTCACTCACAAATAAAGACTAAATAATAAGGTAACCTAGTCACTTCATTTAAAGGTAGGCATTCAGAATAAGAAAGGAAAAAAAAAAGTCTGTACAGCCTTATTCTTAGTCCAGATTAATGCAAACTCAAAGCCAAGTCAGGCAGCTCCATAACGTGACTGGTGTTTGTTTATTTCACACCTGTCCCGACGCAGAGCTTTCTCCGGCCGCCCCACCTCTCACTCCCAACAGATGAGACTTGCACAGAGGGCTGAGGACGCTTGACAGATGTGTTAATGCAGGGGGATATGTCAGTTTCCACCCGTCTCGGACCACAGCATGACAGAGAATTCAAATCCATTTGTATCCCCTGCTGAATCCCCCATAATTCAGCAGACATTCATTACAATGCCATAATGATATCACACGGCCATAAATACATATGCTAAGAGTCGAACAAGACATTCATATTTAAACATAGCTGGAAATAATTTCAACTCTGACGATTTTCTATTGCTCATTCTATTACTTTTCTGTGGATGTTTAAAATGTTAAAACCAAGAATAAAGATGTGTGTGCGTGTACGTGTGCCACAGCTTCTAGTTTAGTAAGGAAAGGAATTTGGGTATCAAGTTACATTTGATAAATATTTTGTTTGAGGAAAAGGTAATTTAATAATAGATGAGAAGCTCCCTGATATGTCGATTTCAGGAGAATCATTCACACTGCTATTAATGCAGGCCAAGATTTTAATATTCTGAGATATCTGCTTCATATTTGAAGGACGGTTGCCCTGATTTCATAAATAAGAAACGCCATGTGAGAGTTTTTCATACAACTTTTAAAAATATATAAGGCAAATAAGTAACGCAGTCCAAATTAAAACCACTTCAAATTCTCCATTCCTAAAGAGGAGAAAAAATGATTTCGCAGGAATCAGACCCGTGCCTCCAGAAAGGAGCAGGTAACTCAGATAACATACCACCGATAATGACAATGTTAATCTTGATCTTTATCTTAGACCTCTCAGCTGCAGACGGAATAACACAGGTTGTCTTCAGCCTCGATGATGTTTCCATTAACAGCTCTCTTCCCCTAGTATTCAGACACCTTGCAACAGCTCTCTGAATTATTTAAATGGAAGTAGCATTAGAAAACCCTCATGTTTAAATTATGCTAAATAAGTATTCTTTCAGCTGGACTTTTGCCCATGCAAAAAAAAAAAAAAAAAAAAAAGATATATTCTGCAGGCATTTAGGAAGGGCTCAGAGGAATAAGAGGAGATGACACATGTGCAAAACGGAGACAAATGTTTGGGGAATAAGAGTGTACAAACAAGCCACGTGGCAGGGGATTCTAAATATCTGGACGTTCCAGAGGGAATTCGAGTTCGTACATTTACAGAGATGATGTCAATTTTCTAAAATGCTTCCAAATGTCCAGAAAGCTCTGAACATGAGAATTTAAAATGGATGGAAGTCCAATTGCCATAAATCACGGAACATCCATACTACGGAACATTATGCAGCTATTAGAAGAAATGAGTTCGCTCTTCCGTCTACTGACCTGGAGGGATGTCCGTGATGTGTATCGGTCACGGAGATAAGCCAGTAAGGGACAGCACACTGTGCGTACAAAGGGCAGCATTCTTGTAAAAGCAAACAGAAAACAAGAGCTGGGAGACAGTGCGAAGGGCTCCTGTTGGGCTGTGAGCTGTGGTCCCTGGGTAGCTGGTATGGCTGGGGGGGCTCCAGAAGGAAAGGGGGACGTCATGGACTTTGTTTCATGTTATTCATTGGCATGGTTTCACTGACTGTGGTGAGCACACGCCACCATTTAATTTGTGGGAAAATATTTTTAAGGGGGGAGGGGTAGGAAGGAGACAGAGGGAGAAAAATAAGAGACTGAAGTGGGAAGAAAGAGAGGAGAATGAAAGCGAAAGAGAGACAGACAGACTGAAAGAACTAACAAAGCAAACAGTTCCTGCTGGCCAAAGATGGGTCACTATCAGGAGCCTTTTTACTTTGCCAGGAAGCCAAGCTCAGAGGGTTTTCTTCTTTTCTGTGTTTGTTTTTTTCCTAAAGTGAACGCGCTGACGTGTTTCGGAGAGGACCCTTTGCCCTCTGCAAAGCCGCCTTTACAGAAGAAACCTGCCGCGGTGCTCAGCGTGCAGTCTTGCTGGCCTTGGAGCCCGGCAGGTGTGAAGGGAAGTGCAGAGGGAGCTGTAGGGGCGAGGCGGGCAGAGAGCAGGATGTGATTGAGCTGATGGAGGCCGGCGTCTCACCCGGCCACCACCTGCTCTGGTCAGTGATGGCGACATGAGCCCACGTGGTCCCACCAGTGGCCTTCCCGAGGACAAGTCCACAGGGCATGTGCCTGTCACCCACCTCACCCCTGGGTACCTCCAGGTAAATGAATGATCGCAAAAGGGCAAACAAATCACGAAAAAATAAATAAATTTAAAAAGCCAGTGTTTGATCTCAACGTTGCTTTCAAAGGCTAATATAACTGCATTTAACTCAAGATGTGTTTATTGAGCCCCTATTATGTGCCTAGCCTTAGGCTTGTTAGGAACTTATAGTATCTTAAACTTTTTTTTTTCTGATGATAAAAGGGACAAATCCATTCCAGAAGTGGTCAACTCTAGAAAAACAGTTTTTAAAATAACAAAATGCCTTCCATTTCCAAAACACAGACAATGGCCATCTTGTTATATGATATATTCGCAGCAGCAGCACAGGGAGTGGCACAGAATCGATATCTCATCAATATTTCTTGGGAAAAGGAAGGCAGGCAGGCAGCTAACTTATAGTAATATTATTTATGTAAATCCATTTTATATTTTTATATAACAAGGAGACCACTCTGTATTATTTTTTAAACTGCACATTCCACTTAATAATATATAACAAGTCTTTTGCCAACATTAAGTGCATTTTTCAAATGCATCAGAAACCCCTTGCTCTCTGGCCCTGGGGCAGGCAGTAACCTAGGGAACATGGTAACTGGCAAGGGTGGTATTATCAGTGCTGAGAGCCCCCAAGGGGCAGTGATAACGCTTTCCTCTAAATTTACCAGGGCGGCCAGAGGAGGTTAGGATCATTTCATTTTTGTTCCTTTTTCAGTTCACTGCACTGCCCTTCACCTCCACACGTGAGGAAAAAATAGTGAAAACATGCCAAGAAGAAACACTTCACAGGTCTAATAGTGAACTCACAAGCTGTTGCCAGGCGGCTGTACACATATACACACACACACACACCATCAACTGCAGCTGTGGCACGTAACTGATGTGTTAATTATACAGAATTATCTAATTACTAAAGGAGGGAGTTACAGCAAGTGCATTAGTAAAGATATTAAAATCGGCTCCTTTTAGAATACAATATAGACGATCTTGGTATTTCTGAAAGTCACTCTAACTTTTTGTCTGATAGTTGAGGGCTCTGTAAACAGAGAAAAGTCTTTCTAAATGTTTTAGTGCTATTATGGGTTGGATGATATTGAGTCATTCCATTAACAGGGTTTTTAAAAAATATCACATGGGGAAAAATGTGTCACATAATTAACCTTTGCAGTGTTGAGTGAATCAGGACTTGTAACAGACTCCTGTGAGTAAAGACCATCTCCCAAAGGATGTTCCACATAAGGCTGGTCCCACAAAATAATGAAAGGGGGGAAAAGTAAGGGCTAAGTGGCAATATAAAATTGGAAAACGCTAAGTATCTCTTCCTTGGGTGTTGTATATAATACTGTCCCATAAAATATAAAATAAAATGTGGGGGGAGGATGGTAAGTGGTCATGAGGTAAGTTTGGAAAATACTATTATTCGTTTCCTTTCTTAGGTATGAGAAATTTGCATGTCTGACGGTGGTAAAGAATCTGCCTTCCAATTCAGGGGACACAGGTTCGATCCCTGGTCGGGGAACTAAGATCCCGCAGGCCGCAGGGCAACTAAGCCCACACGCCACAACTACTGAGCCCATGCGCCCTGGAGCCTGCGGGCCACAACTAGAGAGAAGCCCGCACACCACAACAAAGAGCCCACGCGCCGCAGTGAAAGATCCCACATGCTTCAATGGAGATCCTGTGTCTCGCAACTAAGACCCAGTGCAGCCAAAAATAAATTAAATAAATAAATAATAAATAAATAAATCTTTGGAGGAAAAAAAAAAGGGCTCTGATGAGTACTGCATTTCTGAAATAGTTTTGATCACAGAATCCTTCTTTATTTGCCCTCTCTGTGCATCAATAAGTATCAGTGGAATTCACAGACAACCCGTACCCAAGGCCAGGCTACTATTTCCACCTCCACTAGATCTCTGATTCATCCATCATACAGCGCAGCTTCGTTCTGAACTTGGTCCCTGCCAACAGGAACTACCTTACAATACGGTACTTCAGAATCCGAAACCAACCCTCGGATGAACCTTCAAGGAGCATCGTTTTCTACGGATCACTTCTCTCAGGGCTGTGAATGCACTTATCTAGACATTTATTTTCTTTGATCAAATAATTCAATCTTTCACTGAATGTTGCCCACAGTATTTCCTGAGAATGTTAAAGCTGCCACAAATAAATTCCGCATCGAAAAAGAAAAGCCTCCTACTTACAGAGAAGATATAAATTAGCATCTTTGGAGCGTAGGTTATTTTACTAATTTGTTAATTCATACACTGTCTCCTTCCAAAAATGATATGAGGCATCCTTTTCTTTCTTTTTTTTTTTTTTTTAATGCTATCATCAAAATTCAATGGGCCTTGACAAGCGGAGGGAATGAAAACACAAACCAGTTGGATCCTCCAAAGGCACATCTTCGTTACTTTCACTGTTTAACTTTTAACTTTTAATCTTGGGCCATAAAAACTGTCCTAATAAAAGATCCATAAATATCTCCTGAATGTGCAAAGGAGTGACTTTGACGACCCATGAGCATATGCTGGGCTCTTTACGCTGATGGGCTTAGTACCTGTGACTGCCTGAGAAATAACACTGAGCGAGATGTAGATCTAGATTCTCCCAGGAAGTGAAGGGAATCGCTTCTGTTTCCATTTTAAAATTCCATTTCAAAGGAATGAAACTATATCCTTCATTTATTTTTAAGCCAGTCGGACAGCTTTTGGCATCACTAGTTCAAGCATTTTGGAAAAATTAATCAAGGCACCACTTCTATATAGTGACAGGGTAGCCTGGGACATGGGTCTCGTTGAAATCCCACCTAGAAATCTCTTCTCATCCAGTTTTGCTTTGTACAGAGTAGGGACTCAATTCTTATTTGCTAAACGAATGAAGGAAGGCACCCCAATTGACTATTCCTCTTTTCAGTTGCTTCTAATCACATGTTGAATTCTAAAGTAAATACAATTAATTGCCCAAGAAACAGTTTCAGATTATAAAATGGGTTTTCCTGAACACGTTTAATTCAACTGAACACATTTTAAAAATTACAAACACTCAAAACTCCACATTATTTTCCCTCAAACCTTTCTCAAATTAAATTCTAAAAACAAATATACTTTTAAAATTGTATTATCATCATAGTGCATTTCTGCATGAACAATAGCGTAAGGATAATGGCTTTTATAATGTGATGCAGAAATGCGAGTTTACAGGAACCAGCAATTTATAATATTAAATACTGGGATTTTTTCCTCCACTTACGTGGCTTTTTTCCTTTTCTGCAATGCACTATTCTGAGGAAACAATGTAAGGCTGTGATACTTGATTACACTATCTTGATTACCATTATTTTTCTAGCTTTCTTAAATTAGATCCAAGGAGCATTTCTAAGTTTAGAATATGGGATAGAATATCCTGTGTTTGAAGCCAGCGTTTCTAAAACTCTTTATTTCTTATGCCCAGAGAGTTTTATACAACTTCTTTTCATATGTAAAATGGATCTGTGCGATCCTATCTTACACATTCAATGGAGAAGACCGTGTAAAGAGAAGTAGCTGCGTGCTTTAGCACTAAAGGAATAATCTGTCATAAACAGTGCGCTGTATTTAATATTCAGATCGAGACAGCTCTGTCTCATTCTAGCAGACCCTCCTGATAAAAGCCGTCCCACGGCTGCCAGGCCTATCGAGTCCAGCTGAGGACAAATTTCAAGATGAACCTGAAATCAATTTGCCATCAAATTTTGACGCCTCTCCCAGACTATCTGTGGCATTTTAATTACAGGCACCCCAGGCGAGGGGTACAACAGATATTGACACACGGCGCCTACAATAAACTTTATTGGCAACCTCTGTCTGAATGCAGTACTCAACTAGAATAACAAGAAATACAGGCGGGTATGGAAGCGAGGAGGTACCGTAATCACTCTGAAACCGTTTTGTTCCATGAGCCTGGGCCTGTCTTAGGCAACAGGCCTAGGACACAGGACGCCGGGCTCTCAGAAGTGAAAGTGACCTACAAATTAGACGCTCCCGCAATGTCTAAGAGCTCTGCAAGGTCCCGGGATCCTTTTCCACAGGACGGCCAGGTGTCACCTTGTTCCCTTTGTGTTTCCAGGTGGATATTTCAGGTTCGCATCATTTCAGAGCTCTCAAAAGATTTCAAATCCTTCTTGAAAGGTCAGGGCCTCTGGGCAGAAGGGGTACCTGTAAACCATGCTGAAAGGCTTGATTTAAGGAGACGGAAATAGATGGTCCCTGATTGTATCTGGAGACCAGGTGTGTGCTGGGGAGAGATGGGCCGCCTTTACACGAACGATAACTGCCCCCTGCTTCTTCCTGATGTCTGTACAGTCTGTAGGAAGGGCCGTGAACATGAAGAGAAAGGGGAAGACTTGAAATTTGCCAACCACAGTAGATTTTTGTCCTGGGAAAATGAACATCCTGGGACCACAGGCACGCAGCCTCAACCAGGTGCACGGGGCAGCCCATCACGCTGGGTGAGTTTTCTCTTGGACACGCTACGCTGGCACTTGTCATCTTGCTCCCTCCGATGGTGACAGGGATGGAGACAGTACTTACGACCATGGCTGTCCTTGTGGTTTTGCACCAGTCACTGCAGCAGGCCCGTTTGCACACGCCGTCTCAAGGAACCCTCCAACATTTCGCAAGTGAGCAGCTGACTGAATCCAGGGTTCCTGCTCTCCAAGAATGGAAGCATGCCTATAAATACATACACAGCCATACCTCGGATCCTCCTGGGATTGGCTGCAGGACCCCCGTGGACATCCGAGGATACTCATGTTCCTTATATAAAATGGCACCGTATTTGCATATAACCTAAGCACACCCTCTCCTATACTTTAAATAATCTCCAGATTACTTGTAATACCTAATACAATGTAAATGGTATATAAACAGCTGTAAATGCAACACAAATGCTATATAAGTAGTTGCCAGCATGCGGCCAATTCAAGCTTTGCTTTTTGGGTATCTCTGGAATTTTTTTTTCCGAATATGTATGATCCAAGGTTGGTTGACTCTGGGGACACGGGACCCGTGGATATGGAGGGTCAACTCTATACAGGTTCATTACAAAATTGACTGATATAAAAGATGTTGGCACACAACTTACGAGCGAAAATATGCAACATTCTTCATTATAAATTCCACAGAGCCAGCTGACTCTCACCCAGCGCTTTCACTGATTTTTGCCTAATTCTTGCATCCACAGCCAAGAAGCAGTTGATGAGCACTGGTTGATGCTTTTAAGTTCACCAGTAAGAATTTTTTAACTTAACCAGTAAGATGAAAAGTGAAACAGTCAAAACAGTCATATTTTGAAATGTCACCCATTCTTCAATGGCACAAGCAGCTTCTTTGCTGAGGTAGATAATAGTTTTTCTTTCCTATGCTAAGGGAATATTTCCTCTTTTTTATAATATTCATAAGGTAATGACTACAGTCATGATACTCTTACATTTAATCTGCATTATTAACACTGTAATTACTTTCCTAAGCCAAGACAATATAAACAAAACAATCAACCAAGGCTTGGCTTGTAGTTTTTGCCTATTTCCGTGGTGTAAATACTCCCAACCAAGGGCTGCTTCAAGCTAGCAAGGTCATGTCAGTGGTCGCAGGGCTGGAGCATTTCTGCCATCCAGACGCAGACCACCTCAGGAGCACAGATAAAAACAGGCAGAGGTCGTAAAATGACTAGGAAGCAAGGAGTTTTAATAACTTTGTTTTGAATACAATTTGTTTAAAGGTAAGTTTATGCAATTTAGGTTTTAGTAGTGACTGTGTTTAACAACTAGGTCACAAAATTTCTGCCAGCCCCAGCTCACTGCCGGGTCCCAGGTCCACAGGAGGGGAGGGCTTTACTGCTCGCTGGAAACAGTGCCAACTGTGCACAAGCGTGTACACACGGATGTGCACATGCACGGGCACACACACACCCTAACAGGAGATCCTGCTGGCACAATCCCTTCGTTTTCCTTGAGAGGGAGGTAGTTTTGAACACAGCTTGGGGATCCAGGATCGAGATGTAACAGTAGCAGGTAATGAAACATCTGTGTTCCTGGAATGAGTTGGTAGGTCTGACAAAGACAAAGGAGGTGGAGGGACCAGCATTCGCCCTTCCGCCCGGGGAACCACAGCATGGAGACGGCCCCGCGGAGGAAGACGCGCCGCAGTTACGGGCACAGCGACACCTGTGCAGATGGGTCCCTGTCCAGCACCCCTGCTCCAATTTCTCCCTCCATCCCTGGGACCACCAGCTGTTCTTCCGTTCATTTGACACGGAGGGCATGGCCCGCCTTCCATAACGTGTGAGAGACAAGCCACGTTTCTTGCGCTCTGAATCTTGTTTCCAAGGCAAAACTGATCTGAGAAATAAAAGAGCGAGAATCCGGGTGGGCGTGAGTCTAGAAAACACAGGGATGCCCTGACGTCAAGGCAAGGTGAGCCAATCCTGTTCCGCAGAGCCATCGGCTGCGTCCTGCACTTAGAGGGCCGTGGCATCCTGTTTAGCGTAAGGTGGTGAGAATCCCGAGGCTCCTCCACACCGTATTAAGGGGGGACACGGGGAGCGGCACGGGCATGGGATGGAACAGCCCGACGGCGCTTCCCCTGCTACATGCCGAAATTCAGATGTGTTCCCAAACAGTCCAGCGCGTGGGTCAGGAAGCTCAGGGCTGACCTGGCTAGACACAGCCCCAAGACATTTCTCGAAGGATGCTGGGGGCGGGGGCGGTACGTGGGTGACACGGACGCTGCCTGCTGTTTCCTCAAGGATAAGACACCTAAGGTGACATGCTGTGGGCTTCTCTGCATGTCTTTTCAAAACATAAAAACACAGACGGTTTTTCACGGATGAACCGGACCAGAAGCATTCCAGAGTGTTCCCTAGAAACGCCAGAGCTGTGAAATAGCTGCGAGATACAAAATAGAACATCCTATGTCTTGTCAGTAATGCGGCTTGTTTGTTTCCCTTTTCCTTTTTATTTTTATCCCTGAGGGTCAGTTGCTTAAAATAAACATCGGTGTTTCCTAGGCACGATTTACGTTTGGAATGTGAAATCTAATCTACGGTGCTTGGCCGGAAAGAAATATTTATATGTGTGTATTTCTGTTAATCTTGTCTTTCGAAAAGGAGTCAACACACAGAGATGGTTCATACGCTTCCTACTCCTGGTTCTGACTCTTTCCCTTCTCTGCTCTCTGTTGGCTGAACATAAGAGCACTCTCAGGGTCTATCCTTTCATGCGAGGTAATGTTGCCCTTGCTAGAAAGATCTCGCTTCTCCCGTATTTACGGCAACGGCACAGATGAGGAGGGACCTGGCCCGAAGGAACTGGGGCATAGCGTAAAACAGGCCCTGGGTAAGAAATAGTCATCACAGAACCTCCAAAGGGGGTCTACCCCCTAACGCCCTTCCCACCCGGCAGTGCAGCACCCCTGGATCTAGGCATCAGGCAGGTGTGGGAAAGGGGACCACGGTCTCAAACCTGCCCGTCAACATGTGGGTGGGTGGGTGGAGGCATTTTTGGAGATTCTGGCTAGACCTTCTGGGGGTGCAGGGAATCAAGAAGGAGAGGGCTCAGGCTCTCTTTCCTTTTATCTTCTCTTACGTTAAAATAAAATGTTATGCGCGCCCGAGTACTACTCTTCATTTCAGAGAGTGGCCAAGTCGCCGGCCAGATTCGTTTCTGGGGCGGGAGTGATACAGAAAGTCTGCGCGTGCCAAGAACGCGTGCAGGCAGTGGGCCAGGAGAGCGCGGCCTTTCTGTCTGCAGGGAGAGCGGGAGGCCGAGTTATGTTTGGAGGGATGCCTCCTGCCTCTGATGTCGTTTTTTTCGTGTCCACGGAAGCCACTCCCCCCAGTCCTGAAGCCCGAGGCCTCCCTCTCTAGGCAGACCCTGCTTAGCCGAGCCACCCTCTTTGGGGCACCACCCAACCCGATGCCCAGGAGAGGGGCCGGGAGCCTGGGGGGTCTGTGAGAGGGTAACTGGACACAGCGTGCCTGTGCCTTCCCTCTGGATCCTTTCTCCCCTCTGGAGCTCGGCCAAGGAAATGCAGTTTGCCGAGCCAAGCCCCTGCTTCCCTCTCCAAATCACATCGCTCATGATTAGGGGGAGAGAGGCCTGAATCTTCCTCCCCAGCCCTGGAGTCCTCTCCACCCACTCCTGATACAAAATCAGTTCATCTGGGTAATTTTTAAAGCGCAGCGCTCGGGCCAGCTGGAACTAGCTGCCTCTTCCTGGCCAAATGCTTCGAGTTTCTTCCAGCCTCAAGCCGACGTGCTCCGGGTACCAGGAGAGCCCGAGATACGGCCAGGCCTGGAATGAGGCACTGGCTAACGAGACTGCCCAGACGCTAGCTGCCCAGGTTGGGAGCGAGCAGAAAGCCTCAGTTTTTGGTGCAGCCCCTCAGCCCCGAGAGGCAGGTCCCTGAGATTCCAGGGCTCTGAAACCCCGGACAAGCTGGGTATCCGGTGTTGGCCGAGGCCCTCTGGCTTCCAGGGCCAAATCCGTGGCCTAGCCCAGAAAAAAAGGAAGATGATTTTCCTGGAGAAACAGATTCGCTTTATTTGCTTTGGTCTCTTCCAGCTCATGAGTGACCTGAGTGCCACTGAGAGGGCCCCAGGGGACCCTGACTTTATTCTAGAAACTAGGCTAGTTAAATAAGGCATTGTCAAGCCAGAAGCTGCCTCGGACTCTTGGCAAGTGTGTTGACTCAGTATGAAATAATATAAACAGAAAAGAACAATATTCCCTGTTTTCTCACTCCAGGCATTTTCGAGGCTGGGAATCGGTATTCATTTGCAATGGGCCAAGAGCTTGCAAAAATAAGTTCTGTGTATTTAAAAGATGTTTAGATTTGAAGTTCTGAAGCGTGGGGGGCTGCCAGGTGTGAAGGTTCCAAATGGTACCTATTGTGCTCTGGGGACTCAGAAAAGCTCAAGGAGAGCCCTGCGTGGAGAGAAGGGATTGTGTAAAATACACCCTTCGTCTCCTTTCAGGCCCAAACACACACACATAAGCATATACAAAAACACATACATTTATACATTCTTCTTCTGGGGGCCCTGCAACTCTTCCTAGTCATTATTCACGTTAATTAATGTGTGTTTGGTTTCTAAACTGGTCGGCTTAGGAACTCGAGATGTTCTAGAAAGTAAATAATCCAGCTGTGCCTACCACAGAGGGCCCCAGGCATGAACCTGCAGACCCTCCGACGTGGGGTGGCTCGGGGGGAGGATTCAGAGTCCGGGCCAAGCCTGCAAGCCCCTGACGACCCTCACTTTTGCTGTTTGGAACCTAGAATTAATTCTTCTATCCTCCCGGATTCACAGAGATGCTTTGAGGAGGAACCGAGTCATATTTCATCAGTTTTGGGTGCAGAAGGAAGAAAAAAAGATAGTATTACTAAAACCCCATCACCACTCTTTCCCACTTCGGGGTCCCAGCCAGTCCTTTGAGCATTTATAAAACAGCAAAGCAACACGGCACTTTCCATGCCAGATGAGCCCGGGAAGAAAACTGTGACAAGAAATTCTGAGAAATACTTGAAATTTTGTACAGAGATGCTTAAAAACCCACAATGGATAAATGCATTCCAAGAGAACAACCGCCTTGCTGATAAACACTGGTTCAGAAAATAATTCATTTACATTTGTGAATCTTAGAGAGTACCTTTCTCAAAGGATTTTCTTTAAGAAAGACAATCTTCTTGAATTCACTGTTCTTCAACTTTACCCCCCCCCCTTCGGGGATATTTGACTCTCTTCACTTGCCAAAGAGCTGTTTCCTGATACATCCTAGAGAATATATGAGTTCATTTTTCCACAGATGCATTTCTATACACCTGGTATTTCAGTTATTTATTAACCATGCCTAGTTTTGTGGTTTCTAGCTTTATATCTTTAAAGTCATTAAAACTTAATAGGAGAATTAATCATAAAAGAAATCTATCAAACACAGTTGCCAAGCACTTTTTTTTCCCCCTGACTGACATCTTTAAAATGTATTTCAATGTTATTTATTTCATCACACACAGGGAATAAAAAAAAAAAAAAAAAAAAAAAAAAAAAAAACTTGCAGCTTCCAAGTTCAGAGAAAGCATAAAAATGTGATTTACTATTTATTGTACAGTTAGGCACATGCATATTATATATTGCATGTTAATCTTCAACTGCTAAGTTTAGCAAATTTGACAACACTAACCGTTTGCTAGTGAGGAAAAAGAATCAACATCTGTTCTCTTCCAGATATGAGTCCTTCTTGGGAGGAATCAGAAATACGCCCAGGCCTCCTCTTTTCTGGGTAAACTGATAGAATGCAGGCTGTTTAAATGGACAGTCAAACCACAATGCCCCCTGGTGGTGAGATAATGCATAAACGTTTGTTAGTGATTCCTGCACGTTGTGAATATTTGCAAGAGAAACTTAATTTTTAATGATGTGGAAAGTTTTAGTTTTAAAAAGGCAAATGCAAAAAAGCATGGCACATTGATGGTGTTTAAGTGGAAAATAGTCACTTTACTGTTAGTTAAATTAGAGGCATATGTAATTTAAACCATCTTGATCAAAGTGTTTATTTTTTATTTATTTTTTTACAATAAGGGGTTATATTTTAATCCACACTAAAGACTTGGAGTATGGGGGGGGATCAGAATTGCAGTTTATGTAGTTTTTAAACTAAATTTACAAGAGTGCAACTGTCAGCAGATACTCACAGGTAGAACTATGGGTCTGTTAGCTTACTGTTACCACAGTTAAAATGGAATGAGAGCAGATTCCAGATTTTACCACGGGACGGAAGCCTCCATCTTCCCATCATGCTCTCAGCATGCACCTCCGATAAGCAGCTTACAGGGAATTTCCTCGGGTCAGACATAAATAGTGATTCTCAGGTTCCCTTAATCCAGACAGACATTGCTTGTGAGTTAGGCCTCATCAATCTCAAAACAGTCAGCAACACATGAAAGACGAGGCTGTGAGAAGGCGCAAGTACATTCAGTGGGAACGTGTGAGACGTGGACACATGAATCACACAGACGATACTGACGTCTTGTAGCAATCAAGGAACACGGCCCCTTCCTTTCTCAGAAACCAGCTCATCTGCTATCTCTGGAAGTGGGAGTTGCCGGGGGGAGGAAGATGGGGGTTTATGGTGGGGAGAGGAGTAATTGGGACTGTTTTCCTTCTTCTGCCGAGAAGCTGAGCCATTCACAGTTCCAGGTCACACAGGAGGTACAGAGTGAGAGGTCCCCAGGTACCCTACCCTAGCCCCTGGTCCCGAGCTGCCCACTTTGCTAATAATGACTTGTTTCTGATGCAAAGCATTTCGAGACACTTCCCTGATGGCTGAGGTGATACTGCCAAGACATGCCATAGAAGGATGTTGCAATGAAAATATAATCCACGCTAAAACCTGTACATGGATGTTCATAGCATCATTATTCATAAGAGCCAGAAACTGGAAACAGTACGAATGTTCAACTGATGAATGGATCCATGAAATGTGGTATATCCACACAATGGAATATTATGCCGTCTTAAAAAGAAACAAAGTAGTGATATATGCTACAATACAGATGAGCCTTGAAAACATTATGCTAAGTCAAAGAAGCCAGACACAAAAGACTACAGATTACATAACTCCATTTATAGGAAATGTCAATGGCAAATCCATTGAGACAGGAAGCAGATTAGTGGTTGCCTAGGGCTAGGAGAAGGGGCAGTTGGGGTAATGGCTAAGGAGTGTGGATCTCCTTGGGCTAATAAAAATGTTCTAAAATTGATGGTGGTGATGGATACACAATTCTGTGAATATACCAAGAAACACTGAATTGTACACTTTAAATGGATGACTTGTACAGTTGGTGCCTTATGTGTGAATAAAGGCTTTTTTTTTTTTCTTTTTTTAAAGGATACTGGAGGGCTAAGGACAGGCAGACCCTGTACAGTTCCAATGGACCTAAAAGTGACCCAGGGAGAAGGAAAACAAGGAAAGGGTAACAGCCTCCAGGGAAGCACACTACAACCCTGGGTCGAGCTGAAAGCCCAATCGCGTTTCTTCAAAGGGGATCTGACCCAGCTCCACGCCCCCAGAAACCTTCCACCTAAAACTCCAGGAGGACACATTATCTCTCTCTCCAGATCCCGACATCTAAGGACGGAGCGCCCTGGGGTTTTCAGCCCTCACTGCCACCCTGAAGCCCCGTCCAGTAAAAGCCGTCATCCTCCCCCACGGGAGATCTGGATTCAATTAGTCTGCAGCATCACTGTTTTTCACGAATTTCCCAGGCGACCCCAGCGCACAGCCGAAGCGAAGGACCACTGTTTGGGAGACAGCCAGCTAAAAAGTTGGAGTACAGTGAGAAGGGAAGCTGGGAGAAATGGGAGCCAGCATTCCATTTTGCATGAAGCCTCCACTTTTGATTTCTTCCCGTCTCCCAAGTTCGTATCAAAAACACTGTGCGTGGCTACAGCAGGCGGGCCGTGGTCATCCTGGGCCCTCCTGTCCGACGGTTTTTGCCAATAATGCCAAAAATGTTTACACAAACACAGATACCCGAACTGACTTGTCTGCTTTTTTACAATAGGCAGGCACTCTTCCAAGAATGGTTTCATTATACAAAAAAAAAAAAAAAAAAAAAATCCCTGCAGAGGGGGAAGGCGCTTATGTTCCAAGTTCAGACTTCTGTGGGTATTGACTAAGAACGCCAACTGCTGGCACCTGGCCGACCCTCTGTCCTGCCCGCCATTCTTCACTGTTGAACGTTTGAGGATAAAAGCCTCCCCCCTCCCGCTCCACGCCAGCAGGGCTGCGTGTATTTCCCTGGCTGGGTTTTAATCCAAGCCAAACATCAGCGAACCTGAGTGTGGTACCTGCATCACTCACTGCCCAGAGAGGGAAACACACTGGCTCTGAATCCTCTCTTTGGGAACTTCTTTGAGCCAGGAAATACCGACTCCTCGCAGGCCCGGTGCAGGCGTGGTTATACACGTTCTCTCTGGGTCTGTACTTATTGATGACAATTCTGGAAAACATTGCCTGAATAATTCATGCTAGGAAAAAAAGCTCTGGAATTAAATGACATGACTGGAGCTTCCAGCACAAACATCCACGTGTTCCCAAAAAAGCCAGTCCAGCTGGAAGGCGGCTAGGAAATAAATAGGAGGACACCCAAAACGAGCTCCCCATTTTGTAAATAGTCATGAGGTGTCCACCCACCCCCGTCACACAAATGCTCAGGTGTCTCGGCCAGGTGCTCTGACAGCATGTGCCTGGCACATCTTGCCGGGGTTTTACTCGATGTGGTGAATGGTACCCACTCAGCAAGAAACGTGTGGTATGTTTAAAAAAAAAAAAAAAAAAAGACAGATGGAGAAAGAAAGGAATGAAAGAAGGAGAGGAGAGAGGGAGAAAGAAGTGTAAGAATCGTGGCTATGTTTTGTGCACAGTGAAACTGAACGGCCATGGGGATGATTCAATTTAATCTTGGCAACCGGGATGGAGATTTAACACCCAGGGTAAATGCCATAAATGCCAAGCAATCCATAGTTTTTTTTAAAGGCCCATCTTCTCCCCGCTGCACACGTACTCACACACACAATTAGTATTGCACTGACTGTAAGCAGCAGCTCACCCAGGCTGGCAAAACCCTCCACTGGAAAACTGCAAGGGCACCACACACCAAAACCCTCAACAGGCACTTACAAACCATTCTTGCCTGCTCTTCTGTTTGTGTGTTTTTTTGCTTGTTTGTTTTTCTTTCTCCTTGCGCTAAATCAAAATTTCAACCCACTTCCTCCCCATCTGCCTCTCTTACCTCCTTCTTAAAAGACTCAAAGCAGTGAGGTCTCAAAATAGTAAGGATTTGGTACCACTTAATCCTAGGCAGCCAAAAGCAGGAATGGCTGTTTATAGCATGGAAAGATGAAACGTGAGGGAAGAGCCCAGCCCCGTGGCATGAAATTCAAGTTCTGAACATCCAGAGAAAATGGCACCTACATTGCCTTGACCTTATTCTTTTCCCGAGCCCATTCCATGGATATAGTTTACCCTGGCTGCTGTCAAATCCTGTGCTGGATACGGGGCTAGAGATAAACAAATAAAACCCAGTCCTCATTCGTGAAGAGGCCAGGCCTGGTGGGGAAGAGAATGAAGGCAGCGAGCAGTTGCTACACAGTACGAGCAATGGTCTAAGAGGAGGTGGGGAGAAGCTCTGAGCGGCAATGCAGGGAGCCCTTCCATAACCCAGCACGTAGACCCAAAGACAGCTGCTGAGCAACCCGAGGTCTCTGCCGGTCGCCGAAGGACAGGAAATCCCCACGAGTCCCACCTGGTCCTTTAGGAGGTTTAACCATGGTGAAAAGCAGAGATGTGGAACAGGGGCCAAGAGAAATAAAAATAGAAGGGGCTGGTAGACAGCCAGGGGTTCCCCACGGGCCGGTCAGAGAGACGGTGCAGTGTCCGCGCTGCCCCCCCCTGCAGGAGCAAGGCCAGGTGGAAAGGAACATCTTGTTGCCTCCCCCAAGCGAGGCCATTACGATGAAGCCGGGGCCCTGAGTCTCACCCCCATGCTGGATGCCGTGAACTGATCAGAGACGAGAACTCACCATTTTTCATACGGAAGGAAAGAGGCCCAGATGGTTTTTACACTTAGTAAAATTCAGTTTTAATCAAACTCGGTTAATTATTGACTCAGCGAGGATGAAACTAGAATAAAATCATTTTTGCCTTAAGCCAAACTATTAAGAAGCCTCATATAGTTAATAGACTAAAAGTCCTCAGAATTATTCCTTTTGCCTCCGTGATATTCAACCTTAACTCAACCATTACTGCACTTATCTCTCAATGACAATGAAAGAGAGACAACCGAAGACTTTGAATTTGTATTTAAGAAAAAAAGAATCCCGAATTATCCTATCAAACACTGCCATGTTCTTTCACTGAATCAATAAGACAACATAATGTCCCTTCTGAATTTTTCTTATCATGGAAAGCTCCCGATTTCTTGCATGCCACCAATTTCCCTTGAAGCCCAACGTATGCAGCCTTTCCTCTGTCTCTGAATCATTCACACTCCCAGCAATACCATTATACGTGGGTCGTGATTCTCAGTAGGAAGACATGTTTTTTGGGTTTTTTTTGTTTTTTTTTTTTTAATGTTTTTATTGGAGTATAACTGCTTTACAATGGTGTGTTAGTTTCTGCTTTATAACGAAGTCAATCAGTTATACATATACAGGAAGAGTTTTTATTTTATCATAAACTTTGTGAGCAGGGCATGTGAAGTTTGGAAAAATGGTCCCTCCCGCTAACCTTGCCCTGAGGTGGGCAGAGACGTGCCTCCCCAACCCCCAATCCTATAAGCTCTGAAAGGACTAGAGTGAGCCCCACCAATGATGGGGTGAGATTTACAAAGCAACACGAACAAACCTCAGAGGACGGGATAGGAAGTCTAACAAAGTTCCTGCTATTCCCTTTATGTTGATGACCTTGGTGATTTCCTAAAAATAACATATTCCCTTAAGATGTGTTTTCCCCAAGTCTCAGTACTTCCAGTATATAATTAGTCTACCTTTTAATTTTTTTTCTCTTTTTTGAGATATAGCAGCACAGCCTCTGATGAAAAACAGTCAAGGGTGACACCTCCGGACCCAGCCACCGCCCCTGCAATGCAGTGCCAAGTGTCCACACCATGAGGACTCTGTAATCATGAAGGCTGCTTGGATTCAATCAAATTAGTACATTAAATACGCAATAAGGTTTTGGTGGAGGGCGTTACACACACACTATGTCTGCTCACAAACCAATTATCCTAATGCCCATTCACTATTTCAATAATTATTGTCATTGGTATAGCCCCCAAACAGACCCATAGCTTAAAATTATTTGGCCTCATGAACATAAAGCATACAAACTGAGAACCCACTGCCTTAGCCTCAGATCTCTCCTGATGGCCAGGAGTCACAGTAAGATGTTACCAGTGGAGGATTCCAGCTTCAGTTATTAGCAAACTGCCAGACGCCTCATAGATGTGCTTGATTCAGAGGTAAATAAGCTCCTCCACTTACCTCAGGTTCTTATATTCATGTGGTGTAAAAAATTATAATTAAAAACAAATCTTGGTAAAACAAGAGGATACCACTACGCTTTCATCAGAATGACAACAATCCAGGACACTGGCAACACCAAATGCTGGCAGGGCTGTGGAGCCACAGGGACCCTCGTCCACGGCTGGGCGAACGCAGAACGGGGCAGCCCGGGTCAGACAGTCTTGACACTTTCTTACAAACTAAACGTCCTCTTAGCACATAATCCAGCCATTGTGCTCTTCCGTGTTTATACAAATCAGTTGAAAACTTATGTCCAGACAAAAACCTACACGGGGATGTTTACAGCAATCTTATTCTTAATTGCCCAAACGTGAAAGGAACCAAAATGTCCTGTAGTAGGTGAATGGATGAATAAGCTGGGGTACATCCAGACAATGGAATACGATTCAGCGCTAAAAAGAAATGAGCTATGAAGCCATGAAAAAGACCTGGAGGACCCTTAAATGCCTATTTCTAAGTGAAAGAAGCCCATGGGAAAAGGCTTCTAACTACAGTTGTATGATTCCAACTATATGACATTCTGGAAAAGGCAAAACTGTGGATCCAGTCAAAAGCTCAGTGGTTGCCAGAGGTTAGAGGTGAGGGAGGGACGCACAGGTGGAGCGCAGAGGATTCTTAGGGCACTGAAACTATCCTGTGCAGTATTATAGTGGTGGATACGTGTCATCGCACATTGGTCCAAATGCATGGAACGCACAACACCGAGAGTGAACCCTAATGTAAACTATGGCCTTCGGGTGACAACGATGTGTCACTGTAGGTTCATCGATTGTAACAAATGGACCCCTCGGTTGGTAGGGGTGCCCACAGGGAGGGAGACTGTGCAAATGTGAGGGCAGGAAGTATACGGGAAATCTCTGTACCTCCCACTCGATCTTGTCATGGCCTGAAAACAGCTCTCAAAGAATAAAGTCTAAAACAAATGAAAAGATCTTGGAAAGGAACAAATTCTGAATGATACTGAAAGAAAACCTGCTAGCGGTGCAAAAGGTGGGTCTTCTGTGTGGACCCATACGGTTATGGAATCGTTTGGTCCAGTTTCCCCGTGTGCATATACCTTCACCCCCAACCCCCCACCCCGACCCCCTGCAGCTCCAGGCCTGAGTAGAAACGTATCTATCAGAGGGTTACCAGTTATTTTACGCCGAGGCCAAAGGCGTACACAGTGGGTTTCGGGCCTCAGCATCTGATACCCCCGTAGCTCCCAGGAGAAACATTCCTGACCGCGCCTCCTTCCAGAGTTTGCCACTGACATCATTCTTGGCAAAAGTTAACTTCCTTGATTTCTGAGCGTTTCATGCTCCTTCTGGAAGCTTTGACAGAGGCTGATGAGAGAGAACAGATGAGTGATGGCATGTGTCTTCGGCAGCGACCTCTCTCCTTCCGTGCAGATGGCCTGGGGAAACGTGTCACAGGGAGGCTGGAGTGACCTGTCCACGTCTCGAGCCCTGGCCCTCAACGAGCCTCCCACCCCCCAGGCTGCAGCAATCACAAACTCATAACAACAAAGCTAATACAGTGGCCTTACATAGTGAGTTGTCAGCGATACGGTCCAAAGGGGCCTCTGTTAGAAGCAGACCAGCAGCTTCAGGGTGTGCAAAGCAAGTCGTTACCTTCCATGACCACATGCACAAAAGCAAGCGGGACGGAGGAGCCCATTTACCAGCACACACCCAGGGACATGCAACGGTCCTGGAGCCGCACGGACACCTCTTACAGTGGCTGAGTTAGCTGAACAGACCCACAGGACGTGGGTTCCTCCCTTAAATTCCACCTTCGGGTCATCATAGACACGGAATTCTCCCCTTGGGCTACATTCCACGAAGACATCTTCTCCATTTGTTTATAGCTTTAAGAAGGCAGAACACCAGCGATGACTGCAAACATGTGCTTGACTTTTTTAAGCCACAGGGAGATGAAGAATGAATGGGGGGAGGCAGGGTTCCTCCCTTCGGAGGAGAGAGATGGCGCTTCAAGCTCACAGAAGGCATGACAAGGACGGGGGACAAGCCTGGGGACCAGGGAAGCAGAAGAAAACCAGAGGGGGCTGCGGGACAAGGGCGGCCAGTGAAGCGAAGTAACACCAGGTGGAAAAATAGTCCAAAAGAGGGATGAGGTCTACTTGGACCAAAATTCCAAGAGCAAAAATGAAAACCAGATTCAGGCACCCAGTCAAGTGTTCAGAAGACTTCATGGTGTTCCATCTAAAATTTTCCTGTCTTTGATGGAGCTGGCGTTTGAACCAACACGTATGGGTTCATCACAATCCTACAACATAAGGATCACAGATAATCCTCTAAAAATAACCATAAGAAAAATCATAAATCTTGAAAAAAGAACTAATGACTTAAATCTGAAAAATTCCAAACTTATACTGTTTTAACATTTTCAGAACTCAGTTTTCTTACTTATAAGAATGGACACGTAATACTGTGTGATCAGTATGTCGTAGGGAAATGAGATGAATTAATAATTAGAATAATAACCAGAAACATGTACTCAATAAATACAAGCTGGTATTGAAATAAACAATATATGTCTTTTAAAAAAATAAAATTTTCCTGTCTTAGGGAATTTCTGGTAATTAGAAATAAGTTTACTGATTCTGATTCTTTGATGACATAGTCATCTGAAATTGTAAGAGTAATTCATGGTTATTGAAAAATGAAAAGAAAGAAAATGAAGTACAGGTTGGTCTAAGGCAAAACATGATTCTTTTCCCATAGCTTCCTACCCAAACCCACCCCCCAGGGGTAATGCCTGATAAACTGTCTGCCACACATCTTCCTAGATCTTTTCCTATGTGTACACAGATGTATATTTTAAAAATGATTCTTAATTAAAAACAAGACAAATCAATGAAACATCTCTGCTTTGCAGTATGTCATGTCTGAGGGCCCTGACCCCCAGGCTCAGTCATGGAATAAGAGGCCTCCATCCATATGATGGTGGCAAATGGGGTGGGGTAAAGCAGCTAGGGAGGAAATAACAAGCCTCTCAGAGGACAGGCCTAAAGCCCTCAGAACCAGCTGTCACCCTGCAATGGACATCAGCCTCTTACTCCACTGACAGGCCTTCCTCCGGCTACAGGATCTGGACTGTAATTACAGGCAAGGCCATACCGTAAAGATGGGGGGAGGAGCTAATTGACCAAAAGTTCAATGTGCTAACTCAGGGACCGATGGCCGAGCCTTAAATTTCTTTTCCTCCAAAAGCCACTGATGTACAGTCCATTAAGTGGCGACCATGCAGACCCAGGAGATGGGGTGCTTCTCACAAAAGCACACGCGTGAGTCTCTACCAGAGACGCCTGGCCTTTGCATCAGAAAGGTCTTGGGAGTGCTGCCGGACAAGAGGATTTTCAAGAGGCACGAAAGTGATTTTTACTGGTTTTATGTTCTTTTGTGTGTTTGTTGCTTTGTGTTTGTTTCATGTTTGTTTATTGACCTGCCCAAAGTGAAAAAGCAAAGACACCGCCCTGAGATCCAGACCTCCTCTAAGGCTCTGGTTCCCAACTCCGTTACCTTCCTATCATCATAAAAGACTGGAATCCTTGCCCTGCTTAGGAAAGAAGTGTTACCATTAATCGATCCAAATGGAGAGAAATTTTCAGATGATCCCATATCATGCAGGGGGTAAGAACACAGACTTCAGAGGTTCAGACAACTATTTCAGCTGTATGCACCTGGCCTGGTTACTTATCTTCTATGTGTCTCGGTTTTCTCATATCTAAAATGAGGATAAGGGACTTCCCTGGTGGCACGGTGGTTAAGAATTCACCTGCCAATGCAGGGGACATGGGTTCGATCCCTGGTCTGGGAAGATGCCACATGCCACGGAGCAACTAAGCCCGTGAGCCACAACTACTAAGCCCACACTCTACAGCCTGCAAGTCACAGCTACTGAGTCTGTGTGCCTACAGCCCGTGCTCTGCAACAAGAGAAGCCACCGCAGTGAGAAGCCCGTGCACCGCAACGAAGAGTAGCCCCCGCTCACCGCAACTAGAGAAAGCCCGCGTGCAGAAACAAAGACCAAACTCTGCCAAAAATAAATAAATTTAAAAAAATTTTTTAAATGAGGATAAGATTGTGTTGAGGTGTTCGTTTATGTAAAGCACGCAGAAAGAGTGCCATGGTTATACATACATATATACATATAAGTGCACGCCAAGTGCTATATAGGCTATAAGCTATATTTATTATGTTGTTCACACTGTTATGTCATTGATCAGAACTTGTAAAGAATGACTCTCTTTAAACACCCTGAAGATATTACAAAATAAACCACCTGACACTTTAGGGGCCTAGAATGACCGAATGCAATTGCTCCTCTCTGCTGTAAGAGGGACTAACAGAAACACATTAATTACTCACACAAGCAGACACAGCTTGATGCAACAGCTATGTTCCTGAAACTCTCTGTGCACAAATCAAATCATATATCCAATCAACTTTGGTCAACTTGCCACTGCAATGGATCTTGCGAGGAATCCTCTCTGTTCCAGGAAAAACTTCTAGACCACAACAATGCTAACCACCTGTCCTAATACCCAAATTCTTAATGGAGGACATTTTCTTATGCAGCTCCAGCTTACCTTTGGAGAATGAGGGTGAGGCCCGAGCAGACAATGGAACTTGGAAACATAGATCATTCCTTTAGGTAACTGGCTCAAAGTTTTCCCAGCCATCTGCCAGGAGGAGGGCCCAGCTGTGACAGCAAAACATCACTAAGATTCCCAAAGGTGTGACTGCCATGCAAGAGGCCAGTGTGTACTCTGCAGGAAGGACTATGAGGCTTTTATCAAAATATCACTTTGTGAGGATGGTAGATAAAGAGTATCTCCCACACTGACCCCAGATGATTAGTCATAGCCACTTGGAGTCGTGGGCCGAGCATGATTCTGATTGATTAGTGATGTCTGTCACGGTTAAAGGACTTGGGAGTAGATGCACGCACGCCGGTACTCACCATTCCCATACTTATGGTGCACAAGTAAACAGTATAACAGGGATAAAGCTCCTGGTTAATTTGTCAAAAGGCTACAGATTAAGGGAACACACACATTTGGATATGGTGTTGCACATTCTCTCGGAGCCACTTATTCCCTGAATTATAACTCTAGGTTGTTGCAAATTATTCAGGGCACAGAAGCACCCCAATAAAACTTCCCTTAGCCCAAAATACATATAGAAAATTTCCACACAAACACAGTCTCCCTTGGGAGGGAAGGGAAACATGGACTCTGTAAATACCTCCCAGTGGCAGGCCCTGGGCTCTCTTTCCAAGGTCAGAGATCACGTCTTGGTCACTGCCAAGGTTCCAGACAGACGTAGCAAAGTGTCTGACGTGATACACAATCCATCCAATATGGGTTGGATGTTGAACATGTTTGATTCCAACACAGCGTGTGGTGGGCTTTACACACGATGATAAAAGTGCGGCTATGAAGTCAGAGGAATGGGCTTAATTGCTAAAGGGTCACTGAGGTGGACCCTCTAGTGTACCATGTCATGGGTGAACCTGCCCACTGGCTAGAGAGAAAACGTAAGTAACTCAGTTTGGAGACACACACAGGTGCGCATGCACACCTTCAGAAGACACGTGTCCTTCGTGATTGTGGGGCTGATAACACAGCCCTCCTTCAATCTCTGCTGGCCTTTGGCTCAAGCCTCCCCCTCACTCCTTATCAGCTGTACACAAATCACTGTCACCTGATGGGACCATCTGCTGTACTCGCTGTGGAAATGCCACCACCTATCTTCTGGCTGTTCATCTAATCGTGACATGAAAGCAGCCAGCCAGGGACCTTCAGGGGAGAATGACAAGTTTCAGAAATCTCGAGAACGACCGCCAAGTGCACCCCACACGTCCTACTCTGCATTCTTAGAGGGGTATCCCCCGCTATGCTTGAGACATTTCAGTAGCTGGGAGAAAGCCAGGTGAAGATATTGATCAGCAGCCCCGTGGGCTACAGAATCTCGATGGAGGTAACTGAGGGAGGAGGGAGATGGAAAGGAGGCACAATGGTGGCAGGTGACACTTGGGTCCCCAGAGGCGTGTGTTACCCGCCAACCCCCCCATCCTCAAATGACTGTTTTTCAGAACAGCTTCTTAGGCTCACATTTTCCAGGGGTTTCAAGTTCAGCTCTCATCTTCCAGCTTGCAAATAAAGAAACTTCAGGTGTGAGTCAGCGATTTCCAGTGTGATTGGATTTTGTAATCACTCCCACACACATGCAATGCACCCTCTTATACTTCACCCAAAAACAAGACACTGAATGCCGTTAGATGTTAAATACAGACCAGCAGGAGGGGAGGGAGAGAATTATATCCAACCACTGTTCACCTATTAGGTGCCAGGCCTCGGTTAGAAATGGAATAAAACATGGTCCTTTTCCCCAAGAAGCATGCCATCCAATGGGAACAATGACTGTGTAACTGAACAATCATGATACAGAAGCACCCATGGCATCAAGGGAGGAGGTGACGTTGTCTAGGTGAGTAGAGGTCTGGGAAGGCTTCATGGAAGAGGTGACGCCAAGAGCTGGGTTTTGAAGGATGAAGAGCAGTTTGCTGACAGATTGGTAAGCCCAGGATGGGAGAGGGAGCTTGGGGAGATGGCACAGCTGGAACCGAGGGTTCAGCCCGGTCAGCTCAGTTCAGGTTGGCTGAAGCACGAAGTTGCTCCAGGAGGGGAAGTGGGAGGGAAGGAGGCCAGAGTGGTCAGCCGGGCCAGGTCAGGGGCCCGTGAGCCGAGCCAAAGAACTCACGGTGACCCTTCCGCAGGAGATCATTGCTAGTTATATTTGAGTAGCTCCCCTGCTCATGAGTCCTGTTTTGCCGTAGAGCATTTAAATGGCAACGGGTAAGGTTCTCAGAGCCATTTTGTTCACTAACTGGGCGCTTAGTTTAGAGGAGAGAAGGAGTGGCGCGTTACATGGCAAGGGAATCCCCACATTGGAAGAGGCACCAAGGGGAAGACAGGAGTGGACTTGGTTTGCTGCAGGATACAGAACGGAGGGCAAGATGGCTGGATGTTCAAGCGGGCGTGCTCTGCAATTGAAAGACGGGCGTTTCAGCAATGAGAGGGACCCGCGTTCCATTTGGCCTCTGCACGAGGCCCAAAGTCCCTGGCTTCCCTATCCTCTGTCCTACGACAAACCAGGAGTCAGAAATCAGTCCAACGCTGGAAACAAATGAGTGTTCCTGCTCTTCTTGGGCAGACCGTAAATCAGTTTACAGGGACTGAGGCAAGGCGCACAGGAGAATGCCACCAATGATGAGGGCCAAAAGGAGCCTCGTGCAATGACAGAAGACAGAGGGAACCACGTAAATACGAGCACACACACATCAATAACTGATTATGTCACTGTAAAGCAGCTAGTTATACCCGAAAGTTAGTACAATGCCAAATTACTCCGAGGTCAAACAATTTCGAGCCCTTTCAGGATGCTTCTATTGGTTCATGATGGATGATCAATCATGACTCTATACTATCACCTATTTACCTTGTGTGTCCTTGATTAGGAAAAGTCGAGCAACCCTAAATAAAGGCAAAGACACACCGCAACTACAAAAAAATTTTTTCCCCCAATCTGAACAAATCGTTTAGTGTAAAAATAAACAGAACTGGAAATTGTCTCTAATAAACTAATATTAGTCTCCCCAGAGGGTTAATTATGTCGCTCCGTATTTTAAGAAGAACATAAATTGCCAGTTTCAACAGATGTTCTTTTAAAGGAATTGGTTATCTGGGAAATGATGGGTCTTTGTTAGAGCTTACCCCAGTGGAATATAAACATTGAAATCATCCGACTATCTGCCAGCCCCCCTCCTCCGACAACTGTTACCCACACCAGTGATACACCCTTTCGTTATCAGCAGCTTTATGGACAAGTGTTCCAGCCAGGACCGTGGTCTCAGATACCAGACAACCGGCTCTGAGGATTTCCAAACTCCCCTTCGACCACTGCCAAGACCTCAAAATGGCACCCGCCCAACATGACAAGCCCTGGCTTGGATGTTCAGCCCAAGGCCATTTTCATCCCATTCTTTTACCCTGGAGAGCAAAGACTAGGAGATCACAAAGAACCAGAGTTAGAACATTCTGGAAATACAAGGTCTGTCCAAATTCAAAGGTTGACATTCAAATGTGCATAATGCACATTAAATACAAGCATACATACATATGTGAAAACTTCTTCTAAGGAAGGAATGAGAATTTAAGTCTCACTGTGAAAAAATCATTAGAAAGAAAAAAAAAAAAGAGATCATGAATATTCCTATGGTTTTGTCTCAAAAGGCATTTTGTAGACACTGAAAGGTATGTTATCAGGGACACAGAGTGAGAGCTTCAGCCGAGTAAGGAGAGAGAAAGTCCTCCATGTTGGCAGTTAGTTATTCCAAGTCGAACGTGAACCAGGCCTGGGGGTATGGAGAGAATGTGGGATCTTGGTGTCTGACCGACCGCTTCACTTGACCTAACATTTCGTTATCACCCTGCTTAGACTCACTTCGAAGACAGGGAAACTGAGGCTGGGGGAGATTAATGACGCCTACGTAAAATTTCACAGAATGTGCCTTCACTATTGATCTGCTGGCAATGAGCATGAAGCCTTGTCTCGGCCAGAACGGTAAGCAGATAACGACTGACCTCCTTCGCTGTTTCTAAAAGGACCCACTCCTGTAGGATCAGGCACTCTGAGGAGACTGGGCACTTTCACGTCCTCCAGGCAGGAGGGGACAAGGCAGCCGAGGGCCATTATTTGAGCGGATGACCTCAGTGGCGTTAAGAGGACAGTGAGAGCAGACAGAGCTTACTGAAGGCCTGCTCTGCCTCTGAGCTAAGAAAGACGCTCAGTGGTCATTACTTCATCTGAACACCCCGCAACTATGCCATGGAGACAGCACTACGTCCGTTTAGCAGGCAAGGAAACTAAGATTCAGAGAGGTGAAGTCAACTGTCCCAGGGTCACACAGTCCCTAGGTGGCCCAGAAAGAACACTCCAGTTCTGCCTGACGCACAGCCCACCTCCTTCCACCTCACTTGCTGTCTCAGCTGATGCCTGAAGACCACAGAACACCAACATCGCCCACTGCAGCGGCTCTGAAGGCCCTGGGATCAGCTATCTTAGGGCCCACGGGCAAGGTGAGGCCAGCAGGGGATCGATCTGGTCATGCTCGGAGGCCATAAAGGCAGACCCGGCTGAAAAGTCAGAGAGCCCCATGACTGCAGAGGAAAACTCAGGAAGAGCTCCGTCTCAGCCCTCTTGGGCCTGAAAAAAAAAAAAAAAAGGGCTCAGGTGTAGCACTGTGCAGGATAAACATGATATACATTCCAGGGGGTGCCCTTCACCTAGACTGGATACAAAGGGCCTCTAGAGGTGAGCTGGGCCAAACCTGCTTCATTGATGGGAGGGATCGTGGAACGTCCACAGAGCAATCCTGAAATTCATCCTGCGCTAACTGCTCAGACTATGTCACCTTAAGGGCCATCGGGATAAAGAACTTCCTCTGAATAAAGAACCATCTCTCACATCCCCTCCATCCCCAGCCAAGGGTGGCGGGAACCTTTCAAGTCGTCCACAAGGCACGCTGCCCAGGCCCCAGTGAGATACCCACCCGCCCTACAGGTAAGAAGCGAGCCTGTGACCACAGCAAGCAACAGTCAGAGAAAGAAGAAAAGGCCCAGCCGCAGCCACTCTAGAGACCCTGTTTCTGATGTGTTCCTTCCTCAGGAGCCCAGCAGATGTGGGAGAGTGGTCCTTGGGTAGGAATACTGCTCCACCGCCTCCTGGCTAGGTCCCCTGGGCAGAAATTGATCTGGTGACATATGGATGCCTTCCTCCCAATTCCAGTGTTCTGGGGGACTGGATGTCCCTAGAAGCCAGGTAAAGAGAGGGTTAAACACAACGAGAGGGTCTCTATTTTTCCTTTCCTGTACTTTTAAGTGGTTAAGAACTGTGGCTCTAGAATGCTGGTTCTCAACCCCGGGCAATTTTGCCCCTCCAAGGGCATCTAACAGTATTTGGCTACATTTTTTTTTTTTTTATTATCCCCTCTTGGGTACAGGGGTTGCTACTCCATCCAATGGATCTAGGTCAGGAATGCTGCTAAACATCCTATGTCCAACACACAGGACAGAGCCTCACAACAAAGAATGATCCAGCACCAAATGCCAACAGTTCCTGGGTTAAGAAACCCCGGACTAGAAGGAATGCCTACAGTAAGTCCAAACAGACAACCAGGGGGCCATGACTTTTGAGTGTTCAAAACCCTCGGCGTATGACGGTCCTGATGATATAATGACATGCAAAAGTGTCACTTCAGTGAGTGACTCACTTCAAAAGTGGGGGCAGATCCTAACAGATCCTAACAGATCTCATTAGTCCGTATTAGTAGATGGGATGCGGGGCTGTGGAAACAATTCCCAGAAGCTCAACTCTGCTGATGCATCTTCTTTTTTTTCAGTGGTGGCGGAAATAACCAAATCCTTGCTTCAGTCATTCAGGAAAACCTAGCACCTGTCTATATCAACATGCTGGAGATGAAAACAAAACAAAACAAAACAAAACAAAAACTGAAAAAAAGAGATAAATTATTTATCCAGCATAAATATTAAAGAAAATTGCAAAACAGAGTGTGGTGTCACCATGCTGTTGTTACAGAATCATCTCGTTATAGCTTCTGGCAAAACACTGTTATCCTTAATATCAGCACAACGGAACTGTCTGGGATGTACCAGCCAGGGTACCTGTGTCTGCTTGCTGTCGAGGACACTCGACAGCCAAAGGGGTCATCACGCCCCAGCCAGCCAAAAGGGTCATCACGCCCCAGCAGAAAATTGCGCAGGGACGCCCTGTTAGGAATAAGACTGAATTAGGAATAGACTATGATCTTCATCTGAACACCGGATGCAATGTGAAACTGGCAGTCAATCAAACACACACAGTGGTGCGGCGGCACCCTGGTCTGACCAACTCAAGGGAGCTCAGTTTCCGAGAATTGTATGAGCTGGCTGCTGGACACACCCACTGTTCAACATTAAATTATATCAGCTCATGATTAAATAAGCTATAGGAAAAAAAAACAACAAAGGTAAGAGAGACTCAAAATCTAATACTTCTGAATAATTTTAGTGTGTTTATAATACTAAAATTTTTACTAAAATTTTACTATAATCTTTAGTACGCTAAAAATTTTAGCATATTATCTATGCTCTTGAGGTCATTTGCATGTCTCTTTATAGAATGTGTCTGTAGAGTGGAAGTATTATATATACATATATGATATAAATATATAATATATATGTAGTTGTAATATATATAAAATGGTATGGGCTTGTACATCCCATTTTTAGCTGAAAATTTTATACTAAATTTACTAAAATTTTCACACAATTTTTAGTACGCTAATAATTTTAGCATATTATCCATGCTCTCGAGGTCATTTATGGGTCTGTATCTCCACTGCGTACAGTGGAGACATTACATACATTCGACTTGAAGAAATACCCAGTATTTATCTAGGATACACTGGATTGGCCCAAAAGTTCGTTCAGTCTTAAGTAACAGTAAAAGACATTTTTCATTTTCACGAAGAACTTTATTGAACAATGTATTCACTAACCAAACGAACTTTTGAGCCAACCCAATAAACAGATAATGATAGATATACTTTTAATATATATAGAATGATATGGGACTGCACATCCCATCCCAACTCCATGTTTCCTGACTGCCTGCTGGCCATGGCGTGAGCATGGATACTGCAATAATCAGGAAACACTACGAATCGGAATCTGTTGCCCTCTCCAAGAGGTGGTAGTTAACCATCCAGCAGCACACCACCCTCCCCAACACACACACAGACACGCAGGCACCACTGGGACTGCAGTGGCAGGCACAAAGGGATTTTGTTTTCGAACAAAACATCTATTGTTCCAAGTTTAGCAAACTCTTTGCGGCAGCTACATGGACTCCTATGTAACCAAGAAGTTTAATAAATCTGTACGATGAAAATTAAACACTGTAAATAATGTATCTGCTGAGGCTTCTTGGCCGGCCCATTGGGCCTCTGTGGAAAAATGATCCATGCTGACGTTCTGAAGAAGGTTGGCAAAACAAGCTCGGGGAGGAACAGCGGAGAAAAGTAGGTTTCCTCTCAATAATGGATGGAGCTGCACGCTGGGGAGAGGGAGCCTCGGGGACGGGGCCCGGCAACCTGCTCTTCTATCTGGAGCCAGCATCCCAGCATCCCAACCAAGGTGCAGCCCCAGATCAGCAGGGCAACTGCTCACCTGTGAGCAGATGTCCTTCCCGCAACGGGCAGCGCGCTTTCAAGGCAGCTGAACAAACACACGCTCCCCCCCCCCCAACCCCGTCACCCCAGAACACAGGGTAGATGAATTTAGCAGGTTGTCAAATGTCTGGAGGGGTTTATGTTGTAGAAAAATGACTTTCCACTTTTCCAGGCGGGGGAAAGGGGGCTTTGGATCCCAGAGAGGATGAAGAGGAAAGAGCCTGAGGGTTCCCCGCCCCCAGGAAGAAACTTGAATCAGGCACTTCCCGAGGAGTCCAAAATCGCCGCGCTGGGCAGGACCCACGCAAAGCCGTCACTTGACATCCACCACCGGAAAGACTGTTTTAACTGAAACACAGTTTGATTGTAAGTGCGGAGCCGGGGGAGGTGGTGTGTGCGTGGAGACTAGGCGATAGGGAACTCTGTACTTTCTGCTCAGTTTTGCTGTCAGCCTAAAACTGCTCTTAAAAAGAGTTGATTAATGAAAAAAAGTGCACGTAGCCCTCAGAGCCCTGTATGCAACTCAGCTGTTTCCTTTCGGCACGGGAGTCCGCATGGAAGGTCTTCCCACGGTGGCCCCAGGGTGTTTTGTGGGGCAGGCTGGGCTCTCAGGCAGCCTCACCAGGCAGTTGCTTCGCACATCTGCACCGGGTGTGTCGGCCTCACTGGAGGTCAGAGCGGGAGTGTCTTCCCAGGTGCATGAGCTTCACGGTGTGTGTACGCCCTGAAAACCCAGTGGAAAGACCCCCAGGCCTCCCATGAGGGAGCTTTTAGAGAAACGGAGGCAAAAGGCAGCATCCCTTCCAATTCTCCTCCCTTCACCCACATCCATCTTCCAGAACCGTGATGCCGGGACGGCTTCGGCAAACTCCATCACTTCTTTGAGGCTGACAGAATTTGGTCCACTTCCTAGATTTCATTCCAGCGGGGTGGGGGGGGCAGGGAGAAGAACTATCTATTTTACCTAGGAAATGTAAAAGTAACAATCTGCTCAGTGAGCCCAACCTTTAAAGCCCTGCATCCACTCAACTGTTACATGCAAACACTCCTGCTTTCCACCTCAATAATTATTAAGTTCTAATGTAAAGCCCAATTTCTGCTTAAGTATGCGTGATTATTAGACTACAAGTCAATTGTGGATAACACGCAGATATAAATGCAGCTAATAAGTCTTACTGTAATGATTAATCAATTTATGAATACATTATTTAAACTAATAGCTCAGGTAGGGTATCTTAAACAACTTACAGAGCACATCGACCAATTCAAATACCAGCTGCCAGATCAATAGGAAACTGTAAGTAAACTCTGGGGAATAGGTATACTTGCAAAAAAAAAAAAAAAAAATCTGTGAACAAAAGGGACGTGGATGAAGGAAATCTACAACAATTTCCATTTTTAAGACAAATGTAGAGACTTGCAATATATGCCAAAGCTTAAAGGGAAAGGTTAAAAAAAAAAAAAAAGTGCACTGCTGCAGACTGTGCTCTTTTCCCATCCTATGCAGTAATAATAATTAAGGGCAGGTCATACAAACATATGTTTACACACTTTTGCATACTTTTGCAAATAGACTGTATATTAAAGTTAATTTTGATTCCTAAAAAATGATTCATTGGGTTCATTTCATTGCAAGGTACCACATTATCTATGTATCTATAAATGCCCCTTTAACAGAAAAGAAAAAAAGGTGAGATTAGCAATTTTCCTGAAAGGGGGCTCATGTTCCAACTAAGACACCAGGGGACACCTGTCCTGTTAGAGCCACAGAGGTCCCCCCACTGTTAACCACAAGGGGGGAGCGGGTGGAGTTGTGAGCCAAGCAAACCCTCAAGTTTTAGCTCTCTCCTTTCCCAGTTTTTTCTTTAATGAAGGCTAATTAATGTGAGTTTAATAAATAAACCAAAAGGACCCTGATTTCCAAAGGTATGATATTTTATCACAGCTTCAAGTGATGCTGCATTTTAAAAATTTAATTAGGATCTTGCGAGATCGGCCACACATTATTGAGTAAGTAACAGCAGCTAAGTGAAGCAGATGAAATATTGGTAAGCGATGCAGCCCACAGTATAAGTATGTGAAGGGGGTCAGAGGTTAATCCCTATTGATTTTCTGAGTCTGCGTACAGCACCGCTGGGAGAGGCCAGTTCTGTTGGCAATCAGCTCCCACAAATACATTATAAATCTTACTGTCCGCCTTCACTGATCAGTGTCACTTACTTCCTTTGCTAAAGACCATTAAGAAACTACTGGAAAAAAAAAAAAAAAATCTACCCAGATGCGGGCAGAAAGGAAAGCATTTTCAAAGTCTCCCGTGTCAGAGAGTGCTTTTGGAGATGGAGGACTTGCCTGGAAGCAGAGACACACTTCCGGGGGCTGGCCTCACTCACTGAAGGCGACATGCATAAACACAGAGTGTTTTTCAAATGACTTCAAGGCCAAATCAAAAATGGCAGAAGGAGCTTTCATACTGGAGTGCATGAAAAAAAAAAAAAAATACCAGAATAAAATGAAGGAGGCAAACACAATCACTGACATAGATGAGAGGCATCTCCAACTTGGTGCTGTGAAATTTCGTCCTTGGTGCAACCGTGAAGAGTAACCTTCAGAGCCCCTCGTGACCAGGGGCTCCTTCCAAGATTTTGCACCAAATGTTTTACTCTCTCCTAAAGCCAGCCCCCAGTACGCATAAGCCTCAGCCCTCTCAAACCTGGGTGCCCACCTCCAGTGCACATCCAGAAACATTTGTGAATGACTGTTTCTTTTTCATGCCTTTCTTTCTTTTAATAGATTGTATAATACGTCTCCTGTATGCCTGGCACTCTTGCTAGGCATGAAGAACACATGAATAAGACAGTGCCCTTCCTAGAAAAATGAAACACATGTCCTTCGACATACCATCGACTCACATACAACACAGTCCTGGGAAACAGTCATGGTGCTAGCTACTAAGTGCTCTGCCAATGACTGGCTGTGTGACACTCCACCAATTACTTAACCTCTCTGAGCCCCAGTTTCTTCACCATTATAAAGGTGGTGGATAATAATAGTGAGAATAATAATAGTGGTTGGGAGATTAGAAGTCACATGAAAAGCACTTAGCACAAGGCCCAGTAAGCATTCAATTAATGTTGCTTAATTTTTTTTTTAAATTGTGGAGCTATTTGATATTGAGAAAAACAAGTGATCCCTTTCAACTTCTGTTTCTCTAGTGGGGATTATGAAATTATGACCTAAAAAGATACGGAGCCGTCGGATCTACCATTCCATCCAAACACATGTATCATATCCACAACTTCTCAAAGCAGGCCTGACAATAACAAGCAGGTTCTAAGTTGTTATTGTTTAGAAATAGTTTTTTTAAAAAAAGCCCTCAACAAGCACATGAAAGCAAAACCTACCAGAAATCCAGATGTTGGGTAGCTCAGCATTAACTAGGGATACACAGAAAGTTAAGCAATCTTTGGGCAAGGAAGGGTCCCCTTCCTGCACAGAAATCATGCATTTTATTTTAAAAGGCCAGCCCCAGAAAGATGAATAGAAAAGCTTTGCAGAAATGTGTCATTCCGGTACAGTGTTCACAAACACAACTCTCCTGTCATCTCCACAACACACACACACACACACACACACACACACACACACTTCCCCTGCCCTAAGCAAAAGACTTGGCAGGCTTAGAAAAAGTTCTAGAGAGTATGTCCAGAATGTTGGGGAAACATTCTGAGTCTCTGCAATGTTTCAGTGCAGCCATGTGCTGATATCAGGTTATATTTGAAAAAATTTTACATTAAGGAGTGGAAGGTGAGGACAGCTCTTCCACGGTTAATGATAAACAAAGGCACACCCCACACAGTCCCCATCAAAGTTCAGTCTCTGTGCCATGACTCTTTGTTTCAATCAATGGCGTTTTTTTTTTCCCCCTTACAAAATACTTTTCATTTCAGGATTTTCAACTCTGCTGAAAGGACGTTCTTCTAGCAGCCAAATGACGATGAACAGGGCAGGATCCCAAATGAACAGTGAAAACCAAGACAGGCAGCAGCCACAGAGTCTTTTTAAAACCTTAGAGGCTCCAGACTATTTTAACTGTGCACCTTTGTTGGTTAGAAAAATGCAGGGCATATACCTGATACATATCTACTTATTCATTTATAAATTATAAACTTGGATCACTCTATTAGCTACTATCTCAAGGTGTGGTACAGGATTAGAATGATGCAATTTCACCTCGTTTTGCTAACTTAGATTTCTGCTTTTTAAATGACTTCTAAGATCTGCTCAAATTGTCACCACGTTTACCCTTGGAACGGAGGAAGGGCTCATATTAGGAGTAACTGAAGTGCCAATGCTGCCATTTCCTTCCTGCTCACTGGTGTTTGTGTTATAAGTATTATGCTCAAATGCTGGTCTCTTTGGCAGAAATCGTTTTAAGCCTTTTGTTCATTTCGTGAGGGATGCTTCAAACCACATAATCTAACATCTCAATCCATTCGACTGGGCACACGTGCAAGACTACGGTGCATTTTCCGGGGCTGAAAGGCCACAAGGAGCAGAGGCTGCACAGCGGACCCTCGGCTTGGAGAAATACCCAGCCTCACTCCAGAAAGTCTTGCATATCATACAATGCTCGTGACCATGTGAGGTCTGGAGAGGGTACCCACATCAGTCAGTGCCTCTGTGTAACACTGGGAAAGATCAATGTTTCTTAACTGAGAGTGAACACCACGTAGCAGTTAAGAGTGCGGACCCCGAAGCCGGATGGTGTGTGCTGGAATCCAGCTCCTTGCTCATCTGGACAATTTGGACAACAACCGTACTACCACGCAGGACACTGGAAAGGATGATATGTGTAGATTCATGCATCCTCCACACTTGGAGACTTCTGCTCTGGAGCAGTGCTGTCCAATGGCACGCTCTGCTGTGACGGAAATGTTCTACATCAGCACAACCCAACAGGGGAGCCACTAACCGCATGTGGCCATCAAGCACTTGACATGAAACTAGGGTGACTGAGCAACTGAATTTTTTATTTTAATTCATTTAAATTTAAAGAGCCACACGTGCCCAGTGGCTACCATCCTCAACAATGACGTTCCAGAAGCTTAACTAGTTCTCTGCAAATGAACTGTCCTCTCCAAGATGGAGCTCGATTCTGTAATCCATCAACTTGCCTCAGAGAAGACAAGACTGCTTAGATGAGCTCAAGCCAGCCTGTTTCTGGGCTCTGAAGCCAAGAGAATCATCCCCTTTAGCCCCTAGGTTCTCTTGTCTCTTAGATGCTCCATTTTCTTTGTCATTGGGTGTACTGTCCTCAGGAAGGGGCAGTGATTGGGGGCACCATTGGGTCAGCATTACTAGAGGCCTCTAATTTGTGCTGGCTGGGCTTCTCCTAGCTCAGCTTGGCTTTTACCCCTGGTATGGGTCTTGAGTATTGGCTCAGGGAACTCTAAATCCTGCCTCTGACCCCTGCCGAAGCTCCCAGGCCAAGTACTTACATTGCTTTATTTGTTGCCCTGGCCTCTGTCCTCACCTTGTAAAGGACTGCCCATACTCTACAGATGGACCTCTGTGTCTACTCTCCCTAAGACAATGGCCACACAATTCTTTGGGGGCCACCAGACTAATGCCAAACTATTCTAGAGACTGGGGTGCATCTTATCTCTGTTTTCACTATATAAAAAGTATCTCCTTTTATGCGATAATGCCACAACAAGACTTCATTCTAAAAACATGTTCTTCACAGTATTCAGTAACATGGTATTTACCACCAATAGTACTAGTTTTATAAATTATAAAGTCCAGATAAACTATAGTCATAAGTAAAAAAAAGCTTTTTTTCAACATTATAACGAACATTAGAACCCACGGTTGAGTTAACCCAAGGTTGAGTTAGGTCTCTGTTTCCACTTGTTAAAGTCATTTGCAAATGTCTTTGACTTCCCCTCTAGACAGTGAGATTCTTGAGGGCAATGGCTGATCCAAATTCAAATTCACACCCATAATGTCTGAAGTACTGCCTGACATACAGTAGGTACGCAGCACATACTGGATGGATGGGTGCGTGGGTTGATGGATGGATGGATGGATGGATGGAGTTCTACAGTGCTGGACTGTTTGCTAATCCAAACTGAGAGAAAAGAAACAATTCCAAAACTCTGCCCCTCTTATCAAGGTATTTTTTCCTTTCTTTTCCAAACACTCTTACCATATGGGAAACAAACAGAGCATTGCTAAACCCTACTCATGTTTTAAGGAGGCTGGATATCCAAGATTGTGACCCCTACAGCCACGGAACGATGCTCCATCGATCCTAACAGACAAGTTCGTGACGTCTATAGAACGACAAAATGAAAGGAAGAAAGAGGCCACGATGGAAACATCAAAACCAAAGGAAATACTGGAAATAAGTTAATGAAATTACATTACATATTTAGCTTACTCAGAAAGGGCTTGTCCAAGGGAAGCAGAGAGGAAAAAAAGAACGGCTAACCACCAGAACCAGCTGTCTAGTTTGAACTGCTAGATTGCTGAGCACACACCGTACGCATATTCATAGGTACCACAGGAAATTAAGCGCCACTGGAACCGGCGTTAAAACTCTCTCCCGCCAGCTAGTGCAGTGAACCGGCAACTCAACAGCCTCCTTGTGGCCCAGAAGAATTAATGCAGCTTCCCCCAGGTGTGAAGGTTCTTCTTGGGGTGAGGTGGGATATGGGGGGCATGCACGGAGCCCTGTGGGCGGGGGAGAGTGGGGGGCTGGGGGACACTGCTGAACCACATGTAAAGGTGTTAGATGTGGCCCTGTTTCCTGGATGGAGGGCAACGCAACATTATCAACACTTCTTTTTCTTTCCAGGATCCAGAAAGGAACCTGGGTGTGCACGCCTAATCAAACTAGCACATGCTTACAGAAGAAACAGATCAAATGAGCTCAGTATTTCCATTTAAAAATATCATTTAAGGGAATTTTAAGCTGTCTGAAAAGATGGATACACTGTGTTTGTTTTCTACATTAATGAGCTATAAAAAGAATGGAATGGGCCATAAATACAGTATTTTGTGACAGCCTTTGCTAAAAACGCTACTACTTGTGTTTATCATTTATATCCTTGTATACAACCTCAAAATTGATTACGTTTTAAACCGTACATAACTTGCTGTGTTTTTCATTTTGTGCTGTACTGCGAACATTTTTATAACTCAGTTAATATATTCCATATTTTGTGTTCTTATTGATTATGAATATTTCTTTAGGGGATTTTATTGCTTTTAAAATAACAAATGTTGGGTATTAAAAAATAGAAAAACCTATTGCAGCTTTTATATTTTTCTTTCCCCTGGTAATTCTAATACATACATTTGAGCATGACCATAACCAGAATGAATATCTTTCTGTATCTTTACAGATATCTGTATCTTTTATACTTCCTCACATTAAAATTAAAAATCGACTAATACAGGGCATAGTAAAAGAATCAGATTTTTCAAAGGAAACCCACCATTTAATGTGTTTGACTTGAATTCATAATCTGTTCCTTCAACAATTAAAAAATTAAAGTGCCAAAAGATTATCCGCACGTAACATGATGGTTTTACATCAAGTATATATTATCTTTCCTAATTGCCATTTCAGTTTATAGGCTACAATATGATTTATATATATGATATGATTTCACTATTAATTATCAAATTGAAAAAAAATAAAATCTCACATTATAAATTCTCTCCTGGAAATTAGTTTTATTATTTTTTCCATAATCCTATCACACAAGCTGTAAGTGCATTGCGGCATGAACACTTTAATTTTTCCAGTTAGTTTTAAGCAAGCCCAGAGGTGAGGTTTAATAAGGATCAATGGCACTTTATCTGGGACAGGGCCTCTTCACAGCATGCAAATTACACAGTAACACTTAAAAAAAGAAATAGATTTAATTAAAAAAAAAAAGTAGAACCACAGGCTCTGGAAATTCAATTAAAGGATTTATGCAAAGGTTTGCTAGGTTTTTATATGCAGTTACTGCTTACATAATGAGCTTTTCATATTAAAAATCAATAGGTAATCTAGACTAGAAGATCATCCCCTTAAATACATTTTTGAAATCAATTTGAAAAATAGTCCATCAACTGCTGTGACTACTCTTGCTGCTTCGATTACACTAAAAGCAATATTTAGATTGTAAGACGTGCTATGGAATACCTATGCTTGGATATTGCTTTCAAGGGCTCTCATACTTTTGAGTGCCTAAGATGATCCCTAGTAATTCTAGATTGTGTTAAATGTATAAATTATTTAATTACGAACGAAAAGCCCACAGACACAACCCCATTGTATTTATAAGGGTTAAATGAAAGGAGGAGAAAGACAAAAGGAGGAAGGGAGGAAAGGAGAAAGAAAAAGAAAGAGAAGGAAGGAAAGAAGGAAAGGAGGGAGAGAGAGAGGCGAGAACAAAAAAAAAAAAAAGAAAGAAAAAGAACAGAACAACCTTTTCTAAATTGGTCTTTGCTATCTCAATTGCCTATTGTGCGTTGGCTACTTAGCACGGGGAGATATGCATTTCACTTTAAAACTCATTTAGGTCTTCAACCAGGAAAGCAATTAGCTAGCTCTAACTTAAGCCAACTTGCCATCCTCTGTGATAATGGGGGACAGGTCTTGAAACTGAAAGCCGATGCTCCAATTCTATCCAATGAGTGCACCATCGGTCTCACAGCCAAGGTCGGCCGCGATGTGGTAACAACTAGAACACTGAAAAGGCTTCCATGGACAAAGTGGAAAATGACCCTCATATAAGGGGAAGCACTGGGAAGGGTGTAGGAAAGGGGAAGAACCCACGTAGGTCCAAACCTGAACTCTTCCCATTTGTACGATAAATTAATAAGAGAACCGTTCTTTCTTTTGTTTTAAAAGTTCTTGTTTCTAAAAGGTACGGTCAGCACTCGATGTCCATCAAGATGAACACTGGGCCTCAAGTTATCTTCAATTCAAGTCAGCCTTGGAAAAGCAGGCCTAAACTTTATAAAGGACTCATTTATAACAAAGCAGCACCTTCCTCTTGTTCTGCAAAACTTGGGGAAGAAATAAGCAAAAATACTGACAAACCCAAATTTATCCATCTACTCGAAGGTCCTATTCCCTGCAAAGGTAATACTTTCAGAAGATGCTGAGCCAGCCAGCCTGGGTAACCGAGGAGAGCCCAAAGCAGCGTGAGGGGGTCCCTGCTCTCAATGTACAGAGTGGAGAAGAGGAGGACAAGAGGAAGAAGAAGATGAAGAGGCACCTTCCATTGTCTGAGATACTGGAGGCGTTCACACTGTGCTTCCTAAAGCAGGATCCTGGACGTGATCCTATGCTATCATGGGCTGGCCTTTCTTTCGGATGTGCCTACAGGGGAGCTGAAGGTGGTTTTAAGGGCCGAGGAACCAGCACTCACTTTATCAGCCATGCATGTGCGTACTTGGCGAGCACTGCGGAGCACCTAGGACGTGGTTGGCACTGCCAGGTGCGGCGGTGATGACAAAGATGAATCCAGGAGAGCCAGTGTGCTCAAACAGGTTAAATGCGAATGTAGGCACATGTATTCTGTCTCTAAAATCTTACATTTATAAGAAAGAAATAACAAGCAAGAGGCTGAACAAGGAGGCGCGGTACCTGGAAACCTTGATGCTCAATGGAAGAAGCCAGTCACAAAGGACCACGTGCTGTTCGATCCCATTTTTATGCAATGTCCAGGAGAGGCCAATCGGTGGAAACAGAAAGTAGATTCATGGTTGCCTGAGGCTGGCGGGGTGATGGGGGTGTTGGGAGGTGATGGATGGGGGCTGTAAGGCTTTCTTTTGGTGTAATAATATGTCCTAAAATTGATTGTGATGGTGGGTGTACAACCCCGTGAATGGTCATTAGGTTGTGCACTTTAAATGAGTGAATGGCACGGTGTGTGAATTTTATCTCAATGAAGTTGTTATGAAAAAAAATGAGGTGTGGCTATGGACTGTAGTCTGAATAGCAGTAGCGTTAAGAAAAAGCAAATGAAATCTGCAAAGGAAGGAATGAGGTTGGGAAAAAAAAAAAAAAAAGCCTTCGTTTTCCACCTGCGCCAATCTGGCAAATAAAACATTTCAGCTTTCTCCTTCTCCACAACATGCTTTCTGTGACAGTCAGTTTACAGACGTGCAAGCATAAACAACTGGCTTCCTATAGCAAGGTACTGAAATCAAAATAAGTAGAACCTTCTGTCACATGGAAGGAGTGCTTCCGGCATAAAATGTCCCTGGATAGTATGATCAAAATGTCAAATACGAAGCCGTTTTGTAACAATGTGAGAGGTGGTAGTAATGGAAGTTTGAACAATGTTAACACTTAAAATTTCAGCAAAACCATTTCAATCCATAAATGTATAAAAGTCATTTTACAGTGTGCTTAACAGTCAAGACCAAGAGCTGCTATAAAAGAAGACACCCTCAATGTCACTTCCTTTTCTTTTATTCTTATTATCACATTTAAATCTCTCTGTAAAAGTGGTCTTGATAGGTAACTTTATTACACATTTCAAGACTATTCATTCTGAACAGAGCTTCTCCTCCAAGAAACTAACAGCTAAAGAGAGCCCACTTTCCCCTCATTATCCCTAAATTACACCCTAACCACAGAGCGGCAGAATGGCAGCGTGCATGTGACAAGGACGTGGCCTGCCGCGCCACGCGATGGCTCAATAAACTTAGAGGTGACTGTTTTGGTTGGCTGCAACGTTCCTTAACTAACACCTTACTGTTTAGCTTGCAAAGACCTGGGAGTAAAGAGTAGGGTAGACAGGGAAAGTCAGAGTCAGGACTTAGTGAAGAGAAAGAATTCCAAAAAGTAGGCATGAGACCTGTATCAGCATAGAGGGCAAAAGCACAATCTGACCTTTTCTCATTTCTCTGGGAGAAGAGGGGCTACAATCTCCCGTCCATCACCTCTGCTCACAGGTAAGGACATCTCCTGAAAGAGGGTTAGCCAACTTGTCCGTAAAGGGGCAGTTAGTAAATAGTTTCAGCTTCACAATCTGTATCTCATCTGTTGCAATTACTCAACTCTGTCATGGTCATGCTATAGCAGCCACAGACAACACAAACCTGGATGAGCAAGGCCAGCTTTCAATAAAACTTTATTTAAAGACAATTGAACTTAAATTTCATATAGTTTTCGTGTATCGTGAAACACTTTTTCTTTTGATATCTTTCCAGACGTTTAAAAATGTAAAACCAGGATGCACAACAACAGGTAGTGGTTCAGATTTAGCCCAAGGACCATGGTTTGCTGTCTCTTGTGCTAAACCACAGACCAGCCAGCAAGGAAGTAGACCAGTAATCCCATCTTGACTTGGGATTCATTTGGCGGATACCCTATCTGGTAACAAAATGGTGTAATGTTCTTCAAGGTGGCAAAACCTGATGGCACGCATTCCAAATTGTGTACATTTTACAGAACAGCAAGACAACTTAGTTTCTATGGACTGAAATTTATATTCTAAACTTTCTGAATTTCTTCCTTAGGAAACAATTATAAAAGGCCTCAAAGTTTTCTAGTATTTAAAAATGAACAGAGGCTTCCAGAGCTAATAGCTTTGGAATACTCAGCAGTGGAGACACAATGGCCTTGGCTCATGAGAACTGAGGTTGACCGCATTCCCTCTGGTCGTGCGTAGGAATTCCACCGTTAAAGGGCCAGGTTACGAAACGCAACACGCAGCCAGTTCTTTGCATTCATGCCTCTACCTGGTTGGGGTTTAATCTGAAATATAAACAGGGACTGATATTTACAGTGTTATTTTTCCCTCATTTGACTTTGATTTTTCACCAATCTTTTGACCACTGCAAGCACAGGTGTCTAAGAAAAATATATGCGCAAATTGGCATCATAGTAACTAACTGGAACAATGGAAGGAATGACTTGACTGAATAAAATGAAAACTCTAAACTGTTATATTTCTAAAGAAGCATATCTGTAGTATTACAAGTACATGTAGATCAGAAACTAGTAACTATTATCTGGAATAGTTTTGGTGAATAGGGAAAAAAATGAAAACTGATATATTAAAAAGCTTTTAAAGTTCATTTAATAAGTCACACACCTACCTCATGATGATATTTACACTATTCCTTGGCAGGGAAAAATCCTTATTATTAACATTATTATTATTTTGATTAAGAGTGATAGAAACTGTAGCCTAGTACAGGTCAAATGATGTTGAGGTACTAGTGTTTATATATTTTTATCTTCTAACCAATGTGGCCCAAATAAATTATTTTTAAAAAACATGAGGCAATAACCATAATGTACATGGGTCTGAGGACAAAGTCAAAGGGGCAACAGTATAGGAAAGGTCAGAAGTTCAGATACCACCTTCATAGATTTCACACATGATGCCAAGTTCTGAGGTCATCGTATCCCACCCACATCACCGCAACAAAAATGTGCTGCTGGTGGCGCAGTGGTTAAGAATCCGCCTGCCAGTGCAGGGGACGCGGGTTCGAGCCCTGGTCCGGGAAGATGCCACATGCCACGGAGCAACTAAGCCTGTGTGCCACAACTACTGAACCTGTGCTCTAGAGCCCACGAGCCACAACTACTGAGCCTACATGCCACAACTACTGAGCCTGCGCTCTAGAGCCCGCGAGCCACAATGACTGAGCCCACGTGCCACAACTACTGAAGCCCACGCACCGCAACAAAGAGCAGCCCCGGCTCACTGCAACTAGAGAAAGCCCGCACGCAGCAACGAAGAGCCAACACAGCCAAAAATAAAAAATAAAAATAAAAATAAATTAATTAATTAATTAAAATGTGATGCTGAGAAATACCCGAATGGTGAATTAAGGCTTCCTATGGTAAAACTGGTAACTTTCTAGAAACACTGCACTGGAGTGGTTCTCATATGAAGCAAAACGTAATTATTATTTTCAAAGAGACAAATGGGGTAAATGATTACCGTTGTATTCTCGCCCCAGAGGATTATCCAGAATCCCTCTAAAAACTGTATTCCATATTTGCATCCATATGTTTACTGGTGGTTCATTAATGGGAAGGAAAAGGAAAAGGAAAAGCAGATCTAGGATGAAGAAACATGCCTGACTGTCGTGCAGCTGCTAACTCTAGTCGGTGGTCCCACGACGGGAGGGCCATCCTCTCTGCCATTCTTTTGACTCCCCCGCCCCAGTTTGCCGTTTCATGATGGCAAGAAGGTGGCTGTAGCTGTTGCCATCACATCTGCATTCGGAATAGGAGGAGGAGGGAGGGAAGACACCAGCAGCACCCTGCCTTTTCATCTGAAAGCAAAACGTCCCCAAGAAGGTCTACTGCAGATTTCTGCTTTGATTTGTTGGCCAGGACTGTCACGTGGCCACCCTCAGCTCCTAGCGAAGCCGTGAAGGTGAGAGAACCATCATCCTCTCCGGCCTCTAGAGCAGAAGGTAGACATGGCACCTGGCACACCAGACGGTGAGAATGGAGTCTTGCTTCCCCAAGAGGCTGAGACTGTGCAGGGCAGGGAGTTGAGATCCTGGAGGGCTTATTTACCTCTGGCTCTCTCTGGAGTCAAACATGGGAAGAACTTTGGCATATAAGGAACTGAGAATCCAAAGTGATTTAAAACAAACAGGCAACAGGACGTCATGCAGGGCAAAGGCGCGCTATTGGTTCCTTTTCTTCCTGGGCGCACAGCTGGGCTGCATTTCCTAGCCTCTTACATTCCATAGATACGTGCTACTCCCAGGTTTGGGTCTTAAAAACACCACCACGCATGGTACCCCATGCTCTTGCCTCTTCCACCAGCTTGAGTGCAGACAACCAAGGTGGCCTTGGAAGCCAGATGCAGAAGACGGCTGAACCATGGCATGGAAAGAGGCTGGGTTCCTGAGAAACCACTTGGAGGAAAGCTGCCTGCTAATCCAAACGGCCACTTTGGACCTTATATACTCAAGAAATACACTTGACCGTGTTTGAGCTACTGTACCCATGTGGGCTTATTTTTTATAGCAGCTGGTGTTACCTTTATAATACAACAATCTCACACTGAGACATCTGTTAGAGTCTCTGAGAACTTTATTGACATCTTTGGGGGTCTAATCCCAGGTTACGAATATTGGTTTGTTTTGGAGTATCTCTTGGTGTCACCCAGCATCACCTCACCCTGGCTTCTGGGGCTCACTCTTCCTGGAGCTTGATCTTCTCAGGAAAAGCATGCCTGATGACACTCCTGCAAACCAGGAGAGGGAAAGCACAAGCTCTTAGGTCCAGCCTGGATGTCCACATGTGAGCTGAATCCACACACTCTGTGTGTGAAGTCTTCAGACATGTCTTAGCAGCCTGCTATGCCTATAAGGTTCAGTTTTTCACATCTCTTAACTAGGCCCTTTCTATCAAGAATCCCTTCTGCACACTCCATGGTATGCTGCCAGGGGAAGTCTAGCTTAGTACTGAATGGGTGATTTATAACTCCATCACCATGCGGCATTGAGGAGCCCTGCCATCTCAATTTCAGAAGCCTGGTCCCTTTTCTGTTTAATTCTTGTTTGCCTTCAGCCCTTCTCCAGGTGCTACTCTGAAGAGATGTATGTTGTAGCTTCAGAGTTTGGCGTTTGATAAGTTACTCTGAGCCCTATTTTCCTTGTTCGCCTGCTCCTAGATGGGAAACAAACTGCATAAGGGAAATGGCTTTATAGCACCAATCATTAAATATTTTACAGGCAGAGATCTTGGTGGGTGGCTTGGAGGCTCAATTACCCTCCTCAGTAGAGGGTATAAATATCCCTGAGGGTTTACATAACAAACCCTCAGCGACTCAGTGCTACTGAACAATCTCATCATTTACATCGGCCTCTGAAGCCTAAGACTCGATAGCATCTGAAACTGGAAAAAGCATAAGGGCAGCAGGTCTGCATAGGTGTTAAAGCACAATCTATCCACCCATCCATCCACTGAAAGACACGATAAAGAGTCTTCAGAACTATTAGGTGTAAGACGTCATAGTATTGAAAGTTGCCCTCTTGAATATGCTTTTTGGGGGAAAGAACAGGGGGAAAGGGAAGTCATTTCAAGCGTTAGCTACTTAAAAAGAAGATAGAGCCAGAGCAGCTCTGCTGTAATGCAGCATTAGGTGGCTATGGGTGTTGCGAAAATTGGAATATGGATTATAATGGCACGCCGCTCTACCTCCCTTGATCCATCCACAACTTTCTGAAGTAAATGCTATTATCCCCATATCACAGATAAGAAAACTGAGGCTCAGACAGGTTTGGCAACCCACCGTAGGTCAATTAGCTGATATATATAGCAGACACAGGATTTATACCTGTTTTATCCCAAGCCCTGTGCTTTTTCCACTTCACCATGCTGTGTCCTCTATCAGGCCACAGGATTACTGGTGAATACAGGGAAGAAAGGGCTCAGCATTCCTTCTGAGACGAGCCGAGAATGCGCCAGGAACTGCATTCCATGGAACGTGTGGAAGCAAAGATGGGAACTTGGTTTGAACTTGGATGGGTGGTACTCCAACACACAACTCTCCCTTTTGCTATTAATAATATGGAAAAAAAGAGTAACGGAGCCGGTATGACCAGCAGACGTTCTGAAAGAGATGAGTTGTGACTGGTGGCTTAGGAAGGATGGGGGAGAGGGTGGACTTTAAGGAGATAGAAAAACAGATCAATAGATGCCCCTCCCCCCAATCCTCAATTTCTAAACCAGTGCTGGAAACAAACAAACGAAAAAGAAAACGAAGTCAAAGGCAGAGCCAGGGTGATTGGTGTCACTGGGTCTGGAGTCATTTTATATCCAGAATGACAGGGGGCTTAGAATATTCCAATACTGTTCATAAAGTTATATGAAGTATATTCTTCTACATTCAAAGAAAGGGAGGAAATAACTTTCAGTGCTATGCGTATTTCAAGCTTTTATCAGCACTCATTCCAGTCCCCTTTTCCCTTATAATTCTGAACAGAGGGAAAAGAGACATTAATTAAGCAAAGCTTTATCTCTTTCTACGCTAATGAAAGCCAAGTTACAACGATATTTTTCCCCAAGATTTTTCTCCACTTAATGAAGACATTATCCCCGAGTTCTCACTTTACAAAAGAGCATTCTAGAAACATTAGAGTCAGTTTAAACTAAAAAGTCTTTTTGAAGTCAATAAACAATTAAAGAACAATGAAAAGAGAGCCTTTGATGGTGCCTTAGTCTAAAATCTTTAATTTCTGTTTTAATCTACGAGGTAAGTCCTGTATTCAAATATTCCTCACCTCTAGAACACAGTAAGCTTGAAACAGATGTTGGCTTTATAATTCTCTCCTTAAAATACATATGTATGCGTATGTATATATGGGTGCATATATTTGCATATGTATATACATCACACACAAGCACATACATACAACACCATATTAACACGGAGGTCTCCACTAGAAAGGGGAGAGAAAAGTTTCCAAATTATTTCCATTCTCCCTCTTTGAAAATTAAAAAAGAAAAAGAAAAAAAAAAAAAAGAAAATGGAATCTTTGGCTTTGAAATTCGTGACCAGATCAAAGACGATAATGCACATAGATTTTTCAAGGTATACATTATTAATAACACAGGCAAACACACGACTGATCAATAGCGTGGTCGAGAAATGATAAGGCAGGCACGTGTCCCCGAGGCTCTGCACGTAACACCGCACGGCTGGGCTCCCTGAGCTCTGTTTACCTGGGCATTACACACGGCCTGATCATTTCCTCCCTCCTGTAACGGTGGCACTGTTCAGCACAGACGGAAGTAAAGAAAAAAGAAAAGCAAAAACAGCGGAATCCGCCCCATTTGGCAAAACGTCTTTCTTATGTGTTACCCTCTCTTGTTCGTTACTCGGGTGAAATTCACCTATCATACAGTTAACCATGGTACAGTGTATAACGCAGCGGCACTTAGCGCATTCCCAGTGTGTACAGCTACCCCCTCTATTTAGTTCTAAAATATCATCACCTCAGCAGGAAACCTCACACCCATTAGCAGTCCTTCCCTAATCCCTTTCCCTGACAGCCCCTGGCAACCACAAATCTGCATTCTGTCGCTATGGTTTTGCCTATTCTGGATATTTTATATACGTGGAATCATATGCGATCATTTGTGCCTGATGTGTTAGCCTTTTTTATTTTAAAAATAAATTAAGCCTATCTGAATGCAACTCTGATTCTAAAGATCAGTTCTTCGAAAAGAAAAAAAATCCATGAAATATAGGCTACTTTAAAAAACAAACTGATGACACTGCTGGTGCCCACTGATGATGGGTATTATTTAAGAAGGAGCATTTATATGGGGAGCTTATGGGGCGGAGGGATAATTTAGGGGTATGGGATTAACAGATACAAATTACTATACATAAAATAGATAAGCAACAAGGATTTACTGTGTAACACAGGGAACAATATTCAATATTATGTAATAACCTAAATGGAAAATAACCTGAAAAAAATATATATATATAACTCAATTACTTTGCTGTACACTTGAAACTCACACAATGTTGTAAATCAACTTCAATAAAAAATTATTTAATAAATATATGGGGAGTTCATTACCAATACAGGTTACGTAAGTGGAAAATACTAACGCATTCCTGGAAAGCATGGTAAATTAAGAAATTATGAGTCCATGTGGTTACTAGTGAAAAGGTGCATTATCCAGGGATATGGCCCCAATCTTTGAGCTTGCGGTCATGGGATAAAACAGATAGTTCTTTAACAAGTCTTTCCCCAGGGCCACTTAGGGAAACGACACAGTAGCCTCAGTGGTTTATAGGTCTAAATCAGTATGATTTCCAGCCCAGATTATTCATCAATTTAAGAAATAGGAATTTTTATAATTATCTTTCTCCTTTCCCTGATTTTCCTTATTGATGGTCCAAATACTTGTCCCCAAATCAGAATGGAGAGTGCAGTGTCCATCTGTCCAACAAGGGGACTGAATGGGAGCCTGCCCTGAAACGAAAGGGGGAGGGGGACAGCCGTTGTCAGACCTTTAGAGAAAGGACGTCTCCCCAGGAAGAAAAGGGCAGGAGCCCCCTGAGGCGGTACTTCTGTATTCAGGGATAGAGGGGAAGTGCAGACAGATCGGGGTTCAGATCCTGGCTTTGCTTTTGACGTGGCTTCTAAACTACAGCTATATCACCTAGAGAATGGGGATTGCCATTAAGATTAAATGAGACATGAGCACACAGTGAGTACGCAAGAGATTCCAGCAGGGACTCTGGGCTATGCTCTCAATGAACTCTTTCCTCCCTCCCTTTCCAGCTTGCTCCCTTGCTCCCCTCCTCCCTCCCCACCACCTCCTCTCCCTCTCTCCCTTACTCTTCAATTCTGTTTCATACTAGACACGCCAGTGTACCCCTCCGCCACAATGCTCAGCAATGAGCCTTACCTGTGAGCATTCTGTACGCCACATCTGTCTGCGATAGAGCAGCCAGAGCCCTGGCCAGGCTTTTGCTGGCGAGGGTGTGCTCTGATCAGCTTCATCGACTCCATGACAGGTCACTGCCTGTGTGTCCTAGGCTGTGATCTCCAGACCAAAAAGCTGATGAAAATGGCAGCTCGACCACCATTACAAACTGAACACGACTGTCCTGAGGCCCAAAGGTCCATACTGGGAAACTGGGAAGTTTGGCTCACTCTTTTTAGTCATCCCAATGATCAATTGCAAACAGAAACCCATTATAATAAAACGCTCCTTCAAACTCTTCATTTGACCATAAGTAACTAACCTAACACATAGCAGCCTGGGGGTGAAGTAAGCATTAGAAATGCCAAGTTTCAGGGGTCAGGGTAAGAACCCAATGATAAGACTTCACCCAACAGATTCTAGGACCGCAGAATCAAAGAAGAGTTGAGGACCTACTACGCGCCAGATGTGACCCTTGTCCGTACACACTGTCCCATTATCGCCTCTCACTGTTCGCTTCTAGGTATCCTGCCTGGTCTGACCCCACGTGACACCAAACAAATGACCAGTCACCTATACTTATCAATAATGACAGCTACTCGGCATGTCTGGACAATGCTAGATAGCGTCCTCTTCTACGAATTTAAACAATAATCACGCTGCACAACGTAGAAAAGTCTCCAGCCAGGTATACATTTGCAGTTGGACACCTTGCTTTTTCAGGGGTGTCCTTTCAGCCAACCTGACATTTCACGAAGCACTGTAAAGTAATTTCTTCATGAGCCTTTCCCACGGATGGACACCACCTACACATACCTGGGAGGGCACCTCGACCAGGTGCACTGCACCTGAAATAGCCTCATGCGTCCTAAAAACGTCAATCTCAAACACAAAATGCCTTGGTGCCACGCCTTTATCTTCTTTCCTGTTTTCCTCCTGGCACTGCAAGACCAAATCTGTTCCAGTGAACACAGGATTGCAGTGGGGTACGGATTTGACACCAGGCAAATACCTCCCCTTAGCAAAGGCAAATACAACAAAAGTTCGGCAAGCCTCCAAGCCAGTGTGTATAAATGTCACTGCACCTGGGAAGAGGGGACATCCAAGGCCACTTATGGAATCCGGGTTCTCCCACGGCGGTGGGAAAAGGTTGCCGGGGTGCCTTCCGAGGGGGACAAGCGCTGGGGCCCGAGAGAAAACGGCTGGGACGGGGCGAGACTCGGGGCCACAGCCACAGTTTGGATGCTCTCGGTGTGGCCTCTGCCTGGATCCTCAGAGCTAATCAAGGGGAAACATAACTGGTCCAGGCGGCGGGGTGAGTTTACAACAACTGACAGTAACTATAACATACGCCAGTTTGTATTGAGATGTTATTGCACCTTTCCGGTTCTAATCACCAATTATGACTCTATTACTCCTGCTTGGCAGTTCATCTGCTCCTGTCTCCGCTCAGGGCGACTTGGAGACGGACCTCTGATCTCCCGGTTCCACTCCAGTGAGCGCTCAGCACGGAGGCTGTCATCTGCAGACGCTGAAGACGGGAGGCCTTGCCTGGGCTGAGATAACTGTACCTGACCTTACAACAATTTACTAAGGAAATACCTGCTTAATAGCGGTGCGAGCGCAGCTTCCTCTATGCTCACCAAGGCCCTGCAAATTAGTGACAACGGGATAAATCTATGGCCGGCTCACCAGACACTTCATTAAATCACTGTTCTCTTGCCTTGTAGCGCGCTAATAGAATCACAGCCCTCGTTAGCTACTGAATAAAAGATCAATCACAGACTTTGAAAGCTCTTGCTACCAGCTTCCAGAGGAAACAAGCAGAAAGAAAAAAAAAAAAAAAACAGGAGAGCGAGCAAGAGAGAGAGAGATTCAGGATCTTCGCTGAGATTCTGAATGGTCTCGCTGCAAGTTGCTTCAATTACCTTTTCCACAACTGGCTCCAAGTGCAATACTCAGAGGAACTTGTTAAGCCTGCTTTCAAGAACGGCACTCTAATATATGACTGTTAGACCCTGGTCAAAAGTTCATAATGTGCATATGTAAAAAGGTACTAAATTGCCTGAGGGCTAAAACCAGAGGAGTTTAATTGTAGCAAAATGCTAAAAATGGTCTGTTGAGGGTCCTTCTATGGGGATACTGCTGGCTCTGGCTGACTGAAGTACAGAACATAAAAGCCTTACAACAATATTTCCTTAAATGCTGGGGCAACTGCCAGCAGTTGCTGTTGCATGAATGTTGCGGTTAAAGGAAAACATTTTCCTCCCCTAAAATAAACAGAGTCTTAAGAACTGCTCCAGCCCATAATTCTAAGGCGTGATGGAAAAAGGGAGGGCTCGATGATAATAAATAAGGGATCATTCATAGGGCATGTCCAATCTCCTCGAGGTGTGTTTTTACACGGGGCACATGGAAGGGATTCAGGCGGAACCAGGAAGGGTTTGGGGGCTGTGAGAGGCTCTGATTTTGCAAACAGCTTTGCGCTGAAATGACAGCTGCTCCTGGCTGCCTTGCCCGTCACCGGGTGAGGTGTACTCACGTGGGGATCCTCGCAAACAGCCCTGTTGGGCTTGTCTTTATTTCGTCTTTCGTAACATGAGATCAAGTCCCAAGGACACACAGCTGGCTTACTTGGATGGGTTTCTCCTGCCCAGAATTCTCTACCTTCTCAAAACATGCTAATTAGCACCTCATTTGGATAAATGACGATACAAGAGCAGGGCATGGTGACTCAGAATGCTAGGAGGGCCTGTGTTAAATACAGGACACCCAGGGGAAACTAGGATTCGGTAGGTAGGCTTTCTGATTTAAAAGAATCATTTGGGAAAGTTAAGGTCGGCTTTCCATGGGTAGTGAAACATGTACTTGTGTGTTTCTTTAATCAAGTTTTATATATATATATGTGTGTGTATATATATGTGTATATATATACATAAATACACACACATATATATGTATGTGTATATATACACACACACACATCTCTCAGACATGAAATTCTACACATTTCTTGTAGCACCAAACTCACACAGAAGACAACACAGCAATAACCAGATGGTTTGACAACCACCAACGCTGGGCTGGATGCCCACTAGTGAAGTATGAAACTCGGGCTGCAGCGCTGGTTATATATGTGGCGAGAATTCGGTAAACAAGATGAGCAACACCCATATCCCTACAGCTATCTGGGGGCCCGATTTCCTCCACATTATTCCCCAAGGAAAACAGTTCCAAACTTGCAGTGACGTACAAGTGATGCTTCCTAATAGAGCAAATTCAAAATTCAACTCTAATAAAGCATCCATTTAGTATTTACTGTCACCTGAATTGCTCAAGGATCCCTCCACCTTGAAGGTCCAATCCTTGCTACGTCACCTGGATTGGTTCGGAATATATTGCATTTCATATTTTAAGACGGATCAAGTCTACTCTTTAGTTCTTGAAAAGGTCATTGGACAAGTCTGCCCTATGCCATGCCAGTTTTCTCTCTGACAAATTGCAAACCGGAGTTATTCAGGCCAATGTTCTACAAAAGGAACTGGCAACTTCAGAATGCCTAGTTCAGTTTGATCTCTGTTCTATTCTCCAGTAGGTTTGGAGAAATCCATGCACTTGAAGCACTAGTATTCCAAGAGGAAAGGACAGAAAAGGGCTAGAAAGAGTACACTGAAAGACGGCTGGTTAAACTGATAGCAACTGAGGAAAAGATAAAGCACAAACTGCCTCCATTGCAATCAGAAATGGCAGCCCACTAATCCCCTCCATTCCTCGATTCTTCCCAGGCCTCGGGTCACACACGTCAAAGAGCAGGACTGAACCCATCCTTAACAATGTGTCCCTGTCCTACTCCTGACCACAGATGGTCCCAAAGGACAGAGGAGCAGGCCAGCTCCTTGGCAATATGTCACGCTTGACCCATAGGACAAAACCCACAAAATCAAGCTCAGCCCTGGGGTTAGGGATGGAACCCACAGAAGCCTTGGCATGCACGGGGAGCCCGTGCTTCCAGAAGCACTAAGACGCAATGGGCAGGACACACGCGTTTGGGTCAGACGCTCAGCTCTGCCGCTTACTTGCAGCAGGACTGAGGCCAGTCATTCAAGGCTTCCATTTCCTCATCTGTAAAATGGGTATAATAATTCACAACCCAATAGCTTCCTGTGAAAGTAAAGTAAGTGCAAGAACATGTAAGAAATACCTGGCCCATTGCCTGACACTGAACAAATGCTTCTTCTCTGCCCTCCCACACCACCGTGTAACTCAGAAAACAACCCAAAGGATACTCAAATGAGAACACTTCAGACAGGACCGTCCTAAAATATGGTTGCCATTTTCAATACGATTTCAACAGAAAGCCATGTGGACTCTCTGGGGAACAGGGTATTCTAGGAATGACTTCATCTATCTAATAGTGTCACCCACGCTTAAGAGTCATAATTTAAATACGGGAACGAAGGAGACTGATTATAAGCTAATAGTGTGCATTCAGGTGCAAGTTTACAAGCTGGTTACCCAGAACCCACTGAAAAGCATGACAATGATATTGGTGACTCACTGCTTCCATTCTAAGCCAGCTTCTTAAAGACAAACAGAAGACTCCAAAGGCTACCTTGAGAATTCATGGGCAGCTTTTACTGTCTCGGGTTACCGAGCAACACCTCACCTGTGCTGTATGCATTACCATTCCTACTTTGCTGCAAGTACATCCCACCCCCACCCCAGCTCCCCACGTGAAACCTAAGAATGAATTCACACCAAAAGTCACAGTGAATGTGCTAAGTGACAGCGGAGAGGCCCAAGTCAAGAGGGTAAAGTGACATCCAGAGAAATGAGGGTGAATTCCTGCTGAAAATGCGACAGTCTAAAAGTATATCCTAAAATGTCCTAACAACAATAATAATAAACTAGCTCTGATTTTTAAAACCATCAGCAAAATGCCCATCACCCACGGATCAGGCCACTGTGTGGATCTGGGTTTATGGGCACTGGAGAAACACCGCCTGCTGCAGGGTTACCTTGCAGGGAAGTGTGCAGCCTGACGTTATGAGAATTCTGTGTCACCTCCATACTTGGGAGTCCCTGTGTTAACTCTCTGCGCATCGCGTGAGCCTGGAGTCCCGCGAGCTGCTGGGTCACAGCTGAGCAAGTTAAGGCACCAACCATGCTTGATTAATTCCCAGAGAGGGGAGGGAGCCGGCGTGGATATCTGGTCCCTCACTGCAAGAAAATGACTTGGGATTTACATAAGGAGAAACAATTACGTATTTCTCTATGTCTTGAAGTATCAATACTTTCTTAAATGCCACTTTCTTGAACTTCCCCTACTGTGTCTGTCAATAAAATATGTGTATGGGGCAGGCAGACGTCTGGAATGATGGGAAATCTGCCTATGGGATGCCTATACCACCCTACCTGCAACACATACCCCCCACCCCCCAGAGCTTCAGTACCAACCCTGACAGAGGTCCCGGAGTTGTGTACTTTTGTCCTGGATGGACAGAAATGGCTGAAACTGACAGGTAAAACTTTCAAAAAGAAAACGGCTTCTAGAACTGAACAATGAAGATCTCTTGGGTATCAGAGCAACACCCAAGTTCCTATGCGGCTAAACTTTGGGTAATTCATTAACAAAAAAAGGCAAAATAAGACCAAGCTAATCAAATGTGGTTCTAAGATGGTCCAAAATCAGATCAGAGGAGCTCTGTCATGCACCAATGGGTTTGGGAGAGAATTACTCATTATTCTATTATACACAACTTCTTGAGTTTCTAAAACTGAATCTGGCCATGTTTCATTTGTAACATCAAGCAGGCCTTCAGGCTGAGTGAGAATGTAAACAAGCTACTGATATGACTGTAAAATACTTAACTGCATTTAAACGAGAAGAATATCTAGGCAAACATCAGCAGCCTTTAATAATGGCACATGCAAGTGCAGAAAGTAAAATGTGCCCCATAAAAAGCCACCGGAGATGGCTCAGGATGCCTCAGTTCACCCCACCACGCAAGCTGCTGGCGGATCAGTTCTTCCAAGGTCATCCGCTGGCCTCCATTTAAAAATACTATAATCTGTTAGTTTACTAATATTATCCCTCCAGGTTATAATTAATATGGGCAACTAACCTGGGAAAACTTCAAGTGGTCATGTAAGTGAAGTAAATTAAATACCGAGGTGACATGGGGAACGGAAATTGTTGGAAATGAAGGATTTTTTAAATCCGCTCAAGGCCCAGTAAGGATGTACTAATCATTCCATCGCTCTTTTCCCCCACGTTCTACAAGCTAATTCCACCCCAGCCCACACACGGGCGAAACAGAACGCCACCTACTGGCATCCGTTGGTACTCCCGTGAGCTTATATATGTATTTTTGTGTGTATATACATACATAAACACACATACATTTTTAATATCAGACTGTCTTTCTTACTACTAATGCTAAAAATTAGTTGATTTATATTCTGTTTATTTTTTTAAGTGCTGCATAATGATATAATTTAAAATGACCACATGTGCTCTAGATGTGGGATAAGAAAATAAGTAAACGTTTACGTCAAATAATGCTACACCAATGAAACAAAGCAACTGATTGGCAGGGAACGGGAGAGGGTGGAATAAATACTGTAATGGAATCTGTAGACCACGATGGACCAGATCAAGCTGTGCACAGTTCACCTCTGGGGGATTCCTCACTTTCCTCATCGAGAAACAAGGGACAGTAAGGAAAGTTCCCCAGTCCAGTGAAAGCGGCTCAGTTCACGTTTTGTTTATATGTCCCCCTCTGTGCTCCCTATGAATGCTGTCAAAGCAGAGACTCTCATTAAGAAGGGCTATTAAGATTTCCCCAAAGAAAGCTTAGCGTTTAGGGAATAAAAATTTGTGAATTTTTTAAGAAGTCAAGAAAAAGAGTTTTTGTATTTCCATCCACTAACTTTAGTGGAATTCACCTTCACTCGATGAGGACAAATGTGTAAGTCACAAAGCAACACTTACCTAGTAAAGCTCTGTACCCCAAGACCTGTAATTAGTCATTACTTTGAAAGTACCAAGAGAACAAGTAGCAAATCTGGACCAAATGAAAAAGCTTTGCATCATTTTATTCACGGTGGGGGAAATGGTATATTTGCAGAAGAACTTTTGCTGCAAAAAAGCGGGATAATCCTGCTTCAAAAGAGCTATGATCTGAGACCTGAGGAAGGGCCTGGAAAGGCCTTTAATGAGGCCCACAGTAACAAAATGAACAAAAAAGGGACAGACACACACAGTCAGAACATTACCAGTCGGTGTGAACATATGCCAATTCCGCTAAGCACAGAGCAAATTAAAATCATAGGATGGGCACACATCATATGGCATTTCAACATCAGATACACCAACCTTCCAGGGGCATCGTTTCAGACAACGCTTGCAGAAATGCTGCCAGCCCACGAGAGGATGTGAATCTTTGCTGTTCACAATGCAAACAGCTCTTTACAAGGATGATCAGTCAGTGCTATGGGTGCTAACTCGACAGTTCCGTCATCAGATGGCATTGCAAATTGCATTACATATTTTAAACCATGTTAACATGGTTTGTTAATGTTGGTACTCACTAAAGGGCCACAGCTATTTAAATCATGAATAGGCATGATAATTTTTATACAAAGTATGGGGAAGTGACACATGTGGATATTCTAAATATTCTCTTCCTAAAATCTGTCTTACATCATTCGTTAATTGTCATCACCAAAAAGATAGAGCTAGATGTTTCCGAGGACCACAGGCTCACGATTCTAGTGATTATTTACTGAAATAAACAATGCACCTATTTCAAGGAAAAATATTTTATGTCAAAATACAGTCCCATATCGACTTCCCTGGTGGCACAGTGGTTAAGAATCCGCCTGCCAATGCAGGGGACATGGGTTCGATCCCTGGTCCAGGAAGATCCCACATGCTGCGGAGCAATGAAGCCTGTGTGCCACAACTACTGAGCCTGCGCTCTAGGTCCCGCGAGCCACAACGACTGAGCCAGCGTGCCACAACTACCGAAGCCTGTGCGCCTAGAGCCTGTGCTTTGCAACAAAGACAAGCCACAGCAATGAGAAGCCCGCGCACCGCAATGAAGAGTGGCCCCCGCTCACCGCAACTAGAGAAAGCCCGTGCACAGCAATGAAGACCCAATGCAGCCAAAAATAAATAAATAAATAAAATCAAGAAAAAAAATATATATATGTATATAGTCCCATACTACCTCTATCAGATATCCTCAAGCAAGAATTTAATACAACTGCTTTAAAAAAGACAAGACAGGATAATGTTTTGTTACGCCTCAAATAAAACTTAACTATCAGATAGTTTACTGTCCTTATTTGTTTATGCATGCACGCATACATGGGCATTTCAACAAATCCATACACAGATGTGTATAGCCCATAGGTAGGCTTGCCCATTTATCTCCCATATTCAGTTACCACATCAAAAGTTGTGTATCATCATCATCATCATCATCATCATCATCATCATCTTACCACCATCATCCATCAGTTTTAATATGAGATCGTGCAATCCCAAATCCGTAGCCTGGACCACACTCGAGCCTTTGCTATAACACTGATCCTACCTTGATTTAAAATTTGAAACTTTGTTCATCATGATTTTTTCGCACTGATTTTAATTTTTTGGCAACACTGCACTAAAATCTTGCTTATCTTGATTACTGAGTTTTTTTTTAGCACCCCCTTAAATTCTGTCCCAAGTCCTAGACCCGGCCCTACCATTGCTGCAGTCTTTTCTCCTTTTTGTGTTTACATGCTTGGTAAAGATGTCCATTCTACAACTTCATCTGATGACTCTCATGTCTGCCCCCAAGGCAGAAAAGCACTGTGTGCCCAGTGGTGCCCGATTCCCTTCACCCTAATGTTCTTTACATCTCCAGCCCTTTTAACATAAGCACCCAGAGGCCAAGGAAAATGACTTGTTCTCTTTCGAATTTTCTACCGCTTAAGTCAACACACACAGTACTCAATGAACGTTTATCAGATGAGACCAGACCAAACAGTTTTAGAGCAGAAATTTTCAGAGGGGAGATTTTGATAGAGTGCGTGGTGAAACCAATAGTGGCTGGTAAATATGGGTCACAATGAGCGCTTTAAAAAATGAAATACAACCAAAAGAACAGCAGAGGACACTGCCCATAGCTGGAGTACTATTTTGTAAAATCTCTGTTTCAGATACAGGCATATTATACACAGACAGACTTACATGGATATGCGTAAGTGTGTATGTACTGGTTTGCAACATAAAAAACCTGGGGAGTAACCCAAAAAAGCGTTTGAAAGACACTGTTCTGAAACAGCAATAGGATCCCCTGATCTGTCATCTACCACTCGCCCTGCCACGACACAGAAAAGGCAAGAGTCCCAAAGTCATCCAAGTCTTCGGAAGTTTGAGAAAGAATCATGTTATCAACGTGTTCAGAGACCAGTCCTGAATAACTGAGAAACCCTACAGTGGACTCCACTGGAGTGGAATTGCTGCAGAATTTCTTAGGCATTAGCTAAGAGATGAATATTGGCCTTTTATCAAACGAATAACATTTTTCTGGTTGAAAGAACCATTACAAATATATATGGAAAAAATAGGCGCTGGTGAAAAGGATTTCATGAAAATAAAATTTTTTTAAAAGCAACTGCTTTAACTATCATTGTACTGTTGAAAAACTCGATCAAGGTATTTAATTGACTTAATGGAATTCACCTTGTATTGGACCCCCATGAAAAAAAATTGATCAGTGTTGATATAGTTCTGATTAAAATGTTTTATTCATCAACAAAGAATTTTTTTAAAAGCCTCAGGATCAAAATAGTAGGCTGAAACTGCTGGCTTTAGCTTCCTCTCCCCCCTAACAGATTGTCTAAGTGTACATGCCGATCTGCATGATACAACAAACAAGCCCACTTACTGAGTCTTTACTGTCTGCTAGCATCCACGTGCATTGCCATCACTAGCTCTTATCGTCTTTATAAACCATCTTCAGGTAACTGAATACTAAATACATAAATTCCTCACAAAGATATGTTTTAAGGTATAAACAGCTTACTGGAAAACAACAGTGGGCAAAGGGGAAAGAGAAAAGTCAAGAAATAAAAAGAAAAAGACCAAAAAAGGAATAAATAAATATTTATCAGGACCTTGGAGAACTGTGATTAGATATATACACATACACAAACACATCCATATCTGATTAAAAGCTTACCATCCGGGCAGCTGGCATATTGCTGAATAGCAATCAATAACTAGTATTATGTAAATCATATGGGAAAAAAAATGTAAAAAGAAAAAGGTGAAAACTTTCCAAAGTTCTGAAGACAGGCTGCTTTTATTGTACTTTTTTCAAAGGGTGTTGCAAAATCTCTTTCCTTGAGCATAGACAATACAGAGGTATGTCCAAAAGTACAGACCAAGATAAAGTCGCTTTTGGTCTGGTGTTATTAAGAGATTCAATAGAATATGCCTCTGCTTTGAAATAAATCACTTTATTAATTCCTATCTGACCTGCTCCAAAGAAAGGATTTAAGGTGACTTAAGGAAAGAACAAGCACAGAAGAAGGTGAACAAAATGTATCGGAGTCATTAAAGACCAGAGGAAGTTGATATGCTACCATCAGCATTAATATGATTTGATAAAGCACAGAATTGGACTAGGAGCTCCGACAATACATTATGTTATAACTGCGTTATCAAGAGGAGGGTATTATGGTAGCTCCGGGGTCTTGCTTGGAGTTCAGACTTAAAGGGCATTTCTCACGAGCAGGAGCTTGATATGTTTTGAGGCCGAATGAGAGAAAAGATCTTTGACAACAGCTTCCTATGTGTCCTCAGAAATCATTAAATTTCAGGAAAGTTCACATTAACCGGAAGGATACAAAGAAAACTACAATGTGCCCTAGGGTTGAGCTGTGCCTTAATCTTCCAATGATCTTTTAAAGATGTAGGAACTATGTCCCCTTTTTACAGAGAAAAAGAGAACCCAAGGCCCAGGGAGGTAGTGTGACTTGCCCGTGATGACGGGGGTCACCAGGAGGAAGGGCTGGGATTCGGAGCCTGGTTTCTTCAACTTGGAAGCCCACGCATGGCCTTTCTGCTACAAGGCACGGCATTCTTGTTTCACAAAACAGGCCAACATGCTCTTCTCAGCTCTGCCCACCTCATTCTGTTGGGAGTGGGCTGTGGGAACGGAATGAGTGGGCCGTGTCATGTGTTGACGCACGAGAGGTACTCAGAAGAGGGCTCTCGGCACAGGTGGGTCCTGAGCGATGTGACCTGCTGCTGCCGTTGTTGTTCTCAGCTGCCCCGGTCCTCGAGGCCTACAGAACACACACTTATTCAGGGAAAACTCACAGTCAATCCCCCATCCTGCACAGAATACAGGTCAGATCTGCACATCACAGCCCAACATGGAGGCATGTCAGGTAGACTTGGCAAAGATAAGCTAAATTTTTAATTTTGTTTTTGATTTTGGCTTTGGCTGGAAAAGGCCTTCGCTCTGGGTTCAAATACAAAGCCGACAGAGACGAAGCGACATTGGAAGATGTTATACACGAGCTTGAGTTTAAGCGGAAAGCAAGTCGCAGCAGAGAAAAGACCATTCCAGGTTCAGGATAAAGAAGTCTGGTGTGTTCCCCTACTTTTCATCCACAAGAAATTCGCCAGCTCATTTCTAATGGTTGTAACAGAGGGAATAAAAAGAGAGGAAATCTATATTATTTTCACGACTGGATATACTCCAGGTTCTACTTCTTTGAAATAAGTTGCATTTTTTTTTTTTTTTTTTTTTTTACTTCTAAACATCTTCTTAATGCCTTCTTTATAGGAAATGTGCCCAGGGTTAATGCTGAGATTTCAGCCATTCTACCCATTACTTGGTCTTTGATGGTTCTAAAGAGTCAACAAAGAGACAAATGGCACATAGCACACACCCAAGCCAGCCAGGGAAGTTATGTTCTAAGAAGGAAAAACAGACTGATTGCATTCACCTGCCTAGGAATATTAAACTATCCCCCCAAATTCTAAAGTTCCCAGATTTTACAGGGTTTTTTTTTTTTCTTCTGAAGAGTGAGAATACTAAGAAAACATTAGGAAGGTCTCAGTAGTTGATATACAGTATTTTTCTTGGATCTAGCAAATAGACTTTTTATAACTTTTCTGTGAAAGGAGGGCCTCTCTGGCTCAGATTACTTGGACACTCGTACTGTTTATTCTTCCCTTTTCTGAGCAGTCAGAAGAGATTTCTCTCAGTACTTCAAATAAATAAGATATCCAGCTGAACAAACACCACGCACTCCTGTGGATTACTTTGGCTTCATAAAGAATATTTCACTTTCTTTTTTTCAAACATGTAAATGATTAAAGAGACCCCATCATATGAAACCCAAGGAAAAAATGTATCAAGTGATGTAGATTCTATACATGGTGGTAGATGGAGAAGCAAAAAGCCCCAGCTGGGGAAAAGGGCATGATCTTTCACAGGGGAAATTAGAATATTACTAAATGAGATATTTCACATATTGTACATCTTAACAGGAGTGGCTTTGTAACATGAAAATCAAACTGCAGTGTTCAAACTCAATCTCTTTTTTCCGAAAACAGCAAAGTACTAGTTGTTTTTCTTTCTTTCTTAGATTCCTACTTAAAAACAGATCCCAAAACTAAAACAACGACAAAAATTCTGAAGACTATACAGAGTCTGGAATAAGAATAATATTCCACGTGGGCTTTGAAATGATTGGTGAGCCTTATCTACCTTTATGGCTTAAAAAAAAAAAAAGTCCAGGATCTCTGGACAATTTTTGAAACTCAAAATTCGGCAATAGGTGTTTCTTTAGAGAGAAAATTTGGGCCACTGATGAACATGGCCCCCTCTCAAGCAGCATGAAAACAAATACTTGACTTTAGGAAACACAATCCATACGTTTCTTTCTTCTTTTCATGAGACAAAAATGCATAAACAGCCATGTATTTTTTTAAAATGGTTGCATCTGGTACCTCTCAGCCCAGAAAGAGGAAAGACAAGAATGCAGAAAGGATGAAACAGGAGAACAGCAAGGCAAAGACACAGGCATCAATAACGAATGCTATGGCTTAAGGCCAAGAACTAGCAAGACCTATGAGTAAATCTGCCACCAGATAGCTTACCAAAAGGCGCGCACACACATACGCACACACACACACACACAAGACTAAATAAAACTGAATTTGTAAGGTGTGGTAGGCAGCCCCTAAGCCGCTGTGCTCCCATGCTTCCTGGTATTGACACCACTGTGAGATCCTCTCCCTGTGAACGTGGATCACACCCACTGATTTCCTTCTACCAAACAGAATGGACTAAAGTTATGAGATATCCCTTCTGGGGTTTGGTTACACAGGGCTGTAACTCCAAAGAACCGAGAGAGAGGCCCACGGCTAAAAGGCAGAGAGGAACCAAAGTCCTCAGTATTCTAGGCCATAAAGAACTGAACCCTGCCAACAGGCCCACAAGCTTTTAAGTGGGCCCTTCCCCAGCTGAGCCTTGAAACGGTGACAGCTGGGCTGACACCTTGATTGCAACTCACAAGTTGACCCTAAAGCAGAGAGCCCAGGTTCCAGACCCACAGAAACTGGGCGATAAGCAGATGGGGTGTCATAAAAGGGCATAGGCTGAAATAGGTGCTTATGAGGAAAAACAATCTGATGTGTTAGATCAGCGTCCGCCCTGATTCGACCCTCTACTGCTTCACTTTCCTTCTCCCCACTCTGGCGAGGCTGGATAGGTCTGCATTTCACAAACGGTATCCCCACATGCTCACAAATCAACTGCAATACAGTTAGAGTTAATGAAAGTTTGGATCCTGGGATCTGAAAGATGCACAGAAGAATTCTGGAGCTGAAAGAGTACCTTTGGAATCTTCTAGGCTGGTCATTCCCAAGGGTAAACCCAGCATTTTCAATAATGAGAACAACGGCCAAAGGAGCAATGAAATGGTTTTCCCTGAAGTCGAATGTACTCAATTGAAAGGGCTGTTTTCTGTCCCACAATCATGTCCTGCCTACAGTTTTTGGCATTTAAATGTCTATTCTTTTATAAAATTATGGTGACAGTCTATGGTGGTGGATTTGTCTTTCATCCAGAGTTTTCAGAATAAAGCATATGAGCCTGGATTAGTCTCCTTTTTGAAAAATTTCCTTTCAAATTACACTGTAAAATCCAAAACCCATGGGACAACTAATCTTGGTTAAATGACTCATTTCACAGATAAGAACATGCAGGCCCAGAAAGGGGATATGACTTGCTCAGAGACACACAATTGCTTGATTACGGCAAACTCTAAAACTACATTCAAAAAGCCAAGATACAGGGACTTCCCTGGTGGCACAGTGGTTAAGAATCCGCCTGCCAATGCAGGGAACACGGGTTCGAGCCCTGGTCCGGGAAGATCCCACATGCCACAGAGCAAATAAACCTGTGCGCCACAACTACTGAGCCTGTGCTCTAGAGCCCGTGAGCCACAACTACCGAGCCCATGTGCCACAACTACTGAAGCCCGTGCACCTAGAGCCCGTGCTCCACAACAAGAGAAGCCACCTCAATGAGAAGCCCGCACACCGCAACGAAGAGTAGCCCCCGCTCGCCGCAACTACAGAAAGCCCGCGAGCAGCAACGAAGACCCAACACAGCCATAAATAAATAAATAAATAAATAAATTGATTCCCAGCCCACACTTTAAAAAAAAAAAAAAAAAAAAAGCCAAGATACAAAGACGTAAACCCACGAGCGTGGAGCCTGCCACTTAGTAGGTCCTCAGGGAAGATGAGAATACATCTTCCACTGATGTTCAATGTATTCGTTTCTCTCAGTGTAGTAAGAAGGGGAGAGTGTGGATTTTAGCTTCTGAAGAATTCGGAACCCCAGATTCGAGTTCTCCTTATTGCCGCTGGAAAAACACTACCTTCCGCCTCACGAGGAAAAATCAACATGTCCGGTGAGTTATAAGAAAATCAATGTTCACAGAAGAAACGTTTCAGAAACATCATCGCAGGGCAACACCAACTCCTGGCATCTGTTTAACCGTGCTGGCCTCCAATATCGAAACTGTGCGGCAGCCAAAAATCATTGGAAAGAAGTATGAAATTGGAGAAAAGGAAACTGGAGGGGGAGGATCAAAGAAGCCTCCACTAACTTAAAAGTAATAAAAGAGCTAGGAAGAGAGTTAAAGAGAGGCAATGCATTACCCAAGAGCCAGCGGGGACACAGAAGAAAAGGAAACGAGGAAGATAAAACTAGGGGAATTTCAAATCTTGGTTAAGTGTTCATTAAAAAATTTGTCACACGTATTAAGGCCAGATAGTCATTTCTTTCCCCCTCTCAGGCACTCATTCGGGAACAAAGGCCTAACCAGACTTAAAACACAGAAAAGCGAGGCAGAGACAAATACAGCCATGAAGAGCCCTGGCCTCACAAAGCCAAGCATACTTTCCTCCTCCTCTTTGTTTCCAACAAGAAAGGGGGACTCTTTCCTCAAAGCTAAGGGGTACTTAAACAGGCCGCCAGGAGGGCTTACACTATGCACTGTGGGTCCAGGCCTGGTTACCGTTCTGTATGTTGTCCAGCTCTTACTCGGGGTTGTATATGGTTTCTTTATGCCTAATATTCACAGGGAAAATTAGACCTTCTGTGACAGACACAGGGCTGTCATTAGGAGAGTGGGCATTTCCAAGCAATGGGAAGTAACACAACCCTTCCCTTGTTTGAAAAAATAATGATGATGATGATAAAAAATGTTTACTGCATATCTAGCCTACTCTGAATGCTATACACTCATGATCTTCTACTCTCAACGCAGGTCAACAACAGCAATACCAGTGAATGTTTACTGAACATCTAGCACATTCTGGATGCTACACATTCATGATCCCGTTCAATTCTCAACACGAGCCCATACACAAGGATGTTAACCAGGGTTTGAAGGGTGCCCGAGAGTTAGCATGGGATGGAGCTGGGGTTGGATCTGAGAGCTGCCCGGCTCTAAAGTGTTTCTTTCCCACGCCTTGCTGTTCTCCTTACGTCTCTTCCCTCCATACTCACACCACTGGGTGGATCCCTCGTGTCTCTCCTGACCAGGGGTTCAGGGACGGGGGGCTGGGTTCTGACCCCATGGACCAGCTGTGTGACTCTGGGAGCAGGGGATCCCCCTAGCCTCATCCGTTTCTGTACCTACACCTTCTGAACTGCAATCCCCTGCCCACCTCAGAGAGACTCATGAAAAAGAATGGATTCAATATTGTCATTCATTAAGCACCTAATCGTCTTTCGTTTATTTATTTACAAGTATTTACTGAGCATGTACCTTATGGACCAGGGATACAGTAGTGTGAAGACAAAAACAACACTTTCAAGACGGACACTAAACACAAAACTATGGGAGTTGTTTCTCTAAATTGCATTTCTGTTAAACGTTACGAAGAAGAAATTCTGGGGTCCTTCATTCATTCCCCCGGCACATATAGATGGAGCGTTATGATACATCAGACAGTATTGCATGATAAGCACTGGCTCTTATGAGAGCACAAAATGGAGGGTCCTGACCAAATCTTGATCTAAGGAGGCTTCCTTGAAGTGTGATGTCTGGATTGAGTTTGGAAGGACAAGCAGAAAGTAACTAAGCATGGAAGGAAAGGTGTGTTCCAGACTGAAGAGCAGTGCACTTCGGCAACCTGGAGAAGGAAGGAGAATGGCGCCGGAAGTGGCTTGAGGTAAAGCTGGGTGAGTGGAAGGGGACCAGATAAGGCCAGGTGCCTCCCATTTAACTCTCACTTGCTTTCACAATGACCCTATAACATAGACAACATTCCCAATTAGACAGATGAGCAAGCTTTATGTACAGCTGTTCAATAGGGCCTGCTCAAAAGCCATTATCCTACCCTTTTTCCTTGCCATCAGATCTTGCCTCCCACCCCAGAAACACAAAATGCCAAAATGCACTCTTTCAGCCTCCCTTGTACCCGGGATCTGGATGGGTGGCTCAATCCTGGCCAGTGGGGGCTGAGCCGTCTACGAGGGAGGACAGTTTTGAGACAGAATGTTCTCCTCCTTGATAAAGGAGGAAGGCATGCAAAGAGGGGCCTCATCCCTCCCACCCTGACTTCAGACTTTATCACACAGGATGCAATGGTTGGTGTTGCTGCAGCCATCTTATAATCATGAGGAAAAAGCCAAGACAATCACAGAGGAGCTGCCTAAATATTAGCTAAAGAAGCCCCTGGCTGCCAAGGGACTTCTGGATATATGAGAAAAACAAACCTCTGATACACCAACCACTTTTAACTGGGTGTTGAGTCACAGTCCAAAACATCTAAACTGATGGTAGAAAATGAGCCTGAGAGAGGGTGAATCATTTCAAAATTATACAACTAAAAAGAGAGGGGAAACCTGAATTTTGAACACATGCCTAATGATTCTAAATCCTATGCTCTTTTTCATTTGACCATATCCCTTAGACTTCAAATTGGGCAAACACTGTAAACCTTAAAGCTCTGGACAGAATCGAGAGATGATGAATAAAACCAATGCTAATGATAATCCTGGAAAGTAACAAGAATGTTTGAGGCTGCGGGGATGTGGCTTCGGCGAGGGGAAGAACCCACCATGGAGGCGGGGGGGGGGGGGGAGCTGGGTTTGCAGAAAAGCCCACGTGTGGCGCAACCACAGAGAGGTCCTAGGAGTCTGGTTTTCTGACATATCTGGCCTGGCAAGGGCAAGACAGCCAGAGAATTCAACCCTCACTCAGGAGTCTCAAAATATTTAGATTAGTGAAGAATATGCTGAAATTTCCACTTTGAAAATTCTATTTCCTCCTCCCAACGCAGAAAAAGGCCCCCGCTTTTCTACTCCAATGTAACAATAAAGATTCAGACAGGGAGTTTTGTCCTTGATAGTATCCAGAGTGTAGTCAGCTGCAGGTATTTAATGGGGAGGGGTGGGGGGAGTATTTTTCTAAAATACTAATTTAAAGAACAAATCAACATCTATTATCTCCTTCATTATGTTTTAAATTGTACAACTATAAATCACCCTGCAGCGGGTTATTCAAGGGCAGAATTACCAGGCTTGGCTTTCCCGAAGGTTAGAAGAATGACACTGTGCTTTTTCCAGCTATAATTTATAACTTTGCAACAGAACCAGCATTGCAGGCCCATCCATTAGCAGGGTAGCTGTGCATCTGTTAAAACTCAGCACAATGACTGGCTTTGCGCGGCCCCAGGAAACGTAACCCAATCGTTTCAGAAGTTCGACAAACTTGAGCCCTTTTTTTTTTTTAATGTAAAACGATTTGAAAACGCGGTTCCCTAAAACATCTGCTAAGCTCTTGCTACCCTAACACATGATACTCTTTCTACCCTTACCTGCCATCTCAAACATCTGGTTGCACAAAACACCCTAAGAGGCACGTGAGGGGGCTCAGCTTCAAATTTACATACTGATGGCAAAAGGCTGGCTTGGACCTAGGAACTTGAGCTAAGATGTTGTTTACCAGCACTGCAAGCTTATGCGGGGGAGAAAACGGGGAGAGGGTTCATTTCATAAAGGCGCTTTCAAACATTTTAAAAAGGAGACACAACCACAGGACTGGATCGATGTGGCAGGGGCGGTGGTGTATTTGACAAAGAAAATGAACTTGAACAAGTAACTGGCAGAGGGTCTGCCAGCTGATATTTCATTTTCTTGAACAAGTTGGGTTAAGTTCCCTATGCATTTTAACTGCAAAATAAGGGGAGTGATTCTAACGTCAAACTGCTGTAAGCAATAAATGAAGACATATATGCTGATACATAAAGCACCACAATGCCTGGCCTTACCTGCCAAGCTGCATCTTACTTGGGTGTATGGCAACAATAGCAAATAGCCAAACCTACCTTTAAAAATCTCACAGATCACCAGATAATACAATATGCCTGATTTTGTGAAATAAGCCCCAGAGGGTAATATGTATGTATGAATACATTACATACACTAACATACAATATATATTAGTGCATCCATATGCAAAATGTAATTTTGGAGTATTTAAATAAACAGCAAGCTAGAGAGATGGGAAAATAAGTATATGACACACGTATGATGGATGTGACTTCATAACTAGAAAGCTTCCAGCAAAGTTTAGTTTCCTTAAAGCAAGCAGCTACGGAACCCTGCATCTTTTTTAAAACAATACTTAAGACAATCCTATTCCCATTTTTATCTATTACTTTAATTTTATTATAAATTGGAGGGAAGAGGGAAAAACGCTTTTCCCTCCGAAACCCCCATATACCTGTCCTGACCTCTGTACCACAAGAGGAAGAAGTGTCAGAGACATGGCTCCACCAGTAGGGGTCACTGTGCTGAGAATTAATCCCTAAGAGTTTCTCATTAGTGATTATTATACTGCAGGCGGGCAAAATGGAAAAATTAATTAATTTCAAAGTGATAATGCATTTACAGCAACAATTAGAAATGTATAACTGTAAAAGGGCAACATTTAAAAGACAGATTACATTTAATAAAGTTGCACAAGAATATCCAATTGTAAAATTACTGATTTGCCACAATATTCCTTAAAGAGGCACTTAAAATAGCCTGACTCCATGAAGGGTGACCTAATGACTGTAACTAAAATCACCGCAGTCACAGCAAGTCACAGCAAATAAAAAAGGGACGCTGATATTAGAATACTGCTGTTTAATACTTAAGGGAGCCGGCTACAGCGGAGAAGGAAGGCAGGGCTCCCAGCACAAGGCTGGTTGTGTTTCTTGTTTCCTTGACCTTGCGCAATGGAATGCACACTCCAGCAACCCTCAGGGCAAAAGGAAAATGCTCTGTCTGAAGTGAAAGGCAGAAAGGGCAAAGATGAAGCACAAACAGAACACTAGCCATTGGGAGAGGGGAACCCTGAATCTATGCTCAGGTTCTCCATGAGCATTTAGGATCCAACTCCTACACGGGGTGGGAATGGGGATGCAACCACATGGCTTAGGTCCAAAAACATGTTCACATTAAAATGGCAGAAGTGCGCCCTTCATCCACAAAACAATGTCTTATTGCGATGGAAGCAATGCCAAGCCCTGTATGGAAGGACAGAACATGAGCTTGGATCTGTAGTTCAGTCTGTCCTACGAGTGAAACAGTAGATCCCAGGTCTATACTGGTACTGAGTCCTCTCCCACATACAGAGTCCTACATTTTCATCAAAGAGAGGTGACTGGCCGTGAGTTTGCCAAGTCCAGGGCTCCCGTTCCACCTCTTTATGAACCTCAGTCGTATGGAACTCTGGGGTCTAAGAAACCCCACCAAATACCTAAATATATAAAGATATGACAGACCTTGAATCCATTACTGTCGATCCTCATGCCAACCTTTATCGCCATTTTGGTTACGAGGGAACAAGCTCAGAAAGGTCAAGTGTCTTGCCCAAGCTCTCCCAATTCCAAGGGTAAGAGCTGGGGCTTGACCGTCAGGATCATAAGCAAGAGAGTCAGTAGGTCCACTGTCCCAGGCAGCAGCTTTCTCACAGTTGCCACCACCAGGAAGCCATGTCAAATCCCTTTTCTAACATAGGCTAAGGGTTTATGTCCCCTGCCCTTTTATGGAACATTCCACCACTGCCAATACAACTTAACCAAATCCGGGGGGTTTTTTGGTGACGTCTCCACTTCTCTCCAAACCTTCTCAAGGGTTATCTGCTCATTTTCCCAAACCCCCCTCTCACCCAGGGCCACAGAGACCAGTTCTTGTTTTATATGTTGCCCAAGACTGCTCCCAGTGGGCACTTTCCCACTGGGAGCACTGGGGACTAGGTTGGGGGGTGGCCGAAGCCTCTGTACACTGGCTGGTGAAGGAGGAGGAAAGAGCCACTTAGGCTGGGCATCGGGCATCACTGAGACCAGATCCCGGTGTGGTGTGCATTCAGTGGGGACCTTCTCCTAACTCCCTGTGCTGCCCAGCTGTCTGGTGACACTCCTGCCTCAGTTTCCAACTCCACGCTCTTGTTTTCCCGTTGGCTTGAGTCTCGACCACAGTTACCAGCCAAATAGCAATATTCTGTGACCACAACACAGTTGCCTGCCTGACTTAATTTGCTGGCACTTTCAGAAATCCTCGTTATGTCCAAGGAGCAGACAATCCAGCCTGACTTGGCTAAACACGTTTATGTGTTGTGTTCACGTTAACTCTTAGACAACGATCCCCTCCCCAAGAAACAAAACCATTCACTCCGCCTTTTACTTTCCCAGAACTAGTCTTCTTCTTCCTCCCACCTGCCCTTGCCCAGGGTTTTTCAGCCCTGTGGTCCCATCGCAGAGTAAGAGTGGCTATCATTTTCCATCAACAAGCCCTCATCCACTGGAGACCTCGCCCAATGGTGAGACGGTTTCACCGCCCTCCATCATAGACCTTGTGGTCACAGACCCGCCTCAGTTCTCTCCCTCCACATTCCTGTGATTAGAGAAATTCCAGAAGAAGAAAAAGCAAGACTCTGATGTCACAAAAGGAGTTCCTTAGCTTCCACCAATGATCAAACACAAGTGAGAAAACTCAAGACCCAGAGATTACAAATCACACGCGATGATTGGGCTGTTGGTCCTGAAGGTACAGGGCCAGCAGAAAATGAGAAAGGACGCTGCTCTCTCCTCTCCCCCTTCATAAACTTGAACAACAACTTATCCAAGGTACTGTCAATGGCGCTGACACCAGTCCAGGCCCATATTCTCCCTTATCATCTCTACTGAAGGACCCAACTTAAGACAATGAGCCGAAATCATGGTCAAAGTTGCCCTCGCGGAGAACCAACTCTCACGCAATCATGGACAGCCTGCCGATGGGGAAGCTTCAGAACCCTGGGACACAACACGCTTTCTAGTTTTCCACCCGCCTTGGCCTTGGAGAACTGCTCTCCAGAGACCCTTCCACTTCTTCTGTTCTTTAAGTATTCACCTCTTGGATTGAGTCTATATGCTTTGCATAAGAACCACCTGGTTGATTAAAATTAAAAAAGCACTTACTTACTTTCTCCTATGCAGGTCAAAAGATTTTCCTTGCAGCTTTAAAAGCCATCCACAGACATGAAGCTTAAGGATGGTGGGTGGGAAGGGCTGCAGGAGAAGGCAGCACACTGTATTCAGAGGCTATGGGATCCTTTGCCCAGAACATTGGAGGTTAATGACTTGAATTACGTTACTCCTAAAAGCCAAGGTGTTTCTGAGGATTACATGGTAGGTTTGGTTAACTGGAACACTGGTGTCCACTAAATAGGAAAACATTTTTTTTAAAGGCCTGTGTTTTAGAAAAGTACCATACCAAATACATTGTGTAGAAATGTGCATTCTTCATTCAAATGACTTCCTCCTCAAACTTCTTTCATGGAAGAAGTTTCCAGATACAGTTGTTATAGGACCATCAAAAACAGAAAGAACTTCACACTTACCTTTGCGAACATTTCCAAATCTAATCACAGTCGTGTGATTCACCCAGAAGGACTTACCTTTGGAGAAGTAAAGAATAAAGTGCACCTGTAGCCCAACAAAGGATTCTTCCAGGAGAGGTTTACACCCATTAAAACAACAGATACAGATTCTCAATGCAAACAAAGGAATCACATCTGCTAATAATTCAAAAGGCATGAATCCATGTTATTCACCTACTAACACAAAACACAGTTTTGAAGGACTGTGCTTACTGGAAAAAAAAAAAAAAAAAAAACCACATCGAAAGCAAACAAATCATCTCCATGAAGACATTCAGCCACATTTTAACACAATACTGAAAGAGCACGCCTTCTCTCTGGCCCTCCAAGACACCTCTAGAGAAGCAGATGCAATCTCAAGTCCACTGAAATGTGTCCAAGAGCCCTAACAGGCCTGATGCTGTGATGACCGAGACCCGACTCATCCTCACAAGAGGTGAGAGGCGCAGAAAGCGCGTGTGCCTGGGTTTCTCTAGGACCCTTTCCGTAAAGGCGCGCTGGAGGTGTGTGCGGCGACGGCGGCAGTTCACTTACCATGGACTTGGTGAAGGGTCTGGCCAAGGTGAAGAGCAGCGTGTACACCCACCAGCCGCGATGCAGGGAGGAGTACATCATGTTCCCGGGGTGCACCGCGTTCGACGTGACCCCGCGCGGGGACAGGCGGCGGTGCAGCTCGCTGGAGAAGAGGATGTTACAGAGTTTGGACCGGTTGTAAGCCAGCATGGCCCAGTAGTCATTTTTCGATGGAGAAAGGCGGCTAAAGTCTAGTTTCCCAGAGGAATCGTTAATATCTGTAAACCTTAAACAAAACAAAAAACAAAAAATATGATATGAAACGGCCAGTCTCTGACTTCTGATATAGCGTTGTGTTTTTATTAGAAATCTGAGAAAAACTATGCAGAGATGATTGAAAACTCAATTGGGCAAACATCGAAACAAAGTCTCCTTAAAAACAGACAATGGTGATTTCACGATATAAACCAACTGGGTCCAAAGGCACACTTAATAAAGGCCCAAACTCATAAATGGAGCGGTCTTCACATGCTGAAGCCCCACTCCACCACCCCCTGCCTCTAACATATATTTTTCAAAACCTTCAACAGGAAGTTCAAGGATAATTAAATTAAATGGAAAAACATCTTAAATAAAGGGCTGCTGCTTTTGGAAGCAGAAAGATATCGCATTCCTAACCTTTGACAGGGTCTTCCTGGGTTATTTTAGCCAATGCTTGTGTCCTGTATATTTTCATTCGAGCATCCAAATAAATATAGATGAGCCTTGCTGCCTCTAAGACTCCTTTGCAGATTAAAAATTAATGATTATAAAGGGGTTATAACCTTGGTGAGGTGCCATCAATAGTCTTATACGTTTAAAAGATAAATGTAAACAAAGCCAAAATAAGTTCTGGCAGAGTCTAATGTTTTTAAGTATATCCATGCCATGGATACACACAAATCAAAGTAAGTAGCTGATGTTTTATAATTGGGTCTGACAGAGTCGTTAAACACCAGCTGTTTGTTTCTTTCCTTTCTTTCTTTCTCCTTTTTTTAAATAACAACAAAGTAGTGACTTCCCTAACAAGCAAAAAAGAGATCATAACAGAAGGAATTTTCTAGACCACAGTCTCATCTTCATTAAGGACCCCTTGGAGTTTGCTTCATTAAATTAACTCTGGGCATTTGCCCTGAGTAATAAGGGAGCACAACAAGGGCACTGGAGACAACCACTGTGGAAGAGGAAAGCAAAAGGTAAAACGAAAATGATGGAATAATCTGGTTGTTCCTTAAAGGAGCAGTTCAGATGGAGCTATGACCAAGAAGAGTATCCCAGGGGCAGACGAAATTCATGTCTTAATGGAAATTAAATACCCCTTCTCCAGGACTCAGTCAGTGACATCCCATTTCTGGTGTTAAACGACCTTGCCGAACCGAAGTCATCAACAAAGGTCATGGCCAGAGACGCTGGCGTGGATAAGGCAGTGAGACTCCGAAACGAATCATCCGCTGCCTGTTTCCAAGTCCCCAGACCACGGGAAGAGCCCAGACTTCCGAGCTTAATCCTCTGAGGCGGTGAAACTTAGCGGGAAATTTGAAAATTTATGGGAGGCTTGTTCTGGTTGTCATAACGACTGCCGGCGGGGGCCGGGGACAGGAGATGTCCTGCCACGCACTCGGAGCCTTGCTCAAGGAAGATGGTCCCACTGGACATTCAGGCAGATGAAAGCCTGTGTGTAATTATCTGAGCCTAGAGCCGAGCTGTGCTTTACACAGATGCACAGTTGTAACAGCCGCTGAATTTCCAGGAGCAGCGTGCCACAACCATGTAAATGAGGAATGAGCGCACTTTGAGATTTTTATGGGATTGGGTGGCGGGGAGGTGAGGCTTGACCCGAGGCTGGTGGCATTTGAGGCTGCAATGGCGCACACCTGTTAACAACCCACATGTGCGAGGATCCCAATGGAGAGCTGGGCTCTCTGATGACTTACCTTCCCTGAAGTCCTGCCCAAGCACTGACATGTTGGAACACATGCTATTTTGCTTCACATTCATTTTTTTCCTTACATTACACATAAGCTAGCACACTGAATTACAACATATGTATGCAGGGAAGTTATATTATTGATATGTCTTAATTTTATTTCAAAATAGTAATAAGGTGTTACAGAAGAGTTGTCACCAAAAAAAAAAAAAAAAGGACTGTTGAGTTGAGGAGGCAATGATCTAAGGTATGGCCCAGAAGTTCTACCCGCTCTGAGTAGAAAAGAGCATCCAGGATTTAGACAACATCTAACAGGTACGGGACGAATATAGCGTCCTTCACTCACTCTCCGTTCCGCTTTCATTGGCTTTCTTGGCATCCTTTGTTTAGCCCAATCCAGCTCAGGTGTCACTTCTTCCAGGAAGCTCTCCCTAACTAACTCTTCCACTGCTTGCTGTCACAGTGATTTCTAGGGTGGCAGTGAGGGATAGACTGAAAGAAGCCACGCAGAGTAGATGGAAATTAAGTATCCACTTTCTGGGACCTGGTCCATGCTATTCCTATTGTTCAAGGACCTGCCACCCTGCAACGTTAGCAACAAAGCAAGTCAGGCCACCTTTGTACCTTGTGCCTCTGTCCTTACCATACAGACTGCAAGTCATTTGTTCATTTGCTTCCAACCCTAGACTGTGAGTTCTCAGGAGGTGGGCAGTGAGCTCCTTGAATGTTGCCTATGACACACAGTAGGGCCTAAATTCGGGATTAGAGGACTGAAGTTTGATCGTGGGTTTGCAATTCCAAACTAAGAGCCAAGTTTCCTTTATTACAAAAAGCTTTGTTTTGAGCTTTGCTCAAAAGGCAAATTTTACCATTCTGTTCAGAGGCTTTATGTTCTTCATGAACATTTGCATGTAGCACTTTCTAATGTTTAGAATGATTTCCCTGCTTTGGCTTTTAAAGACAATGCAGAAGTATCTCATGTCCTGGGGAACACTGGGTAGATTCAACCCTTAAGAGAAGGTATTCATTCCTAGTCCCCAACCTAGAAACAAGGCAAAAACAAAACCAAAATCCACCACGATGAGAAATTAGATGGAACCAGGTTGAAAGCAGGTTTGGAGATGGAGAAACGGCTACTAGATATTAGGCCCGCCCTCTGCAAACAGCCCTCCCCCATAAGTGGACCCCTGAGTTCCTGACCTGCTGATCTCCTGAGCAGCACACTCATTTTTAAGGCCTGATTAGCTTGTACTGACAGTCCTCCAGGGAGGAGAGAGGGTGGGCGAGCTTTTTGATTCCTCTGAGCCGGGGCCTGCTTCCTGAAAAATGACCGCGTTCACCTCTCAGCTCAAGAGGCAGCAAAACAAGTCTACAAAAGCTGCCTACCCTGTTTTCAAGTTGAAAAATTGACAAAGCTAAACAATAACATCTTAATAGAGTTATTCTCCTACCAGGACACTCAAATGTTAACATGTGCTCTCTGGACATTAACATCTGCTGTTTGAGAGGACCTCTATCTTATATTTCTCTATATACTGCTCCTTTATTTATTTTTTTTTAAACTGAGGATTTTTAAATAACCCAACTAAAATAATTAGGCTGGATTCTATATAGACAAAAGCCAGTATGTTCAAAGAATAGGACTGAATTTGCATCAGAGGCTGTGTGTGTGTGTGTGTCTGTGTGTGTGTGTCTGTGTGTGTGTGTGTGTGTGTGTGTGTGTGTGTCAACTTGGCACTCAACACAGCTGCAGCCATTTACAGCCCTTCAGCCAATACTCCACTCTTTTCATTCCATTTTAATTGTTATCTGAAAATTCTTTTCACAGCAAGGAAGTTCTCATTTTCATATGATGGATTTCAATTCACTTGCTCCGGTTCCAGATAAGTAACTAAAATACAGGGAAGACTTGGGGAGGCTAATAAATATTTTGCCTTGGGGCAGTCTGGTATAGTATTTTCTGCAAACATTGGACTTCATTTTTCCCCTAACAGGGGGTCCTGACTCCAACGAAGAGATTCCACCAAGGTTTATGGAGGTAATTAGATATCAACCCTTCCGTTTTACGACATGGTTTAGGGCTCTGGGTCCTTGAGCAGCAAGTGAGTGCTTTCCCAGGACTGCCCGCCCAGTATTCACTCGGGCTCTGGGGTGCAACACAAGTGTAATAAACAAACCAGCTTGGGAGAATTAACATTTTGTAAAAACACCCTTTAATACGGGCAAGAGGTCATCGGGAAGTAGAAAACCGCTGCCCGTCGCCAGACAGGAGCGGGCCTGATAACACCCACTTCAGGAAGACCTGGTCTGGAAACTACAATGGATCGAACTCAAGAGACCAGGGCCCTGCCTTCCGATCCATCTTTTAAATGAAATCAAGATTCAGATCTCCAAGGTAAGCGCGAATTACACTGCAGTTAAGGAGAGAACAAAGACGTCCCATGAAATACTATTTGAGATCCAGATTTACAAAGGGAAGAAAGCAGCTGACAATTCCACAGAATCTCCCATTAAATACCAGCTCATTTAAACGTATCCCGTGGTGCCCTCCACATCTGGCAAACGACTGGGGCTGGCAGATTTATGTCTGGAGCTCTCTCCCCATCGCCCCCGCAGTAGCCTCCCTCATGCCTGAACAAGGCCACTCCACTTTCACGAACCCGGTGTGATTTGCAAAGATAAGGATGTCCTGATTTTGTTACCACCTAATTACGAGATGTTTCATGTCTTTTAACGCAGGGGAAGATTATTACCGGCATTTTCCTCTCATTTCGGCCGTCATAAATTTCAAATGGTAAAACTAAATCTATCTGCAGTGTGTCATTTCAACCATAAGCCCCTGTGTTTGGGAGTGATAAAGGGTTCAGACTAACCCTTGGCTGGTCTCTCTCTTCCAAGTCCCAGGGGTTACATTTTATGGAAGCATGATTTAAAAAAATAAGCTTCATTCTGGGTCACTAAAACATTTCAGGACTTAAGACGAAGAGAAAAAAACAGGCCCTTGCACATTATTTTTCTCCAGCTACTTTGGTAGGAGTGAAAGCTCCCAACCACACCAGGAAAATCTCCCTAACATGTATTAAATCTAGCCTCACCCGGCAAGTCCTTTATCTTCTCAGGGTACTTCTCTTTAGACAAAGTTGTTTATCCAACTCTAGAAATAAACATGCTGAAAATACGAGGAAATTTTCAAATGTCTTCTTAGTCAACTGAATATTCTCCTAATGGTAACAGAAAAGAAGTGCCATCTGATGTTTTAATTGAAATTTTAACCAAAAGAGTCATGGCCAGATTTCTAATATGTTCTAACTACAGTACTTCCCTTTCTACAATCACACAGCTAATGTCTGCATTGAATTCCCTAATTTCTCATTATAAAACAACTGGATTTCATCTTGCAGTTTTTAATTGCATTGTTTCTCCTGCTAGAATAACTGCACATTCTTCTTCGTGAGATGGTGAAGTTGGTGAATGACAAATCAATAAAGGTCAGGAATTCAGATTTAATCAATTATTATTCCATCTCAAAGCAAAATCAATGAGGGACCTGAAGTATAGTTATAAAAACAATCTACCTTGCTGTCGACACTACCCCCAAATAATCGCCCACCATCACGCGCATACACACACAAAAAAGACCTCGATAAATTCAGTAAGCCAGGTTGAGTACACACTTTCTGGAGCAGGACTAATGAAAATTATTTTCAAAAAGAGAGGCTGGGGGGACCAGCAGCTGGTGTGAGGAAGGCGGTCACGTGAACAGAACATCCAATTCTAACCCACCTATGGGACTCCGAGGAGACCACGATGACCCGGGCAGGGGCTGAGCGGCACAAGACGTCCTGGAGGAGCTGGACAAGGTAGAAGTGGCCCAGGTGGTTCACCTGGAAGGTGGTCTCCAGGCCATCTTTCGTGAGGCTCCAGGGGAGAGCGAACACTGCTGCATTGCACACAAGCACGTGAAGTGACCTGAAAAAGAAAACATCCGACGTTGTGCAGATAGAAACGCTCTGAAACCAAGGATGACCCACGCTCCCCCGGGAATAACCAATTCTTCAATATCTTCAGGACTATAGACAGCTGGAAATGGGATGCCCTAGAATGTCGCATCTGAGACCATTCTGCTCAGGAAGGGCTTGGACTCTAAGTGAGCAATTGTGCTGGGCTGCTGGGGACGAGGGGGTTCCTGGGATGCGGGACTTTCAGTGCCAAAACCGGGACCATACTGGGCAAACTGGGATGAGTTGGTCACCCAGGTTGGAACACAGGTTCTACCGCCTAGTTGAATCTGTGCTTCCTTAGCTCATTCAGTTCTCAGCTTCGTCATCTATAAAATCGAAACAGCCCTTAAAGTAAGACATAAGGAATAAAGGAGAAAGTGTGCTGTGAAAAAGCCAACACCAGAACCAGCACTTACTAGGTATTAAGTAAAACATACCAAGGTGGAAATGCTCTGTCTAAAGAGATAGGCACAAACTGTTTGGATATATTCCTTTTAGAAGTCAAGTTAAATCTACATTTTAGAAGTCAGCTTGGGGATAGGTAAGTGGAGGTCTGTTATATTTTCTCTTTGTTTGCACATAATTTCATAATAAAAAATTTAAAAATAAAAGCCTTTCATGTGAATCAAAATCCTAAATCCTAATCAAGAAATTGTATTTGTAAGAAATCATCCTAAGGTACTAATGAGAATTGTATAAAGAAATATATTCAAGGCTATCCACAGTGTTTGTAATTGCAACATAAGAGCAACACATTACAAGTAAACTAAATGTACAACTGGGGAATCATTAAATGAATTGGAATATATGCATATGATAGAATACTATGCAGCCATTAAAATAACAAATCTATTGACCCTGTAAAACATTCATGTTTAAAAACAAAATATATAATATTGTATGATCACACACACACACACAGACACACAATGCTAATGAAAGATAGACAAAAATGTTAACAGTGATTGCCTCTAGGGGTAGATGGAACCCAAAGTGTCTTAAATTGTTTTCTTTCTGAGTTTATTCATATTTATTTTTTCCATAATTAACATGTGCTGTCTTTATAATAAGAAAAAAATGTCATAAATAAATGCTTTGTAGGAAGAAAAAAAAAAAAGCGTTTCGGGAATTTAGCTAACACATGAAACACGAGAAAAAGAGACGGTACGGTCTTACAGGACCACTGCTTTAAGAGATAAAAGATCAGCGTTTTGTCCCAGATTCAAGCAAATCACCAAATCCTCTGAGTTTCTGATTCTTGCTTGTAAAATAAGGGGCTGGAAACTGATGGTGTTCAGATTCCACACCAATGGCATGGAATATGTGATATAGGAAATGAAATATTTCCTATCTTTCATTTTAAAAAACTTAGTGTTCTTTTCATAGAAACTTCTCATAGACCTATTACTACTGCAATAATCTGATTTTGTTCCATCCTCATGGAAGAATGTAGGTGAAGAATCGTGAGCTTTTAGAAAACAAATACTGGTGTGCAATAAAGAAAAGCCTATCTAAAAACTAAAATAATCTGTTATCTAAATAAAGTTTAAAAAAAGGCAAAAATTTGCAATCCTATAAAGAACCCATATTTTCACTACGTAAACAGTGTTTACAAATCAACAAGAAAAACATATTCTGAGTCTAACAGAAATACTGACAATGATATTTTTAAAATTCATAAAACTTGATTATAAAATAACCAGCGCAAGAGGTAACGTGTTCAACTCCACCAGTAGCGAAAGTTAAAATGAGATATTTTCTGCCTATTAAATTAGCAGATTTATTTATATTATCATATTGTTATGACCTTGTATAAAGCTGGCAAGACTATATATTCCTACCCCGTGGATATTAAGTTGAAAACATGTATCATGAGAATTAGAAATATCCACATTATTTCACCTAGTAATCCTGTTTCCAAGTAGTGGGTTACACAGGGGGCACTGCAAAGGGCAGCAGCTCATACCTCTAGGGAGGAATAGTTTATCACTGACAATGTTTAGAACTGCCACTGCATGATGATCATAATAAAAAGCAGAGCAACGTTTAGTAATTTTACTATTGGTTTGTTGTTTTTTTTTTTTTTTTAATAAATTCATTTATTTATTTATTTTTGGCTGCATTGGGTCATCGTTGCTGCGCGCGGGCTCTCTCCAATTGCGGCAAGCGGGGGCCACCCCTCACTGCGATGCACAGGCCTCTCATTGCGGGGGCTTCTCCTGCCGCGGGGCACGGGCTCTAGGTGCGCGGGCCTCAGTAGTTGTGGCACGCGGGCTCAGCAGTTGTGGCTCGCAGGCTCCAGAGCACAGGCTCAGCAGTTGTGGCGCACGGGCCCAGTTGCTCCGCGGCATGTGGGATCCTCCCGGAGCAGGGCTCGAACCCGTGCCTCCTGCATTGGCAGGCGGATTTTCAACCACTGTGCCAGCAGGGAAGTCCTTATTATTGGTTTTGAATTTTCTACAAACAATGCTCCCCCATTTTGCCCGTGCATGGGGCAGACTATCCCTACAGCCACCTGCTACCCCCTTGATATGCCACTGCTTCTGCAGGGGATTAAATGGTGAAGCCAAAAGATAGGTCCACTAGGAACCTGTGAATGGGACCTTATTTGGAAAAAGGGTCTTTACAAATGTAATTAAGTTTAGGACCTTGAGATGAAATCACACTGGATTAAGGTAGAACTAAATCCAATTGACAAGTGTCCTTACAAAAGAAGAGAAGGGCAGAAGACACACAGAGAAGGCACTGTGAAGTCAGAGGCAGAGAATGGAGAGATGTATCTACAAACCAAGGGCTGTCAAAGAGTGCCCACCTGCACCAGAAGCTAGTGAAGGGCACAGAATGGACCCCTCCTCAGAAGGCACCAACCCTGCAGATGCCTTGATTTCAGACTTTTGGCCTCCAGAACTGTGATAGACTGAATTTCTGTGGTTGTAAGCCACCAAATATGTGGTAATTTGTTACAGCAGCCCTAGCAAACTGATACAGTTTCCAAGATTCATTCCCATAGAAATGCTCAAAATTTACATAAAAGCTTATGCATAAGAATGAGTAATAATTATATATAAATGAGGTAGAATTATAAAATTGTATATGAACTAGAAGCAACTTAAAATCCAACAGAAGATAAGATAAATCAGCAAGGATTAAGTCAGAGGTTCCCCAATTTCTCAAATCAATTGAAAAAGGAGGAAATTAAATGTTATGTGCGCAATTCATATCCCTTCCCAGCACCCCCCCCAAAAAAAGATTTTTATACGTACAGTCAGCAAGACAGGAAATACAGAAAAATGTTAGCTCTGGATGTGCAGAATATCATTAGGTTGCTTAGTTCTTTTTTACTGTTTTTGTTATTTTCCAAATTTTCTATATAAGCATGGATTTCTTAAAAAATTACTGAGATGTAATTCACAAACCATACAATTTACGCTTTTGAAAGCGTGCACTTCACTGGTTTTTAGTATGTTCACAATTATACAAGCATCATCACATTTTAATTTTACAACATTTTCATATCCCCCAAAACAAGCCCTGTATCCATTAATAGTCACTAACTGCTCCCATCCCCCAGACACCATTAATCTGCTTTCTATTTTATAGACTTGCCTATTCTGGATATTTCATATAAATGGAATCACACAATATGTGGTCTTCTCGTGAACAACTTTTCTCACTACACTTAACGTTTCCAAGGTTCATCCATGCTGTAGCAGGTATCAGTACTTTGTTGCTTTCTATGGCCAAAAACTATTCCACTGTATGGATATATCACATTTCATTTAATGATTTGCCAGTTGATGGACATTTCGGGTTTTTTCCCACTTTTCAGCTATTAGGAATATTGCTGCTATGAATAGTCATTTACAAGTTATTATGGAGACATATGTTTTTATTTCTCTTGAGTATACATGGAGAAGTGGAATTGCTAGGTCATATGGCTAATTCTATGCTTAACTTTTTGAGGGACTGCCAGACTGTTTTCCAAAGTATGGCTGTACCATTTTACATTTCTACCAGCAATGTATTATGATCCCAATTTGTCCACATTCTTGCCAATATTTGTCATTAAATCTGTCTTGGGTTTTTTTGTTTGTTTGTTTAATTTTAGCCACGTTAGTGAGTATGAAGTGGTGCCTCACTGTGATTTTTATTTGCATTTCCCTAATGACTAATGATGTTGAGCATTAGTATTTATTGGCAATTTATGTATTTATTGGCAATTTGAATCTTTGGAGAAACATCTACCGTCTATTCAGATGCTGAGCCAATTTTTAAGTGAGGTAATCATCTTTTTATTATTGAATTATAAAGTTCTTTATATATTTTGGATACAAGTCTGTTGTCAGATATACAATTTGCAAAATCTCCCTCATTCTATAGATTGTCTTTTCACTTTCCTGATGGTGTCATTTGCAACACAAAAGTTTTAAATTGTGATGAACTACAATTTATATATATATTTGTTTCCTTTGTCACTTGTGCTTTTGGGGTTGTATCTAAGAAAGCATTGCCTAACCCAACATCACAAAGATATATTCCTATATTTCTTCTAAGTGGTTTATAGTTTTAGCTCTTACATTTAGGTCTAGAATCTATCTTGAGCTAATTCCCATGTATGGCGAACACAAGCGATCTAACTTCATTCTTTGGCATGTGGACATCCAATTGTTCTAGCATCATTTGTTGAAAAGACTATTCTTTCCCCCATTGAATTGTCTTGGCATTCTTGCTGAAAATCAACTGACCACCTGTAAGAGTTTATTTTTGGACTGTCGATTCTATTCTGTTATCTATATGACTATGCTTATGCTATGACCACACAGTCTTCATTACTGAAGCTTTATAGTCAATTTTGAAATCGGGAAATGGGAGTCCTCAACTTTGCTCTTTTTGCATCTATTGACATGATCCTTTTTTCCACTGATATGATATATTACACTGATTAACATTCAAATGTTAAGCCAACCTTGAATTCTTTATATAAATTTCACTTAGCCATGGTATAAATTTCAATCCTTTTTATATATTGTTGCATTTGGTTTGCTAGAATAGTGTAGAAGATCTTTGCATCTATATTCATAAGTGATACTGGTCTGAAGACTTCTTTTCTTGTGACGTCTTGAGTGGAGAAGTATTCCCTCTTCTATTTTTTGGAAGAGTTTGCAAAGAATTGATATTAATTCTTCTTTAAATGCTTGGTAGAAAGCATGAATTAATCTTAACTAGAAAAAAAGAAACCACTGTTTCTTCTAAAAAAGTATTCGTGCAAATCTCATTATCACTGGGCAATGGAAGTCTCACAGGGAAACTGTCTCATTCTTTCTGTTGTCTGATCTATTTCCAAATCATCACCTATCTAAAACCTAAAAGTGGTGATGTAGTTGGGGTCAGCTGAATATATGACTTACATATGGGCACTTTCCAGGTTGCATCTCAAATATTTGGTCCACCTTTTCAGAGTTGCTGATACTTTTTTTTTTTCTTTTTTTTGAGTGTTAAGTATGGGTTAAGCACTTATTAAGAGCTTTGTGTACATAAGAACCCTAGGTGACATGTTTATTATCTCCATTTTATGGTCAGGAAAAAAAGCAATTAGAAGCAAACTTCCTATAGTCAGAGTAAGTAACAGAAACAGGTAAAATAGGGACTTCCTTCGTGGTCCAGTAGTAAAGAATCCGCCTTCCCATGCAGAGGACACAGTTTCGATCCCTGGCTGGGGAACTAAGATCCCACATGCTGCAGAGCAACTAAGCCCGCACGTCTCAACTAGAGACCCCGTGTGCCACCAACCACAGAGCCCACGTGCCACAACTAGAGAGAGAACACCCGCACACCACAACTAAAGAGAAGCCCACGGGCCACAATGAAGAACCCACGCATGCCACAACAAAAAAAAGATCCCGCGTGCCACAGGGAAGATCCTGCATGCCACAACGAAGACCCGATGCAGCCAAAAATATAATAAATAAATAAATAAATATTTTTAAAAAAGAAACAGTGAAACTCCTTATCAAAAAAAAAAAAAAAAAACAGGTAAAATAAATAAAGAAGCGAATAAATGAATAAGAACAAACTATAACAAAATAAAAAGGTCCTCTGACTTCAAGGACACTACACAGTCCCTTCTTTGTTAGATACGCTCCCTAGAATATGGCTAGAGTCAAGTGCTGAGAGAAACTCTAGCTCAGCCATGTTATGATACTTACGTGTAAACTGAGAACAGCCGCATGCACCCTACCCAAAGTTGTGACGGGCAAAGCCCCAGTATCTTGCTAGGTACCTGCCAGGCCTCAATGGTTATTACTCCCTTTGTCTCTAGACGCTTCCTTTTTATCCACAAGAGAAAATAAAATTCTCCAAAGTTGTTTTTTTTCAGTGTTTCCCTATTTTTGAGACAGGCTGGGCATTTGGAATGTTGGCTCCATCTCTCTCAATAACAACTACCTTTATCCTTGCCTGCACATTGTCTCAAGGAATTGCAAACAGCATCAAACAAAGAAACTTGCTATACCTAAGACCTCAGCCTGGAGGCATGAACCCACAGAGAACCTGGGAAACCCTTTCCTCTTTCACCAAATTTTAATACGCTTCATTAATGTTAATTGCACAACCCCAGAGGCAAAATATGTACCACGTACCTAAAGCGTGTCCCCTCTATTAATTAAAAACAGGCTTATGGAATATGAAAGTATAAAGTGCTAAACTTTTTTTTTAATTGTAGAGACACTTAATTGCCTTGTACCAAAGGAAAAGAATTCCTTTTACCTCACTTTAATGAGGTTTTTATTATTCAAATGGCATATTTTGTTCAGTTTTGACTAAAAGCCACTGCAATTCAAAAGGCTCTGAGATGATGAATATTTACAGAATATCAAAAGGAAAGTTCAAACTATAAAGACAGAATGGAAACAAAAATAGTATCATTCCAATTCCAAAGTTGGTGCTATTAGTCAGCATTTTCAGGGACTGATTTTTTTTTTTTTTCTTCTTCTTCGATGGATTCTGGTCTGTAAGGGGTATAAGTGGGGACCCGACAGGTTGACTTCTGTGTGTATAGAACTGGTGATTCCAATAGAGGGGGGCGTGCTTGTTCTCTGTGGTTCTGATACACCCGTGGAGAAAGCCTCTACGCTTCTCTGTTGAGCGCACCCTGGGCATTCTCTGAGCCTGCTGGGGACGACGACCCCATCCTCCAGAGCTAACACATTCCCTGGACCGGAGGACAACTGTTCAGCGGTAAGGAGGGTGGAGTGCCAAACATTCACCAACGGGTATGGCTGCTTGTCATCAATGGGAGTGACAAGGGACCAAGATTTCTTTTTTTTTTTTTTTTGGCTGCACCATGCGGCTTGCAGGATCTTAGTTCCCCGACCAGGGATTGAACCCGGGCCACGGCAGTGAAAGCACTGAGTCCTAACTCTGGACCACCAGGGAATTCCCTAAACCAAGCTTTCTAGACAGTGTAGCTGTAAATGATACTTCCTACTGGAAACAGCAATGAATGGTGGTAATAGAAAGGAGGCTGAGCCCAAAGGCTGTCACTAACCGGCTTTAGACAGCTGATCTCCAAGTTTCCTTCTCGGTCCCCTCCTTCTCATTTTAGGTACAAGCGACATAACACGTTATTTAGTTGCAGGTGAGCATCCTTCAAGCGTGCCGTCCATGGACGACCCCCTCTCTTTCTGCCCTCTTCAATCTCTCCATCTCCACTGCTGCCTATCAGGCTAATCAGATTGTTCAGACCAACAATTAAGAGAAAATCAGGAAAGAAAAGTGGATAAAATAAAGTGGAAGAAAGGAAGACAGACAGGAGAGAGAGGGCTGGAAAGACAAATGCCTGCTGGACACTGGGGCTCTTTCAAGTTGCACTGAGCCTTCCTCTTCCCATTTATAGACCATAGTTTTGAAGTATTCGTCTCCATTCATAATCTCCTTCCTGGCCCCAACCTCTCTTCTTACCACCAAGCTGACTGAGTTCTGCCCCATCACCATCCAGAATCTCTCAAAGCTGCCTGGGGAGCAGTGGCGTCTCAATGTCTGCGTCCAAGGACCTCCCCTCTGTTGAAACTGGACTTCTCTGTGGCAATGGACCCAGCTCCTCCCTGGCTCCTGGTCCTCTTCCCTATCTCGGCTTCTGAGATACAATCCATTCTTGGACCTCCTCCTAATGCCACCACTGCCTCATCTTCCGTCTGCTCCACCCCTTCTTCTTCTGCCCAGAGTTCCATTTCCAACTGCCTTTGATTCCGTCTAAAATCTCTTCCCTATAGCGATTTCATCCAGCCAGGGACTCCAAACAACACCTCTATGAAGGTGAACTTCACACCCACAGCACCAGCCCCTACATCCCTCCCAAGTTCCAGAATCTCATCCCTACCCACCCCAGATCTCAACTCTTCATCTTCTCTCCTCAAGTTTTCCCCCTTTCCTGACATCCTTATTTCTGCAGTGGGTGATACTCTCTAGCCAGTCACCTGATAATGAACACTTAGGAAACATCTGCTATCCTGTCTTCTCCTAGAGTCAACGCCAGTATGGCTGGTCAACGCCAGTAACTCTAGACCCTTCAGCGACTATTAATATTTTGTCCAGTCCCCTATATTTCCAGTGAGGCGAGCGGTGTGGTGTTCTGTCTAGATCTCATTTACGGGCCCCAGTATTCATTCCCAACTGCCAAGAGCACTGACTTCTCCAGAAAATCATCCCTGAGTGATGGCTGCCATCATACCTGGAAAGTCATGCCCCGCACCCAGATGCTCTCCTAACAAGGAGGACCGACTCTGGGGTAATTCCTTCTCCAGAGCTCCCTACACGGGTCAGGCTGAAGCTAGTCTCCAACTGAATATAACCTGTTTCCCTAATTCTTCTTCTGAGAGCACTCTCCCGGTAAATTATCTGAGCAAACACCCCTGTCCCAGACCTCATCTCCAGGGAACTCAAGCTAAGGTCACCACTGTTTCTCCAGGCTTTTGGTTCTGTTGCCTTTAGCTCTGGACACTGCAATAGCCCACACCTGGCCTTGCTACCTTTGCCTCCTCTCTTACTTGACCCATCATGAATACTGGGACCAAATTAAACACATTCTAAGAGTCTAACAGAAAAACCGATGAAGACATTTCAAAAATTTATAAAACTAGATTACCAGTAAACAGTTCAAGATGTAAAGTGTTAAATTCCACTAGTAGCAAAAATCAAAATGAGATATTTTCTACCTTTCAAATTCGAAGATTTTTTAAGACTATTATTATATTTTCATGACGGTGTATAAAGCTGGCGGGAACATACGTTCCTGCAAGCGGATACACATTCTGTTCAGCCAGTACATTTGTGGTAAGTTATTACGATGGCGGTAGGAAACAGAGTGAGGGAAGAAATGTTTGCTGTTTGAAGTCACTAAGTTTTGGGGGTAATTTAACAGCAACAGATAACTAATACATGCATCATGCTACATGAGAGAAGCCAAACTCAAAAAGCTCCACACGGAATACTCCCATTTATATAACGTTCTGGAAAAGGCAAAACTCTAGGGACACACACACACACACAAAAATCAATGGTTGCCAGGGCTGGGTGTAAGGGGCACAGGGGAAATTGAGGGGGTAATGGAACTGTTCTATATGTGGACTGTGGTGGGTCCACGACTGTGTGTGCGTTACAACTCACAGAACCGTACAATTAAAAGCGTGAGTTTTACTGTATGTAAAACACACAGTAATAAAAAAAAAAACAAAAGGAGAAAAACAATAGTGTGCTGTGTGCTTCCAATGGCTCTGATCACATCCCTGGCATGAGTCATGTGTGTATGTGTATATAACTGCATCACGCGGGTCTCAGTCATATGCGTGTCTCTGGGGCACCTTGCAGAGTACCGAGCACCTGACAGGTGATTAGTACAAAACTGGGGAATCTAACTGAAAGCCCAGTACACTTGATTCCCACGCTCCCTGGCATTCAGGTCCCTACCAAGGCACCAAGCTCCCAGGGACACCAACCCACCAAGGGCCAGGATCCCATCAGCATCCTTCACAAACACTCACTGCCAATCCCAAGGGTGCTGACTCTTGGGAAGGCTCACCAGGAACTGGCAACAACCCAACTGCAGGGCATCTCATCTTAAGTGTTGATCGTAAACGGAACATCAGCTCCTGGGGGCAGCATCTCCCAGGAAGCCTGGTCTTCAATGCTGTCTGGGGCGTGTCCATTCCTACATTACATAACATTTTCTACCACAGGCCACAATCCGTATGGACAATTGTTATCTCTGCCAGTAGACAACAATCAACAATCAAGAGGTCTTTGTTGCCAAGGTCTTGCATGCGTTAAGACGGAAGCCTTAGGTACACACCTGAACGCATACATCTGAATCAATGCTATTTTCCCAATGACATCTGGTCTATAAACCATCACATAGCCAGATTTTACAATATATTATTATCTCAAAGACCGCAGCAGAAAGCGGGAAAAAGTGGATCTGTTTTAGCTGATCAATAAAGAGTTACTTATGCTCTGGAGACAAGACCGGCCCATTGTGACTCAAGAAACCTAAGAATCAGATAGTAAGTTCAAACCTGAGAAATAAGAAGCCCATTTCAAAAGAGCCTGTGAAGAGTAGTAGCCACAATCACGGGGCTGAAGATTTGTAAACTGAATCGTAACATGCCCCCCCAAAACGAGGCGGACTCTTAACAGGTTAAATAAACACCCACCAGAACGTTAACACAATTGTGCCTTTGGGGGACTCCACTTCAGACACAGCAGAAGAATGAGCTAAGTGGAATGTTATGTAAAGGGAAATACTTTTCAATTCCTCCTTGAAACAGAATGGCACACCATATGGGGCATTTCTCAAGTGAGTTGCAAGAATTCATACTATTTGGAAACGCTCTGAAATTCAAGAGAAAGGGCCTGAGGACCCAAAGTCCCAAAAGCAACTGTTTTTTAGTCTGATCTGGTGTTCAGCTGTCCTTTTCTCCCACAACAGAAAGAGGGAAAAAAATTATTATAGAATTCCAAGGTGGATCCCTGCTTCAATAACGAGTGCTGGTTTATCTCAAACTCCTAGATGGCAGCATGAAAGTGAACATAGTAATTCTCTTCTACAGCTACGCCGAGCCCAGTGAAGGTCCTTCACACTCCACCAAGTAATCCACCAAGACCTCAACTGCCCAAACTGTGGTGTTCATGCCCCTAGTAAAACTCAGGATGATTTTAGGTGGTATAGGGGCAAACTTTTAAAAAATGCTTATATGCTGTGATATACAGAAAAAATATATAATCAGCTTCTCAAACTCACAATGATAATAACGATAAAAGGAAATTATAATACCCACCTTGTTTGATAGTTGTGAGAATCAGAGAAAAATGTGAATTGCCCAGCACCAGCCATGACAGAAAGGGTACCTGAAACAGGCTATTTTCTTTTCTCATCTGCCTGTTTCCTGGACCTTGGGCTACACTTTGGGGACATGCCATCCATCAACAATGCAGAGATATGAAATATGTATATAATTGTCTCCCACATTTATAAAATACATATATAATGTTTCCCATGTCCTTACTCAATATCTCTGGCAGATGAGATCCGAATAAATACGCAAGGAAATAAAGCAAATAAAACAAGAGAAACATGAACACATGGAATCAACATCAGCTCAGGTGGGCAGTGGCCATCCAGCTGCTGTGCTGCTGAATTTTAAAGGACCCACATATTTCAAGAATGTGAGGGACACTATCAAATATTAAAATAATAATTAACCCGGAATGGATTCTGCTGTCAACATAACCTAGCCACACTAGAGCCACACTTTTCTTTTTTTTAAGTTGGAAAAGAGAAAATAATCCAAACCAATCAGCAGGAATAGAGCCGAGAGCTGGATGTATCCCAGGAGACCATCAGGAATTTTTCATTTCATGCACCATTTACAACTTCTTATAGTGAATGCCAGAACATCAGTACATACACTTAACAGAAAATGGCAACACTCTTGTTTTTATTTCCTTAAATTTTTGCCTCATGTCCATTATCTTGATTCTATTTTCCCATCCTAACACATGCGGTCCCTGCAGCAAGATCTCACCCCCACTGACTCTAAGTGGGGGGAAACGTAAAACAGGAATATACCCACAGTTTCTTCCAAGAGGGGTTTCTAGGAAAAATGCATCAATTTGATAATTATGCCACCAAAGGCACTTAATCCAATTGACACAATGCCTCAAATGCTGGTCTGACTCTTTGGTGTTCCACCTCCTGTTGTTTCCATTTCTCTCTTGAACTCTCCACTTAGTACTTTACTTCCCTGTGTTTGGTTTCCTGGAACATTTAATAAAATGGACAATCAGAGATCAGCACAGAGGGACGGGAGAGTGGAGGGAGTTAGAATAAATAATTTCAACTGCACTCATAACCTAGAACCTCACGTGAACATAGCTCCCACTGATAGGGAAAATACAAATTAACCAACGTCCCTCTTGGCAAATTCCCATTTGTTCATTTGACAAATGAATCGTGGTTATGGCCTAAAGAAATTCACTTGGGATACGGAAGAAGTCTTGGGAGGCCAAACTGGAGCTCAGTAAACTCTAGAAGAGAACTCAGAGAATGTGAATATTATTCACATAAATGAAGAAGGGAAAAAGCTGGTAGATCGGGAGAGTTAGGGATGGTATTATTTATTTTTATTTTTTTATATTTATTATTATTGAAGTATAGTTGATTTACAATGTTGTGTCAGTTTCTGATGTACAGCGAAGTCATTCAGTTATATATATTTATATATATTCCTTTTCATATTCTATTATGGTTTACTATAGGATACTGAATACAGTTCCCTGTGCTATGCAGTAGGACCTTGTTGTTTAGCTGTTTTATATACAGTAGTTTCTATCTGCTGATCCCAGATTCCTAATTTTTAACACCCCCATCCCCTCTCCCCTTTGATAACCATGAATTTGTTTTCCATGTTTCTGTTTTGTAAATAAGTTCATTTGTATCATATTTTAGATTCCATGTACAAGTTATATCATATGGTATTTGTCTTTCTCTTTCTGATTTACTTCACCTAATATGATAATCTCTAGGTCCATCCATGTTGCTGCGAATGGCATCATTTCATTCTTTTTGATAGCTGAGTAGTATTTCATTGTGTGTGTGTGTGTGTGTGTGTGTGTGTGTGTGTATGTTCCACATCTTTTTTTTTAGCTTCTCATTTTCTACCACCTCATGTCTTTCTTAAACATGTGAATTTCAGTAGATATCCTATAAGGGTCAGTTTTGGGTTTTTTTCCAAAACTTGTATTGAATTATCACACACACACAAATCCAAACACTGAGAAATCATGACTTTTCAGAAAATACATACACCGGTGTAACCGACACCCACATCTTCTTTGTCCATTCATCTGTCGATGGATATTTAGGTTGCTTCCAAGTCTTGGCTATTGTAAACAGGGCTGCTATGAACATTGGGGTGCATGTATCTTTTCAAATTAGAGCTTTGTCCAGATATATGCCCAGGAGTGGGATTGCTGGATCATATGGCAACTCTGCTCTTAGTTTTTTAAAGAACCTCCATACTGTTCTCCATAGCGGCTGCACCAATAAATATTCCCACCAACAGTGCAGGAGGGTTCCCTTTTCTCCACACCCTCTCCAGCGTTTGTTATTTGTAGACTCTTTAATGATGGCCATTCTGACCGTGGTGGTACCTCACTGCGGTTTTGATTTTCATTTCTTTAATAGTTAGCAATGTTGAGCATCTTTTCATGTACCTATTGGCCATCTGTATGACTTCTTTGGAGAAATGTCTGTTTAGGTCTTCTGCCCATTGTTTTGATTGGGTTGTTTGTTTTTTTGTTATTGAGTTGTAAGAGCTGTTTGTATATTTTGGAGATTAAACCATTTGCAAATATTTTCTCCCATTCCACAGGATGTCTTTTCATTTTGTTTATAGTTTCCTTTGCTGTGCAAAAGCTTATAAGTTTGATTAGGTCCTATTTGTTTATTTTTGCTGTAATTTCTATTGCCTTGGGAGAATGACCTAAGAAAACATTGCTATGATTTATGTCAGAGAATATTTTGCCTATGTTCTCTTCTAGGAGTTTTATGGTGTCATGTCTTATATTTAAGTCTTTAAGGGGATGGCATTATTTAGAGAAGAGGTTATTTTTCGCTACAACCCATAGTTTCACACACACAAAGTGGAGAAAGTCATAACAACAGATTAGAAACCTCTGAAGGGCTAAATCTGCATCTGGTTACCCCTATGCTCCTACATCCAGCACCATGCCTGAACAAAAGAAGTGTGTTGAATTACCAAACCCCTAAGAATTATATAAGATACCACTGTGAAAGCTCTCTGCACCTTTGCTCACACCCATTCACTGTCATTTGGTTTTTAACGTACCGCATGCCTACAGTCCGCACTTTTATTTTAAACCCAAAGAGTCTCTTTCTCAGCATTAACCACAATGCAGTTGTTTATGTACCATTTGCCTAATTTTTGTCAAATTTATGGAACCCCTGTATTTACTTTTTTTTTTTTTTAAATGCACTGGAAACCAAATCACCTGTATTTCTCAGCCTCGTGCTTTGCCAAAACATCAGCAGTCAGTTGCTGCTCTGGTTTGGGTTTTTTAAACTTAGTATGTGTTAAGATAAATACAATACTTGCCTGTGTCCATCTTATATATAAGCGGTAAAACGTGAACTTCGGGGAACTCTTCTCTGTGGCTCACAGAGCTTGTGCAATGAGGCTGCCTAGCAGTGGTGGGGGGCGGTAATTAAATGACTAGCCCATGTGGACTTACAAAACACACCCATTACGAAGAAATCAGAATTATCCAGGAAAATGAGGGAAGGACTAGAGCCGGCAGTAAGTCACTTGCTATGCCGACTAAGAACACATTTACCTTTACAACTGAAAACACTGTCTCCTCTCTCTATGATTTCCCTGTTGGAAGGTCCTAACGGCCACACCAAGCAATGTCTAACACAGGACCGTATGCACACGGGGTTCCTGGCATTTGTTGACAGTGCTTCTAGTAAAATAATACCTGGGCAGGGGGCTTCCCTGGTGGCGCCGTGGTTGAGAATCTGCCTGCCAATGCAGGGGACACGGGTTCAAGCCCTGGTCTGGGAGGATCCCACGTGCTCCGGAGCAACTAGGCCCGTGAGCCACAACTACTGAGCCTGCGCGTCTGGAGCCTGTGCTCCGCAGCAAGAGAGGCCGCGATAATGAGAGGCCCGCGCACTGCAGTGAATCGTGGCCCCCCACTTGCCGCAACTAGAGAAAGCCCTCCCACAGAAACGAAGACCCAACACAGCCAAAAATAAATAAATAAATAAATAAATAATTTTAAAAAAGGAAAACAACTGAGAAATTCCCAAATATTTGCTTATTAAAGATAATAATAATAATAATAATAATAATAATACCTGGGCATTCTCTCTAAGCAAAATGCATCCCTCCAAGCATTTTACTCAGTTGGTAAGTGGGGAAAATAAAGGCAATATAGAAATAACTAGCCTTCCTAGAAATGCATTAGCACTGCTTCAAATTAAAATAGTATTTTGTGGACATGAAGCAATACTGAGCATTACAAGGCATTATTTACAAGCTTCTGCAACACCAGGGATGCATACGTTCTGCTGAAAAGCACCATGGGAATATTCATCTCTTATGTATTTATAGAAGAGCATTCAGCACCGGACGATGATTTCATTACCACTATGCAAAGAGAGCTTATTTTAAAAACACCTTCTGCAGCTACAATGAAGGGAGGGAGCTTTAACGCGGCGCGGCAGAGGTGGACTTTCAGGGACAATGGGAAAAAAAATTACCTGGGGAATGTGCTTAAGCACATGGTCAAGTCACTCAAACAATGAAACACCTCATGCATTTTGTACGTTTCCTTGCCAATGAGGGCTCTTTCCTCTGTTTTGCCTAGAGATATATGGAGCTGTAACAGAGTTCAGAAAGCCCCTGACAGCTGTGTGCTGCCATTCAGACCTGAAAGATTCCATGTTATGATAAAAATTAATGTACTCTGACATCCTCTGGGACTCCCTGGGCCCTGGGAATAGCTAATGAAGAAATACAACCTTGCCGGAGAACAGCACGCGGCTCTGGAGTTGAGGATTAATTCAGATGTGGTAGCCGTGTGGCCCCGTCTGTCATCAGCTGTAAAGCAAGTGGACCCTGGCGCCAAAGGGAGTCAGCACTGATTGGTTAGAATTATTTTCTGGGTCACGGGAGGTCAAATAAACAAAGAGCTTTACGAAATAATTGAGCCCAAGTTGGATTCAGCCTGTCACTTTGTGCTAATGCCCTCTTCTTAAACCAAACAAGGATCAACATCTTGGGTCTCTTGTTGGCTATGATAGGTGTGGACTGGAAAACTTCTCCCCAGGAGACCTGCTTCCTTAGTGATTACAAGACCACTGGGCATGTCCCTCCCAATGGACACTCATTCAAGAGGGGCTCAGAAAGGGTCTTGGTGTTGAGCCTGGGAGGAATGCTGATTCCCAAAGAGATGCTTCACTGTCCCCACCAGCCTACCTTCCAACACCTTTAGCCTCCAAGTATCACCATGTCTTCCCAGAGGGCAGAATGAGAATAATGTTCATGGCAGCATTATTTACAGTAGCCAAAAAGTGGAAATAACACACATGTCCATCAACTGATGAATGAATAAACAAAATGTGCTCTATCCATATGACGGAATAATATTCAGCCATAAAAGGCAAGGAAGAACTGATCATGCTACAATGTGCATGAACCTTGAAAACATTATCCTAAGTGAAAGAAGCCACTCACGAAAGACAACACATGGTGCGATTCCATCCATATGAAATGTCCAGAAGAGGCAAATTGGGAGAGAGAGAAAGATGAGTGCTTGCCTAGGGCTGGAGGGGTGGAAGGATGGGGAAGGACCGCTAACCAGTACGGGGATGGGGTTTCTTTCTGGATGTGAACACAACTAAAAACCATCAGACCGTATACTTCAAGGTGGTGAACTTTCAAGTATGTAAATTAAATCTCTACTAAAAATAAAGCTAACTTCCCGGGCTCTGAGAAGCCTGCTGTACATTCTCACGACGACTTAAGTGGCCACCATCCCACCCACACCCCCCCGCGCCCCCTCCCTTGCCGGGCAGCTGTGGCTGACAGCTCTCCTGTCCCGTCCACTTTTCCCCACGCTTCCACCACGAAGGGAAACTGGGACTCAAGCAAGATAGAGGCAGTTCAGAGAAAATAAGGTTGCATTTCCTTTTTCAGACAATAGATAGGTTACACAAACGTACATGATTTTAGTCTGTGACATTATTTCAGCCTATTATTAGAATTTTACCGTGTCAAGTTGAATGTATTTCTCCACATCCGAATTTTAGCCACTCTTTCAAAGATTAGGTTGAAATTTTTAAAAATCTGTTTCTTTCCTTGACATATTATTCACTATATTTTCTCCGACCTTATCATATTATTTTGCTAATTTACTATCTCCACTAAATGACTATGGAAAACCTTGAGGAAAAATGTATTAGAAACATTTTTTTCAAAAATATTTGAAGTATATCTTTATACACATACATATTTAATGTCTTTTCTATAGAACGCCTATCATTCTATTAAAAGTAAAAAATCAGAAGGTGATATTCTAAGATACAAACAGTGATAATAGAGGGGTAGTCATAGCGTATTCATGGATGAATATTTATGTTGTCTTAGATTTGCTTTAAAATAATCTAGCGGGCTTCCCTGGTGGCGCAGTGGTTAAGAATCCGCCTGCCAGTGCAGGGGACACGGGTTCGAGTCCTGGTCCGGGAAGATCCCACATGCCGTGGAGCAACTAAGCCAGTGCGCGACAACTACTGAGCCTGCGCTCTAGAGCCCGCAAGACACAACTACTGAGCCCATACGCCACAACTACTGAAGCCTATGTGCCTAGAGCCCGCGCTCCGCAACAAGAGAAGCCACTGCAATGAGAAGCACGCACACCGCAAGGAAGAGTAGCCCCCGCTCACCGCAACTAGAGAAAGCCCGCACACAGCAACGAAGACCCAATGCAGCCAAAAATAAAATTAATAAATTTATAAAAATAAAATAAAATAATCGAGCAAGAGAGGGGCTGAAGATTGAACAAAACTGACCATATGCAGATACTTACAGAAGATGGGTGAAAGGGATGGGAAGGTCCATTATACCTCTTTTCTTTCTTGTGTGTATTTGGAAAATGTCCCCAGAAAAAAATTTCAAGAAATAAAGACAAATTAAGGGAGGGCCAGGAAAATGGACAGTTTTCATGTTCACATTTACTCTTGTCCATATTTTTTCAAACATTCTACAATGGGCATGTACTATCTCTGTGGTCACAGAACTTGTATAAAATAACATTTATACATAATGCCAAAATAAATACCCAAATAACAGCAATATAAGTACGTTTAACATCTGGTTGAAAAATCATAAAGGCAGTTAAACCTTTTAAAACAAAATAGAATGAAGGCCAATGTGATTGTATCAAAAACCACCCCCAAGAAGACACGCACAATGAGAAACGCAGGACGGGAAGCCACAGCGGGAACTGAACGGCAAAGCCCCCCTTCCGACGGGGCGGAAGGGGACGAGCCGCAAATAAATCAGAAGTGGACCTGATGCAAAACTCCACTCAGCTTGGAAAACCCGCCCACAGGATGAGAGAAAAAGACGAACTGCTTGGTGCAAGACACCTGAAGGTCAAACAGGCCTGAGGAGCCTGGGACTGAAATCTACTTTGGTACCTGGGTCTTTAAAGGTCACAGCAAGCTCTTCTCTAAGATTAACATGTGAAGCCTTCCCCCTGATAGAGAGGCAAGTCCTGCTTCAGAGCACAGCTGAGTCAGAGGAAGTTCTGGAAAGATTAGCAGAGTCGCATGATGGAACTGGGCTTCTACTATTGGAAAGACCCAAGCAGGAGCCTAGGGCATCACCATCCAGGACAAAGAATGACCAGGAAACGATGGTGAGTGATAGAGCTGGACAACAGCTGGTCCTCCCTGACTCCCGGTCCAGCGCTCAGTCCCCCTTACCCACTGCTCAGCTCCACGGGGCAACCCCACGCCTCCGCACCAGGGAAGGAAACCTAAGGTGCCTCCTTCTGTCCCCACCAAGAAGTGGTTTCTCCTCTCCATGACTGCAATGGGCTCAGATGACATGACAAAGCAACTGAAAAAAGAACTTCCCTGACTAATAGAGAGAAACCTTGTATTCTGTACTAAATATTTGACTGTAATTAAACGCCACTTTTACAAATACTTTAGATCTAAACGGCATTGCCTACTGTTTGATGAAGAGATGAGAATTACATGTAACTTTTCTGGAGAGTAATTTGCTTTCACAGATCAGAAGTAGAAAAAGATAGTCATATGCTTTGACCCCACAACTGCTCTTCTAAGAATTGATCCTAATAAGAGAGCCAAAAAGAGGTATGTGCAGGCCATTTTCATAGTACTTATAATAGCAACAATAAAATTAGAAGGGACCTAGCAACCGATAATTCAACACTGGTTAAATGCTTTTACCTATATGCAACAGATTACTGGATTCCAGCTGATTCCACGCACAGCCAAGTTGGGAACCATGGTGACAGTCTCTTGGGAGTTTGCTGATCTTACATGAGAAATCCAGGCACTGCTCTCCTTTTAGCGGGAGACATTCCACCAAGATCCATTTCCCAAACTTCTATCACTGGTTGACTTACCTATTACTTGTACTTCTGAGACAACCTTTTTCTTCGTTCTATTTCTGGTTATCAACTATTGCCTAATGTCAGCTCAAATACCTGTTTGATTATGACTCAGTGACTGAACTATAACAGCCTATGAAGCTTAGAAGGCAAACTGAAGAACTTTGCCACTAATCGAGAGGACTCGTTTATATTTTGGGGGATGACAAGATATTGGGTATTTTCTCACAAAATGAAGAAAAAGAATGACTCACAATATTAAAAACACAGTGCAGTGACAAGTGGATCAACTAAAAATATAATCTTCCTCAGGGATTTTCAGCAGGCTGCCACAGTGGAGCACTGTTGATTTATTTCAAATGTATATTCAAGTTTTTAGGCTGACAAGAATTAGCTTCTCAACAATTTACTGGGGGAAAAAACAGACGGTTCCCAAGTTATTAAAATGCGATTTCAGTGTGGTTTAAGCACAACTTCCCAACAGGTCAATTACGTGAGAGGAGAATTCCGACATGACAATGGGGGTGGTTATTGGTACCAGGAGGAAAACCGAGCTGGATTCATCGGCCAAGCTGGGAAGTAGAATTCTGAACCACAGGCACTGAAATGTTTTTCTTCCGAGACTTACGTAACTCAAGAGTTCTCTGAGAGTCACCAAATGTTAACCCTAACATCACGGGTTTGCTGTGTCCATGGCTGTGTGGGTCAAAGAACAGCTTGGTCATGTGACCCAAGCCCACACCAGGTTAGAAGGGCAGTTGTATGTTATGTGCCTGAAATAACTATTATACAGGATGACCTTAAAATTTGTTTCCCAAGATTTACAAACGTATAATCTCCGTACCACCCAAGGAGGTACCAATTCAACAACTTTGAACGGCTGAGAATTGGTACCTTAAAAGCAAAGTTCAGATCACCAAATGGAACAATGTGTTTCCATTTTTGGCTCTCCTCCCTCTTTCCCTGCCCCCACCCACCCATCCACCTATCCATCCCCTTCCTTGAGTTTACTATATGGCAGTAAAGGTAACAATCGCCACGGATGATGATGATGACGACAAAAAAGACGGATGATGATGATGACGACAAAAAAGACGGTACAACCTGAAAATGTATTAAATGTTTACTAGGTATCAGGTACTATGTTTTATAAACATTTTGTTATTTAATCCTTTCAACCACCCTGCAAGGGTATTACCATCACCTCCCACTTTCACTGATGAAGAAACTGAGGATCAGAGAGATTAAGGAATTTGCCAAGGTCACCATCTTAGTAATAAGGTGTGGAACAGGGATTCAGAGCTAAGACAAAGATGAATTGGCCAAGGTTTCTGCTTCTCTGGGGCTCAGTCTAACAAAGAAGAATCAATATAGAGAAAAGCGTCCCCAAAGTATTCCAAGCACGATGACTGGGTGTGTGGTCGATGCTCCGGAGTAAACGTATAGAGGTGATTGCAAATGCGAGTAAATAGCTGCCACCTCTGCTTATACAGACTCCATGGACAGACACCTTCCAGACACCTGGCAGAAAACAGTTCTGGGCACCTTAGTTGAGGGGATGAGCCTCTCTTCGACTGGGTTTACCTCTTTTAGGCATATTTCAGCAAAACAATTTCCTCTTGCTGATAGGATATGGCTGGAAGAAGCATCCCCCTCAACCTTGAAGTGACCTTAACAATTGTCCCAGCAGGCAGGCGTTGTCATCCACCTATTGCTGGGACAAATCTCCTTCAGAGGCAGTGAGTCTTACATGATGCATTTCCCAAATGAGACAGATCTTTCTGATTTCCCAAACTACCACCTAAGCTGAGCTCAGCAGCACAGCAGATTTTGGACTAAGTTCTAGCCTCACCACCTACTAGCTGGCATGACCTGGGTCAAGGCCCTTCATCTCTGTAAGCCCTGATTTCTTGATCTATGAAATGTGGTTGATCATCGTATCAGGCTGAACCATATGACACTGCCTTTCTTCTACAATTTTTGACCTACCCCCATGAAGTCCTTGTGGGGATAAAATGGGATGGCAGATGAGCGCTTAGCTGTGCATGACACATAATAAATAGGTGATAAATATTAACAATTACTATCATCATCATCACTTTATGGTTCCAAGTCCCAAGCGGGGCTTCAGTGTCTTCATTATTTAAACAATATCTGCTTGTCTTAGTTGACCTGCTTTCCCATATGGTGGTATTTCCACAACTCAGCACAGCACACTGTTCTACTCAAACTCTTATCTCTTCCCTCAGCCTCTAAGGAACACAGAGTGCTTTCTGCAGAGAACTGAAACGAACCATGCACACACATTGGCTATATATACTTATTTATCTGGACCAAACCTAACATAATCCAAAATGGAACATGTTTCTCATAGTGAGACAAGATGCTCTTCAAGTGAGTTATTGCGTTGGCCAAAAAGATCGTTTGGGTTTTTACTGAAAAACCCGAATGAACTTTTTGTCCAACCCAATATGTTGCAAGGGACAAGGGGTTCTAGTCCAAGGGTTAACGAACCACAACCCCCCAGACCGAATCCCCAATCCAACTCACTTCCTGTCTTTGTAAATAAAGTTTTATTGGAACACGGCCTCGCCCAGTCACACATTATTGGTGGCTACTTTTGCATTACTGTGATTACTGTGGTCTCACTCTACACTCGAGAGGCACTCAACACTAGCTGAGTGGTTGCTACCGAGACCATCTAGCTCATAAAGGTCAAAATATTCGTATAGATATTTATATAAATATTTATTTATCTGATTCTTTTTATAGAAAAACTTTCTCAACTCATGGTCTAGTCCAGTGCTTTAAGTGATCACTGTTGAACGCCAGCAACAAAGTTCAGATTCTTTGCTGGAGATGAAGACAAAACGCTGGCTATATATGCACTGGTGAGCTGGTGTGGGGGTGGGAGAAGGCAGTCACAGAGTAATCGTATCTACTCTCCAAAGCCGGGTGTTTATTCTTCCTGGAAGGGAAGTTTTTTTGTGTGTGTCTTCAATTAACATACATCACTTTGATTTCCGGAAACATGATAGTGATGGCTGAACCTAGAATTCTGTTGGGAAATCAAAACTGTTTATTTTGCAAACATCGCTGTGGTTAATTCAAACACATTTTCACGTATTCCTTGGCAGTGATGACTTTTAAGGATGGCAAAAAGGCTCACTGAAATTTTTTTTTTTCCTAACAAATTTAATTGCAAAGTGGTCCTTAATTTATTTAACAATTATTCTTCTCCAGTAAGGATATGTTTTTGAAGATAGTCATCATTGTGTAAAGTTATCAAAAAATCCTTAAGCTTCACGAGTATTTTAAGAGAGAGAGAAGGCACAGGAGAAGGAAGATGGCAAATGGTTTAATTCCGATGTCTAGCCCAGTTCCTGGCACTGTTGTAAGCGCTGAATAAATAACAACATGAAGGGAAAAAAATTTTTAAATAAACCAAAAAAGGAGGGGAGAAGAGGCATACGGAGTGCTCTGGAATCCCAGAATACAGAGGTTAATGATTTTTACTGTGTCCCACTATACCTCACTTATTCAAAGCAGGTTGCCCTTAAGGCCAGTCAAATCATCTGGAAAGAAACCAAGGGAAACAACAGCAGCAATGGCAAAGGAAACAGAGTCAAGCCATTTGCTCTGAAAGAGAACTGTGAAGTATCCCTCAAGTCCATGGCTTTGTGAAGAATAACAAAGAACAGGGGAAAAAAATACTCAGTAGAATACTAAGTACTCCGTGATCCTCAGTGGAACACCACTATAGGAACAATATTTCTGCTCGGTGCTTGTCATGCTTACAGCTTGTGGGCAACATGAAGCTCATGTCCTCTGTGCCCTTGGTTGCGAGCAATCTCCAAGCTCATTCCTAGGCCCAATTTTTTAATGACTGTAAAGACTTCATGAGAGCCACACCTCCTCTGGGATCACATCTGATTAGTCCACTTTGATCCCCTTCCCCTGTTTAGATAGATCTCTTATTTGTATTGTATCATACTGCATGCATTTTTAAAAACCTCTCAAATCATTTTAGGATCAAGATAAGAACAAATGCACACACAGTCACAGGCACAGTGCACTGAGATGTGTCTAGTTTTTTCACGCGTCACAGCTTTTCTCCTCAACAACCCTGAAAAGTCTATGCAAGAATCTACTTTATATAGACTTGGAAAGTGAGGCCCAGGGACACGGAGTGCCCAAGGCCACACAGCTAGTAAACAGTAGAGCTTGGATTTAAATCTAAGTTCAGTTGATCCCAAAAAACTCTGTTCTTTTCACTACACCAGAGCTTGGCACACTATGGCCGTTGGACATAACCAGCCCATTTCCAGCCTTTGTAAATAAAGTTTTATTGGAACACAGCCATGTTCATCCATTTAAATATTGTCCACGGCTGCTTTCATGCTACAAAGGCAGAGATGAGTAGTTGCAACAGAGATCTTATGGCCTGAAAAGTCTAACACATTTACTCTCTGGACCTATACAAAAAAGTCTGCTGATCCCTGCACTTTACTCTTTTGGGTTAGTATTTTTGTTTAATAAGGGATGACAGTACATAATCTGTTTTAGAAATATTTTTTAAAGAATTATATAAAAACATTTGATGCCTAAAGAGTTAAGTTTCAGAAGGCAAAACATTTACTTCAGATGGAAGCGTTCTTCCCTGATGTTTCTAGATACAGTAAATGTTTCACAATATGATTTTTTCCAATACCTCAAGGTGGAAAATCTATGGGAGGGGGAAAAATTCACTTGTAGATTTTTAAAATTTTTTCTTAAGAAGTCATAATTAAGATCTAGATTTAGAGAGTTTATTACAGCTAAAATCTGCCTCTCTGGTTTTCTTTTCTTTTAGTTTTCATACTTCGTAGAAAAGCAAAGCAACATGATACTCTGTTAGGCAAACCAGAAATGGATTTCTCATGTTGAGCAAAGAGTAACACAGATACGTAGGCTAAAACATTATTCTTAAAATTGAGCTGAGGAGAAAAAGAAAGATTAAGCTGTAATTTACACATTGGTCTTCAGGGTAATTTATCCCTCAAAATTTAGAATTTATTTATAATTTATAGCCCACCCACTTCCAAAGAAGGATTTGAGACAGCAAAATTTGGAATAAGAATCCAAGAACATTAAATCTGGGATTAGCAGATTCTCAAAGTCCTGAACTTTCAAGTTCTGAAAGTAATTTAGTAAAAAGTGAAAATAAATAGTTTTGTTAAAGATTTCCCCCCTCAAATGTGTAAACAGTAAAGAGGGAATAGAGAAAGTATTCTTTCATTTTTTTTTTAAACATCACTATCCTACAGTATTTTTAAGTTAAATAAAGCCTAATTTCTTTAAATTATGCTGGAGACAGAAAGTTGAAAGGAGAAAGCAGAAATCCACGACCAAAAATGAAGTTCTAGAAATCTTTAGAACTCCATGTTATTTTAATATGATCTTACTACCAATTTCAATTAATTTCCATGATGAATCAAAGCCCTTGGTCAATATTATAAGAGCTGATTGGTAACCGAGATCCAAGCAATAAATTTTCTACATTATGTGCCATCACCAACTTTTCAACTTCCAGGATTGGAATCCAGATGTCCATTATTTCAGGAATATATAGGACGCAAACTATAAAACAGTATCTGATAAAGGAGAAAATATTGACAGAGCTCTAGAAGCTCTTGAACTGCTGTTCCAGGCCCTGTTCAAAATGACTGCTTTTCGGTAAACTAAGCAGCTAGAACTAGGGATAAAATTGTGCAGCAGTATCACAAACAACATACTGCTGCTGCAGAGCCCATTACAGAAACTCCCGGCATGTGGTCTGAGCGATTAGTGAGGGTCCCAGCTCTTCATACTCTGACGGAGACCTCAGCCCGCCAGGCAGCGTGCAGTCTGGCTGCTCTCCAGGACTGCAGTCTCCACAAAAATATCCTTCAAAACTCAGTTTGGTTGGGACTTACCACAGGCTTTGGTTTGGAACTTTCCAGTAATGCCCAAAATAATTCGACCTGAGACACGCTGGCCGACCACCACCACTGATGTTGGGGAGGACTGCCTGAAAGCAGACTGAGGCTTCCTGGGCTCACCACCCAGAAGAGTGAGTGGAGCAGAACAGAAGAAATGGATGAAGGAGGGGGTGGGCAAAGAGAGAGCGGGCACAGGAATGGGTTGGTCAGGGCGGGCAGAGACTTAAGGAAACGCTTTAGCAAGCAGGCACGCGCGTCCTCCTGATGGAAGACTACACCACCACCGACCGAGTATTCTTGCCAAAAAATTAAACAGGAATTTGACCAAGCCTCTAGAGTCAGCTACCTTTTCACGGGAAACGTAGAAGACAAAAGAACAAGTTAAAGGACACCACAGGGATGCAGTCACTGAAGTACAGACCACAGAAAACTCTATTAGAGGACACACTGGTCCTTGAAACAAATATGTTGCATTAAAATTTTTTTGTAAGAAATTTAGAAAGGGAGGGAAAACCTATAGGTTAAAATGCATTGACCTTATTCGATTCTGGATTTAAACAAACTTTAAGAGAGAGAGAGAAGAGAAATACTTATTGTCTTAAATGGTGTTAAGCCACTAAATTTGAGTAACTTGGTTCTCAGCAATTCATACCAATCCAGAAATCCACACTGAAGAAAACGCCTGAAGGGTGAGGTGTAACGAAAAGAGGGGTCGTTGTGGATTCAGACAGACTTGGGTTCGAATTTGGGATCCACCACTTGCTAAAGTTGGGACTGTGAGTTGGCCTCTCTGTGAAAAGCTGGAGCCTTTCCATTTGAAACAGAGATAAAAATGACTAAAAATGCCTGGGGTTATCGTAAGGAATTACAGAGAGAGCACATGAATAGGTGCTCAGCACGTTGCCTTGCATGGAATACACAGAAAGTCGAAAAGGAGCTATGATTTGTACAATCACTGTTAGCGGTGCTCGTTCGGAAACGACTCAGTCCCCACCCCATGCCACCAACCACCCCCGGCCCCTCCAAAATAAAGGAAGAAGAAGAAATCCCAGAAGAGGCTGAATCTACATCCCCTCCTGGTAGAAGGCGGATAGAGGGCGGCCCGGCCTTTCAGTGAGCTGGATCTTCCAACGAGGTTTGCATTTACATCTGTCTCTACCTTTTCAGGTCCCGGGCTGTACACGCTGCTGCCCCAGCCCAGGTGTGGGGAGACACACCTGGGCTGGGGCGTGAACCGAGGGGATACACAAGGTAAAAAGAGCCGGCTCATCCTTCCGCTGTGCTCGCAGACAGGCTTCAGAACAGCATTCCATGTGGTAGCATCCAGATGGCATTGCAGGGTAAGAGTTTTTCCTCACCTCAGTCCAACGGCATCAAAAGGGATGGGTTCGGAACTGGCAGCCTTTCTTTCGTTCGTCATTATGTTTTACACACAAGGAAATTTTGATGCCGAAAGATGGGAGGGGATGATGAGCAAAGAGTGACACGTGTTTTTTTTTTTTTGGCAGCTCAGTCACCAGCACTTAAACTCACCTCTGACAGTTCTCAGAATCTACAGACCTGTAAGGACTGAACTGTCAGCTGCCTATCCAGGAGAGATTTCACCTTGGCAGTGTTTCAAAAGGAAAGTCGCTCGCGTCTTTTATGCGTATTTTCACTACCACGCTATTTCTCTAAGCCCATGAAAAATGCTGGACTCTCGAGAGACGGATAAAAGGAGGTTTGTGGTACAGGGTTGGCTAAGAGGAAAATCGCCTTTGTTTCTGAACCTAGGAGTACAAAAATTCAGAGTCGTTTGCTAAAATCTAGAATTAGGGCAAAATGGCTGCTAGCTTTTCTCCAAAAGTTTGGGCTTGTTGATTACAGAAGGCAGTTGGATTTGATGATTTCTGAATTACTTAACGGTTAAAAACTAATGGTCCCATTAAGACTTGGAAGATAGTCCTATTATGTAACAGTTGGCTCTCCTCGGCTAAATGGTTCCCTTCCAGTGTGGTCTGACACCAGGACTGCAGGAAGCTTGAAGAGGCAGTGCATCTCAGCTCCCACTAGCGCAGCATGGTGTCAAGGAGAAAGCGGAGAGTCACAACGGATGAAAATCCTACATCTGCCACCAGCCTGCCAAGTGACCCTGTGAAAGTCACTCACTCTCTCTGATCTCGGTTTCTGGCACATTAAGAACGACAGACAGTGCACCGTGCTGGCTGAGGAGGGGGGCCCAGGCATGTCCGACTGCACGGGATCTCAGCCCCTCTGCTCCCTGGCCACGTGCCTTCAGATAACTCACCCTTCCCTGGTCTCAGTTTCCTCATCTGTGTGAGAGACATAATGACAGCGCCCACCCCGAGGGTTGCTTTGAGGATTAAATCAGAAAAAGCACGCAAAGGGTTCTGGGTATGGGGCTCATAATAGGCACTCAATAAATGAGCTATTACTGCTACTGCGGCCCTGGTTATTATTATTCGCTCCCAAACAACCACAGAAATATGAGGTTGAGGAGAGTCAGTCACTAGCAGGAAAACACTGCCTGCTGGCTGGCCACTGAGACAATGGCTTGTGTGAGGTCAACTGGGCTTCCGCCGGCCACCACTCTCTTCCCAGAGCCGAGAAGAGAGCCTGGGGCTTTGGAGGCACGCGTTAAATGCGTGTTAAGTGGATGAACAAGCGGATAAATGAATCAGGAAGGGATAAAAGAGCAAATGTCTTAAGAGCTGCTGCTCTATCCTGACGAGAGGTTCTCGGAGGGCACTGTCACGGGCTCGCAGCTACCAAACGCTGCCGAGAGCGCACGCAGTAGGGCTCGCCTAGGTCTGCTGGCTGCATGGGGGACGGTACCCAACTGTTCCTAGGAGCGCAGGGCCGGCACCTAAGGGGATGGTGCAGCTCCCACTACAGGCTCTGAGTTCACATTTCAACCTCAAGGACTCAGGCTACGGGCTTGCTCCAGAAAGGGCTTTAGAGAACAGGCCTTTCAACAGTCTCAAACAACAGAGTGAAAGACTAAGGGAGAAATGAGAAGACCTGGCTACTGGACAGCACTGAGGGGTCAGATCGACATCGTACCACCTGAATATCTGGTTTAAGATAAGATACCTCCCCTTACACCCATCGTCTGCGTGGAGAACTATAAAACCAACGACCCCGACAGAGGCGAACCCCCAGGCAGTTTGTCATTTTATCAGCGTTCTCCAAATTCAGCCACTCGGTGCCCCTTTTGGAACTGTTTTATCCTTGGCACCTCCTGGACCATTATTAACTTAATCCCTGTGTTTAAATCAACTCACTGAAAAAGAAAAATTAAATGAAGTTATTTGTTAAAGAAATTTAAACCACTGTGTTAAACGAGAAACCAGTATTGCTTGCCCTAAATAATATGAGGGAACTGTAAAAATAAACACTTGGAAACAAAATATTGTAATGAAAATGAAGCTAACCACCACTGCTTTCCTCAGCTCTGGCTCTGAGGGCCGCTCTCCCTGTTAGAAAGATGTTGGCATGTGATGGCAAAAAAATCTGCTGGTCCCTAGCGAAGGCTTCCACCTTCAGGCATTTTGCAAGTCTGAGAAAGAAGAGGGAATAAAAAGGAGGAAGTTTCTCATGATGTGAGTCCACGCTTTTGGAACCACATTCACGCACCACGTAAAATCACCGCAGGTTTGCGACACAGTAGAACCTTCTTGCCGTGCTCTGACGTTCAGCCCCCTTGCAGGACTGGAGAGCCGACCTTACTCGTTTCTGAGTGCAATTAAAATACACTTTTCCTCGATTCTGGGAGGCACTGCAAAAATATCTGTAATCAGGATGCAGCTTACAATCGGGTGGCTTTTATGAGCCACTTTTACTGCTGCTTGGTACCGTCTTTTCCTTTTTATCTGGGAGGCTGTTATGAGATTGATGATGCGTCTCAAAATGAGGGTGACTCAGAGTCAAGAAAATACGGTACACCTTCACTGGGCCAATATAAATGAGCCTCCCGTCTGGACACCAAGACAACACAATAGCCTTCCGGCCTCCCCATTGTGTTCATCTGATAAAGACATTACAATAGCAAGATATTATGATCTATAACCCTCCACTGGAACACTCACAAATTCTTGGCCTTGAACGCTTGAGCAAAATGCTGCACGCTGTGGAGCAGAGCGAGGTCCAGGGTCATTGCTTCTACCTTGGCTTTATGCTGGAACAAGAGAAAATAAAAAGAAATGATAAATAACAGCAAGTTTAGTTCATGGTATCAAGTTACAGTAAATGTGTTATGGAACATGTCGGAATTCCCCTGTTTAATATTAGACGCCCAGAGAGAATATAAATCATCGGAACGAATGGAAGAACGGGGTGTTTTACTGCCAAGTTGAGGGAGGATGGGAGGCTGGGACTCTGCTGAAACTCCATGCCGGGGGGTTGTGCTGTTTGACTCAGCGCACAAAACAGGGTCCTAAGGGTCCTCGGGCTCACATAGCTCCTCTCAATGTGCCTCCTAAAAAAACTGTAATGATAGGGCAACACCAGGACAAAGCCTGGCTCCTGCAAGAACTCTGGAGACCACATGTTAATCTCAAAAGCTGCCCTCCGGTTCTGAAATGATTCCACCAAGTCTGCATGAAAAATGAGAGACAATTCATGCACAGAAAGTACAAACGCAGGCAAAACTCGTTTCTATCAACGGAGCCTGACTGCTCAACACCCCCCTGGTTTAGTAACCCTGTGAACCCTATAGATGGGCAGGGCACATATGGATGGCAGTAATGATGCTATTAATGAGGCCATTAATGTCTACGCTGAGCCGATGGTGGATGGGCACTTACAGGCATCATCTCGTTTCATCCTCAGGACAACTGAAGGATAGGTTTGTAGTTTGCCTGTTTTACAATGAGGCATCTTATAAGAGATTGCAGAGCTAAGAAGTGTGGACGGCAAGACCTCAAGTCAGTCTGACACTGGCTGGAGCCCAAGTGCCCTCCTGGAGAGACACCAAAAGGATTGCAGGGGTCAGGATCTGAAGCCACCCTGGTCCACTGCAGGGCCTCCTAGCACACTTCTAGAAAGATCAGGGCTGCCTTGTATTTACCGAGCCCGCCCAATTTTTGAGTCTGGCTGGACCTTGGAGGGTGAGCTGAAATGCTATCACTTCTTAGACGTCCCTCCGCTGAAGGACAGACTGCCAGGCCACCTGCCTGTTCAGGTAAGCAGATCCCCATAAAACGAACGGTGAGCTTGGGAATTCTTGTCTAGACTGCGAGGTTCAAGTAAGACTATGGAGACTAACACGATACTCGAATATTATGAAGGGGGATGCAAACGGCACCGCTGGGGACGTCCTCCACCCGAATGGACGCAAACTGTGCTGAGAAGCGTCATGTGTCTACGGCACTTCACCTCTGCCGCCTAGGTCCTGGGCTCCGACCCAAGTCCCAGGCCTCGAACAATGAATATCAGGCAGAGGCAGCAGGAAAGCACACTGACTTTGGGCCATGTAACCTTTCTGAGCCTCAGTCCCCTCATCTGTAAATGTGAATATTATCTACTCTCAGAGTTGTGAGATTAAGTGTAAAGCATCTAACGTCCAGCCTTGAAGAGAGAAAGTATTTCATCAGTTTAATGAGGAGGAGATAAGATGCCCATGGTGACAAATTCTTCCCCTGAGGCCACCGTGTAGTAAACCGTGGTTCGGGTGGGCTACAGCGCAGCAAGGTGGATGAAACGACGTTGATGACAAGCAACGGTGCCCCCCGAAGACCACATCGGACCAGATCGCTGTTGGCTCGTGGAGGATCCAGGTCCTGCCTACTAACAGAGCCCAGTTTTAGGGAAAGGGCGTAGAGAGGGATTCAGTGACCTCCCCAAACCCCAAGAGCTTATCAGTGGCAAAGGCAAGTTGGCCAAAGAAGATTTAAATTCCTCAGGTAACAGCGGCAGATGCTCAAACCTGCAGATTTTGGAAGAAGGAGAAGTGCTGACCCTGATGCAGGAAAAGGGGAAGTGCCAACACATGGGTTCTGTTAGGGAAATATTGCACCTGGAGGGTCCAGGTAAGGCAAGGCCACGCCCCTCATCCTAGAGGGAGGGAAACTGCCCCCGGGAGAAGAGGATGCACCTGAGGGATACTGTACCCCATGCAGAGCGCTTGGGTCTCCAGATGGGGAGCAGAACCCCACCTGCTTTCTGTCTGCATGACGGATATTTATCTGTGGCTAAAATCTCTTCTGAGTGGGAAGTCTGCTAATGGCTAACTTTTCTTCCCCATAGATTCTTATACCTCCTAAATGCTCAACTACCCAATCTGATGTTCAGAGTTAGCGAATAAGGTGGCCTTTCACCCTCATCCCGCCTGCTCCGGCCCCAGCCTCTCCCGGCACAGAGCATGACACTCACCGCCAACACAGAATCTTACAGAACTTTGAATGGATCACAAGAGGAAAGTCAACTATTTCACCTATTGAGGAAGGGGTGGTAAAGACATTGCTCCTCTCAGCCGAGCCCCCGACGGAAACCCCAAGGGATACACTGGCTACATATTAGGAAAATGGATGTTCATTCTTCCCCCATGAAACAGGGAGAACATTCCCAGATGGTGACCCCCAAAGCAATATTTCCAATGAACCTGATGGCGCAGCCAAGTGGGCCAGTACATTCTTCTAAATGTGCAGCTTACACGTGGTAAGCTGTCTTTTGGTCCTCCCCCTTCACTTGAAGATAAAGCACAGGGCTGCCACTACCAATAAGAACAAAATCAGACCATACACATCCAGGGGGAACAAGGGGTCGCAAGCCATCAAGTAGTTCAACAGACGAATCCACAGGCTGTGTGTTACTAGGCTCCTGGGGACGGTGGTTCGAGTCCACACGCAATTACTCAGGTAACTCTCCTGCCCTCGGTATCAGGTTTCCTGTTTCTGCTACTGACCCTGAGAAACGCAGAGAAACTGTGTGTGCAATGCAGTTAAGTCCAGTGAAGGAACAACACAGCTTTTAGAATTAAGGTGTGTGTATGCGTTGATGTGTGTGTGTGTTGGGGCGTTTGCTCTTCTGATTGGCTGACAAACTTAACGTGATAGAAATGTTTATCGTGGGACATGCTCTAAATGAGAAGGCAGGGGCTGACGCACTGCAAACAGAAAGCATTTCTGAGGGATAAACTGCCGATTGCTAGGTGAAAGCAAGAGGCCCCATCTGCCAATGTGAGCTTTCCCGCTGAGTCTGACTAAGAACCTGGGACTCACCACAGTTCACTTTCTTGGCATAACTCACTTTTGCTGCTGTTGTTGTCGTTAACTTTAATTTGGAACGAATTACAGACTCACAAGAAGTGGCAAAAATAGTAGTGAGAGTGCCCACGTACCCGTCTCCTAGCATCCGCCCAAGGGGGCATCGTATCCAAGTATATAGCACATTACCAAATTAGAAAATTGACACTGTCACAGTGTAATTTATTAGACCGCAGACATTACTTGGATTTCACCAGTTCCGGGACGCACTCAGTTCCTTATACTTGGAATATCTGTGTGTATAATTCTACGACGTTTTATCACATGCACAGATTCAAGATACAGAACTATTCCATCACCACTAAAGAACCGCTGGGTTTTTTATTAAGATGTTAAATCAGCATATGCCGCTCAGGACGTGAAAAGTTCAGGCCTGTTTGGCCAGAGTGTGCTCTCTGGATTGGCAACAGACGCCCATATACAAAGTCCTAGCTTAAAACGCTTTTGTAGCTTGGAATGGCCAACAAGATATGCTCCTAATTCCTTAGTGTGGCTCACACAAGTGCTTCTGTATTCATCAGGATGAGCTTCAGTAAGGAACAGCCCCCAAACCTCAATGTCTTAAGACAACAGAGGATTACTACTTGCTCACGCTTCAGGCCCATCTCATGTCAGTGGGGTCCTGTTTATTGCTGCTGGCCAGGGGCCCCATCAGGTGGAGCCTCCACCCTCTGCAACATCACCAGCCTCTACAGTGTGCGGAAGAGAATGTGACGAGGTGCACGTGGAATGTCACAGGCTTCCACCCAGTGGTGACACGTGTCACTTGTGCTCACGTTTTGTTGGCAGAGCAAGTGTTGTGGCTGTGCTTAGCTTCGAAAAGGTGCAACCCTCCCTATGCCCAGCAAGAACAGAAATGCAAACGTATACACAATGAATAATGGTAACGACTAACACTCAGTCCATGATTTTGCCCCATCCACCTCTCTAGGCTCATTTCAGGCCACTTCCTCCTTCATACTTTCCATTAATGACAGAAAAATTTAGAAATGACAGATCAACATGGACAAAAAAAGCATCTATAATCCCACCACCCCAATATTAACTGTTAGCTTTCCATAGGTGCCTCCCCTCTTCCCTTCCTCTCTATCTATCCATCTATCCAGCCAGCCAGCCAACCGTCCATCCAGTTAGCTTTGGTTAACAGAAACAACTTCTTACTAGAACTTTGAATCTTAAAATGCTATAAAATGCCTCTCTCAACCCTTCCCCAAATCCTCACCCTTTTCTTTAATCACACCAGTACACAAATTTATCATCTCAGGCAAAATAGGAATGTAAATTTATTTTAAATTATATATACAGATGCTGGTACCCAACGTTTTAAAAGAGAACTGCACAGGTGGCATTCCACACACGAAGCATCAGGCAACGTCTCAGTAGTTGAGAAGCCCACCTGCTCCCAACACCCCAGGCTCAGCCAGAAAGACACAGTAATGAAGCAACCCACACATTCTTCTTCCATTTCCCTGGAAGTCAGGGGATGCTTGGTGGCAGAACAGTCCACCGACACTCTCAATAGACCAAGTCTTCTCGGTTTGTTCTTTATTAAGTTCAGAAAACCTGGCTTAGTGATTCAGGAGTCTGCACATGCAGAATCGAAGGGGTTCTTGCTGTTGTTACGCAACAGGGATCTCTCATACCATTTTACGACTATAAATTAGCCAAGTATGACTCAGATGTGATACTGCCTGAAACCAAAGGAACCATATAGGGACTGTGCGGTATTTAAAGGGAGAAGTGGGAAGATGTTGTCATCCACAGGAGACGGCAGAGTTGGGCTGACCCGGAGCCACAGACCAGCATGACCACAGTGCTGACGGTGTGACTTCAGGGGAGCTGTGTGACTGCTCTGGGCCTTACCACCCACGCCAAAATGTGCATTTGCCTCGCATGATTAGGGTAAAGATTAGGTATGATGTATATAAGACATGGGGCACATAAATAATAATAATTATTTGTAAGGCCACTGCTAAAATGTGAGGTCCACTGTTTGCTTTTCAATCATAAAGCATATTAGCAATTGCAGTCTCCCTTCTCTATTTCACAAATTTACCTTAAGTAGCTCAAAGTATGAACGGCAGCTCTGTGATGGAGGATGGATGACACATGACCCCAGAGCAGGAGGAAGGAGGCTCATTGCATCCCCCAGAGGTCAGGGTACCCCAGTTTCCAAACTCGGTAAGTGTTCTGAAGCTGAAAGGTGTTAAGACCATGGTGAAGGCCATGGACTCAAGTTGGACCTCCTGGGTCTAAATCCCACTTCTAGCACTTACCAACTGGGCAAGTTACTTCTTGCACAATCAGTTTTCTCTTCTGTAAAATGGAAATAAGAGCACCTGCTTTATCAGGAAATGAGGTGATATATGTAAAATCCTTAGAATAGCGCCTGACACCTGAGAAGTATTCTATAACTGTTACCACACCAAGGCCAATCCCAGGGGAAACCACCAGATCTGGAATAGCCTCGTACAGAGGCAGCATGCTGTCCTGCTCCTGGTCCACAATAAGAGAGACAATATTTACAAGACTGAACTCATTCACTCATTCATTCACTAACTCTGCCTCTAAAGGTAAACATATATTCCAAAGCTCCCATCTCCTTTACTTCTTTTCTTTTATTCCCCATCATTGTAACACCACGTAAGAGGAAATATCTCACACCCATAATCCGCTTACCATCAATGGAAGAACAAAAAAGGTAACATCTAATGGTAATAGGCCTTTGGAAAACTGTATATAAATAATTTCAAGTGACCAAGCATATTTAAAAAACAGATTATTCCTTAAAAACCATTATTAATTGTAAACTGACTATGAATTAGCTAGCGTGTATCAATGACTTTTCTCCACTATCCCGTAATGAACCAGAAGTAGCTGGTCTGGGAACCAAGCTGTTGTGTGTGATGGGACCTCACAGTGAACTCAGGTGGGCACACTTCAAAATACTCTCATCTAGTCCAGGAGTCCTGTTTCCTCCACTCAGCTGGACCAAAGCATCCCCACTGCACTCTTCCTGCTCAATCCTAGCCTAGCGGAAGGTAAGATCAGCTCTTCCTCCTGTTATGATACAAGCGCCACCTGTGAGCTGGTCAAAAAGAAGAGCACACGGTAACAACTGTTGGAGATGGAAAGATAGAGAAACCCAGATGAATGAATGGGAGCAGGGAGCCCAGCCTCCAACACACCCAGAGGAAATTCTCTTTTAGCGGATGGGGACTCACCCTATGGAACCACAGGGGTGAGACTGACAATGGACCGTGAAGATGCCAATCTAGGTGAATTGGATGGGTGTGCGCCTACCCTCTCTTACACTTAGAGAAGAGTTTGCTTCAGAGTTTCCCTGAAAAAAAGCTCTCACATACATATATTTATGGATAACCAGAGCCAAAAGAATAATGAGCATCTATGACATGCTTGGCATTTATTTTTCATTAAAGAGTCATAGGGAAAAGTCTTTTGAAGTATCTGTCATTTCCCCCATTTCACAGACTAGAAGACAGAGGCTGGTATGGTTTAAGTGGCACAGCCTAGTCAGACACAGATCCAGGTTCCCAACTGGCTGGGGTGGTTCCAGTGCTCGTGTCTTCACTGGAGTACCACACCACACTGAAGCCCTGTCCTCATATTCTTCAACAGATGACACTGAGACGCTATGAAGAAATTAACACCCTCTATGTATTCTTGTTTGTGTCTATTTTACATCATATTTATCTCATACAGTTCAAATTTACAAGAGAAGCCTAGTGCTGAAAGAGAAAATGTAACCAAGGCAATAATCTACGTTCAGAGCTTATTGTTAATGGCATCCTGCAAATTCTAATCCAATGGGCCCTAACTGCATTATGCTGATGCCTCTCACCCTTCCACTTTACATACACTTCGTCCTGACTTTACGTTCTGAAACCTTAAATAGGAGTTGTCACATTTACAACAGCAGGAGACACTGGTGCTGAGCATGTTATTGACATGACAGTATTCACTGAACTACAATACAGACCCAACTACACTGGTTTCATAATTCACCAACATTCTATGCGGGACTTCACAACGCTAATTTCTCCAGTATCTTTTAAGTGATGTTAATGGTGGCCATGGGTGGCGGCATTTTCGCTGGGAAACACAGGAGTAGATAGAGAGTTGCATCTCCTTTCAGCTCTTGTACCTCTCAGGAGAATAACCCAAACCAGCCTCGTGAGCGAGTCTGATGGGGAGTTTGCCCAATCTTGGACAAGCCTAAAAATTAAAAGGACGTACTGATAAATGCTCTTTCTGAAAAAAGCATTTCTCCCCAAGGAGAAAGCAGAGTTTAAAGAGTCTCTTTTACAGCTCTACACACTTGTACCAATCTGTATACCAGTGTGCCTTTAACAAGGAAAATGCTCTTAGGGAAGAGTCCAATTTCGAAATAGGGAACCAAACCAAAAATGATCCTTAGCAAACCCCTGGATTTTTTCTTACAGCCTTGAAGGAGAGGGGCTGATTTCGTCATTCCTGACTTTCATATCAACCATCAGGCAGCAACCTTCACTCCTGAGCCCTCACAAGTGCCCTTCAACTCTGCCCTCCCCACTAAATTTGTAAACATCCCTAATAAGAAAATCATGACAACACTTTCTTCATTATATACAGGTCAGAATTTCTGCCTTGGGTTGCTGGAACTCAATTTGCAAAATAACTGTATCAATATCTACAGGTAATTGTGAGGCTGATTCAAGGAGAAACTGCACCGGATAACAGCTCATTTAATTTGGTGTATGAGTTAACGCACCACGTAAAGCAAAACTATTAAAAATGCTTAGACGGTAATAGGCAATATTTTGCACTCTGGATAAAAAAATGCTTATCTTGCCAGAAACTAACAAGAGAGTGAAAATATTCGAAAACCTTCCAACTTCCCTCTACGCGATGTATTCACTTTGCAGCTTAAAAACAGTGTAAGGAAGGACAGCAAATGGCACGGGAGTTTGGCAGTCAACATGATCGGGCATTTATGCCTTGCTATTGAAGAAAGAGCCTTTTTTTCATAGTGAATTTTTCATTCTAATGTAACTGATGATTCACATTAACTATAGGTAAGGCATGGTTACATTTTCCTGAAGGATTGCAGGCAAGTAAAGACTAGTACGATAAGTCGAAGCGTAAAAGCTTTCTCTGTCATATTATTTATTATAATGGCATATAAAATAGCTGAAGTAAATAATAGATGACTACAGGTAAATTCATATGATAAAGAGTCCTTCAGTAGACACCATTACTTTTGACTGTTCTAGTTTTATACACAGTTGAAGACTCTTAATAAACAGGCCCTATATCTTACGTAAGTATTGGAAACATCAACGATGTGCTTTAAAGGCAACAGACTGGACATCAGCTAATTTACTGTACAATTAGATCCTCAACAGGAACAGTCTATATATTCTGAATATTTAATAGGTGGGTTCCTTAATGAAACTTGTTAAGGAAGGGGCACTGGAAGCCCCTTCTTTGGAGAAGTTGCTGATAAAAGAAAAATCAGTGATCCCCACCCCCCCAAGATTCAGAACGGTGTATAGCTTAAAACACAGAGATGCGGGACCTGTTGATTATCTGGTGACAGGTCAATGGTGGTTAGTTAAATTGACTAGAGAGAAACAAGATTTGTCTGCTCCGGTTGAAAGGCTTCTGAATTCCACATGAAGGACCTGGGAAGTCTGAAAGATGCTCAGATGGAGAGAGACGATCTTCATTACGACCCTTAGGATGGAGAGGAACATACACTAACCAGTGTCTGCCTCAGGGGTTCTCACCCAGGGACATGCCACCCCCAGGGGACATCCGGCAAGGTCTGGAGACATTTCTGGTAGTCACAATTGGTTGGGGGGTGGGGGGCTACTGGTACCTAGTGGGTAGAGGCCAGGGATTCTGCTAAACATCCTACAACTGCCCCCAGATGGCAACGGCGCCGAGGGTGCATGTGTGAGTTTAGCGAGAGGAACCGTGATTCACTTAAGTGGGCTTCAGCGACTTAAATTTATCCTTATTTATAAAAATAAAACTGGCTCACTAATGAAAGTATAAATAATACAGAAGTGGATAATGTATCAAGTGAAAATATCTCCGGAATCCCGCTGCCCCAAGATAAACAGAGTGACAGTGATGCAAGTCCTTCCAGAGTACATTTTCTGCACATATAAAAACACTGGGCCATAATACATTTCTACAGACATAGTATGGTACTTCATGGGTTATTATATAATCTGGTTTTTCCCAGTTAACACATAATTGAATACGTCTAAATAGACTCCACCCACATTCTTTCCAACCCGTAGGTTTAGCCCATTGTAGGGCTGTTCAAGAATTTATTAAAAACTGAGCCCCTTTAGATTCCTCAGCACTCCTCCACACCCTTCACTAGCTTTGTGAACGTTTTACTTAAATTCCCGATGCCTGACCTTCCTTATCCGTAAAAATAGAAATAATAGCAGAACCTCGTCCTGGGGATTACTGTGAGAATTCAATGAGATGATAACCATGGAAAGCACCTTAAACAGAGATGCTCTAAGTGTTAACTACTGCTGTTGTTGTAATTAATATTATTTTACGTAGTTTCAAGGTTTTTGTTACTAAAAGCAATGCTGCAATACCTATGTTTCGCAATAAATGATTTTTTTTTTCTAGAGGATAAGTTCCTGGAAGTAGCACTGCCAGGTCAAGAGATATCTACATTTTAAACTTTGATAGATTTTTACTGGGTGTCCTCCTAAAAGGTTATATCAATTTCTATTCCCAAGAACACTGCAGGAGACTATGAAAGAAAACCAAAACAACCAATAATTCACACTGACAGTTAAAGTAAATTAAAATGTACAGTCTTATATCTCTGTCTCTGATTCCTGGTACAAAGTGAGTGGCACAGAGTAGGTTTTCAAGACAGGCTTTAATTTATAAAATGAATGAATGAATATATAACACACCACCAAACTTGGGACAAATTTGTAAGTAGAAGTAAAAGCATGTTAGTGATGTTGGCAACAGTGATTTCCCATAAGCCATTTAGAAAGTCAGGCTTTCCTCCTGGTGCATCAGAATGGCTGGCTGAGGGCCTGCCTCTCAGAAATTGGCCGCACCGCATGATGACAGATGTGAGCCTGGTATGCAGAGCATGCAGTAAACATGTAATAGTATCATCACGCTTGGGGACTGACCACGACAGTTATTTTTAATTTATGGATGAATTGAAAGAGAGAAATCTTTCAGAGGTTCTGCAGAAGCCAAGCAGGATATTCAACAGATAAACTAGAAAAGATTAAGAGTATATGTGCTTCCAAGAGAAATGAGGTTTCCTGCTTAAGTGGCATCGCCTAAGAAGCCTCTAATAAGTTCCAACGAAAACACCCAGAAAGGAAGGAAAGCTGAGAACTCAACATAATACACACACACACACACACACACACACAAGTCACAGTCAAGTTATCCCCAAATGTTGTGCACCTTTTACATTAGCTACAAGACCAAATAAATTACTCTTAAAAAGTAATTGAAGACAGAATTGAAACAACAATAACAAAGAAGAGGTTTTTTTTGGGGGGGGGGGGGGCGGGGCAGGGATTTCATCGAGCCATTAAATCATGTATGGCCTGGTTTTGCTGGTTAAAATGATAGAGACAGTAAACCGTTTTATACTAAGTAAGAGAAAATTTAGATATGTACGTGAAAATTTCCAGAAGAAAGAAAAATATCAGAAGAGAGGGAGGGAAAAGAAAAGGGGAGGAAGGGGAGGGAGAGGACTAGGACAGGAGGGGAGGGGAGGGGGAGAGGAGGGGAGAGGAGGGGAGAGGAGAGGAGGGGAGGGGAGGGGAGGGGGAGGGGGAGGGGAGGGGGAGGGGAGGGAGGAGGAAGAAGAAGAATAAAGTAAGTTAGTTTAGCTTCCAAACCAGCAGTAGCAGGATTAAAAAAAAAAAAAAGATGCATGGGGTACACTGGATATAAAGAAACTGGATAAATGCAAAAATAATATACAAAAAAGAATTAAAAATTAATAATAAAGGAAAACACTTGGACACTTGGTAGAGAGGAAACACAAAACTAAATTCATAAATTAGTACAGGTATATACATAATCACAATAAATAAAAATGGACTTAAGTTCACACGTTAAAGGCAGAAACCAACTAGAATTTAAGAATCACCTCTACGGTGTATAAATAGTGTGGATAGAGAGAACCAGCACCTCTCAAACCAGTCCTCCCTGGTCCACAGTATGCGGCTGTGCTGAGAAGAGACCGATCAGGCAGGAACTACAATTCCCAGTCTGCAGTGTGGTGGGGGCGGGGCCTCTAGTTTTCCACCAATGGCCTGTGAGTAGAAGAGTGTGACGCTCCTGGGCTACTCCTCATGTGAAATGGGTTCCCTACATTCTTTCTCCTTCCACATGATGGATGTAGATTATAATGATTTCCTCGGAGACAGTAAGGCCACTAGATGAAAGGAGCTTCGATACTTTATTCACTAAATGGGCCACAGCCCCCTGTCAGTCGGGGGCACCCGATGTGGATCTGTGTCATACACTGGAAATCACTTGGTAAAACTGTTCTCTCTCACAACTTCAAGTGTCAGTGCGGTTGACTGCTCCATGCTACCTTTTACCAGGGAAGGAGAATCATACTGTCGGCAAGCGGAAACGAGATCTGGGTCATTTTAGAGTTGCAAAATCCAATTGATTCTGGAGCCCAAACAGCAGAAAATAAGCCTGAAGACGTCTTTGAGAGACAATAGCCCATTACAACTTCTGAATTAATGCAAAGAATTCAGGCCAGTAGCATGTATCAGATTAATGATACAACTTACCACCCAAGCCCTTTATTCCAGACAGTGGCCTGGTAGTCACTATGGAGTACAAAGAAAGAGAGACAGAGGTAGACAGACAGACAGACAGACTGAGATTGAGAAAGATTCAGAAAAAGAAAAGAGTCAGGCGTGCCTGTCCTGTGAGGTTTCCAGGGCTTTTCTGACAGCTTCACGAGGACTGCTTCTGGAAATAAAGTCCTAACAGGAGGAAAGAGTGGTCCGTAAGGAGGGGCAGAGTGAGGCCAACTCGGACACGCAGATCCAAAGCAGGGAATGGACGTCCCTGTCCCTTCAGTGCCCAAAGCATGCAGGTGGCCACATTCATATCCAACTTGCTCTGTGGTCTACTCTCTTGTAGCCAAAAGGGACGAACGAATCACGTCAGGTAATTCTGTTAAAAGCCAGCTAAGTTACAGACTGCGTGTTTTCAGAAGAGCAGCGCAGACAGCGTTAGAGTCGGGGGGAGAGGGGCTGCACGGGGGACACCACTTTATACATGTCCATTAGAAGCCGTTTTGGAAAGGCATGCATGTGAAAGCAGCTCGGCCTTAGTGCCCGTTCTTCCTGTCGCTTCAATATTTATAAACAGGGCTTCCCTGGTGGCGCAGTGGTTGAGAATCTGCCTGCCAATGCAGGGGACACGGGTTCGAGCCCTGGTCCGGGAGGATCCCACATGCCGCGGAGCGGCTAGGCCCGTGAGCCACAATTACTGAGCCTGCGCGTCTGGAGCCTGTGCCCCGCAGCAAGAGAGGCCGCGATAGTGAGAGGCCCGCGCACCGCGATGAAGAGTGGCCCCCGCTTGCCGCAACTAGAGAAAGCCCTCGCGCAGAAACGAAGACCCAACACAGCCAAAAATAAATAAATGAATAAACCCAAAGTTTAAGAAAATAAAAATAAAAATAAATATTTATAAACAGCATCTTTCCTTCTCCCTCTGGCTCGATGATGCAGATGTTCTCTACAGGCAGAGCTTCTGCTGATTACGGTGGGACGGGGTGGCCAGAGCTTTCATCTCTGTAAAGAGAGGACCAGGTCCATTTGGTCCTTTTTTCCTCAAGGAAAGCGGTCTTTATGAGGCTGCACTCCTTTCTGGGGGTACAAGGTCTGCAGGGTAACCACCAGAAGGATTTGGGGGTGTTATGGCTGAGGGTCACATTTTCTAGTTAATCTAAATGTCACCTCTCATCACACATCTAGGACCTTCAGCCTTCCTGTCCCTGTACACATTTACAAACTCCAGCCCAAGAGGCGAACACTCACAGTTAATTAAATATTTTTGAGGTCTTACTCTCTGGCTGATACTATTCAGGCAAGGGCAGATTATGGACTTTGCCACATTCTACCCTGCTGAGCCCTTACAAAGTAGACCTAATTACCTGTACTTTAGAAACAAAACAAAGGCTGAGAAAGCATCCAAAAAAATCTGCTCGAAAATCATATAATTAGTACCTGGCAGAACGGGGATTTCAGTTTTTCCTCCACACTGATAAGCCATTTCTCCTTACAAGATAGTATTATTGTTTTTGGGCCAGAACTTTCTGTCCAACCCTGAAAATACCCCGAAATCCAGGAGATTATGGTGGGGTCCAAAAGTACTTCACTCCCAAGAATGTTGTTCTTTCCATGAACCCAAAGCCTTTACACTTCTTTCTTTTATGTTGACCATTAAAATTTTAACTTTATGATTTAAAAAAAAAAAACAAACAGCTGACTTCCACCTCTCCCCTCACCCCATCCCCCAGGCTCTGAAAGAGCCAAGTTTGATAACTAAGTCATGTGTAATTTGAAATGTTTCCATATGTGTGGAAATAAGATACTAATCTAACCACCTGCTCATTCTAATTTGGTGAAACAGACTTTTCTTTCCAAATGGCCATGAGTCCTTTAGAAAGTCAGCAAACTTTTTCTCAAATGGACCAGATAGTAAGTATTTTAGGTTTTGCAAGCCATACAAACTACTCAACTTTTGCAGCATGGAAGCAAATGCCGCCATAGATAATGGAAAGGAATGGCCATGGCCATTTGCAATAAAATTTTATTTACAAAAACAGGTGTTGGGCTGGATTTCCTCCTAGCAGGGCATAAGTTTGATGAAACCTGTATTAGGACAAGAGTCAAGAAAGATGGCTGTGTTTCCTTAAGTCCGACAGTCCTGTACTTAATATTAGCTGCAGATTCCACTGAATGTAGGAGAAAGAAGAACATCATACCGTGCCTTAAAGTATGTGTTGTCTGATCACACAGGCCATCAGATAAAGATACAGCTAACACACAGCATAAAGAGTCCCAAGCAGTGTGTACAATGGACTGAGTGGTGAGTATCTGTTAACACTGTTCATTGAAAATAATCTCCTATTAAATAATCTGAATTTTGGGAGTATTACACTTTGTAAGTATCAGCACTAAATGGTTCCTGCAATTCCACATCTGCTTGAACACAGGTTTTTTGTTTTGTTTTGTTTTGTTTTGTTTTTAATTTATTTTTGGTTGTGTTGGGTCATCGTTGCTGCGCGCGGGCTTTCTCTAGTTGCGGAGAGCGGGGGCTACTCTTTGCTGCAGTGCACAGGTTTTTCATTGCAGTGGCTTCTCTTGTTGCGGAGCACGGGCTCTAGGCACTCAGGCTTCAGTAGTTGTGGCACATAGGCTCAGTAGTTGTGGCTCACAGGCTCTAGAGCGCAGGCTCAGTAGTTGTGGTGTGTGGGCTTAGTTGCTCTGCAGCATGTGGGAGCTTCCTGGAACGAGGGCTCGAACCCGTGTCCCCTGCATTGGCAGGTGGATTCTTAACCACTGTGCCACCAGGGAAGCCCAGGACCTTTTTGAAAAATACTTTGGCCACTCAAGAAGTTCATAAAAACCTGTCGAAAAATTGAAATATAGGTTTCTAGACATTTTCCAAGTATATCAATCCTTGGGCATTTAGGGTGCAAAGGACAGACTTTTTTTCGTTGGGCTCAAAGGCATGTTCCCAGATCTGCTAAAGAGTCTCTCCAGAATCCTAACAACAAGCATCAAATCAGAAGCCCCATCTTGTCCACTGGGTATGTGAACATGATATTTCTGTCTTGTTCGTATGCATTTATAGTGCAGAAAAACAAAAACAAAACAACAACAAAACACCACTTCTCTTAATGAAAACAGAACTATACACTTTGTTTTGTTTTTTTTTTTTGCAGAGGAGAGGTGCAGATGTAGACGCCGAGTTTGGGTGGGGGGAACCATTTGGGTGCGATAGGCAGTAGTACACACAAAATACCAAAGCAATGAAAACATGAAATAGAGACTGCTCATAGGAGAGTTACTAATGAGGCCATTTCTTCCATGTCCTGGGATTTTTCCAATCCAGATGACAGCACTAGATAAAGGGTGAATGAGAGACTACAGTCATTCCCTAAAGTAGTAAGAATTACAGCTCACATTATCATGATTTGGGATAAGTTCATGCCTTCTGCTGGGGGGGGCAAGGATGGCCCTTTCAGCAGGTATGTGAATCATTTTGCCAATGGTGAGGGATTTAAATCCCTCAATCTTGCTAGGAGTCAGTACCAAGCCTTACTGAGAACCACAGTTTCTTACTGGCAGAATGTTCTCTCGGGCAAGAACCCACCAAGCACCTGATTTACAGGGATATAAATATTTCCAAACAAATACGAACCCCACTAACAAGAAAAATGAAAACCAAAACAGAATCGTAACCGCCAGCTGGCTCATGGCCCTGGGATCCTCCAGTGGACACTTCGAGGGTCATGGACCACGTCAAGAAGAGCCATCAGGCCGACAGTGACGGAAGGTGGGGCAGCCCCACCAGTTACTCTGGGCCGGGCACTCGGCTGAGTGCCTTGCATCCACCTAAGATTCCCTTCTTCACCCTCCGTGCCTTTAAGAGGTAGGTATTCGCATCTTCATTTTGCAAGTGAGTAAATGGAAATTGAACAACTTGAGGTCGAGTAAATCAGATGAAGTGAGGATTTGAATCCCAGTCTAACCAACCCCGGATTATCTGCCCCTGGTCACCCATAGTGCCTGTAAACTATGATCACTATGACCCTTTCTATGAAAGGGAGAAGGAATATTGGGGACTAACAGAATCCCTGCAAATGATGAAATTCCAAGTACCTAAGCAGAACAGGAAAAGGATGAGAAATCAGGAAAAGGCCAGAAAGACCACACGCGTAGGAAAAAGCAGAGAAAATACCCCATTCTCCTGTTCTCCCAAGATCCATAATCATATGCTACACTGTTCCCTGCAAGCGCAGACATACACAGGGTAGCACATTAATCCTTCAAACACTAACAGATGCTGGCAGGGATTTAGACTGGAATGTATTTACAAAGTGACAAATTATGTTCTGTATTATAGAGAGAGAGAGAGCACCCACAAACAGGCTGATAAATGTCAGCTGCAGTCACGACAAACGGTTTATTTTTATTATACTGTAACCACAAATGTTTTTTTTCTTTCTTTTTTTTTTTTCCAGGGAGTCCCAAAGATTTATTTGTTGCAGGGAAAAAACAAGATTATATATGACACAAAGTAATAACTGTAAGATCAGTGATATTCCGGGCACCCTGCCCTCCTGGAAAGCTACATCCAGGCTGAACAGTGCTACTAAAAACGCTACCTTCTCCCAAGCACAGTAAATGGTTAATAAATCAGCACCGATACAACGCCTTGTAATTAGATACAGCCTTAGTTCACAGACTAGCCAATTGATAGACAATATCCAATTCCCCCTTTACTGGCTATCAGGAGGGTAGAGTAACTATTAAAATAAATTTAATGTCTGTGACAGGTAAGAAAATATACCAGAAGCTAAAATGTAATCAGTATCTCCAAACCCAAAATAAAATTATAGTCTTTGCTGCAAACATGGTCCCTGGAAAGGAGGCTTATGGATGGAGAGCGACATCCACAGGCCAAGCAGGGCAAGGTCACTAACTCGAAGGAATGTTCAACCTTGAAAACAAGAGTGGGGCGGGGGCGGGATTTGGCCTGGGGCCAAGAGAAAATGTAAGCATTTATTATTAAGAGACCATCCCAAAGAATTCCTTTCATACACTTGGCCGGTCGAACGTTGGCAGGCATTCTTGAGGGAGCTCCAAGGCAAGACGACAGAATGGCAGCCTGGAGTCCACTGCCCTGCTTCTCAGTCGGTCCCCACCCTTAACTCCTTCTGTGACCCTGGGCAGGCTCCTGCTCCCCAAGGAGCCTCCATCCTCCCAGCTGTGAGCTAGAGGGTTTAGAGCTCCTGGTATTGCCAAGATCTCTCCCAGAGACCAACCCTCTGTCTGACAGGTTGAGGGATGGTAAATACAGGAGGGTGGGCAGAAGAAAACACACGCTGGTGGCCAAGCAGATTCGGTAGAAAGAGGAATATTTTCTTCTCTTCTGGGATGCAGATTTCTCATGAAATCACTGCAAGTCACAACTCCCCACACTAACACACTCTAAAAGCAAACTTTTGGAAAGATATGACAGGAACACATAAATATATTCAAATGCACAGATTACACAGAAGCGTGAAGAATCACACACACACACGCGCACACGCACACACACAAACAATCCCATTTATGACTACACAGAGAGGTGATTCTTTCTTCCTGATAATGGATAGAACAGGCTGCTGTGGTGGGGAGTGGGTGGGGATGACCCTGTCATCAGAGGGCAGGCAGGGGCTCTTCTCTCCTACCCCTGGAACTCACTGCGGGAGGAGTGAGAAGGAGGCAGTGGTGAGAAGTACACAGTGACAGTCCCTGGGGCCCAGGGAACAAGATTCAGTCCTGACTCAACCACCTCTTCAATGTGTTTTGACCTCTTGGAACCCTGGAACGTCACTCTTCCCATCCCTGGAACCATAATGTTAATATCTCCTTCACTGTGGGAGGGTTAGACAAGATTACGCTTGTACCCTAGAGGTCCCAGCACCCGCCTGCACGTAGGAAGTTACGGATGAACCGTGTCTATTAGTTTTAAGCTCGGGCTGCTCCCCGGAAACCCACCCCCCGACAAAGCCCTTTCCAATCCTAAAAGAAATACCTGCCTTTCCCACAATACCATGACAGTTTATTTTTCCTTTATCCTAATTCACATCCCATCACCACTTCCTCATGTCTTCTCTTATTGTTTCTGAAGGGCAGGGGGTGGCAGGGGAACAGGACACAGATTCAGCACTGAGCACGCTCCCATGAGTTCCCTTCTGTTCACTAGGCCAGTATGTCCCAAAGAGCAGGGCTCTGTTCTCAGTAGCCTATGGTGACATGAAATCAAAGGTGGGGAGCAAGGAGGCAGACAGTGAAAAGGGGAAATTCACTCCATCAAAATGGCAGTCCATCACAGAAGCCAACCAGAAGAAGGTCCTGAAGAAGACGGTCCAGCCAAAGCTGCAACAATTTGAGTAACAAAATAAATGATGATATTACTGGACTATAAACTATAGAATAAAATACATACCTGTGAATCTATACTAATGTAAATAAAATAATTCAATCAATCAACAAATGGGGAAGACAGGATCGCTCTTCTTTCAGAAGAACTCCAATTAATCAATGCAGAAACCAAGGCAAGAAATACAAAATCACCATCAGGCAAACGCCACCACTGTAATAACTGCTATACGCAAGATGTACTCATGGATGTTGAAAGTCAGTGTGTGAATGTTTAAGGAGAAAGAGAATGCCAGCATAATCTCAAAGCATCTCCCCCCAAGTATTTATGCAGTACGAAGAAAAAATCAGTAACAAATTGATGCTGGAGAAACTCAGCAGGCATCACCTTCACCAAATGATCAAAGTGACTTCACCATTAACATCACCAGTGAAAGACGTACCAACATCATGCACCACCTGACCTGCTTCACTAAGAAGGACACAACATCATTTCTAGGATGCTCTTGCCAAAAATCTGCTTTAACTCAATCTAATCATAAAAAAAAAAAAAAAAAAAAAAAATCAGATGCACCAAAGTCTCAAGATCAGGAAGGACAGGGAAGGAATGAAGAACTGTCAAAGACTAGAGGCGACCAAGAAGACAGAATTAAAGATAAGATGGGATCGTGGACCAAATCCTGCTCTAAAAAGAAGACAGTGATGGAAAACTCGTAAAGTGTGATTAAGCTGGTATAGTAAATATTAAAAACTAATGCCAATTTCCTGGTTTTGATAATTATATTATGGTTAGGTAAACTGTTAAAATTAGGGGAAGGTAGGTAAACCCTCTGTGCATTTTTGCAACTTCTATGTAAGCCTAAAGTTATTCTGAAAAACAGTTCATAAAATACAATGAAATGACTGTCTTTTGGAGTTGGTGTTCCGTGTTAAAATACCCTTTCTTTTATAAAGTAGTGTTGATTATTGATGGAGGCATGTTGTAACATTTGTTGATTTTGTTGTTATGTTTTTTATTAGTGTCCTTTTTAGGAAAAAAATCCCCAACACTTGGCAAACTTAAGTTGGTGTCCTCCTTTTTGTTTTCTTTTGAAAAAGTTTAGGGGATCCTGAAATCCAAAAATCTAAGAACCACTAACTACGATCATCTAGAAGTATTTACTGGAACTTCCCTAGTGGTCCAGTGGTAAAGAATCTGCCTTCTAATTCAGGGGATGCGGGTTCGATCCCTGGTCGGGGAACTAAGACCCCATGTGCCGTGGGGCAACTAAGCCCACGCACCACAACTACTGAGCTTGCACACCACAACTAGAGAGAGAAAACTTGCACGCCACAACTAGAGAGAAGCCCACGCACCGCAACGAAGAGCCCGCGTGCCTCAACAAAGATCCCACATGCCACAACTAAGACCCAATGCAGCCAAAAATAAATAAATAAATAAATCTACCTTTAAAAAACAAATAAATAAATAATCACTAGTTTTAAAAAAATTATTTAATGATGATTGGATACTGACGCAAGGAAAGTTTACAACATGAGCACTGCCCTCTTCACAGAATACTATCAATATTCTAATCACAAAATTAAGTCCCTGTGCTATTGCAGTGTCAAACCAAAATGAAGGTCATGGTAACCTCTTCCAGGAAGTGCCCCCTGATCACTCCGGGTCGATCACACTTATCTCTCACTGTGGGAAGCAGGGATCTAGCACAGAATCTTTGCTTCTTCATGTGCTTCTCACATCAAACTTTGAGTTTCTTAAAAGCAGGGCCTCTCATTCACATCCTTGTATCTTCTGAGAGGTTTTTCCCCCCAGTGAAAATTCAAGTTACTAAAAAAATAATTTACATGCATGTCTGTAGCTTTTGAATGCAAGTTAACTGTTTCAATATATAAGCTATGAAATGCTGAGAAACTCACAACCTAACTCATTTTAAGTCTTTCTTTCGGCCCCAAGGTGGGTTTAAAACAAACAAACAAACAAACAACAAGTCATTTCATTTATTTCCTAAGTACCAACTATTGATCCCTTATATTTTCTACGTGCTCTCCTTATAGCAGTTTTGGCACCCTAGTGATTAGTGCTTTAATAAGGATTAAGCACAGCAAAAACCGCAACTTGTACACGCTACATTTCAGATTAGCCTGAGAGCTTTAAAGGTTTTTATGTGAAACGTTATAAGTTTTTGTTTAACATACTTTTAAAGTTGAGAAGAATACTGGGACAAGTGTACTCGGTTATCAATCAAATGCATGCTCATTCAGCAAGTAATACAAATCATTAGAAAATGATAAATACACAGTGAAGGTGAAAGTGTGGAAAAAGAGCCCCTCTGACAAGGCTGAAAAAAGAGTATAAATGGGAACAACCTTTCTGAAGAAGAATGATCAATTTACATTTAAAAGCCTCCCTTGGCCCAGGTAAATCAGCAGCACTGCTGGTGACTGTGAAAAATTGAAAACAGCATCTGTGCCCAGCAAGAAGGGATTCATTTAATAAGTTATGAAGACATAATGTAGAGTCACTAAAATGGTACTGCCAAAGAATACTTACTAATATGAAAAGATGGCCAAAATATGTTAGGAAAAAAAATCAGACTACAGTGTGACAGCAATTTTAAGAAGTATAGATAAATATATTTGAATTTTAAAAAAGAAGAAAGGAGACACACCAGTGATTGCTTCCGAAACTCAGAAGTACTTACTCCTTATTTGTGTATGTGTAACTACGATTGTGAAATCTGTCAAAATAACGTTATTTTTCAATCAGGAAAAAATTAATTAGCAGAGTTCTAATTTCATGAAATAGATATATGATACGTGAATATATAATATACATGAATGAATTTACAGCTAGCGTAGGCATTTTATTTCCTGGAAGAACATACAACAGATTATCTTTTGGTAGCAGTACTGATGTTTAATGGATGTTTAAAGGGAAGAGACTTGTCCCTTAGATTTTTCTGTGTTATTTAAAATTTTACCATGGGCATAATTTTTTTTTTAAATAAATAAGTAGTTCTAAGAGTAAAAGATAAGAGGAAAAGTTAACCTTGCAAGTGTACTCTGCCCAGCCCTAATGCATAACTCAGTTCCTCAAGGAAACAAATCCTCAGGCACGTGAGTGACAAAGAAGGGAACAAGCACCGACCTTCTTGTGATCAACGCGTCTCCCCCTCTTCGGCGAGGAACCACAGGCAGAGAAATCAGGCCTGACCAAGTTCGAATCCGAGTTCTACCACACTTAGCTCTGTGATGCCAAGTAATTCACCAAACTCTCCAAGACCCGGTGAAATGGGGTAATTATATATACCTAGCAAGAGTGCGTGGGCATTCAATTAGGTAGTGAGTATAAAGCATGTAGCAATGTGCCTGGATGGGGAGGAGATCAATAAGCTTAGCTAACGTTGATAATAGTAACAATCATCACAACAACAAAGATTATAGTATCTCCAACCCCACAAAGCTGTATTGAATATTGAGAATAACGTATGTGGAAATGTTTAGCATAAACAGTCTATGACTATGTCCCAGGGCATGCTCTGATTATATCCAATCCTATTCCCCCAATCAAGGTTATGACAATGCCACAAAGACAATGTTTCAGAGAGGTTACAGATGAAAGGGAAGCCACCCTCTTACACACACTGATTTAATTAGCCAAAATACAGCCACTGATGGGAAGAGAGGTGGCCTTGCACAGAGGAAGAACATGGCTCAGTGGAGGCGGCCTATCTTTCCATAGTTGTGTGTGTGTGTGTGTGTTAAGAGGGCTATCCGCGGTCTTCCCCAAGCAAGGTCTCAACAGAATCTAGTGGTTTCCATATTGACATTACAGCACTATCCAGAGGACCTCACTAACCAGAGGATCCCAGAGGACCCCACTAGCAGCCCATCTGCTTCCTGTCACAAGGAGTATTGCAAGACATCAGGGACTTCTGTGCCACCATTCAAAGTAGGGGCCATTCAGGCCATATGTGCATCAGGGGAGAGAGAAAGCAGAGCCTGCATCCAGCGTCCCCTACCTGTAATCCCTTCCTCAGCCTTCTAAAAACCCCTTCCTGTATCTCTATAATCGGGTTTCAGAAAATGCAAAAGGAACTGAGGCAAAGATATACAGAGCCACACAGTCAAGCTTCCTGTAGAAGTCAGCCATCTCACCTCTGATGGGGCCAAGTGCCCAACTCATGTCACATGCTGTGCCTGGGAACTTTTATTTCCACGGGATCCTCTTCCACATAGCACCTCTTTGCCCCACTGCCCTGCCCCTACGTCTGCTTAATTCAGAGCACTGGAGATGAGGTTTCGGGAAGCAAGACTTAAAATGAGGTGGAGATGCACGATGCCTCCTCCTTCCCTGCCCGGGGACTACAGTTCTCTCATGTGCCCACAGATCCACAGGAAAATCAAGCGTTTCATTACAGAGCTTTGACTCTTCACTACTTAGAGGGGTTTTACTCTTATTTTAAATAAAATTTGATTTGAACACATGAAATGTAAACCACCATACAGCATACACTAGAAAAAATATATATGCATACGTGTGTGTATAGACGCACACACACATATATATGTGTACAAGGATATTTATGTACACACACACACACACACACACACACACACACACACACACGGGAACAATGACTGAACAGGGAAAACCAGTTTCCTAATTGTTGAAGCAGGGTGACTGGCATATGGGGGCTCATTATCATCCTATCTGCCTTACTTTTGAATATATTTGAAATTTCCATAATCAAAGGGGTTTTGGTCTTTTTTAAAGACAGGCTACATAAGAAAAAACAAAAACATGAAAAACAAAAAACAACAGAAATGTAACTGAACAGAACTGTATGGAAATATATCAATAATTACAAGAACATTTAAACAGTTTACAGAGTTTAAATAAGAACATGCTTACACTGAGTCAAAAAACAAAAACCCATATATTTATTGGCAAAGATATCAGAATAGATAATTCGGAAAGATTAACGATAGAATGCAATAAAAAGCAAAAAGTAAGTGGCTTGCTGAGTGTCTCTGCGCATCTGAAAAACAATGGTCTCTCAAAAATGGAAATGTTTTCCAGCTGTAATTACGGGTTTCCACTGTTGTTCAATATGTCAACATCGGCACCAAAATTAAACCGGAATGATGAGCTGATTACCAGGCTGCAGAGCCATTAATGAAATAAAGTGCCTGATTCCCTCTCCAAAGCCGTTTGGCAATATATGAGAAGTACAGGGGGTTTCGGTTAAATAGTCATATACCTGTGCACTTGACCCCCTCCAAAAAAAAAAAAAAAAAAATCAGCCGACACCCGGTCTTATCCCTATGCCAAGCAAAAAGAGATGAGCCCCTGTACTTCTGGGGTAGTGGGAGGGGTGTGGGGAGAGCATCAGCAAACGTTTCCTAACAGATGTTTCCAAACAGAAGGTAACGGATAAAGACCCAAACACAATGCCGCATTGTCTTCCGCGAGTCACAGATGAACCCATTGGAGCCACGGCAAAGAGCTTTCCTGGAAACCATCCAGAAATTAAAAGGTGCAAACAAGCTGCCTAATACCCTTGCGTAGACTGAATTCTTAGGAAGAAAATAAAGTTTATTGTCTGGAAAGAGAGAAAGCATGAGGAAAGCACTAAAGCAATGGAGGTGAACAATGAGACAGATGTTCACTTCAGGAAATAAAGAGAACAGAAGAAGCCATCACCGAGGAATTTTATGAGGATCCTGACAAGTTGGCCCGGCATCAAGGGCACCAGGTGAAGTGAGAAGCGGCAGAGCCGGAGGCGCCGCTTCCCGGGAGCTGCCGACCTTGTGGAACCGCACGCAAGTGACGCGGCCCCGGCCGAGGCCCAGGGCACCGTGCCTCTTAGGGAGTTCTCCAGTTCTTCCCAAACCCGCAGACTGTAATATTCGTGAGGGCAGAGAGCTGCATTTCTTACTCTTAATAATACCCCCCAAATAAAAGCCAAAAAGAAATTAAACATCCCCAAGTCTTTGCATATTAGTAAATGCCCTCTCGTGCTTCAGATGGACCGCGAAGAAAGCACCGGCTCAGAAAGACACCGGGTTGCCCTTCCTGCCCCACCTGGTTCCCTGGCAGGAGGAAGGACAGAGAGGTGACTACTGATCGGACATCTCGTAGTGGCACCACTGCTCGGTGATTCATCCTCTTTGATGGATTCGGTGGGCTGCATCCCCCTCTTCCCTTGGACCCTAGGAGGCTCTCAGGAAATAGCTCGTCAGCCCAGATGCAGCATCTGGTCACAAACTCATAGCCAAGATATTTGGACGGTGCTTCACCCCTCGATTTATCTGACTGCCTCTGAACCCTAAAATCCTCATCTGGGTCCTTTTCCTCTTGAGATGATTATACATGGATCCTACATAGGCAATCTCAAATCCTCTGCAAAAAGTCAAGGATGTTCGATGAAACCTGTTGACTACAGCAGGTTACATGGCAATGGGGTATAAAGGCTGCAGATGAAATCAACGTTGCTAATGAGCTGACCTTACAATAGGGAGACTATCCTGGCTATCAGGGCGGGCCCAGCGTAAACACAGGGTCCTTAAAGGTAGAAAGAGGCAGAAGACAGAGAACTGGAGAGGTAGCAGTTTGAAGGAAGTGAGCAGCCATTGCTGACTTTGAACACAGAGGAAGGGGCCAAGATCCAAACAGTGGGGGCGGCCTCTAGAAGCTAGAAAAGGCAAGGAAATGGATTCTCCCCTGGAGCCTCCAGAAAGGAACGCGGCCCCATCCACACAGTGGGTTTAGCCCACGGAGACCCATTTCTGACATCTGACTCCAGAACTGTTAAGTTCTTAACTCTGTGTTTTTTTAAGCCACTCAGCTTGTGAGATTCTGGTTTAGCAGAAATAGGAAGGGAACAGAGTTATGTAACATTTTTAATGGGAGACTTCACCATGTAAATCCAAATTTCTGGCCCCTCTTGAAAAATCAAGAGCAAGGCCAACGCCCGGCCCCTGCAGGTTCACCCTGTGACAACCAGGTGGGCTGAGCTGCAGCTGCCCTTGACACGGCCCCTCCTGTTTGCCACAGTCTCCACCACTCTCTACTGTCTCCCCGACTCTAATGTTGTGGCGGATGAGGAAATGATGCTATCAGATATTTGGGTTTCGAACCCTTGGTCTAAGAGATTAAAAACAAAAACAGACAAACAAAGAAGACATGCACAGATAAGCAGGGCTAAGTTCACCAGGTAGGTACAGTTTAGAGCCAGCCTCTGTTCCAATCGATGAGTCAGGACCCACGTCATAAACGGCTGTTAAATATTTTGAGCAGAAGCAGGATGCTTCTTGAAACACTCCTGGTTCTTCAAACATTCTTGAAACAGACCCGCTGCTCGGCCTCACCTAATAGATTCTATGATGTCCCGCCCCTTCCCTGCCCCCATCCTTGAGCCAGGCGCAGTTTATGGCCACAGTTTTGCTTAAACCGATGCAGTCAGGCCTCCTGCAGCTTCTTACATTTCCACAACTGCTTGACAATGAATGTGGACTTGTCTCTGCAGAATTATTCCTGCTCTTTCCCAAGCTCCAGTGGCACAAACATGTAAAGAGGTCTAAAGGAGTAGTTTATGGGGACTCTGATTCGGCCTCTCTGTACTGTAATCTGGGAGCGATCTTCGTTGGGATGTGAACCACTCCTGCTCAAGCCTTCCCTGGGTGCGGGGATCCTCTCAGTGGCAAGCCTGGGGTGATAAAATGCTTGTCTCTAACACTTAGACGGTGCACTCGGAGGCCTGAAGGCCCACTTCAGACCATTTATAAACATAAAATGAACAGTTGTGAGTGGAGAGCATCAGCTCAACTGCTGCCTCAGCCTCCAGGGCTTCGCGGGGAAAATGTCTTATGTTCCCCACATGGAAACAAGTAAATTCAGTAGAAATCTCTTCAAACAGCCTGACAGTCTCAAGAACTGGAGAAGAGAATAAAGAAGGAAAAAATCTTAGGGTACTCGTGAGCCTCAGTTCACCCTTCTGTTTACAAGGCGTGACTCAAAACTTGAAACCGACATGCAGGTTACTGAGAACGAGGGAAGGGCACCCAGGACGCGGGATGGGAGGCAATTCTGAGCACCAGCAGTTCTCACTCATCGTTCGCTCCTCAAGATGTAGCATCTTTTCATACTACAGACAATTATAGTATCATTATCACACCAAATGTTCCACCCCAGTTGTGTCTCATCCATACACCACTGGCCAGGAGAGATTTAACATGGGCCTCCCCATCACGCCCCCATTAAAAAAACGGTGATCTGAGAAAGTGTAAATAATTCCCCCACTTTAGAGAGGCATGGATTTATTAGGTAAATCAGAAGTTCCAATAAGTCGTGTGGTAAAGCAGTTGCCTTAACTTTGCTTTCTGTAATTTTGCCCCAGTGTATCCAATCTCAGAACCCATTTTCCACAGAGTATCATTCTGGAAAATGCAAACCCTCCACTTCCTGTGTTAAAACTTTAAACAGTCATTTTACTATGTGTGAATCCTCCCCTCTATTATTTCATGGGTTTCTCCCTTTAACATTCTCAACATTTTCCCTGCCGCAGCAATACAGATGTTAGAGACGAAGAGGAGGAGGATGGTAGTTCTGCTAATAATAATAGTGTAACGACTACAACTCCTCAAGCTTCATTATTGGAATCATGTTAAATAATATTTTAATTATTAACAGTACTTAGTAATTTAGTTACTAATGGTAATTTAGAATTAATAACACCAAATACTACTAATAATTAATAATAATGTACTACTAATAGTAATCATCATTATAAAGATAACATTTACTAAAAGTTTAGTAATACATGGAACTTGTTCCAAGCAGTCTACTTATTCAGTCCTCACAATGTCTCTCTATAAGAATAGCATGATTATTACCCCCATTTCACAGATGAGCAAACTAAAGCACGGGACCATTAGGTGAGATGGCCCTACTAGTAAGTAGCAGAATCGGGATTTGACGTGAGGCAGTGCCTCTACCAAGCCTGACCTCTAACCAACAAATGATCCTGTCAGAAGAGCCATCACGAAAAAGTCTACAGATAACAAGTGTCGGTGAGGTTGTGGAGAAAAGGGAACCCTCCTGCACTGTTGGTGGGAATGTAAATTGGTGCAGCCACTGTGGAGAACAGTATGGAGGTTCCTCCAAAAACTGAACTGTACATTTTAAATGGATGAAGTCTATGGTGGGTGGATTATATCTCAGTATAGTGGCTTGAAAAATAATGCACAAACATCTGTACTTGAAGATTTCTTGGTAACAAATTATTTAGGACAAACCTCACAAGGGATGGCAACATATCAGGTGGCTGCTGGGATTCTAACAAGATTATTGAATGTGAAAAATACGGTATATCCATATGAGAGAATACTGCCTAGCCATTGAGGATCATGTTAAGAAAGAAAATTTATTGGCATGGGAAGATGTTTACAATTTATCACTAAGTTCAAGAAAAAGCAGGGTACGAAAAAGAATGCACAGCACAATCTTATCTGGCTTAAAAATGTGTATAAGTGGGTATATATATTATATGGTATTTACATAACATACAGAAGAGTAACAAACTCGCTTCCTTGACACAGATCAAAATGTTAACAGGGATTATTTCTGGACAATGAGACTGAGCCCTGATTTTTTTTTTTTTTTTAGGTTGTAAATAAAGAATATATTATAAAGATATATACATATTTAAACTTCATATCGGTTACTTTGTATGGTAAGAAATGAAAGTCTTAAACAGCTAAAAATATGAATTAATGAAAATAAGGTAAATATTTTGGAAATAAACGTTAGGCAATATTGGAAGAAAATAGACCTTTGAAAAGAACTGAACAAAGTATGAAATAACTGGAAAAGTCTTCACATTTACTACAGGAGACTGATGTTGCCAGAGCCAAAGTACCCCCGAACCGCCATTATTTTTTAAAGTTGACTGTAACAAAGGGTAGATAGAACAATGTTTTCATGCTTTGCATCTGAACTACTCTTAATTAAGTCATGTCTGAAAAATGATTTTTATATTTTTCCCTTTAAAATATCAAGAAAAGATCTGCCACTATATCTTAATTGCTAAACTCTTTTCTTCTATAGAATTTAAATCGAGTTGAATTGATAATTTAATCTTTTATAGCTGAATACATTCTACGTGTAAACAGTATTTCTGCTCAAAACAACAAGCACATGTCAAGCCGAGCCCTGATTTTTAAAAAATCAATATAGCTCAAACTTGGGATTCACTGTTTTCCAATTACTGGGCTTACTGGAATTATTTCTACACTGTACTCGTCACCCCAAAGCATTACTGTTTCATCCATGGCAGCTGCACACCATGCATATTTTCATGCGCTAGAAACAACTGCATATTTGGTTTGGCTGACGGAAAATCTGTGAAGGGTGAAGAAATGTCATGAATGGGCACCGTAGGGGCTTATGCCACTCCAGGGCTAAAAGGGGGACAGGATCAGGCAAGACTATGACGGCGGCCTGCGGAGCACTGGGTGATATCACAGGACCATTAGTGTGGTGTGATCACATGACCAGCTGACCGTGACCTCATCAGGGCGGGAGTGAGGTAGGAATAGAGATGCCTGCTGACAACCATCATAGCCCCATGTAAATGCCAGGCAGTGGCATCTGTTATATCCTCATCCCCAGCCATCAGGGGCTCAACTGTGTCCCCCTAAAATCCATATGCTGAAGGCCTAGCCCCCAGGACCTCAGAATGTGACGTATTTGGAGGTAAGGCCTTGCAAGAGGTGATTAAGGTATCGAATAGTAACACATATATGTGGAATCTAGAAAAATGGTACAGATGATCTTATCTGCAAGGCAGAAATAGAGACACACACGTAGAGAACAAACATATGGATACCAAGGGGGGAAGGAGGGTGGGATGAACTGGGAGATGGGGATTGACACACATACACTATTGAGACTATGTATAAAATAGATAACTAATGAGAACCTACTGTATAGCACAGGGAACTCTATTCAATGCTCTGTGGTGACCTAAATGGGAAGGAAATCCAAAAAAGAGGGGATATACGTATATGTATAGCTGATTCACTTTGCTGTACAGTAGAAACTAACACAACATTGTAAAGCAACTATACTCCAATAAAAATTTTTTAAAAAGAGGTGATTAAGGTAAAACGAGGCCATGAGCATGGGCCCTAATCCAAACTGACTGCATTCTTTTAAAAGAGCAATTTGGACACACAAAGAGACGCCAGGGATGTACACACAAAGGAAAGACCGTGTGAGGACATGGCAGGAAGGTGGCTGCCTGCAAGCCAAGCAGAGAGGCCTCAGAAGAAACGAAACCTGCTGACACCTTCATCTTGGACTTCCAACCTCCAGGAAAAATAAATTTCTGTTGCTCAAGCCAGCCAGTCTGTGGTATTTTGCTACAACTACCAGAGGAAACTCATACACCAACCTCAACATACAAGGTGTCCCAGGTCTGGCCTTCCTCTTTTCTCTCCTGTTGGGGTATCTTCTTCTCATGGTTTCTCTCATTTCTGACCCTCTATTGCCCCATTAACCCATCACCACCACCACCACCACCCCCGCCCCAACACACACACACCAGACACAAACCTTTCTTTTTCTCTTACGTTTGGGTTACATACCTGACCCTCTTTCTCAAGTCTCCAATCTAGACACCAACACATCTCTGGATTAATTTACCTCCTTGCCTCCAGAACCCTTCTCCTATTCCCGTCCAACTGCCAACAACCTGTCCTCCTCCCCCACCTCCTGGGCTTTCTGTTAGGATGGCTCTTTGCCACCATCCTCTCCTGGATCTAAGTGACATTACAGAGGCTGCTCTGGTTACAGTTAACCTTTCTGATTCCAGCTTCTCTACTGACTCTCCTCTCTCCTATGGTCAGAGGACATGAGATCTCTGTGGGGCTTGTGCCGTGCTAAGACGAAACAGAGCTATGAAGAAGATACTTTCAAGTAGTCTCTAGACCTAAGGGCTTCGGCTTTGTTCCCAATGCCAAGCAATAATACAAGAACTAGACTTGAGCTCTGTAGTTTAGGAGATGAAATCAGAAAGGTGTACTTTTTAAAGAGAAAGTTTTATGTTCCTTTAAAACTTGGACATGATTTTAAGAGAGTCTTATTCTTGTCCTTTCAGGTAAGCCTTCATACTGTTAAACAGAATGAGGCCATAATCCATATTGTTTTATGGGGAATCCGCTTGTAAGATATGTACAACATTTAAGGAACATTAAGAAAAAGCGGAAATTGAATTCCTTCCAGAAAAGCTTTAACTAGAGATACGAAAAAAGGCCAAAGGTTAGAAATAGTTCCAAAATTATCATCAGAAATTGCCAGGGCAACTGCTTAGGAGCCTCATGAATTTCAGCATGAATTATTTTCCTCAACTTTTAATAAGGAAGTAATGCAATTAATGTCCAAGGAAGATAAAAGTGAAGCACATTCTCAGGCCATCTGGAGAACACAAGTCCCTTTATTCACTGGATGACTATTTACTCATGGTCTACTTAGGCATAGTACCGAGAAGGATACAAAGGTGTATAAATCCCAGGCAGCTGATGAACACGTAGGAGGTGAGAGGAGGTATGGGCAAGGATGATGTGATGACGTGTGTATGGGGGAGGGGGTTACCGTGGGGGGAGGTGACAAGATGACTTTATGGCTGGTTGAACGTCCCCTGCAAAAGATATATATGGTTCTGAATAATCTGGGACTAACAAACTAGGCACAGATGCTCACAAATGGACATAAAGATATGGGCGTCAGAGTGATGGTTGAAATTTGGGGAGTGCATATGATCTCCAGGGGAAAGAATATAGGCAAAGACAGAGGGTCAAAAATGGCTTTGTAGGGGACACTGAATTTAAATGATAGAAGAAAAGGGAGCGAGTGGTGGGGCGGATGGGAGTGAGTAAAAACACAAGTGTTAGAAGACACAGCTTGATTGTAGAAATGACTGAACAACTCTGTGAATATACTAAAAACCATTAAATGGGTGAATTGTATGGTATGTGAATTATATCTCAATACAGTTGTTGTCGTCACCAAAAAAGGAGGGGAAAAAAAAGGTATGGCCCATAAGCATACTTTGACTCGTTTTTATGTCATCGTTAGTCATTTATTTTACAAAATAAAATAAAACCACGATAAGATCCCACCACATACCCAAAGAGAACATTTAAAAGACAGAGAACATTTAAAAGACCGACAACATCAAGCATTACTGAGGATGCAGCACAATTAAAGTCAGCAGAGAATGTAAAATGATCCAGCCACTCTGGAGAAATGCCCACCAGCCTCTACAATGTTAAACACAGTCCAACTACTCACCAACTCATTCTATTCCAGGGTATTGTCCCAAGAGAGCTGAAGACTTATGGCCACACAAAGATGTATGGTGACTATTCACAGCAGCTGGATTCACATTCACACCCTTCCACAACAGCTTTGCTCTGGAAACAACCCAAACGTATAGCAGCAGGTAATTGTATCAATAAAATGCAATGGAGCAGCACAGGGGAATACTACTCAGCAGTGAAAAGGAATGAGCCACCGATAAACACAATGACATGGGTGAATCGCACACTCAGAATGTTGAGTGAAAGAAGCCAGATGCAAGATATATACTGTCTGATTTCACGTCTAGGAAATTCTAGGACATGCAAATGAATCAACAGTGACAGAAAACAGACCAGTGGTTTCCGAGGGCCAGGGCGAGCTGGACTGCAAAGTGTCATGAGTTGCAAAAAGAACATTAGAAATCTTTGCAGGGTGATGGAAATGTTTCTTCATTGCAGGGGTGGTCTCATGGGTATGTGCATCTGTCAAAACTCATTAAACTGTATATTTTAAATGGATGCAGTTTACTGTACATAAATTATACCTCAACAAAGTTGATCAAACCAAACCAAGCAAGCAAGCGAGCAAAATGCACGTGTCAAATGCCTCATCTTTTCCCTTTAAAAATTACCAAAGTGACATCCAACAGCCCATTCTGCTTTCAGGATGAATGAAGACATTATTAATGGCCACCTTTCCTGAGTGTCTACCCCTGTCACCAATCGTATAAGGCACTTCCCAGACATTATCTCATTTGATTCTAGCAATCCTATTAAAGAGGGTGAAAATCCCCTATTTTACAGTGGAGAGAGGTTGGCTTGCTTGAGATTACACAATTTCTGAGGCTCTGAGGTCAACACTCTACACTCCGACTCACTGCTTTTCAACTGGTTGGCTGATATGATAGTAATATGAGCAGTAATGGTGATAATAAACTTTTATGGGGCAAACTACATGTCAGACAATCTCCTAGGTCCTTTAGGTGCATTACACCATATATTTTCCACACGCCACCAGATGAAGCAGAACTATTACTAATCCCCTTTTCCACAAGCTCTGAAACCAGAGCTCAGAGAAGTTAAGTCACTTTCCAGAATTCCCACAGCCGGGAAGTGACAGGGTCAAGGTGGGAACACAAGCAGTCTGACTCTAGCATCTGGAGTGATCAAATAAACTTCTTCAGAGGCCTTAAGAAGTTTTCTTGTCGGGGGGGGCGGGCTGACATTAGCTAGAATATGAACTGCTTTTATCCATTTTCGATACAAAAAAAGTAAGGGAAAGTAAAGCTTTATCACATCCAAACACCAAGTGAGTTGGGAAGGTGGGATGGGAACGCTTTTCACTCAATTACTGCTTTTTAGATGAGACGTGTGTGCAAGGAGCAGGTAAGTGCCCAGCGCAGAGGTACTCATTACAAGTGAGGTCCCCTCCATGCCGTTTCCACCCATGGAAGTAGGGTGGTAAGAGCCCATCCTCTGTGGATTCACACGACAGAATCACAAGCAGTGATGCCTATTAAAAGGCAAAGATGAGTCAGGTGGATGACAGTTTCTGTGGTCATTCAGAGCCCAGTAAAGATTCAGTCATCTAAGCAGAAACATAGGAGAACAGGTTCATTTTGTAATCCAATCTTCCTTGCTGGAAATTACTTGAAAACAGATCTTATGAGTTAGACTTATACGGCACATTTCTTCAAGCAAGTCCCTTTTCCATAAGAAAATACAGATTTAATAAATGCAGATTTTAGAGCAATTAAGCAGTGAGTCCCATCACTTACAAGACCACCAAGAAAGGTGCACTGTCGGAAGTCCTCCGAGCCCGGCATATTTGTTCATCGCTCTGTCAAAATGCTGACATTCATTCACCAATACAAGCCAGCACACACCCCCCCCCACCCCCCGCCACACCTGGCCCGGGATTCTGTTCAGTCTGGTGAAATGCATTAACGACACACCTTCTCCCTCTGCCCTTAGGGCAGTACGCTTGACGGTGGCAGAGAAGAGAAATGATGGCGTTCTGGAAAATTTCTTCATGGTGGGGAAAAACAGAAAGGTGGGGTGACCTGGATGGAAGAAGCAGGCATGAGGGAGAGAAAAAGGTAAGTGAAGAAGGTGGTGAAAGAAAGAAAATGATGGAGCCAGATTGAGACCTCTGCGCTCAAACCAGCACTTCCGCTGTCAATGTAGCCGTCATCGCCACCATCACCATCATCACTCTAGGCAAAAGGGAAACTTTTTAAAGCCAAAATTAGAGTGTCACACCAATATTAAAGCAGCCTAATGGCAAATAATTTACAACAAATTCCTCCTTTATCCATTACTATCCTACCAAGGAGACATAGGCCTTTTCTGTTCCCAAACTTTTGGAGTCAAAGGTCACATCCTGACGAAATGGCCATTAAACGGGCCTGTTGCTGGGGGCACAGCCAGACACAAATACACTGAAACACTGTCCACAAAACCATGATTCCACGTCCTGTCCTTTTAAAGATGCATCTCCTTTCAGCACCTGCACCAGACCCGCCATTCTGAAGGCTCAAGGGGGCTGCACCCAAACGCATTAACACCTGCTCAGAGCAGCGTTTTATGCCACAAGATGCGAGGAGTCTGGAAACAAGGGATATACATCATCGGGTCCCACCAAAAATGGTGCTGTTGACAGCTGGCCGTCAGTGATTGATTGAAACTATGGAAATGGAAGGTTGAAAAAAATGAGAACCGCTGTATACTGACTGCTTAATTGGCCTGGAAGCAAGTATCCAAGGCAAGTGGCTGTGGACTATGTATTAGTTTACTCAATCAACACAGAATCACGGGTGACAGGCAACCTGATGAAAGCTCAGGACGCGCGCGCACACACACACACACACACACACACACACACACACACACACACACACACTGAAGAAGACCCTCCACATTGAGGGTGCTCCTGAGGACACACAGAGGACACCCAGATGGCAGGCAGAGTCACGATGTCATGTCACGGTCCTGGCATCCCTCTGTTGGCACATGAGGCTCAAGTTGAAAAGGAAACAGCAAAAACCAGACAGTTGGACAGTGGAGGGTTTGCTTGGCCTACAACATGGCCATAATTTATGTCAAAGGGATCCAGAACACTGGGCAGTTCTGAGAAAGTTTCATGTTTGTGCCAAAACACCTTTCTTGCCATCTGCAAGCCCCCACTCCACGGTGAATTTATAGCTCCAAGAAGATGCTTCAGTTTCATGAAATGAACTGAGATCCTGGAGCACAGAAGGGCTCACCCTGGATCAATACTCGAAGGAATTGCTCCACTGAGGCTCTGACACGTCCATGTTGATGGCAGAATGGCAATGGATCGAGGGCCACCTGGCGACTTGTTTTTAGTTATCAATTCAAACCTACAACTTCAGGAAGCGATGGTGTTACCCTCCTTGGGTGCAAATGTATTCAATACCAACAGCATTCAATATCAAAATTTAAAAAGCACAAAAATTTGGATGCTGGGAAGCAGACGGACAACAGTAAGGGACTTAACAGACTCAAGAAAGCTGAGTCTTCAGCCAGCAATGGGGACAGCCAAGAGATAACCCAATTCACATCACAGAACCACCAAAGGCTCAGAAGCTCGCGGAAGCTGGTCCCTCTGGAAGTGGGCGTGAAGGCGGACCTGTCTGCAAAGTGTGTGCAGCCTCAGAACCCCTCCCCCTGCAGCCCAGCCGGGGCTTTGCCATTTCCCAATGCCAGAAAAAAGACAAGTTCATTCTCTGAAGAGAAAATAGTTGAGAACAGTAACCATACTAAAAAACAGAGATTAAGTAAATGCTTACGTACTGAATGCTGAGACTCAGCCCTATTCCCTCACTTGGCTCAGAGCTACACCTTTCCCAAGCAGAGTATTGGAAGATCCTTCTCTGGGCAATCTGACCAGCCAACAGGAAGTATCTTAAGATTCAAACACAGTGGTTTTCCCCAGAAAACAGTCCAGCCAAATCACCCTTCAGTGGAATCCACAGTTAATCTGTTCTTTCATATGCTAAGAGTTGGCAACAACTTTTTGAGTCCTATTCCTAAACACAACTAGACATTCACAGATCAGACATCAAGGGAAAGACCTTAACATCAACAACAGTGACCAAAACAAATGCAATTTTGAGGAGGCAGAAGTTATACAGAGACGAGAAAACCTAAGCAATTATTGTTAACAACAGAAAGAAAAGAAAGTCAATTTCATCCTTGAAACAAGAATACAATGCTATTAAAGAAAAGGAAATATTGGGAAAACCAAACAAACCAAAAAAAAAAAAAGTTTAGAAATTTAAAATATGCCAGCAGAAAGGAAAAACTCAAAGGAAATCTTAGAAGAAATCTCCTACAAAGTAATACCAGAGACAAAAATAATATATAGAAGAGAAAAATAATTATGAAAAAGTCTGGGAGGTCCAAGATCTGAATAACAAAAGTTCTTTAAAAAGAAAGCAGGGGGGAAAATGAGGGGAGAAAAATCACCAATGAAATATTTAAAGAGAATTTCAGAGAACTGAAGGACATGTATTTTGACATGAAAAGGTCACACTGAGTGCTCAGTACAAATAATAAGGATAGACTCAAACCACAGCATGTCATGTAAAGTTTTAACTCCATGTTTTAACTGAGGACAAAGAGAGCATCCTTTTCGGAGAGTATCTGGAGAGTAGCAAGGGGTGGAAGACACACCTCCTGCAGCACTTCCAAGAAAGAAGCAGAGAGAAATGGAAAAGATCAGAAATCAAATGGCACTGTACTTCTCAAGAGCAGCTCTGAAAGCCACAAAACACTTGAGTAATATCTTAAAAGCCTGAAGAAAAAACAATCAAATAAACTGAGGGTAGGAACAAAAACATTTTGAAACAAGCAAGGTTCCAAAAATATATATGTACATCCCATCCTCCTTTTCTAGAAAGCTACCGGAGAATATGAACCCAGAAAACAGTAAGCAAACCAAAACAGGAGATGTTAAACAGGAGCTCAAACTCAGGACAGAGGTGAATGGACTTTCCGGGTTATGTGATGTGAAGGTAGCTCTGAGGAGAACACCTGTAAAGCATTCTTGTGCACCAGGTTGTGAGGCCAACCAGCCCAAACTATAAAAGGTCCAAAGACTCTAAGAGAGATATTTTTAAACATGAAAGTAGTACAATGCTTGCTACATTATAAACATTTTGAAAAGAGATGTATACCATCAGATGAAAGTCTGAGGTTAAATGAGTGACAGATAAATGAAAAACTAAACAAACAATAATATGACAAGTATGAACTCCAGGGAAAATAAAAGACTGTGCAAGAATGAAAAAGTAATCTTAGTATGCTAACATGGCTTAGCTGTGAATATATTTACTTATACATTAACAGCATAAAAACTAAATTGTCTTCTTAAAAATCATGATAGAACTCTAGTGAAAGGACAGAGGGGAAAAAAAAGGTGACCTCAAGGCAGAAGTATAAGAATGAATGAAAGCTATATTCTTTTTTTCTTAGCGCAAAGGCCACAGATACCTCTAAAATGAGACAATCTAGAAATAGCAGCTTAAGTGTGATTATTTAAAGCTATATACATAAAAACCAAAGGAAGCCCCTAAAGGAGTAAGAGATGAAGAAACAATATCCAGGACTGCTTTAATTTTTCATATAAAAGCTTAACAGAAAAACATGACTGATTTTAAATTGTGTGTGTGTATAATTTTTACAAAAGAAGAACAGAAATAAAGAAAATCATGAAGAAAACGATACAGAAAAAATGACGGAGCCAAACCAAAAAAATAAAAATAAACAAACAAAAGAGGGAAGAAAGAAGTGAGAAACTTTAAGCACACAATCACAATTGTATCAGCCTCAAATTATGACAGAACACGACCCAAATTCCTAACCATTTCTGTTCTCCAAAATGAATTCATGATAGATTATGACATTACTGTCTTATGTCCAACTTAAAGAAAATACTCTATGGGGAAACGGGCATTTTTAAAAATAACTATCTTCAGAGAAAGATTATCTGGTTCTTTGTGGAAATGGCAGAAGATCTCTGTAAGAATATTGTCTGTGTCCTTAACTCCTTTAAGGTAACAATAATAAAACAATTTAACATTAAGACAGTTTATCCACCAAAGGGCAAAAAACATAGACGACAATCTTGCAGTGATAAAACTGCTCACTTTTCTCATGGCTGGGGAAAACAACAGATTTGTCTCTATGGATTCAACAAACGATTCAAACTCTTAGGAGCTGGAAGTCCATAAGGGCACTGGTGTCTACATTTCTATCTGCTTACCAGGCAGTGTTAGGCAAGTGATAAAAATCTGGTTGCCCTGGAGATTATAAGTTTGTATAATTCACAAAATTAAATTGTTCAATGTTTTGTTTACGTAGGAGAACTTAACAGTAATGAATACACCATGTGACTACAAAACACAGGACCTAAACGATTAGCCATCTCTCTTTTCTAGAAAGCTTTTGATCTCTGTCATTTTTTTAAAAAATTTATTTAATTTATTTATTTTTGGCTGTGTTGGGTCTTCATTGCTGCACGCGGGCTTTCTCTAGTTGTGGTGAGCGGGGGTTACTCTTCGTTGCGGTGCGCGGGCTTCTCATTGCGGAGGCTTCTCTTGTTGCGGAGCACGGGCTCTAGGCGCACAGGCTTCAGTAGTTGTGGCTCACAGCCTCAGTAGTTGTGGCGCACGGGCTTAGTTGCTCCGCGGCATATGGGATCTTCCCAGACCAGGGCTCGAACCCGTATCCCCTGCATTGGCAGGTGGATTCTTAACCACTGCGCCACCAGGGAAGTTCAATCTCTGTCATTTTTGATAAAAATAATTACACATATGTAATATATATATATATATATATATATATATATATTACACATATGTGTGTATGTATGTGTGTGTATATATATACACACACACATTCGTACAAAAGACACCGCCATCCTCATTTACTTGGCTACTGGGTGACCTGGTGCAACTAGCATCTTGCAGGATCTCTAAGGAAGACCCAGCAAGAGGCTGAACGGTAGAGAAAGGGCACTGCTCGCTTCAGAGGGGGCACTTCTATACCAATTCCACCTCTAAGGACCTTAGACCGGTCACGTGGGCCTCAGCTCCTTAACTATAACATGCAGGAAGGGGAGGGTTGACAGCCAAGAAGCTCTAGCTTCAGGCTTCAATGATACCTGCTGGAGGCACCTTGGAAGACATGGGTGTCTCATTCTCAGCACTGAGACCCTCCAGTCTGCAGACCCTTAATTCTCAGAGGGACTTTGCTAGGGGAGATGGTGACACAAATAGATGGAACTTTTAAAAACACTTCCTAGGGGGTTTTTAGGGTAGTGAAACTTTGTTGTATGAAACGGCAGTGGTAGATACACGTTCTTATGCATTTTGTCAAAACCCATAGAATGTACAACACAAACAGTGAAACTTAATGTAAACTATGGACTAAATAATAATGTATCAATACTGGTTTATTAATTGTAACGAATGTGCCACATTAATACAAGATGTTAATAATAGAGAAAACGATACTGGGGGTAGGGAGTGGGGGGTCAGTAGGTATATGGAACTCAATGGATTATCTGTTCAATTGTTTTGTGAATCTAAAACTGTACTTTTAAAAATGCCTCAACATATTCTCTCCAGGATTTCTACCCACCTCTGACCTTGCTAACATACTTAGGAGACTTGCTAAAAGGTAAAAAAGTCTTACACATATTACAAACTGGCTATCGATCACTAACACGTTTTCTTTGAACTGAAGCTTAAAAAAAAAAAAGATAGTTGCCAATAATTTAAAATCAGGAAATATCATTTAAAGGAGCCAGATTGTTTAAGCCTCCGGTAAAAAACAAAAATCAGAAATCATGGCTGCATTGCATTTCCCGGTGGCAACAGGCAGTCAGCACCAACTGGCTGTTACCTCTCAAAGATCAGGCGGGGATCTTGTCCACTAGTTTGACACAGGTCCTCACCACTCCCTACTGTCTTCCACAAATGCCCTGTGATCCCTCTGTGATCTGCCTGGGGACTGCAGGCCATGCATCTCATTGGCCAGGATAAATAGCATCAACATCACACCTGGGTTCCTTTTAGAAATGCAAATTCTCAGTCCTACAGAATCAGAACTTCAGGTTATCAATCACGAGCATGTATCAAAATCCTCAGAGGAATTTGTTACGACTCAGGTTTCAGTGGCTCAATCCCATCTCCCCCCACCCCAAACACACACAAAACCCCCTTCCTTCCAGCTTTTGATTCAGTAGGTCTGTGATGAGGCCTGAGAATTTCTATCTCTAACAAGCTACTGGGTGATACTGAGGCTGCTGGCCTAAGGGCTACTTGCAGAACCTCACGTTTCCATCTTAGGGGATCCTGCAATAAATCCACACCTCAACTTTTGCTTCCTGTGGGGGGGCGGGAACAATTGGCATCTCCTCAATGAATGTAATCTTCTTGATCTGGTTTGATATGATTTGGTGATTTTTTTTCTGAGGTATTTTCCTTTTTCCTGGTGGGTGGTTTTAGTTCTTTGGAAATTTCTCCCACATGGGTGAGTATTTTGTTTAGTTAGCTATTTAAAAACAATGTGGCTTTTTTCTCTTTGGAAACTGGGTCATTTACATTAATTCTTGGATTTATAATACATATAATTAGTTCCAAACAATATATAACTCTATGCTCTGTTTGGGAGTATCTTGATGACACAAATGTGAAAATAATTGAACAGAATGATGGCGAGAAAAACAGCATTTAAAAAAAAAAACCCGTTTCTGATATTTTTTGGCCATTAGGCTATGAGTTGTGTAACACCTAACCAAAAGTGCTTGCTGTATTTTTAATGGTTCACCCACAGCTCAGAGTAAAGTCTGAACTATTTGTTGTTGGCTGTTGTTATATTCTGTTCCAAGGTTCGTAATTTGAAAATTGACTTTGGGGACTTTTTCCTCGGTCTATTAAAATGATTCATGTTGCATTCAACATAAATTGTGCATTCGCAGAGGAGGGTGAGCGCCCATATTCACAGCATAATAACTAAAGTGAATTTTGTACGAGCCGCAGTTTGTGGCAGCAATGTGGTATCATTTGTCTTAATTTTTCTTTGGCATTACATTAGGCGAGTGCATTTACATTTCCAGGTATGGCTAACCACTTTAAAAACTTTGTTTTTACAGCCCGGGTAAAGGGAGAATCAAATCTGCATGTTTATGTGATGTAACATCAAATAATGCCATTTTACTGTCTGGAGTATGTGGGGATTTTACATTCCATTTACCTGACTTCACAAAGGGAACTCGGGCTGATATGCAAAGTACATGAAATATTTGCTATCAGTGGATCATGCCAGGCTTCTAGGAGAAAAAAGAAGAAGGGGGATGGAGATAATACCCTTCTGCCATTGCTGTGTTTTTCTTTTAACAGAACCGTAACTAATAACTTAAGTGGATTAGCCATTGAAAATTCAAATGCATCTTAATATAAAATCAAACTCCAAATAACTTAAGCCAAAACTTTAGGTCACATTTGCAGAACAGAGTAAACATTTGAAACTTTAATGTATGTATATATATATATATATATATATATATATATATATCTGTATCTACGCAGACATACATATGTACGTACACACATACACAAACATGGATGCCTCCTGCTCATGAAATATTTACTGTGAAGAACTGAAATGGATCTTATATTGCCATTAATGTCATTTAAGATGCATATGTTTATGTATATATTCATATTTTTTTTTACCAGAAGAATTCTATACATGATAAACTGAATTCATTATTTCAGTTTGATGGAGAAAGTAAAAAGAATATATCTTAAGTTCTTTCTATCAAAGTATTTTTTTCAACAAACTAATTGTCAGATCAGAACAAATTATACTCACTAAATCCTATGATTACAATAATGATGAGGCAGTTATTTTCATTTAAACATGAAAATAAAATTTTAAAAATATAACACCTATACAAAACATGGTCATTCTCCCATGCTGCTCAGAATATCCAAGAGAAGAATCTCAGTTGAAAAGATTTTTCTGTACTATCTGCACGCAGGTTATCAGCAAAAGAACACGGTTTATGATAATACAGTTAAGAGCATAAGCGATGCTGACAGATCTCCGTCCACACTTAGACTTCGCCCTGAACTAGTTGTGTGACTTTGGGGAATTTAAATTCGCTGAGCCTCAGTCTCTTCGTCTGTAAAATGGGGATAATGGTATGTCCTACGTAGCCCATGAGAACAACATACGTTGAGTTCTGATCTGAATGCACACAGAGCAAAAGGAGTCCTCAACAAATGTCAGCGAACCTCATCAATCACCATGATCACCATTATTATTAAAACCATAATGAATGGGGGATCATTTGGGCAACTGTGAAATCATTACATCTGATCATAGCAACATAGAGGAAAAGCAACAGCTCATTAGCCACCAAAAAAATCAGTTTATCAGCCCATTTAATTGAACTCTGTAAATACTTGGGGTAGATGAATGGATATGCTCTCCCTTGGCTGAACTGGAATCAGCCTTTCGGCTTACAGAGTGGACCCCAACACCTTGATGAACTCTCGGCTCTCCTCTGACATCCACCGTTGAGCTCACTAATTCATTTAGCCCCACGTATCACAGGCTACACTCTCCTCAAGGCCTGCATGAGGCCCTGAGATGGTGGAGAGGAAAACACCTCCCTGGCCGCAGCTTTGAGGCGCTCATGGTCTACAGGGGTGTTTCTTCCACTTTAACTCCCCAAGGAGTTACCTGCGGAGGATTTCAGAAATGCAGAATCAGAGACCCTAAATGAGGAGGACCACCAGGGACCTGGGAGTCGGCCTCTTTAGGGAATGGCCCGGGCTCTCTGGGTAAAGGGGGGCGAGCAAGGCTCGTGCTGGGGGAAAGACACAGCCAGGATAGAGGTGGGCACAAAGCAGGGTGGGGACCCAAGAGACCCAAACCCAAGATGGCCTGGGGGTGCCAGGAAGGCTTCTCGGAGGAGCAGGGCTTGAGATGGGCCTGGACAGGGAAGTAAACATCTGACTCCCTTCCTGGGTTGAATGGGATTCCAAATTCCAACTTCCTCCACTATGACCAAGTGCTTAAGAGCAGATCCTAGAATTCAGACCTCCTGCTCCAAATTCCAGCTCCACCCTCTTACTGTTGGCAAACTATGTAACAACCTCTCCATGTCTTAGTCTCTGTGTCTGTAAAAAGGGGACAATTCTAGTATATATCCCAAAGGCTGTTAGAAGCATTCAATAAAGCAATGCATGTAAAAGCATCTGACACAGTAGGCACTTTATAAAATACCGTGAGTATGGACAAACCAAAGTCCATGTAATGAGGGGCGTTTAAGGATGAGTCTTTCAGAATAACAAAACTCCATCTCACTTCCATAGGCCACATCCAGTCATTTTATGCCCATTGCTCATGACTGTGGTGAAATAAGCAGGGATGGGCAGTATTATTTCCATTTTACACAAGCGTGGTTACAGGGTTACATCTCCATGTGTCTGGCCCACTCTCACAGTTAAGTCTACTTTGCATATGGAAGGTAAAGCAAAAAGGAGCAATAACTGGTTCTATCATAAGATAGTCTCCAAGGAATCTCATATCCATCTAAACTAGAAAAATAAGCCACTCTCATGAGACTCTCTATATTAGTACGTAACTGCTTTTATTACCTGGTCGCCTAACTGTGCTCTTTGGAAGGAGAAGGGTTATGTTTGCAAAAAGTACACAAATAACAGCTAAATAGTAATGGTATTACCTTCACTCTTAACTATTGTTTTGGGAATTGATAAGACCTCTAGCTGAACATTTCATTTAATAACAAATGCAAGCAACTCAAGTATAAATAAGAAAACACTCTCAGTGATGATTTCTGCAACTGGAAGATACTTTAGTTGCAAATAAAAGCCCTCCCAAATTATGGACACGAATCTGAATCAAACATATTCAGGGACTGTAGGTGTTAACAATAATACAGAGTATGAAAAAAATCTATATTTTAATCTTTTTGGGGCAGAAACAAATTATCTTCTTTACTACATGAATGGTTTCCTCAATTTAACGCCAATCTTCAGAGTCAACTTCCACCTGTCTGAATAAATAGGCTGCACAAGAAAAGACCAGATTATTTATATTATGAGGTAGTATTTAAAAATAAAGTGGAGAGATTTCTTTACCTATATTGAAAGTAAGAATAACGTGCATATCAGCCTGGCTTACAAAAAACCTAATTTCATTCTCTGGAAGTTTGAAAAGTAGACATGAAATAGTAAATTAAATTCCGCTTTGAGGGTGAGTGAAAGGAGAGAGGAGAATCTTTAAATTTTCCGGGCATGTTCAGAAAAACACACCCATACGTAGTGTACACAAACACTGTTCCAACTCTGTTTTCTAGCTTAATAACTAGAAGTGGAACATTTGACCACTAGTGAAATTTTCTTTCAAAACACTTTCATTTAGGACATTTTATATAGTACTTTGGTTGGTTTAGAATCAGTTATTGTTTTTTTTCTTTAAATTTGTGGTAAAATACACCCAGCATAAAATTTACCACTGTAACCATTTCAAGTGGACAGTTCAGTGGCTTTAAGTACATGTGTGCAGTTACTGGTTTGTATTAAAACAGCAATGACAAAAACAAACATCTGTAATCAAGGGACAGCTTCAATTTTTAAGGAATGTCTTTAAATGCTGTTTAGACATTAGGGATTAAAATCTACAGAGACCATCATTGGGGGGAAAAAAAAAGATGCTTCACTTTTTAAGTCTTGGCTATGTTGGCCAGAAACAGTGGAGTTCTTCCCCACAACTATCTCCTCCTCCCATGAACGTATTCAGGAAACTGCTTATGCTTGACACAGGCTATATTTGGGGACACTGCCAAATGCCACAGAATTCGCCCAGGGACCTCGCTACCTGGCCTCGTACGCCCCAGTCACATGCTTCCATGAGAGCTGCAAAGGGAGGTCACGCTTGCCACAAAGCCCCAAGAACTATTTTTGCTGCTCTTACGGCCTTTAGTGCTAGAATCAGCAGATACTGAAGTATCCCTCTTTCCAGAACCTTCCAGGGGGGAGACTGCTCTAAGAAGTAAAGCCCTTTCTTTTCATCCTGTTATCATTGCCTATTTCTTGCAGAGAGCCGTTCTCCAAATGCCCACAGAGCAGGGCTGGCTGGACACAAGAAGCCAGAGGGGGAAATGCCAGCGTCTGGAGGAAACCAGAATCCAGTGCTCAGTCCACAGATGCCCTGAGGCTGCAATTTCACTTGAACTATTTCTTAGGATAATTAAAAATACATCACATGGGCAAAGGTGAGCTGTCCCAGGACGAGAGCTGTCCCAGGACGGGAGGGAGGAGGGAGGGAGCGGCAGTGCCGCAGTGTGGGAATGGTTTTCAAGAGTGTCTTTCAACAGAAGGCACGGACGGCTTGCTAGCGCTCCGGTCACACCTGCATTATCAGTAGTGCGTTTCTGTTCTCACTAGTAGCTCTTGTTGTGAAAGCACTGAATTCGGCAAACTTCCTCATTTAATCTTATTTCTGCATCTTGCTCTTTGGAACCCCAACACTGAGCACACCAGGCCTCCAGGAACTATTTGTTGTTCCTGAGGAAGAACCAAACCTTCCCAACGTTCTTACAGGACCATTACTTCTATCATCAGCACCATCATCTTCTTTACCACCAATCTGTAGAAAAGTGAAAAATTACACAGCTTGCCCAAGGCCACCCAGATCAAGATCTGTATTTCTTTATCTAAAACCTGTGTGTTGCAGGAGTCTGAATCTTTTTTTTAAGAAGCCTAAAACAGTTCCTTTGCCGTGTGCTATGAAACACCCCCCGCACAGCCTGGACCCACACCCGGACGTCAAACACATTAATATTTCTGCAGCTAAAGATATCAGTCGTCACATAAAATGGGTAACTGGGACAAATGAGGATTATAAACAAGAATGATGTAAATGGGAGGATTATGAACGATAGTTCCACTCAACTTGTGATGCCCCCTCGAGTCTGCCACCAGCTTAAAGAACATTTTTCGTTTGTTTTCCAAGCTTTTGGATTTTTGACCTGCAGATCAGGGAGTCGAGACCTGAAGAAATCAGGACGCATTCTGGTTTGCTGACTCCGAATCTCTTGCTCTTTTAAGGTTGACTCTGGGTACTAAGAGCATTGCTGAAGCCTGACAACCTTTTGCAAGGAACCACTTTAGGGTAAACACAGTCAGGGACCTGGAGGAGAAGACTTCAGCTAAGGGCTTACAGAAAAAAAGCATCCCTACTGGACAGAGTAGAGACAACTCTTTAAGTGGAAAAAAAGAAAAAAAAGTTGGTGGGAGCCCCATGTCATGCCAGAGAGAGGTTTCCCAGTGGGAATTAGAGTGGAGGGAGCAGTGATTCCCCGAACGATGGAAAGAGACAGCTGGTGGCTTTTATTTGCTGAGTGCTCCGTGCCCTGCAAGCGTGATGCAGCTTCGTCCTTCCGGAAGCCTTACACCCCACGGACGGTGTTCTCTCCTTCAACACTGGGGTTGCTGGGGATCATAGACCCAGTGAAGATGCCCCAGACCCATTCCCGGGGAGGTGCAAAACAAGATGGGAAATTAGCCAGCCCTGGCAAGCTGCACACTTCTCACCCCCATCTGGACTTTTAGGGACACCAGTGCACACAAATCAAGCCAGCCTGTCAGATGATGACAGAGTGATTTCTTTCCCAGTTGACATATTCATTTATCATCTTTCATAAGACAGACCCGGACTATAATTTAGTCCCATCGCTACTGCTTAAATGAACTCCCACTCTGGATGCATTTTAACAGATTCTTCAGCAGGGGGTCACTTAGGGACTCGGATGTCAAAAGGTCGAGATTTGAGCCCAGAGCGGTGGCTCCTGGGGGCGGTGCCTAGCGCTGTGCAGAGGATCCAGGACGCCAAGGATGACTATTAATTGATGGTGTTGATGATAATGAGCCCCCAGGGGCCATAAGAAAATGCAGCAAGAGAAATTCAGTTGGAAAAGTAGAATTTTTGCATGTATTTTTCATCCCCAGAGTGGGCAAGTTACATTCCATATTCAAATAGAATACAACCTAAAAAGCTTCAGAAACTGTTTACTGGAGAAAATTTTTTTAATGAAATTAAATACGCTTTGGCAGTGAAAGTTCTGTCTACATTTTAAATAAGTTGTGCCTTTAAATGCCTATATGAGATAATTAGGTCTATGAGAGTAGCAAGCAAGAAGACAGAAATGTTGGTACTGATGATGAAACAAAAATATAAATTACAAATTAAACATGGGGTGGGTGCCAGAAACTGTGCTTGATGTTCTCTTTCAGGAAAGCAACAACGCTGCCAGAGACTACAAAGAAAACAAAACGAAACAACCAAAAAATGAGGTCAGAGGGGTTAAGTAACTTGTCCAAAGATACACAATCAAGCAGCCGTGGAGCTGGGGTTTTAATATTTATATTCCTTCACGAAGCCAAGCCTCTTCTGTGTGATGAGAACATTCATCGGCCTACATCTCCAAGGGAATGGTTACAACGTGGCACTGTCATAGAAAGATCTGATGAGGTGGCAGGATATAAAAACAAGACTGATTAGGCTGCCCTGGCACACTGCATACAGCCTTGCATTTTAAAAGTTTCTGCAACCGAGCATATGGGCACTGAACAGAAAACATAAAATGACACCATCAGCTGCGTTCTGCCCGTGTGTTAGGACCTCATCGGCCAGGGTGCTCCGCGGAGACAGAGCTGTGTGGTCTGGGTTACCCTGCTCCTCAGCGTAGAGAAAGAAGAATGCAACGTTCCAACACGGGATAAGGGGGGGCCGTGGACTTCCAGAGGGGAGCCTGAAAGTTCAGAGGCAGACGGGGATTCAAATTCTACGTCCCCACTTCTTAACTGTACAACTCGGGGCATCTCTCTGAGCTTTTATTTCCTCATCTGTAAAAGGAGTCCCACCACCTCGTGGGGACTGAGAGAAGGGAATGATATTGTGTGTGCCAAGCGCCAGGCCCAGGAGGCATTCAATGCCGAGCATTTACTTTGATTAATTGTTATTTTATTTTTTAATCCTTCTCATCATCCAAAGCCACTGATGAGTGTTCGACTTGAGGCCACAAAAATCAAACAAACTTCTAACCCCTAAACCTTCTATTCCAGGGCAATGGACCGGCTTCCTTGCCTATAAGGCAGTCAACTCAGGTTACAGGCCCACGGAAAACACAGGGTGACAAAAGCCCCTTGCAGCAATCTCCGAGAAGGAGAAATAAATTAATCAAGCTGCCAAACGGAGAAGGCTGGGTTGACCTCCTTCTGATCTCATTACTTCTCTATTACCCTTTTGAAAAACATCCTCTTACAGAGATCACTAATTGAAGATTATGTGGAGGGAAATCGCACCTCTCTATCACGGTGGTAACTTTGCCTCATTTGTCATTCTAATAATTCACTTCTTTTCTTTTCTGAAGAGACAGAGACACTAATGGACTATCATCAGTTAAAAAGGCAATTTTTCCATTTAATTGCACTCATTAAATACCGCAATAGAACAATCGGAAAAGCAATATTCTTAATATTTAATCATAGTATAGGAATAATGAAACATTGCTTGAAAATAAATCCCGGAACATTTATAAAGTCATAAAAGAGCTGTTTTAACAACACCTGTAATCAGAGGCAACATATTTAAAACGAGACACGTGATTCTTCATTTCTCCTGATTAGAGCTGGTAAACATTTGCACTGCAGATGGAAGGATTCAAACAGGCTCGGCTAGCTCTGGCTTTAACGGTCTAAGCTGTTGTGTAACCGGCAAACCGCTTCCCATGTGTTTCAGAGTTGAAGGCTCTAACACAGGCCAGTCTTCCAGGCGAGCTTGGCCAAGAAATCTGAGTAATGGGCTGCTGGGCCCGTGAGCAGTTCTTGCCCAGAGTGGGTTTTCTGAGAACAAAAACTAATCACCACTTTCACATTTTAACAGCCTTACTGAGATAGAATTCGCGTACCAAACAACTCACCCATTTAAAGTGTACAATTCAGTGCTTTCTAGTACGTTCACAGAGTCCTGTATCTGTTACCACAGTTGATTTTAAAACATTTTCATGACTTTTAGTTACTCCTATTCCCCCCACCCCCGCCCCACTCCCAGCCCTAAACAACACTAATGTACTTTTCTCTTACTCTAGACTTCCTTGTTTGGGACGTTTCATATAAATGGAATCATACAATAAGTGGTCTTCTGTGACTGGCTTCTTTCACTGACCATAATATTTTCATGTTCCATCTGTGCTGTAGCACATGTCAGGACTTCACTCCTTTTTTATGACTCTATAGTATTCCCCTCTATGGACATACCACAGCTTATTTATACATTTGTCCATTGATGGATTTTCCCCCCACCTTTTGACTATCATGAATAGTGCAGCTATAAATGGACCAACCAAGTAGTTTAAACCAAGCTCAAAGAGGAAGACAGAAAAGGTGGAAGCTGTTGGGTCTTCTGATCCTACTGTGTATCCTCAACTGAGCTTCCTGCACATACTGTTTGCCCCCCTGCCGTTAACAGAAGATTCCAGAAGTCATGTGAGGATGTGGACAAGGACTGCCTGTTCTATCATCTATTGTATAAATATCATAGTAGGTGCTTCAGTAAATACACACTGAACAAGTGAATGCACGAGTGAATGAATGCATCTGTACTATCAGTGATGCCATGGAACAGTCTGGACGCCTCCCCGACCGCCACGAGAATTTCCATGAGTGCATAGAAAGCAAGTTAAAACAAACAAATCCAGGAAAACACCTATCATGTCCTAAGCTTCAAGACAAATCCCACACGCTCTTCTGTCCATCAGACGGCCACTCCCAGACTCTCCTGAGCAGACCTTCTGAAGCAGCCCCTTAATTCTGCACTCAGGTTGTTAAAGTACTTTCTATGATTTCTCTATAGCAGACATCAGCAGCCCACCACTCAAATCTAACCCATTGCTAATGTTTGTATGGCCTGGGGGCTAAGAATGGCTTTAACATTTTTAAATGGCTGGGAAAAAAAAATCAAAAGAAGAATTTTTAGTGTCATGTCAACATTACATGAAACTGAAATTTCGGTGTCCATATACAGGGTTGTTGTTGTACATTGGACCGCCACCATGCCCATTCATTTACATACTGTCTATGGCTGCATTTGCCCTGCAAAGGCAGAGGTGAATAGTTGCAACAGAAACTGTACTGCAAAACCTAAAATATTTACTGTCTGTCCCATTACAAGAAAAGTCTGCTGACACCTGCTCCAAACTAACTTTATTTACATGAACACAAGTAATCTTTAGGGGAAGCATCATCCAGGGACAGAGAGTTAATTCAAAAGATTTAGTCAGACCCACTTGGCATCTGCATCCTGTCTCTAACACTCATTTGCATCTGATGCAAAGGCAAGTTACTCAACCTCTCTGAGTCCCCATTTTCCCCACCAGAAATGGGGCTAATGATACCTATGTCACTGGGTTGTTGTGAAGTTTAAGAAGAGATAAATGTGAAATACTCTGGCACAGACTTTGACCATACTCATGACTCAATAAATGTTAGCCATCAGGATTATATACCGTGACCCTAAAGAAAAAAACTTTGGAAACGCAGAGGAACACAATTACATTAGAAAGGGAATCAGAGGCCAAATGTCATTCCCCCCCTCCCGCCCCCAGAGGCTGGCTAATATCCAGAAGGTTTGGGAGATGTTAAAAACAAAAGAACAACAAACTGTATAATCAGCATATAACCAAATCCAGATGGATTTGGATCATTTGCTATTTTTCACTGGTTGTCCTTCTCTCCCCCATAAACCCCATCCCACTGGCAGGGCAAGTGAGAAGCAAATACACAATCGTCCCATTTATATACGACAAAATTGAAACCATTTGTTTTTTTTGTAAAATTTGGAGCCAAATGTTCGGGAGAGACATTTGGGGTTGGCCATTCAAGCTGCTGAATCGATGCGCTCATTCAAATCTGCCTTCTATCCACAACCTGTCCACGTGGGTCTGTCACTTGCAATATGTTTCAGAGACACCCCAAAGGGAAATCCATTTGCATCCATTTGGCATGAAGAACTAATGTCACTAAGCGTCACCTGGAAACACGGGCCCCACCGCCAAAAACTGCTCCCGCACCTCTGTGTGTTTAGGACTAAGCCTCAAAGCTGGAAGCAGTCAGACCACAGCCCTCGGCCGGGAACGCGCTCCCGGCGGCGCAGAGGCTGACCCTGCGCGTGCATCCTCACTCCTTGTTCAGGGTCTTAACTGCTGGACCACGCGACTTCCTATCATTTACTTTTCCATGCGCTCTGGTGTACCACTCAAGACAATGAGAGAGTAATAAGATCACACACAAATGCAAGCCCCACGTCTTTATTCCCGGTTTGGACATCCTGTGAAGGACTGAATATCCAATCCCACAGACCCACAAACATCAGACTGGGATGCTTGTGGCAGACTACAAAGAGGTTTCATTTCAAGTTCCAATAAGACTTCCAGTTATGTTACTCTACTCCAGCCTTAATTTAATTTTTAAAAAAACATATTAACTGTGATCTTATGCTTAGGCTTAAACAACAGAAAACTGGGGGTGGGGGACAGTGGGTGCTATACAGACTCTAAGATCCCTGCTCCGGACAAGGTACATTTTTCAATCAAGGCTCATGAATTCCTATTTACACTAGAAATTTTAGGTACCAAACTTTTTTCTCTGATTTAAAAAACACAAATGCCTAAGCAACAGGCAGGTTTTTCTCAGTGCAGAATATCAGCATTCTTACATTCTATTTGTAAAGTTATTGGTTAAGGTGTGAATACATTATAAACAGAATAAAGCTACGAACAACTTAGACTCTGATGGGAAATGAGACAATCTAAAAACTTTGCAGTCTGGCAGTCACAGCAAGACAACAGCCTCTGAAAGCATATGCTATTTTCATCTTCTGCAATCAAATCATAGCTTCAATTAAAGACATATACTGTGTGTTAGTACATATGGGATGGCATCAAAATTTTCCAAGAACACTACTCTATTCTGTTAGATTAGGTATACCATCTTCCGCAAAACAGCTGGATGGTTTGTCAATAACCAAGAGCGCCAGATGGTTAGAAACATCCAGATACTTGAAAACATCTGGTTATTTCATCCTTCATCCAGATGTTTGGAGACCCCTAGATGCAGCCTGCTATCTTTGGTTACATAACTCTAAAAAGCATTTGGCCAAGAGGTAAGTTTTCTTCATCCATCCCTTCTCGGGATAATTATGTTCAGCAAAACAGGCCTATGTTCTTTGGGGAATAATGCTGATATGGGGATTTATTTCATCAATATGAATTAACCAAACTACTTCTGGGGAAAGAAACTGGGGGATAAAAAACAAATGCAAAATTCTCTTGCTGTGTAAGGCAGGTTCAGTCACGTTCAACTATGTACTTGGAGTTCACAGAAGTATAACTACCCCTAGACACCAATCAGAGCCAGAGTTTAGCATGACAGTTCACACAGAAGGTGATTAAAAAAAAAAAAAGTTTGTTAGGTGAATGCCGGTAGAGTTTGTTAGAATGCTAGTGTACTCTTCCACTGGAAGATCCAGGTGCGATGTCAGATCTACATCTTGAATACTGTCATTCGTTCATTCATTCAACAAAGATTTACTTGGCTCCTACTGTCTTCAGAGTGACATACATGAGGCAGAGGAATCCACACTGAGTAAAACAGATACGGTTCCTGCCCACATGGAGTTTCCAGACTAGTTGGAGAGAAGAGATTAAGCAAATACTCTCACCCAAATAAATATACCATTATCCATATGCCATGGTAAGTGCTATGAAATAAAGGTAAAGAGTATTGGGAGGAGGTCTGATTGAGATTAGGAGGTCAGAAAGAAAATACCTGAAGTCTTAAAAGATGAGGCTTAGCAAGGAAGATTGGGGAAAGCATTCCACCCAGAGCCGACAGCATGGTGGGGCGGGGAAGCACAACGCCTGGAATAGCTTCTCTTCCTCACAGAGCACGAGGGAGGCTGAATGCATAGAGTGGTAGGTATGACTCCAAAGGGGCAGCTCGAGGGAGATCTCCGTGGTAGTGGTTACGTGAACCCACACATGTGAGAAAATGGCAGAGAACTTAAATCACCAAAACTTCATGGCTTAAAATCACACAAATTAATCACCTTCCCATTCTATATATCAGAGGTCCAACACGGATCTCACTGGGTCAGCCCCAGGCATCAGCGGGATGCACCCCTTCCCAGCATCTCTAAGGGGAGAATCCACCCCATCGTCCTTTTCACCTTCCAGAGGCTCACTTCCCTTAGCTCATGCACCCTCTCTCCACCTGCAGAACCAGCGGTGTCTGGCTGAGTTCTCACTCTGAGTGCCTCATCTGATTCCCTCTTGCACTTTTAATCATCCTTCTAATTACACTGGGCCCACCCAGATAATCCTGGATAATCCCTCTATTTTAAATTCTGCTGATTAGTAATCTTAATCTCATCTGCAACCTTAATTCCCCTTTGCCACGTGACCTAACATATTCACAGGTTCATCTTTGGGGCCAGAATTCTACCCGCTGCAGTACTATATACTCACATTGTGCCAATGTCAGTTTCCTGGCTTTGATATTGGGTTGGCCCAAAAGTTCCTTTGGGTTTTTCCATAACATCTTATGGAAAAACCCAAAGGAACTTTTGGGCCAGCCTGATACTTTACCATAGTTATATAAGATGTAAGCATTGTACAAAGCTGGATAAAGAGTCCATGGATCCTCTCTGCTGTTTTTTGTAGCTTCCTATGAATCTATAATTGTTTCAAAATAAAAAGTTTTTTCAACAATTTTTTTTAAATAGCCAACACTTAAAAGACATATATATATGACACAGTTCAAAGTACTTTATATGTATGATCCCATTCAATCCCCGCAACTCTATAAAATAGGTACTATTCCCATTCTCCAGATGAGGAAACTGAAGCCAAGATAGGTTTTATTAATTAATTTAATAATAGGTTTTATTAATTTAATTTGGCCATTTGAATCCAAATAGGGTGTCTCTAAAGGTTGTATTGTAACATGTGTTTGTTTTATGGAGTTGAATTTTAATTAAGGTGCCAAGTATATAAACCATACCCCAAAAAGAGACTGATGAGAATTATTATCACTAAAAAACAAAAACAAAGCCCTAGAAGACAATAACCCTAGATGAGCCTTAAAAGGCCATTTGGGAGGCTAAATGCTGGCCTGTCTCAGAAGAACCTCCCAAACAGCTCTCTCCATTGCCTAAAAACATTGAGTTGGAGCCAGGGTAAAGATTGAGAGTACATGGGTTAATCCACCATGCTTTGGGAGCCACTGCTTACAAGTTAATCTACAGGGCAGTTTCCTATTAAATGCGAGCTACCTTTCTTTTCCTCCCTTTCTCCCAAACACATGGATCCAAGAACGAAAGGGGTTGTCCACATAAATCCTTCACTTTTGAAAACTGTCTTCAAGGATGTGTGGCACAAAGCACCTCTTGTTCATTCCCACCCTTTCATGGTTTCAGCTCAGGGGAATGGATATTTGACCATGACCAGGTCCAAAAGACAGGCAGCCTAGATTGTCTCCTGAGAATCTAGACCTGCAGCTGAGACACAAGGCAGGAGATTAGAGCTGAATCATCAACCCAAGGACAGTTCATGAAAATAGACTGTTCCGTGAGTTGGTGGCCATGGTGACCACAGGCCCCCAAGCACTAGGATGAAAGCTACACACTTAGGATGACAGTCTGAGGTACACTGGGTCCCTGATGCACCAACTCTGGGCTGCTCCCCTCTGAAAAATAAGCCATGGTGTGCTTGCCTTTTTGTTACATGCAACCAAAGTCATACCAGATACAGTATCACGTTTTCCTTCTCAAGTTATCCAGTCTTTTCTGTTGCTTGCAACCGAAGAGCCCTAAGGTATGCGATGCCTCCAACCATAATAGAAAGCTGGAAATTCTCCTATTCTTTATGCTCTCCCCTCTCATCCCTCCACTCCCATTACCTTCAAAACGAAAACTTTTCTAGAAATTTAAATACAGACATAGCAAAAAAACAAAAACAAACAAACAAAAAAAACAATCCTCCCAAGCCCAGGGCTCCTAAAGGTTTCTACAGACTGCTTCTCAGTTGCAGGAGGGCCACTCAATTGTCACCTCCTCTAGGAAGCAGGGATCAAGTGCATGTCATCCTCTAACTCTGAATCTGAGGGACGAAATGCCTCTAACATAAAGGGAAAATGACTCACATCCCCTCGGTGTTTTCTAAAGGGATATTGTTGGAACCAATTTCTACTCCTGGATCTTTTGTGCTCCAGGATAGAAGCAGGCAGCGGTCCAAACGCTGTGTAACCTTTTCAGCAGCCATAAGGAAAAAGTCACTACCACTTTGCTTTTTATACCAAGGCTGAAGAAAGAACACGCAAAGCCAATGCACAAGGGGATTAGCGATGTCTTCCAAAAAAGAAACAGAGAATGTTTATGGGGAGTGAAAATGAATGATAATCGTCTCACTGTCCACTCTCATTTCCTAGTGGTTGCACCAAGTCCCTGGATGTCATAAACACTGAAAGGGGAGTAAAATGCTCGAATAAATCAAGGTGAGGACACTGGGAAAGGAGCCGGCGGTGAGGAACACCTGCTGAGTGTGCTTCACTAACTCTCGGGCCGGTGAGTCAACGAGCAGAGAGCAGCCTTCCAGAACCTAGACGGGGGCGGCCCCCAAGCAGAGGGAATACGGACTCCTCCTGCTTCACGCAAGTGTGAGCGCACACAGCATGCGTGCATGCACACGCACATTCTCTAGTTCTAAGAACGATGGCAATGCACGCATCTCTGATATCTTCCCACCTTCCTACCGCCACTTCTCTGTGCTGCAGCCCAGCGTTTCTTAACTCAGCACTGCTGACACAATTCTTCGCACGGGGGTATGCTGCACATTGTAGGACGTTCAGCAGCATCCCTGGCCCCCCAACCCGCTAGATGCCAGGAGCCCCTCTCCATTACATTGTGACAAACAAAAAATGTTTCCAGACTTTGTCAAATATCCCCTGGGAGGCAAAATCAATCCCAGGGAAGGACAACTGCTTTGCCTGAACTCACTGTGTGTGTGTGTGTGTGTGTGTGTGTGTGTGTGTGTATTTACCCAAAACCCCATCAGCACTCAAGTCTCTACAGTTGTTTATCCAAACCTCCGCCTGGGTAACCTCTACTCATCCTTCCAGATTCAGCCTCAGAACAACTTTCATCCAAAAGCCTTCTCTGACTCCTCTGTTCCTTGGAGGACGTAAATACCCCTTTCTCCAGGTGTCCCCGATTTCCTGGACCACAGGAGCCCCATCCCACCCATGGACTCCTCTCTTGCCAGGCTTCACCTCTAGATTCTACCTCTCTTGCAAGCAGGAAGTACATTTATCTCATCTTTAGTGTCCCCAGCGCTCAGGAGAGTTCTGGGTCATAGCAGATGTTCGATAAAGGCTTGTTAGAAAAATGAATAATGAATGAACAAAGAGACAAAGGGAAGCATCAGCAGGAGGCATGTCACGGAGGATACATGAGTACAAGATTCTACAGCTTTAAAAGCAGCATGGAGAAGTACTCCAGCCAGGAGTCTACTACCTGGGATGGAACACAGAAAAAAAAAAAAAAAAATTACATCATCATCACCATCGTATAGAAACAGAATTTCACAGGTTGTAAAGGCAGATGAAGCAGCAGAGAGGCAGTACAGGAATAAAAAGGCCCCATTTTCCAGAGAAGAAAACTGAGGCTCAGAAAGGTCAAACATCTTCTCCAGGGCCACACAATGGAGAAGTGAGACAACTGTGAGTTGAAGGTAAGCACTGAGGTCTCTGTACCACCAACCAGGAAACAACACTGCACGTGGGGTGAGAGCTGTCCACTTGCATCCTATGGCCACGGGAAACATGGGAAACATTTTAAGCAGAAGACTATGCACATCTTGGGACCTCCCAGGCAGTCCAGTGGTTAGGACTCCACGCTTCCTCTACAGGAGGCACGGGATCGATGCCCGGGTGGGGAACTGAGATCCTGCTTGCTGTACGACGTGGCCCAAACAAAAAAAAAAAGAAGAAGAAGAAGAAGAAGAAAGACTACTTGGATCTCTTGCCAAGATGCTAAGTGTGTGACAAGAGAGGCACTCTCACTCACTTTGTGGCGGTGGGGGGAGAACGGACACGGTCCTCTCGGAAAGGAATGTGACAGCACATGTTAATAGACCACGTGATGGTTGAACCTTTGAACCAGCTGTTTCACTTCAGGGAATTTAACCAAACAAATCCATCTAAGACACACACACAAGCCCACGCCTGCTCAGTGCACAGATGTAGACACTGTGCCCTGCACTTATAACAGCAAACAACAACAACAATAAAAGCAGAAACCCCCTAAGTATTCAACAATAGGATAATGGTTAAATAAACACAGATCCACTCCACTGAATACTATGTTACTATGTAAAATGGTGTTTATCAGGAGAGTGCTAAAATGGGAGGAGATATTTGGTTAGAATGTTGCGTGAAAAACCTAGGGGTCATTATTTTTTAAAATGCAATCACGACTTAGATAATTTGTAGCATATTCGCCCAATGGAATACTGGACAACCAGGAGAACAAATGAGCTACAACCTTATGCAACACTAAGCATAAATCTCATAAGCATAATGTTGAAAGAAAGAAGCCAGACACACAGGAGTACCCACTGTACGATTCCATTTATAGAAGGTAATTCCATCTACATAAGATCAAAGGCAGACAGAACTCATCTTTGCGGTCCAAAGGCAGGATAGTGGGGAGCCTTGGTGGGGTCTGGGGGATAATGATTGAATGACAGCAGAAGCGGGCTTCAGAGTTATGTTTTCTTTCCTGATCCAGTTACTGACTGCCTGGGTATGCTCTGTTTATTCACCGTCATCCAGCAGCAAGAATGCCCACTTTTCACATGTGTGTGTTTTATTTCCAGAGTTTTAAAACCACAGTCACAATTCCATAAAAACAAGAAGCTGCCTCTGAGTTGGGAGAAAGTCAATCACGGCATTAATGGAGGTTGTCTTTCAATGGAGACACCATGGAAACTGTCTTATCCTCTTTCTACTTCTCTATATTATCCGAACAATTCAATAATAAGCATTTTTACTGGGGGGAGGGAGGGAGTAAACAGTACTTAAAACGAGTGGCAGGATCACACGAATACACCAACAGTGTTCAAAGACTTGAGATGCGGATGTGCGCGGGCACACGTGTGTTTTACCATGAGAAACACTGCCAGGCAGGAGGAAGGAGGTCCTTCTGATCTCCACAGGAATGTTCTCTCTCACTGGCCAGGCTGGACAACTCACCACAGAGAGACAGAGTTTAAAATCTGCCGGGAATCATTAAAGAAACACTAAATATATCACAGTAAAAAAGTATGAAAGCACATATGCCAAAATACTGTGGCTAGGTAGTTGGGGATTTTTATTTTCCTCTTATCTGTATTTCTATTTTTCTTAAGTACTGGAAATGTACGTATTATTTGTGCTGAGTTACTCATCTGAAAATGGGGATAACAGAAACTTGAGTAACTACAAGGATTAACAAGCACTAAACCATGTAAGCACACACCGAGTGCAATAAGCATATTTAAGAAGTGATTTCTTTTCTTCTTCATATAATTATTTTCATGTTGTATAAAACTTGCAAAGGTATCTTTAAGAGGACAGGGTTAAACATTTTTCTTCCAAAAAACAACAGTTCCACTTCTCATTCTCAACGTTTCTAGACCTATTTCCCCAATGACGTTAGGTACTAAATTTTAAAGAAAGGTAGCTCTTCTAGGTAAATCTCTACTTTTGCCTCATGTTTAATGCTTTCTTACATAAGAAAAATTGCTTTTTATATAGCAGAGAGAAGGAAAAGAGACAACATCTGACACCAAGAAATAGAGAGAGAGAGAGATTGGGGTTGGGGGAGGATGGAGGAATGGATGCATGGAGGGACAGACAGATGGACGGATGGATGGATGGAATGATGGATGGATGAAATGATGGATGGATGGATGGATGGATGGATGGATGGATGGATGGAATGATGGATGGATGGATGGAATGATGGATGGATGGATGGATGGATGGATGGATGGATGGAATGATGGATGGATGGAATGATGGATGGATGGATGGATGGATGGATGGATGGATGGATGGATGGATGGAATGATGGATGGATGGATGGATGGATGGATGGATGGATGGATGGAATGATGGATGGATGGATGGATGGATGGAATGATGGATGGATGGATGGATGGATGGAATGATGGATGGATGGATGGATGGATGGATGGAATGATGGATGGATGGAATGATGGATGGATGAAATGATGGATGGATGGATGGAATGATGGATGGATGGATGGATGGATGGCTGGGATGATGGATGGATGGATGGGATGATGGATGGATGGATGGATGGATGGATGGGATGATGGATGGATGGATGGGATGATGGATGGATGGATGGGATGATGGATGGATGGATGGGATGATGGATGGATGGATGGATGGATGGATGGATGGAATGATAGATGGATGGATGGATGGATGGCTGGGATGATGGATGGATGGATGGGATGATGGATGGATGGATGGATGGATGGATGGATGGATGGATGGATGGGATGATGGATGGATGGATGGGATGATGGATGGATGGATGGATGGAATGATGGATGGATGGAATGATGGATGGATGGATGGATGGCTGGAATGATGGATGGATGGCTGGAATGATGGATGGATGGATGGATGGATGGATGGAATGATGGATGGATGGATGGATGGATGGAATGATGGATGGATGGATGGATGGATGGATGGAATGATGGATGGATGGATGGATGGAATGATGGATGGATGGATGGATGGATGGAATGATGGATGGATGGATGGATGGATGGATGGATGGAATGATGGATGGATGGATGGATGGATGGAATGATGGATGGATGGATGGATGGATGGAATGATGGATGGATGGATGGATGGATGGATGGAATGATGGATGGATGGATGGATGGAATGATGGATGGATGGATGGATGGATGGAATGATGGATGGATGGATGGATGGATGGATGGAATGATGGATGGATGGATGGATGGATGGAATGATGGATGGATGGATGGATGGATGGATGGAATGATGGATGGATGGATGGATGGAATGATGGATGGAATGATGGATGGATGGATGGAATGATGGATGGATGGATGGATGGAATGATGGATGGATGGATGGAATGATGGATGGATGGATGGATGGATGGGATGATGGATAGATGGGAGGATGGCTAGCTGGCTGGCTGACTGGCTGGATTGGTGGGTGGGTGTGTATGAAGGTGGACGGATAGATGGATAGAAAGCTGGCTGGATGGATGGATGGATGGATAAGAACTAGAATAAACTGCCCAGAAATGGTCAAGACATTCAGATGAAACAGGATGTCTCTCTCTGTGACAGATGCCAGCAAGAATTCCCATCCCATGCATGGAATGACTTCCCAGAGGGCCCCCAGCTGACCGTGAAAGTGGGAGGAAGCTGACAGAAGAAACGGAGATGGCTTACTAAATAAGAATAATAGCGTTAACGGTGGAGATGGCCGTGGTGGCTGTGGTTAGGGGCTGGCAGCAGTGGGAGTAAATATTTAAGGAGTCTCACCTACATGCCCAACACACTCTTTTCGAAGTGCTTTCCATTCTTCATCTAGTAAAGAGGAGTGAAGATTGCAGATGAAATTAGGACGGCTAGTCTGCGGACCTTAACATGGAAAAATTGTCCTTCACATCAATGTGATCACAAGGACCTTAACATAGGAAAAGGAGGCGGAAGAGACAACGAGAGACATGGGCATCTGAGAAGGACCTGGCCCAATGCTGCCGGCTTGCACACGGAGGAAGGGGCCACAAGTTAAGAAATGGGGACAATCTCTATAAGCTGGAAAAGACAAGCAGATGGATTCTCCCCTGCAGCCTCCAGAAAGAACAGGCCCTGCCAACACCTTGATTTCAGCCCAAGGAGACCTGTGTTGGTCTTCTGACCTCCAGAACTAGAAGGTAATAAATCTGTGTTGTTTGAGGTCATTAAGTCTAAGGAAATTTATTATGGCAGCCATAGAAAACTAATACCCACCCCAGGCTACTTTTTAAAAATAATTTTTATTACATAAGCCATACATGAGTACAATTCCCCCTTTAAAGTCACCTAAGCATTGGGACTTCCCTGGCGGTCCAGTGGGTAAGACTCCACGCTCCCAATGCAGGGGGCCTGGGTTCAATCCCTGGTCGGGGAACCAGATCCCTCATGCGCAAGTAAGAGTCTGCATGCTGCAACTAAAGATCCTGCATGCTGCAACTAAGACCCGGCACAGCAGGAGCGAGCGAGGGAGGGAGGGAGGGAGGGAGGGAAGCCCCTATTTAAAAAAAAAAACCCAAAACCAAAAACCATTTAAGCATCATGAACAAGGCTAAAGGCCCCCACGGCTCTCAGTCCTGGCCCTTTTCCACATGCCCGCCCCCTACAGGGATAATAATAATAATATATATACAAGAAGCTGGGTGTGCACTTCCTAGGTCCCCTGGTCTGCGTTTCCTTCCATATGCGTGTGCCCGGGTCACAATGCATGCAGATTCTTTCAGCAGTTCCAGGCATCCGACAGCTAACACCCTCTCACTAGGAAGGAAAGCAGCCCACCAGGCCCACACGGAGGGAGCCCAGTGTCTGCTGGCGCCCCTGCGGGGAAGCGACAGTTTGAGGGTCTTTCACATACCTCCTGTCTCCCTTCCAGTTATAAGTCCCCCCGTTATGGAGCTTGGGGTCGGAACTGAGTTCTCCAAGCCTGAATCTGTTAAGTGTTCATCGCTTAGAAGATCAAGAAGGGGATCTGTTTATACATGTTGGGCCTTGTATTACCATAAAAAAAAATTAGCTTAAGACCTACAGGGAGCATGATCGATAGCAAAACAATCGGTCCATGAACGCCAACAAAGCTGCCAGAAGTGCTCACACCACACCTTTTCCTCCTGTTTTGCTAACCCTCAGGTCATCTGGCATTTCTCACAAGTCTTGTATCTGCTTCCCAAGTCTTCCGGGAGACAGCCCGCACATCCCAAATTAGTTCAGACTTTTAGAGCCCCAGGTGTTTGAAATCCTCCTCAAACCCCACACAGGCTGCCACGCAGGCAGGTGGGGTTCCCCGGGAATTATGGGAAGAAACGGGGCTCCCTGGGAAATGTGGGAAGAAGTGGGGCTCCTCAGGAACTTTGGGATGAAATGGGGCTCCCCAGGAATTGTGGGAAGAATCAGGGCTCCCCTGGAACTGCGGAAAGAAGTGGGGTTCTCCAGGAATTGTGGGAAGAAATGGGGTTCCCAGGAACTGTGGGAATAAGTGGGGTTCCCCAGGAGCTGTGGGAAGAAGTGGGGTTCACATTTCTAGACTCTTTGATGTGCAGTAAGAAATGTACCCTCTGGTCACAAATGAAGCAAGCCCAACAAATACACTGAAAAGACATTATAAATGGATGAATAGCTGAGGCTACACAGGGGCCGGTCTTTGGGAAGAATGCCCGATGGACTCTCACATAACTCTGGGAACTTCTGTGGGTGCCATAAGACAGGATTCTAAAAGAGCTACTGCCACAGGGGAAAGAAAATCTCCAGTGGGACCCTGATCGCTTGACCAGCCAACACATAACAACCACTGGAGACTTAGCTGGAAACAGCTGGGCTCACCCTTCCAGAATCTTCTACCATAAAATGTCCAGGGATACCATGGATATTATTATTCTATACTGCACCTCCCCAAATCCTTCCTATCTCACATTTTCTTTGTGTCACTTGTTCCATTTTTGGATGAAGGAAGAAGAAGCCATCTGTTCATTACAAAAGCACCTGAGCTACAATATCATATATTACTAAAAGGTAATTCCTAGAGAAGACTTAGGCGGTGACACACAGATGCTTCTCCAAATGTGGGCAGCTGTCTATATATAAACACAGCTCGAATTAACTGTGGGGTGTACCAGCCAAAGTCGACTGGTCATGTGAAGCACATCTGGATTAAGACCTGTTCCCAATCAAAGGAAAGTCATTCTTCTTGGTGGTCCGACCACTTAACTTAAACAAAAAGAACTGAGCCAACTTTCATCAATGAGCCTTTCTTCCAACCGAAAAGAAAAAAGAAAATAAAAAATGAGAGTTGGCTACTGGTTATGGCGATGCTTTGCCACAAGGTTAATAATGATGGGTTTCAGGTCGCTGGCAATTTCTCATTTCAAACGAACTTGAACCATCAACCCTCAAGGGCCGATTGTTTAATGTGGGCTGTCTGCACCCACAGCCCTTCTCGGACACCCAAGTGGTGGGTGGGTGACATTCTGCCACTGTATCATTACCAAAAACAAGAGAGAGACTTTTCATCCTTAAAATTAAACAAAAGTGCTCATATGCTTGAGCTCCATGGAAGACCCATAGGCTTGTTCCATTTCATGATGACTGGAACTTGAATTAGTTAGAGACGTGTAATCAATTCATGGGAACTGGGCTCTTTCTTCCAGAGGGAACTTGGGAGGAAAAAATTTGAAATATCCCTGCCACCATTCAGAAGACTCCACAGCTTTTTCCTCCATACTGCCGGTCACTTTTTCTCAGATGCTCATTTCACTTCTAAGTGGCCCAGCCAGAGGGCTCAAGGCTCCCCCTTCCCCAGTACTGAGAAAGCAGGCTGGAGGACAGAAGAATGAATGAATAAAGCTGCTTAAATTGGAAAGGGAAACACTGGGGAGTAGTGGAGATGATGGAAAACAAGAAACCACACGCCCTTCGGTTGTCTTTACTCAGCTCCAGCTAATTGTTGTCTCCTCCTCCAATTTTTAAATCTAATGGGAATGCCAGCTTTTTACATGACATCTCCCAATTTGTATATGTATCTTGGCCATTTTTTAAAATTAATTAATTTTATTTATTTATTTTTGGCTGCGTTGGGTCTTTGTTGCTGCATGCGGGCTTTCTCTAGTTGCGGCGAGCGGGGGCTACTCTTCGTTGCGGTGCGCAGGATTCTCACTGCAGTGGCTTCTCTTGTTGCGGAGCACGGGCTCTAGGCACGCGGGCTTCAGTAGTTGTGGCACGCAGGCTCAGCAGTTGTGGCTCGTGGGCTCTAGAGCACAGGCTCGGTAGTTGTGGCACACGGGCTTAGTTGCTCCGCGGCATGTGGGATCTTCCTGGACCAGGGCTCAAACCCGTGTCCCCTGCATTGGCAGGCAGATTCTTTTTTTTTTTTTTTTTTTTATTTATTTTTGGCTGTGTTGGGTCTTCGTTTCTGTGCGAGGGCTTTCTCCAGCTGTGGCGAGCGGGGGCCACTCTTCATCGCGGTGCGCGGGCCTCTCACTGTCGCGGCCTCTCTTGTTGCGGAGCACAGGCTCCAGACGCACAGGCTCAGTAGTTGTGGCTCACGGGCTTAGTTGCTCCGCGGCATGTGGGATCTTCCCAGACCAGGGCTCGAACCCATGTCCCCTGCATTGGCAGGCAGATTCTCAACCACTGCGCCACCAGGGAAGCCCGGCAGGCGGATTCTTAACCACTGAGCCACCAGGGAAGCCCTCGGCCATTTTTTAAAGTCACTGTGTGAGCAAAACAAAACACGTCTGCCAGCAGGTGATGTCTACTGATGCAGAGGAGCAGGACACTGAGTTTTCTCCTCCAGAAGTCACATCCAAAGCCACGGCTGGTCCCTGGTCTGGGCCAAGACAAGTGTGAAAAGGGGAGGCAGGAGGAAAATCTGGGAGCTGCAGGCTGGTCCGCAGACTTTCCTCAGTGATATACTGGCCTGTCAACTTTCATGACCTGGGGAGAATGATAAACCCACTCGAAAACCTCATCTAATTTTAGAGTAAGTTACTCTGACGCATGAACCAACTTGTGGGCAGATCAGCCTCCACACTGTGACCTAAGCTATGCCAAATACCCCCGAAGGAGGGAGAGGAAGGGCTCCATTCTAACACGCTGCACCGCACTCGTGAGGCCAGGGGGAGTCTGTCATCCGGGGCCCCCTATTCCCCAGGTAAGCAGGCAGCGACAAGAGGCAGTCCCGATCTACACCGCTCCTTCTTGCGTTCTAATTATAGGCAAAGAGCCCTGAGGTCTTGGAGGGTTTGGTTTCTTAACCTGAGACTTGCATCTGCCTTCCCACAGTTTTTTTTTGTCTTAACTGGCTGTGGCACAGAACCCTGGGGAGCCTTCTTCTGCCTGAGATAAACACAGGGCACCCTCACAGTCCTAATTAACAGATTTTTTTTTTCCTCCTCCCAAGTCTCACCAAAGGAAGTCCTTCCCACCGTCAGTCTTAGCCGGGCTGGAAGTCGAAACCAGATTCACAGAAGTGCAACAAGATGTATGAGAAATTAAGTTTCCTTGATAACATAAAAGTGCTGAAAATTAAAGAAAAGCCTTGCTAGCTGGTAAAGGAAACTGACAGTATCCACAGTAACTGGACAGGAACCAAACCCCCCAAAACAACCCCCTCTATTAAAGCAGACTAAAAAATACAATACAAATGTCATGTGTGAACCTCGACTGACCGCAGACTGACTGAAAACCAAAAGCTATGAAAGACATTTTGAGGGTAACTGGGTGAATCTGGTTAGAGACGGTACATTCTTTTATGTTAGTGAATTATCATCAATTCCGTAGACATGATAACATTGATAAACGTGATTATGTAGAACAAGGTCTTTAGTTTTAGGAGATGCCTGCCAAGGTACTTAACTGTAAAGAGTGTCAATGTCTGCAACTTACATATATGGATGGATGGACGGATGGATGGATGGATGGATGGACTGATGGATGGATGGATGGATAAATGAATGAATGAATGGATGGATGGGCGGATGGATGGATGAATAGGTGGTTGGATAAATAGGTGGGTGGATGGATGAAAAGATGGCTGGACGGAAACACGTTAAAACATTAGCAATTATTGATTCTAGATGGTGGGCATGTGCTAATTCACCGTACTACTGAAGTGTTGTTTGAATTTTCTGTATGCTCAATAATTTTTACAACAAAAAGTTAAGAAACCTGTTACTTTCAGAATTTCAGTGTTTTAATTAACCTTTTTAAAAATCACACTTTTTAAAGTATGTCTTACAAAGAGTCCCATGTCACAAGTGGGGATAAAGTGAGAGTTACTCCAATTAATATTATAGAGAAGAGGGTCTGACTGTTGAGATCCCAGCTTGAGGGTCTTTTTCAGGACATGCCTAGAACACTAAACCCATTCCTACAACTGACTGATGAGGAAACTGAGGCTCAGAGACTCCCCCACAATCACCAAACAAGTTAGCCACAGCTCAAGGGACCTCATGGATCCCAGGGTTCCTGTCTACAATGTACAGCACCACGGAGTTGATTGGCCTTGCCTGATTCATAGCTGATTTTCAGGAGGGTAAAGGATGCCTTAGTGATGGCATTATCATTCATTCTTCGTTATTTGGAAATGATGTGGTTTTCTCAGAACCACATCCTTCAAATACACGTTCTCCTCTTTCCCATTCACCCAATAGACTCTTCACCACACTTAACTGTAAAGGTCATTTTCCTGGGCACTTGAAAAAACACACAGATCTGCAGCCCAGGGCCCCTGCCCTGGAAATACTGACACCCTACAAGTTATGTGCTGGTATAAAGGACAAATCCCTAAGAGCTGTCCCCCAAAGGGTCAACTTCTAAAAATGGTTTCCAATCATTATATCTCAGTGACAGGAGAAAAAATGTTATCTTGATAGTAAAGGATTTAAATTTATCGCATGGCTGAAAACGGTTAGTGAATTGAAATTATAATGTAATGAATCATTTCCTGAAAAAGTTGAGCCGCTATGCATGCCATTGCACGAAGAACTATTTAGGGATGTCGAAAGGAAAAAAGGAAAGTTAGGAAGCCTACCCAGGAAATTATTCCGATATGTATATACTTTCTTGAGGATTAAATTACTTTTTCAAAAGAACAGAAAATTGAACAGACTTCATGATTACTGCTAGAAAAGAATTAAGCTGTCTCCTAATTTCTACCCAGTTCCTTCTGTTTTAAGCACTGCCCTTTATAAGGGATGGTACCATCTGGATTTCACAGTTTCCCTCAGAGGCAGCCCTACAGATGAAGCGATACAGTGGCCGGGACTTTTACACTCTCTCCTGGACTCTGTGTTCCCACCAAATCTCGCCACACAGCAGTTGAGACCATGTGACCCAAGTCTTGGCCCACGTTCTTCGATGGCAACAAGGACGGCCTGCTTGATAAGAAAAGGGATTTTCAGCCACAGCTCAACAGATATGGAAGAAACCAGAGCAACGCCATGAACTGATTCTGTGTGCTGGTTTGTACTTTCAGGTCCAATTATTCTTTGTTCTCAGTTGTGTTTCCTAATAAATGTAGGCAATCAGGATTCACTATATTCAAGCGATCAAGGTCATGTGTATACCTAAGGCTCTGAAGGTGAGAAGGTGCAGGGCCCCCGAAGGAAGAAGACCTCATTCCTGGGATTACAGAACAAGAAGGCAGTGTCCGCTTTCACTCAACTGTGCCACCGTGTGTCACTGACTGAGCTTCACCCTGGCGTTCAAAATCCTCCAGGCAAGGGCCTTTCTTTCAGAGACTCATTTCTCCTGGGTTCTGGGGACGCTGAAAAGGATATAGCTCCACCTACCCCCAGATACTAAAGGCTCACTACTCAGCCAAATCTCAGAATATTCTCCCACATACCTCCTAGGCTCCTGTCACACCAGAATGCTGACAGTGACACAACTCATCTTTTCTGGTGCACATGTTTATCAAAAGGTGGAGGAGGAGGAGGAAGAATATGAGGGTTAGAAGAAGAACAGTTGGGACTTCCCTTGTGGCACAGTGGTTTAGACTCCATGCTCCCAATGCAGGGGGCACAGGTTCGATCCCTGGTCAGGGAACTAGATCCCACATGCATGCCACAACTAAGGAGTCTGCGTGCTGCAACTAAACAGCCAGCAAGTCTGTGACAACAGACTACGTCCCAGGGACATGTTAAACAACTGACATACACTGTCTTATTTAACTCTCACAATCTCAAAAGAAGAGACTATTTTTTTTTTCCCTGGGGGCCATGTCTCACAGCATGTGAGATGTTATTTCCCTGACCAGGGATGGAACCCGTGCCCCCTGAAGCAGAAGTGCTGGAGGCTTAACCACTGGACCGCCAGGGAAGTCCCCAGAAGAGACTATTACTAATCCCCTTTGATGGGTGAGAAAACTGAGATGCATTAAGATCAAGCAAATGGCCCCAGATCACACAGACAGTAAACGACAGAGCCAGGATTCAAACCCAAGTGGATCTGAATCTGCAGACCCCAGAGTCTTCTCTGCTCTGCCATACGTGGCCTTCTATGTTGTTCTTTCTGCCTGGAAAGACCTCGTCTCATCTCTGAGCTCAACATACTGTCTAGGCATTATGGCCCAGCCCTGTAAACCATTTATGATCACCCCATCTGGAATGATGGCTCCCTCTCCAGAATCCCCGTGCCTTCCTTGCGTGAAGCCTTTAAAACAAGGACCAGACTGTAGGGACAGGAGCCGTGACTTCTGTATGCCCCACAAAGAGGCACCCAGTTTATTAAATGAAAAATAATGCCATGCTGCACCAGCCCAAAAGCCTACCTCCGACAGAGGTATCAGGCCACGGTTTATGGAAAGACTGAACTTTTCAGGAGTTTAAAAAAAAAAAAAAAACCCACACTGCACTTGTTCCGTAAACATTCATTCAGTCCATAACATGTTCAAGTTCCTCAGACTCTCTCCGTCTTCTTGAAAGTGTCAGATCGCCTCTTAGGAGGAAACTAAATGGCATATCTTTTGGCATCAAATGAAAATCACTTCTTAATATGGTCCTACAAACAACAGGCTTAAGGTGCTTCTTCCAAATTCTCCACCCAAGGTCTCGGGGGATGCTGCTGGAAGGCTCCCCACTCAACGCCATAATTAGCAGAAAATGGAAAAACCCAAGAGATACAGGGGCCGTGGAACAGGGTTCAGGGACTGAGGGCAACTACTGGTCCATGCAAAGATCAAAGCTGTGCAGAAACCCCTCCCAGGTTTACACAGCTGTAGGCTCTGTGCGGGAGCTGTAAAACAAACACCATCTGGACGGGAGGGAAAGGTCTTGTGATTGGGACTGTATGGGTGTCAAGGACTCCCCAGGACATCAAATGAACCAGGAGGCTAAAGAGCCACCTCACTCCGGGCCTAGAAAAAGAAGCCTGTACCCTTTTCCAATCCAGGCCATATTTTTATTGGGCCCAAAGATTTCACCAATTCAGTCTTCGAAAACATAATAAGAAAGAGGGAAGAGAACCATTAGCCTATCTGCAAAAAAAAAAAAAGTTCTTGAGTTTAATAAACACCACCACCAACAACAACAAAAAAAAGTGAACTGGTCAAATCTTAATAACCTGGGGCTGAGGAACTCCCCGCTCCAGCTTATCTTGTTTAGTTGCTGTGTACAACATCTGAATGAGACCCAGAGCTCTCAAAACTCCTGCAGGTGCATAAATTCCTAAACTAAATAATAACAAAGCCATATGTTACCATATTTTTAGATATGAATTGCTATATGAGGCACAAACACAAGAGCAGCTCCCTGCTATCATTTGGATGCATTAGAAATAAAATCATCTCATAAGCCTGCAAATGTTTTTTTGTTTTGTTTTGTTTTTGCATCACAAAACTTGCATATTTCCCCTGTGTACAGAAGTATAATTTCTTTACATGGTTGTTCTCAATGTCTTAAACTTGATATACATGTAATATTAGGAAATGAAAATAATATATATATGTGAACTCCTCGCTTCGTGTATTAGAAAACAATATGTTTTGCTCATTAAAGGCGCCAATATAAATGCTATAAACCATGAAATTACCTTTGAGCCCTTCCTGAAATAACCAGTTCACAAACAAATGATCCATGCAAAAAAGGCAAGGCGAGATTACAATAAGACTAAGTTACGTTTTCATTTCAGGATTTTTTTCTTTTTAACATAGAAAACTATTATTACTGTAAAACCAACAGTGGCAGCAGGTACATCCAATTTATGTAGAAAACACTGAACAGTACAGGTAGACTGAACAAAATGAGTTCCAAGTGGGGCTTTTCGTGTTTTCCAAATGTGATGCAGAACTCATATTTACAACAATTATCTCAATAAACAAATCTTACTTCTGGTTTTCTCACTTCAGAGGGCTACTTTAAAAGCAATGATGGCAAAAGCATTTTACTAAAATCACTGTGGTGTTTTTCAAACTCAGAAAGTAAGATTCTGCCCTACGGATGACCAAAAGAAGCTGTGGATGGCAGAAACCTTATCCCATGAGTCAGATATTCTCGAGCTGAAATTAGCAGAGCCCTTAATCCAGTGTGATCCCCAAACAAGCATCATCCACACCATCTGGGAAATTCCTAAAAATGCAGATCCTTGGGTCCTACTCTAGAAGTTCTGGAATCAGAAACTCTGTAGGTGAAGCCCAGGAAGAGGTGTTCTAACAAGCCCTCCAGGGGACCCTGGCGCATGTTCCAGTCTGAGAACCAGTGTCTTTGTCTGCGAACGTCAGTCACCAGTGTTGGAGACAATGACGCTATTTCCGCTAAGATCCCGCACAGAAGCTCCAGTGGTTCCAACAGCCTGTTCCTCCTGACCAAGATGATCTGCACATTTCTGTCTGGATTAATCCCTGCCCCTCTTTCCATGGCAGCATCTCTCATCTGTAAAACTGTAGGTGACACATCTTTAATCTAGACGACATGAGAGCCCTGACTTTCCTCCTGCACGTTCTAACCACCAGCCCTGTAGTGGCCCCAATGACACTATGAAACAGGCCAGGATGAGAACCTTCTTGCATGAGCCCCAAGTAGAAAAAGCTACATGCCGGCTTTGGGCCAGATCTTGACTCATTCATTTGTTTGTTCATTTAATTAGTGAGCCATTCACACAATCATGGAACAAACACTGATCAAGTTGTTCCTCCTTCCTTCCTTCCTTCCTTTCTTCTTCTTTCTTCCTTCCTTCCCTCCCTCCCTCCTTCCTTCTTTCTTTTTCCTTTCTTTTTTTGCTTGCTTCATGCTGGAAACACAAAGCTGTATTAGACTATCCCAACTCTCTAGTCCAGTGGGGGAACACACATACACAAATAGATAATCATAATACAATGAGGTAAGTACAAAATGGAAATCCACGTAAGGAACATAAAGAATGGGTGACTGGGGAACTTTTTTTTTTTTTTTTTTTGGTGGGAGGGAGTCAGTGGCTTACACCAGAATTGAATCTTATAGGAGGAGAAGAAGCTGCAAGTTGGAGAAGGGAAGGCAGGGAAGAAGGGAAGACAGGTGGGTTCCAGGCAGTGGCAGACCCTGAACAACACGGACGCGCGGATGGGGCTTCCCAGCTGGGCGCCCTTTAAGGCAGGGAGTTTGCCTCAGTGTCTGTGCCCCCCTGGGCTTGGCCCAGACGGGCAGAGTGAAGGCACTGGACAAGCGGTAGGGAATCCACCGGAGGATGTGAGCTCCTAAGGCAAGAAGCACACGAAGGCTCCAGCTGAGTGCTTCAGACAAGGGGCGGAGGGAGCTGACCCCCCAGGGGTGGGCAGCAGGCAGAAGGACGGGGCTATGTGGGGAACCACGCTGCTAAACGTGAAAGGACCCTGCAGGCAGCTGGGACCCACCTTTCAGAGGGATAAGAACGAAAACACAGGCTCTCTTGTGCCTGGATAAGATCCTACCAGGATTGACCAGACCAGGACAGAGCAAAGAACACCCAGTTAAAGGCTTCCACTCCATGACCTACGTAATCTTCCCCCCAGCCTGGGACAGAGGAGGGGGACTGCCGACCTACGACTGGAGAACCACGGCAAGGAAGAGGGAGACAGAAAGGAAGGAAGGGAGGACACACACCCCGGCAACATGGGGCTGGGCTGTCCCAGGAAATGTCCGAGAGACGAGGGGACCACTTCTCTAGATTCCTGTTTCTAACTCAGTGATAGGAGTGACAGGAGAGGGAGCAAAGATAAGGAATCCTTAGCGCCTGCTTAGTACACACCAGACAGCTCCCTGGGGGGTCTACCAATGTCCTCCTTCTTCGTCTGTGCAGCAACACTAGAGGTCGGTATGAGATCCCCATACTGGGTGCTGAGACAACCAGCGGCTCAGAGAGGTGAGGTCATTTGCCTGGAACCACACAGCTAATAAGCAGCGGAAGCAAGGTTTATGCTTGGATCTGACTCCGAAGTCCAGGATGGACCTGGCCTGAGTCAGACAGGAGGAAGGTTCAGATACCTTGGAGGCTGAAGGGGCCAGCAGGCCAGGCCAGGAGCAGGGGACCAGCAAGAAAGGGTGACTTTGCCGGAGTGTGCCCACAAGGTGGAGGTGGGGAAAGTGTCTTCATGAGACTCTAGGATTTTCTAACATCTTGGCAGAAAATATCTGGCCTACATCACTGGTGTGAAGATTCCGAATTGGAGTCCTCACCTTTCTCACCCATCCCTGGAGACCTTACAAAGTATTTTGACGAAGGGTACATTCGGTTCTGCAACGGAGATCTGTCTCAATCCATCTGGTTCTTCTATGAATCCCTCCGAATACTTTAGGGTAAGGGCAGCGCATTTAAACTTGATGGAATTTCCTGCTGTACTGTGTAGTGCCAGAATTGCTCCATCCCATAAATAAATTTGGGAAGAACTATTTGTCTTCCTCCCTTTAATGATATAGAACATAATCTTTCAAGTAAATCCTCATTTAAAGTACCCTCAGTCCAAAAGAAAATTATTTGGACCTCAGAAATAACTGCATGAGGGTGATGTGGGTTGCATGCATACCTATAAAAAAAAAAAAAAAAAAACTTGGCTCTGTAATTTTCTGAAAAATGTTGTGTTGCTGCCATTTTTTTGGGTTAATTAAAAGACCATAAAAATCAATTCAAACATGTTTGGAGACAGATTTTCAAATTTTATAAACTCTGCTCTGTTGCTGGGTCAAAGATAAAAAAATGGCAGACATCTCTGTACTCGTAGCTTTGGGGTGGTTTCTTGCTTTCTTGTTTCTTTCTTTCTTTCTTTCTCTCTTTCTTTCTCCCTCCCTCTCTCGCTATCTTCTTTTCTTTCTTTCTTTCATTCATTGATTCACTCATTCATTCATTCATCCAACCCAAATCCCCTACCCTGGGCCAAGCACTAGAACAGGAACAGACCCTGTTCTCATGGGACTGTCATTCTGATAGAAGACAGAAGCTGAAGGACATCATTTAGATCAGGAGTCGGCAAACCTTTTCTCTAAAGGACCAGACAGTAAATATTTTCAGCTTTGTGGGCCACAATATCTCTGTTGCAACTACCGAACTCTGCCCTGACAGCGTGAAAGCAGACACAGATAATACATAAACAAATGGACATGGCGTGTCCCAATAAAACTCCATTTATGAACATTATAAGTTGAATTTCATATGTTTCCATGTGTCATGAAATGTGCTTCTTCTTTTGATTCTTTTTTCAACCATTTAAAAAACGTAAAAACCATCCTCATGCCATACAAAAACAGGGGGTTCTTGGACCCTGATTTATACTGTTACACAGGGAAAGACACCAAGGTATGTTTGACCCTGTATCCAAAAAGATAATGCTGGGATTCTCGACTGCTAAGCCCAGAGGGCCACTGGCTACTGTGTCAATCCAACAGGCATGGCGAGGGCAGAAAAGAGGCCCTCTGCCCTCAGCTGCTGGCCATCAGAGATCCCTGCTCATTTCCACAATGGCTTCCTGCCCAGGTCTAAGCAGTGGTCTTTGGTGACTCGCTGCTCCCCGGTGGCCTTGGCGACTGGCTCCAAACTTGATAAAGTGCTAATTTTCCTTTTTACGGCTGTTGTGTAACACTGATAAAAAGCCAAGCCAATCCTTTTTGAAAATCTGGAGAAATGTTAGCTCACAAATTGAAACCCAGGGATCTGAGTTACAACCAGGAGGCAATTTTCATGGTCAGCTTCTGCAACTATCCGAATGGTGATCTCGGATGGAAATAATGAGAAGCCTCTGTGTTATTCCCAGGTCCCTTGTCCTGCCTTGATTGCTGGAAGTCGGCCACCAGCCAGCTCCGTTATCATGACAGAAACGTAACGTGGTTCACGCGAGTGGCCTTCAGTGGGCAAATGTTCAAGCACATTAAGGTTTTAATATAATTATAATTATAGAACATGTTCAACCAATTAACCACAAATACGTTGTTTATCTGAAGGGCTGCCAACACTGTGAACTGCAGTCAAAATAACATTAGGCTGTAGTCCTTAAGCAAAGAATACACACTGAATCAAAAGAGAGATCAGAAGGAAAAGGCCAAAATAAATATTTTATCTGATATTTTATGAATATTTCCTCAAATGCCAGATTAAAATATGTCATCTCAACTTCCCATATATTTACTTGATGAAATCAGATTAAGTGAGTTCATGACACTGTTGAAAAACACCGTAAACCAAAGAGAGAGAGAAGTGTGTTTTGTAAATCTTGGCAGTCAAGCTCCCCCAACATTCGCCGGAGTAGAATGTGAGTAAGAAATGGCAATTGGAACAAGTCATATTTTTTAAGGCATTTAGAAACTTCTCATTACCCCTTATATCTTTCTTAGTTACAGCCTCAAGGACTTGAAGCAAAATTAAACTTTGCCTTAGCAACGAAATAATATAAGCCTTCTCATAACTTTCCTGAGAGAATTTAAAAAAAAAAGAACCTAGTTGTACAATTTGTATATACACAATTTGTACTGCTGTAAAAGCATATTTTGAAAAGTGCTCCCTAAATAATTAAGCTATTCCTTTTACCATACTTCCTATATTACAGAAGTCATTTTCCCACCAAGAATCAATAAGTCATTCCAAACGTCAGTCATTTTTCTCCATTTAACGGAATGGACTGAAGTCCGACACTGCAAGTTACATTACCTTTGAATTATGTGTGTAATTTAAAATTCAAAGTACTACACTAAGGAGCTTTTTAGACTGACCACTCTACTCTCTCTTCATAAATACGGTCCCTCGCAGACCCTTCTGACAGATTTACCGAACAACAGGAGTTTGAAAAACAGTTAAGGCCGGGAGCCCTACAGGAAAGCTGTTCTCTCTAACGATGCCACAGGAACAATGCTCTTTTCAGAGGCAACACAAAGCAAATGGTCATACAGGAAATGTCCCTGGGTTTTTAGATTTGTGGTAAAGCCGAACTAAAGCATCTTAGCCTTAATTACATATAAACACGTGGGCACACACTGACAGGTCAGTTCAGAGAATGCTCCCTAAGTAAAGGCTCTCGTGTGATTTTTGTTTGACCAGACCCCAGGCCTCTGATAAAATTTCAAATGTAGAAATCCCAAACAGGTATGTACTAAAGAGGCTCTTTTTCATCAAACACATCATGGGGAGAGAAAAACATATAAATATACAGAGAGATGTACAAATGAAGATGTGTTTAAGTGTGCATCGGCAGCAATTACATTGTAAAGAATTAACAGAAGAGGCTGTACATTCTTTTACCTGAACTCATGGGTTGATGTGCTTCTGATGATAAATAAAGTACAATTACCTCATTCTTCAGAGAAATAAAAATAAAGTGACTATTAAAAATGCCAATGACTAGCCTTAAGTTCATGATGTACTGACTCACGCTGTAGGCTGGTAAAACTTCTCTCTCACACACACACACACACACACACCTGTCAAGTAAACAGAATTTTTCTCAATAGCCCTGATAGTTTGATCCAGTACGTCCTCAAAAGAGCCAGCCCCTCCACACTAGTATGAAAGAAAATGAGACTTTGCAATATTGTCTTTTCAAATATTGGTTATTTAGAAAATACAACAGTTAAGTTTGATTTTCTAACTGAAATGTATGTATCGACTTGAATCTCTTATGCTTCTCTCTGCTCATGAGGCATCTCATTTACCTTCACAGGAGTTTTGTTTTTCACCTGTCACACCAGGACAATGGAACCCATTCAAAGCACTGCCTTGGATCCCCAAGGTGGACACTTTCTCAGAACAGTTTGTTGTTCATTCCCACTACCCTATAGCCAAATAATCTTCCTTCCCCCCCCCCTTTTTTTCATTAGTAAGTATCTCTGATAACTGTACACGTTCCCTGATGTGGAACAATTTTAGGCCCCTGGAGCCTGACTTAATCACTCAAGGACATGCCTTCTGTGGGTCATCAAAAATCAACTCTACTTGCCTAGGTTTTATTCTTGCCAAGTTAGCATTCCCAAGACAAATCACTTTAAAGCGCCTTAAAAATCATTAGCTCTCATGTATTCAACTTGAACATCACCGTGGCCTGGAACGTGAAAAGAGGCAGACTGGCAAAGTTAGGCGGCCAGCACCTGGGAAAGCTGTCCCCTCCAGCACCCCAGCAATTCTGCAGCTGGAGTCACCCTGCACTGCATCTCAGCCCAGCACCCGGACCCTCTCCCTACCACCTGCTAACTGTGCTGAGAATCTCTGAGAAAAGCAGGACCTCCCCGCCGGGTGTTAGTTTTGCATGGCCAACACTTAATCTCAAACGGTGAAACCCCAATGATGATTTCTTTTTTTATTTCCCGTCCCCGGGATGGATTTTTTTTTTTTTTCCTCCTTCCTAAACTTGTTTGGATTTCTTCCCACTTGAAAAACATAGCAACCTTCACTCAACTGATGAATACTTGCTGGTAAATTACTGTATCTGAGCCACGGTACACTGATATGACCTATAAATTATGATCTAACGTGGTTAGCTCAAACAAAAGGAAATTTCATTGAAGGGAACTGATATTCTGGAAATGGTCTCTCTCCAAAGGATTCTACCCTGGGAAGTAAAACTTGCAAATATAAAGGAAGATGTTGCAAGTGTATCGGGCTCCCCTAGGATATAAAGGGTCAGGATAATTGTTCTGGTAATATCACCACGTGGCAGTATGCATTACTAATGAAAGATGGACCAGACATATAGTCTTCTCCTTTGGAAAAGAAAAGAAAAAAAAAAATACCGCGCTGTGAAGAGGCTTATTCTTTCCAAACGCATTTTATTAAAATGACCACCACAACAAACATCAGACCAACCTAGGTCAAATTGCTAGGAATAGACCTAAAGTTATTTTATTACCATAGGCACTGCCCCTACCCCCCCAGTCAGGCTCTCAAACACTAAACCATTTCCCTGAGTCATTTGTCCTATATCACTCAGTAATGAATTTCATGCATGTATGTGCTGCTAAAAAAAAAAAAAAAAAAAAAAAAAGATAAAACTCATAAATAATCCAATACACTGTCTCCTGCCAAATGACCATATATTGTTCATGTTTCACCTGCCATATTAAATAAAAATTTAAAAGTATTTCCTTTTTCTTTCATTAAAAAACCCAGGCTGTATTTGGAAGTGACCACACAAAGTCAAAACTTACTGCTTAACCTGCACGGTTAAAACATATTCACTAGGAGTGACTAAATTATAGAGGGAAGAAAAGTTACTTAAATCTTAGATGTCTTCTTAAATAGTGTCTCAGAAACGGCTTCACTATAAAAATCTCTACTGGTTGCCATGATGAAGATGAAAGAAACAGCTCCAGCTCAAACCGAGGAAAGACAGGCTAGACTAGTTTCTGTGGACTTGTTCTAAATATGCCAGCACTGTAACACTTCTTTTCATGCCTTTGTGGATAATTACTTCTCAGTTAATCACACACACACACACAAATTAGAAACCTAGTACAATGAAATTATCAAAAACAGTCTACCCTTGTTGCTCAAAGATGTAACTTGGTAAATCAAAATCAGAGGACATAGGGCTTCCCTGGTGGCGCAGTGGTTGAGAATCTGCCTGCTAATGCAGGGGACACGGGTTCGCGCCCTGGTCTGGGAAGATCCCACATGCCGCGGAGCAACAAAGCCCATGAGCCACAATTACTGAGCCTGCGCGTCTGGAGCCTGTGCTCTGCAGCAAGAGAGGCCACGATAGTGAGAGGCCCGCGAACCGCGATGAAGAGTGACCCCCGCTTGCCGCAACTAGAGAAAGCCCTAGCACAGAAACGAAGACCCAACATAGCAATCAATCAATCAATCAATAAAAAAATAAATCTTTAAAAAAAAAAAAAAAATCAGAGGACAGGACCTTCTTGGCCTGGTCTCTGCCTTGTCCCCTGTATTTTGACTGAACTGGCCCCTCGTTAAGTCGCTGGAAAACAGAGCACACTTAGAGTCCTTCGAATGCTTTAGACACGGAACAGAGAAAGCGAGCAATAATCATACGACAGCTAAGAGACGACAGCACATACTGCTGTTTTGTTGGATGTTGACAACACAGTTCGTTCTGAACTAAGGACCTCTCTAGACCAGTGGTGGGTCAGAGTCAGGGACATTGTTTGTGACTCTTGGAGAGACAATTTTCTATTGGCCAAGACTCAGAGGACTCAGAACAGTCTGCCGCCTGATTCAAGACCGTGCTCTAACCACCTGAGCTAAGAGTTCATTTCAATAGACATCAAGATTTAAGGAGAGTCATACGATGCCTAGGCAATTAGAAATTGAGTTTCAAAAGAAAAGAAAAAACAGAAAAGCTAAACTGTACGAAGCATCAAGCCACATTCACCAAAGTGGAGAAATGTGATTTATTTTATAGTCCTTACAGAGTCCCCCACCAGTTCCTACATGTTTTCAAAAGTTCAAGTGGTTTTTCTGAATACCAAGGTCAGACCCACCATATCCTGTCCTATTACCAAAGGGCTGATGCTCTCCCAGTGATTGGACAGAAAAGTCGGAGCAGGATCCCAGCAGGACAGTGACGTAAGAGGATGGGTGTCCAGCATGACAAGGAGCCATAAGATAAAACAAACGTTCTCATTTATATTTTAAAAAAGGTAAGGAAACTATAAATTTATTCAAAAATCTGAAGCCGATTTTTTTTAAATAAAGGAGAAATTAACTGAATATCTTGAGTGGTTATGAAACTAGTACACCTTAGGATAACAGTAGAGACAGCTTAAACTTTTCTATGACACTCATATAGTTAAATTCATGATGATCTAATTGGTATGGAGAATGTAATTTATAAGAAGCTATTCACTGACTCATTTGTTTTGTTTTGTTTTGTTTTGCTGTTTCCTTTTAGTTTTAAAAGTCTGCCCAAATGTATAGCTTATAAATCATACCAAAAATGCATCAGTTTAAGAAAAAAGTTATGTTTCTTTTTAGCGGAAAAAACAAGAATCAAGTTCTAGAGTCCAACTTTCACATTTTACTTAATTACAAACAAAGACATAATGCATTACTTTTCTGTACCCACAAGAGACAGGCAGACTGTAATTTTTATTGCATGTTAAGTTTCCACTGGATCCCAATATTATTAAGCTTTAAATCAGAGGGTTGGTTCCTTCAGCTAAGTCTAACAATACTAGCAAGTAAACGGAAAAAAAAAAGAAGAAGAAAAACACCTCATCTGGGGTTGTAATATTTGCTGAAAAAAATCTACTTCAAAACATTAATCAAATTTTTCGCCTACTGGGCAACCATATGGTACAGCAGCATGTGAATCTCACAAACTTGCTGATCTCCTGTAACTGGGTGCAATTAATTACGGTGGGCTGCATCCATCTCTTGGATTTTCGCCTTGTGAAAAAAAAAGTATTTATTGCAACAGCTTTTACAAAACAAGGGAATGAAAATCACAATTGATTAATGAGCTGAATGGAAATATTTCCGTTAGCAGATTTTTAAAACGAATAAGGATTAATACCATGGATGGAAAGGAACACACGTTGAGATCTCCTTGTCCTTTCCGGACCCCCCAAAAGGTGGAGGCAAAACGGGAAGTAAGGGTGCCAGGAGCTCCAACATGCATAATTCACCAGCTGGCTTTAAATCGCAAGTAATAAAGCCTTAAACTGGTGAAGTAATAAAGAGGTTGGCTTTACAAGATACTATCCTGGGATACAAAAAGCTTGTTCTTTGATTTGAAAACTCAGATACTAAATACTCAGTGGGTGAGGAACATCACCTGCCTGACAAAGAACGGAAAGGAAAGTGTCTCTTAGAAGGCAGCAATCTACTTTGTCCTTGGCTATTTAGGCGCAAAACTTGCTGCACATATGGTCCATTTATGGTTTTAAGACCCCTCCATAAAAGCAAGCGTCTGAGAGTAAGTCAGGATGGTACCACTGTCCTTACCTGCTGGCTAAAGGTACAAACAATGCATAATCGCAGCATCTTTCCCACCAGAGTTTTCAGTCCGCATACATCTTACTTTTCCTAACCATCAGAACGCTTTCTGGGGCTAACCCATCCCTCCTGCCTTTTGGGAGCTGGCTTCTGGAAATGCATGGGGGTGACAATCTTCGCCTCAATAGGCAGTCACAGACCCACGGCTGGAGGTCTTAGTAGACAAGCAGAAGCAGTTGCACTCTGCCCCTTTTCAGAAATGCCCTCAGGGCTTAAGACCACCCAAGCATTAATGTCGTCATCTTCTCAGGCACCTTTATTTCAGGAAGCTCAGCTCCCCTTTCTCTGAAGAGACAGCAGAAGAGACTGGTCCCGATACTGGCCATGTGTTAAATACTTATCTTGGGAAAACAGACCAAATACTAAACATAAGTGGAAGACATATATAAGTTGGAGAGTTCAGATACCATCACTTTTACCACTGATAATGGGAAAAGCTGTAAAGAACAAGGCTTTGCAACTCAACTCTTATGCCAACCTTTCTCTTGACTGTGCCTACTGTAGTTAAACTTTTACCAGGAAATTCTGCAAAGAGCTTTGTTAAAGAGAATTTACTATCATCTTACTAATGTCCACATGTTCTGTGTGGCCAATACGGTGATTTCTCCAGCTGTCTTGTTTGTTTGTTCTGTGGAACTATCCAGAGAAGACAAAGTCTTTTGCAATCACCTAACAAACAAGAGCACCCAGAAAATGAGGAATACATTTTTATAAAACAAAGAGTTAGTGAGTGATATTTTAAATGACAATATCTCATCTCAAACAACTCACTCCTATGTTTATGTTAACATACAGGCATACATCGTTTTATTGTGCTTTGCTTTACTGTGCTTCAAAGATACCGCGTTATTTACAAATTGCAGGTTTGTGGCAACCTTGCATCAAGCATGTCTATTGGTGCCATTTTTCCAACAGCATTTTCTCACTTTGTACCTCTGGTCACATTTTGTTAATTTTCACAATATTTCATACTTTTTCATTATCACTGTATTTGTTATGATGACCTGTCAGCGATCTTTGATGTTACTACTACAATTAGCTGAAGGCGTGGGTGACGGTTAGCATTTTTTAGCAATCAAGTATTTTTTAATTAAAAGATGTCATTTTTTAGACATAATGCTTTTGCACACTTAGTAGACTACAGTATAAAAATAACTTTTATATACACTGAGAAACCAAAAAATATTTTTCATTTGATTTATTGTGGTATTTGCTTTATTTTGGTGGTCTGGAACCAAACTGGCAATATCTCCAAAGTATGCCTATATAAGTTTGGAGATTTTGATGTAATGGAGGAAAAAAAAAATGTGCATTTCCAACTAGCAGGCAGATCTAGGTGGGTAAGAGATTCGGAAGGCCACCATTTCGGGTGTTGGAAAGATAACTTCTAAAAAAATCTTATTAAAATCATTCCAGTTGAGGATCAGAGCCACTTTACAATCAGAGATGTTTTGAAGAAACCATCATCCAATGAAAAGTAGGAGGAACGTACCAAGAAAATGTGTTTGGCTTCTGGAAGAAAAACAAACAAACAAACAAAATCTAATGGGAACTGAGCGATCCAACTCCTTAAACCAGTTGACCCTCTGATGTATACCACTCCCCAGCACCACCTCACAGATGATATCCAAACCCCTCCTACAGGCGATGGTTGTTGGCTTAAAAGTTTAAAGAGCTAACAAAATGTTTTAACGAGATACAAATCTCAGAGATCATTAATCAATATGTTCAATGTTATTTGTGATAATTCATCATGACATGATATTAATGGGTTACTGTACCCTTCAGAGGTGAGATTAATGCAAATGAGCCGCCACAATTAACTTTACTGCTCCCAGCTCACAGGAATGGACAGATGATTATAAATGACAACTATATGTCAATTACAATATCCAATAAAGTGAAGCTTAGAGAACAATCCATCTCCTTTTATTGCTCTTTCTTGACGTCGCTGAATTTAGCTCAAGCCACTGTTGTCACAATGTAGCCATTGTTTGGGGGAGGGGAAAGCATTTTTCTTTTCCTTTCTTTTCTTTTTTTAACTTTTCAACGTCTTAAAAAGTGCTTCCAAAAAGTCCGCGTAAATACATTTTCTAAAGGAGGGAGAGCCACGGGACACCAGGAATAAGTACCACATTCATTCTCAGTGAGTTAAAGAAAACTGTATCCACGTTCAAATTGCAGCAGCAAGGCCAGCAAGCAAACAACCTACCCAGCTGTGTATAATATATTTACGCAATTAAAAAAGGAAGACATTAGCACAGCGTCCTGAAAAGCCTTGAGTTTCTCCCTAAACAAAAGTTACTGGAGGATCACTCGGCGAGGTAAAGAGGCTGCAAAGTGGAAAGGCAGGTTCGAGGCCAGGGCAGGAGGGTAAAGTCAGTTGGCAGACCTGCACTTGCGGGGAGGGGGGTCAGTAACACCCAGGTAAAGGCCCTGCCTGCAGAGGATTTCGAGGCCTGCGTACTTCTTCCTACCACGGGCGGAGCGCTTTTTGAGAGATGACTCTCTGGCGCTGACTGCCACAGTGCAGTGGTCCCTCCTCACCCCAGGTCCCTTTACTGAGCAGGTACACCCAGGGCTTTGAGTGTCAGCTGATAACTCACAGCCTGATACCCCCTTCTGGCCCAGCGCCCCCTTCCTTGGCTGATGCTGGCCAGTCACTGACTGTCAGCCAGCTAGGCCCGTGTCTCAAGCAGGATCCACTCTGAGGTACCATTCATGCTCTAGAGCTCCCCGGGGGCAAGGCTGAAACTGGTCACATCCTCGTGCAATGTTTTCCCTGCCCTGCGCAGATCTCCGCACTTCCCCCTCCTGAAAGCGCAACCCCCCAAATCACTGGAACAGGCAACCTGACTTGGGCTCTGCTTCCAGGGAACAGAACCGAAGGCCAGGTGTCCAGGAGATGGAAACAGGAACTCTCTTCCTGCAGTGCAACTGACGAGGAGACCCACTCTTTGCTAGGCAGTGATGAGAGAGCATCCAACATGCTCCCTTTTGAAGCTACATCCAGAAAGGATTTCTCCCTTATGTTTCCCAGAAACACCTAAAAATAAAATTACAATGTAAGACTGTAACAGGATCACAGTGGATTGAGGAAGCTACAGTTTTATCTGTCCAGGATGTATTCCCCATGTCCCTTCTGCTGCCAAAACGGAGCTCATCTTTCCATTAGGGAACTGGGCCTCCTTGACTCCACGTAGGGGCAGGGGTCCTGATTCCAGCCCCATTCCCTGGACCATCACTTTCAAGGATGGTGCCGGCCTCAAGCCCGGCCAATCGAGTTCTGCCTTTGGCTTCTGCGCCAGGGACAGTGGGGGGATGGGCTTCTTGGTGCCCAGGTTATTGGGATGCTGTTCATCTGCCAGTGGCCATCTTGACCCCAACTCAGAGAGAATATTCTCTTCAAAGGATAGAACAAATAAAAGATCATCAAAAGCAAGAGACTAGATAAAGACAGGGCCCTGATGACATATGCGAGCTCTGGAAAAAGCCAGACTCTAAACCAGGGGTTGGCAAACTATGACCGCTGGGCCAAATCTGGACCTCCATCATCTGTACAGCCCAGGGTCTAAAAATGCTTTACCTTTCTTAAGTGGTGGAAGAAAAACAGAAGAATGCTTTGTGACACGTGAAAGATTAAATGAAATTCAGATTCCAGCATCCATAAATGAAGTTTTACTAGAGCACAGCCATGCCCACTGGGTTCCCTATTGTCTGTGCTGGAAGAGGTGAGTACTTGAGTCAGAGACCCCCGTAGCCCACAGACCCAAAAATATTTATTCTCTGTCCTACTGCTGAGAAAATGTGCTGACCCCTGCACAAAACTCTGCATTTCGAGAGCCCATGATGACCATTTCCGCTTATGGTAGTACGCATTTGGGCTTTTTCCTGTGCAAGGGAAACATCCTGATGAATTACCTGAGAAGTCTATCCTCAACTTTCCCCACAAATCTGTACACCTCTGCCCAACCTATCTGTTGCGATCGTAAAGATAAAAACTTGCTATCCGGCTGGGTGATTTCATTTCCCTGATCCCTAGAAGTTACTGCGCTCTTTGCTGAATGCCACGAAGTGTTGAACAAAGTGTTAAAAGACGTGAAACATATAATATGTCTCCCGCGCTCTCAAACTGGAAGTCCCGCTGGACTTCCCTAGAGGTCCAGTGGTTAAAACCCCACGCTTCCAATGCGGGGGGGGCGCGGGTTCAATCCCTGGTCGGGGAACTAGGATCCCGCATGCCACACGGTGTGGCCAAAAAATAAAAATATTTAAGAAAATATATATAATATCAATCATTCCGACTGATGGGAGATCCTAAGCCGAGCACTGAAAGAAAAAGTACATTAAAGGTGGGAAAGAAACTTTTTTGCTTATTCAGGTACCTGAAGAGCATATTTAGTTTGAGAGGAAATCCCACCGCTGCCAAAGTGCTGTCCCAGCAGCGGGGAGCCTGCCACGATGAGCAGCGAGGGACCGGCACACGCCTGTCTCGCTCAGGAAGCTCAGGTGCCCGGTGAGGACAGTGTGATCTTGAAGACTTTTACAGAAGATCACTCCCTTCGCTTCGGGTTTCCTGTTTTCCACGAGGAGACACTTCCGGGTTTAAATTTCTCTCCCCTGTTCCCTCTGCACCACTTACCTCGGTCTCGGGACCGAGGGAGCAAGCATCATGAAAACAGATTCCTGCTGCCTCCCCTGATGCTTGAGCTCAGGCAGGTCGGGAAGGTTAGCAAAAAAAAAAAAAAAAAAAGTTATCTTGTTCTGTGAAGATTCAAGGGTATCTCACTTTTATTTTAACGCTATGAAGACAACTTTCAGTTCTTACTGTAACCCATCTCCTACACTAGATTCTAACAGCTCCATTACATTTTCCATACATTCTCTTGGCATAGGGTATAAACAGGCAAGACAGCTCTGGATAAATCACGGCCAGCAGCAAAGGCATTTTCTTCAGGGAATGAAGGCTCCCATTTAGCATTTTAACTCACTCCCTTCTTTGGCAACACCCAGTCGTAAATGAGTCTCTCAAACTGAAGAAATTGAAATTGATTTCTGAGGGTAACAATTAACCTCAGAAAATAACTATGAAAGGTTGCTTATTAATTATTTTTGGTAATATACTTTGGGAATATTTCTTTTTTTCATAAAAGATGGAGACAAAAGTAGACACATTTTATGATCATATAAAACGTTATTGGATTCATATTTTATAGGAGAATGAAACTCACTTAATTTGCAAAATGCTCAGTATGAGAGGAAACCACCATCCCCCCAGACACATACACACACTGCTTTTTCGAGTCTCTTAAATCCGCCTTGTTAAAACAACACCATCTTTCTGTTCTTTATTTCTTCACACATAACTGCCTTAGTTTCTAATATATTGTTGCTATTTCAGTCTTCTGTGGTTTTTCTACTTATTCAAACGAGACAGCGTTTTTCATTTGAATAGTAGTTTACAGCGAACCAGGGTGATACCCTCATTCTTTCTTGAGAAGGACTTGTCTCCAAGAAACTTGTTACTATCCCAGGGGCTCTAGCATCTCTCATATAATACTACAGAGATGGACTGTTGTTTTGCAAGCAGTTTAATACACACACACACACACACACACACGAGTGCAAGACAACTTTTTTTCCTTTAGTCACCTGAAAAATCCTGCAACGTAAACACACACTAATTGAGGCACAAGTTAAATCATCTACAGGCATAACTTGGAGATACTGCAAGTGTGGTTCCAGACCACCACAATAAAGCTAATATCGCAAAACTGAGAGTCACACAAATTTTTTGGTTTCCTAGTGTATATAAAAGTTATGTTTATACTACACTGTAGTCTATTAAGTGTGCAATAGCCTTATGTCTGAAAAAACAATGTATGTACCTTAATTTAAAAAATACTTTATTGCTCAAAAATGCTAACCATCCTCTGAGCCTTCAGTGAGTCGTAACCTTTCTGCAACAGGAACATCAAAGATCACTGATCACAGGTCACCGTAACAAATAAAACAATAATGGAAAACTCTGAAACACTGCAAAATGTGACACAGAGATACAAAGTGAGGGAATGGTGTTGGAAAAATGGCACCGACAGACCTGCTTCATGCAGGGTTGCCAAAAAACTTCAATTAGTAAAAAAAAAAAAAAAAAAAAAAGAAAAGAAAAGAAAAAAAAAACCACTATCTGTGAAACGCAATAAAGTGAAGGGCAATAAAACGAGGTCTGCCTGTAACAGACGTTGCTCCAAATACTACACATCTGTCAGGTCACCAAGGCAGAAAACCAAACATTACCAGACCAAGAAATGCCCCGCAAAAGAAGATGTGATAGATACGATCATTCAAGGTGTTTTATTTTTCCTTTCCTTTGGTGCTTGAAAACATTTCATTCTGCCCAATTTTGATGGAGGGGGAGGTATTCTGTTCTCATTTCTTGAAGAGACACACAAGCAAAAAAACAGTGGTGCGAAATCAAGTTACAGGGACAACACGGACCCGTTTCTTGACGCATTCCAAACGCATGTTTCTGCTAATTAATTAACAAACTCAAGCTGGTTAAATAAAACCTTCTTCCAACACCTCCTATTTAATTGCAGTTTGGCACCAACAAATATATATCAAAATTATAGTATTTCCCCTGACAGGAAGCTCCTTCCTTCCACATACTCTTATGACTCTCTGCAGAGTAAGCCAGAATTGCTGACAGCCTTGAACACTGCTACAACAATATTACTATACTTGGCAAAGAAGTACCCTTGCGGCGAGAGAAAAGCTGTAATTTTGACTGTCACTTCATATTACACTAGATATTATTTCACTGTATACACACGCACACACTCACAAACTCTTAACAGACTACAGTTTTCGCGCTGCCTGCCTTTCCAATATAAATGGCAATATAATACCAGCCAACCGCCAATGGGATCCCGGCGAGAAACAAATGTTTTGCATTATGGAAACATCGTTGGAGGAGGCCTTTGAAGGCATATTTCATTCCTTTGTCCCCCACTCATGCCGTTGACACCCCAGCATCAACTTCGAAAGCTAATTGCTTTGGTTATCAAAAGGATTCCACATTTTTTTTTTTTTTAACCCCTTTGGAGGACAAGGTTTTCATGAACAAATTCTTTGCTGGAAAACACCCGTGATGTGAGGCGAAGGGGGTACCATGCGATTCTTCATATTCTGGACGCTCTTCAAGTCCGATGCCTGATGTGTAGAATTTCAAAATGTATCCTTTCTGTGCATTTATTCTGCGTTTCTTCTCATGCGGAGGAGTCCATTCGACAGCGGTGGCTGCTGGCCGTGTCACACTTAAGCCAAACTGGCAAACACGAAACAGCCTTCCCCCACCCAAACCTTGCAAAATCCACGTCCTGTCCCTACCAGACATCAGCGCCTGTCTTTGCAGAGAACTGAATACAACACATGCTTCCCTCCTAAGAGGCTTAGGCTGAAGCAGACTGGGTCAGCTTCCCCACAGTGCCCTCTCCCCCAGCTTTGATTTACAAGATGGTATGTTAATATCGCCTCTGTCTGTCCGGGGCAAGGAATTCTGTGATGTCGGTAGGAGCTCCAAATGGAGACGGTCCCCCGGAATCCAGTGCAGGGGTCAGGAGGATGAATGCCTAGGTGGAGAAAACTGCAACTTGTCCCCAGAGGAGAACGCCAGAAATGGCAGCGGGAAAGGCGACAAGGGTCTTGACGTCACCTTTCAGTTAAGACTCCGACCACGGCCCCACCCCCCTACCAACAAACCTGGTAGGAAACCCACAGAATGCCTGGGAAACTAGGCTACTCAACAAGACTTCATCTTTGCCTTCCCCCCGCTTTTTCTTTTCTTCCTTCAAATTACTATTTCAAAAGATTTAAGTAAGATTTACACTTGTTTCACTGCATCAAGGAACAGCCTCAGCAAACTCTTTGCCCTCTGTTCAGAGAACGTATCCCAAGCTTCCCCGAGTCTGCTGACCACACCAAATTTCACAAGGTTCACCAACGAACTCAAGTAAGTTTCCCACAGTGACACGTTAATAATAAGTTCCTTATCCCACCTATCCCAAGCCATGAATATGTAATGTTATCAAATGAGTCCTTTATCACACAACAGAAACTCGGACGTGAATAAATAAAAACGATCCATCACAAGCCTGTGAAAAATTAATGAGGGTTCGGAGACGCGAGGAAAAATGGGGGCCGAGGAGAGATGGGCCAGTTCATAAAAGCCCCCCTAACTTTCAGATAGTAAATATCCTCGCCCCCATCGCCACGCATCCAGGTGAGGGTGCGAAGGACCGGATTTTATTTTTCATCGGCTGAAGGCTGCGCTCGTCACCTCCAAGTGGGGATCGCTGAGAGGTCACGGCTTCGGATATTCCACCCGTGATCCCAACTCTGGCAGCACAGCCCGAGTGTGTTTGCTTCGTTATTTACAGCTCATAGCCAACTTGCTTCTGGAAGGACTGGAGGGTGCTCGCAGCAGTTGGGAGAAAAGTGGGGATGGCTGGGCTGCTGTCGGGATGAAACCGTGTTCGCCCCGTCCGCTAGAATGCGTCACACGATCAACGCCACTCGCTGGCTGAGCGCCCTCTGCCAGGCACTGGACAGATTCTAATTTTCTCCCACTATTACTTCACCTGACTAATGGGGAAGCCGAGGCTGGGATGAGATAACTAAACTCGCTCAAGTCTAAGAGCTGGTGGGAAGGAGGGCCAAACAACAGGGGTCCCCTAGCTCCAGACCCCACCCCCCGCCCTTCCCACCTGCGGCCACTCCTTATGTACTGGTACTGCTTCAACAGCCTCCCATGGGCCTTTAAGGGGCAAACCACTTGGGGTGAATGCCTTTTTTACTGGCTCTTCTTCTCCGGCGTTGAAAATGTTACCTTAAGGGACAATCACCCTGAGGAAGATTCCAGAATGAGCCACTGGGGACAACCCCGTTGATCCCTCCAAGCCCTCCTCTTCCACGTTCTAAAGATGGGAGAGCAAGGCACGTGATGAACACCAGGACTGCTGGGAGCACGCCATGCCGTGTTGATTTTAAGTGTGTGCTTTCGCCTGGGCCATTCCTTCACCTGTGGTGCCGTGCCCACCTCTGTCCACCTGCCTGAATCACTAATCCTCTGAGATGCAGTGTAGCCTCTGTGACACCCCTCTTCCCCCATTTGGGCCAAAGAGGCCCAACAAAGTACCAACAAAGCCAGAGGCTGCAGGTGATGGGTATGGACCAGCCAGGTAATGTCAATGAGGAAAGAGGGCCAGGTGTGAAATAAGAGACCGTGGGAGGGAGCTGACCTTGGGAACACACGCCCCCGTCCTTCCAGCTCCTACAGCCACCGCAGGGCGGGCCAAGGGCTGCTCCTGGGAAACGCGGGGCTAAGGCTGCCAGATCTCTCAGGTTTTCAGAGAAAACCAACAATCGACATTTTACGTGGACTTTCTCCACTGCAAAAAAAAGGTATGTGGGCCAAAGAAAACATGTCTACAGGCTGGATTCAACCATGTTTTACATCTATAGTCATGTCAGGTTTTAACGCTCTAGGCTCCTTAGAGAACGCTGCACCGCCCACACCCAGGAAAGGGCCTGCCTGGCTCATGGCGGGCCCTCACCGCCTGATGAACCGGATGGATTCACATCCCGACTCGCAACTGATGAACCAGAAGCGTGGGAAACTAAAAAAACCAAAAACGGGCCAAAGAAGAGGAAAAGCACTCTGACCACTGCTGAGAATTCTGCCTTTAATCAGCCAGTAAGGACTCAGTGTTCCTCCGTGCAGGGCTACTAGGGAAACCACCAGGCATCAAGGGAGAAGCAATGTTTGCGTTTCTTCGTCTTTCCCAAAGGGAACACCCAGAGCGGGGCCAGGTCCAGAGCAGAGCCGCTAAGGTGGTCCTAGGAGCCCTGGCCTCGGGAAGGACCGCAGTGAGCAGGTCAAACACGAATAAGGGAGGTAAACAGGCTGAGAGGTGGCTCGGCAGTTAAACTCCAGAGTCTGACAGGGCGTGCTCAACACGCCAGGAAGGACACAGAGCCTGAAGCCGAAACGGAGGACTAAGTCTAAGAGAGTCAGCAACCCCTTGTCTCTGAGGGACATGGACTGAGCGCTCTTACTCTGACCAGCAACACAGAGTGTCAGCTGGGTCCACCCAAATACAGTGAGATCCACTCCTGCCCAAATCCTGCCGGGCTCCCTGATGCAGAGAAGGGACAGTTCAAGGGAGATACAGACTCTGCACAGCTCGGGGTTTCCTGAACGCCAGCCCTGTGTGCCTGCATGAGTCACTAAATGTACAGAAAAGAGGCGAAGCCAATTCCGACCTCAATGGAGTTTACAAACTGGTAGGGGAATCAAGGTGAGTTCAGAAAATGCTACATTAAAATTTTTAAAGTGATAAATGCATCACAGACACAACAAGCTGAACAAAGGAAGGGGTAGTGATAACTCTCGGCACATGCACTCTTGAAATGCAATGGGTTTCAAAGTATGGGCAGGAGTTGGGCAGGAAGGGATTGGAGGATGGTGAGTGGAAATGGGGGGGTGTGTTCTGAGCGGAAGGAACAGCAGGAAAGGAACGGAAGCTTGAGGTGTTTAGGGAGACCAGAATGTGACTCCAGTTTAGCTGAAATGCATGGTATAAAATAGGGAGACTCTGTTGAGGTTTTGGGAGTCGACTTGTTTGTAGTTTGAAAACAGCTAAGCGATTTTCAAGGCAAGCAGACGACCTCAGTCAGATGGGGGGTTCTCCAGTCCCAATCTGCCAATATAACCATGCCCGGTCAAACGCCATCCCGTCCATACCCCTGAGGGCCAGGTCTAAATCCAGATGCCAATGGATCGCTCCCATTGAGATGACTTATGTGAGCCTTGAACTCAACAAGGCTAAAATGGACACCCCATCTTCCCACCACATCACTCCTCCTCCCATATCCCATCTCCATGGACAGTCCCACCATGTCCAAGCAGCTTAGCCACTCATCCTCCCTTTTCCATGGACCACGCCTATCATCCCCCTACCGTTATTTACCAAATCTTGTTGGTTTCACCTCCATTCCCTCTCTCACAACTACCTCCTCCTGGTATTCACTGCAAACACGTCTGTTCAGAAACACATCATTTCTTGCCTGAGTGACTCAAATCCTCTCCCAGCAGGTAGCCCACCCTCGTTTCTCATGCAGCTGCCAGAATGGCCTCCTCAAAGGCGTGTCTGATAATTTCACAACTCTGCTCTAAATTCTTCCTATGGCTCCCCATGGCTGGGATGTAATAAATGTTTATTGAACGAACGAGCTCTCCAATTACACGCTGTTCTCTGCCTGGCACGGTGAAAGTCAGGCTTATGTGAAACATACTTCTGAGCAGAGTTGGACAATGAACAAAGTGGTTTATTCTGAATTCCACACCACCCTCCGCAGGCTGACCCCTCTGGGGAAACTTAGGAGGTACAAGTCTAGGGGGAATGAGGCTGGAAAAGTAGGCTGGGACCAGTTCACGGAAGAGTTAGAGGCTAGGAAGTTTGGATCTGACTGGTGCTTTACAAGATCATCTCGTTTAGTTTTCAGAAAGTTTAGACTCATTACTGTAGGCAATAATGACGTCAACTCTATTATTACCCACTGCAGCATTTTAAAGACGGCCACAATTTCCTTGACACGTCTGCCATCAGAAAGTGGGGCAGATATCTGCTCCCCTTGAATCGGAGTGGGCTTTGTGACTGCTTTGACTGCAGAAGTGATGCTACGCCTGTTTCTAGACCCAGGCCTTAAGAAACTGGCAGCTTCTACTTCCTGTCTTTTGGAACACTTTCTCTGGGAGCCCTGAGCCACGACATAAGAAGCCTGCCTGGGCCACAACTGCCAAATTGGAAAGGCCATGTGTAAGTGCTCTGGGCAGTGGTCACCCCGGGAAGGTGCCAGGCATACAGGTGACCACCCTGGACCACCCGAGGGGCGATCCAACTCACCCACCAGTAGAGAACCACTGAGTGACCTCAGCTGATGCCACGAGGAGAAGGACCACCCAGCTGAGCCCCGCCGGAATTCCTAAATCACAAGCCAAAACGAAACAGTTGTTGCCTTAAGCTTCGAAGTTTGCGGGGTGATTTGTTAGGCAGAAATAGAGAGATTGCAATACCCTCACATTACAGATGAGCTACCTGTGGCTCCAAAAGGTTGGCTGACTTTTACCTCTCGTCACTTTATAGTCTCCTGGCTGGAAAGCTGTGCACAGCCTGGATTAGAATCTCACTCTGCCTGACTCAGATGCACACAACGCTTACTAAGCCATCCCTTAAAAAATAAAGCTAGATAGGAGGGTGGAGTAATGCTCTTTGGATTGTGTGAGTAGCACCACAATGCCTCACTTCTCCTCAAGTGATTAACTTGTTGGTATAGCTAACAACTGCAAGGTGTTTCCCCACCCCTCCCCTCTCCAGGCGGTCTCACGTCTCATTGCTGCAAAGACTAATTTCCATGACGACCAAGAAACAAAGATAAATCGAAGGACAAGAGTCAACCTTTCATCCCAAAGGCTCTCCTCCTCATTGGGGTGAACAAACACTGGACTCCTATCACCCCAGAAAGAAAACAAGAAAAGGGGACATTTAATAGAATTGCTCTAAGGACTCCCTGCCTAAATCTAGACTTTGGAGAATTCAGAGCTATAAAAATCTCATGGTTGGTTCCCAGGATCTTGAGAGACAGCCAATAATATTCAAACACTGAAACAGCCCAAGAAGGTGACAAACACGGGCACACTTGCAGCATCGAACAGTGTGAAACTTCAGCAGATCGTGGCTCATGTTTCAGTGAACGAGATGCTGGAAGCAAGAGTGAGTTTACATGGGCTTGTGAATTCCTCTGACAAGATACACGCGCTCATTCCTTCGACCTAAGCAAAATTCCCAGGACGAAACAGATTGGAAAGTCAGGTGGACGAGACAACCATCTGTGGATGAGATAACGTACGAAATCACCAAGAGTAATTTTTTTTTAAAAATATGACTCCAAATGACAGAAGAGCATCCACAGACCTATATTCACAGTTGCCTGAAAATAGGATTTAAAGTAATTCGTCCTAAGTCTTGACGTACTTCTAGAGCTCTATAGCTCTAACAATCTTCATTTGATATCAGATTACCCCAAATTAAACAAACAAACTGGAGGCCACTACAGACTGACAGAATCATAAGACGATGAGGCCCTTCAGAGCGACTGTTTTACTTGAACAGAAACATGGAATTTGAAAGTGAATCTGTTTAAGTTTCCGAGGAAAAGGCGTTCCACCCTGTCTCGTTCCCCGCCCTTTCATCATGCATCGAGGAGGATGGAGAACTTTCAGATTATTCCTTGGTTGGCTTTTATGCCCCATTTCAGCATATACATCATCCTCAGAGCAGCCAAAATACCCAAAGACCAGACACATGTCCCCAAAATACACAGGCCCAGCAACTTAAAGGGAATGATTTACAACTCACATGAAGTATGCATTTAAGAAAGCTGTAAAATATTGCAGCTAGTCACTTTGAAAATGGGCCAAAATAAGACTGCCTTCAACACAGAATAAGCTATGAAAAGAACACTGGCTTTGGGGCCAGACGGGCTTGGATTCGAATCCCAGGACCAACGCTTATGGTGACACAGCTTTGGGTAAGGCTTCAAACTCATAAGGGTCTCCATCTTTTCATCTGCATAAGGTAGAGCCCACCTCTGAGGCCTAATAACAGGGCCCACCTAACAGGGCAGGGGAGAGCACCTAATAGGTGCATAGTAAGAACTCCATGTTTGGAGTGTCTATCACAGTTCCCAGTAGGGCAGCAGAGGGTTAAGAACACAGGCTTCAGAAGCTGGTATCCTGGGTTCTAATCCTACCTCCACCACTGACCCGCTGTGTGACCTTCAGTGAGTTAGCCAGTCTCTCTGTGCCTTTTTTTTTTTTTTTAATTTATTTTACTGACATATACTTGATTTACAATGTTGTGTTAGTTTCTGGTGTACAGCAAAATGATTCCGTTTTATACATATATACACATATATATACATATATATTGTTTTTCATATTCGTTTTCATTATGGTTTATCACAGGATATTGAATATAGTTCCCTGTGCTATACAGTAGGACCTTGTTGTTTATCCATTCTATATATAATAGTTTCCACCTGTTAATCCCAAACTCCAAATCCATCCCTCCCTCAACCGGCCTCCCCCTTGGCAACCACAAGTCTGTTCTCTATGTCTGTGAGCGTGTTTCTTCTGTTTTGTAAGTAAGTTCATCTGTGTCATATTTTAGATTCCACATATAAGTGATATCATATGGTATTTGTCGTTCTCTGACTTACTTCACTTAGTATGATAATCTCCAGGTCCATCCAAGTTGCTACAAATGGCATGATCTCATTCTTTTACACAGCTGAATAGTATTCCATTCTATATATGTACCACCTCTTCTTTATCCACTCATCTGTGGACGGTCTATGCCTCCTTTCCTGTCTGACGGTAATAAGGGCCCTAGAGGACTCACCTCTACGAAGGTAATGGGAGTACTCACCTCACAGGGCAGCCGTGAGGGTGAACAGCACTAATGTGTGTGAAGTGCATGTAGTTAGTGATATTTATTAAGTGTTTCCTGACACTAACATTGTACCTGCCATGGATCCAACACTGCACAAATAGCTTTCTCTGAATCTGTAAAGGGACAGAGAGTAAATACTTTAGTCTCTGGGGCCTCATGTGGTCTCTCTCACAGAGTCTTCTTTGCTTTTTATTTTTTTATGGGTCATTTAAAGAAAAAAAAAAACAGGCTGTAGGGTGGATTTAGCCTGCAGGCTGTTGTTTGTTCACGCCTAGCTCTTTCTGATGTCAGTTACTGGGTGGTGACTTTCAAAACTGTGAAGGGTCTAAGACTTCACCCTATTTGTAAGCCAAGAAGCTAACTGCCACGTTTCATGGAAGCTACCAGAAGACATAAGACTCCAAGCTCAGATACAAAATACGTTAACACGCACAGCATTGCAAACAGCATGAAGCACATTTTTGTATCAGTTCCCATCACCCCCAGCACCAGCCCCGCGAGGCTGAGGCGGGACAGCCCAGGTGGATACTGTGCCCGGAGTGGGTTTGGGTCATGGCTAAGGACGACGGAGCTTAGGACTCCAAATCTTTCATCAAGCAAATCTGCCTCGACTTTGTCCTGGAGTAAGAGATTATTACACTAGACAGTAAACAGCCCTGCCCCTCTGCTCCTGTGGAAACAAGATCTCTACCTTCCAATGTTTCCTCAGAAAGACAGTCCAGGGCTTCCCTGGTGGTGCAGTGGTTAAGAACCCGCTTGCCAGTGCAGGGGACACAGGTTCAAGCCCTGGTCCAGGAAGAGCCCATGTGCTGTAGAGCAACTAAGCCCATGTGCCACAACTACTGAGCCTGCGCTCTAGAGCCCGCGAGCCACAACTACTGAGCCCATGTGCCACAACTACTGAAGCCCACACGCCTAGAGCCCGTGCTCCGCAACAAGAGAAGCCACCGCAATGAGAAGCCCACGCACCGCAACGAGGAGTGGTCCCTGCTCGCCGCAACTAGAGGAAGCCTGCGCACAGCAACGAAGACCCAATGCAGCCAAAAATAAATTAATTAGTTAATTTTTTAAAAGTCCAAAACGAAAGCTGTGCCCAAGCTGTGCAAAACCAGAAGAGCTCCTGTCAGTCTGCCACTGCCTTTCAACAACAAAAGAAAATGCCAAAGCTAACACTACCTTAATCTGAAGGTTCTTTCTATGAACTAATCAAGCAGACTTATCGATTTTAAAAAGTGTCCATAAAAAAAACAAACAGTTGGCAATTTCACAGCTGAAAATTGAACCCCACTGAGATGAAAAGTTAGACCTGTGACATCATACACATCATTTCTGCTGAAAAGGTGCCTTTAGTTAAAAACAGAAACCGAATTGTAAATGTGAATTAAATGCATACTCCACAAAAAGTATCTGTTGAAAGGGGAAAAAAAAATCCTTACGTGTAGGTACAAACGTTTCTTGACAGACGTAAATGAAAACTAATATGGTGACATTTTTCAAATTAGCCACTGTAAAACACTGTTGGCTTCTTTTTTTTTTTTTTAAACAGCCTAAGCATTTTTCAGTTATGTTGGCCTCAGAAAGTATTTATGAAAAGGACAATAAATAATTAATTCCACTGGGTAGGAGCTTGCAACTCCTTTCTGCTTCGACAATATACATTGAAATGCTGTTTAAATTACAGGAGCAAATTGATTCAAAAGGCTTCCATTAGTGAGCTGGCAAACAGGTTCGAAGCCGGCTAATAAATTTTAGATAAAGATGGAGCCTTTGATGAGGTTGGCAATGCCGGAGTGCTGATCTCCGAGTCACCAGTTTGTTAAATCGGTGGCTAAAGTCTAGCTTTCTCCCTGTCTCATAACTCACTGTGTTAAGCATGGGCAGAGTCAGATCTGAGCGCCCACCGTGTGCACAGTGGCTGCTCACAGGCCTGGGAGTAAACTACAATCCCGGTTTCCAATTTAGTGTCCCTTTCTGCAGCTCTGTTCTAACGGGTTTCATAGAACATTAATCAAGGATAATTAGGCCCACCTGTGATATTAAAAAGTTCCTCCTACGATGCATCTTGCAGCCTGAAGTCACGTCTGAGATACCTACTATGAAAAATTCTTAATCAAAATCAAGAAGTTATGCGTGAAGGTCTTCCATTCAGACACACGTCCTCTAAGCAGGCTGCGACCTGCTGCTCGAGACTGTGGGATATTACGCGGCTATTAAAAAGAATAGGTGTGTTTACTGGCCCGGAAGGTCGGTATCATATTTGACCTAGGGGTGCTGAAGCAAACACTCACTTACTTTAAAAAAAGCGAACAAAGCCTTACACATGTGTGTTACATATGTTAATGTGAAGAAAGGTGTTCAAGAACACAGAAACTACTAACCAAGGTTACCTGGGGGCAGGGGCTAGTACAGGAGGGAGGAGTAAGGAGCAAAAGAGGGTAGTTTACTGTTCAAAAAAGCATGCGTCTTTTTTGTAACTGAAAAAAAATCTAATACCAAACAGTCAACACGAAGGTTCACATAGCTTGCACAAAACTGTAAAATGCGCAAGATGCCTTTTCTTTTAGTTTATTCCTACCTGGCTCATCTGGGGAAGCTTCTCAAGGGCTGATCTTTCTATCCACCCACCTTTCCACCTGGCCAACCAATAAACCAGTCCTAGGACATGGTGGGCTAAAAGTGTGCAGCTTGGGAATCAGCTGGACTTGGAGGGAGATCCTGGCTCCGCTCACTGGCTCCTTATGCAACTCTGGGCCTCGTTCTTGCTGCCTTCCAAGCGTAACATGACTGCAAGAACGACGGTGACTACGTGTGACTCGACCCACATTATCTCTTCCCCACCGTGTGCATCAAGATCTCGGTGCAGCTACCTCTGCGCGTGATACACCATGCTTGGCCATAATAGCACCCCAGCTCGATAACATCAAAACACACTACAGGGAACTGATTACAAAGGAATTCAAGTTTAAACCTCCTCCAGTTCGTACCACTTACCAATGGGGGGAGAAGGGCAGTGTTTTTTTAGAAAAGGAATACCATATTTTCCTTTGCCTCATTTCAGAGAGTCACTTTTTAAACGGAGCTATTGTGTGCTATTCCCACCCTTTGCCCTACCAATGGGAAAAGTGGAATTTACAGATGAAAACCACAGAGCTGACACTCTTCCACAGCACACATGGATCTGAAGCAGCCGAGGTGAGTAGGATGAGATCTCCCAGGGCCAGTTTCTGAAAAAGAGCGCCATCAGCCGGTCGGCTGCTCAACGTCACGGGCTTGGTGTACAAGCCCCGGGTGCTGAGTGCCCTCAAGACCCTGCCGATGCCGCCCCAGCGGGACGGAGATGACACACTCTGGTCAGATCGTTCTTGTTTAGGAAAACTCAGGAGAGTCACAGGCACCTAACACTCGCTTTCCAATTTTAATGGGTTACGAAATAAAATATCCAAATTGTGCAAATGGAGAAAATGGAGTGATAAGTTAGAGTTATTTATTTTTAATTAAGCTCTTAATTATATAACAGCAAAACAAGCAATTAATTTCCGCGTGGCTACATTAAGCATTCCACACTGAAATGAGGCAGAAAAAACTAGAAAGTATTTTCTCTTCTTTCTTAGATAAACATAAGATAGAAAATTGTGTGTGTGTGTGTGTGTGAGAGACAGAGACAGACAGAGAGACACAGAGACACAGATGAAGGAAGGAAAGAACTTGCATTTATCGAGTGCTTATTACAGACCAGGTGATGTTTGCAGTAACAAGTCCAGCTACATCAGCTCAGTGAATCCTCACGCAACCCCAGGCACTGGCTACTCTATTACTTCCATCTGACTGATGAGCAATCTCCAGTTCACAAAGACCCGGGAGCCCGCCAAGTCCCTACCGGTCAGTGCGGAGCCAAGACTGGACTCCAGCTCCCACACAGTCTTCTGGCCACAGATATGCCCTCCTGCCTTCAGGGAAAAGCAGCAGGAGAAGGAAAGAACGGCAGCAGACGGGAAGGCTTCAGGAGGGGCCACCAAACCTTGTGGAAAAGGCCACACAGTAAGTAGTACGTGGGCTTTACAGGTCACACAGTCTGTGTCCCAACTACTAACTCTACCACCCTGGTGCACGAGCGGCCACAACAACGTCTAAGGAGTCACGTGCTTTAACAGCGCAGCACCAGGAATGTCATCTGTGCTCCTGGCTGAGAGCAACCCTGCAATGAACCAAAGCCCCAGCTCGTCTCAATCCCTACAGGTCCACAGGAGTTCCTCTTCCTACACTGAAAAGGTGGGGATAATTTGCAGAGAAGGAAAAAAAAAAAAAAGGAAGAAAAGGCTGTCATCTCCCGAGCGTGGCTCAGGAAGGCATAATGTCTCCACACGTATAAGAATAAAACTCCTGAAGTCGTCTCTCAACTCCCTGGTGTCGTGGCCCAAACAGCCTTTCAGGCCGGTCACCAGGAGGAGAGTTGCTTTGTGGGCTATAACTCACCTTCTCCCAAGTGGGTCCCTGGGGTCCTCCATGGTGACGAGCAAATTAATGCCAAACGTCACTTCAGAATGATGGAAACCCAAGAAGTGAACTCCGTCACGGCATTTACAGCTACACTTAGAGCAGATGGCCAGAAACAAGCTATGCGGAGAAAAATGCATTATTTCACCGCTCCACAGCAGAAAGGTATCACAGCCAAACACGTACTTCTCTGCTGCATGATGGGAAAAGTCGTGGGATGGCAGGCAGGCTGGATTTTTGAAGGATGAAATATAGCAAGGCTGTTTCCACTCTGCCAGGCCCGGAGAACGTGCTGGCGAGTCCATCCCAGGGAGAGTCTTCTAGAGCCTGGGAGCTGGCCTGATTGGAGGTGGGGGGGGGGGAGCTGATATCCTTTCTACTTACTCCAGATAAGTGGCAGATAAATCTCAAGGGAGTCCTGGCTCAGGCATTCTCATCAGTAATTACAAAACTAAGAAATTATGATCTACCCTTGAGCGGAACAAAAATGGGCCAGCGGTCCTTTCTCTTCCTCTCTCTGTTTTAAAGTCCCTCCCACACAGTCTCTGCAAGGCTACGAAAACCTCACCGTAAGGAACAAGTTGGCTGGAGCCAAGGAGGATTCATTGGAGGCGTTTAATGACCGCAGGGCTGTATGGGACATCAGCTGTGTGTACCTGTTCTGCAGCCACGCCCCTTCTTCCGACAACAGGGGTTTGCCCATTCACCCCGAGCAAACCCCTCCCCTCTCCCACGCACTTCTGGGGAGTCTGACCCCACCTGCTGAATGGAGGTGGGCACATGACCCAGGCTGGACCAATCGGAAATGGCCACCATGCCTGGCTCAGAGACGGCCCTATGACTCAGGCGGGTCCACTCTGAGTGACGGCCTCGGCACTGAGTGGGGCTACTGGGAGGAGAGAATCACTCTTGTCTGCGGTCGCTGAGGGAACAGGATGTAAGCCCTTAACTGCTGGCTCATGACAGTGTGGAAAATGTCACCCCAGGAGGGCCAACATGAAGAAAACACAGCCGAGGGATGGACAGAGACCAAAGCCGGAGGAGAGGCCCCAGGGTCAGCCGGGCTACACACTGGTTTTCGTGGTGGTTGTCTGATAGTCCTTCAGAAGCCCTCAGAGAATGAGGCAAAGAGGCTCCTCTAGAAATTGCATCCACATTGCATACACATATCCCACACGTGTGACTATCAGGACAGGGCATCTACAAACGACATTTCTCTCGGCCTGTCATCTCCCCACATCCCAAGCTGGCCTGTCCCTGAAGGCCCAAGACCTGGCAGTCCCAGGAGCTATTAATCACAGACCAGCTGTGGGGCCTCATGCAGGGGCTGTCTTTGATTCTGAATATCACCTCCTCCTGTTTCCCTGTCCCTTCCCCTTCATCTGGCCCTCTCTTAACGCTTGCATCGCATGATATCCTTTGCTGGGGGCAGTTGTGCCTTACTGCTAAAACAGCGGGCATCGTGGGGACACGGGTGGTATCCGGAAGCAGCCGACCGCATGGCAGGATCTACCCCCGTCATCACCTTTGAATCCTTAGCATCTAGCCCAAGGGCGGCCATGGAGGTGGCCCTGAATAGTATTTACTGAATACATAAACAAGGAGATCATCCCAAATGGACTGCAGGCCCCTCGAAAGCAGAGGTGGTCTTCTACAGCCCTCAATCTTCCCACAGGGCCTGACAGAACACTCTGCACGTAAAATGCTCTAAATACATTTGTTGAATGACGATAGATACTCCACCACCAGTAAGAAAGCACTTCCAAGCTCACTTTTAAACAGCTGGTACTGTTTATAATTTATGGGGGGAGAGAGGAGGAGGGAGCATGCATATTCCCTATTTCTTGGTTTCTTAAAGGCCTCATCAGGTATGATGAGGCCTTGGGCTCTACTGGGTCTTCCAATTTGCATTACTGATCTAAAATATAACTTACACAGGCAAAATTCTGAATGCAAATTATCAGAATTGGTGGAGACAAACGTGAGGAGTTACAACAGTGATTCTACAAGACCCTGCCTGATATCATTGTAACACTGAACACAGGACTACATATGACACATTTTAGAAATTGCGGTATTGCAACTGCAGCCTCAAACTGAGATCTGAGAATTGGGGCTTTCACAGTCTCCCTTATTCATCAGCATGGAGTTTCAATCACAGATTTTTTTTCTAGAGTTAGAAGGCCTAATGATTGCAATTATGTATGTAAAAATTCATAGGCAGTTTAACGCAAATAAAAGGCAAAACTAAGGGGGAAGAATCATTGTGTAAGAGGAATAGAATTTGGGTGACTTTCCTTTTATCCTTTTACTTTCATATAGTTATGGCAACAGCTTTTAAACATAAAGCACTCTCTCTCCCATCTCAGCCATCAATGACTAGATGCCGAGTCTCTTGGGAGACATTATTAACAGGGCAGTAAGTAGAGGTAGCAGTTTTACACCAGCTAGACTTGGAAAAGGGAAGCTACAAATCCAGCTGCAAAGATCAGGACAAACAGAGAAGCACTTCAGCAAATGTGACAACGTGGACAGCCTAGAAGCACAGACACAAGAATCAGAAAAGAGCTAAATTTGAGTTTATGGAGGGTATAAACCCTGGAACAAAGACTCCTAGAACAAAGAAGGGAGCCAGGAAATTTCTGAGCCATCCTCATGCACGATCCTAAAGGGCTGGGCTCTCCACAGCCACTTTTGCTGCCTTGGGTACAGGAGCAGGTCATTAGCCCGTGGGCATGGAGACAAGTAAAGAACCACTCAGGTAGAGCCACAGGCCAAAGGCAGGCCCAAAAGGACAAAATGATGGCACTTCTTTCAATACTATGCAGATGTACTTGGAATGAGGGCAGTGCTGGTAAAAGGTGGCCACCACCTTCCCAGGGCATTCTGACTTCTAAGGAGTGATTTGGAATACAAACCTCACTTCAAATTCTAGGCAGTTATCATAACTTCTCTCGTCCTCAATTTCCTCCCCGGTAAACAGTCCCAACCATCTTGCAGGAATGCTAGGACGAATACATGAGAATCTATGTAGAGCACCCAGTAGACATAAAGCAAGTGGTAGCTTAAATTATTACTATCAACATCATCATCACCATCGACAAGTCACTTAAGAGTCAGGATTGACTTATGGACCCACCAGCTGAAGGTTGACTATCACACCATTAACACATCATGAATTCCTAATAAAATAAGAGCCTTGTTACCCCGGAAATGAAGAACCATTTCTCCACAATCCACAGATGACTCAAGAGACCCCAGGAATTCATCTTAAAGATTTCTTATCTTTTGCTAATAGTTTTTGAGACACTGTACTTTTCAAGACCAAATGCTATTTCCACAGTATGTCCCTGGGAGCTTTCTACATTAAAAAGAAAAGTAGCTTAGCTAAGTTGTATGGTCCATGCTAAAGTTCCAACTGAAGCAAACAATATGTCAAGCAAGCAAAGTATCACCAAAGCAAGACCCCATTCTGACTAATTTCAAAGGCTCCGTGGTATATAAGGGATGCTGAGAAAGACTAGCCCACGTGTAATGTAGTCTGCCTGCTGTAGACATGAAGAAGTAAAAAGAGGACTGACCTTGGGCTCTTCCTCTGGATGAATGACTGTTAATAGCACAGTCCGGGAAGTACAATGGTTCTGCCCAGTGGAGAGCCAGTTTTCAGGTGCAACCCCAAACAGAACCTGTCGCTTCTAAACAAGAGCAGTTTAAAGGTCCTTCCTACTACCCCAGGGTGGACCACTGCTGGGCAGAGCAGCCTGTACACAGAACTCAGTGAACTTGGGACTCACTCAGCACTCAGATAAAGCAGGAGGCCAGCTTTACATATGATGGGGATGTAATTGGTAAATGGAGGTTACGAATCATCCATAAATGACAATGAGGGATCAGAAACAAAGACACCACCAAGCCCAGAACAGACAGTGTGGAAGAAGGAATTCATGGGCCCTTGAAAAAGGTTCAACAGACTCAGCCAGATAACAGTTTCAGACAAGAAACCTCAGAAAAGACCAGAACAAGAAGCTATATTACTAGTCACAATAAGGCACTCACCTAGTGTCTTCATGAAGATAAACTAGAAGGACTGACCGGAAGTCACTGTATATCATTTGTAGTAACTACCAACTGGGAGGTTCCAGTTGGTCCTTTTGTCGTCCTCCTAAAGGTGAAGAACTCTTGTAGGTACTGTACGTGAGATATTAGTACCCAGGACGGATACACATCCTTAAAAAACATGTGGGGTTAGGCCTTACGGAGACACATTTCTCTCTGAGCTGCACATTACACAGACCTGCAGCAAATGAAAGATGTTCCCCTAGAATGAATTCAAGGTGATCCGCCAAAGCTGGGCTATTGGCAAGGGAAAACGTGCAGGAGGCCATGGTTTAGTCAACAGGACATGGGATATACTCACTACATGTACTCGAATGATTGACAGAGAGCTCCTGCTTCCTAATGCTCATTGACTCTGTATTAATAACACCACCTGCTGATTTTAGAAGGCACTATCTGCCAGGAGGACTTCTAAGAGCTATTTAAAGAAAACATGCATATTGTGGTCATTTTAATCATCACAGAAATAAAACACCGTTTAGATGGAAAGAAGTCACTCTTCGCCAGTAAGTCCCAGAGAGAAATGGGGAATTTATGATCCACAACACGACAATGACAGCAAATGTCTTCCCATGACTGTAGCATCAAGTTGACACAGACATAAGAGCCAAAGTAGTCGTTTGAGGGGATAATTTAGATGAATTGCACATGATATATACACTGTAATACGACAAGGAATGTGGTGATAGCAATGGACAGCAATCACTCGGAATGATAGGCCTTTATCACTTTCCTTTTAAAATAGTTTTAATCTAAAAGAAATAAAGCAGTGGTAAATACACCACAGCGGGATACAAACTAGAGTACTAAGTGCTCCTAAGAAACCTTCCAATTTTAATTAGGGTGCCAGTAAAATTAAATTTTCCCAATTTCTTCTACTTGTCAACTCACCAAAAATGCTCAACTTGCAATCTTTAATGTTACACACTGAGTCATGAAGCTGAATACTCATTTGTTGATATGTTACTTACCCTGACCCAGCCCTTTCAGGAAGCTACAAAAAAGGTCAACTGTCTCCATGAAATTTAAGGTATTAAGAATTTCAAATTAGGAACAATGGTACATTTTGCAAACACTTTAATGATCTTTGAAACAACTGGGCAAAATCAGTTGGTCCACTTGTAAGTGGATAAACAGAAAATGAAACAAAATTGGTGAGCCCACAGTTATTGAAGCAGCCTATTAACAAAGCTTTTTCGCCAAAGCTAACCTCTTCTTTTGCCACCACTTACCAAGACACTCATTGTAGGAGGAAAAGGGCGAATCCAGTATTATTTTTTTTTTTAAGTGTCTCCCCCAATGGGTCTAAAACTGATGTGGTTGAATTGTAAGCTTTGAAAGCATTTAATTAATATTTTATCCTCACAGTGAATTTAATAACGACTTCACAAAATATTGTTAAATAAATCTTTTTAAAATCCTGCTTCTCCAAATGGCTAATTCCCTATTTCAAATAAAATAAAATAAAAACAAAAAAGGCAAAACAATTCACTAACCCCCCTACCAAAAAAGTTCAAATTCCTAAAATAGACACTTATAAAGTCTCCTTCAAGCTGACCCCAACTCACTTTCCAGTTTTTCTACCCATCCCTTAGAATGCAAACTCCATGAGAAGGGTCTTAGTTTCATCTACTGTTGCATCCCCAAGGTCTGGAAAAGTATCTATCTACACACACTGAGTTCCATACTGTTTGAACGAAGACACGTTAATTATTACCCTTAGACCTAACTAAGGAAGATGGCCCCGGGTCCTAGACCCCAACCTTTAGAAAACACCATATATCAAACCTCCACAAAATAAACGTATTGTTAAACACATGGCGCCTCCATCACTTGAGGTCTGCTGCTGAGCACGGGCACCATGTGACACGAGACCCTAAACATCCACTTGTCAGGCCCCAGGAAACTGCCACTCCACACTTCTCACCCTATATCCTGGAAACAAAAAAACCCTGCAGCCCAACGTCTTGATGGGTAATGGCGTGCTGTTCCCAACCTCAGAAAGAGAAAATGTTTCCGGGTGCCAGGAGGATTGGACTCTTGTAAGCTTTTAGATAACAGAAAAGACAAATTAATTAACTTGTCAAATCCTTTCTCTCAGATGGCCTGAATCCGATAGATTCTTGTATAAAAGTATTGTGTCCTAGAAGTACAGAGTATCTGTTTCCTTGTGTTCCAATTCATGATTTGAGAGGTACTTACAGCTTGGCAGGTGTTCACAGCAGGTGCATAGGGCAGCTAATAATAAAGGATCTGTATCACTCTTAAATTTGTATATTTGCAGGACTAAAAGTAGCACGCCTATAGTATGATACCCATTCTATTCACTGCCCACCAGATGGACATTCCATTCCAGATTTTCAAATTATTTTATTTTTACAAAGATACCTGATATGATTTAGTTACATTAAAAAAATAAGCTTCAAGTTTGAGTAATTTTATTTACAGTTATATATTTGTTGTTTGATAAAGACAAATATTTTACGAATAAAAATGTTGATAATGTTTAAAGAAACAGTTTGAAAATATCCAATAATAACTCGAAATTTTCCATTTCTTACATGTCTTAGTTTGTATTTTTATAAACCATGTGGTCCTTTATACTTTAGATCACCATAATTTAGCTCAGTTATTAAATATTTTAAGTCCTTCTACTTTTTTTCATCATATAAATAATACAGGTGCACACACCACTGTTTATAAATCTGTGGGTATATCTTTAAATATTCCTTTAAGACACTTCCTACCTACGAAAATCCTAGGTGAAAAAAGAATTTTTTTTTTTTTCACTTCATAGACATCTCCAGATTAAATCTCAGAATTGAAATCCTGAACTGTACTTCTCTCCCACAGGGTATGAGAATGCCCACTCCTGCTTCACTCTAACACAGTGTAGTAAAAGTTTAACATTTGTTACTCTTACAAGTATAAAATCTGAATACAGTTTCAATGCTAAATTGATTCTTCCTTGCTAATAAACCTCAGTATTTTCCAAATATTTATTGGTCATTTGAATGACACTAGAATTTTGCAAATTGTCCTTTTTTTTAAAAAAAAAGATTGTTGATTTGTAGGAGCTATTTATTAAGCAGATTAAATATCTGGACAGCTTCAAAAAAAAATCCTACTACTAACTCAAAGACATACTTACAGAAATAATTGAAAATTGTGCTATTTTATTAATGTGGTGCTAGATTACTTTATGAGTTCTTAAAGATTCTTATTTTTGGCACGTTTGAGGAAAGGAAAGAGAAGTTCCCTGTGTTTTCGTATGTGAACCGGGAACAGTATTTGCAGGCCAAACACAAGTTGCAAGCAGGCAGGGAAGTGAAGTCTGTAAAGTGGAGATTTGTAGAGTGCGATAATGAGGCAAGTCGTTATGTTCTAACTGGTCTTAACTGTTCCATAAATGTTTGCTTTACCCTGTAAACTTTAAGGTCAAGATAATATGAGGAGCACTTAAAGTAAAGACATGTGGGCCTTGGCTACGGAACATGCCGTTTTGTTTTGTTTTGTTTTCTTGGTTGGGTGGGGTGGAGTGGATCTGGAATACTCTTTAACTGCTGTGCAGACACATAAAAGTTCATTTTCTACCCTAGCATGATTGCCGACCTTAGACACAGAACAACTAGGGTGTCGCAGTCACCTTGCAGGTAGTTCCTAGGAACGCCATGGGAATGTCAAGCCCCGCAAAGGGATTTGTTTTGTCCTCCAAAGCAGAGCCCTGGCAAACACACCACAGGGGCGGTACAGCCTATAGAATCTATCAGATAATCTAGTTTTCCAAAAAGCAACATCGTCTACTCAAATATTTGTTTTTCACACCGTTTGTGATAGTTAACACCAAGAAAAAAAAAAAAGGGCATGTCATTATTAAATCTTCTAGCAAAACTATATTCAGATGATCTAGCCTATTTTGTAATCCTTTTTGAATCCCAGAAAATAAAGAGCTACCTGTATATGGTAGAATTTACTAGTACCTTAAATTAACAGTGGTATCTCCCCCTTACAGTTTACTAATGCTGCAATACGACTGATTTCTTTTTGTACGAGTGGCTAATTTTTTTTAAATTTCCTTCAAGCATCATTAGCAAATGTGAAATCGATGGATTGTTGGTGAGTGTCTGAAACATCCTGAAAGTCACAAGCCATTCACTTATTTAAGATAAAATATTGTTTAATTATACGGAGGATATTTCAATAAATGGGCAAGTCGGGATGCATAACTTGTGCAATTAACAGTTTTTCCTCCATCAGAACTGTATATACTATGACCTGGATTTACATACAGTTGTTTTTCTAGGAAACAAAGTTTGTAACACTTTGTACACACTGTCTCTGATTTTTTTTTTTTTTTGGAGAATAAAAAACAAAAAGTGGAAATATATTCAGTTCCTATTTCAAGAAAGAAAAGAATCTCCTATTGCACAGAATGGTTATTTATCCCACGTCACACAGCAGGTGAAGGGGCTGAAAGGAACAGGATCTAAGCCTTAGAAGCCAAGAGGTCCAAAAGTTGTCAAATCACTTTTCCACTCGAAGCAGCAGAGCGTGTGTGATAATTGTTCTAAATCTTTCGGAAAGAATAAAGCAGCTGTGGGCTAATTACAAAGCCTCCTAGTGAACAAGGAATGGGGGTGAGAGAAAACCCGCCTGGCCGACTTCCTTCTATTTCTCAGTTTTAACCGCAAGGTTGCAGGGGGGCTGGGGAGACTAGACAAGACTGCCCTCCGTCGAGCTGCCGGCAGGTTCTCCTTGTAGGAGTGAGATTCTGCCCGAGGTTTATATGGTTTGAGTCGCACCCGAGGAGTCTCCTATCGCTCAATCCCCCCTTCCACAGCTGGCTCGTAGGAGCCTGCACCGCCTCACATAAGCCCCTAACTGTCGAAAGGCCTTCCCCAAATCCATCGGTACCGCCTGCTGCCAAATGAATGCCCTGCTGCTTTACAGGCTGCAAACCTGCAGCAGCATCTGAGCAAACCTGGAAGAAAACTCTTGAAACCTGATGGCTTTACTTACCCTTCCAACGTAAGAGGAACACACACGCCTAAACCTTCACTTTCCCAATGTTTGCTGGGCGATTAGAAAAACAACAGATGGCAGCCAGTGTGACAGCCTCGAAGAATCACAAATATCCTTCTTTAAACAATCTAGCGGCCAGATGAAGACCCCAGGCCGGGAGCCCCATGCGTGTTTAAGAAGTTCTCGGGGCCTGCATTCCTTTGGAATGTGAAGAAATATAAAAGACGTAGCCTCATGTCCAGAGCCAAAAATGCACAGAGAGAGGACTCCCCTTGGCCTCACGTGAATCAAATATACCGAGATCTCATTCTCTGAATCAGAATGCAGGAAGCCAGGGCGGCCAGGTATGGTTGCTCAGATTGTGTACTGAACAACTCAACAGGTCACCATTTACATAGAGTACGACGCGAATGGAGCCTTGTATAGGTCTGCAATCACGGATAACAGCCTGCAGGATTGCCAAGAGGGGCATGTGAGCCAGTCCACCACTCACCGATGTCCTGCTCGGTCCCCTGTTCATATTTACGAATGAACTCATCAATCATTCATTCATTCGAGAAAAACTCACTGAATGCAAATGAAAGGTGAATCTCAGTCAAACCTTGTTGGGCCGACATTCTTCTTCCCACTTAGCCAGTGATAAAACTGAGGCTGAGAGAGGTTCATTTAGTTGTCTAGGAGGGCCACAAAGCTGTGTCTTCTGAGTCCAGTGAATTTCACTCCTGGACGTCGTTGCATGGTTCATTAGAACAAAAGGTTCCTTTCTGGGCAGTGACTGTAAAAGTCAAGTTCGTGGACAGAAGGAGCTGGAAGGCAGGGTCTGGGAGGACATGGTGAGGGGACGGAGGTGAAGACAGCAGGCTTAGAAGCCAGTGCTGGAGGCTGGTGGAACGGCCACTCCCAGTATCTGCTGACCCTGTTGATGATACACGCGGGGCTCCGCGGCGTGGTGGGTGGGCCCCAGGCCTGTGAGTCAGAACAGCTGTGCTCACATCACAGTAAGTTACTAATTTCTCTGAACTTTAAGCTCCTCATCCATAAAATGGGAATAATAAAACCTCATCAGCTACTGTGAAGAAATAATATGATGATGGATTTACAAGGACTAGAAAGATGTCTGGCCATCGTGATGACCAGTGAACTGGGAGTACTGTTATTATTCACTGTTCTGGGATGTATCATGCTTGCTTAGGTCTCTAGCATCTGAAGGATACACATTCTTCCTAAGGGGGCACGCGGGTGCAGGAAGAACTGATTCTCTCTCCTTTCAGCCTCTCCTTCCCCAAAAGGACATTAGGAAAGTAAATGTGTCCCCACTCAGGAATATCACTTTTCCCTCTGCTCCCTCTACTGAAGTAAGAGAGAGAGAGGTAAGCGCAAAAGCTAATTTACCCAAAAGTAGTTATATTTTTTCTCTGTCGGCAAATACAGTTTCTTAGTGACTTCCAAGTTTTTAAACCCTTTAGGTCTATTCATTCTGTTTCTTTTTCCTGCTCCTAACAAGTAGCTGTTCCTGCCCACCGTTTTGGAGGCAGGAAAACCTGGGGACTGTCTTATCAACTCATAAAGACCGCGGGCTGGAAACCGGAAGGAAGGACAGCGGGGAGTGGGAACCGATCGTGCCGAGCCGGCTACGCCCTTACAGGTTACGGCAAATGTTAAACAGTCCAGAAAATCAGAGGCCTTGGAAAGGACTTGTGAAAACAGTGATGTGAGGGCTTAGTGTAAAGGCGAGGACCATGAAAAAGGGAAGCCGTGGGTGGCATGTGAAACACGCTGAGGATGGTGCTGGAAAGATGCCCCAAACGGCTCTTGCAAGGCGAGGTCTCTTTAGAAGTTCCCCTGGTGGTCCCCGTAACAGGCGGGCCAAGATGTGCCCCCGACCACGGGCAGATGGAGGGTTTTCAGGTCCCTGACTGGAAGCGAGAGATGAAAGGCACAAGCCACAGACGGCATGTGATGCTTTCCAAGAGGGCTCTCGGAGAGGGGTGGTGGACAGCTGCCCAAAGCAAACGTCTGTGCAATGGAGTTGAGGTGTCAAGACTGGGCGAGAAGACAAAAGGGATTTTTTGGGGGGTAACGAGCAAGATAATCCTTCAGGGAAGACATTAAAAAAAAAAAAAAAAAATCACACAGAGATCTCACAAAAGCGAGCCTAGCTAAGCGAGGAGAGGTGAGCGGATGTCCTGAGGGAACGGCTGCGTGGATGAGCCCTGCTCCTGCCCAGGACCTGGGCTGTAAAATAAAAAAAAGGACACTGAGTTGTTCCAGAAGCAAAGGAGGTCCGAGCCGGGCTCCACGCACGCTGACCACGCCCCTGACTTCAGCATCTTAGAAATCTCACCCCCGGAATCACTGTTAACATATAACGCATACAATTGGCCTCTCGGGTTTTATTTTTCAAATTTCATTTTAGTGAAAGTAATGTTGTTCACGTTCTCTGTGACGACTGAAAATGAAAATGAAGTTTTATGTTTACGAAGTTAACTATCTTACATCTCTGGCTTTGAGGAAATCTACAGAAGACTAATTTGAATCAACCATCGAACCGACAACTGCTAAACACATTCATGAAACCATGGTTGTCCGGAGGCATGAGAAGGAAATGCTCCGTGAACGCCCAAAAGTGTGAGACTTGGCAAATCCTGGGACACGACGCTGTCTTTCCTAGTCCCAGCTCTGCCACGTCCGAACCCTGAGATTCTGAGCAGGGTACTTAACTCCTTAGTGGTCCCAGCTTCTTCAACTATAAAATGAACTCAGTAGTAACACTTATTCATAGAGTTCATGTGACGACTGAAAGCCACAACACATGCAAAACACTTGGGTCACGGCCTGGCAAACAGGAGTTGATACATATTAAGACATGATTATTCTGATTGTGATAGTCATCATTATTCTTATTAAGGAATTACGGGTTTCTGACACACTAACAGAGCCATGTGACGAAAGACTATACATGACCTCTGGAGGGTGACCTTCGGCAAATTATTTCATCCATCTCAACCCCAGTTTTCCCTCTTCTATGAAATAGGATAATAGGAATGTCGTGGGGATTAAAGGATTTAAGAAAGTAGATGCCAAATGTACCTCTGTTCTCTGGCAAAACAGAGCTGGAAATTTTGAACAATTATTCCAATCCAAACAGAGGGTAGGGTCCGACATTTATAAAGAGCCTCCGTAAACAGATGATATTACCGCCACTGTTTGCATTTCTATCAGCCTCTACGCTGAATAATCAATAATAAATGTTGTTTAAACAAATGGTGTAATTTTCCAATCTGTGTTGTTCTAAACCGACCTTTCCTCCTTGTTGCCATCTGTAATGCATACATAATTCATTGATGAAAGCAGAAGGAGAAATAAGCATGTTGGTCTAAGTGGCCCTTTTTGAGCTGCTTTTGATGATTTCTTACAAACCTTATAAATAAAACAAAACTTGTCACTGTAAATATGTATTCTGTTATCTAGAGGTATATTTAGTGGGTAAAATAATAAAAGCTAGCCTGCCTCTCCTGGAAATCTCAAGCTATAATTAATTGCCGGCAAGATTTATTCCAGAACTTGAGAGCACCTAAGAAGAAAGAAAAATAAAGGCCACTGTCATCACAAACGCTACAAGAAATGCCTAAAGGGCAGGGCCATCGGCCATTTGTGGGAAGTGTTTGCTGGTGCTCTTGGCTGGGAGGTAAAAAGGGTGATTAAGATGGTATTTTTGTTCAAATGGAGATATGTGTGGGGTATCTATACGTACATGTATACCTTTTAATAAATCATAAAGCAAGGGGTGTGCAGAGCTAACTACTGTCAACACCAATTGTTGTCTGTCATTTGTTCACGCATATACACCCCCCTTCCACCTGGACAAAAATATGTTTACAAAAATGGGGGTGGGGGGGCTTCCCTGGTGGCACAGTGGTTAAGAACCACCTGCCAATGCAGGGGACACGGGTTCAAGTCCTGGTCCGGGAAGATTCCACATGCTGTGGAGCAACTAAGCCCGTGCGCCACAACTACTGAGCCTGCGCTCTAGAGCCCGCAAGCCACAGCTACTGAGCCCGCCTGCTGCAACTACTGAAGCCCCCGTGCCTAGAGCCCATGCTCTGCAACAAGAGAAGCCACCTCAATGAGAAGTCCGCACACCACAATGAAGAGTAGCCCCCGCTCGCCATAACTAGAGAAAGCCCACGCACAGCAACAAAGACCCAACGCAGCCAAAAATAAAAAATAAATTTTAAAAAAAAGGCGTGTGTGTGTGTGTGTATATATATATAGACACACACCCCTTTTTTTTAAAATCAAGTGTAGAGCCAGAGGTTTTCAGAGCTAGCTTCAGTCAACTCTCACCCCAGTCTGCTATTTGTTCACTCACACACACTCACTGTGCAATGAAACCCTTTCAGTGTGGGAGACGAGCAAGACGCCCCTCTGTCCCCAAAGGGTCCCTCCGTGTGCTCCCTCAGATCACAGCTGATGACATGTCAATGAAACGTGCTTGCTCTGGTCCCAGAGATCAAAATGAGGGCTTAACCTGCAATTTACTCTAGAAGTCCCATGACACCTGCTAGATCTGAAGACTTCATTCTAATCTTCCCTGTTGAAAAAATAATCAAATACCCCAGCAAAGATGTATTGACAACTCTTAATTAACCATGCTAATGGGGGGGGGGGGGGGAAGAACATGGATAAATGAAATCCACACATAACCTAAAACCTTCACTGGGCCATTAATTTCCTCCTTCTCCTTCACTACACCTTGCCGGGGGTGGGCGGGGAGGGATTCATGCTTACTTTAATGAGAGGATGACTTGATGTCTACGTCTGCAGCGCGCCAGTCATGTGAGGGGCACGCTAACAAGCAAGGAAGTGACCCAGGACACCAGGTGTCCCAAGGGTATCGGGGAGTGGTGGTAATGGCTTTGGATCCTTTGGGGTACAAGTGAATCTATCTTTGGTGGCTTTTAGAATGGAATCTGCTGGAATAGTTTTGCAGCAAGAGGGGCTGGTGTGAAGGAGACCTTCTGGTTCCTTACCTATCGGTGCTGCTACTCAGAAGAGAAGGAGCGGAAGCAGAGAGCCAGGGGCGAGCACACACGCAGAGGCCAAGTCACCGCTCTGTGGTGAGCAGCTGACTGCAACGGACCAAGGCTGCAGAAGGGGCAAAAGCTGGTGCCTGTGAACTGCTCAAAGCAAAGGGAAAATCCCGGAGGGAACAGAGGAGCTGGCGTTCATCAAGCACCTTCTGTTCCAGGCCCTGTGGATGAGGCACCAGGAAATGAGGCTTTGGATGGAAACTGGGCCAAGAGCAAAAGTGCGTTTCCTCTTCCTCCTCCTTAAAGCATGTGGCACAGCCATGTCGACTGCGGCAACCAGAGCCGTGGACCCTGGGCAAGATGCCGTAAACATCTGTGCCTCGGCTGGCGCTGCTGGTCAGCCCTGAGCCTCCACCCTGCCTGGCGCAGCACAGATACCCAGGGAAGCAAGCCTTACAATACTAACGGCTTATACCTCTTGGGCACCATCAATGGACCAGACACGTCACACGGACGGTCTCATCTCTTCCTGCCAGCAAAACACTGTCTGTTGTTATCCCTGTATTACAGAGCAGGAACGAAGGATATGAAGGAAGTTACGCCCCTTGCCCAGGGTGACACAGCTAGAAAGGAGCAGAGCTGAGAATAACCCCAGCCATCAAACTCCAGAACAGAGCTCTTAACCTTGACACTGGCATTTGGGGGACTCTCCCTAACGTGCCAGAGAGACAATGTGCTCAATGCTCCGTGTTTTCTCATTCAATCCCTGCGCACCGTATGAGTGACAGGTTACTACTGTCCTACAAATGAGGAAACCGACCTGGGAGAGAGGGGGGCAGTAAACTGCCAAGGTCATGGGGCCAGGAAGTGAGGGTGCTACACCCGAGGCCAGGTCTGTCCCTGCAGATGAAGGTAATGATTCAGAACACAGGTCTGGAGAGGGTTTGAACCACTCTGTGTACAGCTGCTCCCATGGGACCTGGCCTCTGCCCTCTGATTACTGTGGGACTATATTACTTTCTGAATTCCCTCAGCTTACCTCTCTCTCTCCCTTTCCTCCCATTTCCCCTTCCGGTGCCCTTTCTCCCCCCTCCAGGCTCCCAACCACCACCCTACCTGCCCCCACTTCCCGGGCCATCGCACCTCTGCTGTGAAACGTTTGTGAACTGTTCACCGTTCAAAAGCTGCATCCTGGGACTTCCCCGGTAGCGCAGTGGTTAAGAATCTGCCTCCCAATGCAGGGGACACGGGTTCAAGCCCTGGTCCGGGAAGATCCCACATGCCGCGGAGCAACTAAGCCCGTGCGCCACAACTACTGAGCCTGCGCTCTAGAGCCCGCAAGCCACAACCACTGAGCCCGCGCGCCTAGAGCCTGTGCTCCCCAACAAGAGAAGCCACCGCAATGAGAAGCCAGCGCACTGCAACAAAGAGTAGCCCCCGCTCACTGCAACTAGAGAAAGCCCGCGCACAGCAACGAAGACCCAATGCAGCCAAAAAATAAAATAAATAAATAAATGTATTTTTTTAAAAAAATTTAAAAAAAAAGCTGCATCCTGGTTTGCAGTTTGCAATTTGTGGGAAGAAAGGGGCCACGTGCATACAAACAATCAGGTCCCAAATGTTGTGCAAATGATTTCGGTTCACCTAAATCTATACAAAAACATTTTCTGTGGTCTAATGTCCCCCACTTTCATGCTGGGTATGTCCAACTCCAGATAAAAGGCAGAGGGAAGTGCTGGGGCTCCTGGTCCCTTGTCACCTGTGACCTGAGACCGGGTGACTCTCTTGCACAGGTAACAAGGCAGCCCGGGCTTCTCCTGAAAACATCCCTGGTCTCTGGATAAGATCCTAAAAATTAAGGGGCTTAAGGAGACTCTGGATTTGTATTTAAAATACAAGAAGAAAACTGACCGAGAGGGAGTTAATGTGGTGTGCCCCAGAGGCAGCTACCGTCACGGTGACGGGTCCTGAGAAGTAGGGCAGCATTAAGGTAAAGGATGCAGGAGGCATTTTTTTTTAATTAATTAATTAATTTTTTGGCTGTGCTGGGTCTTCGTTGCTGTGCGCGGGCTTCTCATTGTGGTAACTTCTCTTGTTGCGGAGCACGGGCTCTAGGCGAGTGGGCTTCAGTAGTTGTGGCGCATGGGATTCAGTAGTTGTGGCATATGGGCTTAGTTGCTCCGCGGCATGTGGGATCTTCCCGTACCAGCGATCGAACCCGTGTCCCCTGCATTGGCAGGCAGATTCTTAACCACTGTGCCACCTGGGAAGCCCCATTTTTTTTTTAATATAAGTTTCAGGTATACAGCATTATAATTCACCAAGTGGCATCTTACGAAGTGCCCGGCTTGGTGCAGGAGTCCCTGGAGGAAGACAGATGAGGCAGCTTAACTGACCAGTGAGGCCGCTCTGCATTCATGCCTGACACTCCAGAGGCACACTTCTTGGGTTCAAATCCCACCCCGCCCCCACCCAGCAAGATGCATGAGCTTGGGAGAGGTCCTTAACCACTCCATGCTTTCCCATCTGTAAAATGGACATAAGAAGAGCATCTCACTCAGAGGGCTGTTGTGAGGACCAAATGATGTAAACCCACATAAAGCACTGAGCAGAGCACCCAGCCCACAGCAAACACTCAATAAACGTTAATAATTGTATCGCATAGCTGGTGCTTCGTCTCTGTCACTCCATGTAATACAGGCTGCCCAGCCTTGTGACACACACACTTCAATGGCCACTGCACAGAGGGCTGCGGCTGTCCAAGGCGTGACATGCAGTGGGGTTTCTGCATTGTAAGTGACCTCTGCTTCATCACATCTTCAGTGAGGCACGAGCCCTGTGTCAACCAACAGGTGGGGAGGGGCACGTGCAAGATGTCGGGGAACAGGGGGAATCCACATCCAGGTGGGCACAGTGCGGAGCAGAAGAGCATCCTTAAACAGAGAGGTGGTCCAGGAACCTACCCGAGGCCACAGAGGCAGGGGTGGAGAGCCAGAGGGGACCTTCTCATGTGAGCTTTAACCAGGAAGCTCACGATTCTCCCAAGGGAGGGCAATGCAGAATGAGGGTTTGGGCGGCTCTAACAGACCTGAACGGATTCCAGTGGAAATCTGGGTCCAAAGTGGCACTGTCACCATCTGCGTTCACACGTTACCACCCCTCTTAAACCATAAACTCCATCAGGATTGGGACTGCATTCCAAGGGTCCCTACTGGCATCTTTCTTACCAGTGGCCAAAAGAAGGGGGGAGGGTAGCGGCTGATGGGAGGTAGGTCCACCCAAGGTGCAAGCAATAAATGGATGCACTGAACTTTAAAATAGTAATAAAACTGACCAAAGTCCTACTGCTTTTTATGATCACCATGGTGCTTGGGAATTCCACTCTCAATGAAAATAGATCCCTCCCCACCTGGGTGGCCCTCGCCCATGGCTCCCCCTGTGGGCACCTCACGGTTTTGCAAACTGCACTCACTCAACACGCACCTGCTCAAAGACTGACCCTGATAAATGGGGGCTGGGGAAGGGCAGAAATCCTGGTGATTTCTGGGCAGAACACATGTAAACTGACTGACACAGAGATATACAAAGCACATCGTCCAGAAGAACCATGCCATCCTTTCCTGTGGGAAATAACAACATGTCCCCACGTGAGACTCCGATGGCAGAGACACTCGTGGCTACGGGCTGACTGGAAATGTGACATTTTGCAATCCTGTGGCTACAACGGTCACTCCTGGGGTCCCAGGATTGACTTCCCTTTCTCAGGAGCCCAGGACAGATAATGGATCCCCCTCATCAGCTGGTCAATGGCTCGCATTTACAGACTGCCATCAGCACTCTGCCCGCCCCCCTCGCCGCCCCCTGAACAAGGTTAAAAGAACAGACCCCTGAGTGATGGTCAGAGGGGAATGGGAAGAGGAAGTCAAAAATACTAAGAAATCAACAGGGGCATTTAAAAGCAGAGCCCTTTGCACACCACGGAAGACGGCTCGCTATTCATCTTGTTCCCTGACTCTGCTTCACCAACTTGATGGAAGACGGTTTAACTGACATAAAAAACAGCGCCACGTGAATAGCGGTGATGGATGGAACCATTCCAAGCATCAGCCAAAAAAATGGCACTAAAAGATGCCTCGGGCTTTCTGTTAACTGTTTTATGAGGGCACCGATACTTCTTCCTCCTCTTGTTTAAGGAATAAATTAGCAGAACAAGTACTTTCAAAAACAGGGTATTGCTATACTGAGATTAAAAAAAAAAACAAAAAAAAAACCCAGAAGGCCTTTGGGATGTCAGAATATGTGTGAGGGAGGCTGGTGTGGTGAAAAGTGGGTTATACAAGGCTTTTCCCACATGCAGCTGTTTGGTTTCCGGGGATATGACTGAACTGGGTTTTATTGAATGCCATGTAATAACAAACCGTTCCATAAAGTAGTCTGACTGTACAGAGGCAATGTCTCAGGGGCAAGAGGAAGAAAAAAACAGTCTTGGATGGGAGTCTTAAAAAGAATGCACAGATGCTCCAAATGGGCCGTGATAAAGGAAAACAGGGGAGCCCACCTGCAAAAAAATTAGGAAGGGCAGTTTCTTATGACCATGCTCCAGCGTGGACCCTCCGTTCAGCGAGAAGGATCCGTCTGCAGTAAAGGCATCTTATCCGCTGGAATGTTTCTTGAACAAGGGATGGAAAAGAGCGGAGGTTTAAGAGTTTCAGCTTTCTGCTTTTTTTGTTTTCCTTCCTGGGGTGCAGAGGGCCTTTTCCCTGCCTTTCTCCCTTCTGATTTTGAAGAAGGTTAATTATGACCTGGGAGCGCCTGCAGCATCCCGGCACGTGACACTCGGCCATTGTCGGAGAAGAATACTGTCCCCGCTGCAGTGCGAGAACTAACTCCGGAAGCATCCAAATTTGGAACTCCTTTCAGAAGGCTCGGGACAGACTCCGTACCCTGGCATTCTACAGGATGACAAACGTCCACCCCGTTCCCATGTGTCTTTGGAGGCGTGCATGTTAGTGAAGCATAAAATTCACTTGGCTTTTACAATGAAGTACGCTGGTTATGTGGCCCATCTGGAGTAAGTTCTTATCCCAGCTGCACAGCAAAAGGCCCACGTTCTCCCATCCTCTCCCTGGCCCTCCAGCCAAGCCCGAGGTGCTCTCCACGACAGGGTGGGCTTCTGGCCCAAGTTAATACGCATAAAGAGGTCTCAAGATTTTGTACCTTTGACCTAGAAATTCTACTTCTGGTAAATCAATCCCACGGAAATAATCTTAAATGCAAAGTGCTTTAGAACCAACGATTTTCATGACCTTGTAACTGACAACTGCAAAGAGCTAGCTAGTTACAGCCTGAAACTCCAGTTACCCAGACTGATGAACTAAGAATCACGGTTCCTCTAGTTGGTTTACCATCATGCAGCCAACCAAACCACTGCTTAGGACAGTCTACAAAAACGGGGAGGAGTGAATTCTTAAATGAGAAAAGGAACTAATGTCTATACAGCATGATTACCACTATGTTAAAAAAAAAAAAAAAAATTATCTCTGGAGTATTTGGATTGCGGTAGCAGAATTAATTTGTGCAGGCACCAGTCACAAGTGTATATGCTGCAATTACAATAGAACAAAACAAAACAACCTGTGCATTTTAAAGTACTAAAAGAATACATGCCAAGATGCTGAGTGAATATACTGGATGATTTTTTTCTCTCTCTCCTTCTCTTTGTTCAACTTTTGTGTGGTCTCTTTTTTCAATGAGCATGTTCCTATTTTATATGGGAAACTTGCTGATTTTAAGAAATGAAACTCCACGAGAAGAGAACACTCGGTTCAGCTCCTGTGAGAAGTGATCACCTAAGGCCGGTACGGTTTGGACCCGTGTGCTGCATCACACATTCATCTGTAAGTCAAGTAGAGGCGCCTCATCCACTCTGACTCGCATGAGGGAGCTGAGCCCTGAGACACACGCAGAGAGGCCCCTCACCAAGGAACGGGTTTCTCCCCTGATTTCACCGCTGAATTTACTCACAGCACTTCATCCTTTCCAGAGATAGTTACTCCGAGGGACCTGGAACTGTGAAGTTAGGGACCGGCAGAGCTGATGTGACCGAAAAGAGGGAACAGGAAGATCTGGGGCCATGCAGGGCGCTAGGGAGAGCGTGGTCTTTAACTGAGGGCAGCTGGGCTGGAGGAGGAATCGGAGGCCTGCTGCTCCTGGCTGTGGGGATTTCGACCTGCAGCCAAGCCTCCCGGAGCCTCGATTTCCTCCTCTTCAACAGGAGTGAGAACAGACTATCAGGAGGTTTAAAGGAGGTGATACACGAAATGTGCCCTCAGGGGCAATTTCTCATCATCTCTGACCCCCAGTGATAACAACTGGCCGCCTCTACGCCTGACACTTTCTCCTATGATCTCCCTAAGACCATTTTATCTACTCCCCATGGAGGAGGTGCTGTGATGACCTCCTTCTCACCTGAGGTTTCGAGGGGGGAAGCGACGTGTCCCCCACTGCACGAGGGAGACCCGAGACCGACGGCCAGAGCAGAAGTCACCCCCAACCCCCTGGAAACCTTCCACCACCTGCTGAGCCAAGATGAGGCACCTTCTGAGGAGCCGTCCACACGGGGACTCGAGCTGCAGAGTGTCGACTGGGGCGAGAACAAGGGCTCCCGAAACTGAAAATGCAAGCGGGCACCATGTGGCTGTCCTGAAGGAAGGGTCCTGAGGGAGGGGGGAGGTGAGCTTGGGGAGAGGGTGGCCTCGGACTGTCATGTCACCCACTCCTTCTGAGGACGCCTTTCTGCTTCTACCACCTCCTGTGTCCCAGCTCTCATGGGGCCCAAAGTCGAGAAAGAGTGGGGACTCGGGGTGCCACCCTGCCTGCCCAACCTTTTCAATAAACCCCCCTCAAACCCCGGTTCCATGTCTCCCTTGCCCTTGCGTTTATGTCTCCGTTTCAATGGAATGTTACATTCGGTCAGACCATGGAGAAAACTCCTCATTATGAACTAGGAAATGTGTGCAAGGAGAATTATTTACCCAAGGCAGTGCTCAATCAGTGTTGCCCGTATATTTATTGAGCCCACACACGGAGAAGTTGTGTTAATGTTTGCCAAAGAATGTGGCTTTGTAAAGTAACTGGGTCAGGAAAGACAGCCTATCATTTTACAAATAACTTTAAAATTGCTTAAGTTAAATGGCCGGGCTCTCTCAGGTTTGTCTTTTCACAAACGCTGCAGAAACAATATCCAGCATTATGTCTCGTAAGACACAGGTATTACAAAGTGGCTGTTGAGCCCGTTAGAGAAAACGGAGAGTGAAATCTGAATTATTTCCACCCGAGGCAGGAGTGACGGAGTTACCAAAATTATGTTAGGCCGACATCGCAATTCTTCAAGTCTGTGTGGCAGCGAGGCTAAGGGCTCCTGGGCCCAAACTCTCTTGGGGGGCTGGATTTTTCAGTCAACAAGGACAGGAATTCCTTTTCTCAGCCCCAAATCTAGTGTGGCTCTGGGGGATTCACCCAAAACATGTGCTTTGGGCTTATTGGTGGTATTTGTCTGCCTCAGAAAGGCCTGTGAGGAGAAGACCAGGGAGTGACACAGCCAAAGAAGACTCGGGACAGTGTGTCTAACGGATACAAAGATCAGCAATGGCCCTGCCCGTGCCCTGGAAGGGTTGGACGAGTCTGAGTGATGACGCCGTAATAATCACCAATAGCCATAGTAACAGTGATAGTAACGGTGATCAGGGTGGGAACAAGGGTGAGGCTAGTGGGCCCCAACGATAATAGAGGAGGGGGAGGAGGGGGAGGGAAGAGCAAAGGGAAGGGAGGCTGAGAAGGGGAGAGAAAACACACAACGGTAACGACAGCCACTGACACACACTGGCCACTTGCTGTACGCCAGGACCCGTGCCGAGGACTCCACACGCAAAGCCCACCCTCTACTGAATCACTTTGGTCAATATCATCGGCGTCTTCATCCTAAATGTCTGCAGGTCACCATGTCTGCACTGGTCCCGTGGGGACACTGCTGCTCCCGAGGGCCAGTGCCGGTGGAATGTAGTCGGGGGGGGGAGGGGGGCGCTGGGTGAGAGTCGGGGGCGAGAGGCTGGGGGAAGCAGGGGCGCTAACAAACCCGTTAAGAACATCCCCACCCAGACGGGCGTCACGAGGTCAGCAGATCCCCGAATCGCAAGCTGCCAACTTGAGACAAAGGGGTGCATGGCCTGACACTAATTCACTCTCAGGGTCTCCCTGGCCCTCAGCTCTTTGATGCGAGTCCTGAACACAGTTCCCACGTGGGCCACTCAACTGTCTCCCCACGAGCTGGGGAGCTTCTCGGGGGCCCTGCAGCGGCTGGCCCAGCCTGGCCTAGGAGGTGCTCGGTAAATACTGACTGAGGGATAAATGAAGGCAGATGAGAAGACCTCTATTCTGGGGCGACAGCTGTGAGGGCAGGAGGCTGCTGAGACCCCTGGAGACTGAAGATGAGGAACAAAGACCACAGGAGCGTCCTCAGGGGACCTGGTGGTACGAGCGTCCCGCGGCCGGGATCTGTAACAAACCACCACAACGGCGGGGCCTGAAACAGAAGTTCACTCTCTCTCAGTTCAGGAGGCCACAAGTCCAAAACCAAGGTGTCGGCAGGGCTGGTTCCTTCTGCAGGGGCTGCGGGGAAAGCGCGCCACGCCTCTCTCCCAGCTCCGGGCGTTGCTGCTGGTCCTCAGCATCCCTTGGCTTGTAGATGCATCACTCGGCCTGCAGACGCAGCACTCGGCTTGCAGACGCGTCACTCGGCTTGCAGACGCGTCACTCGGCTTGCAGACGCGTCACTCGGCTTGCAGACGCAGCACTCGGCTTGCAGACGCAGCACTCGGCTTGCAGACGCGTCACTCGGCTTGCAGACGCGTCACTCGGCTTGCAGACGCAGCACTCGGCTTGCAGACGCGTCACTCGGCTTGCAGACGCAGCACTCGGCTTGCAGACGCAGCACTCGGCTTGTAGACGCGTCGCTCGGCTTGTAGACGCGTCGCTCGGCTTGTAGACGCGTCGCTCGGCTTGTAGACGCGACGCTCGGCTTGTAGACGCGACGCTCGGCTTGTAGACGCGTCACTCGGCTTGTAGACGCGTCACACCAGTCTCTGCCTCCATCCTCCCCACTGCCTTCTTCTCTGTGTCTCTCTGTGTCCTCGCCTCTTCTTATAAGGCCAACAGTCACTGGACTCAGGGCCCACCCCAAATCCAGGATGATTTCACCTTGAGATCCTTAACTAATTACATCTGCAGAGACCCTATTTCCGAATAGGGTGACATTCTGCGGTTCTGGGTGGATGTGAATTCTGGGGGACACTCTTCACCCCGCTACAGTGGGACCCTGCAGCTTGCCCACATGCAGAGTCTGCCCTGCCCATGCCTGCCTGCAGGGCTTACCACCAGGCCTCACCATCGCAGACTCTGTGAATGGGGAGAGCTGGGTGCCTTGTCCCGTTCCACGGCGAGTCTTCAGGAAAAATACGAAAAGGGAGCTCCAAAAACTGGAAAAGCCGAATCCCTCAAGCCTCAGGAAGAGAAGAAAGGGCGGAGGAACACAGGGCCCGGGGAGTGTGAGGCCTGTGGGACCACCTCCCACACACACTGTCACTCTGGCCCCAAGAGCAGGAAAACAGACGCAATTCCCGGGCCCAGCTCTTCAGCAGAGACTCAGCCTAAACAAGGCTCTTCCTTCCTCAGGCGGACGGGAACCCCACCCACTGAACTCCCACAGCGTCCACACAGGGTCGCACACAGCTGAGACCATGAGATGACATGGTACTACTCTCCAGCCTCGCGGGGCTGGGATGAAGGAAGCTGTGGGGAAGGAAGGCGGGGTGAACCAACACGCGGGTCAGAAGCCAGTGCCTGACACCGGGGGCATCCGAGGGATGAGCGCACATGGAGGCTGTAAACCCACAAGGGACACGTGGCCAGATATACAGGCCACCCTGGCATCCGGCAAGCAAAGGAGAGTCCACGGGACAAATCTGTAGGCTTTGAGGACAAGACCACAACCAATGGGAGAGGCACCCCGCCTGATGGGCTTCAAGTATTCAGAATTCTTCCGTGTTATGAAGGTAATTTGGTACACAGACTGCATACAAGTAAATGCCCCCAGCGGGGTTCCTGGTAACAAACACATTTACATTCCTGCAGTGAAAAGAGGATTAAGCCACCATAGAGGAAAAAAAGGGACACGGCATCAGCTAAGGTCAGATTTCACCACCAAGTAAGCTGGTGGTGTTGCCATTTTTCAAGAGCTTTTCAGATTCTGGAATAGCAAAAAAGGGACCGTAGATGGGTATTTACAAGCCTGAATCTAGGCACTTTCTTTTTAGTTGCGTCGAGCAGGGGCTACACTTCGTTGCAGTGTGCGGGCTTCTCACTGCAGTGGCTTCTCTTGTTGTGGAGCACGGGCTCTAGGCACGTGGGCTCAGTAGTTGTGGCACGTGGGCTCAGTAGTTGTGGCACGTGGGCTCTACAGCGCAGCCTCAGTAGTTGTGGCACACGGGCTTAGTTGCTCCGCGGCATGTGGGATCTTCCCGGACCAGGGCTCGAACCCGTGTCCCCTGCATTGGCAGGCAGATTCTTAACCACTGCGCCACCAGGGAAGCCCTAGGCACTTTCTTAACTATGGCAGCTTTAATCCCAGGAGGGAAGGTGTGTACTGAGGCTGGGTCTGCTGCCTGGCAAGGCTCAGACCAGCAGTTGCTCCAAACAGCTCCTTTTTGCATCGATTTTGTAAACCAGGCTTCCCCGAAGGGTTTACTTTAATGAAAAAAATTTAGAAGTTACAAAACAGACTGAAAATCCCTGCTCTATGTCAAGAGTTGGCAAAAAAAAAAACCTTTTTGTGTGAAGGGCCAGACAGTAAATATTTCAGGCTTTGTGGGCTGAGAGGCAAAACTGAGGAGATTATGGAAGTACTTATGTAACGAGAGAGAAAACGAATGTCCACAAATTTTTATGGATGAAATTCAAAACTTTATTTCTTGACACTGAATTATGAATTCCATATAACTTTCATGTGTCCGGAAATAATATTCTCCTCTTGATTTCTTTTTCCCATCATTTAAAAATGTAAAAACTTATTCTGTGCTTGGGGGCCGTACCCAAAGGAATGCAGGCCGCATTTGGCCCATGGGCAGGGAGTACTTTGTGACCCCTGCTCTAGGTCATTCCTGGCCAAGCAGGGCTCAGTCCCAGAGTGAGATCCACTGTTGACCCCCCGAAGGGACCAAGTGAAAGCCCTTGGCTGGATCAGACCGATGCAAACCTGACAGCACCTCAAACAAGACACTCCGCGTCTCTGACTTACAAGCCATTTAGGAGGCAACCACTTTCTACTCCATTTTTTCAAAACCAAAATAACAAATGTAGTATGAGCCATAACTTAGCAAAACTAGCAAGATTGTTTTCCTTAAACAGACACTCCTTTAAAAAATTTTATACATATATATATAATATGTAAACAAATGCAATGCTTTTACCTTCTTAAAGAGGCATCATGGTACAGCAGGTAGGCTATACACTTCTCATGTGCACTACAGGTTTTCGGTGGATGCCACCATTAATCGGCATCATATTAACAAAATGCCTGATGAACATAAATGAGTCAGACTTTGAACCATCCCGGCAGCCTCGGAAGGCTCACCATGAGCTCAACAAGCCAGACAGGAGGACCGACATTACCACCAGGGAAAGGCATCCATCCCCAGATTCCAGGACCCTCTTTGATAGTCACTGTGAATTTGAGTGCATCCATGTTAATTGTTAAGCCCAGGCACGCTTTTTGATAGCTAGGGTTCAGGGTATACTAATGCCTTATCCAGCTTGGACCAAGACCATGCAGTAACAGATATGAAAAATCCTGAATTAAAATGTGGATTTGCCCACAAAAAGGGTTGGAAATGACTACAAAGAAAGTGCGTGTGAGTAAATTATTAATACTTAAAGGCAAGTCCAGTGTTTAAAATGGCAACGTGGAAGGAGTTCCCGACGTGGAAAGGGAAACCACAAAATGACCTTTAAAGCTCTGAACGTGTCTGCTGAAAAAGCAAGGCCAACTGACAGAAAAATCAAAAGCTTCAAAGAAACACCTATTTTCCAAACAGTATGGAGGTTTCTCAAAAAATGAAAAATAGAACTACCATATGACCCAGCAATTACACTCCTGGACGTAAATCCAAAAAAAAAAAAACAAAGACAGTAATTTGAGAAGATACATACACCCCAATGTTCATAACAGCATTATGACAACTGCCAAGATACGGACGCAACCTAAGTGTCCATCAACAGATGAATGGATAAAGAAGATATGGCATATATATATGTTATATATATACACTTACCTACATATATATACACACATACATACATACATACATACATACATACATACATACAAACAATAGACTACTACTCAGCCACTAAAAAGGATGAAATTTTGCCATGTGCAGCAACATGTATGGACTTGGAGGGCACTGTGCTAAATGACATAAATCAGACAAAGACAAACACTGTATGATATCACTTACACGTGGCATCTAAAAACTATAACAAACTAGTGAATATAACAAAAAAGAAGGTGACTCACACATACAGAGAGCAAACTAGTGGTTACCAGTGGGGAGAGGGAAGAGGGGAGGGCACAACAGGCGTAGGGGAGCAAGTGGTACAAACTATTAGGTATAAAATAAGCTGCAAGGATATATTGTACAACATGGGGAATATAGCAAATTTTTAAAAATAACTATAAATGGAGTAGAACCTTCACAAATTGTGAATCACTATATTGCATACCTATAAGTTATATAATATTGTATATCAACAATACTTCAATTAAAAAAAAATATTTTTAAACCACCTGTTTTCCAGGGGGCTCAGATCTAGAATAATCTCTCACCATCCTTCATAAGTGTTCATAAGGGGATCAGGGAACAAAAACAGCATTTACTAAGATCTTACTCTGAGCTTAGTATGCTTTCCATACATCACTTCACTGAACAGCTTTAATAACCAGGCTAAGAAGCTATTTTTAACCCCCATTTGACAGAAGAGAAAACTGAGACACAGAATTTTAACTAACTGCCCAAATCACAAGGTTAGCAAGAATCAGATCTGAGGTTCAAAGCTCTGTATCTTATAGGGTCTACGAAACAACTATGGCCCAGGGGCCCAATCTGGCCCACTGCCTGTTTCTGCAAATAAACTTTTATTGGAACACGGCCATTCGCTTATGTACTGTCTGTGGCTACTTTCCTGCCCCAAGAGCAGAGTGAGTCATTGCAACAGAGACTGTACGGCCTGCAAAGCTGAGAACATTGACCATCCAGCCCTTTAGAGAGAAAGGCCATGCTTTAGCTTCCTGTGGGTGCCTACCATGCTCCAGCCCTCCACTCACAGGCTCCCAGTGAGGCAGCAGCCCTGGACTGTCCTTAGGTATCGGTGGCTCCAGGACCCCCTTCCCCCAGTCATCCTGACCACCCTGTCTGGACAACGGGATACACATGAGGTGAGATCAGCCAGTTCCCAACATGACCTGGCTTGAGACCTCTGTCCCAAAGGCGCTGTGTGACCACACTGAACCAATCAGATTCAATCCCTTTGAGAGTCTGAAGGAGGCAGCTGAGAGCAGGAGGCAGAAGCAAAAAGGTACAAGGATGGAACAGAGCCTCCGAGATCAGCTGAGCCAGGCTGGGAGTCCACAAAGAGCACTGGGGACAAAGTCCCTGCCGTACCCCAGGCCTGGTCTGGAGGCTTTCCCTAGCCTAGAGGCAGACACTGCCCTCCTTCATCCCTAACCAAGAGTACCCGGGGTGCATCTCCGCCAGGAGACAGAATAGCCTGCCCGGCAGGCTTGCTTCACCGTACCAGAGGGCAAGAATCAGAAGTTTACCATAGCGATGCCTCCTCTTCCAGAAAAATGCAGAATGAATGAAAGACCACGAACCATGACTGACAAACACAGCCACGCTCTGTTTTAAAGAAAGGAGGCATGACACAGCCCTTTCCCCACCAATAACAAAAATAAATATTTCACAGTAGCTTAAAATAAAATCTGAATTATTCATGACATTTTCCTCCAGTATCATCATCATCATTACGTGTATGTACATGAGTGTGTGTGTGTGTGTGTGTGTGTGTGTGTGTGTGTGTGTGTTTTATTTTAAAGCCAACAGGTAACGGGGAATGGGTGGGGGGTTCTTTTCCTCTCCCCCCCCCCTTTTTTTTTAAACATCTTTATTGGAGTATAATTGCTTTACAATGGTGTGTTAGTTTCTGCTTTATAACAAATTGAATCAGCTATAGGGATACATATATCCCCATATCCCCTCCCTCTTGCATCTGCTCAACATCATTAATCATTAGAGAAATGCAAATCAAAACTACAAGGAGGTATCACCTCACACCAGTCAGAGTGGCCATCATCAAAAAATCTACAAACAACAAATGCTGGAGGGGTTGTGGAGAAAAGGGAACCCTCCTGCACTGTTGGTGGGAATGTAAATTGATACAGCCACTATGGAGAACAGTATGGAGGTTCCTTAAAAAACTAAAAATAGAACTACCATACGACCCAGCAATCCCACTACTGGGCATACACCCTGAGAAAACCATAATTCAAACAGAGTCACGTACCTACCCCCTCTTCTCTTGACAGGACGACCCACGATTGTAAGTTTTCAAGAAACACCCAGCAGGAAAGTGGAAGTTGTACTGTTATCCAAATCATCTAGATTAAAAAAAATAATAAATCCATATCCAAGATCCTGCTATATCAGCTTAAGCAAGTTTTGTTATTTAAGTTAGATTTGATTTTTAAGTCCCTTATGTGATGAGACTTGTGGGTCTTTATCATTTTATTTCTATTTTTAAAATACAGACTTGCGGTTCTTTTTCCCAAATCAATCCAACAGAAAGTGAATTATGGTCAATGCATAATAAAATCAGAGTTACCTTTTGACTTGGGGAGAATTATTAGCATCTGTTTCAATGGTTTCCTAGATCTTCAAATTCAAAAATGCCTTATCAAGTCCAGGACTTCCCAAAATACCAGAGTTCTAGAGAATGCTCTTTTTCAATGCTTTGAAAACTAAATGGGCAAAATGGAATAGGAATCTGGCTACTGAATAGCTTGCAAACACTGCAGAGATGTACAAAAACACGGCCGCTCGAGCCAGCGCCTTGGGGAGAAGCATGGGCCCTAACACTGCACTCATGAACTTCTCACGACCCTCAAGTATACCCATATGATATATTGCAAATACCATAAAGCAGCACTGTAATTACAGGGAGCAATTGATTTTAAAAGGCCTTTATCAAAATGAATACTCATAAAAATATAATAACTTGAACCAGAGAATTTAGGGATTAGCGCATTTTGAACGTTATACTTCAAATTTCGAAAGGCTGTGTGCGAGTTAGCACTCACAAAGGTTTTCAAAAATGGAATAGCTATGTGCATGCTGAATTCATTTATAATCCAGATATCACAAAACAGGTATTAAACCACCCCTACCCCATGTTCAGGACTAAAATCAATTATGTTCCCCTAACGTAATTAAGATGCTGGTCCTGTGACCCATCTGCCTATTGGCACATTTAGAATGTTAGGGAACACGGTATCTGCAGGGAGGCTGGGACAGGCAGGTGGGGAGGGGTGCCGATTACTTAAGACACCTCCTGGGTCAAGCACTGAGGATGCCTTTTCCCAGAGAAAGGAATCAGCACAGAGCCCAAGGAGAAGAAAACACTGGCAGATTTTGGTGAGATCAAGGTATGTCTTGGAGTGAAACCTGAATCGTCAAGGGAAAGTGTTTTAAATTCTTGGTTAAGCTGAAATGGTACCTATATGATGGAATCCATTCACAGAAGGAGAATTCTAACATTAGTCTGATAGGCCACCACAGCATATCAAAAATATCCTCCATATGGCTGTTATGATAGGGGAAGACATATCTTGAAGAGAGATGAATAAATCTGTACAACTATCAAATGTCAGTTAAGCATGCTGGCCATTAACACGGTTTTAAGAACATTTCGGATATGTGGAAATACAAGAAAACAAGACTCCTGATGTCTTGTCTAAAGTCAAACAAGATGTCTGACTTTAACCTTGTACCGCTTCCAGATGAAGTCACCGCTTCCAGCCAAAATAATGAGTCTCTCTTTCTCGGCCTTCCTTCCACAAACCTCGCAAACACAGTAGCACTGAATGAAGGCAAGGCCTTTAGAAACAAACAAATAGAGATATTCATTCCTTCTGAATTTCTACATAAATGATACAGAGTGAAAATCATGTTTGAGAAGCACTTGACATTTTGCAAAGGATTTTTATAGATCTCATTGGCTTTCAGAAGAGCCTTCCTTAGGAAAAAGTAAATTCAAGTGTAAAACAAATTAATTTTCTTCCTCCCATCAAATATATATATTTATATAAAAATATATTTATGTAAAATATATATATACACACAGACTCTTACTGAGATAACCTCCACGTTTCCCAGATTTCAAAAGTTAGTTTTTCTTATCACTGCCCCAAATCTACAGGAACAATTTCTTCCCAACAGTGAGCTCCCTTTCATACGTCCTCATCTACCAAGATTCACCTTGGAAAACCTCTGAAATGCCGAGCTGTGAAAACCTGATGGGAGAAATCAACACAAACACGTTCCAGCTGCAACCAAGCAAGAGGCGTAAATTGTACAATATCATGTATATTTATCAATTTAGGATAAATGAGATCACATAGATATTCTCAAGAGGTCCATCCTTATTGTTGTAATGTAGTGAATGGACAACCATGTTTGATTTTGACTTCAATCCCCATAATACTATTTCTCCCCAGTGAAGAACTGATATTCTTAAGTTTTCCTACTCTGGGGATTTTCAGAAAAGTGATTCTTGAGTCTGTGGGTAAAATACAGCATTCCTTAAAAAAAAAAAAAAAAAAAAGTACACTTATTTGCACTTTCCATCATCTGTTGTATTACATATTACCTATTTAAACATTACAGTCCCTAACAGCACACAACAAGGACTTTACCTTATTCACAGGTATGTCCTAACCTTTAGCAGGTGCTCAATTAAGAGTTATTGAAAGATTGAGTAAATAAACTGGATTCCATATTGCATAGAAAGAAAAATCAAAGTTGAGTCTTTTTAAAATATGGACATGCCTTGCATAATTTACCGTACGGGCAAACTGGAAGAGTAGTCCAATGGGAGACTTCCTAAACAATGGGAACGCAGTCAAGATAGGCCCAAGTCCAACCCTGTATTTCTCTGAATCAGCTACTCCTTAAGTTCCCATATTGCTCCTCTCAGCCAATGGCAATTCTGGGAGAGAGGCAATTGATAATAATTATGTTTTCTGCCTTCTCTGGGGTTATGAATTTATCATGATGCGAAAGTTGAGCTACTCTGATGCCACGTTAACAATGATAAACACCGTAAAGACAAAAAGAAACTAAATTTAAGCATTTAGATTCTGCAGGGGAGTTTATTAAACACATTAACTGAGGAAAGGCAAAGCCACACAATTATGGAAAACGGAGAGCAACACACTGGCTGGCTATTTCTCATGGCCACCTGAGAATGGATTTCAAATGCCCTTATGTCTGCAGGTACATTATCATGTGTTTTATTGTTATTCACAGCTGCAACTTGATTAATTTGTATTCAGAAATTCTAAGTGGCAAATGTGCAATGCATAGTAATACACATTTTTTTTTTTTACTTTATGGACACAATGAAAATGCCTAAGCCACCTCTCCTAAGTAACTCTTGCTCATCCAGTGAGCAGAAGTCAGAAGAGTTTGCAAAAGGCTTTGAAAGAATTTGGTTTGAAAGAAAAAAGGCAAGAGGAAGCCCCTCTCCTCTACCCCATCTCTTAAAACAAACAAACAAACCAAAAAAACCCCAACTAAGTCTGAAGGAAAACCAAACAAAAGAGAACAGCTGGGTAATGTCAAGCTGCCAGAATCATCAACGTTGTCAGCTCATGTTCTTGTCTCCCTGCTCTCTGAGCGTTTCCAATAAAATCCAGAAACACCAGTGATGACTCACGCCCACAGACTGAGGCACCATAGTCAGGGCTTAAATAAGAGGTAATGATACCTGTTAAATCCATTGCCTAAATGCAATCATGGGTGGTTCTTAATACTGAACCAGCTCTCCGTTTTCTGCACTAAGGAGATAAGGAGTGGCATGGATAATCAAAATGGGTGGAAAATATAAATCACTGGTTTGAGAACACAGACCCTGATCCGTCCCTCCCCTCCAGCAAGTCCCTAGTCTGTGCCCCCAGCTGATTTATTTTCCTGATCCTGCTTTCCCCACTTAAAGTGAATTTACATTGCCTTTCACACTGCCCTTAGAAGTGGATCTGAGTCCCTGCTTCCTAACTGGAGCAAACAACTGCCCATTCGAAAACCTTTGCAAATCATCCACAGCTTCGACACAAGTACTCAGCAACTGGCAGGACTCTCACTGGGAAGTTCTATCAACCACCGAAGGGAACTCGAAGACTCAAGTAAGCGTGGTATACGTCCATGCATCCATATTCACTGGTATCATCCAAATGCAAGTTTGGTTTACTTTTTCGTAATTTCCCAGGCTTACAATTCCTAACTGCTTTCCCAAGCCTGCTGCCATGAACGCGGCCCAGTCAAAGAATGCACCTGTCAAATGCTTGCATGCATCACGTTTGTGTTCATTTCCACCAGAGACACCGTGGACACAGCTAAACCACTGGACCTGGCCTTTTGTCAGTTCGTTACAGCATCCCAAACATGGCTGCAGACATCCCACTATTTGCCACTCTGTAATTGAAATATTTTCCCAAACCTTCCCTGGCAGCATATGTTGGATGGATTGGGAGATGTTGAACTGGAAACCAGGAAGGGAAGGAAACACCTGTGATGGTATTCTCGGGGAAAAGAACAGAGTGTCAGCTCCAAGAACACGGTGGGGAAAGGTGGCCCCGACTGAGGCACTCCGTAAGGTATCACCAATAGGACTGCACATGGTCTACAGGTTTATGGCTTAAATGAGCCACAGACACTGAAAGAGTCCACTTAATTAACCCCAAAACAAAAAGTATGGGATGGGAATCTGAGACCTCCAGAAACTGCAGAAACAGAAATGACTACTTCCCCAGGCTTCATCGCTCCAAGTCCTAAAATACACACGAGGTCGCAAATGGTTCATTTTATTGTAATTCAAAAATTATTACAGAAGAAACTAACTTTCTGAAGGACCAAGTATAGGTTAAACCATAACATGGTGATGACAAAAGTTAAGGTCCCTTCTTGAGTTAAAAGGACCAGGAGAAAATTTAACTGAAGTTAAAAAAAAAAAAAAAAAGCAATTTGATCAAGAATCAGGAATTCAAGGTTCTAGTCCTGGTTCTTTTTATTTAAAAAAAAAAAAAATGTTTACGGAATCTTGCTGAGTATTCACACTTCGATCCTTAATTTCACTTTTGCAATGAAGAGTTAATATTTGCCCTTATTGGTATATTAAATTCAACCAAGAGGAGCAGTTAGACCTCTGGTCACATGTTGGAGGGCCCCTGCAGACAGCGCTATACAAATGGGACGCGCTGCTATCACTTTACTGAGTCAAATGACAGGCTCCTTAGCACAAACCAGCCCTGGCACAATTCATGATGACAAATCATCTCAGGTAGAAGAACAGAGACGAGCAGACATCAGGTGACCAAGGAGACTCCTGCTAGACTTGACTTGCTACAGAAGCACCACAAGGGACTCAAAACACTGAAGCTGGGGTTCAGGGACACTTGAAACAAAAGTCCCCCACAGTCCCACCCTGGCTGACCCCTCCCACAACCCCGGAAAGGAGGACAGCACAGCGAATGAACGATCCTCCAGCGGACACTGGAATCATGAAAGATGACACTCAACGCTGTTACGTGTCAGCTAAAGACATTCACCAAAAAGCTCAAATGTTAAAAGGCCAAAAACGTGTATTTTTAAGTCATCTGAAATCCTGTTTCATCTAAGAAAATATAATTCCTATTGACTCAGCAAATGTCTATTAAGGGTGGGAGTGGTTATACACCTAGTGTCTTCTCCCCAAGGCTGTCTGCTTTCCCACCCAGTGAAGACAAGGTTTCAGCGCTAACAGAACGCCTTGGACTTTTCTGATGACCTTCCTGGGTGTGATTCCCCACCCTCGCTCTCCATGCAAAGGCTGGAAGAGATGGGCCCCCGAGAGGAGAGAAACATTACAGCATTCGTGATGGTGTCCCCCAGCTCCCTGGAATGGGGCTCTTCCCCAACCCACTCTTCCCATGGCCCTGGGCAGATGCTATCTGATAACCGTAACTACTGGCCAGAGAGATGGTCCTTAGGCCATGTTGGTATGGTGTCCTGGTGACATCTTGTGGCGAAACAGAATATAAATAACCCTAAAATTCCACCCCTGGCTGCATTTGGGTTAACTATAACCCAATGTCACCTTTCTTTTTCTACCTGAGTAACTTCTCACTTTGTCCCTTCTTCTCTGAAGAGGAGCATCTTCTAGGCCTATAAACAAGAGGCATATACGGAGGTCCAATGGCCACCACATTTAACCATCAATCAAAGCAAACACTTCCCAGAGGTGACTGGGCACAGGAAAGCAGCAACCTTCATTAGAGGAACAGTAGATATTTTCCAAGAGTTTATACAAAGATTCTGTCTTCCACTGATCACCTTCTATTCCAATGGACTAATTAGAAACAAGGCAGCAGGAAGAAACTATGGCAAATAGGTGAATGTGGGCAGGTAACACGTGTCTAGCTCCCCAGACTTCTTAAATAAAGCCTGGTTTAAGATGATAAAATTGCCCCAATTTGTGTGAAAAGTTACTCTCATTCAATTATGAATCTACAATCCTAAAGTATACAACCCACAAAAAGTAAATAAACATGGGTATTTATCTTCAGTTAAAAATGAATAATGGGGGCTTCCCTGGTGGCACAGTGGTTAAGAATCCGCCTGCCAATGCAGGGGACGTGGGTTCGAGCCCTGGTCCAGGAAGATACCACATGCCGTGGAGCAACTAAGCCCGTGCACTACAACTACTGAGCCTGCACTCTAGAACCCACGAGCCACAACTGCTGAGCCCGTGTGCCGCAACTACTGAAGCCCGCGTGCCTAGAGCCCGTGCTCTGCAACAAGAGAAGCCACCGCAGTGAGATGCCCACGCACAGCAACAAAGAGTAGCCCCTGCTCACCGCAACTAGAGAAAGCCCGTGCGCAGCAACAAACACCCAACACAGCCAAAAATAAATAAATTTATAAGGGAAAAAAATGAATAATGCACAGGGAAAAGATTCCACAAATAAAATGATTCCGTAATAATATTAAGAGCCCAATTGGCTATGATGGCAAACAGGGATGAAGAGATTTCACAGCAATGAGGATGTTGACACAAAGTTAAACTATTTGCATTGTTAACTAAAGAAGCACAACAGAAGCGTATGTAAATGCTAATACCTCTTTCTGTCCGGAGTAATTTCTTTTAAAATATTTAGCAGGCAAGAGGTGCATATAATGGAAGAGATATGAATCTGTCTAAATGAAATCCTTATGTCTGGGAACAGCTCTTAACAGACTGGCCTGGTCAGTGGAAACACACTTCCTGTGGATGACACACAGAACGTGTACCTCTGATAAGTGTGCCCATCAGCAGGAACCACAACGCAGCCGTTCCTGGCCTTCATTGCCTATTCAGTGTGACAACAGATGAGACCGGATTCACACATTTGCTACCTATTACTGTCTACAACGGTAGCAGCACACAGCAGTGAAGCCTGAGCTACACACACAAAAGTCACAGAAGATATATATTTAGATGGCATTTTCTTTCTAGTATTTTCTAGGCAGTGCCAAGGAAGATCACTATTAACATTTTTCTGGCAGAATATGCATCCCTGAGAATGCTGAGATTTTAAACGTAAGATCTGGAATTCAAAATGTTAGGCACCCTTCTTGTTGATGGCTGGGAAGCAACAGGCTTGGTGCCTTCTCAAAACTGAATTAAACCTAAACTCAAATCCCAGGGCAGGGGAAATTAGAGCACATTGCCCCATGGGCTCATCTCTCCGAAAGCTTAAGAACATCCATTTCCAACCATTCATTCCAGTAATTTCTTGAGGATACCCAGATGTTGCTAAAGACCAGGCAACTGAGCAGTATATGCTTTCATTCTCCAAGTGGGCCAAAAATGCCAAGTGTTTGTTTTGTTTTGTTGCTGAGATGCAGAAGTAGCAGCGAACGTAGTGGCAAAACTAGAACTATTTTTTTAAATTCTTGGATGGGGAAAAGACAATTACAATGTTTAGGTGCAATATGAAAGTGAGTCAAATTATAAAAATGGAGAGTAGAAGATACAGCTGACCCTTGAACCACACAGGTTTGAACTACCTAGGTCTACTTACACACAGATATTTTTTGGTAGTAGACACGACAGTACTACATGGTCCGTGACTGGCTGAATCCGCGGACATGAAGAACCATGGATACATCAGCCGACTCTAAATTATACTCGGATTAACCCCCCACGTTGTTCAAGGGTCAACTGTAATTCAAAGAGATGTGCTGGTTGGAAACTAAGAAAAAATAGGATTCCAGGATTTTTAGAGTTTAACCTAATATTGCTTACGAATTAAGATGGAATCATTGCATTGAAGTGTAGTTTTCTTCATCAGCCCAGGTGTATTTACTGGGGAGGGAATAAATTATTCCAATAGCTGGTATTGAGACAACTGACTAATCAGCTGGGGAAAAGCAGCTGGATCCTTACCCCAAAAAATTCCCGATGAATTTAATGATTTCAAGGTCAAACATAAGAGCAGTTAACCAATAAGACACATAAGTGAATGTAACATTACAGTGGAGAAGGATTTTTAAAGCATGGCAACTGAAAGCAGAGACCACAGAGGGCAGGCTGATCAATGTGACTACATTAAAATTAAACATAAAATTAAAAGACCAAAAAAAAAAAGCAGAGATCAGGAGAAAACACCTGTGATATACACAACAAAGGAGTAATATCCCAGCCGGAACACATAAAACGTTCTTATGATTCATAAAGACGCAATGATAAGAAATCAGTCTAAGAACGTGAACGGACCATTTTCAAATGAAGACATTGTTGATGCGTACATTTTTTTTAAATGTTTAGCTTCACTCATAATACAGGAAATGCACAGTAAAATTATATTCAACTTGGCTTTCAAAAACAATACTTACTCTTAGTAAAAATACAGCAAGTAGCCTCTCAATCCTTCAAGAGGGCGATTTGGCCATTTATCTCAAAGCCTGCTCTTACCCTGGGAACCAGAGCTCCCAGGCACACTCAGTAATCACTCACTGATGTTTGCTATAAACACATTCATTGCAATTCCGTTTACAATGAAGGAAAACTATAAATAACCTGTATGTCCAACAATAGGGGATTGGTTAAATAAATTATGGACCCAACCATACGTTAGGTCATTGGGCAGCTATTAAAAATGATGCTACCAAAGGATTTAATAGCAAAGAGATACTGTTAAGTGGAAAAGGGCAGTTTCCAGGACAATTCTATTTTCTTCTTTTTTGACCTGCCTATATTTTCAATTTTTTTTTTTTTTTACAAACAATATACGTTTGTGATATCAGAAACTACATATGTGAAATAATCACCAAAAATAACTTGTTCCACTTAAGAGAGAAAGAAAAATAATGTAGACACAGCCTCTGGTCCTTTCCTTTCCACTGACAAGTCATGGGACCTTCAGCAGTCCGTCACTCAACCCATTTGGGCCTCAGTTTCCTTATTCGTAAACCAGGAATAATAACACCTTCCATACCTCAGACATAGGGAGAAGATTAACAACACAAGTGCATAAATACACTTTCTCTAGACACGTATTTTGCTGTGTTATTGTTGTTGTTTTGGAAACTCTGCTGTCAACCTAACCAGGCGACAATTTCCCAGCTCCACCTGACAAATATGTCTGCTTAGCTGGGCTCACATGCCTTTCCCTCATCTCTCTGCAACGAACTCAAACACCCTCTCCTTCTCGAAGCCCGGCCCAGCTGGAGGGATGGCTCCCTCCTCCTGCTTCCCACCACTGCTGCTCTGGATTGCCAGGTTGCTCTTGACCACTTCTATGTTTTCTGTAGCATCCTTCATGGCCTGCCTCCCCTCATCTGCCAGGGGGCCTTCTACATCCTGCACTCCGCATGCCCTACCTTCCGTCTGCAGGAACCCCAGAACCCCTCTCCCCGGCCACATCAACCTCTTGAGGACCAGCTAAGGCTGAGAAGTGCAAAACGGGTTTCTCCGCCTCACTACTACTGACTTCGGGGGAGCCGGACAATTCTTTGCTGCGGAGCCTGTCCTGTGCTTTGTGGGAGGTTTAGCAGGATCCCTGGCCTGAACCCACTAAGTGCCAATAGCAACTCATTCCCCTGCTAAGATGTGACAACCAACACGTCTCCAGACATGGCCCCTGGTCTAGAACCACTGCACGCAGTGAGAAAGGCGCTACTTTCCCATTACTAACAGGCACGGCCTCTAGGCATCAGGTACCCACATCAAATAAATGATGGTCTCAGCAGGCGAGTCCATACCAGAGCACCGACCAGCATCTCAGGAGACGGAACGCTGCTCCCCCGCTTCCCCTGGCCCCCTCTCAGCCCGGAGCTAAGGGAAGGGGACGGCCCCCGAACCCGGAGCCTATCTGCATATCCTCTGAGAGCATGCTCTGGAAGCGCGACGGAGCAAGCGTGAAGATCTTTTGTGAGATTACTTATCTCGAGTGCGTGTCACTTTTTCAGCCCCATAAAGCGGAAATACTTGAAATAGATGTCACTACATTTGTCATGAACTGACATGGCCAATTAATATTACAAATTCACCATGGAGAAACGCTTCCAGCTCCCGAGGTATAAACTGCTGAACATCACAATTTCATCGTGTAACAATGGGCCAACCTCGCCAGGGCTATAAATACGACCCAGCACAGCCTGAATAAATGGTAAAAGGGCTGCTCCCTGGGAGTCGCTTTCCAGGTGACAACTTGCACTGCGCCTGAAGTTACCAGGTACCACCCATGTCTTGGCTGCAAAATATTTTTTTTCTCAATCTTTCTTCGGGAGAAAAGTTGACTGCTGTGTATTATGTCATTTTGTCTCCTCGGAGCTGGCAATCGGTGAGCTCGTTAGACGAGGTGAAAGATTCTGGACATGGGTTGTACCAAGCTTATGTTGCCATTTAGCTGGCTGGGCTGCTTCTTTTTCTTTCTTTCTTTCCTTTTTTTTTTTTTTTTTTTTTTTTATATTGAGCGCTGTCATGGCCAAACTTTTGTTTCTAATGAGGCACAGCTGGGCCCCTGGCCCTGAAGAAATGCATGTTGGAAATGAACTGGGAAACAAGTGGCCTCTCTTTAACTTCCCATGGGCAGGCTTCACCCCTCTTGGCCCCTGGGAGTCAGCCTGCTTCTTTGCCTGTGGCCCATTGCAGCCATTGAGCGGAAAAATGCCATCGTCCCAAGGAATGCAAAGATATTTTTTGTGATTTTCAAACATTCTCCATTCCCCACTGCAAAGGGATTGCATGTGAAATGAATTCCACAGGACTTTTTTAGGAGGTGAAAGGCCCTGACTTTCCTTCCTCGGCAGAAGTTTTCAGCCCCAGGACTGTGGCTTAGTTCTCTAGGTTGTCAGCTTGGAAGACAGGGCATTAAGGAAAGAGATTATGTATTAAGGAAAATAAGTAGTGGCCAATAAATTACCCAAACAGAATAAATCAAGTCTGTCTTGGAAATGGGGTTCTGGAGGAAGGTGAGACCGGCACACAGGAGCATATGAAATCAGAGAGAAATGTGTCAAAAACAAATTACAAACCTTCCAAGTACAGGATTACACATGAATGGATGCTAATAATCACACATCAGTCAAACCAAACGTGTGTATTATGTCTTGCATTTCATCAACCAGAGTTAGCTCTCGGGTCATTAATTAGCAACCTTGGTTCTAGAGACCAGAATAGGAGACAGGCCAGAGAATGCTGGTTCTGCCTCAAAATTAGTATTCATTTCCGTACCTACTTCTCCTTTTCTTCCCTCATTTTGCTAAAAATGACTTCTGAAGAAAAACAAAGAGCCTTCTTTTAAGAGGAAAACATGCAAGTCTCTGCTCTCAGACTTCACCATTGATGGAAAGAGGAGATGGCTTCCCTCAAAGTAGACTTAATTTACTAATTCCTTTACATCTAACACAAAAAAAGCTCTAAGAAGTTTTTATGCATTTATACCATACTTCTCCTTATTCTTCTCCTCTCAATGGTGGAATCTTTCTGTTTTATGAAAGGTGAACCACTCCATACAAAGAACAGTTTACTCCAATACAAAGAGAAATTACAGAAAATATAAAAATCCCGCTAAACCCTTTAATCTCTAACTTTCCGAGCAGATGAATTAACAGAGAGGACTTCCGAGATTTATTTTCTTTAAGCTCCAACAGTAAAGAGTGTTTCAAAGTCATTCTCAAAGCTCTGGAGATTTTTAAAATCCAAATGAACCAAGCTTAACTCTGTGGTGTGATATATAATAAAACCTACTCCACGATTCACCTACTTAAAGGTATATGGTACACTTGGATACGAGAAAAAGAAATTGGAGGATCTAAATATATATGGCTCGATCGGTTAAAAATTTGGAATAAGGGTATATTGCTTCAAGTAGTAAACCCAAGCTTCTCAATGGATAATTTAAATCTTAATTTTAAAATGAGCCCAAGGAGAAATTACTGGAGTGAATACCGGGTGAAGGGAAGAGATTACACACATGTTTCCCTATAAGAACGGCATCCCTACCCTGTAACTCTGAGCACTTCGTCATCACATACACTCTAGCTCAGAAATGCCGTACAGGTCCTTTATTCTTCTTGGTCCTTGTCACACCACCTCCTGTAAACTGCTTTTCACATTAGAGAAAGTGTAAGCGGTTTTCGTGTCCCTAAATGTCTTGTTTTATGTAAGAAAACATGAAGCATATTTCCAAATAAAAATTTATAATTATCAATAGCCATGTCAGAGATTAAATACCCGAGCTGAGATAGTTGAGTTTAAAAAGATGATACAATGGAATGGAAAGCTTTGATTTTCTAGGTATGATCTGAAAGGATACTGTTGAGAAAGCAAAAGAATAGCCAGGAGGCCCCTGGGAATTACTTAGCAAGTCATTTCAGTAACACAGTTATGACCAAAAAAAGCATTGTTACATATTTGTTATACACTTTAGCAAGTATCCAAATTGAATGAACAAGTCAGCTTTGAAACGAAAGTTTCAGAGGAAGGTGAGAAGCATATGCATGGTATGAGATGAGAATGATGCAAGTTAATGTTATTTTGCTTAAATGGGAGTATCCATGACATAACTGGACTCTGAACCACATAAAATTCATCAACATCCCATAGAAGGCCCAAGAAATGGAACTCCCAACTCAAGAAAACATCAAACAAAATCCCAGCACATTCTAGACACCACTGGATAAAGAATTTCAGTGTCCCGAATACACAAACATTAGCAATCTTGGGCATTACCTTACATACCACAGAAAGACAATTCATTTTAAATTAATTTCGAATACATGAAAACACACATTACAAAGTAATTTCACTGACAATGATTCAAGGGACACTTTAAAAAATATATATTACAGCTTTACTGAGATATAGTTCCCATACCATACAATTCAGCCATTTAAAGTGTACAATGCAGGGGGGATAAATTAGGAGTTTGAGATTAACAGATACACACTACTATATATAAAACAGATAAACAACAAGGACCTATTGTACAGCACAGGGAACTACATCCAATATCTTGAAATAAACTATAATGGAAAAGAATCTGAAGAATGTGTATAAATATATATAAGTGAATCACTGTACTGTACACCTGAAACTAACACAACATTGTAAATCAACTCTACTTGAATAAAAAAAAAATAAAGTGTACAATTAACTGGTTCTTAGCATATTCACAGGTAAGTGCGACCAGCATCACAGTCAAGAGAAAAGAAGAGAAAATACAAAAAGAGAAGAGAAGGGAAGAAACCAAAAAAAGAGTAGAAAGAGACTTGGAGGCACATATTCCAGGGTGCGTTCCTCTGGTCTCTGTTGTAGATTTTCTCACTATTTCCCACAGTAATAGAGCTCTATTCGCCCGGCTGCCAAATAAACTCTCTTCCCAAATAAAGTGAGAGAGGAAGCGAGAGAAAACTGTTCATTCACAAAACGGAGACTCACCGAGTTAAAAAATTAAGTTGTACAGATCAGAAATGTAATCACAGGAGACAAGCTCTGAGAGTTTTTCAATCACTGTGGGGCTGCATCAATTTGAAGTCATGTTACATTAAAGAGAAAAACATCTGGGAGAGTCTCCCCGTGTCGCTTTAGATTAGATTTGTTGTTGTTATCGGGCTGTGCATTTCGTCGGCTTTATTTTACATTTTAGAGATATTGCTTAATGCCCATAAATAAGAAACGTAACCTATGACTTGTTCTCAGTTGCCCGGAGATTAGGAAGCAGCAAAAATGAACATGGAGAGTAAAACACAATGTCCGGCAAGATTCATATTAACATATTAACTGACTTCCTTGGAGTAATCAAACACAGGGCAACTTCAAATCCAGCAATTTTTAACTCCGCTCCACTTAAGAGTTACACAAAAATCAATCTGTGGTCTATCTCCCTTCACCTACTCTACCATGTAGGAGGGAACTGGAAAATTCCATCCGGTCTATCTCCATGTCGCGTCAAGGGTGACTTCTTTCATCTCACCAAGATCATGTTAAATTGCGTATGAGTTTAGTCCTGGGCTCCGAGGGCTTCTAAACAACGAGTTGCATAAAAAGTGACACTTCACCAATTTAAGTGATAAGTTTTCAGATTGTGAGGCGTCTAATTGTAACTATAAATTCACCTTGTTTTCCTCTATGGCCAGACATCCATATCTTCATCAAACAGAAGTGGCAGTTTAAAAACAATAAGACTCCCCAACTCCAGTGAATACAAATCACTGTCTCTGCAGAGAGCACATAAACTTGGATATGCGTCTACACCGCTTGGCACACACAGGCTAAGTATACTCAGAGCCAGGGGAGACCCTCGCCTGGAAGCTGGCCTCCTGCAGTGGAGACCATGGTGGACATCAAAAAACTAGAGAAAACACGAAAACCTCACTTTGACGGTCATCAATGTAGCACCTTTATCACTGTATATATTTTCTCCTTAGAGGAAGGACAGTGGTCTTCATACTGGTTGACAGTACAATTAGATAAAAGACTGCTGCCTCATACAGTCCGATCAGGACACCCACAACAAACTGCCTCTTAATGATAAGGACACCAAGAAAAGCACAGACAAAGAGGAACAGGGACTGTGAAACTCAAAGGGGCTGGAGAGGGGTGGGCCTCTGCTTCCTACAGAAGAGGAGGCTACTGCTGAAATACAAGAAGCTGGTATGTGAGTTTCCGAACTGGCTCTGAGTTGCTAAGGGTGTGAAGTCTGGAAGGACCTTTGAGGGTCATTTGACGACACTCCACTTCCAACTTATATGCTGACTTCGGAACCTGACCTCCGCAGGAGGTGAGTCTCCACGGCCACCAGGGCGGCCAGATTTATTTATCCCTGTATATTATGTATACATCCCTGTCTCCATGTATATTAAACGCCCTTTCCCAGCAGGTGAGATAACTTTTGCTGAATGAATGGATGAATCTTACCTTTAATGTTTCAAGCAGGTATGAAACACTTTGCAAGACAACCTGGCACATAACCACGTTCAATAAGAAATTTCTCTCCAGAGCCCCAGTTAAGCTTTCTGGTCTCTTAAGGCCGGAAGCTCAGAACCTGGCAGAATAGTCTGGTAAGGCTCTGATCTCGTCAGGAGGATCATGAAACACAGCAGGAATTTACAAAAAGCAGTGTTCTATCTCTGGTGCTGCAGTAGCCCATGTGACTATCTGGGGCCCTTTATTCATTACCTACTGCTCAAGCAAAGGCTATTTCCTCCTTTTATCTTCTTCTTGTATCTTTAACTTCCCCCCGCCCCCCACCAAGGTTGTACCTATATAAACATTGCTTCCACCAGCCAGGAAGTAAGAGAGCAAACAATTATCCTCACTTTGGGTACCATCTAACCCCTCCATCCATCCTGAGGGGCAGGGACGGAAATTAGAACAGACGAGGAAGGAAGGACTGGATTTTTATTACTGTGTCTGAGGGACAACGTGCTAGCATCGTGGGGGAAGCAGAACGATGCCCTTCCCGCTCCCAAAGAGGCCCGAGTCCTGATCCTCGGAACCCCCGAATATGTTAGGTCACGCGGTGAAGGGGAATTCCGGCTGCAGGTGAAACAAACGTTGCTCATCAGCTGACGTTAAAACAGAGAGACTACCTGGGACAGCTGAGGGAGGCCCAAGGGAATCACAAGGGTCCTGAAAGGTGGAAGAGGGAGACAGGCGGAGAGAGTCAGAGGAAGATGCAGCTAAAGAGAAATGCACCACTGCTGGCTTTCAAAACGGGGCCACAGCCAAGGAATGTGGGAGCCACAAATGCAAGGAAAGAGATTGTCCACTGGCGTCTCCAGAAAGGAACGCAGCCTTGAGGACACCTAAATTTCAGTGCGGTGAGACCTGTGTCAGACTTCTGCCCTGCAGGACCGTAAGAGAATAAATGCATGTAGTGCAGCCGCTAAGTCTGTGTGAATCTGTCGCAGCGGCAAGAAGAAACTAACACACGTGGATACAGTGGGCGTAACACATCAGTCGAGCCACTGGTTTTCCAATTTACAAGTCTCCCATTGACCTCCTTTAAAATAATTAAGCCAAACTTCTGGGGTCAAAAAAACACAACAATTTTGTGTCTGTTATCTTTATTACTTTTGTCACGGGCCGGGGGGTGACAGTGACGACGACAGGGCTCGCAGCAGCAGACACCACGAGTGCTGAGTGCCAGGTGCAGTGCTTGCTGATTCATAGCGGCTGTCATCTCACCCTCACAAACCCCTTAAGAGGTAAGAACAATTACCAACCGCATTTTACAGGTGAGGAAGCAAGTTCGGAGGGGTTCGGTGCTTGGCCAAAGGTCACACAGGTGGGAACTGGCAGGGCTGGAACTTGGTGGACACTTCAGGGTGACCTTGAAAACACTCAGATGCCCCCAGCAAGAGGAAGAGCAGTGACTATGGGGGACAGGGATCCTGAGACCCAAGGTCCGGGAGGTCGGTCTGAAAGGTGGGAGCCACAGCGCAGGTGGCAGAGAGGCAAGGTGGCTCTGACGGGCCAGGCACCCCTGCCCCGGTGGCTGAGAGGGCATGCACCAGGCACCAGCTGGACCTCATCTGGGCGCTCAGAAGAGCCGAGACAGGCTCACATCGGAGTGTGACATATCGATCAGCTCCTGCTCTGAGGCGGGCCCGTCCCCTCACACCCCGGACAGGTCTCAGACAGCCTCCTGAAACCGCCCTGGGGGCCCCAGAGGCCCTGAGGTCTCCAGAGCTTGTCACTCAGGCACCGAATACACTTAGTCTAATTGGATATTATTCCTTCTTTATGAAGCCAAGCAGGTTGTTACCTAGTTCCCTGGGTAAGACATTTGCTGCTTCATTTTGCAATTATATCTCCCTGGTATTTGTCATGGCACAGAAATGAAATCTCTGTGTCGCTGGTCCCCAATGTCATCTTTTCCTTCTGTTTAAAACACAGGTGCTGTGCCAGGTCTTTTCTAATCGGTAAGCGTTTTTCCATCCTCTACGAAGGGAAAAAAAAAAAAAACCTGCGCTATCTGACCAATTATTTTCTAACCCTCATTAAAAATACATGCCATTTCCATTGCCACCGTGGCCATCATTAGAGCTGCTCACAATTGTCCTGGTCCTTCCATTCTTTGGGGGGCACACAGTAGGGCTGCACTTCCCTGTCCTTCTGAAGTCAGGCACGGCTGTGGATTTGTTTTGGCCAATGAACTGTGGCTGGAAGTAATATTTCTGGGTAGAAGCTGTAGAAGCCAGGCACTGATTTGCCATGTCCCCTCCCCTCTACTGCAAAAATAACAGAGGCACGTGTAAGAGGTGGTGCCGAGGTCAGCCCGGAGACCTTGAGAGACTTTAACGGGCAGAGCTCCCCTTCCTACCTTCGTTGGTCAGCTATCATGAGGGAGAAAATAAACTCACTGTGTAAAGCCACTGAGATTTGGGGGTGTCTGTTACTGCAGCACGACCTGCTGCACCCTGATTGGTAAAAGCCAATTTAAACAGTCCTATCTTTGTGCTCCACCTCCTTATCATGAAGTTAGCTTTCCTTTTTGCCGCCAAACATGAGTTATAGAAGGTGGGTCAGGCAGGCCCCGTAGGTTGCAAGGTGTACCATAAGTCCTGCATCCTTCTTGGCTCCACTGCCTGTTTCTCTCTCTCATTCTTTGCAGCACACACCTACTCCAGATTCAAGGAACAAGAAAACGGACCTCACTCTTCTCACCACCTTGTCTTGAGAGGGTTATAGGTGGACTCACCCGCATTTCAGTTACAAAAATGCAAATTCAGGCAGAGTCAGCCTCCTGGGCTTTCTAGGATTCAATATGAGCCACACACAAAGTCAAGGAAGGTGTCATTCCTCCATTTCCCTTGGAAAATCACCATGAATCCAAGTCCTTTCAGAAAGTCTTAGCGATTACTTCCTCTGAGGTTACATCTTTCCCTACCAACCTCTGCCCTCAGAGAAGAAATCAGCCAGCTCTTTATCTGGTGAGGCTTCCTTCTGTAACAGCGTCTGACGGCCAAAGAAGCAGAGCGCTGAAATGTTCTCAGCCACACTGCTGCTGAGGCCAGACGCTGCTTTCTGGAATAAGGCGAGTATCTCTGCTGAGCGTCTCGCTGGGAAGGGCACATAGCCCTGTACTCCAAGCAGGATGCCCCGCTTCTGGCTGCTCGCACACACCTTTCCCAATAGACCCCCCCAAAAGAGAATATGGTCAAATAAATGTAGCTACCATGATTACATGCTAGGGACCTAACATGCATTATCTCATAAGTCCACAGTGAACTAAAGCTCAGAAGGGTTAAACGGCAGTAAACCACCAAGCTTGGATTTGTACCACGTTTTCTGATGCCGGGTTCATGCCCCTCCCACTCCACCAGATCTCTGCCCCTCATGCCTTTTCTTTGTCTTCTTCACCCTGCCAGGAAGATCCTCTCCAATCACATTTGCACTGCAAAGCCTTTTTCCTCTTTTCCCCATCAGTCATTCCACATTACCCAGACTCACCCTGAACTCTTCTTTCTGGAACCTCTTTTCCACAGATTTTAGGTCTTACTCTGTTTGGGCAGCTATAAGAAAATACCATAGACTGTGTGGTTTAACAAACAGACATGTGTTTCTCACAGTTCTGGAGGATGGAAATCCAAGATCAAGATGGCAGCAGATCCTGCTCCTGGTGAGGGCTCTCTTCCTGGCTTGTAGACAGCCGCCTTCTTACCTCGGGCTCACATGGCCTTTCCTCAGTGAGTGCCCATGCAGAGCGAGATCTCTCTCTCTTCCTCTTCTTATAAGGACGCTAATCATGTTGTGAGCATTTGCATGACTCATCTCAGCCTAATAACCTTCCAACCTTCTCAGCCTAAAAACCTTCCAAAGGCCCCATTTCTGAATATCATCACACCGGCAGGGGGTGGGGAGGGTTAGGGCTTCGACATATAAATTCAGGGGGGACACAAACATTCAGCCTACAACAGTCAGTACCAGAATGAGCGTGCTAATTCTAGGCACACAGTCTAGCTGCCTATCTTCTTCTAAGTTCCCAAGGTGCCACTCTCTGTGCTTCACAACGTAAGACATGACAATGCAGCAAGAGCAGCCATGGTGGAAGCAACTGCCAACATCCACAGGGGCTTTCTAGATGCCAGGTACTTTATTAAGCAGCTCACCTGTGTGATCTCCTATCTGCACGGCTCTAGACTGCACTCCACGCATGTCTCTCTGCTCAAGTGTCACGTCGCTAACAAAGCCTTCCCCCCAAACCCAGATAAAAGCAGAGCTCAGCACAAATATCTGATGAGTGAATAAATGAGTGAATGAATAAATGAATGAATGAAAAAGCCCTTCAAAGCCATTTCCACGTTCACGGACTCCTTGTCATGTGTGTGTCCTATGCAGCGGCCATTAGAAGACTCAGTTGGGTCCATCACCGCCTTCCTGGAAAGTAACGCCCACCCCAGACTCAGAGAAGGTTGACAGCACTGGAGTCTGAGCCCATTCTCTTCCACTGAGCCAGGCCAGGGCCAGAATCAGAACCCCAAATAAATTCCTTTCAGTCCTCGAGCTTCTCAGTAGGAATACATGAAGTATCTTTAATCAAACTTTAGAGGCTCAAATTGCCCACAATTCTAGAAGTGCCTCCAGTTACTACAGATTTATCAGTGAAGAGAATGAAATAAAGAAAATTTGTTCCATAGTTAAAGCCAAGGCCACTTTATCCCAGATGTACTTAAATCACGTAGCTCTTAACAGAATCTTTAACTATAAATATACTAAATTTGGTAGTAGGATAGATTAACTATGCAAGGAAATTAACACTGCCTTAGAGAATGGAGATAACATATTAAACCACTGATAGGCTACTTTTGAGAATCTTAACTGGGTAGACCTAACATTTTTAAATGGATATTAGAGATGATGAAATACTATTTGGCCCCCCTCTGAAATGCAACTGAATTTACACTGATTAGGAAGAGGAGGGAAATCTAGTATTATACAGAGGCTGATATTAAAAACGTTAAACAAGCCCCCAAATTACTCCTTAGGAAATAAGTTTTGGTGACTCAAAGACAAGAAACTGCAGGGTTTAGTTCCATTTTGAACGTGCGTGTGCTGGGTTTCATCTGTAGGTAAATGAATACTCACCTTCCAAAGAGACTGGCAGTAACCACAACAGTTTTCGGGGCTTTGTCACTAGCCCTGTTTGCATTCTCCAAAGCAAACTGACGGTCTCCCGATGCAGTACATTAAAAATCCTCGGCGGGATCGACTGCCTGACGCTTCCCCGTTAAAGACAGCACAGCTCAATTAACAGCTTTTCAATATACAATTTAATTTTTCTTTCATCTTGATCCACAGCCTGGCTCAAAATGAGGAATGCTGGAATAGATGTACTTTGAATACTGAAGCAAGTCTTTATAAATAAACCTATCACACTTGTAATGATTTCTGTCATAACATGACAAAACAGATGAAGCTGAGACTCAGGCACTTCTGCTCACACGTCATTTTTCCACCATCACCAGAACCTATGATTTTTTTTTTTTTTTTTTTTGGCTTCTCTCTAATACTTTCTTCCAGTTCTCTCTGAATGGCACTCTGCTCTTTGAGAAAAGTTTTTCCTTTTTTTTTTTCCTTCCCTGTGTAACAATTCTCTGGAAAGAAGAAAATTACTGTCCTGTTACTTACATGTAACGTAAGTAGTGTAACTTATAAATGAATTATGAAGGTCTTGCCCTTGGAAAGACATACATATTTCATCATAAATATGATCCATAACACTTACTACACATACAGTATTTATATTTATACATGATTATTCAAGGTTTTTTGAATCTCAGCAAGCCCATACTTTCATAACCAAATCCAACATTCCCCTTTCACCTGTAAGGCACAAAATGGAACGTACAAAAGGTCCTCCCAATTGACCCTGCACACGGCCTCTCTCCCTGGAAGGAAGGTATTATATTTACAAAGAATGCTGTGAATCAAGTGATTTCTCAAAGGCATACGACGCAGTATTCAAATAGCTCCATGTGCTTGCTGTTGATCAAAGAGGCAGATGTTTGCACCAGAGACAGAGTCTTCTGTTTAAACGTATTCATAAAAACAGACTTGGACAACATTTAGTGACTCGGATAGAAGCAGAGTGCCACTGACATGGATTTCTCACCATTTTTTTTGAGCTGGGTGAGGAAAGAACATGGCCTTCCCTCCACACATGAATAAACATCAGGGGAGACCCGGCTACAAAGCCCAGACCCTTTCTCTCCAAATCGGTCCAGTCAGTCTTTGTCAGGCTGCAGAGGCAGTTTTGTTGCCAAGTTGAGATCTTGGATAACGTCACAGCTATGTCACGGCGACAAGTGGGCTTATTTAAAATTTACGGGTTTTGGGACTTCCCTGGTGCCACAGTGGTTAAGAATCCGCCTGCCAATGCAGGGGACACGGGTTCGAGCCCTGGTCTGGGAAGATCCCACATGCCGCGAAGTAACTAAGCCCGTGCGCCACAACTACTGAGCCTGTGCGCCTAGAGCCTGTGCTCCGCAACAAGAGAAGCCACCGCAATGAGAAGCCTGAACACTGCAAGGAAGAGTAGCCCCCGCTCGCCGCAACTAGAGAAAGTCTGTGCGCAGCAACAAAGACCCAGTGCGGCCAAAAATAAATTAATTAATTAGTTAAAATAAAATAAAATTTACCGGTTTTATCCCAGTGTATTTGATTTTCACATTATAATGTATAACCTACTTTAAAAATTCAAAATACATTTCAGATTTTTCAACTCGTTCACTGCCTATTTAGCATGAAATAGAAATTACACATAAATGTATGTGTGTGTATACATGTGTGTACACACACAAAGTACAACCATTCAAAACAGAAAGTGACAAAACTACCCATATTTTAAACACCCTCCTTTCATTTTTAGTCTTCTTTCCCTGATGCTATTACTGATGCTTATAAAATTCAGAGGGAACAGAACAAAAGCTGTAAGAGACTTTTTAATTGTCAGAGATAGAGCACTTAGAATTTATAGTAATTAACTAGTCATTACTTCAAATAAGAACATTAATTGGTATGTTTGGAAAACCTGCAGCATTGCAAAATTTAAAATAAACATTACAAAGATATCATTTACAATTAATCTATATTTACCAGTGAACTTCAAACTATATTTCTTTCTATTATGCTTTTATTGGCTATGGCACACAGTAAATGGGGTGTGTTATGCACAGCTTCCTAAACACCTAAATTTATAAAACCCAATTACATAAATTAATTAGGAATGAACACACACATTTCTGCCTTTGTTTGCAATTGTAACATATTAAACATGACAAAATTAATAAGTAGACCCTAAAAGAAAAAATACTGCCACGTATTCATTTTCCGTAACAGATTTTTATGAGATTTAATTTGACTTATCTAGTCCTAAGGGTCATGATTCTTAATAAATATGCAGTTTCTCGCCATTTCATATATATGTAAGGGTATGTTTTACGGTTCCTAAAGGACCAAGGATATATAAACTCAAGAGCATTTATATCCAGATTCAGACACAGAAGGGCAAAGAATTACTCAAATGTTATTCCTATCTTGCTTATCTCCTATGCTGTTTTCAAAGACAGCTTTTTGGTAATTAGAGTAGTATACACACAAAATTAAGTGATTTGCCATCACCTAACTTATCATAGGAAATATCCATTAAAACAAGCTCAGTCTTAGCTCCAAAGAGGAATAAAACAGTGATATATGATCAAGTCAGTCAGAAGAACATGGCTGGAAACAGATACAATAATTTTTTTTTTTTTTTTTTTTTTTTTTGCTGAGCCAATAAGAAATTTTAAATGCAAAGATCAGAACCCCCCAAATGCTTTCCTAATATATTTTGAATAAATCAGCTAATTTTACATCATTGTTTGTTCAGAATGGTATTTCCTTGCATGGAAAAGCTGACAGAAAATAGTCTGAATTTTTTAAAAGGTAAAAGGAAGGACTCTGGACTGGAGATGATCTCTCCCCTCATCCCCAGCAAAGCAGATTCCTAACAGGATCATTCATACGTGCCTGCAGAGTTGCCAGGTTCAGAAACACAAGGAGGCAAAAGCATGCATTTGAACACAGGTTTTTGACCTGGTTTAGGAGTCTTCGTTAGAGGAAAAGCAGTGACATTGTGAAAGCAAAGCCTGTTTCAGGCCTCTGTTCCAGGACAGCTCCTGGGAAACAAAGGAGACTCTTCAGGTCACAGACCACTGCCGTGGGTCAGAGGATACCCCAGGCTCCCCACCCTACCTGCCTTTACTTGCTGGAGTAAAAGGGAGTCCCTCACCAGAATAAATAAGAACGCAGAGTTCCTCGGATCACCACACGAGGTCAAACATGGTCCATCTTAAAAAAAAAAAAAGTCCTGTCTTGATCTTTACAAAGCGAGATCCTTTCCCAGGACCCTGCAGGATATGAGACAGTAGACGAGGGACGTGCTTTGCAGCCCGATCCACACCTGCATCAAGCCTCAGACCCCACTGCTCCATGTGGCTTCTCCACAGGCGCCTCCAGCTCAACAAGACCCAAACCAGGGCACTTCTCTCCCCTCCCTCCCTCCTCCTCCTCCTCTACCAGGGCTCCCTATGTCAGTGAAAGGTGCACTTCTCCCCGCTCCCTCCTCCTCCTCCTCTACCAGGGCTCCCTATGTCAGTGAAAGGTGCACTTCTCTCCCCTCCCTCCTCCTCCTCCTCTACCAGGGCTCCCTATGTCAGTGAAAGGTGCACTTCTCTCCCCTCCTTCCTCCTCCTCCTCTACCAGGGCTCCCTATGTCAGTGAAAGATGCAGCTACCCAAGCATCACCTGGAGGCAGCATCCTCCCCTCCCTCTCTCTCCATCCCAGCCACCTCCTGCACCTCTCTCGGGGGCTTTCTCTCCTCTCCAGCCCCAGCGCTCTTGCCTCCCCCCAAGCCTTCGAGGTCTGTTGCCGAGGTGACTCCAAGAGACCCGTGGGCCAACCTCAATAGGCCAGGCTCCAAGTGCTGCCAGAATCAACTTCCCAAACGCACAGTGGAGCAAGGAAAACGCCCGGCTTCACTGTCAACCACCTCCCCACCCTCCACCCCACTTGCCCTCATTATGAAACCCAAACACCTCCGGCAATGTATCAAGGCTCTCGGGGATACGCCCCAACCTTCCTACCTTCCTTCACTGCTGGCCACGCCTCCATGCTCTCCCTGCACTAAAGACCCACACTCTGCCCAAATGTGCCTTTGCTCCCCTCTGTCTCCAGGCCTTCGCCCAGGGGATATTCTCTGACGACAGTGCCCTTCTTTGCTTTTCTTCTCTGTGCAACTCCTAGTAATTCTTCCAACTTCTCCCACCAGGTTGCTGAGGGAATAACTCTACTCCCCTTGCTTCTATACATGGCAGACAGCCTGTGTGTGCACTGGGACTCCAGAAACATGTTTTATTTTCCCTTTCGACCCCTAAAATATCACTGTAGTGCTGAGAACAAAATAACTGCGCATTTATTCATCCATTTATTCACCTACTATGTTCCAGGAACTATTTCAGGAATTCAGTGGCAAACACAACAAATTTCTTCGGGAGTTTACATTTAAAGAGGAAAAACCAGAAAAGCAAGTAAACCAGTAAAAAGCAAATATAATGAAAGGTTGGGCTATTTTTTTAAGACATATTACAGAAATAGGGACATATTACAGAAATAGAGAATTGAGGGGTGGGGCACCGTTTTACATAGGGTATAAATATGTAATCACAAATGGATTAATTCCAACTTTCTGGTACTCCAGGGGGATGAACTTTTGTGTCCAACGAACTTTTATTTTTAAACTGCTGAAAGTCTAAATACACATGGTAACAAAAATGCTCCCCAAACGGGAAGCTGATCTGACAAACAGACCAACAATTCAATCAGTGAATTTCAGAGTTACAACCAAGACCTAGATAGCTTCTTTGAGATTCAACTCATGAAAACTTGACAAACTTAGCTATGTTCCAACACCTAAAGCTCTAGGTGGACAAAGCTTAGATGTACTGAACTTAAGAAACCCGACCAGCTAAGTCCCTGGAAAAGAAAGGGAACAGAAGGATGAGGCATAATCTAAGAACCACCCTTCATTCCTGGGAAGGGCCTCCATGGCGCGTGGTCGTGGAGGACGGCATGGCACCAGCCCCAGCTTCCCTCCCGAGCCAGCTCTCTGAGCCCACGCTAGAACGGAAGATGAGGCATCACCGTGCCCAAAATGCACCCTGTCTGGCCTGTCAACCAAAAGTTATCCAGGTTTGGGGGGAGTCTGGGAAAGTGGTCACTTACCAAGTTTTCAGCCAGATTGCCAGACTAGGATGGCTAGTAAAAGTTCAGGAAATGAAAGGGAAGGTCAAGAGTGAAAAGCTCAGAGAGGAAAAGTGGAAAGAATACAAAGAAAAATAACTAAAGAGTAAGTGGAAAAGAACGCCCAGTGAGGGGTGGAGAGGTGGTACAGATTGATCCTAAGGGTGACTCAGAAATACAAACTTATGGTTACCAAAGGGGAAAGGTCAGGGGGTGGGGATAAAGTAGGAGTTTGGGATTAACACACTACTATATATAAAATAGATAATCAACAAGGACCTACTGTATAGCACAGGGACCTCGACTCAATGTTCTGTAATAACCTAGATGGAAGAAGAATCTGGGAAAGAATGGGTATATATATACGTATAACTGAATCACTTTGCTGTACACCTGAAACTAACACAACATTGTAAATCAAGTATACCTCAATATAAAATAAAAATTAAAAAAAAAAATTTTTTAAAGAAAAGAAATAATTCCACACCCACAGCTTGGCACAAAGGGCTGGACTAGGGCCCTGTTCCAAAAGGAACCAAATTGTGTTAGAAGACTATCAAGGCCTACTTCTCCCTTGCATTTTTTCCAACCTGCTATTAACCACAGAACACTCTTTTGGCCTCGCCCAACACTTCTCATTTAATCTCTGAGCTAGTGGCACTTTGGACTTGAGCACAGGCTTAGAATAATCAAGCTCAGATCACCGGCATGTTCTCATCACGCCTTCTCATGCTTTCAATATCCCTGAGCGCTTAACAGGTTTTCCTTATGCCCTCAGCCTTTCCCATGTTCCCCATATAATGATGCTGTATTAATTTTCTTTCTCAAAAACTAATTGTCTTAAGATTTTGATTCCTCGTTGAAATTCCTTCCCTACTTCAGTGGTTGCAGAAGAAAGGAAATATACTGCCAAATTAGCGGGTACAATTTTTACACCTTATGATAAAAACATTTCATTTGTACACTCCCCCCCTCCATGCAGATGGATGAACAGAGGCATCATTAAAAACCAGAACCGACCATACTGTTTTCAGCCCAATCTCCCTTCTAACTGCTTCAGTGAGAGGGAGGAATTGCTGTCCCTACTGGGAAGGCGGAAGTCAATGTTTGCCTTTTCACTGTAAGCTTTTCCTCTGTTTGCAGTCTACTGTGCGCTCAGACCCGCTCACAAATAAAAATGGAATGAATTTTTAATAGCCTGAGTTGAACTGGGGAGGGATGCCTGTTTTCCGCCCCCAGCACAACTGATCATGAATGCACACAAGCAAAGCATCCCATCCGGAGAAGGAGAAGACCCGCACCACCAGAGAGGGCTAGGCCCCAGACAAGCCAGCATGGTGATGCTTTACGTAAACAGACAGGCTCACCTTGGGCAAAGGCCACCGCACTCTAAAATTAATCCAGCCCTTACAGAAAGCAAAGCCTCCCTCAGGCTGTGAACGCCAAAGTCAGATCTCCCGGTAAGTCGGTGAATGGTGAAAAAGCACCCAGTGAAGATACACCTGAGAAGCCAGCACCCCCGGAATGTGAGCACAGCAGTAAGAATGACAACAATAAAAATTTTGTGACCATCTTCGATTTCAGGGTAACTCTGCTAAGCACTTGAGCAATATCACCTTGAGCCCTCACAGCAGCCATGCAAAGCAGCTATTAAGACCGTATTTTACATGAAGGAACTGAGGCTCAGAGAGGTCAAATGCTTTGACCACACTTTTGCTTTCTTTCCTTTGCTTTCTCTCTTTCTCCCTGCTACAAACTGTGCAGAAAGACTTGGAAAGGCCCATCCCCCAGGAGAAAGGAATGAATTCAAATCCACTAATCTAGCAGTGAGTCACGTGAAACAGAGAAGGAGGAAATGAGAAGATGGGAGAGGAATTTTTTTTAAGGCCTGCTACGTGTGGAGGGGGCACAGCCAGAGGCCGAGACAACGGCAAACACTACTGTTCTGTCTTTACAGTTCCACCACTGACTCAACATCTAGCCGTAGAAATCTCTTGGCGGAAGACATGACAGCAGCCTAAATGTCCATCGACAAAGGAATGAATAAAGAAGATGTGGTACGTTTACACAATGGAATACTACTCAGCCATAAAAAAGAACGAAATAATGCCATTTGCAGCAACATGGGTGGACCTAGAGATTATCATACTGTGTGAAGTAAGTCAGATGGAGAAAGACAAATATCACATGATATTGCTTACATGTGGAATCTAAAAAAAAAAAAAAATGAACTTACATACAAAACAGAAATAGACCCACAGACATAGAAAACAAACTTATGGTTAACAAAGGGGAAAGTGGGAGGGGGGGATTAATAAGGAGTTTGGGATTAACATATACACGCTACTATGTATAAAACAGATAATCAGCAGGGACCTACTATATAGCACAGGGAACTATACTCAATATTTTGTAATAACCTATAAGGGAAAAGAATCTGAAAAAGAATAGGTGTGTGTGTGTGTGTGTGTGTGTGTGTATATATAATATACATGTAACTAAATACATATAACTGAATATATATATATAACTGAATCACTTTGCTGTACACCTGAAACACAACATTGTAAATCAACTATACTTCAATTAAAAAAAAAAAGAAATCTCATGGTGACAATAACTTAAAAGAGGAGATACTAAGAAATACATTATTTATTTCCTTCCTTGCTACCCCAACAGGCTTAGAAAGAAAAGTAGGTTACACGTTCGCTACCAGGTCTTCGGTGACCTCTCTGGGAGCCGCTACCTTCATAGGTCCATAACTAATTCTTTTTCCTACTAGGAAATGCTCCTCTCGGATCTATTAGTGTTTCCCTGCATGCCACTGATCATTCCATCCAACAGGCTGCTCAGTCTGTCAAGGACTCGTTTACAGTGAAATCTACATACATAAGTGCCATCAGCTGCTTGAGAAGAGAGACCTTTAGGTCTGGAAATCAGCCTAAGCAAGACACTCCCAGATGTAACGTGGAGGGATGAGGGGTGGATGGTCGGTGTACACGAGTCAGACACCTGAATAAAAGAAGATCGCCTCATCAGGCTCAAAACATCAGGTGAGTGGCACTAAGAAGATTCAGAACGTGCACCCCTTACGCTTCTAATGAACTAAGGGCAGACCACAATGATAGCACAGGAAAGGAGGACCAACATGAACACTGGCTTCATTGTCTGACGGTCATGACAAAGGACCCCTAGAGGAGGAAATGTAACACAGGCACATTAATTGGTCCTTGGGTAAGAAATATTTCTATGGCCATAAGGACGTAAATATTTATTGTTTCTCATCTTTTAGAATCAATTCATAGATAATGCACAGGGGGTTTATTATTAACCATGACAAAGTAGAAGTGTAAGTAGCAGAAGTTAGGAGGTGAAGGGGAAAGACAGGGAGGGATGGGCAGGGGTGCCTAGAGCCTCATCTAACAATGTACAGTGTTGAAGACACTGTCCAGAGCAGAAAACGAAAATACACATACACACACATTCATGTGAGTGTGTGTGTGTGTGTGTGTGTATATATATACACACACATATATATAATACGAAACATAACAAAATATACTATATAAATAAATAATATACAAAATCTGGTTACAAACACAATGGGAAGAAAGAGCTATGACTACTGATGGTGGTATAAGTGAGCTAAAAGCTTACCCACAACAGTAAAAGTCATTAGCGAGTCCCTGACACTGACAGATCAAGAAATGTCTGAGTCGGGAATAAAGACGCAGACCTACTAGAAAATGGACTTGGGCTTCCCTGGTGGCGCAGCAGTTGAGAGTCTGCCTGCCAATGCGGGGGACACGGGTTCGAGCCCTGGTCTGGGAGGATCCCACATGCCGCGGAGCAGCTAGGCCCGTGAGCCACAATTACTGAGCCTGCGCGTCTGGAGCCTGTGCTCCGCAGCAAGAGAGGCCGCGATGGTGAGAGGCCCGCGCACCGCGATGAAGAGTGGCCCCCGCTTGCCGCAACTGGCGAAAGCCCTCGCACAGAAACGAAGACCCAACACAGCCAAAGATAAATATAAATAAATAAAAATTTAAAAAAAAAAAGAAAATGGACTTGAGGACACAGGGAGGGGGAAGGGTAAGCTCGGATGAAGTGAGAGAGTGGCATGGACATATATACACTACCAAATGTAAAACAGATAGCTTGTGGGAAATAGCCACATAGCACAGGGAGATCAACTCTTGCTTTGTGACCACCTAGAGGGGTGGGATAGGGAGGGTGGGAGGGAGGGAGACCCAAGAGTGAAGAGATATGGGGATATATGTATCCGTATAGCTGATTCAGTTCGTTATAAAGCAGAAACCAACACACCACTGTAGAGCAATTATACTCCAATAAAGATGTTAAAGAAATAAATAAGCAAGTAAATAAATGAGAAATGTCTGAGCATACTACTAAGACACAGGGGGTGGCCACCAGAAGATTCAAAAACAACAGCTGTTGAAAGTGGTTGCCTTTGTTCATACCTGGGAGGCGGCCCCCAGAAAAGCCTGGGGCACTGAGTCCTTTTTCTATCAATGTTTGTTGAATGAATGGATGAGAGGATGAAAGTGGAGGGTGAGAAGGGCAGAGTCAGAATCTGCCTTTGTTAGCCCTTCAGAACTCCTTGACTTTTCCCCCCTAATTGACCTTTCTGTGCTGGAGGGTGGGGATGGTTGTACTGTTTTTGTTTTTCTGGTTTGGTTTCCATTCCGCTGGTAAGAAGCTGGTTCCCGGGTTCTGCAACGGTGGCCTTCTTTGAATCGTGAGGATTCCCTGCAGGAGAATGCAAGACGCCTCGACCTGCTGTTGACTGCTGTTGACTGCTGTTGACGAAGCTGCATGGCCAGATGGCCTGGGCTAAGCCCCCAAAAGCACCTGCCCTGGGAGCAGGGAGGGAGACTCGGGAAGGAGGCCTGGAGCGTGAGCACCAGGGCGCCAGGGGCAACTTTCCGGTTAATAAACTACAGTTTAAGGCTAAGGAGTGAAAACTGACTTCTGTTCCACACTTACTACGAACTTGTTGTAACAAGAAAAGGAACAGGAAGAAATTAAAGAAAAAGTACTATTATGAGGGAGAGTCTGTGACCTTGTCTATGACCAGAGGTGGAGTCTATAACCTCATCGGTTTGCTGTGTTTTGTTTAAACATACAGGCTCTGTTTTCAGATTCTGCTTCTGCCAAGGACTCAGCAGTGCGGCCTTGGGCAAGTCACTCACCTTCTCTCGCTGTCATTTGTCCAGTGGGGACCCTGACATCCATTTCACAGTGTTACTAGATGATTAAATTAGATAATGCTTGTTAATATTTGGCATGTGATTGATAGGCTCAAAAGTTATCCTCAGGACTTCCCTGGTGGCATCGGGGTTAAGAATCCGCCTGCCAGGGCTTCCCTGGTGGCGCAGTGGTTGAGAATCTGCCTGCCAATGCAGGGGACACGGGTTCGTGCCCTGGTCTGGAAGATCCCACATGCCGCGGAGCAACTGGGCCCGTGAGCCACAACTACTGAGCCTGCGCGTCTGGAGCCTGTGCCCCGCAGCAAGAGAGGCCGCGATAGTGAGAGGCCCACGCACCACGATGAAGAGTGGCCCCCGCTTGCCGCAACTAGAGAAAGCCCTCGCACAGAAACGAAGACCCAACATAGCCAAAAAAAAATAAATAAATAAATAAATTTTTAAAAAAAAGAATTCGCCTGCCAATGCAGGGCACATGGGTTCGAGCCCTGGTCCAGGAAGATCCCGCATGCCGCGGAGCAACTAAGCCCGTGGGCCACAACTACTGAGCCTGCACTCTAGAGCCCACATGCCACAGCTACTGAAGCCCACGAGCCACAACTACTGAACCTGCGCTCTAGAGCCCGCGAGCCACAACTACTGAGCCCACGTGCCTAGAGCCCATGCTCTGCAACAAGAGAAGCCACCACAGTGAGAAGCCCGCGCACCGCAACAAAGAGTAGCCCCCGCTCACTGCAACTACAGAAGGCCTGTGTGCAGCAGCAGAGACCCAACGCAGCCAAAAAATAAATAAAATTATTAAAAAAAAAAAAAGTTCTCCTCTCCCTCCTCCTTGGATGAATACTGGAAAAATACACAGCTCTCCACCACAAAACGGGTTTCCCAAAAGGAGGGGGTGGTTCTTTCACACGAAGGCTTATTAAGCTCAAATTCAAATAACTTCAAAGCGTGTGAAAAGCATTTGTTAAATCCAAAACATATTTTGATGTAAAATCAAAAAAACAAAAATCACAGTATATAAAGCTGTCAGTAACTGGCTGAATTTTAAAAAAAACTGTATTAAAAAAAATTATACCTGATGTAAAGAGGGGGCTAATTTAATCACCACTTATGATATCTTCCATGTGGTGTGTTTCTACTGAAGCTGGAACCTCAGTTTCCTTTCTGTAAAAAAAGGAGGTGACAACACAGGTCACAGAGGTCGAGTGCCTGGTACAGTGCCCGACACAGGCTGGCTCTCAACTCACGCTCGCTGCTATGATAAGTCACGCAAGATCACCTTTTCCTTTTGCTGAAAATCAGATACCATGCGAGTCGTTTTCTCTCCAGCCTGGGTAGGATTTCCCCAGGATAACAAGGAGATCAAAGTTGTGTTTTGCCCTCACTGCAAATGCTCAAGCCAGGCGGCAGTCGGTGGGGGTGATAAAACTGTCTCTCGGGCTCTTACCGTGACTTTTGTCCAAAATGATCAGAGAGTACATTAAATCATTAGCAGAAACTTTGCTGCCTGCTGATTTTACAATGCAGGCAATGAAATTCATTGCGGAAGCAAAATAGGGCCAATAATATAATTACAGCGCTCTGCCTAGGCAGTCAGAGCTAATGCTATTATTTGACATTGCAAGGCTGTGTTTTTTCCCCAGAGCCTCGGTGGAGACAAGGTTTGCCCTAATTGGTTCCAAAGCACAAGCTCCCCACCACCATCTTTCCTCAGGACCAGTAATGTTAATTTCCACATGACTGTAAATAGTATTTGCAAACAATACAAACATGGTAATAAGAGGCTAGGTGGGTAATTAATGTGGTTACAAAGTAGCTTATTTGCATTTTTATTTAAAAACGGCCTTCTTTAAAAAGCAGCTCAGATTTTCTCTTTGCAAAAGGAGCCTTGGTTAAAGAGTACAGTGGTAATTACTCTCTTTAGGGGTTCTTTTGTATGTCCTTCAGGGAATTAGAATGAAAAGATAAGCAGAATTACAAAGGAAATCATGTAAAATATGAAATGTACTATAAACACTTAGTAGTGTATTTACCATAAGCTGGGCCTATCTTTTTCATTAATGGAATATTTTAACCAACTTACAATACATTCAAATTAACTGTAGATACGGTTAAAAGGTACAATCATCTAGTTAAACTTTTTTTTTTTTTGGAAAGGTGCAAGAATTGTAAAATTTTTCTGTGCCCTCACAGTGAATTCCACAGGGTCACCTCCTGCCAAAAAGTACCCTCAATAAGATAAAGGGTTAAGTGTGGTGACCCTCAGGGATAAGGCGATCTGTGTTCTTCTCTGACAAAAGGAAACCAGGTTAGCGCAATCATTTCATCTATCTCTTCTTAGCTTATGTCTTGCATTCCTGGACTGAAAACACAGGAAATGGGTCTTTCCCATTCTTTTCCCAACTGTGATATGTGCAAATTTTTAGGTTTCCAGGGTCAGGACCATTCAGCAACTGAGAAACCTGAATTCACTGTGAAGCCATTTAATCATCACCAGTGAGAGGTGAGCCAGGAGCTGTCACAGAGATGAAAAGGCGCATCTCCACCCCTCATGGAGTTCGTGGTCTTTTTGACAAAAGTGTCACATGGAGGTGCCTGTCAGGTTGGATGAAGGAGCAGGTTCCAGTAAGCCTGCAGGCACCGGGACAAGTTCCACACAGGGTGCAGTTTTCAAGGAGAAGAAAGAGGACCTGAGCAGCGGAAGGGTGGGGCTCTGCAGGTAGAACTGCCAGCACGTCCCAGGATCCTGGGGCACGGAATAGCTTGGTGGGCCTGGGGAACCTCATGGGGGCAGCCCAATGGGTTCAGAACCAGCGGAAGGCAGACAAGAAGCTGCAAATGCAAACGTCAGCCAGGTAACAACTCCATTCGCTTATTCCTTCAATGAACATTTCTTAAGGACTTGCTCTGTGCAAAATTATGGTCTATATCAGAATTCACACTCTATTGGGATAAGGCAGTCAAGAAGCAATAAATATAACACATGAGGAAATTAAAGAAAATATTAGTATACACTCTAAGTGCTAAAAATAAAAGAGAGGAAGAGGAGTTTAGAAGGATCAGGGGTAAAGGTGGTTAAACCAGGCAGGATTAAGTAACAGTCAAAGAAACAGGGGATAACAGCTACTACTCGGTCCCAGCTAATCACTGTCAAGTCTTCCAACATTTTTAAGACAAGCGAGAAATTTGGATTCTTGAGTGAAATTTTTTTTTTTTTAACTTAAAAAGCAAACAAGTAACCTACTGAGCAGCTACAGTAAACCCTGTCTGCAGAGGAACACTGTAAAAAAGCTCCTGACTTGAAAGGGACATTATATTGTTTTTTTAAAAAATACATCTTAAAAAGATCTGTCTTTACGCTCATTTACCCAGCCCTCCAAAATTTATCCCCCTAAATTTTATTTTTGGCTAAGACTGATTGTCCTCATTTAAGCATCTCTATTCATGCAAATTCCACACGATGCTGACACTTTGTCACTCCCACCCCTGCCATCCTCTAAACATTCAAAGCGTATCTTTCATTGGTTGCATAATGGTACTGCCGCTACATGAGACGAGATCTAAATAAGACCAGCTACTTGGTATTGTTTTGAAAATATTCACCCGGTAAAATTTATTTATACTTTGGATAGAATTCAGAGGCTGTAATAATGTTTTAAATATGATTTCAAAATACTTGAGAAAAGCAGAAAAGCAGTGAAGTGGAAGGGAAGGATAATAAATTTATGACATTCACGTAAATATATCCAGAAAACTGGGTCATTTACACCAGAACTGCAACCTTTTCTATTAAAATATGCAAACGGCAGTATGAAAAATGGTTTGCGGTTTTAAAGAAATACAGCACTACAAACGTCAGCGTGAGGGAACTCAATAACACTTAATGAAACTTTGGATTTCAAATTAATTACTGATTGACTAAGACATCTAGAGGGAAAACAGCCTCGATGAAAGAAGGCTGGGAATGGGCCATAAATCTGGATGCCTCTTGCCAGGACTCTGAGCTGGTTTCTCCTACTCAGGCCATTAATGCTAAGTTAATGGGATGACTGGTTCCTGCAAAGACCACTGGTTTGATTCTCCGAAATAAGACTGGTCAGGATTTTCCTGACTCTTTCAGATATACCTTTCTTTCTTTCCTTCTTCTACTCTTTTTTTTTTTTTTTAACTTGTGTATTTGTGGTTTTAACTGCTTACAGGAGCCTAAAATAAAAAGTTAAAGAAATTGGTAAAGTGATATTTTACTGAAAGACAAAGGGTACCTATATTAAGAAACTGTCCTTGGTAGAGCATATTATTTGTTCACTGTTATTGTTCCCTCCTTGCCTTTGCCATGCTTTCCTATAGGTGGGATACACTTTCCTGCCCCACTAATGTTGGTCTTGGCCCTGAGACCTGATATGACTATCGGAATATGAAGGTCACTTCTGCTCAAGGTCTGAACAGAATTCCCTGGAGCTTCTGCCTCTGGTGACTTCTCCTGCAGCCTGGGTACTGGAATGACAAGTCATGAGAAACAGCCCGGGGAAGCCCAGCTAGTACAGCAGAACCACGGCCAACTTCCAGCCCTTGTGGGGCATGAACAAAGAATACACATTGGCATGAACCCCTTGAGAGTCTGGGGTTGCTTGTTACTGCAGCAAAAACTGACTAATACGCAATCCTTGCCTATTAACTAAGAACTTTTCTAACACAGTGTTCAAGTCTTACCTGTTTTCTGCATACATTAGATATTTCATAACATTCAACTATAACAGCTCTAGACTCATAATAAAGAAATTCTCACCTATAGGATAAAAGCCCTTTTTTTTAATAGTTACTGTCAGAAAATGGACAGGGAAGAGAATGCATCAACCACCATTCGTAATAAGAGCTTCAAAGTAATGAATGGTCAGCAGTCAGCAAACAACAGCAACAAAAAGAAACCAGTAACATCACCAAGTGCTTATTACTATGTGCCAGGCACTGTTCTAAGTTGTCACAAACACATATTTCCCCACAGAAACCCAGGATGTGGGGCCTATTTTTATCTTCCTTCTATGAACAAAGAAAGTGAAACAGAGAGGTTAGCTAACTTGCCCAAAAACTATGTGGACAGCCCTTATCTTTTTTATTCTCCATATAATTCTGAGTTATTCCTTATCAAATTCTAGTGTTCTCTGTGTCATACTTTCAATATAACCGAAGCAGATAAATTAAAAATATTCCAAGCATAAACATTCCATCATTCCTGAGGTAAGTTAGTTCTATGATCAAATAGCCTGTAAATTCTGACAACGGCTCTAATAATGATTCCAATTCATCTTCCCACCAAGCTGTGCCTTCCAGTCCCCCTTGGACAATTCTAAAATGCCTTCTCAAATCCCACCTCAGAGAAGAATCCCTTCCAAGGATCAAGAACCTGTCTTGCTGTAAATCCTTACCTGAAACCTTCCCCATGTGGGAAATCTGTGTTAATTCCACCGAACTGTAGCTATAAAACAGCAATCATGTACAGGGGGGAAAAAAGAGAGAGAGAGACTGAAACTAATAAAATGGAATTAACATATTCATGTGGATGTCATACGTAATATGTACAAAACAGGTATCCAAGGTTTTTAAAATGAAACCTGCTAAAATGTTGGGACCGTATGATACGTGTTTGGACCATTTTGTTGAAAGCTCAAACAGATATACTAGAAACTCATAATTACGCTATTTTCAACTGGCAGGAGTATGTTTTTCTACCTTCCCTACCTGTGAGCAAGGATCACCCAAGCTAGTCGGTTCAACCCAATAGCAACAGTCCAAGGGGCAAGGTGGGCTGTCCCAGCCTGCACTCTGCTCAGCTGGCTGTGGCCCACGAGAGAGGAGGGGGCACCCAATCGTCATTCTCACAAGGGGGCCATGTGGCAGGTGGCCCTGGAATGGGATGGGGGATGACCCGGTGGGCCAGCAGCACCATCTTGCCTGATCCAACCCTCATCACAAAGGGTGGGCAGGGAGTATAGAAAATATAGTTTATTCCACAGTTTTGTCTTAAAAAGGGAGTGGAAAATGAAACAAGGAACCCTGAAGCTGATATTCATCTTTAGTGTTCGGACATTTAAGACCAGAGGTGCCAGACTGAAGGAAAGAACCCTGAGAAAGTCACATAGTTATCAGGATACAGATGGCCTGGGTTCCACATAAACACCAGTTGGGAGGGACAACATGAAAGGAACGTGAGTCTGCTGATGTGCAAGGCCCTCTGTCCTGAATCCCCATTCATCAGTAGTCATTCCAAACCCCATGAAGTAGGTGGTGTCAGCTCAGAGATTCACTGCCTGACCCAGGTAGGACATCCACTGAGAAACTGGGCTGGGATTCAAACCAAGTGGTTTTGACCCAGATCCAAAATGCTTTCCCCCTGTAGGACCAGTGCGACTACAGACAGCCGTTGAAAAGATGCAGGACCTGATCCAAATCATTCTAAATGGGGCCCGACTCCTTCTCCTAACATGTCTTGTAGGATAGGATGGAATGGAATGGACATGACCTGCAGCCATTATGAGGGGGAGACACTGAGGGTCAGAGCACCTACTAGGCAGAGCCTCTGGGTCCCCAGGACTCCCCAGGTGTACTAGATAGGACCAATGTGGTTGCATGTGACAGAAACCCAGCTGAAACTAGCTCACACACAAAGGGAGGTTCATCTGCTCCATAACTGGACAAGCCCAGGGGTGAAGTTGGCCCAAGGAACTCTTCTGCTCTCTCTCATTTCAGCTTGCCTTCACCATTCTTATCTGTCTCTTTGTAGCTGGAAATATAGCTCGTAGCAGCCCATATAAACATCCTTCTAGCTCCCAGCACCTAAGACAAGAGAGCCTCTTCTTCACCGACTACTGACTGGTCTGGCTCCGGTATGATGGACCATAACTGCCCCAGACTAGTTCATGCAAACTACCACCATCACCTTCACTTCCACAGTCCACAGGATGGAGCTGTTAAGAATGAGCGTGGGAAAAGATGCTTGACAAGACAACAGTTATCACACTGGGGAAGCCAGGGGTGGGAAGGGAGCTGCAGCAGAAAAGTAACAGGGGTTTCGCTGTTATTATTATGTTAGCCACTGGCTGTTCATGAACTCCGAGATCCTTTCTCTTTCTCAACAAATAGACTTAAGGGCTGTCGTTCCAATTTCATATGCCCTGCGTAGAGCTGGGCTTGTGACTCTTCACTCGGCTCTGAAGACGGACAAAGGAGCAGCACTATTGCAAAGACACGCAGACTTTCACATCCCTCGTGAACTTGCATCAACAAAGAAGAGGATGGGGCTTCCCTGGTGGCGCAGTGGTTAAGAATCTGCCTGCCAATGCAGGGGACACGGGTTCAAGCCCTGGTCCGGGAAGATCCCACATGCCACGGAGCAACTAAGCCCGTGCGCCACAACTACTGAGCCTGAGCTCTAGAGCCCACGTGCCACAACTACTGAAGCCAGTGCTCTGCAACAAGAGAAGCCACAGCAACGAGAAGCCTGCGCACCGCAACGAAGAGTAGCCCCCACTCACCGCAACTAGAGAAAGCCCGCGTGCAGCAACAAAGACCCAACGCAGCCAAAAATAAATAAATAAAATAAATAAATTTATTAAAAAAAAAAAAAAAACAAAGAAGAGGATGGAGGCAAGGCATCCTCTGTGCTATGGCATCAATGACCACCGATGACCAGTGGTGAAGGGCAAACCCGCTGGGCCTAGGACACCACAGGCAAGAGGTCCGGGGAGGCCACCCCTGCACAGGTCAGCTGATGCCTCCAAGATCTTACCGATTAACCTGCACAACTTGCCTCTGGAACCCACCTAGTCCTGGTCCTAGGAACCCAAGCTTCCTCCTGTTTCTAGTGCCAACTGAAACACACACACACACACACACACACACACACACACACACACACATATGTGCACACAACTTAAGAGCTGTGAGCTGAGTTGTATTCAGGGTCTCACTGAGGACCAGAGCCAGGATTCACCCTCTGAGATGGCTCTGAGGGACTGCTCCGAGAGGTAGGGCGAGGCTAGTGGGTGCATCTATATTGATTTTGGCTAAAGAGTACGTGCAGTCAAACATCCATCTCGGTAGAAGCTTACTGCCCGTCACGAGGAACAGGTATCCCAGTTAATGATTTTAGGGCCTTTCTATATACGGGAAGATGCAAGAATCCAAGTTCATGCAGTGGAGGCTAACACAACATTGTAAAGCAACCATACTCCAGTAAAAATCAATGCGGAAAAAAAAAAAAAAGAACCCAAGTTCATGAAATTTTTTCCTGAAATATATCTAACTATCTAAGGGGCCTGTTTTGCCACAACAGAGTGCCTCATCCTGTTCTCTGGCCTGAACTCCTTTCAGGGTGTACTTCAGTGGCTAATGACTTAATCCTTGTAGAACCGGATGGTGGGCGACATTCCTTGTCCCACACCAGCATGGCTCAGCCCCAAACTTGCCTCTTGCAATTCCATCCTGCAGATGAGTTGCTTCCTCCCAGCCATTGCTTGGGTCAAATAGGAGCCTCCACTGGAATGCCAGGAACTCTGGCGCTGACTTCCCCTCTGCCTGCCCCTCCAAATCCTTCCTGCCCACTCACCCTACTCTCCTTCTCTGCCCTGCCCCCTCCTCTCCATCCCTCCTCAATAGTTTTATAGCAGGATCTAATCTAATCTTTATGGTTAGCCAAGCACGGAATCAAAACAGAAGATGTGCCCTACTTCCTCAGATGTAGGTTCCATTTTCTCCGGTGGCCCCAAGGAAAATCATTTATATGATTTCAAAAAGAATGTCCTTTCCCCCCACCCCACCCCACCCAGCCTGGCCAAGACCCATGAGGGATCTTAACATCCATAGATCTTTCGATACCCTTATGTGAGCCAATGAATTTTCTACCTGGACCATATCATAACGGCCCATAATTTAGTGCCCACTCTATGAAGTATGACTTACTGTTTTGTTTTTTCTCTAATTTTAGCTCCTCAAAACTTCCAAATAATACTCCTACTGTTCTGGGATTTTTCAAATAAGACCCTTTTACTCCAATCTGTAGCCTTAAAACTTTATTTTTCCCAACTGAGGCAAGCGAACTATTCTTCTATGTTCAGATAAAAGCGCTTCTCACCACTTTTATCATTTTAGCTGTATTGATTTAATATTCATGGACAACTACTGAATTCCATGGAAAATAGCTAGCTGGAAAACCATAGAAAGTACCTTTTAATCAACTGAGTAAGAAACTAAACACTTCCAAGTTCTCATAACCCTCATGAGGAATTACAATGAATGAAGAGATGTTATATTAATTAAATTCTTGGAGTGCATCCATCATGTTTAATGGAAATGGAAGCCTTAGGAGGTCTGAAATGCCTGCGACACACCCACCACATCATTTAAATCCCTGAAACCCACCCACATCTTCCAAGGAATCTGTTTAAACCCGATCATTTGCATCATACAAAAATAAAGACTTAGATTTAAAAAATGGACTAAGAAGGAAAATAAAAATTGATCTAGCTTCCTTCCATGCGTTGTTTTATATGTCTTCTGATTTGTTTCTGTATAATTTATCTGTTATTTAGAATTTATTTCAACCTTCAAGAAGAAAGCTAATTCTGACGGGAGAATTCAAGTCTGTTCATTCATTCATCCATTCATTCATTCATTCACTCCCTCATTCAACAAACAGGAGAAAGCAACTGAGAAGAAATCATTCATTGAGCACCCGTAAGTGCCAGGTCCTAGAGGCTTTGTCTATTTTTACTACAATTACACAATGATCATGTGGACCGAAAAAAAAGCTTACTGAATGTCATCCGTGGGCCTCACACTACACCAAATACAAGATATTCAAATATCAACACAACAAATCACACGATAATCATCATTATTAGTCTCTTCAATTTACACATGTGGAAACCGAGGCTCAAAGAAATTAGGTTTCCATCATCACATGGGACTCTAATGGTCACTGGTTTTATATTCAAAACTACCTTTTCTTTGTTTAAGATTTCCAAAGTCTTAACAGATCTTAAAGTGGAAAACAAGCATTGCAAATAAGTTTCCATCCTGGGGGGGTAGGAGAGGGGGTACATACTCCTGCATTATAAAACATAGAACATGCTACACTGATATATAACCTGTACAGCTGGTGACATAACCCTCCTGGTTTTTTTCAGGAAAAGGTAAACTGAGGAAGAGTGTGTCTGCATCTAGACAATACGCTTTATAAGGATGTGGGAAAGCAGAAGGGGCCATAGGAGAGGCTGATCACACAGGGCTCTGGTCCCTGGGTTTTTAGCCTGGAGAAAATGCAGACAGGTGTTTCTCTGTGGCCTCCTGGCATGTTAAAAGTTATGACACAACAGAAGTTTTAAAAAAAAATTATGACAAACTGTCCTCCACCTTAACAACAAGAAACGGATACAAATCTTGGGACACAAATATCAAGAAAGATTACTTTAAGTAGCCATAGAAACAAATACCTAGTTAACCCTCCTGTATAAAAAAGCTTTGCAATACAACAAATATTAACTATTTCTAAAATCACCAAATTCAACTTATGAGGCTCGCTCTTAAAAAAAAAAACAAACAAAACAACCTGAAAAATCTGGGAGTTAGATCCAGTGTAAATTTTCCAGAACACCTGGCTCGTATGGATCATAAAAACTACCTGTTTAAGGGGAAGGCATTCCTCTCGCCTTTAAAACTGGGTAAGGAAGTAACTGCCTTCTAAAGAGATATGAACCACTTTGACTCTACTTAAGGCAAGTTAAAGGAAGGACAAGAGATTTAGGTCCTGAGACTTGGAAAAAAGACCCTGTGCCATTCTCTTCTCTTTGGCAGATTAAAGTACCAATTTCTATTATGCCATTTCTCACCTTCTAATGAAACTAGTTCTGTAACCCCCCAAAGACCAGGAGTTCCCTGAGTGCAGGCTTTTCTTCTTCGTGTCTGCTCAACACCTCGTGCAAAGCTTGAGATAACTCAGCCACATTCTAAGGGTGGGATGGACCGACAAGTCCATGGACCTCCAAGCCAACAGCATCTTTTGCTACTAGGTTGCCTTGAAGCTTTACTCTAAGCAACAGCCCTAATTAAGAAGTATCTCAGCAAACTATTATATATAAAGTGGTGAACAACAAGGTCCTACTGGATAGCACAGGGAACTATATTCAAAACCCTATAATAAACCATAATGGAAAAGAATATGAAAAAGCATATATATGTAATATGTGAATCACTTTGCTGTACACCAAAAACTAACACAACATTGTAAATCAACTATACTTCAATTTAAAAAAAAGACGTTAACTCAAAGAACAGAAACTAATGTAAAGGGTGTTTCTTGGGAGGTGATAGAATAGTTCGGTATCCTGATTGTGGCGGTAGTTATGCAAACCTATATGTGTGATAACATTTCACAGAACTACACACACACACATACACACACACACACACAAAGTACATGTAAAAACTGGTTAAATATGAATAAAATCTTTAGTTTATAATACTGTACCAATGTCAATTTCCTAGATTTGATCATTCTACTATGGTTATATAGGATGTTATTATTGGGGGAAGCTGGGTGAGGGTCAGTCAGGTACCCAGGAACTCTCTCTGTATTAGTCTTTGCAACGCCTATGAGAATCCAAAATTATTTTAAAATTAAAAACAAATTTTTAAGTAGAAAATGCCAACAAGTCAAAGGACAGAAATTTTCAGGTTAAACTGTGAGTTCTAACAATTAGGGATTTGTGAGAAAGACACCAAATTAATTCTTTTTTTTTTCTCTCTCTCTCTCTGTTGCTTACCCTTTAGATCAGTACCGTTCAATAAAACCAATGAAAGTCACATGTAATTTAAATTTTCTAGTAGTCAAGTCAAAAAAAAAAGGTAAAAAGAAACAAGTGAGATGAACTTTTAATATTTTAACCCAGTGTCTAAAATATCATCTCAGCATGGAATCAATACAAAAAACACTAATAAAATATTTTGCATTTTTATACTAAGTCTTCAAAATCTGACAGGTATTTTATTTCACACTTACAGATCATTTCAACCTGGACCAGGCACAATTCAAGCCCTCAATTGCCATATGTGGCCACTGGCTACCATACTGGACATCTCCGCTCTAGACACCACCTATAAGTGGCTGTGAAAAGTCACTTCGAGCTGTTTTCTTAATTACACTTTTTATTTCCTTTGGACGAATGGTTATCTCCAGCATTTTATGCCTACTTGATGGTGGCAGTGTACACCACTTGAGGGTAATAGATCTAAAGGAGTGCCGTCTACTGATGAGTTTCTAGACATAAACTTATTTTAAAACACACACACCCACAGCCAAAATCACAGTTCAACTTGAAAAAGTTTTCTAGATGTGAAATTTTTTCTGCACTGTGACATATTCCTGGGGACAGTGGCGGGTCCTTTCTGTCCAGGTCGTCGTAAAATGAAGACAGAGTCTCATTAACCGTAAGGAGTTTGGGGGTGGTGGGCAGGAGGGTCTCTGAGGCCTTCCCCGTTCCCTTATGATTCAAAGTTGCATTAAACACAGAATATCAGCTAAATAACTACAAAAACACTTGAAGTAACCAGAAGGAAGCCCTGAGGGCTGCTCTCTGCTATTCTAATTGCCCACCTCCTTTCACTCACGTGGTAGGTGTGCACCCCCCTGCACCTAGAGGTTACATGTGGCTTTGGCCCATGGAACGTGAGCAGCTGCGACAGCGTCACCTCTGAGCATGAGTCTGAAGGGCAGTGCATGGTCAGCACGCCTTTCTCTTCCTCTGTCACAACATCCAGCGATGCAAGTCGACTCTGCATGGCTAAGCGAGGTCCCATCTAGCACAGCCTTCCCAGCAACTCATGATGGAAATGTCATTGGAACGAGAAATAAACCTCAGTAGTTTTAAGCCCCAGAGATTTTGAGGTCGTTTGTTATTGCAGTCTAGCTTGGCCTGTCCTAACACATCATTCAATTGTTGATTCCCTACGCATGACATCAACTATTCCATCCAGGGTCTCTCCCTGAGTACTTGGGCCTTATCGTATCTGCTATATAACCCAGGCTGGGTTTTACAGTGGTTTCATTACCAACCATAAAAACTGTAACAGTGGAACTGTATAAACAAACCAAACAGTGTTTTTACTGTAAAACATGAATGTAATATAAATATTTGTCTTTGCCTTCTCTCAGCATCTGTAATGAGAGCAGAAAATTCATGCCATATGTTTATAGTATGAAGGGGGAAGAAGAAAAAAAGATCTCAATGATTCATCCATGCGGGTGCTGGTTGAGCTGGTTAATAGTTTTAATTCATCCATTTTCTTTCACAGATAAATTCTCCACAAATCCTAAAACCCTTACGATCATTAGTTGCCAAATTCATGACTGTTCCTACAGGAGGGTCCTTGCTAAGGAGAACATGAATGTGGGGCTATGAGGTCAGCTTCTCTGACAAGATGAGAAACCGCGGAGTGAATGAGGACTGTGGCCTCTCCCCAGCCCGGCTCCACAAATTTGAATATGAAATCACTTCTCTGAACACTTCAAAAGATTTGTCCTACCTCTAGCTGGAAGTGCACCTGGATATGTGGGGTCCTGAGAGCTCCTGCTTTTTTTGCATCCTCACAGGGAGAAGCACTGAGCATGTTAAGTGGCTCCTGCCTGCAGGAGGACCTTCCGATTGGGTGGGAGCGGGGTTACGGCCCCTGCCAAGGTGTGTGCCAAGCACACGATCCAGCTTCGCACGCAGGGAGCAACGGGGAACGTTTTTATTTCGGAGCCGTAATGGAATCCTTGATGTGAAGGCGCTGAAGCCTGCCCGGAGTGTCTGTGCAGCCTTCTAGGATGTGAGCCGAGGGGCACAGAGAATGGTTTAATTTCCTCCAAATTGGCTCACAGACCAGAGGCTTCTGGAAACTGTCACTGTCCCACAGAATCCAATACCACAGCAAGGAAGTTCTGTTTGAACACAGAGCAAACATACCCGGCCGAGGCTCTGTCTGGCACAGAGGAGGCCGGCCCCTCGTGGGCACGACAGCTGTTGGCGGGAAGAGGGGAAGCAGGAAGGCCTTGATGGGCTAGAGCCCAAGATAGGCAAGGCACAGAGAGGTAACCTCCAGAAGCGCTCGGCACGGTGAACAGCGCCAGCGGGTGGAACCTAGTGCGGGCCACAAGCCGGGCACTGCCATCTCGCTTAATCCTGACAAGCGTCCCATGCAGGGAAGCAGTTAGCTTGAGAGGCACGAGGAGGAGCGCCTGGACTGAGCACACTCACTGCCAGCAGACGGAGAGCCAGGATTCCCACCTAGGTCGGGCTGATTCCAAAATCCGGGCTGGCGACCGTGCCCGCGGCAGCTGGAGTCAGAGAAAAACCCTCGTATTCCTACCCAGCTGGTCTAACACCTTCCAACAGTGATGAGAAACACAGGTACTGCGTCTGCTCCTACCCAGGTATTACTGAGCCTGGGCCGTCAACCAGGCCCTGCCCTCCTCCTCCTCCCAACCCACACTCCCAGTTGAGTGTTGATATTATTATTATTAATTTACATGTCTGTCAACACACCTATGCTCCCTGAGGGCAAGCACAACATCTTAGGTACCTATATAGGCTCACCGTCCAGTGCGACGCTTGGCATGTAATCAAGTTCCAACAGATGTCTGTTGCTTAAATAAGGGGACCTTCAGCCAACAATCAATGTGTGATGTGATCAGCGCTGTGATGCATCCGTGTTTAAAAACCAAAACGTGGACTTTAAGCTCCTTGAAGGCAGGAACGGAACGTTTGCTTTCATGTCACTGCCACGTCACTCAGAGAAAGGGGCTGCTAACAATTTGCTGAGGGGAGGGAGGGGAGGGGAGGGAAGGTGGGCAGGAGAGGGGGAAAAGCAGTCCAGGAAAGCTCTAGGGGAAAGACACCAGGGGGCAGAGACTCACAGCATACAGAAGCATCAGGTGGACGAGCTTGGCTGAGGTCACCCCAAGCAGAGGAAGTCTTCTGTGACAAGACAGAGGGAGACGGGAGGGTTCGGGAACAGCTGTGAGGTCGGTATAATTGGGAAAAGGAGGAGAATGGTCGGAGATGAACTTGGACAGGTAGGCAGGGGCCAGACCACACAGGGACCCCAAATGTTTTTTTTTTTTAATCCTGTATAGCACACACTAGGTACCCGGGTACCGTTCTACGTATCCAGGTACCATCCCCTAAGCGCTTTACGTGCAAGACTTCAGCTAATCTTCACAACCTTGTGACTCAGGTACTATTAGCATTCCCATGTTACAGATGAAGAAACTGAGGCAACAGGAAGTGAAGGGCACCTGGTTTGTAAAGGGCAGAAATAGGATTCAAACTCGGGCAGACCACAGCCCAAGGCTGTTGCTTACACCCATATAACATATCTTACAGATCAATCCTTTTAGCCCAATTAAGTTAGCAAGTTTAGCACCCCTTCCCAAGAAGGTGCCTGGTACTGAATAAGGATATACTGAGGCTAAAGGAATCCTTTCCAGTAGCCGTCACGTTGATCAGGTAGGCTATTTACTCTTGTTAAATAAAGTCTTTATATACCCCAGTTTGTCCGCTTATAAATTTAAAATATATTCTATCGCTTTTTAAAAATCTATATTTAATTATACAGCATCAGTGAAATTTCACTTGGGGAACGATAATCTAACATAAGTGAATGCTTCCAATAGAAAAAGCTGTAATTTAAAATAAATTACTGTGTTAGGAAAAAAAATTTACTCTCTTCGTAGAAAAAAAATTACTATCTGGTATTAGGTACCCCCACGCAATTAGAAAATCACATCAATAGCAAAGAACCAGATAAACACCCCAAATTCCTCCTCTCCCCACGCAGCTTTCACTGGTGATCCCAGCCACCAAGTGTGTGTAGCAGGCTCTGGCCCGAGTTTCATTAAGGCTTAAAATCAATTAAGCCACGGATTGGAACAATCATTCCTCCTTTGCAAAGTATTGATATTTTTTTCTTGGCCGCTTTAGGGCTTTTCCAGCACTCACGGGGAGATTTATGTTAGACAGTTTCTTTCTGATTAAAACAAATCATAGCTCAACATTTCTAATTTCCTCCTTTCTAAGCAAGAAATGATCAGAGAACTCTGAAAACAGTGATCAAACCCATCGTGCAGAGGCTGGCACTAAAAACCTCCATAAAAACACTCCGGAGACTAGTTCTCTCCCCCCTCTTCCTCCCCCTCCCTCCCCTCCCCCTCCCTCTCCCATTCCTGTGTCTGTCTTTCTCTGTAAGTCTGTTCCACCCCACCCCCACTCTGGCTCTGTTTTTCTCTGTCTCTGTCTCTGTCTCTCTCTCTCCAGCTCATCTCTCTTTCAGTAAGTGTCTGTCTTTGACAGGTTTCAGGACAATTACTTATTATCCCAAAGGGAAAGGGATGTTAGAAGCAAAGCCCACCCCAGCTGGTTTTCTGACCTAAGTAATAGGAAAAAGAAGGTTTCTACATTTACCCCCAAAGGCATCACCAGAGACCTTTTAATTTTTAGGGAAGTTACTGATTTCGGACTTCCCTGGTGGCCCAGTGGTTAAGAATCCGCCTGCCAATGCGGGGACACAAGTTCTAGCCCTGGCCCGGGAAGATCCCACATGCCGCGGAGCAACTAAGCCCGTGCGTCACAACTACTGAGCCTGTGCTCTAGAGCCCACGAGCCACAACTACTGAGCCCGTGTGCCTAGAGCCCGTGCTCCTCAACAAGAGAAGCCACCGCAATGAGAAGCCCACGCACCGCAACCAAGAGTAGCCCCTGCTCGCCGCAACTAGAGAAAGCCCGCGCGCAGCAACAAAGACCCAACGCAGCCAAAAATAAATAAATAAAAATTAAAATAAATTTTAAATTAATTAATTTTTTTTTTTTAAAAAAGAAGTTACTGATTTCTGGTCAACCTTCTCTCTCTCGATCACACACACTCTCCAAGTAAAGACCAGAAGGCTCCTGGATGCACCCACAAGCCCTTCCATGGACTCCTTGGGCTGTGCCTTTCCAGCTGATCCATTTTTCCATCCTTCAAAATCAAGTTGATTTGTGAGCCGGCTCCCACTTCTCCAGAACAGCGAGGGGAGCTGGCCGACTGAGAATGCCCAAACCGGGGCTAGTGATTTTCAAAGAACTGGGACACAAGGCGCTTCACACCACGTCCCATGAACAAGTCCATCTTCAACAAGTCAGCAGGCAGCTGAAGAATTGTGGGGAATTCAGCGGCACCAACACAAAAATCGACTGACACAGCTGAGCACTCCAGAAAAATATTCTGGTTATGTGTACCTTCTGCTGGTCTGCTTTTCCAAAAGCAAACCAAACCAACCATCCCTTCCCACAGTGATAGGATACTGCCTCCCGGGTTATAACCCCAAGGCTCAACAGTCAACCTTCAGTCATTCATCCAACAAACACTTACTCAGTCCCCCCCAATGACCAGGCACTGTGCAACACACCGGGGAAATACCGAGAGGAACACAACAGGCAAGGCTTCTGTCCTCCTACAGCATTTCATCTCTTCTGCTTATTTGCTATGTGGGCTTAGACAAGTTCCTAAACTGCTCTGTGCCTCATTTCATCTGAAAACAGGATTCATACTATTACCTACCTCACAGGGTTGGCATAAAAATGAACTGGATTAAGGCATTTAAAGTGTTCCACACCGTGACTGGCACACAATGCCACTACTACCATTACTATTATTATAGTATCATCATCATCAAAATAAGAAGGAGAATTAAACTAGCCACCCAATTGAGCATGAAGTGTTGGGTGCTTCTATTCCTGTCTTACAGGCAATTCTATGTTCTTTTTAAAAACATATACACATTTTTTTCCACAATAGGCAAATGGGCAGTATGACACTCTGTCTCAAAAGAAGGCATCACTTTCTAAGTAACACTGGATGGGTGAGTTACCCTCTCTGGGCCTCAGTTTTCCCACCTGTCAAGTGGGAGAGTTAAACTGGATGATCTCAGAAGGTCCTTTCCCATCCCCAAATGCTACCGTTTTGCAAACACAGTCTACCCAAATGTGATCCTGTAATTCAAAACTTTCCCTAAAAAACAAACGACTTCACTAATTCGTGTCTGAATTTTCCATTATAACACTCTTGCATAAACTGGCTCATATCGTTGCAGGATCCCCTAAAAGTAATGGTTAAAAGAGTTATGTCAAACCCAGTGGCTCATATATGACTAAAAAGAACTTTTTTTTACAGATGCCTTAAAGTAACGTAGAATTATTTCTGCTTTTCTATGATGTCCCTGAAAAACTGTCTGTGTTGGCAGGTCTGCAAGGAGGCCAGCAAGCCCGTGATACCACTTTGATCACTAACGTCACTGCCACGTGCCCCACCATCTCCTCCAATACTGCAGATTTACCCAGGGCTGAAAATAAACATTTAACCAGCTCTCCCTCATCTACATTCACAAACCAGACAAGCCGTGAACCACCCCAAACAAAAGGCAATTCTGAATGACCACTATTTAGTTCTGAACGGCGTTCTATGAATTCTGGGTAGATTTAACACTGGGGAGGGTCTGGCTCAGCCTAATATCAAGAATGCATTTCTGTTCCTCAAGTACACAGCACTATCCATAAGAGGGGGGATCTGGAAGGTTCCGGGCGGTGGGAGAAATCACACGAAAGGAAGGGTCTCTGGAACAGAAACTCCACAAAAGATCTGGAGTCACGGTTAGTTTTGCAACTGTCCAAGGAATGGAGACAACCTTGGGCTGGAGTCTGGCCGGGCTTCTGTGGGAATGAAAACAGCAAGCTCTTAAAAGGAAAAATTAGGAGACGACCCAGAACCATAGGGACGAAGGCCGGTGTGAGGCTCAATCTGCCCCATCAGAAGCCAGACTTGACCTCTTCGTTATCAAGCCCAGCCAGGCCCAGACACCCATGGGTGGCCTGCTCAGGTTATTGGGGTAACCGCACCTGAGAGGGCTGCTCAGATGTCCCAGTTTCCCTCCTTGCTGATGCCTGTTCTCCTGGTATAATTATTATGACTCTGTGACTCTCGGCATTTCCTGGTTTGAAGAATAAACGGTCACCCTACTCCTGAGAGAGAGCTGCGGGTAAGTAAACACGTTTTGCTCTATTTTCACAGAGTTTCTGAGAAGGAGGAACATGTACCCCCACAATCTGTTAAAGGTTCTCAGAGCAGGAAACGTTGGAAGGGATGATTATCTTTCTCCTCTGGGACTCACTTGGTGGATTTAAATGTCAGAAAACAAGCAAGTGTATTCAGCATCCTTCTCAGCCCTTCCAGCTCAGAACTGCCACTTTAACCACCGCTTACCCGGAGCACAGCTCACGTGTCTCCCGGCCTCCACACTCCCTCTCTGATTCAACCCGAGCATCTGTCTTTCTGCATCGCTATGTGTGGACTGCATCACCCCCATGGGGATCCTTCAGTGGCTGCCAGGACCGAGGGAAGAAGGCCCATTCTCCTAAAAGGACAGAATCCAAGGTCTTCAATGATCTGGTTTCAAGAGGCAGGTTCCGGCCTCTAGAGACACCTGCACCCCACTCCATCCAAACCTGACTATGCGCCGCTCCCAGGACACGCTTTCATGCTCTGCTCGTGCCCTTCCTTCCACTGGAATGTGCCCTCACCACTGGGGCTGACTGCAGCCTGCCAACTCTGCCTTCTTCAAGGATCCTGCTTTGAAGCACGTGGGAAAAGCATCTTCCGTGAGTCCTAAGACCACCACGCTTCCCATGCTCACCGGGTCCCAGCACGGGTTACAGTTTGGGGGTATCGCCTCACTTGCCAAGTCCTTGAGGGCAATGACAATACGGTAAGTCCCCTACACACAAACGAGTTCCATTCCGAGACTGCATTCATAAGTCCAATTTGTTCATAAGTCCAACACAGTTAGCCTAGGTGCCCAACTAACACAACTGGCTCTATACCGCTGCTTTTATGCTTGCTTCCGGACATCCTGGGCTTGAAATAAAGATGCTGTACTACTGTACTCTATACAGTGCTGTACAGTAAATTACACAAAAGCACATCCACTTGTAGAGGATGCACGCACGTGACAACGTACGCCACACACGTGAACTAACTTACGCATCTCTGAAAGTTCGCAACTTGAAGGTTTGCGTGTAGGGGACTTTCTATATTCTATACTGTCTTATATCACCCATTACACATAGTACAAAATAAATGTTTAATAAATATTTATACAATTTTTTTAAACAGTCTGAAAATTTCTGCGTTAGTTGGTGAACGAGCTTGTAAGAACACCTGATTTTGGTAAACAGAGGTAAAAATCTGTATCTGCCCTTTTATTTAAAAAAAAAAAAAAATTAAACAGCATGAGGATTGCAGGGCAGTACATGAGAATCTCCTGGAGGGACTGTGGAACACAGACTGCTGGGCTCCACCTCCAGAATTTCTGATCCAGGAGGTCTCCAGTGGGGCCCAAGAATTTGCATTTCTAACAGGTTCTCAGGTGATGCTGTCAGTGTGCGTCAGGGACCATGCTTTCAATAGCACCGTGTAAATTTCTGCCCCACTGGAAATAGGGATTAATCAATGAAACACCATTCAGATCATTACAGACGTGCCCTATCCTTTCCTGCCTTAAAAAACAGCACCTTCCCAGCCCCCCTTTTCATTTTTGTCTGCATATTGCTCACAATTTGATGTAGATTTCAAGCATCCTGTAATTCATCAACTAATTCTCTCCTGGCTACACATTCCAAGTAATTAAAGTTCAGTAATACTTATTCTTTCTGCTCCAGCACCTGCATTTCATTTGTTTATATTTTCCCAGAGTCATAAATCTGAAGGGCTGTCAAAGTGCCATAATATTAGTGCAATAATCAAAGTTAATTAGTCCCTCTCAATAAACAACAACAAAGCCATTACAAAGATGCATTGAAGTTTCTTCCAGCCACCCAGTTTACAGATCGCATTGTGGCTGGAACAATTAGAATCTGAGAACTGCCAGGTAAATGACGGCAGTGTTCTTCAGTCATTTAAAAGGAGACTCTGCACTTTGTTTGCACTGATGCCTTAACTCCAGGGAAGGCCCAGTGGGTCCGGGCTCTGCATCTGGTACCTGCTGAAGGGGACCAAAGCAGACAGGATTCTCCCCAGCTGCTAAAGCCTTACCATGTGCATCCCAAACTCCAATAATAAAAGAGGGACACAGGTTGCAAAGAAATGAGGGGCCAGCCTCACTGCCAACTTTTAGTAACCTGATGCCTTCAATAACTTTGGATTTATTATTTAGGGAATTTGAGAGATGTGAGTGTTAGGTGGGTTCTGATGAGAAGGCAGCCCAGTGGAACTCGGAGGGCAGAACCAGGGCCCGTGGGTGGAAGATGCTTGGAGGAAGAGTCTCGCTTCAATATAAGGGAGAACTTTCTAATTAACAGGTGCACAGAAATAGGATGGGCTGTCTTGGGAGGGAGGAGCTTACCCATCCCTGGAAGAGTGTAAGTGAAAGCCGGGTGAGCTCTGCTCAGGGATGCTGTTTAACTGGTCTGCACGTTGGGAAAAGGTTGGACACGGGGACCTGGATGGTTGACGCCACCCTAAGAATGCAGGATTCGCTGCACTTAGAGGCAATCGCCGGGTGAGTCCTCACACCTTATCCTTGGAGTTTACTGTCCAGATTCTGTGTGAGATCCTTCTCCCCTGAGGCTGTGACCCCTGTGTTCGTTACCCACTGCTATGTCATCCCTCTCCCCAAAGTGCAGTGGCTTAAGACAGTGAGCATTTGGCTTTTCACCAAGATTCTATAGGTCAGGAATTGGGATGGCTCTGACTCGAGATCTCTGATGAGGGTGCCACTGATCCGTGAGCCGCAGTCATCTGCAGGCTTGACGAGCTCAGCGGAGTCCAGGAGGGCTCACTCGAGAGGCGTGTCACAGGGGGCTCCTTGTCACAGGGGGCTCGGTTCCTTATCACACGGGCTCCCCTCAGGGACGCCTGAGCATCCTCCCAGCGTGGCAGCTGGCTTCCCCGCAGTGAGTGGTCCAGGACAGCAAGCCAGGAGGAAGCCACCGGCCTTCTAAGACCCTTCCTGGAAGTCACACTCTGTCAATTCAGCCACCTTCTATTCATGAAGACTGAGTCACTAAGACGAGCCCACACTTGAGGGGACGAGAATTAGGCTCCACCTCTGAAAGGGAGGCGTAGCAAAGAATGCGTGGACAGATTTTAAAACTACCACAGCACTTCTAAAGGTCTTCAAAATCAGTCACATCTGCATCCCCCAGCTGGCTAAGGGGCAGGGGCTAGTTCCAGGTGAGCGCCCCAGGGACACAGAGTTGGTTCTGCCAGCCCCACGTCTCTCTGGCACTAACCACGGCCTCTGCGGACCCCAGCCAGCTCCGCACCAGGGCGTGGGCGCCGGGGATACAGACAGCCGCCTCCCCACCCTGCCCTCACGCCCTAGAGACGGAAGGAGCCCCCGGCTGCTCACCTCGGCTCACCTCAGTATTACCTGACACAGTGATGGGAAGATGAAGAGAGGCTCGGCTGTTTCCTGGGACTCTGATCATTTATATAAAAAAAAAAAAAGGTATAAGAGGAAACACATTTTCCAACAAGATTTCTGAGAGTATTTGTCTAATTTAGGGATCTGTGTTGAACAAGTAACCCTCTCCTGAAACCACCAATTTTTTTTTTTTTTCTGAGTCTTTACTATGTGTCGGGTTCTGTACAAGAGAGTATATTCGTTACTTCAGCTCAACCTGATGAACGCTGAGGGCCATTATCAGCACCGTTCCCATTCTGCAGGTAAATAAACCAAGGTTCAAAGACATAACCAAATGTGCCCAGGGATACCCAGTGAGCACAGGATTCAATCCCAGCTCTGTGTGACTCTAGGGCTGGGGCTCCCTCTACTCCTCTGGGCTGCCTCCTTATAAATTAAAACTTAGTCTATTTTAAATATATGCTTAAAATAAACCTTAACCTTTTGTAGCGTGAGCTGCCCCATCCTGAGACTGGCTGCCTCGTTTACGGCTCTATATTTGTCCTTGCCTGGAAGATTTTCTTGGCACAAGGACAGCTTCTCCTCTCTGTTTAATCTAACAACTGCTACGTCTGAGACTCTCTGTAAATGCCCCCATAATACATATGAAAAACAATCTCAAGCACACTTTTTTCCGCTTAAATAATGGACCCTAAATGCCTAGTGGCCAGAAGCAGAACCTTCAACCACTGGCTGAACACCATCTGAGGATGAAATCCATCTCTTCCAAGCACATCAAAATTGTTTAACAAGAACTCAGGGGGCCCCATATTAATGAAAGAATGCATCTGCATTGAGTTTCACATGATTGGGAGTGATGGTTTGGAACTATCCATGTATGCTTGACTTTCACTCTTTAAAACTCAGCAGTAAATCACAGCCCTCGTTATGCGAAGGTTACAGTGGATATAAAGTATGAAATATTCAGTTCAAGACTGAGTGAAAAAGACCAAAATACACACAGAGAAAAAGAAGACACGAAGACGGTGATCAAAGACAATGAATAACAGGCGAGATTAAGTCAATGCAAAATTTTCAGAATGAGAAATGAAATGGAAAACTTAGAGGAGAAGGACCAATCACAAGTTCTAGGCATTCTGGAGACAGAGGAAACTCAGAATATTTTAGCAACCAATTATGTCTATGAGAGGAATGAATAATTTATTACCTGATAAAGAATCTTTCCTGAGCCTACGATAAGGAAGGTCAAAGAGGCAGCTTCAGTGCAAGAGTACATACATTACATACCACTTGAAATGGAAGTCTGGGAAGAGCTTCCTCAGGGGAGGGGAGGTTCATCAACTCCATCGGGTCACAAAAAGCCACCCGGGCAGCCCTCTTTCCTAGGTAACCACAGGGACCCTTACATAATGAACAGAGAAACACGCAAATCCCTACGAAGGCAATCTTTGGCTAAGTCCTTGAAAAAGATAGGCCAGTCCTCCGACACAACGCACACCAGTAATTCTGGATTGGGTAACAAGATGGCGTTGGGGTCAGGAGATATGGCTTCAAATCTTAGATCTACCACGTAGCTGTGTGAGCTCAGGGAAGGCTCTCCCCCTCTTCCAGCCTCTAATGCCTCATCTGCAAGATGGGTTTAACACATAACATAGATATTTTACTGCTAAGTGCGAAGCAGAGTGCCTAGTACAGACAGCTATGAATATCCAACCCCACCGGCGGGTGATGATAATAAGATGACATTTTGTAAACAAAAATGTCCCAAGGGAGAACTCTAGACCCTTTATGCGTGTGTGTATGTGTGTGTGTGTATGTGCACGCTCGCTCGCTTACTGATTAAAGCAAGTGGTTTATATAGTTCTTGCTGGTTCGCAGACTAGTTTATACCATACTTTACTTACTGAAAATCCAATACTATACATAAAAACAATTTTTAAAGCAAAGAAATGAGGAACAAATCTAATGGCTGATGTAGGATGAACTTTTCCCAATAATCTATAACTGTTAATAATATTAATAGTTTTTATATTTTTGTTTAGCTAGAGATCATTCAAAACAATGGGGATGAGCCTTACAACTTGTGATGCGTTGAATAACGATCAGCTTTTCCACGCCAAGTCACCTGCTTAGACAGGCATCAGGCTCGTAGATCACCCACCCCACGCTCTGCATGCCTCCCTGCACCCGCCCCACTGACACACACACATCACATAAAAGAAGGCATCACACCTAAGGCCTTCGATCTGCAAAGGCGAATTATGGGATTTAAGCTCCTATTATCAAAGGAGAATGGGGGAAATTCCCACAAACACCAAAGACATACAGGATCGTAAAGTCACTGAGTGGACTGGAGAGAGCCTGAAAGCAGCTGGATTTCTCCAGTGGTTCTTAAAAGTGCAAGCAATTTATTACTCAGTATCCTCTCTGTCACTCCTTAATATCATGTCATGAAAACAGGTTGTCGGTATCTATTAAAAGCAAAGTGTTGGAACCCACGTGCCTAATAGGTTGGCTGGTACCAAGTACTTCATACCTGGAAATAACAGTGAAATCACGATTTCCGATGCTTATCAATGAGGCTGCAATATGACATAACACTGTCACCTTTCCACATGGCTTCACTCCAACTAGATAAACAGACCCGGTATCAACGCTATTGAAAGCTAGGATAATTACAACGCTTCACTCTCTCCAGCATCAAACCGTGCGGCGACAATCAGCTGAGCATGCGCTCTTCTCTCCCTAACACATGCATATTCCATTACCTCTGACTAATAAATCTTTCCTCTTACCCCTCGTTTCCCTGCTTTCTCAATACCCATTCTGACATAAACCACTGCTTGCTGTTCCTGATGACTGATCCCTTAATCATCTTTCCTCAATATATGCAAAGTATATTTCTTTGTAAATACAAAAGAAAAAGCAATCACATAAATAATTAAGATGGCTTTTCAAATGACAGTTGAGTGCTAATACGAGCTCCACTGGAAAATACTCATCAACAAACTAAATACACATCTATTAAAAGGTAGGAGTCCAGACATATGAAGACAGAAAAAGAATTCATTGCAACTCCATTGGAATCATGCTGATAAACACCCTCCCTACAGCTCCTCTTTCAGCCACTTGGAGAGGTTAGGAAAAGTAAGCATCACTTTGTACTTTCATGTATGAATAAGAAATTATTATTAATAGCAACGGCTAACATTTAATTGAACATTTAATCCCAGCAATCCCACTCCTGGGCATATATCTGGAGAAAACCATAACTCGAAAAGATACATGCACCCCAATGTTCACTGCAGCACTATTTACAACAGCCAAGACACGGAAGCAACCTAAATGTCCATTGACAGAGAAATGGATAAAGAAGATGTGGTACATATATACAATGGAATATTACTCAGCCGCAAAAAAAACGAAATAATGCCATTTGCAACAAGATGGACGGATCTAGAGATTATCATAGTAAGTGACGTCAGTCAGAGAAAGACAAATATCATATATCACTCATATGTGGAGTCTAAAAAGATGATATAAATAAACTTATTTACAAAACAGAAACAGACTCATAGACTTCAAAAACAAATTTATGGTTACCAAAGGGGAAAGGTTGGGGGCGGGGGATAAATTAGGAGTTTGGGATTAACATGTACACACTACTATATATAAAATAGATAACCTACAAGGACCTACTGTAGAGCACAGGGAACTCTACTCAATATTCTGTAATAACCTCTATGGGAAAAGAATCTGAAAGAATGGATATATGTATAACTGAATCACTTTGCTATATACCTGAAACTAACACAACAATATAAATTAACTGTACTCCAATATCAAATAAACATTTTTTTAAAAAGAAATTATAATTATTATTAATAGCAGCAGCTAACATTTAATTGAACACTGAATCTATCACCAGCAACATGTTAAATACACATACAGTCAATGCCTTAATACTCATAGGTACCTGAATCTCCTGGTATTTAGATCTTACAGATGAAGAAACTAAGGTTTAGAGAAGAAACTTGCCCAAGGTCACAGAGCGTATCTGCTTCTAATCTTTGCCAATCTAATGCAGCGTATTTTAGAGCAATGTTTATCAGCTGGAGATGACTTGCCTCCCCAAAAGACATATGCCCAAGAGGCATCTTGAAGACCACACTGCCTGCCTTTTCCAGACCTCTTGGAAATCTCGGTTAGATAACCCAAGAAGACACAAGAGTGGCTGAGCCGGGTCCCTGTTGTATGCTCCTGGCCAATGGTATGTCATCCTAACCAGTCACTAGGAAGACTTGAAGTCTAGGACAAATAAAAAGACAAGGTAGGAAAGCCTGGGCTTGCAGTCTTTCTTGGGGACCAAGCCTTCTCGCCAACCTCAACATACTTGGGTCCCTCCTCCCTTCTGATAGGGGGATGGATCCAAGATGCACTCTGGAGAATCAGGAGTGGGTCACCTAATAACTCCACGGTGGCGGGGGTCGGGGGTGGCCATCAGCCCCTCTTCCGTGCCAGCCCACCTTGCCCACCTCACTGGTCACCTCAATCCCCAGTAGATGCTGGAGCTTCACAACATTCCTGGGCCCCGCATTCACTAACGGGCGGCCTCCACAGGCCAGCTCTCTGACACTGCCCATGTCACCCTTTACACGATAAGCAGGTTCAAGTAAGGCCTGGTACACGTGAGGCAGGCTGGGCACTCAAAACAATCCCGTGCCCTCTTTGAATCCCCCTTCCACCCCAGCCATGGCCCCAGACCTTTTCCTCCCTGCACACACTGGTAGGTGCCTGGGCGACCGCAGGCCCACCTGCCCCAGCTCTAATCAACCTCCTTCCTCCCCAGGACCAGAAGTTTCAGAGGTCCAAAATTTAGAACCTATAATAAAGTAAGAGGGAGGAGGGAGCCCCACTTTCAAAAGCCCTCCGTTGGGATGCTGGAGTCTTGTTGTGGCTGTTTATAAGGTGTGTTTTGATAGCTAATCATCTATTGTCCTTCTCAGACAACACCCCTTGGAGATCTTCAGATCTCAGGACGGAGTGTGGGGTGTGCCAGACCTCCATAAACAGAGCGACAAAACCCCACTCCGATAAGTACCTAGGAAAGAGTAAACCACAGGACTGCAGGGATTGAGACACACCTATCTGAGTCCCAGACTTGGAGAACGCACATGGCGTTCTCACATACAGACAGTGCTGCTGAGTAAAAGAGAATCCACTACATCCCAAAAACAGCAAGATGAACTTCCTACTCAGCCAGCCATCTGGGGTCCTTGAAATACCCAAGAGAAAATCAGGCACTTGTCTTAGAAGTAAGGAACGTGAGCGAGTAATCCACTTGACGATATGAATGAGGTAAACCACATCCTCGTATGGTTACTGCTAACAACACAGGCAGGAACCTCATTTCCAGAGGTTCTGTACGTAAATATAACTGGGGGCTCACGGACCCCCCCATCCTCCCTCCCTTTTTAATTATGCTAAATGGATTGGCCTTTTAAGAGGGTAGTTCATTTCTGCACTGTCCACATTACCCAATTTTAATTGTTTTCAATGCTTCTCTTATTTCTAACTTTGGAGCATCTAAAACAACTCAGCAGGAGGGCATTTCCCCTTGAAATAATCAGTAGTGGTAGTAATTACATATATGCTCTTAATATAATTCCATGTGGAATGTGGTGCCATTTAAGTTATGTTTTACGAAAGAGCTGGATCTCCCCCACAAAGTGTCCCGAGGACTCTATAAAGGACATCTTGAATGAAAAGCGATTGCTTGGGACAATAAATAACGGAGATCAGAGCAGCTTCCTCTGAGAAATATGATTAATCCTGACATTAATCACTCCAATAGAACCTAGCAATTTTTAAAGCAAAGCCTGGGACAGGTAACGCACACACACGAGGCTGGACGTGGTAGAAAAGCTGGACCGTGGGGTGGAGGCCAGATGGACACACCGGGACCCGCCTCCGCGCTCACCAGCTGTGTGACTCTGGGGGAGTCCCTTCACCTTTCTGAGCCTCCACTGGCTCCCCTGTGAAATGGGGAAAAGCAGTTTTTTGCATCCTCTTAAATAAGGGACACAGGGGCTTCCCTGGTGGCACAGTGGTTAAGAATCCGCCTGCCAATGCAGGGGACTCAGGTTCGAGCCCTGGTCCAGGAAGCTCCCACATGCCACGGAGCAACTAAGCCCGTGCGCCACAACTACTGAGCCTGTGCTCTAGAGCCTGTGAGCCACAACTACTGAGCCCGTGTGCCACAACTACTGAAGCCCACATGCCTAGAGCCCGTGCTCCGCAACAAGAGAAGCCACCGCAATGAGAAGCCCGCGCACCGCAATAAAGAGTAGCCCCCGCTCGCCGCAACTAGAGAAAGCCCACACGCAGCAGCAGAGACCCAGCACAGACAAAAAAAATTTAATTTAATTTAATTTAATTTAAATAAATAAATAAATGGGACACAGAAGGCCCTGACCAGGACAGGGCACATGACAGGGACGCAATAACTGGCGGCTGTCAGATGCCGGGTGGTGGACGTGAGAGTTACAATCCACTGGCTTGGAGGCAGACATGAGGGTCGGGGACGCAGCGATCTGGGCAGGGCCAGAAGAGAAAGACCAGGCAGGGAGGAACTCCATTCCCAGAGCCTCGGCACGTGTGAGCCGACGCTAAGCCAAACGCCCAAAGACTTCGGAGGGAGCTTTGGCTGCAACAAAAAACTTTGGATCATTGTGAGAATCTCCGGCACGGCGCCTCTGCGTTGCAGTACCTTCTAGGCTCTGTTTGTGATATGATTCATGCCAGATAAAGTACGGACCTCGAGAAACACAAGAAGGTGGTATCTACTAACGTGCCAGGCAAAATCCCTATGCAGAGACCAGGTAAGGAAAGGCCTGGAGGAAACCAACTAGCACAGACCCAGGGTGGGGACATGGGGACAGGGCACGGGGAGGCGGCTCCACGCAGGTCGCTGAGGCAGCTTCTCACACACTCTGTACTCTGGTAACGGTGCAATGAGGCGAAATGGTAATGACGGCTTTTGCTGCTAAATTGGAGCTTCCATAATCAGAATCTAGGGGGGAGTGAGGAAAGTGGTCCAACGGGGTTCACAGAGAACAAGTGAACATACGAGAGATTATAAAAGGGTTGAGTTTCTTCAGTCTACAACCTCTAAAATCTGATGTGAACATCTGAAACTCCATGTGAGTGTAAGTGTGGTTTTCTTTCCCATTTCCTCTATTCACATCCCTGACAGTGAATATTTCTGGATAATTCTTCCTCCGGGGGCGTTGTTTGCTGGTCGTCCTCAAGTTACTCTACACGAGAATGAATATACACCATGATAAATGCGGGCTTCCGAAACTGACTCACAGGGACCCAGTTATGGCTTAGAAAGCAAGAAAGAAAAACTAAATGGCGGGTCTTTGAGATCATCCCGTTCAACATTCTCTTTCAGAGACGAGGACACGGGGGCACCAAATGGATCAAGAGGCTTTCCAAAGTCCCACAGTTAATGAGGGCAGATCTAGGAATTTCTGCCCCTACGCATCAAACAAGAGTAATAATGGGATAAATCCAGATGAATCTGTCCTCATATATGACGGGAAAGGAAGACAACTTTTAAAATGCATAGATAACTGGGTTTGGGCATTATCTTCCAAGTCTGGTTTAAACATTAGTATCACATTGTACAAGATGGTTCTGACAATATCACGAGTGTCGCTGGAATTTGATTTTTCTAGTCTAAATATGATGTCAAATGGGCAAAATTTTACGAGTTTGATACTCCCTGCTGCTCGATCCCAGGTACCGTTCTAACATTTTCGGTGGAGGCAGAAATTGGCCCGACTTACTGGATGAAAACTGGAAACGGCTACCCAAGCTTTAAATCCATCTGCCCTTTGAATCAATGGGTCCACTGCGAAGATTCTGCCCTACGGTGTATTCACAAAAGCATGTATCAAGAACGCTCAATGCAGCAGAGATTAGAGTCAATTTTGGATGAAAATGTGAGAGAGACTGAACTTTAAGAGACCATCACTTGGAAGAGCAAAACAATGACAACAACCTCCATGTCCACCGAAAAGGGAGACTGGTTAAATAACGACAGCATAAACATGTGATGGAGTATCATACAGCAGCTAAAGGCAATGAGGATGACCTCTATGCACTGATAAGAAAAAAACCCTCCTCTAGTAGTAAGTGAAAAAAAATCAAGTTACACAACAGTATGTAGGTGTGTTGTGTAGTATGCACAACCTTTTTCTGGAAGAACACAGAAGAAACAGTTAATGATATTTACCTCCCAAGAGAAGAATTGCAGAGGACTTTCACTTTTCAGTTTACACACTTTATGAAGATTCAAACCATATGCACGTATTACCATTCGCTCTCTACACATCTCTGAAGATTGCTCTATACCACCTAGTGGAGGTTATTATATTTTTTAACTTTGGAGTTAGAAAGATGCTAAGATAATTGGAAAAAAGTGGGCCCTGTTTGTTTGTTTTTTTTTATTTAACTCAAAATAATGAATCCAGTGAGATCAGGACAAGAGTTCATTTGAAATATACTGAACTTGAAATTCTGCTTGAAAAAACAGAAATAAATCTCCCTTTTCTTGACTTTCATAACTTCTCAGTCCAGAACACCGGACATTCTCTTAAACAAACCATGGTCTATTTCTTCGGATGGCAAGAAATCTTCCACGGTTTTCAGAGAGTGAAGACAGCCTTGGCAAGGATTATCCAACCCTGTTCATGCTCTGCTCCAGGCACCTGACTGTCTCCCCCTCACCCCCCCTCCTGCCCCCGCCCCAGGGCCACTGCACAGGCCACCCCCTCTGGCCGGTTTGACCCTTCTCCCACCTTCCCCTGACCCTTCTTGAGATCTCGGCTCAGTCACCTCTTCCTGGGGACTCCAAATGTCCCCCACCTCCCTGGCATTATTCACCATTTTGGAGTACCACATACTTTCTTAGTACCACTTTCCATCATCTCAAGTTTACACTGATGTTTATCTTTGGATTGATCTGTCTTCCACCTTCAGCCGAAAGCTCTACAAGGACAGTGGCAACACCTGTTTTTCCTTAACACCAGATGCCCAGTACCTCTGACAGTGGGGCACTTCACAAATATGTGAATGAATGAATGCAGTCTGTACATCACTCCAAAGTCCAGTGACGTGTTAAAAAAATCAATCAACCTGTGTCACTCTGGCTCAAACCCTCTCATGTCACCACTGACTCTCAGCCCCTCAGCAACTTCCTCCCCCTTCACTGCCCTCCAGCCACACTACTGTCCCTGCTGATCCTAGAATCCTCCAGGCACGTTCCTACCTCCTTTGCACATGCGTAGAAAGTATTTCCCCTGACTTTTGCACAGCTTACTATTTTACTTCCTTCAGATCCTGGATCAAATGTCACAACTTTAGAGAGGTCTCTGCTGACCACCCAATCTGAAATAATCCACGCTGTCAACTCCTGGCCCCTCACTCTGCTTTATTGTCCTGCACTGCATTTATAACCTGACATTACATTAAATATTAAACTTAATTATCCCTTTATGGTCTGTTTCTCCTACCTAGAAGCCCATGAGTGCAGGTACTGTGTTTTATTCGACGCTATATCCTTAACCCCAAGAGCACTGCAGGCCCTCAATAAATGTTTGTGCACAGGCATATCAACACCAACGTCTGCACAGAGAGAGAAAAGCAAAAAGGAAAAACCAGAGACAGGGTTAAAGCCGGCTACTTTGTCATCCTGAAAACCATAAATAACCTCTTAGTTGCATTCATGGGCATCAACCACATTTTGTTTTTCTTAATAAATGAGCTGAATGAGTAAACATTCTCAAACCTCTGACTAATAAAGCAGATGACACTGACAATGAACTATAAACAAACTATAAAAGGGCTTGCTTGTCCTTTCATTCATAAAATAAACAAAGTGAATATGACTTTAAAAATAAAGAAAACATTATTCCAAGAGCAATAAACTCTATGAACTGTACTAAAACCTCCATGTGTTTATCCCAGCATGTATATTTGACAATTAAAAAAATCAGGACTTCCTGGGGGCGCCGTGGTTAAGAATCCACCTGCCAATGCAGGGGACACGGGTTCGATCCCTGGTCCAGAAAGATCACACATGCCGCGGAGCAACTAAGCCCGTGCGCCAAAACTACTGAGCCTGCGCTCTAGAGCCTGCGAGCCACGTGCCACAACTACTGAGCCCATTTGCCACAACTACTGAAGCCCATGTGCCTAAAGACCGTGCTCCGCAGCAAGAGAAGCCACCGCAATGAGAAGCCCGCGCGCAGCAACGAAGAGTAGCCCCCGCTCAGCGCAACGAGATAAAGCCCACACGCAGCAACGAAGACCCAATGCAGCCAAAAAAAATAAATAAAAATAAATAAATAAATAAATTTATATAAAACAAAAATCAATCACTCACTTACCCATTCTCCTAAAATGCGTGACACGGCTTCATTGGCTCTTGTCATGTTCCTGCAGGCCAGGATCACATGTGCACCATGGAGGGCGAAAGTTTTGGCGGTTTCAAACCCTACGGTTTAAAGGAAAATCAAATTTAGAAAACACAAATGCAAAGCACTGAGTCATACTGAATGGCCGTTATTGAGTGCCAAACGCATTACCCTAGTGGTTCTCAACCAGACTCGATTTTGCCCCCTAGAAGATATTTGCAAATAACTTGAGACGTTTTTTCAGTAGTCACAGTTTGGGGTGGCGTGCTACTGGTATCTAGTGGGTAAAGGCCAGGCATGCTACAAAATATCCTACAATGCACAGGACAGCCCCCTCAGCAAAGAATCATCTGGCTCAAATATCTACAGTGTTGAGGTTGAGCAAACCTGCCCCAGGAACAAAGTGATTTCAAAGGTGAAGGCCAAGCCATAGAAGAACTCGCGGCATAGCCAGCCTTTGAAACACTGCTTAATAACAACCAAATCGTGTGATCAGTATAAAGAGTAAGGATATATAAAGATTTAGACATGGTCACTGCCCTCAAAGAGTTTACAGTCTAATAAGAGAAAACAAACCTGGAAAGTAAAACAACAACATTTGTTAAGTTCCTGACAATGTGCTCTGCACTATTTCCAGCACTTCTGCTTCCAGCAATGGCAACTAGGTTTCCTAGACCCACCCTCCCACTGAGAACAATTAGAAAAGCTGGACAAAACAACACACACACACAGACACACACACACACACACACCCTCTTTGAAGGCATCAGAGGAACACTATGCTTGAGAATTTGGGGGGCCAACATCTGGAAAAGCTGAAAAGCCAAGAGAGGTGAGCCAGCATTTGGTGCTTCTATACCCAGTGAAAACACCCTTCAAAAATAAAGGTGAACAAAATTTTTAACAAACAAAAGCTGAGGGAATATATCACCAGCATGTCTACACTAGAGGAAATACTAAAGAATGCTCTTCAGATAGGAGGAAAATGACCCTAGATAGAAATCTGGAGATGCGGAAAATGACAGAGTAACATAAAGGGTAAACAGATGAAAAAATCTAAATGATAATAGCGATAGTTTGTAAATTTTACAATACCTAGTGAGCATTACTATACTGATAATAATGACAAATAACCTAGGAGGTAAGTACTTGGTATTCTAAGACCCTTGCATTGTCCAGGAAGTGATAAAGTACTAATCTGTATGACACCTTAATAAGTCAAAAATATAATCTCTACAATTACCGCTGAGACATGTAATCTCTACAATTACCACTGAGAGAACAGTAAAATAATATAAATTTAACCAGTTAATACAAAGGGGAAGAAGTATAATTTTTTTAAAAAAAGGCAAGAAGAGAAAGGAATGTAAAACAAGTTAGACAAATAGAAAGCCAATAATAAAGTGGTATATTTAACCCCAAATATATCTGTAATTACATTAAAGTGGACTAAAAGCTGCAATCAAAAGACAAAGACTGTCAGACTGAATAAAACACACATATACAATATGCTCCTTACAGAAGTGTGTATGTTATGTTTTATATCCTTAAACATAAGGATAAAGAAAATTAAAAGAACGGGAAAAGATATACCATGTAAAGATGAACCAAAAGAAGTATTATAAGAGAAAAAACTGAGTATTTCATAATGGTAAGTTCTAATCCATAAGGAATATGTGACAATTCTAAATGTATACACATACACACACATCAAAAGTTGACAGGATTAAGAGGAGAAATAGAGAAGTTCATAATCAGAGTGGAAGATTTTAACATATCAGTAACATAAAAATGTCGATAAACAGGAAATAATAGAAGATCTGAAAGTAACTGATAAACTGGAAATAACTGAATATGCTTAAACACTGAACACAACAGCAAAATGTATATTCAAGTACTTAGAGTATTTACCAAAATTGAACATGTGCAGGGCCAGAAGTCTCAACAAATTTCAAAAGATTAAAATTGTAAAGTATGCCCTTGACCACAGTAGAATAAAATTAGACATCAATACAAGATCCTAGAAAATTCCCTTACCTGGAAACTAAGCAACACATTTCTAAATAAGAAATTGTGACTCCAAAAATTACAATGAAAATCAGAAAATATTTTAAACTGAATTATTACAAAAATTCTACATATCAAAACTTACAGAACACAGCTAAAGCCATGGATAAAGGACACTCTACAGCCCTAAATACATATATTAGAACAGAAAATGAGCTCAGCATCTATTAAGTAAGAAAAATTTTAAAGCTGCTAATTACCTAAAGAAAGCAGAAGGAAGGTAATGAAAACAAAGACACAAAAACAAAACAAACATAAAATACAGAGGAACAAAGAATCCAAAAGTCACTTCCTTGAAAAAACTAATAAAATTGAAAAAGGGCTAGAGAGAGAGACAGAGAGAGAGCGTGTGCAAGAGAGCACCAGGACACACACTTGAGTGTACAAGTGAGCACACAAATGGCAGATAGCGGGGGAGAATAAAAGGACATCACTACAGATCCTATTAAAAAGATATGATGGGGACTTCCCTGGTGGCGCAGTGGTTAAGAATCCGCCTGCCAATGCGGGGACACGGGTTCGAGCCCTGGTCCGGGAAGATCCCACGTGCTGCAGAGCAACTAAGCCCGTGCGCCACAACTACTGAGCCTGCGCTCTAGAGCCCGCGAGCCACAACTACTGAAGCCTGCGCACCACAACAAAGAGTAGTCCCCGCTCACCACAACTAGAGAAAGCCCACGTGCAGCAACAAAGACCCAACGCAGCCAAAAATTTAAAAATTAAAAAAAAAAAGTTTTTAAAGTAAAAATAAAAAGATATGGTGAACAACTTTATATCAATAAATTTAAGATATAGGTGAAAAAGACAAATTCCCAGAAAGACACCACTTAAAAATTGCTGCAAGGAGAGAAAGAACTGAAAAAAATCTATATTTTTAAAGAAAATTCTCAAAATGAAAACTTGGATCCATTTGTCTTGAACAGTAAAGTCTACCAAACATTTAAGAAAATAAAAATGCCAACCTTACACCAACTCTTGCACAGAATAGAAAAAGAAGAAAAACTCAACTATTTTATAAGGCTTGAACTCATTAGTCATTAGGGAAATGCAAATTAAAGATACAGTGAGATAATACTGCATACCTACTACTACAATGGCTAAAATTTTTTTAGAAATTAAAAATAAAAATAATGACCACACCAAATGTTGGCAAAGATGGGGAGCAACTAGAACTCTTAGACATTGCTGATGTGAAAAGAGAAAGGAGGAGAGGGGAGGGAAGGGGAGGGGAGGGGAGGATCTAATTTCAGAGCTTGAACATCACCCCACTGTTCTAAAGTGTAAAATACCACATCTTGTAAGCTATGTGGAAAATCATACAGAGTACGCGGCAACAACAAAGCAATCAATTCTACTAGAGAAGTAGCAATGTAATTCAGCCAAAGCCATGTCAAATGATCATAGATTACTGCTTCCAAGATAATGTTAATATGTATGAACAATCAGAGTATCATTATCTTACTGAGACTGCCATGTGAAAGAGTCAAGCAAAGGTCATGCATTCATATCACTTCCATATATCTAATCTTCATGGAGGCCAGTCTATTTATATAAACTAGTTCGCAAGGGAAGCCAGCACAGCATAGTGGAAAACTCAAACTCAGGAGTTTGACACATATGTGTTGACCCAGCTCCAGCTATTTATAAGCTATCAGACCTAAGGCTGTGCCTTTAACCCATCAGAAACTCAGTCATTTTTCTTAAAATGGGGAGTGAATAGTAAACATACACTAGGAACCTAATATAAACACAGTAGGTGGGAAAACAAATGTTAGTTCCCAATCCTTTCCAAAATCCAGTTCAGTGCAAAGTCCTGATTTATATGAACTAGCAAATATAGTACAGCCATCATGAATGAAAAAAACTCTCTCCTAGGTCTGCTCCCAACAGCAACCCATGAGCTAACTGGTTTTAAGACCAACCAGAATCTAAAGAAATTAGCTACAAGATCTACCACTCCATTTGTCTGAGTACTGGCTAAAGAACACACTTGAACTTTGTTTATACCGAGCACTATATCCCAAGATATTCACTTACCATTATCTAAGGATCACCTTCTATACTTGACTCTGAGGTTAAAATAATTACACAAAAAATTTCAAATCTGAAATACTGCACATCTAAATCTGTTTGTCTCCTCTTTGGTGTCTGTACTAAAAGGTGCTCGGGGGGAAAAAAAAAAAAAAAAAGGTGCTTGGAGCTGTATCTTCAAGGCAAGAAACAACAAGCTGAAATTTACTCATTTGGATCCATGATGCCAATTTCACCCCTTATCCCCAGTGAGCAAAAGGCACCCAGATCATTTGGGGAAAGAGAGAGAAGTAAAACACCAGGTTTTGTAGCCCAGCTGTTCCAAAACTGGATGGGTGCGGGCATGGGACAAAATCTTGCTGACTGATGTGCTACATCAATCAAGCTAATGAAATGCTGACAGCCATATGGAGGTATAGCATGAAGTAGCCAAGAACGACTTCACTTGCAATCACAGGACTTTTCACACCCGGATCTTGTTGAAAATGATGGACTCCGTGTCCCTACAAAATTTCCAGGTCAGAACAATCATCAGACATATTTCTCATGAGATTTTCATCCAAGAGTGTTAAAAAAAAAAAAAAAAAAAAAGTCACACAGGGGAGTGAGGGAAGATGGTCATTCATTAGCAAACATACTTTTAATGGACTGAAGAAGCATCAATACAACGCAGGGCCAGACAGGCCCCGGGGATTTATTTATCTAATTTACCAGGATAACCGTAAACTCCTTAGAATCTGTGCTTTTTTCATGTCTATGGCCCATAGGACGAACCTCCCAGTAAGATTCAATAAATAACTGCCAAAGAAACGAATGTCCTTACAGGCTGCTAACAGGCTACAATTCCGGACTGTTTTAAAACAACCAAGTTGTTTCAAACAGTACTGATGGCCCTCTAACTTCCTTTTAAACAACGAATAAATACTGGAATCCTGCAAAGATACTGCTCACTGCAGTTTTGAATGACACTACCTAGATATCTGTGAGGGAAAAGGGCATGCCCCTTTGCTATCAAAATTTATTTCCCCAGACAAACTTGTTAAGTCACGCCGTCTCACTTGACAAAATAACCTATGGCAAAGGACTTTTTATTACCAAAAAGAGCACATCTGACGCTGTGGCAGCAACAGGCTGCGGGCAGCACTCTGCACCCTCTCTCCTTTAGATAATTCCTGACTGCAGCTACGGTTAAACCATCTGTCCCTGTGTCATGTAAAATTACACTCTGAGTCTTACATCTATCTTCCTTTATCTAAGCCACGTGTGACATATTGCTAGTCTACTTTTAGAAGCTGCAACGGACAACTCTGTCTTCTTACCCTGTACAAGTGCCTTTGGAGCAAAACAAAGCAGGGATATTTCAAAAGATGACGGTTTAACATGGAGGACAGTAACACTTTTATAGTAAACCATATCTCTTGAGTGTGGAGTTTTATAAATTAAAAAAAAAGTTTAATAATGCTACCTACTGCTAAAATCCAGGAAAAGCCCATGAGGATAGCATCCCTCACTCCCATAATAACGCAGCTGATGACCAGTTTAATTAGCTAAATGTAGTAGTGCTGAGCCAATACTGCACAGTGCCAAAGTTTGCAGAAAATAATGAAGGCAATGGTTTACTAAATTTAATAACCTGATTCATCTTATAAAAAATTAACTTTATGACAATGTTTAAATTGAACCAGCTTAACTGCGTGGAGGTGGCAAGAGTGCGTCCAGAGGAATATTTAAAACTAATAATATAAAGAAAATAATGGAAGACGTTTTAAAACAATGGGCATCATCGGTTTTCCAGCGCTTGTTACGTCTGATCCAATCAGGAAAACCAAGTGGCTGTGGAGGTTTAATATTTCCCTGACTTGGGTTTCAAGCTTTGCATACAAACAGTAAAGTACCAGAAAAGGGAAAACATACCAAAAAAATATTAAATGCCTGCTTATCTTACACTAGGTTTCCGTGTCTAGTATAGAGGTTACAAACTGGTGGTCACAGGGTAAATCAAGCCCACAGACTTGTTTCCTTTGGCCCACATATTGGCTCCCTCCTCCCTTTTTCTCTCTCCGTCCTGCCCTCTCTTGCATCCTTCTATTCTCCCTTCCTTCCTAGTACAAATTACTTGCCAGCATTAAAAAATTGGGGCGATTATATATCCAAACTCCAGAGAAGTTGGACTGGATGTCCAGCTTCTCTGTAAAAGCTTACAGTTGGAACACACTGGGCCCCCAGTTCCACTTGGTGAACAGCAGGTGGGCTGAGGAGCCACTGCAGGCTAGACACGGGGTTTAGGCTCTCCTTTTGGCCACGGTCACCACCCCCGATGCTGGCATCACCTTCCAGGCTACTGTGGGCATCTGATGCTCAGATGCACATCTTAAGGGCAAGATCCCTGCTAGAGACAATGGCTCAAGCCTGACCATGAAACTGCCTCAGTCCGAATCCTCACGTGTCATCTGCCGTATCTCAAAGAAGGCTTCACACTGATCTGCTTGAGATTTTTTTTTTAAGGCGTGTCCAACCCCACTCTGTCAAGCACAAGAAGGCCAGGTTGCTACCAATGCCTGGAAGAAATGGCAGCAGTGCTCAGCTTTGCACAGGAAAATACAGTGGTAATGATGCAGGGACCTGCAGGGATTTGGGTCTGTGGTACCAGTTCCTTTTCCCACCTACCCTGCATTTCCCAAATGTCCCTGAGTAGTCACAGAAACTCTGGACCTAGAACTACTTTGGGACCAAAGGGCATAAAAATGAACCAGTCAAGCAAAAAAGAGACTGGGTGCATGACAAAACAAGACCAAAGACTGGCAAGAATTTAGGCACAGAGTAGCACTATGAATTATCATTATTACTGTTGTTACTGTTGTTGTTATTTAATCCATTTAAGATACCTCTGGTGGTCATGCAGAAGACGGACTGCCTGAAGATACTGAAGCCTTGTAATCAGCCAGCAGGGATGAGATACCTTCTTATGCTGAACAGCTAAGGGGAAAATTAGAAAACCATTGGGAAGCAGAAAGCCTGAATCTAAGTCTGAGGCAGTATCCAAGGTCTCCAGGGATGCCATCCATGCCATGGGTGAGGTTGGCAATTGGTCTACCCAGACAGGGAATCCGGGGAGGGGTGGGTTTGGGCCTGGTGATGGAAGGGGATAGAACAGTGGCCGCACCCAATGAGACTCACAGGCAGGTCGGATAGATGGGGACAGAGTCACAGAATCCCCAGGCACACAGAACATCAAGGTGGGAAGCCAGGCCCCAAAGATACTAACAAAGTTCCCGCTGAAGTCGGAGCTAAGAACGAGGCCATTTCTCTCTCCAGTGCTTGGAAGGTTCCTTCTGGTTTGAGTTTTTTAATTTTCTCCAAATTGTGGATTTACTTGGGCAGCGTCCCCATTTACTGTAAATTATGGTTTTAATTATCATTTTTATTAAGATGCCCAAAGGAGCTGGGGCTTACAACACAGTAATTTCTAATGGGTTGTTATTATTAACTTATAATTGTGAAGCGCTGGAGACAAATGTTACTTGTAACTGTACCCAATTAAAAGGCCACATGGGCTTCCCTGGTGGCGCAGTGGTTAGGAGTCCACCTGCCAATGCAGGGGACACGGGTTCGAGCCCTGGTCCGGGAAGATCCCACATGCCGCAGAGCAACTAAGCCCGTGCGCCACAACTACTGAGCCCACGTGCCACAACTACTGAAGCCCGAGCACCTAGAGCCCATGCTCCGCAACAGGAGAAGCCACTGCAGTGAGAAGTCCACGCACTGCAACGAAGAGGAGCCCCCGCTCGCCGCAACTAGAGAAAGCCCACGTGCAGCAATGAAGACCCAACGCAACCAAAAATAAATAAATAAGTAGATTTTTAAAAATAAAAAGTAAAAGGCCACAGAGATGGTGATTTCTCCCCTCTGCACCATCATCCCCCCACCTCCCGCCCCTAAAACATACCACTAATGGAACCTCTAAGAACCAATCCACAAGTTGCAGAATCTTCCAGCACAAGGCATCTCCCTCCCTGGAGATCGACTGACACGTGCAGAGCAAGAAGACGAGCCTAATGTCTTTCATCCTGAGTTAGATCTTGGGACAATTCAAATTTGGGGACAATGTTTGTGTTATAAACCACTAGCTTTAAGGATGCGAGTTTCACCCACATTCTCCTATGAGTAACCAACACAAGGACCTTACTTTCCTAACTGATCCGATTAATGTAAACAAAGTTACGGTGATACGACGTTGACCGCGATACTGAAATCTGATGCTCCAAGGGCATTTCCCATGAAACTCGAGGATATGCAGTCACTACAACTCTAAGATCAATACCGCAAAGGCAGCGACCAGATAATCCAAAGACTTAGAGACTGTGCTCAGCGAACACTAACCACAGCTTCCAACTCGTAAGGAATTACAGAACTACACAGACCTCTCCAGAAGAAGTCAAGTCACAGCCAGCCCTGCTTTTACATGTAGGCATTCTATACAGCTACGTACAAGTACCACACAGAGGCTCCTCCACACCCCTGATAACAGAAATAAGATCCTAAATATAAATATTTACCAAAGAAGGATGCCAATTCAAGCGATGAGAATAGAGAATCAGGAAATGACCGGTTCACTTGCAGTATCTTTTTGAAACGTCGACAGGCTGCGTGTACGTGCTCTGGGCAGTATAAGGCAGACACCATAATGTTTTGTAAAGCTATACTATAAATTCCAGCTGACTGCCCGGGATCTCTCAAGAGGCAAGACTGACCCCAGGCTGCCTACTAGTGCTGGCTGCCACTGAGCTGGCTGAATTAAGTTCTCACCTGACCTGCCAGGAACAGTCCATATTCCAGTGTGTTAGGAATCACAGTGAGAAAAGTACCCAAAGATTACAATTAACATGGTGCTAGGCAACCCAAAGAAGGCAGATTCTGTAAGCGCAACTAAATCCAGCAGTATCCGTGTCAGTAAGGGCGTGGGGGCAACAGGCAACCTCACAGATTAACAGGGGAGGGGCTGCGGAGTGGACTATAAAATGGCTCAACATCTTTGGGGGCAACTGGACTATATCCAATTGTTCGTGGACGTGCCCTTTCGCCCAATTATTCCACAACCAGAAATGCAGCCTATAAATATACTTGCCCACATGAGCAAAACATGTGAGAGGAATATTCAATCAGCATTGTTTGTAACAGCCAACAACCTGGAATCAACCTAAACGTCCATCGATTAGGTGAAATAAATTGATGGCACGCACAGAAAAGAACGAGGTGAAACAAGATGGAGATACAAGAAAACACGTCCATGTTCTGTCATTAAGAAAAAAAAGAAATCAAAGTACAGATTAGCTGGCAAGTATGATCCCACGGGTGAAACAAAAAGAGGGGACGTACGTGCTTAAATATGCGTTAACATTGATAATTTCAGCAAAAGAGCTATTATTGGTCAGGGGCAAGGAAGCCTTATTTTCCATCTGATAACATCTATCCTGTTTCCATTTTTAACACGTGTGTGCATGCCTGTTAGGGTAAGAAACTCAAAATTAAAAACTGAATGGTATCTAGTGGATCATTTCTAAGCCTTTATAAACTTTAATACAGAGAAATCAAGGCAAGGGAGAAAGGAAAAAAGGAAAACCCATTCTCATTCCAAACGCTCTGTTTTCAGAGAAGACTGTAGAAAGAAGGTGAGGAGGAGGACCCGGGGGTGGGTTACTACCTACCGAGCACTGTGCCAGGTGCTTTATGAGATACATTATCTAATCGAAGGCACACTTCACAGAAACCCTACGAAGCACCACTCTCCTCACCTCACAGATGAGAAAACCGACAATCCCAGGGGTTAAGGGGACTCACGAGATCAGAGGGCAAAAATGGAGAAGGATCCCCAAGTGGTGTGGCCTGAGCTCAAGGCAGGGGGGCCCTCAAACCACCACACTCACCATGTGAGTTCCAGGCACACACTAGGAGCTCCTTGAGGGCAGGAAAAACCAATTTGGAACACGGCTCACCCGGCCCAACTGTCTGCTAACTCTGTCTGTTAAATATGACTTAGAGAATTTCATACATGTTCTTTGTGGCTATTATGAGGTATGTTTACATTTGTAGCATTCGCATAATGTAAGCTAAACTAAGCAACTGTCTTTCTGAAAGAGAGAGAAAAGGTCCAAATGCCGTGGGCCTCAATGTCAACAGTCTACCAATGCTTATTTCTTTTCTGTGTTACCATGTCGAGGTAAAGAATTGAGGCCTCGTCAGCTACTGTTACATAAAAGTACTTACTTTATGGAATCTGTCCCCAAACCGTGAGGCATTATCAAATTATCTTCTCTCTTATTTAACATTTCATCACGGGGCTCAGAATTAACACCATCCTTCGTTTTCACAAACGCTTCTCTGTGTAAGGCCTATGAGACGGGAAAACTAATCCAGAGAAATAAACTTTCTCTCCACGTTCTCCAAGGTCAATAACTTAAAAGTATGGACTTAATTTAACCCTGCCTCTATGCTTTCAACCAATGAGTTGTTTTACAAGGGACAATCTTAACACCATGGCTGTTCTAAGTTATGCTCAAATTTTTTCTTTAATTTCTAAAAGGCTTCAGTGCCAAACTTGAAAGGACTATCCTTATTAAAATCAAAGATAAAGGGGCTTCCCTGGTGGCGCAGTGGTTGAGAATCTGCCTGCTGATGCAGGGGACACGGGTTCGAGCCCTGGTCCGGGAAGATCCCACATGCCGCGGAGCAGCTGGGCCCGTGAGCCACAACTGCTGAGCCTGCGCGTCTGGAGCCTGTGCTCCGCAACAGGAGAGGCCGCGATGGTGAGAGGCCCGCGCACCGCGATGAAGAGTGGCCCCCGCTTGCCACAGCTAGAGGAAGCCCTCGTACAGAAACGAAGACCCAATACAGCCAAAAATAAATAAATAAATAAATAAATAATTTAAAAAAAAAAAAAAAAAAAAAAAAAAAATCAAAGATAAAGACCACCCCCTATAAGAAGAAAGTCATACCACGTTGGATTTTTTAACAAAGTGCATGGCACTTTTAGAAATTTGGCCCAGGTCCTTAGCAAGAAAAAAATAGGATGAAACAGAAGAAGCAAAAACAAAGGCTTCCCAGTAAAAAAAATTTTTTAATCTAGTTTATTGGACAGAGAGACCACTATGTATTAAAAGGTCTCAACAAGATAAAGCTTCTTTCACTCACTGTCATTAACAAAGGAAAGAATACAGTGGCTCTATAATTCCAAACCCAGCACACGCTGTTCTGTTCAAGTTTACATTCTTTGGAAGGCAAGACTTTTTCTGTAACTAACAAATCACACACCAAACACACACACACACACACACACACACACACACACACACACACACACACACACACACACCCCTATGGTGTCACCTTTTCTAACTCGCACTCACAGCCATATCTACTAAGAGAACCAAAGTGTTTCTACGTGGTTATGAGTGGAAAGATTTACCCTGAAGTTTGGCCTTTTTTACTTTGATGGATGAATTTATAGCCACTTCAAGAGGAGAAGAGAACCCAGCTCTGACTTCACAAGCACACTTGTATTATATTACCAAGTGGTTCACTGTTTTCACAGCTGGGCCAGGATTTCCTTTCACGAACGGCAGCCGCTGTTACTCTGTCCTCTGTTCAAGACAAGGTTCTTTATGATTTAGAGCAAACAGGGCAGCCACGTAGGTTCTGCACCCGCACTTGTCCAAAGAGAGATCCCTTTCTTTTACCTGCTTAACGACCAAAGTGGCCACGATCGGCCTGTCTACCAACATATTTTCCACTCCTGTCAATTAAGAAGTTGTCAGGATGGAACTGTTTAAAAAAAAAAAAAAAAAAAAAAAACTCCTCTAGTCCATTGAGAGCTTCCAGAAACGAAAAGCCTGCTCCAGCCTACACCTTCAATGTGGCAATGTTAACTACTTTTCTAATTCAGGCCCTTTTTTTTTTTTTTTTTTAATTTCTGATCGACCTTGGCTCTCACCTTTTTTTAAAAAGTAGTGTAGGACTTTGCCTCTTGAAAAGATTAAATTCTTTATGCTCCCAAAGTCATATAGAGGTGATCAAAACACCATGCTGGGAAAATTCAGCACTTTTCTGAGGCTCACTTTTAAAGGGTCCAAATTGACTTTCACTTTGTACGATGCAACTTCTCAGAAGCCTGACTTAAATTCAATCATGAAAGCTAGATGCGCAGGGAGAAAGTTCTATTAACTCTGTGCTCTCTGGGTCCATCATGACCTGTCCTAAAATCAGTGACCCCTACAATACCCCCTTATGTGGAAAGAAAATCTGTAACCAGACATTTACTGAGAAGTAACCATTTACTGATTAAGAAGTGCTAACTACAAAAATGAATGATACACTAAGGAGACAAAACATACAGCACTTTAAAGCAAACTGATTTTAATGCAAAAAACACCTAATCGAAGGGTAACTCTTACCTTGTAGTCATTAAGAAAAACAGTATCCCCGATAAGCTATATAATCAGACCACGCTCTCCCAGGACATCTTTAATATAATCACTTTTTTAAGTTCTGTAAAATCTAACTGTGGCTTAGCTGTGTGTGTGTGTTTCTGTTATTGCTTTGTTTTTTTAAAAATACGAATGCTGATATCATTTCAATTCAACTCGAAAATAGTAAAAAAAAAAAAAAAAAAAAAAAAAAGTAAGTTTCTGTTTCAGGTGAGTTCTCTTGCAATAGACAGTCCACAATAATCCTGGGAAGAAGGTACCAGCAACACTAGCTTTCCAGAAGAGGAAGTAAACAAAACTCTTCATTTCCTTTCACAAGCCAAGGTGCCCAGAACGAAACACAAGGAATCATTACGAGTTTGATGCTTACCTTTCTGGTATAACACCCCAGTGATTACAGTGCCTGGGTCCCCAGGGGACATATAATTTGTAAAAGAAATTCTCCATCGCTTTTTAAGCTATCTAAGAAGAGCTGCCTAAACCAACTCAGAGTCGCTGGAAGGGGGAGAGGGGAAAGAGCTGTCTGTTTTCAGGTTGATAACATTCTGTTTCGGAATACCATGATGAAGGACTGGCGAAACATACCAATCGTGAAATGTATACCTCTCGGGAAACATGCGATCTAACCATGACCGTGATCATGCACCTGCTTGACGTGGATGGCAGAGATGTGCCCAGTGCCTTCCAGCTGCGGCTGATTTTGCCTGGTTCCTGGGGCCTCCGTCAGCTACAGGTTTGCGTTTGGCTCCCCTCGTGCAGCTGCTGCAGCCTCTGGGCCAAGAGGGTCACAGTTGGAGTTCCCACATAGGTAACATACACGACTCGGGATGAGGCTTAACTTCAATTCGAAGAGGAGGGAGCACTCTCAGAGTCAGGGAAGGCACCAGAGCCCTAACAGAGGACTCAGGCCTGCACAGAACTTCTGTTCAACCTGCACGCCTGGAGGCTTCCCAGCTCCCAGCAGCGGGAGCCCATGCCATTGGGGAGAAGCCGCAAAAGACTCCAGTGGAGATTTTCGTCCCAGATCAGAGAGCTTGAGGAAGCACGCTCAGCTCGATTTTTTTATTTGGCTCAAGCATGCAGTCTGCCCCTCAAGCACATATGTTTTAAAGGCTCTAGAAGGCAAGGTGTACTAGATTTTCTTCAGTGCTTTGAGACAGATGGAGAATAGGAAGTAAACAAGCAATCAAAGAATTTCTCGGAGGAAAAACAGATCGGGAGCCGTACTGGTTGTTATGGACTGAACTGTGTCCCCTTAAAATTCATATGTGGAGCCCTAACCCCTGATGTGACTGTATTTAGGAGCCAGGGCCTAAAGGAGGTGATGAAGGTTAAATGAGGTCATAAGGGTGGGGCCCTGATCCAATAGGACTTGTGCCCTTATAAGAAGAGAGACACCAGGGATGGGTGCACACAGAGGAAAGACCACGTGAGGACACAGCAAGGAGGAGGTATCAAGAGGGCAAAGAGAGAAGCCGCAGGAGAAACCAACCCTGCTCAAACCTTGATCTTGGACATCTGGCCTCCACAACCGTGAGAAGCAAATTTCTGTTGTTGGAGCTGCCCCGTCTGTGGTAGTTTGCTGTAGCAATCGAACCGAATAAAACACTGCTGCTTTTGACCTGATCAACTAGATCTAAAAGGAGAAAAGTCAACGTTCCCTCAGCTTCCTGGCCTCAACCACCAGGAAGTAAGATGTGTTTATGTCATTCTTACATGAGGCAAGTAACTGAGGGGGAAGAGATGAGACTTCTATCAGAAATCTAACTTCTCCTTGGAGTTTCTCTTAAGAGAGCTGAAGGGGCTTCCCTGGTGGCGCAGTGGTTAAGAATCCACCTGCCAATGCAGGAGACACGGGTTCGAGCCCTGGTCCAGGAGGATCCCACATGCCGTGCAGCAACTAAGCCCATGCGCCACAACTACTGAGCCTGCGCTCTAGAGTTCACAAGCCACAACTACTGAGCCCACGCACCGCATCTACTGAAGCCTGTGCACTCTAGAGCCCGTGCTCTGCAACAAGAGAAGCCACCACAGTGAGAAGCGCGTGCACCGCAACGAAGAGTAGCCCCCGCTCGCTGCAACTAGAAAAAGCCCACACACAGCAACAAAGACCCAACACAGCCAAAACAAACAAATAAATAAATAAATATAAAATTTAAAAAAAAAAAGAGAGAGCTGAAGGAAAAAAAAAAAAAAATGAGAGATCTAGTTCCTTGCTACTCAAAGAGTGGTACCTGGACCAGCATCACCACCTGAGAATTGTTAGAAACGCAAATTCTCCAGCCCCAACCCCAGACCTGCTGAATCAGAGATTCTGGGAGCTGTGGCCAGCATTCTGTGTTCTAATAAGCCTTCGGGGGACTGCGGTACTTGTTCAAGGTGAAGATCCTCTGGCCTTGTGAATGCCCAGGACTGACCTTCTCCAACACACACGCTGTCTAGCACTTCACACGTACACACCACTTTTACATCAGTCCCATTCTGTCCTCAGCACCATGGTATTTGATCCTGTTATCCCCATTATACAGATAAGGAAACTGAGGCTCAGAAAAGGCAAGGCCAAACAGTTCACTGGAAGAGTAAAGACTGGCCTCTAGGACATGATGCCTCTAGAACCCCTTACAGCTTCCCCCATGGTGACGTTGTCATTTGCTCTCTGAGGACTGGTCCCCCCCTCACGACCCCCCTTCCTAGCACCATCCTGCAAGGGCTACTCTTGGGAGTCAGACTTGAGTTAGAATCCTGCCTCTGCCACTTTCTAGGAACCTCTGAGCCTTGAAAAGGATGCTGGGTGTTCTGGGTTGAACCATGTCTCCTGCCTCAAAATTCTTATGATGAAGTCCTAAGAATCAGAATGTGACTTTATTTGGAGGTAGGGTCTTTGTGGAGGTAATCAAGTTAAAGTGAGGTCACTGGGGTGAGCCCTAATACTATATTACTGGTGTCCTTATAAAAAGGGGAAATTTGGACACAGCATACATACCGAGAGAATGCCACGTGAACTTGAAGATACCCATCTACAAGCCAAGGAGGGAGGCCCGGACCAGACCCTTCCCTCACACCCCTCAGAAGAAACCAACCCTGCAAACGCCTTGATCTCAGACTTCTGGTCTCCAGAAATGTGAAACAATAAAGTTCTGTTGTTTAGGCCACCCAGTCTATAGTGTTTGTTATAGCAGCCCTAGGAAACTAATACACTTAACTTCTAAGAACCTCACTTTCTTCAACCATAAAGGGGGATATTAAGATATATTCTGACAGGGCTGTAAGGAACATCAAATAAAATAACTATGCAGAATCCTTGACAAGTAGCAAGTTTTCAATACGTTAGGCTTCCTATTAACACAACACTTGCTAAAAGGCTCTCCATGTGATTTACATTTCACATTCTCCTATGGAAATCTAAAAATCTGTGCAGGACACTTCATAGAATCAAGGAACCTTAGCTACTCAGGCAGCTGAGCTATTCAACTGCTAATCACTGCCCCAACTCCTCCCAATAAGTATTTAAAGCACTGCATAATAAACACCCACAGGCAACACAGAAATTAAGAATCCATAGTTGCCTGGGGTCAAGGTGGGGAGGAGACTGACAAATTACCTGGGGCAAAGAGGCAGGAGGAAAATTTCCGTGGAGAAGTAAATGTTCTGTATCTTGGTTGGGGTGGTGGTTTCCCTGGGTATACACATTTGTCAAAAGTCATTCATGTGTACAATTAAAATGTATGCGTTTTATTATATGTAACTTATACTTCAAAAAAGTTGATTTTTCTAAAAAGGGGAAAATGTGTACCCATATTAAGAAGAAAAAAAAAAAAAAATCTGATCTACCAGGAATCTGAAGTAAACTAGTTTCTTACTTGAGCATTTAAATGTTAGTTCTGAGCTTCCTGGCAACGTTGGTGAAGAAAGGAAATAAAATATAGTGCCCTCTCTATTAAATGAAAAAGAGCATACCAATTCTTTAGGAGAGATGCGCTTTGTTCTCTTAACAACTCTGAAATTTTATCAGAGGAATCCCTATATGAGAAACACATGTTAAAAAAATAAACCAGGAGTTGGCAAATATTTTCTATAAAGGCCCAGACAGTAAATATTTTCAGCCTTGCAAGCCCTATGGTCTCTGTCACTGCTGTTTTAAACATGAAAGCAACCACAGACAGTAAGTAAATGAGTGAATATCTCTGTGTCCCAATAAAACTTTATTTACAAAAATAGGGAAGGACTGGATTTGACCCACGCACCACAGTTTGCTGACCCCTGGAACAGACAATGCACTTTTAACATTCAATTCTAAGCTGACCTGAAGCCAAACAAGAACAAAGCATGGGAGGACAAGAAGGCGACCTTGACCTGTAGATTTTCTACGAAAGAAAATGTTAATAATTACAACAGCCAAGTTCAGAACTCATGTGGATAACAACCAAAGAAAACTTAATTTTAGACAGTTTACGAGAGTCTATAAAAGTCTCTATAAAGTGAATCTCATTTAAACAAATATAAATTTAAACAAAAATAAACAAATAACAAATTTTTAAAGTATTCAATTTGCATCAAAATCTTATTACACTGTTTGTTTCACCCTGAATTTCATTCAACTTACTGTAACTGCATCAGCTTTTCATTGCAAAGCTGGATGTTGAACTATAAACTATATCCTGCCTCTCCCTCTGTGTGTAAAATTGACAAATGTGTTGTTTTTGGATTCCAGAATTCTGGAGAAAGCCAACCTAAATGAATTAAGATGACTAATGTGTTGATTCTGTTTCCAATCCAACAAAATGTTAATGTAAGAACCCATGTCTTATGATGCTCTGTGTTTTAGTTCAAATTTAACATCAAATACTGAATGAGGCAGTTTCTAAGTAAATTACTAAGCTAAAAATATTCCTTCAGCATAGCAAGAACTCCATCTTGTTTAAATAAATGGAAATTTGAACATCTTTGCTCACATCAGCCTAAATAAGAAATTAGAAAAATGCAAACCTCCATTACAGGTAACGGTATTGATTTCATCTTTCTGTGGAAAGGAGCACAACATTGTCTATCGAGGAAAAGGATTTATTTCAAGTGATTCACCCACAATCGTGATGTCAAGCAACATCCTACACGCAACCAATGCTTAAGCAAAACGATGTTTTTCTGGTGTGCCAGGTAATTAATCACATCCAAGGTGAAAGATCACGAAGATACCGTGAATGCAGTGGTGAGATTCACAACCCATGTGTCTCTGAGCGTCCAGCTACTGCGGGGTATCTGGCACTACTCGTTCTTTTGTAGCATGATGTTTTTACAAATGTTTTCACTGCATTTACTTAACATTTGGCTGAGGAGTTCCTGTGGCTATAACACACTGCTACACAGTTTTGTTCTAAGTAAACTAACATTAGTTTTTCATCACGTAATATTTGCGTAATTTCTATTTCCACAGAGGCATTAACTACTACACTTTTAAAAGCTGTTGGAAGTGTGGCAAAGCCCGAATTCAATTCCATAAACATTCATCATGGACCTTCCATGAATAAGACGCTAAATGTCAGATCCTGGGTGTTCAGCTAATTCTAATACCAAATCTTTCCAGTTTTCTTAAATCAATTACATTTACTGACCACCAAAAGACGAATTTTAATAATTAACTTCCATGTGAAAATCAAAACTATGAAGAGATTATAAAAAGAAGGAAATCAATAATTGGGGGGGGGCGGCCGATCTTTCAAAAAAACAGAAAAATTTAAAATTTTATAGGGAAGAAATTAGAAATCCAGGCTCTAGAAATGGAAACTACATAGAATATATGTATTTTGCCCCTAGGTTTTAGATTCAACTATGACAGGCTGTCAGTAACTGAATTTTTTTTTTCATTACCTGCCAGGTATTTAGGAAATTTCCATTGTTTAGCAAAGGGTAATTCTGAAATCAATAATACTTTATTAATTACATGCTGATAAATTTCTATCAGGAAAGCAACCGTGACAATAAAAACTTAAACCTCTCTAAGAATATTTTTATTTCTAATTCAATGATTTTTTATGAATAAAAGCACTCTCTAAAGAAAGTATGTGCTTTTAACTGCTATTAATGATTGTAATTCCTGAAAACTATCAGGATTTCTTAATTCAGGATCCATGGACTATCCTTCCCTCCCGCCCAAACTTGCACAGAAATGCCAGGCTACAAATGCATTGATTTTCCCCCTGTGGAAAGAAGCCAGAAGTCCCATGATATTCTCAAAGGAGTAAAGGGTGCAAAAAAAAGGTTAAAATCCAAAAGCCTGGAATTTTTTTTTTTTTTTAATGAGAAAGCTGTGAAAACACTGTTTGCTCCCCCTGAAAGCTATACAGAAAGAAGCCAAGTACGGTACTTGACAAAATTGATGGAGTCTCAGAACAGGTCCGTCCACGCAATCTGACCATCTTGGCGTCAGAAGGGGAACTCAACCATTACACGTCCAAAGCCCTGCCCAGCACTTAAGTCACCTCTGCAGCAGCGTCTGTAAGCAGCCACCCAGCCTATGCTCAGCACCTTTGTGACGGGGAACTCACTTGCTCAAGGCAGCCTGCTCTGTTTCTGGAAATGAGGCAATTCCCTGCTTGGTTCCTAATGGGTGATGAAGACAAGAGAACAACTCCTTCTGAAAATCAATCGCCATAAGAAAGTACATTCCACGGGGGTGGGAATGTTTTGTTTACTGCTGTATCCCCGGGTCCCAGAACGGTGCGAGTACACAGTAGGCGCTCAGTCAGTGTTTGTTGCAAGAATGGCTTGTTGGATGACTGACTGCTGTTCATCTGGTAGCATCCCTAGTAGAAAGCAATGTTTCTTTAACAGCATGGTTCTTAGGGCTTGAACTGTGTCACTCTAAAAAAAACGTATGTCCAAGTCCTAACCCCAGAACCTCGGAAGCTGACTTTATTTGAAAACTGGGTGTTGATAGAGGTGATCAAGTCAAAATTAGATCATGAGTGTGGGCTCCAATCCAATCTGACCTGTGTCCCTATAAAAAGGAGACATTTGGGGACTTCCCTGGCGGTCCAGTGATTAAGACCCCACGCATCCACTGCAGGGGACACAGGTTCGACCCTTGGTCGGGGAACTAAGATCCCGCATGCCGCACAGCACGGCCAAAAAAAAGACATTTGGACAGAGAGTCACACACAGAGGGAAGATGATGTGAAGACACACACGGAGAATGCCATGTGATGGTGCTGGGGTGGACTGTCCTGGGTACCTCTCATACCCACGTTCACTCTCCCGGTCCCATCTCACCCCAGCTGCTGCTGCAGCCACCAGCTCTGTGCAGCTGTCAAGAGATTTCACACAAATGCAACTGGACAGCCTCACTTGGGGCTGCAGTGTGCACCACCCCCCCATTCCTGTCGTGGAGCATGGCACACCCGCAGAAACCTGCTCGGGACCCACACATGTGAAACCCAAAAACCCAGGGCATTTAACACCTATGGGGCTACCCCGATCTGATGGGGCGGGAGGCGATGGCTAAATGCAACTCCCCTTTCACTGCACAGGCCAGCAGCTCTGAGATGCACTTCATAAGCCTCCTCAGCAAGTCCCTGGACTGAGCGCCAGCGGCCCACAGCACTGCCCGACTCATAACATGCCCCTGCCCTGCTTAGCCTCCATCCCTCACTCATGCCCTCCGAGGTCACACCCCAAATTACACTCTGTCTCAGGTTCTGCTTTTGGGGGGGAGACGGACCAAGCTAAGACGAAAACCTCTTAAAACATTTTCAATACAGAACACAAACTTACCAGTTTAGTTTTTATAAAACTTGAATCATTATACAAGTTTTCCCACCCCATTCTAATCGGCTGAACGCTGCTTCCGTACAGAACTCGGTCCATTGGTCCCACCTCTGTCCCTCAAAGTAAGCCAGGTTCATCTCTCTCCAGCAGAACTATCACAAGAACTAATGTACGTCAACCCCTTCTTCCACCAGTTAACTAACAGGTGCTCCTAGGACGAGATTCGATGACTTTGCTTGTCTGTGCTCCGTCCAGAAATGACCACAGTATACTAGATGTGGTCTGATCACTGGCGCTGTGTACCTTTCTTGACCAAAAACACCATGAAGGCTTCAGCCAAACAAAGGTGTAAACAGGTTGTCTGCAGCAGACGCTTTATTGGTGCAGATGTTAAGGGCTGCAAGCAGTGTTGCCTGGTAGAAACTTCTCTGAGCAGCAGTAGGTAACAGAGATGCCAAATGACGACTGCAACTGAGAAGGCCCGTCTTCAATACGTGCTCCCCTCTTACATGGGTGGACGCGTGCTACACACTTCACTCCCGCTCCCCCGCTGCAATGAGCACATGGTCTGTACAATGATTACTGGCAGTCTACCGCAGTTGGGGGATCGCTCCTGACGGCAGACAGACGCCCGCTGGCTACTCAGAGTGGCCGCCCCCAAATGGGTTTTATTATCATGCAGGAAAAAAATTCAACCATTTTTTTAAAATAATCAAGGGATAATGATCCTTGTATCTTTCTTTCTTGGAAAAGTTCAGTTAAACCCAGAGATGTTTGCTCCTTTTTTTTTTTTCCCCCTTCTTCTCTTCTCCTGTTACCAAGGGAAGAAGACCAGCACCCAGAAGGAATTGACACTTGAGTCCCTGAAGAGTAAGGGCCGGGCCAGGCTCATCTTCCTCTCCCCTTCTGTGTTTCCATTCTTACTTTGAGCTGACCCTATAACACACTTCCTAACTGCTCAACTGGGTTCTGATTAAGCATTATAAAAAATAAAACAAATTAGGTGCATGCTGTGAACGTCCGTTGGCAAGTACAATAGCATGGTTCTTAACACGAGAAGTAAATTTAATAGAAATAAAGAGAAATATTTCATCGAAGACAGAATAAGTGAAAGGCGGGCTGTGCCGTCAGCAAACGCGGGGTGGCTCCCGCTATAGCACCAGGGGGGCGGCGTGGCCGTGTGATGCTCTGCAATCCTACAGCAAGGGCCACCATCCGCTCTCCCAGAGGCGGTGGGGCAAGCCATTCAGACGGTCGGCCGACAACCACTTTCCGGACAACTGTCATCATTCCGGCCACTGGGAAAGCTGATCTGTTCCAAAGAATTCATATTTCCCTGGAGAGAGGCACTCTCTCCCAGGGCTGCGCTTTTCACACCGTCTTGTGTCTGTGGTTCGCGATGCTCACGCACTGTGGGAAAGGCTGAGGCTTGAACTAAATGGATGTGGAAAAAGACAGGCCTGCTTTATTCTGTCTATTAAGTGTGGACACTGTCCAAGTGGGGCACACAAAGCCATGGCTTTGCAGAAATCCCTTCTGCTGTGCAGCGGCAGTTGCGTCCACTGCCAAAGGGCAGTCGAACAAAACAGGCAAATATTTATCCAACTCCCAAAGTGGGACAGAGACGGTGACAAGTGAAGGTGTCCCTCAACAGGTCGGTCCATGAATTTACAACGCAGTTGATTTTCCTTCCCTATTTCATACAAGGGTGCACCTGACACCAGCTCCTTTTTACCTCTTAAGCAAAAACATAATTCCCTCTGTGTTGGCGTCCATACAAAAGTGCCCATGATAAAAAGTTAAGAAGCTAAGTTTAAAACTTAGTCCCAGTAACAAAATGAAAGATAAGGAAACTCATGGTGAACAAGACAAAGTGACACACACCACGCTGGGTGCCTTCACTTCATCTCACTGACGTCTCACAACGCTATGACGTTGGTGTCCTGGTGCCTGGCTTCACGGATGGGGAAACTGAGACTCAGGGGTTAAGAACAGGGAACAAGGCCCCAGAGTTACCAAGTTGAAAAGTATAGAAGTTTAAAAAAAAAAAAAAAGCATGTCTAATTATCCAAGAAAGAGTGAGGGCTCACAATCCAAAATAAAACCCGGCAGTGGATACACATGTATGTTGCAGCCTTACTGTCCCAAGACTTAATAATTTTAACCAGCTTTCCCGTTTCAGGTACGTCTTTCTGGGTGAAGGGATCCCCACTTGTGTTAACATCCTCTTATCCTCCCCGACTCCTGCCCTTGGCAGCCGGACAGCCTGTGTGGTTAGGAAATCTAGGAGAGAGCGCTGGGCCCACGGGGCCCTGTCCTTCCTCTCCTCGTACAGACATCACACGCCCCACTCTGCTCTGCTGTGTGCCTGCTGCGGAGGCGGGGGGGGGGGGGGGCTCTGCCCTCAGGGGTGGTCTGGTGGGACCCGGCAGCAACCCATCCCCCTGTCAAATTCTGGGGCTCAGGATCTGAGAGCCCACCGGCCCCCACGTAGAGGCCATGCTCCCCAATATCGGCTGGGCCAGGCGTTAAGGTGATGCACTAGCCTTCTGTTCGCCTTACACTGTGTCCTATTTCTCAATCAGTTCATAACTTGGAAAAGGGGGGAAAATGTGTTATTTGCTGGGGCCTTGAAACCTCCACACCTCTTGACGGGCGACCTGACCAATCTGAGCTTGGATTCCTCTCATTAGAGTAAAACGTTCTACGGACCTCGTGTCACTGTAATTTAAGAAGAGTGTGGCTGCACATTTCAAATCAGTTTGGAATTTATAAACAGATGGGATATAACAGCACACTATTAGGTTTTGTCTTCTAGACCCAAAAGGTTCACAAGTCACGTGATTAAGGCTCGCTCGCTCGAGAGGTCTAAAGAGAGAGCCGTGTAAGAGCCAACAGCAGAGTACACGTAACCCAGGCAACAAGATCCGAAAATTTTCTCACCCCGTCCTGAGAGTCGAAGGAACCTATTCTAAGTCTGAATCTATACCACAAGCGGATCCTTTTTTTCAGCTCTGTGTTATTCCTTGTTTCACTGTATCACTATACTCTTTAAAAAGCAGAGGCATATCGTGAAATCCCATGCTTTGTAAAAGATTCCATTATAAGAGTAATCATTATTGAACCTTTTAGCCCAGATGTAATTTCTTACATGTTACAACAAGTTTGGCACGCATTGTGAATTTCAGCCAAGGTTGATAAAGTTCAATACCTTGGCTAACCAACCATGTGTACTACTCATTATAGAAGTAATAAATAGATTCATCAAAATGGACATGAAAAAGCCATAAGAAAATCCAATGCCATTTCCAGCCTGCTGCCATAAAAGCACCCCTTGGACTTCAATTTTATACATAGTTATCACACCTACCCATCATTCAATACCAGGCATACATAAAACAATCATCTACCCACATTTGCATGCTAAATAAATTCCAGTTAGAGAAGTGAATTCTCTATCCTAGAGATCTCAAAAGTTGCACAAATGCACACATGCTTCTATGTTCAACTCCTAAAAGAATTCATATCAAGTACAAAGGGAATCAGACAGACCCGCCTACAAATATCATTTTCCTTCCCATTATCTTTTTGGGTCAGTTTTAGAGGAAGTGGTTTAATTTTTTCCCCCAGTAATACTTTCAGTCTAATTATTCTTTAGCCTCTTGATAATTGAAAAATTTAGTAGAAAGAAAAGAAAGCCTGATTTAGATCAATGTCACGGATGGAAGAAAGAACTCAGTTCTCAGTTCACAGAACGGAAGAGCCTCCTATGATCAAACGTACAGGAGTCGACAGAGCTGGCCTCTAGGATCTGAACGCAATTAACAAAATTTCCTTTATTGGGATAAGAAAACCAGAGTGACTGCCTAGTTGAAAATCCAAGTTCTCCCTATTGCACTTCTCTCTCTTGTGCTTCTAAGAAGAAACGCGAACACTATTTCAGATGTTCACTTTCAAGGAAACAAAAGCCTTCCCCTCTAAGAAGTCCTCTCCAACATCTGGTCAGCCACAATGGAGCTGACCAGCGCCGGGCTCTGAACCAGACTTTAAAAGTCATGCTGCACGTTTCAAACGCTGCCCTGAACTTGCTAATCCTCTGCTGGGGAAACAACTCCTCCCGAGTCGCTGCACCTCCACTCCAGGAGGTGAACCTGATGCGGGAGAGTCTACACTCTTTATTTCTCAGCAAGGGCCTGTCTTCATCCACAGAGGACAGTGGAGCCAGCTGTGTCTACACTGCAGGGTCTACACACCCCCGCCCCGGCACTGGAGTGTTGCAGTGTGCAGGCAACACCTCTCCCCGCTATCTGTGTGTCACACTTCTGTCCTCTTCCATCTCGCTGGGCCAACAGCACCGTATGCCAGAAACGGCCTCTTGCTGCAGTTTAATGCTTTCTTTCGGATTTTCTCTCTTGGATACATCAGCACAGTGGGATCACTGTGTGATAATATTATAAATGTTCTCATACTCTCCTGGTTCTTTTCACATCTACCGTGGAGAAAAAAAACATGATCAAGCTTTCTAAGACGAAAGTTATGCTCCTCACAACAAAGAAGATAGTCCCTGCTATTAATTACAAACAGCACCTAAATCAACCTTAGCCAAATAATGAGTTTTTAACTAGGCCTAAGCAGAACACCACAACGGTGGAGTGCTTTATTTTCTCAAAGAGTTGGCAACTGCCGGATTCTTCCGAGAGCTTAAATACCATAATGACAGATACTGATGTTCAGAAAGATTAAAGTACAATATGAAACTAAACAGAGGACGTAGAGATGAGCCAGATTTGGGTTCTGAATCACAGAAGTAAAGAAAAAGCAAACTCTCACACTGACTGTCATAATGAAAAAAAGGTTAAGGAAACTAAGGAAAGAGGGTTGAATGGTTCCCCAAAGACTCAGGGAACAGGTAAAATTCCGCAGGCATCACAAGCACTATGTGTGCAGAAAATAGTCTTTGCGAAGTCCACACTATCGTTTATCGCAATGCCCAGAATTAAGAATATGGGTACGTTTCTAAATACAGATTTCTGACAGCTATGCAGAAATGCTCTCAGGAAGAGCAGATAGTTTTCTAACACGGCCTTTACTGAAAACAAACCCATCCTGCGAGCATGTTGACTCTGAGATCCAATACTAATATTTAAGCAAACGGTTAAGTCAACATGAACAATGTTTGCTGTTTCTTATTTGTCACAAGAGCTGATTCTCCTCACCGACGTGAACACACACACACACACACACACCCAGCCATACAATATAAAGTCACTGTCACAGAGAGCAGTTAAGGGACTTCCCTGGTGGTGCAGTGGATAAGACTCCACGCTCCCAATGCAGGGGGCCCAGGTTCGATCCCTGGTCAGGGAACTAGATCCCACACGCATGCCGCAACTAAGAGTTTGCATGCCACAACTAAGGAGCCCGCCTGCCACAACTGAGACCCAGCGCAACCAAATAAATAAATATTAGAAAAAAAGGGGGGAGCAGTCAAGGAACATTTAAGAAAACACACAGACCTCCCTAAAACCTGTGTAAGATCCACAAAATCTGTTAGGAGGACGGCAGCATCCCACTGACTGTAAACTTGCAATCGCTTATTTCTACATGTGACAACTCTGTCATGTTTTGTTCCCTGCCCAGTTCAGCTCAGCCTCCTAAGTGCATCACTCGCTTTTGTAAACTAGCGTCCCCAGGATTAGCCTCCTATGATGTGCAATATGGAAGCTTCAGTAGTTCAATCTCTAACATTCATTTAAAACCATCAGCATTTCTTCTTTAGGAATTCATTTGAAACTATTTCACTCTCGAGATACTTCTCTGTGGACAGTTTAAACAGAACACACGATGATGAGAGTTGTATCCTTTGAAAAGTAAACATTATTAAATTCTTCAATCCAAACAAGACCAGCTTTACAGTAACTAAAACATGAAATCTAGAACTCACTCCTAACGACTTGAGTGTGCCACCCTAAAATTTTCAAAATTCTGCAATTCAGCTGATGTTTAAATTTTACATAACGGGTGATAAAAAAAAAATTTTTGCTTGGAATCTGTAAACTCAAATACTATCCGAAAACGTGACCACTTTCCCTGCAGCCTCGACAGAATGTAAAATCCTAAGTCTAGGCAACGATTCTCTGCCTCACGGTTAAATACTGTGCTTTGCAGCTGCCACACCAGTTGAGGAGCTGGAAAATGGATCGGAGCAAAGAAGAATCGTGGCAATTATAAAACCTCCCTGGTATATATTGCCAGATTAATAACAGCATTAGCAGAGCTCAGCTATACCATGAGTGGCGTGAGGAACAGCGGGCTGAGAGCTGCAGGGCTGAGTCAAAACACGGAGCGAAGCACAGAAGCCAGTTACAGGAAAGTCAGCCAGGACTGCGAAAGAAATCTGTCCACCAAACAAAATGAGTACGCATGCCACTCAAACAAACCGCTGATTTTCAGCACATACTATCTGAGCAGTACATAACGGCTTAGACTGTAAATACAAACATCAAAAGGCAGAGAAGAAGCTATAAAAAAAAATCCTAATACAGCCGCATGCTTACTACCACAAGGCAAGCAATGGAACTGTGATTAATACAAACGACAGGTAAGCGATGGTGCCTGACCACAGATCCACGCTTTGTTCAAGTTAACAGGGACTTTTTGCTCACCCTGTACTTATTCACAGGTTTTGCTTTCCTTTACCATTACTTAGAAGATGCGTACACGGAGATGACGCTTAAGAAAAATCAGACTCATAGGAAGACTTAAAAAGCATCAGTCAAGATAAAAGAAATTAAAGATGATACAAACAGATGGAGAGATATACCATGTTCTAGGATTGGAAGAATCAATATTGTGAAAATGACTATACTACCCAAAGCAATCTACAGATTCAATGCAACCCCTATCAAATTAGCAATGGCATTTTTTACAGAACTAGAACAAAAAACCTTAAAGTATGTATGGAGACACAAAAGACCCCGAAGAGCCAAAGCAGTCTTGAGGGAAAAAACTGGAGCTGGAGGAATCAGACTCCCTAACTTCAGACTATACTACAAAGTAATTACTATACTACAGTAATCCAGACAATATGGTACTGGCCCAAAAACAGAAATATAGATCAACGGAACAGGATAGAAAGCCCAGAGATAAACCCACACACCTATGGTCAACTAATCTATGACAAAGGAGGCAAGGATATAAGATGGAGAAAAGACAGTCTCTTCAATAAGTGGTGTTGGGAAAACTGGACAGCTACATGTAAAAGAATGAAATTAGAATACTCCCTAACACCATACACAAAAATAAACTCAAAATGGATTAGAGACCTAAATGTAAGACTGGACACCACAAAACTCTTAGAGGAAAACATAGGAAGAACACTCTGGGACATAAATCACAGCAAGATCTTTTTTGACCTACCTCCTTGGAATGGAAATAAAAACAAAAATAAACAAATGGGACCTAATGAAACTTAAAAGCTTTTTCAAAGCAAAGGAAACTACAAACAAGAGGAAAAGACAACCCTCAGAATGGGAGAAAATATTTGCAAACGAATCAACGGACAGAGGATTAATCTCCAAAATATATAAACAGCTCATGCAGCTCAATATTAAAAAAACAAACAATCCAATCAAAAAATGAGCAGAAGACCTAAATAGACATTTCTCCAAAGAAGACATACAGATAGCCAAGAAGCACATGAAAAGCTGCTCAACATCATTAATATTAGAGAAATGCAAATCAAAACTACTATGAGATACTACCTCACACCGGTTAGAATGGGCATCATCAAAAAATCTACAAACAACAAATGCTGGAGAGGGTGTGGAGAAAAGGGAACCCTCTTGCACTGTTGGTGGGAAAGTAAATTGATACAGCCACTATGGAGAACAGTCTGGAGGTTCTTTAAAAAACTAAAAATAGAATGACCATATGACCCAGCAATCCCACTACTGGGCATATAACCAGAGAAAACCACAATTCAAAAAGACACATGCACCCCAATGTTCACTGCAGCACTATTTACAATAGCCAGGTCATGGAAGCAACCTAAATGCCCATCAACAGACAAATGGATAAAGAAGGTGTGGTACATATATACAATGGAATATTATTCAGCCATAAAAAGGAACGAAATTGGGTCATCTGTAGAGACATGGATGGATCTAGAGACTGTCATGCAGAGTGAAGTAAGTCAGAAAGAGAAAAACAAATATCGTATATTAACACATATATGTGGAACCTAGAAAAATGATACAGATGAACCGGTTTGCAGGGAAGAAATAGAGACCCAGCTGTAGAGAACAAACATATGGACACCAAGGGGGGAAAATGGCAGGGGGGTGGGGTGGTGTGATGAATTGGGAGATTGGGATTGACATATATACACTAATATGTATAAAATGGATAATTAATAAGAACCTGCTGTATAAAAAGTAAAACATACTTCAAAAATTAAAGAAAAAAAGCATCAGTCAAGATAGCGAACGCTGTCTTTAATTTACAAGAACCTATTTGGTGACTCACTTGCAGATGTCTTCTCAAGAATTAAACAAAAAGGCTTTAGTATCCTGTACTTTTAAATACAAAAAGAATAGAGACATAGAGGTAGAGAACAAATGTATGGATACCAAGGGGGAAAGGGGGGTTGGGATGAATTGGGAGATTGGGATTGACATACATAAACTATTGATACTACGTATAAAATAGACAACTAATGAGAACCTACTGTATAGCACAGGGAACACTACTTAATACACTGTGGTGACCTAAATGGGAAGGAAATCCAAAAAGGGAGGATATATGTATACGTATAGCTGATTCACTTTGCTGTACAGTAGAAACTAACACAACATTGTAAAGCAACTATACTCCAGTAAAAATTAATAAAAAAATAAAAATAAATACAAACAGAGAAACACAGAAATAATTATAAACTGCCCAGAGGCATCCATGTGTACAAGGAAATGTGTGGTTAAAAAAAAAAAAAATTATACCATAAAGCAAATAAATGTAAACGTTCTCCACAAGCACAAAGATCAAGTGGCTTATATTTTGGTCAGTTTGTAGCTCCAAAGGGACAAGGTATCCTGTCTGCTTCAACGCTGAAGAGTTGGCACCTAGTTCTCAATGTTTGCTGACTGCACAAATGATGGAATTAAGGGTGTGTCTGTGCCTAGGATCCAGCCAACCCTGTCTCTCCACACAGCCCTCATCCCAGACACTACACCAGGGTTCTAGACTCAAGAATCCACACAGACCAGGCAGGTAACAGGACATACTCACGGGAAACAGCTTTGCCTCACAGCAGGGAAACAGCCTCAGTGCAGTTCTGCTTGCCGGGAACAGGGCCCAGTGTTGCCAGCTCTTCTGATTTTTTTGAGTGAGAAATCAAGATTAGGGCTTCCCTGGAGGCAGACTCGTTAAGAATCCACCCGCCAATGCAGGGGACATGGGTTCGAGCCCTGGTCCAGGAAGATCCCACATGCCGTGAAGCAACTAAGCCCGTGCGCCACAACTACTGAGCCTGCGCTCTAGAGCCCACGAGCCGCAACTACTGAAGCCCGTGCGCCTAGAGCCCGTGCTCCGCAACAAGAGAAGCCACCGCAATGACAAGCCTGTGCACCGCAACGAAGAGTAGCCCCCGCTCGCCGCAACGAGAGAAAGCCAAGCACAGCAACGAAGACCCAATGCAGCCAAAAATAAATAAATAAAATTTAAAAAAAAAAGAAATCAAGATTACTTTTAAGTAAACGCTCTTGATTTTAACACATTGGCAGTTAATCCATAACAAAACAGAAAACACCACAGACCATTTCTGCGCGGACCAAACAAATCACCTGGGGGCCAGACCCAGGCTACAGACCCCAGTTTCCCCTCTGTCCTGATTGGGAGGCTCTACTCTTGACCAAATGGCCCCCAGCTAGAGGAATGAGCAAGTGTGAGATGGTCCCCCTCCCTCAATCACTGTCATGTGATATGAAGTCACTCAGCAGCACTACGCTGAGTCCCGGACATTCAGACACCATCCTGTTTCGGACAAACCCCGACTGGAGGACGAGAGGCATCACAGGGCTGCTCCCAAACTCGGAACGCCGAGGCCCAGGACCAGGCTTTTTCTAGAAAAAAAATCACCCAGCCCAAAGAAACAGGTAGGGGAGAGGTGGTGTGGGGACAGAAGACTTCAGTGCTGCAGGTGAAGAGTCCTTAGAGATAATCCATCACCTTCTGAGGTTCCTGAGGAGTGGCCCCCAAAGATGCCCACATCCGAGTCCCTGGAACCTGTGAATGTCACCCTGCATGGTAGGGGGTGACTCTGCAAATGGGATGAAGGTCTTGAGATGGGGAGATTACGCTGGCTGATCCCGGTGGACCCCAGGTGATGAAAACTGTTGTCGTAAGAGGGAGACTTGTCTGCACAAGAGGAGAAGGTGGTGTGACGGGGAGTGACACGCTTCGAAGGTCGAGGAAACATAAACATCCACAGGCCAAGCTTCTAAAAAGGTGAGGAAACAGATTCCGCGCCCCCCCGCCAGAGCCTCCAGAAGGAGCCGGCCCTGCCAACGACCTGACTTCAGCCAGTAAGACTGATTTCGGACTTCTGACCTCCAGAACGGCAAGCAAGCAAGTTGCTGCTGTTTTTAATAATTAAGTAAACGGGTAAGGAACATAACGATAGATGCACATGTGTGCCCTCAGGTAAGTGTAAGAGCCCCATGATGATGACACACAAACACCACTGGTTTCCTCTGGTCAAGTCCCTCCCCAGTCAGGCCAATGGGGGCAATAAAAGAGAAACACGGGGCAAGCGGCCATGGCCAGGCTCCGTAGAGAAAGGCCCTCAGGCACAGAGACCGGCGGCTCCCAACTCAGCTTTTTAGGCTGCAAGGAGGGTATCGTTTGCCAAAAATCTGACTCTGCTCCCTGACTGAAGACATTTCCCCAGATGGATCTGTTAACACTGCTCTCTACCTTGCCAAACACTCAATCTGGTAACTGTACACGGACTTGGAATGGAAACTTCCTTTGCTAATAGATAAAGTTGTAATGGCATTTCTTTTCCATTTTTTTTTTCTTCCGGTAATGCCACTTGGAATACAGTGATGATCTCTCAGCTGACAGAAGCTTCTCAAACCCAGCTGCTGAATGCAGAAGCCACAGCCGCCCTCCTGTACGACACACCAGACAGAAAAACTGAAGGCAGTCAGCAGACCTTATACTGAGAGATGCAGAAAGTGTTGAGATTCATCCTTACAGCCATTGGTGGCTGACACAGTAGAATCTCTCTGTTGGAAAGAGATTATTTTCATTCTCTTGCTTCGTGCGATCACAAGGAAAACAGCTTCCAGAATGGAGATGCTACTGGAAAATTTGTTAATGTTCCATAAGCCAAGAGCACCCAGTTCGCTCTCCCCGTGTACGTCTGTATTCGCTCGGCACTGCGAACAGAGGTGAGGAAGGGCCTGGGCAACTGAAATAGAAGGCAACCAGAAAATGTGCTGTCCAAGAGCCAACAACATTTTCACCTATGGAAACTCAGCACGACTGCAGCCCGCGGCCATTTCTGCCTCCACAGAGATGCTCTTCTTGTTACCCCAGGTTTCCGCTCCTGAGGAGCTGGCCAGCGTCACAGCCTGTCAACCCCGGGTGGGACAGCATCCGTTAATATTTCCTAGTCGGACTTCCCTGGCGGTCCAGTGGTTGGGACTCCACGCTTCCACTGCAGGGGACACGGGTTCGATCCCTGGTCGGGGAACTAAGATCCCACATGCCACGTGGTGTGGCCAAAAAACAAAAAAAAATTTCCTAGTCATCACCACCAAATCGAGGGCCCAAGGCTCGACAAAGGTACTTGAAGTCTGGTTACCTTTCTGAACCCTGGAGAAGATATTTGCTGACACCACTCAGCGGGTCCTAACAAAAAAAGAGCAAGAGACCCTATTTTATTCCATCCGTCATGGAATTAAATTGCTCTCTTCCTCCTCCATCTTCCAAACCGAAAGCCTCGTCCTGTAGGACTGCCTTTTCTGACAACCGTTAGGTCATTTTTTTCCCCCAACTGCATGCAACGACATAAATTCTACTGGACTCTTCACTACTGCATGTGCACGTTGTTTTATTTTATCCTGACAAAAGAGTGGGTGACAGCATCCCAGTGTTCATTGCAACACCATTTACAACAGCCAAGACACAGAAGCAACCTAAATGTCCATCGACAGAGGAATGGATAAAGAAAATGTGGTACATATATACAATGGAATATTACTCAGCCATAAAAGAATGAAATAATGCCATTTGCAGCAACACAGATGCAACTAGAGATTATCATACAAAGTGAAGTCAGAGAAAGACAAATGTCATAGGATATCTCTTACTTGTGGAATCTAAAAATGGTACAAATGAACTGATTTACAAAAGAGGAATAGAGTCACAGATATAGAAAACAAACTTATGGTTACCAAAGATGAAAGGGGCGGGGATAAATTAGGAGATTGGGATTGACATATACACACTACTATACATAGAATAGATAACTAGTAAGGACCTACTGTACAGCACACAGAACTCTACTCAATATTCTGTAGTAACCTATATGGGAAAAGAATCTAAAAAAGAATAGATATATGTATATTTACAAGTATAACTGATTCCCTTTGCTGTACACCTGAAACTAACACAACGTTGTAAATCAGCTATACGCCAATATCAAATAAATAAATAAAGAGTGTGTGACAAAGTACGAGTCTCTTGATTTTACAGATGAGGAAAGGGAGGCTCGAGATAGCTAAGTGACAGGGCTTAGGTCACAAAAGTTAACGTCCACCTGACTCACAGCCAATTCTCCTCCTATCATGTTCCTGCGGTCTCCAATAAAACCCATCATACCTTTTGAAGTGCTGATAAAATTCTATTCACACACTGAGATGTTCTCCGGTAGTCTCAAGCGAATGGGACAGCTAAGCTGGACACTTATACTTAATATTCCAGGCAGTCCTATCAACCATCACAAACTCAAGTGAACCAGAGCTCTGATGCCAGACTCTTGGAATAAAGATGTTACTATGATGCATTCATTTAAGGTTTAACAGTTTTCCTTCCTTTCTTCCCCCCAAGTTTAATAGATCTTTTTTTCCTCCTTGACTGCAAGAAAAATAACCTTTTTTTTTCCTTTCTTTCTTTCACTTGATTCTTTTTCCTGGATGCAGCTACCATCTGACCTCCAACCAAAAAATATCTAAAATGTTTCCTTTCATACCAAAGACAAGCAGACGCCTAAAACAGTTATTGAGAAAGGTCGTTTTAGGACAAACTCGCAGATATGACGGCAGCCTTTTGAGGATCCAAGAACCAGGAAGCTAGGAAAATACCAAAGTAATGTCAGTAACTTGATCTTCTTGCCTCCCATTCCCGAAATGACTACAGTTTACTAACTGCCTGTGGTGTGGGGCAGACAGTTCCCTCGGCGTTCTGGAGTTCCCATCTGTAACAACTGTGCAGGGACTTCCCTGGTGGCACAGTGGTTAAGCATCCGCCTGCCAATACAGGCGACACAGGTTCGAGCCCTGGTCCGGGAAGATCCCACGTGCCGTGGAGCAACTAAACCCATGCGCCACAACTACTGAGACCACGTGCCACAACTACTGAAGCCCGCACGCCTAGAGCCTGTGCTCCACAAGAGAAGCCACTGCGATGAGAAGCCCGCTCACCGCAACGAACGAAGAGTAGATCCCATTCGCTGCAACTAGAGAAAGCCCGCTTATAGCAATAAAGACCCAACACAGCCAAAAATAAATAATATTTTAAAAAAAATTTTTTTAATAAAAGAGTATATAAAAAAAAAAAAACCGTGCAAAGTACAAATAGTGTCCATGTTTCACAGATGCAAAACAAGCGCTCAGAGAAGGAAAGGAACTGGGCCCAAGTCACTCGATGGGTGGTGTTTGGGCCAGGTGTGGAAACTAGGTCACGTCTGCTTCCCGAGTCCTGATCCCTTCCCCTGCACCCTGCTGTCTCTCCAGATAGGAACTACCTATCAAGCTTTCCCCTGTCAGCAGAGCTATTTTCAGCAGTGGCACAATTTCGCCACGCGGGAGCCAGGCTCATCAAATGAGATAATGTAGAGAAAAGCTCTGAAGAGGGGTTACTACCATTAATAGAAGATCTGGGGGGAAATCGGCAAAACCCAAAGAACTGATTGTCGCCTACTGCATTATCTTGGGACTCAACCTCCATTGTAAGCTGGCCGATTTTGAGTTTCCTGGGGTGCTCCCTCCTTAAAGGCAGGTATGAAGCAGCGGTGCCCGTCCGTGATGTGTAGCTGGTGTAAAGAGATAAGATATAGACTTAGAAGTTTTTAGTGAAGCAGACTGGGGAGTGCGGCCAACTTTCTTCTCACGAATTGCCTGTGGGTCACAAGATTGAATGTGTACTTAAAGTAATAGACACTTTGAGATAAATTAACTTCTGAGACAAAGGGACATTTTGAAAATTAAATCTTGCCACATGAATCAAGCAACCAATTAGCAATCGATACATATCCAATAGTTACGCATGTAGGATGGAAAGGCGATTCATAAAAGAATAAATACAAATGGCCAAACATAGGAAGAGCTGATCAATCTAATCATCAGAGACGTGCAAATTTAAGGGATACTGTTTAAAAAACGCTAAATACCAAGACTGGCAAGGGTGCAGGGCAAATGGGCGTTTAAACTGGTACAAGCTCCCAGGGGTGTGGTCTGACAAAACAAACCAAGATTTTAAGATTAGGAAACAAATGCCCTGAGTCAGCAATTCCACTTCCAGAAAATAAAACTACTGAATAGTCATGAATGGGTACAAACATTTAATTACAAAATGTTCATCTCCATTCCATGGCTATCAAAAAGCTGAAAGCCACCCAAATGTGCCACAGAGGGAGAATGGTTAGAACCATACAAGGCTATGCAACCACTTAAGCTGTGGTAGAATATTCTACGACAGGCAAAGATGCTCATAACCACAGTTAAATAGAAAAATCACAACAGAAGGGAAGGGGAAAATGCTGAGAATCATATATGCTATATACTGACAGTTAATTCTGGTTGGTAATAATTTGGGGTGATTTTTTTTCCTTATCTGCATTTATGTTTCTTTTTACTCTTCTGCATTTTCTAAGCTTTCCATAAGGAATACAATGTTTTATAACAATAATAAATAATTCTAGCCTAACACCTGGAATTTATGTGAGTTTGACAAATGGCAGCTTCCATTCCCCGTAATTCTTTCCCCAAACTTATTTTAAAATAACACCAAAGGGGAATTCCAGAGAGAAACTGTCCGTGTATTAATCCACGATCACCCACCACGATCACCCACCACGATCACCCAGCAGTTCAGAGATCACATCAGCCTCGCCCCTCCCAACAGGCCCACACTCAGCACACAGCCCAGCCCAGAGCAGGCTTTCAGAGATTCATTAAGATAAATGTGTTGATTTCAGACACACTGGCTAAGCTGCTTGGGAAGAGTCTGGGCAGAACTGACCACTATACCTTGGAACAAGGCAGCAGCAAGGAGAAGGGAGAGGGCCCCGGGCATGGAGTCCGAAGTTCTCTGCCCTAGTTCTGTAGGCACCCACCGCTCAAGAGCTGTGTGACCTCGGGCAAGTTACCTCGCCTCTCTGTGCTTTCACCCTAACCCTATACCTATACCCTTTCACCCTATACCCTTTCAGGGTATCTGTGAGCACTGTGGCGAGAATTAAATAAGACAACAGGTACAGAATATTCGTAAATTCTAAAAAGCTATCAACATGAGACAAGATTAGAGAGATCAATAAATAGTCATCTGGAATAATGAAGTACATTTCAGAGGTAAGGGTGAAAATGAAAAATACGTTATTCGTTTTAACTTCAGTTTCCATACAACTACACAAGAAAGTTCTTTGATTCTGATCCTGTCCCTCTTTCCAGGGGATCCTTTGTTCCCAGTGAAAGGCCTGGTTCCACCCACCTTGCTAGTCCTCCCATCCTACCCTAGGGAGGAATATTAAAAACACCGGAAGGAGTCTCCCACACCCCATCTCACACACACCGGCACTCTCCACACACCCCCCACCCGCTGCTGGAGCACACGGCCTTAGTTCTCCTTTCGGAGTCTAGTGAGGAGACCTTGACTTGCCTGTAGAGACAGCACCATCTCAATGTGGTTTCTAACAAGAAGGGTCCAGAAAACCAAGCAGCACAGCCTGGTAAACAAGTAACACAGACTCGAAACAATTAGATTCCAGCCCGGTCACACAACTCATTAAACAGGAGGACACTTCCCGTTTAGCTCATGTGCGGGGTGGGGGGGTGGGGGGAGGTGCAGATAAAGACCGGCCCTTCAAGAAATGCAGTGTTACGTATTAAGCCAAAGGAAGATCATACATGCAGGCAAGAAACTCTGATGTTTGGAATTTGCTTTCCATCAATCTATCGGAGACTTAATTTAAGAGATCTCTGCAAGAAGGCCCTTCTACTGACCCCCCCCGCCCCCGCCCCCGATGTTATTCTGGAAAAGGCTGAGGACTCGGATCTGAACATTTTGTGTATATACTGCAGAAAACGAAGAAAGGACGTGGGCTGTGTCACTGTGATCGATGGTCAAGGGGGTTCCAACAGTTGGCACGCCTTTCCTTACCAAGTCTGGAATAATTCCCACAATAGCCATCTAGTTTTAACCATCTTTATTGGACAGACAAAGAACACATCCGTAAACGAACGAGCAAAATATTTTAACTCTGGTGAAGGAGTTTTTGCACTGTTACAAAAGTATATTCACGGTGCTTGCTGGCTCTTTCATTTTAAAGAGAGAAAAAAGTACGTTGCTGAGAAAAAGAAGAATATATAATGCATAAAAGTATGTAATATGGTGTATTCATTTTGTCCCCATTTTAAAATAAGGAGTTTTATACAGCCAAAACGGTTTTCCTTTTCTGGGCCAAATTTCTGTTTGAAAGCTGAAGCATACAATTAATGGGTTGCCTCAAACTTTGGTTACAGAGCCAAAATGAAAACTGCCCTCCTTAAGATCTTGTACGTGCAGATACTGGCTGTTTGCTTCATATTAAGTATCTGGTTTAATATGGCCTCTTAGTTAAGAAACATACACTAAGCCCAAAAGGACACATTCTTTTCTATTGCAAAAACATATCATTATTAAACAATCTAATTACAATAAATTATATAACACTGGGTAGGTTGGGGGGGCAGAGGAACGCTACGTTCTAAGAAAAAACTGTAAGATCACCAAGGCCTTCTAAACGAACCTTAAACAGAGGCATTAATATTTAAATATAACAATTTCCACTTAGAAAAAGAAAAATCACATTATTGATAGGCCAGCACACCCAAAACCAATAATGTCATGAAAACACATGCCCTTGTGTAGTCTGGCAGAACGGGCTGCTCCCTGAATACAATGGACCTTTTTATTAAATGGATCTCTTCATCCTTGGTATTTCATACCAGGAAAAAAAAATGGGGCGGGAGGTGGGGGAGGAGGGAGAGAAGGAAGAAAGAAACAAACATGACACTAGTAACGGTCTTCAGTTTGAACTCTTTCACCAAGAAGTACAAGACCTAAAAGATACGTTAGAAAAGTAAAAGGCATTATTTAACAAAAATGAAAGCAAGACCGGCTGAGAGGTAGAAAACTGCATTGAGATGCTACCGCTTTTGTTTAACTGTATCAAAGGGCAACAGAGCCCTCTAGTGGAGGAAAAATATAAATATATATGAAGACTGTTCTCTTTTAGGTAATTTACATAAAATACATAGGACCCTTTCTCTCCTGACAATTGCTATGTCACCATATTACGTAAAAGCAAAAAATCAAATTTTTTAAATTGGGTATTAAGTAAAATAACTGCCAAATTTTCAAACCTGATAAAACACTTGTAATCTCAATTAGGGCAGAAATATTTTTAAATTATGATTTTTGAACCACTTTGGCAATGAATAGCAGCTTGTATGAGCCTCATTTGTATGCTGACACTATAACAAATAAATTAAAATCTCAATCTACATGCAAGTATGAAATTCAACTGACCTCATGTGACAAAAATGTTTCAGTTGGTATCTAATGAGGTACTCATGTTATTTATATATTATTATATATTACATACTTTTTAAAATAAATTTATTTATTTTATTTATTCATTTTAGGCTGAGTTGGGTCTTCGTTGCTGCACACAGGCTTTCTCTAGTTGCGGTGAGCGGGGGCTACTCTTCGTTGCAGTGTGCGGGCTTCTCATTGCGGTGGCTTCTCTTATTGTGGAGCATGGGCTCTAGGCACGCGGGCTTCAGTAGTTGTGGCACATGGGCTCTAGAGCGCAGGCTCAGCAGTTGTGGCACACGGGCTTATTAGTTGCTCCGCGGCATGTGGGATCTTCCCGGACCAGGGCTCAAACCCGTGTCCCCTGCACTGGCAGGCGGATTCTTAACCACTGCGCCACCAGGGAAGCCCTTTTTTTTTTTTTTCAACATCTTTATTGGAGTATAATTGCTTTACAATGGTGTGTTAGTTTCTGCTGTATAACAAAGTGAATCAGCTATACATATATATATATATATATATCCCCATATCTCCTCCCTCTTGCATCTCCCTCCATCCTCCCTATCCCACCTCTCTCGGTGGTCACAAAGCACCAAGCTGATCTCCCTGTGCTACTACATACATTTTTCAATAAGTTTTTTAGATGTGATTACCAAATTATGAGATGAGGCTCATTAGAATATTTCAATTGATCTCTTCCTTTAGATATATAGCTTCTCAAATACTCTGATCATGTGATTCCCATGTATATTCAATGTCTAAGAATATTTAAATGTAAAAAAGGTTGTTTAATTCATAAGGTACTAATTCTCAATTTTTATGTAATATTACTCAAGGACTTTTTCCAGTATTGTCAAAAATCTCAACAGTTTCTCAGAACAAATAATTTCAAAATCATTTTACTTATATATGGGTATATTTTAGCATAAAAGAGAAATGGTGACAAATGCTTTTAATTTAAAATGGGAGTCTGGCGACTCCCCTGGTGGCACAGTGGTTAAGAATCCGCCTGCCAATGCAGGGGACACGGCTTCAAGCCCTGGTCCGGGAAGATCCCACATGCCGCGGAGCAACTGGGCCCGTGAGCCACAACTACCGAGCCTGCGCTCTAGAGCCCGTGAGCCACAACTACTGAAGCTCACGCGCCTAGAGCCCATGCTCCACAACTAGAGAAGCCACTGCAATGAGAAGCCCGCGCACCGCAAGGAAGAGTAGCCCCCGCTCACCGCAACTAGAGAAAGCCCGCGCACAGCAACGAAGACCCAACGCAGCCAAAAATAAATAAAATTTTTTTTTTAATTTTTTTTAGTTTTAGTATATTAACGCATATATGTGGAATCTAGAAAAATGGTACAGATGAACCGGTTTGCAAGGCAGAAACAGACAGAGATGTAGAGACACCAAGGTGGGAAAGCGTGAGTTGGGAGACTGGGATTGACATATATACACTAATATGTATAAAATAATTAATAAGAACGTGCGGTATAAAAAAATAATAAAATAAAATCTAAAAATAAATTTTTTTTAAATAAATAAAATGGGAGTCTGAATTCCCAAAAGATTATTTAGATTATTCCAGAAAATTTTCCTCTACTTAATGAGCACCAGGTCCTTAAAAAGAAGATAAATTTCAAAATCCCACTAGTTTAAGTCTTGTTGACAACCGGAAAGGAAACTGTAATCAGGCATTTCAAGATCCCTAGTGTAATGACCCCATATGAGTAAGTTTTAACCAAGAAAATGACTCTAAGGTGGCCTATGGCCTCGAATTTATGGGATCGTTTGGAATAACTGAGGAAAAAAAGTCAAAGGCATGATTTAGGCTAGAAGGCAAAATTCAGTAACACTAGGTGTGGAAAAGAAAACGAAGATCTGAGGGTGGAGAGGAAGAGAGTCTGGTTCATTACTGTCAAAGTGTGGGTTTAAAATGTTAATAATGAATACACTTTTCTACATGAAGAAAAGCACTTCTCTTGTATTACTGTAGAACTGGTAGAATCTACACCAGATATGAATTCATCGCGGTGATGATTTGTAGGATAAAAGAATATGGCAACTCCACTTCACACTGTAATTTCAACACATGATTTTGCAACAAGACCCCAACCTCTAAAAAACAGGCTCTCTAAGCCAAAACAACCAATTTCAACATTAAACTATAATATTTCAGGATTCCCACATGGAAATCCAATACCTTCATTTTGTTTCAAGAACAAATCTGGGGTTGACTTTGATAGCTTGAGCAAATACTTTTTATATCTCAAAGTATATAAATTTTGGTATATAAGTGTGTGTATACACGTACACACATTATTAGAATCCCTGTAATGAACCTTAGGGAGGTTTATTATATATAACATAAATACCAATAGAAAATTAAAGTGTCAGTCCCAAAATATATTTTCCTGGTGTATACTAAGGTGGCCAGCTTGTATCTGTTTAGGCAAAAAAACGGTTTTGTTCTTGTTAACGGGTCCTCTGACTCACAAATCGAAACCAGGCCAGGCTATTCCAGATTTCAAGTCACAACATTTGAAACAGCCCAGTGTTATGAAAGTTCAAAGGGTCGAAGAAACTTTCCATCCTGACTATAGTCGGAAAGGGATTCAAAAACCAAATTTTAACCACTACTGGTTTAAGACTGGAAGTTAGGAAGAAAGCTTTATCATTCATCACTGCCAGTGAACAGGAGACTGAAAATAGCTAAGCTGTGCATACTTGTTAATATTTTTTCAATGGTTGTTTGACAGAACCTGGATTTCACTCCGTAGGTGCCATGATGGTCAATCTGCTCCCTGCAACCATCTGCGCGATTTCCAACAAACATCCCCGCTCCCGGGGCAGTGCACAGGGCAGGCGCTGCCCTATATTTAGGCATTCAGGTAACCCCTCGTTAGAAGGGTCCGGCCTTTGAGGAGCACGTGTCAGCCCTCAGATTTGAGAAGGCAGCATTTTGTACTGAGCTATTTACAGGCAGAGCCAAATCCGCTCGATTGACAGGCTGAGTCTAGAGAAGCAGCTCTGGGATCTTCCGCCAACAGGAAGCCTCCAAGACCCCCTCTCCTGAGACTTCGCATTAAGGTCTATATTTAATGATCACCATGTTGAAGCCATTTCCATTCGTTTTCTTTGTTTCTGTTTTTTTTTTTTTTTTACCAAATCAGAGCCACCGAGCCACTAACTCCAGGTCGCCGTGGACACCTGCCCCTTCCTGCCCAGTGCTACGCTGAGCACAAACAGAAATGAACTCCTCCCTCGCCTCTACTGCTTAGCCGTCGGGACCGGGGCTCCAGGTCTCGTGGTCGGCTGGCAGAAGCTCTGGGTGCACAGGTGACTTCCCCTTGGACACTGAGAGGCTGAGCTCCACCGAGAGAGGTCCACAAGCTACAGCGCTCAATCTACACAAAGTTCTTAGGGTTCAGAACGCTCATTAAACAAAGGTTGATGAGAGAAGAGTGTCGGTTTCAGAGGCGGCAACGTCCTAAGGCCTGCAGCTCCCTAAAGTTGGGGACAGAGGTGAGGCAGGAGGCACAGGCATTGGCGGGGCATCCCCAACAGACACGTATAATGTGTTGCCACCATCTTCCTTGTGGCCTGGGGCATCCACTTTATCTAAATTTTACCTAACTTGTAGCTGACTCACAGCATGCTGGGGTGATCTTATTTTGAAAGGGATTAGACCATCTGGTGCAGGGGTAGGCAAACGTTTTCCATTAAGGGCCAGACAGTAAATATTTTAGGCTGTGCAGGCCACAGGGTCTCTGCCATATTTATGCAACTCTGCCGGTCACATGAAGACAGCCACAGACAAAACGGAAATAAACAGGCGTGGCCATGGTCCAGTAAAACTTTCCTTGCAAGATCAGGAGGCAGTCAGATTTAGCCCACGGGCTGTAGTTTGCCGACTCCCCATCTGGACAGCTGAACCCAGTCAACCGCAGTATCTGCCTACAAACTTCCAAGAATTCAAAACGCTTTACTGTGGCATTTCCTCCGAATCCTTCTACCGACCGGAACCACCCTGATCTTTGTAAGCTGAATTAATAAGCAGGAGTCCCTCCAATTGCCTTTGGAACATAAAATATCCAAAGTTCAAAACACAGTTCTGTATCACTTACAGCCGGGGTGGAGGGGGGCGCGGTACCCAACACGGACGACAAGAGAGAATCTGCATAGAGGCCACGTCAAAGGGAGCAGTGTCGTGGCACGTCCCTGCCGTCCACCAGGGAAGGTGTCCCCTCTCACCGCCCGAGTGCCCCCTTCCACAACGGGGAGCTCCCTCCCAACGGCAAGTCCAACAGAGAGGTGCCTTGCAGGGAATTCAAAAACACGAACAAAAAGAACCCCTGCGAACACCAGATTTGTAAACCAACCTTTGCAAAGCCAATTAGGTTACCTGTGTTTTTAGCTGTGGCATCACCACTCTCAAAATAAAGACCGGTATGTTTGGTAACAGCCCACTCTGCCCCCAAGAGCACAGACACCCATGAGGCTCAAGACTGGACAGTTCACACATGGGAACTGGGCTCCGCTGAGCAGCAAGAGGAAGAGTGCGGGCCAACGCCATTCAAGCTTCAAGGGGAGACGACTCCTGAACGCCGAGCAGTGCTGGGAGTGAAGATGCCTGACTCACTCTGCGCTCCGCTGTTCCATTTGAAAGGGGCACAAACAGAGTGGGGACAGCGATGTCTAAATTGGCGTGTTTCATAGTTCAGGAGAAGGAAGGCATTTATCTGGAAGGCACAGCCTACTTGGACAAGGACACTCTCTAAGGCAGCCGCGTGGGATATAAAAGCTGCCTAAGGGATGACGGAAAAGCCACGGGCTTGCCTTCGGCTCTTTTCTTTAAGCCTGATGCCATGGCTGCAGCACCAGAGTTCTTTGCGAGCATTTGATTGCCTAGAATGTTCGGTCCGATATTATTTCAAATATTAAGAACACAAATCTCCAGCACTCCCCTAGACTCGGGCTTCTCGAGGCTGGAGGGGTCACGGGGAGACCAGGCAGAGCTGAAGACAATGAAGGTTCGAGCTGGGGAAATGGGGATGGGGGGCGCACTCTGACACCTCCCCCAACCTCCCTTCCAGCCTGAGCTGTACGATTTACCATCACACGTGACTGGACCACGGACACCTACTTGCATGGCCCACAAAAAAGATCAGGGACCTCAGGAAGGGGAAGTGGCAGCTGTGAAGAGGCACAGAGCTTGCCTCCGAGAGGCCCGAGGTCCACTCTGACCAATGACACATTTCTTCTCAATGCTGCAGAACCTCTTCCTCCCTTCCGACCATGATTCAATACCCAACTACACATAGCTCTTTGTATATTCTGGACCAGTGCCTTTAGTCCTGGAATACGATGTCATAGGCCTGACGTGGCAAATCTTCAGCAGAGCTTCAGAAGGCCTGCCATCTAACGTCAGACAGAGCCAAGTTTGAACACTTATGCACAAACCATCAGTAGTCACTTATCTTACTAGTGAAAGGAAAAAACTGTCTAGCCACGAGATTAAGGGAATGAGATCTTTTAGTTAATTCTCTGGTTAACTGAGTGTTAAATAAAAAGGTATTTTACTTAAGTCCTTATTTTTTCTTAATTATTCTACACTGTCTTGGTCCACACCCTCACGTAACAGTAGTCGACGCAATCAACACAACATACTGTTTCCTGGATGACTGAGGATCCAGCTGTTATTTTTAATATAGCATCATCAGCTTTTCCTATCGATGACAATTAAATAGAATTAACCCCGATGTGATTCAGAAAACTGAACTGAACATATTCTGAGCCCAGGATGAGGTCTGAGAGTTGATTTTAAATAAATCCCTTACAATTAAAAAAAAAAAAAATTCCATGTGCTTCTTTGCCTTAATAGACAGATACAGTCAAAAGTTCTGCTCTGGGACTGTAGCTTGTTAGATTTTCAACCCTGTACTATATAAAAATTGATCCTCTAAGAATGTATGTCACTTCCTATACTTGCCCTGATGATACCAGGGAATGCTTCTGGAAGTTCAAGAAGAGGTCACCGAAAATTAAGCAAGACAGAGAAAGAAGTACAGGGGATACACAAACCGGTAAGGAGACGAAGCTGGTGAGAGAGAAGGCCAGTGAGGGGGGAGCGCCATGAAGGGTGAAAAGGAGAGAACTTGCTAGAAGACAGCTGAACGCAATTCCATGTTCTGTCTCTGTAAATTAACCTGGGGATGCATATCCTTACTCAAAGCAGCTGGTTCTTACAGATTCAGACATTCATGTCAATGGACCAAAGCAAAATAAGAATAAAATCATCTGGAGAGTGAATGCAGGAGCATCTGCTTTGCCGCAGCTTCTCTACCAGCCCATGAGGCTAAGGAGAGGCCACCCCCCGAGCCCCTCCCTCATGACCGTCACCGCAGTTAAACGCGGGCAACCAGGAGGTTAAGACAGGGACAGGGCTTCCCTGGTGGCGCAGTGGTTGAGAATCTGCCCGCCAATGCAGGGGACACGGGTTCGAGCCCTGGTCTGGGAAGATCCCACATGCCACGGAGCAACTGGGCCCGTGAGCCACAACTACTGAGCCTGCGCGTCTGGAGCCTGTGCTCCGCAACAAGAGAGGCCGCGACAGTGAGAGGCCCACGCACCGCGATGAAGAGTGGCCCCCGCTTGCCGCAACTAGAGAAAGCCCTCGCACAGAAACGAAGACCCAACACAGCCATAAATAAATAAATAAATAAATAGATAGATAGATAGATAGATAGATAAATCAATCAATCAATCAATCAATCAGAACGTTTTAAAAAAAAAAAAGACAGGGACTAATTCTCCGACTCTGCAAAGAAATAAGATCCTGTTCTCCAAGGAAAATCATATTCTCCGTAACCAACGGACACCTGCAGTGTCCTTTGTCCCGCCACTGTTCCCGATATTCCATTACCAGTCAGCGTTGGGCTGAAGAACCCAGGTAACTGGACTATGTCCACACACCACACAGACCAGGTCAGAAACTCCTAGACAGAGCCAGCTGTCTCTCATCCTTAAGAACCAAAATAGCCACCATCTTGCGCTGAGTGTTCAGCTTTCAGAGAATTCAAGGTTGGCCCTGACACGGCCATCCTTCCATGGAAACGCTGGGACTGAAAAAGGGCCCAGAACTTTAATGACACAATAGCTGAAAAGGCTATAAATACCTTTTAAATTAGAGAACCACCAAACAAAGTTTCCTTATGGTTAGATTAAAGCGGATTTCATCATAGCAGTGACAAAAAAGTAATAATAAGAACAACCATCGCTGTCAGTTAACAACCTACCTATTCCCGAATTCGCTCCGGTAACCACGACCACTTTGCCACTGAAATCCCGGCCCTGGAGGATTTCCATCGCGGTTGTGCTGCTGTCGTATCTCTGTCTGGTGGTTGGCTTTGTAGGATTATCGTCCACGGTAAATGCCAGTCTTGGGTCCAAGTAGGTACTTCTTTTATTTATGTGGCTGCAAAGAAAAGGAGAAAGCAGTGAACCTAGAGTAGTGAACAGAGGCGTTTATAATTACAAGATAATCTTATAGTTTAGGCTAGGCAAACCCCATTTTTCATGGACTAAAAAGGCTTATTCTTAACCCCAGAAAGACCCGGGGTCCACTTAATCTGTCTTCTGGCCTCCAGAAGGATTACATTCCTGCCTAGAAAGACAGCCATCGAAGCCTTTTCTTCAGAACCGCCTGTAAAATAGGCTGTAACATACAAAGCACTGCCTTGTACCCTCAGATCTCAAACATGGAGTAGGCTTTGGGGTTTTTTTCTTTTAATTCATGTAAATGCGGCTATAAGATCCATCAGGCACTCTTGTCAGTAGATTTCAATTAAATCTCTTATGTGCAAGGGCCTAAGAAGATTGGTAAAGAAGTAGAAAACTCAAAATGATAAAAGACAATAAATATGAAACCAGCCTACTAAAATTCTAATAATTTTCATTTTAAGGCTGTACTCACACACTCTAGTTTTGATTTGGAGTTGATCGAAATCTTGTAGAAAGAATATTAAACCATACTGGTAGTATAAACAATATATTAAAATACATCAGTACAACCTGTTCATACAGACGAACAGGTTGCTCCTTACAGAACAGGTTTATTTTTTACATTTTAAATGTGATCTTGGGGTTTGAGGTAGACCTCAAAATATCTTGAAAACTATTAAGAACTCTCCAGAAAGAAAGATTTCATGATTTAAAATGCATCTGTGGGAATTCCCTGGCAGTCCAGTGGTTAGGACTCAGTGCTTTCACTGCCGAGGGCTCAGGTTCGATCCCTGCTCGGGGAACTAAGATCTTGCAAGCCCCACGGTGCAGCCAAAAAAATAAATAAATAAAAACATTAAAAAAATGTATTTGTAATGTGTATGTGTGTGTAAAATTATATACAGTTTAAAATCAATACTCTTCACCCCATAAATACTAAGACTCAAGAATAATCCAACTTTCATTTTACTTATAACCACAGATGCCAGATAAGCATTCTGACTCCAGTGTCTTACAGAGGACAGAGCTGGAAATAAGCTATAGTGGAAGTATTTATACCACGGAAACAAACATGGGCTTTTCCCCCCAGGGAACTGGCTGTTAAGCATTTACCAGCACACCTCTCTAACGGGATCAGAGTGGGGAAATGAACGGCCAGGCCGCCTAGCGCTCGCCTCCCTTAGGGCATTGCAGGGACTGAATGAGCTAATACTACAGGTATAAGTTGGTTAGAACATGCCTGGCTCATGCTAGTGCTAGATGCGTGGTTACTGTTGCTGCTTGTCATTGGAATTTATTCCAGAGATAGTTTTACCGAGGAGGATGCTCAAAACATTCTTTATAATTACAGGCATACCTTGGAGATACTGCCTTGCAGGGTCAGTTCCAGACCAATGCAATAAAGTCAGTGTCGGGCTTCCCTGGTGGCGCAGTGGTTAAGAATCGCCTGCCAATGCAGGGGACACGTGTTCAAGCCCTGGTCCGGGGAGATCCCACATGCCGCGGAGCAGCTAAGCCCACGCGCCACAACTACTGAGCCTGTGCTGTAGAGCCTGCGAGCCACAACTACTGAAGCCCACACGCCTAGAGCCCATGCTCCACAACAAGAGAAGCCACCGCAGTGAGAAGCCTGCGCACCGCAACGAAGAGTAGCCCCCGCTCGCCTCAACTAGAGAAAGCCTGCGTGCAGCAACGAAGACCCAACGCAGCCATAAATAAATAAATAAATAAATAAACTAAAATAAAAAAAAGTCAGTGTCACACACAATAAACCGAGTCACACAAATTGTGTGGTTTCCCAGTGCATATGAAAGTTATGTTTACACTACGGTCTATTAAGTGTGCAACAGCATTATGTCTAAAAAAATATACACACCTTAATTAACAAATAGTTGATTGCTAAAAAATGCTAACCATCACCTGAGGCTTCGGTGAGTCACCATCTTTTTTGCTAGTGGAGGGTTTGAAATATTGTGAAAATTACCGAAACGTGACAGAGAGACACAAACTGAGCAACTGCTACTGGAAAAATGGAGCCAAAAGACTCCCTTGAGGAGGAGTTGTCACAAACCTTCAATCTGTAAAAAAACGCAGTATCTGCAAAGTGCAATAAGACAAGGTCTGCCTGTACAGACGCCAGATCACAGGAATTTAACAACATCAAAGCCCAGTAGGTAATTTGCTAAATTACAGTATATATATACAAAATAATACTACAGAGCCGTTAAACATCATTGTCTTGAAAAATTTATAAAGATGTGAGAAAATGCTCATAAGAATTATGTGGGAAAAACAGTTTACCAAACAGTTCATGCAATACATTTTCTTTTTTTTTTTTTAAGCACTTATAAAGACTGGAAGAAAAAAATCCAAAAATTGCTAAAAGTAGTTAGTCCTGGGCTTCCCTGGTGGCGCAGTGGTTGAGAATCTGCCTGCCAGTGCAGGGGACACGGGTTCGAGCCCTGGTCTGGGAAGATCCCACATGCCGCGGAGCAACCGGGCCCGTGTGCCATAATTACTGAGCCTGCGCGTCTGGAGCCTGTGCTCCGCAACAAGAGAGGCCGCGATAATGAGAGGCCCCGCGCACCGCGATGAAGAGTGGCCCCCACTTGCCACAACTAGAGAAAGCCCTCGCACAGAAACGAAGACCCAACACAGCCATAAATAAATAAAAAAATAAATAAATAAAATAGTGTTTAAAAAAAAAAAAAAAAAACTCTGAGAGAAAACTATAAAACAAAAAAAAAAAAAAACAAACAAAAAAATAAATAAATAAAAGTAGTTAGTCCTGCTGATAGGATTACAGTTATACACTATATAATATTTTCCTACAGTCAACGTATATTCCTTGTACAAAAAAATTCCTATTAAAAAGCAAGATGGGGCTTCCCTGTGGCGCAGTGGTTAAGAATCTACCTGCCAATGCAGGGGACACGGGTTCGAGCCCTGGTCCAGGAAGATCCCACATGCCGCGGAGCAACTAAGCCCATGCGCCACAACTACTGAGCCTGCACTCTAGAGCCCGTGAGCCACAACTACTGAAGCCCGTGCAACTAGAGCCCACAACAAGAGAAGCCAACACAATGAGAAGCCTGCGCACCGCAACAAAGAGTAGCGCCAGCTTGCCGCAACTAGAGAAACCCTGCGTGCAGCAACAAAGACCCAATGCAACCAAAAATAAATAAGTAAATGTATTAAAAATAAATTAATTAATTAAATAAAAAGCAAGATGGCTGAGAAGTTTCTTTGCAGACACTTACTCGACAAAAAACACTTGTCCATTCTCATCAGTTTCTTGTTCCCATCCATAGGGCAAATCTGAAACACAGGAAGGACAACAGGTCTATGTGGGGGTCGGGGGGGGGGGTTGGTGAACTGAAGCCCCTGCCCTTCCAGCCCCAGACCTATCCCACCAGATCAGCAGGTCATGTGCTCCAACTATGGCAGGTACAGAAGGCCCATTACCCCAGCCAGACTCTACATTCTGCCTCTTGCTTGGAAGTAAGACTATTTCATTCTTTTTTTTTTTAATTTTATTGAAGTATAGTTGATTTACCGTGTTAATTTCAGCTCTACAGCAGTGACTCAGTTTTATATATATTCCTTTTCATATTCTTTTCCATTATGGTTTATCACAGGATATTGAATATAGTTTCTTGTGCTATACAGTAGGACCATGTTGTTTACCAATTCTATATATAATAGTTTGTATCAGCTAAACCCAATCTCCCAATCCATCCCTCCCCCACCGTCGCAACCACAAGCCTGTCCTCTATGTCTGTGAATCTGTTCCTGTTTCGTAGATATGTCCATTTATGGCATATTTTAGATTCCACATATAAGTGATACCATATGATACCTGTCTTTCTCTTTCTGAGTTACTTAGTATGATAATCTCTAGGTCCATCCATGTTGCTGCAAATGGTATTATTTCATTCTTTTTTATGGCTGAGTAATATTCCTTTGTATTGGGTTGGCCAAAAAATTAGTTTGGTTTTTTCCATAAGATGACTCTATTAGTGCTTAGTTGTCTAACTTCATTCGAAACAATTTTGTTAGACTGTATTGTGACAGCTGTCATAACAGCATGCCTTTTAAAAAAAACTTATCAAAATTGATGAATTTTTGTGTAGCCATTTTAATATTGAACACAGAGAAAAAAAGCAACATATTCAGCGTATTATCCTTTATTATTTCAAGAAAGGTAAAAACGCAACTGAAACGCAAAAAAAGATTTGTGCGGTGTATGGAGAAGGTGCTGTGACTGATGGAACGTGTCAAAAGTGGTTTGTGAAGTTTCGTGCTGGAGATTTCTCACTGGACAATGCTCCATGGTTGGGTAGACCAGTTGAAGTTGATAGCAATCAAATCGAGACACTGAGAACAATCAACATTATACCACGTGGGTGATAGCCGGCATACTCAAAATATCCAAATCAAGCGTTGAAAATCATTTGCACCAGCTTGGTTATGTTAATCGCTTTGATGTTTGGGTTCCTCATAAGTTAAGCGAAAAAAAACCTTCTTGACCGTATTTCTGTATGCGATTCTCTACTTAAACGTAAGAAAAATACTCTGTTTTTAAAACAAATTGTGATGGGCAATGAAAAGTGGATACTGTACAATGATGTGTAACGGAAGAAATCGTGGGGCAAGCAAAATGAACCACCACCAACCACAGCAAAGACCAGTCTTCATCCAAAGAAGGTGATGTTGTGTATATGGTGGGATTGGAAAGGAGTCCTCTATTCTGGAAAACCAACGATTAATTCCAACACGTACTGCTCCCAGTTAGACCAACTCAAAGCAGCACTCGACGAAAAGCGTTCGGAATTAGTCAACAGAAAACGCATAATCTTCCATCAGGATAACGCAAGACTGCATGTTTCTTTGATGACCAGGCAAAAAATGTTACAGCTTGGCTGGGAAGTTCTGATTCATCTGCCGTATTCACCAGACATTGCACCTTCGGATTTCCATTTGTTTCGGTCTTTACAAAATTCTCTTAATGGAAAATATTTCCATTCCCTGGAAGACAGTAGAAGGCACCTGGAACAGTTCTTTGCTCAAAAAGATAAAAAGTTCTGGGAAGACGGAATTATGAAGTTGCCTGAAAAATGGCAGAAGGTAGTGGAACAAGACAGTGAATATGTTGTTCAATAAAGTTCTTGGGAAAGTGAAAAATGTCTTATTTTTACTTAAAAACCGAAGGAACTTTATGGCCAACCCAATACCACATCGTCTTTATCCATTCATCTGTTGATAGTTAAATTACTTCCATGTCTTGGCTACTGTGAACAGTGCCGCTGTGAAGATAGGAGTGCGTGTATCTTTTTGAATTATGGTTTTTTCTGGATATATGCCCAGGAGCAGGATTGTTGGATCATATGGCAACTCTATTTTTAAGACTATTTCATTCTTGGGAATTCCCTGGCAGTCCAGTGGTTATGAGTCTACACGTTCACTGCTGGGCCTGGGTTGAATCCCTGGCTGGGGAACTAAGACCCTGAAAGCCATGTGGCCAAAAAAATAAAATAAAATAAAATACTATTTCATTCTTGATCATTCTTCAACACTCCATTCAGCTTCTGCTTTTCACAAAACCCTTACTGATTGCTCCAATTAACATGAATTCTCCCTTGAATGAATTCCCAGAACGTATCTACACCATAGCAGGCACCCAATACCATTCATATGCTGACTTGTGAAGATTCATATTACAGAGCAGTTTCATTTTTTTTCCCAAGGGCACATGCTGCCTTTTCAAATAGACCCTCAACCTCTTGAGAGCAGGGACCTTCTTACACTTCTATTCCATGCATGACACACTTACTCAGAAGCACCTACAAGTCAACACAAGCTTTACGGAATTCTATCAAACACTGATATATTTAATTCCAGGATAGGAACCAAGACCAACTTTACAAACAGTGCAACTACGGAAAAATCTAATGAACTGTGAATTCAAGGCCCCTAATATTTTAATACTTTCTTATTTAAGAAATCAGCCTCAGCACTCCACCCCAAGAGCTCATCACTTCCTTGTACCGAACCCTACAAACTCCCCAGAGGGACAGTCCAGCTCCTGTGACAGTTTTCCCATCTGATTAATGCTTTAAATACAAGGGTCTCTGCTTTATGACAACAATATACAAACCTCCTGCTATTCGCTTTCTTTTTCCAGTTTTCGGATGTTCCCACTGAGTCTTCTCTTCTGTGTGACTGTTAAAAAAAAAAAAAAATCCACAGAATACGTAGTAAGTAAAAGTTACACTTCTAAAAATTAATCAATGGCATTATATTTTTTTTCTCCTCCACGTGATACTCTCTCAAGAGTACTCAAGTCAGACAGTCAGAAAGAAATATTCAGATTATAAATGTTACTGTTTGCATCAGGTCAAATTCTCTAGGTTGGAAGCAGCAGCAGACTGGGAAAATCTCCCTAAAACCTGTAGCTGGTGGTGAAGCCAGAGGAAGAGAACTTGACCCCAACTGGGGGTCAACTCTAGGAATCTCGCTGAATCACTCAAAATACCTAGAGAGGTGTTTTGTTTTCTACTTGTTTTAGTTTTCGTTTTAGTTTTATTCCAGGATAGATTGAAAAATTTCAGTCAAATTTATAACGCTGATACGCAGGTATCATTTATATATAACCTTAATCTTCTTAAATGTTTATTTTTTCCACAGATTTAATTTCAAAGTGTTTTTTAAGCACTGATTCCTAATTTCATCCAAGAGGGTAAGGCAGCTCCGTACGTCAGTCACTCAGCTTTGGAGCCTCAATTTCCTCATCTGCAAAACGGAAATAATCCTAGTATTCATCTGAGGAGAATGCTACGAGGATACTGTATACAAAGGGTTGAACACAGTACTTGGCATAAAAAGCCCTCAAAAGTTCTATTATTTTGAACAAATCAAATATACAAACTAGTCTGATTTCTGTGCCAAACCAGCATTTCATCTCGTAAAAGCACACACAGTTATCAATGAAACCATGAGCCAATAACAGACTAGAGACACCTGTCAACAGGTGATCCAGTATGGAGAAAAACATAAAATTACCTAATCAAGGAAACAGCTGCATGTTTCAAGAGGCATTCAAAGTTCACATGCTCAGGCCAAAGTAGAAAATAATACTTAATCACTGACAACCAGATGATAGAATATTCCTTCCCTATCCATGATTTTACAGAGAATAAATACAGAGAGCTGGTGAACGCTCCTGTAAGATGTTGCACGTCAAAAGCAGGGTCTTTCCAGGAACTGCTGGCTTCCGGGGTTTTTGCAAACTATCGGTGGCCAGTACAAGGACACAGTGGACACTGGACTCAAAAGGCCAAAGACCTGAGCTCCCGCGCTGCCTGCACCCGGTGAGCCACTCTCCCTAGGAGCACATCCACCTCACAGAGCTGCTGGAAAGGCAAGAGACACCATACCTGGCACAGCGACTGGTGAGCAATTAGATCACTGGACAGAGGGTATCAGCAAGGACCGGATCCCACTTGTGTATCCCCCACCATCCAACCCTGACTGCAGAAAGGAAGCCCAAACAGGAGTAAGAACCAGGTTACATTTGGTAGTTCGGATCCCCTGGAGAAGGTTTTCAACCTCCCTGTGCCTCAGTTTCCCCATCAGTACAAAGGGGATAATAATGGCCCTACTTCTTGGGGTCACAGAGGACTCAGTGAGTAACGTGTGAAGAACTAAGAACCATGCCTTTGACAGAAAAGGATTATTTTAAATAAACTTACATAAAAATTAATTAAAGGGTGTTCCTTTTTCATTGTAATCTAAAATGACTTTTTAATGAACAGAAAATTACAACACATGTCCCCAAATTATCTTATTCTCCTTTAAACAGAAGCCCTCTTTTTTCTTTTCTTTCAGTAAGCTTTTTGTCACTTAAGAAGATACTTAACAGTGATCTTAATTTAAAACAAAGGGATCAAAATTAAATTCACACCACATTACATGGCTATCACTTTCAAGTATGCTCCTCTAAGTTTTTTTTTTCTTTTCTTCGTTAAGCATAGTTTCTTGAAGTTAACTGAGAGACCCAGAGCCACTTGTGGACAGGGACCCGCCTCCCATCGGGGCAGGCCAGCCGTCCCTCTGCTGCCAAGAGGCCCGGGCTTCAGAATAAAAGGGGGGCGGGAGTGGAGGACCCAGGACGGCGCAGGCGACAGCAGCCACAGCCCCCAGCACCGAGACCTCGTCCTTCGGTCCCCACCCCCTGGTTAAGGCAGAGGAGCTTCTCCGGACCATGCTAGGGAAGGGAGAAAGGCTCATCAGCTCTCTCTGGTAACAGGTCTGTCCTCAGCAGCAAGAATGTCCCTTCCGTGGGAGCCCAGCCTGGGGGGCCTTGAGCCACGTGACACGTGTGTCTTTGAGGTCTGAGGGCACCCTGGGGAGTGTGAGGGAGCCTGGGGGGTTGACAGAACCCACACAAGAGAAGAGGGGTGAGACTATGAGGGGGTTTCCCACGAGACCCCAGAGGCCTGGTTGGGAGCTACAGCCTCTGCGCTTGGGCACAACCCTGCCGCAGTGGGATGAAGATCACGGGAAAAAGGAAGGACTGCAAGGGCCACCTTCTGGTACCCTATCAGCCAAGTTTCCCGACCCCAGTGGACAAGTGACCTTCTAGAATTAGGGGTGTGAAGAAGGATCGGGATGCTTGCAGGTCAGGAGAGATCACGGGGGACTGCTGGGGACCCAGGGTCACGATGGGTCGGGGCATCCTTCAACCCCACGCCAAAGAACAGAAGGCCGGTAGGACAGGAGAGAGAGTCTGGAGAGAGGTACTCCCACCCCCCAGCTGCGAGCCCGCCAAGCCTTGTCACCACAGTCAGTGTAAACAACAGGGCCAGATACCGGTGGGGGGCGGGGGGGGCGGGAGGCGGAGAGGGGCGTACTTTTCAGAGACGGCAGAGGCGCCACGGAGTCCCCTGGCCGAGGGCTCCCCGGAAGCTGTCAGCAGAGCTGGCTGGGGTGTGTAGGTCTTACCGAGTGAAAGAAGAGCCCCAAGCCCAGACGGTGGAGGCCACCCAGGAAGGCAGCAGATGGGAAAGGTCACCCGACACAAGGTGAGGCGCAGGAGGCAGGGTGAGCGAAGGTGAAGGAGCCTCCAGACGGAACGCGAGGCTCCAGGCAAACCTGAAAGGAAGCCAGGGAGCTCTGGGGGCAGCGGCCAGGACGGGGACAGGCCCCACCCAGAGCGGGAGCAGAGGAGGCCCCCGAAGCCGGGAGGCAGGCCGTGTGCATCTTCGCGTTCCCAGGGCCTAGAACGCCACCTGCCCAGGGAGGCCCGCGGGAAACCTTCCCTAGATGAGCTAATTGACTCGTTCCCTGGATTTACTTTACGGCGCCAGGATGCTAAGCATGGGGGATACAGAGGGGAACGAGAAAAGGTCCCGTCCCTCACGAAGTTGACAACCTGAGGAGGGACAGAGAGCAACACAGGGCCGAGTAGAGCGTAGAAAACTACAGACAAGGGAGAGCAAAGTGGTGGAAGGCAGGCGCAGGGCCGATGCAAGGGAACGCTCTCGTGGGCAGTGACATTTAAGCTCAGCTCTGAGGGATGAAAGAGCGCTTCAGGCAAAGGCTGAGGCAACAGCAAATGCCCATTCAGGAGTTGCCCGGAGCCCGCCAACTGCCCCCTGGCTCCCTGCTGCTAGAAATGCCCCTTCAATTCTCCAGAGCGGAAATCATCCTTCTAAAGACACAGACCCGAGGTCACTCCCTGGCTCCAAGCCTTCAGTGGACACATGGGTCCTGCTGACAGAGCCCAGGTCCTCGGAGGCACAGAAAAGCCTCCATAAATCAACTGTGTCCTTCCTTCCCACCTCAATCTTCGTGTTCCTGCAGCACCGCACGGGCCGGGCCTCTGTTTCTTCTACCTGGGCTGCCCTCCTGCCCCTGGACCTGCCCACTTCTACCTGCGCTCTAAGGCACAGCTCAGGTGCCCACTGCCCCAGGCACCTCACCACCTACCCACACAGCTCATCCTGGGCAGGCTGCCACTCACTGCACACACTGCGTGGGGACCACGTCACCGCACGTCGCTCTGTCCTATAAGACTGGGCACTCATGAAAGTGACAAGCGGTCTTTTTTACTTTTTTTTTTTTTTTGCCGCGACGTGTGGCATGTGGGATCTTAGTTCCCCGACTCGGGATGGATCCTGGGCCCCCTGCAGTGAGGATGCGGAGTCTTAACCACTGGACGGCCAGGGAAATCCCAACGAGTGGTCTTATTCATCTCAGTAAAACCAGTGCCCAGCAAAGAGCCTGGCACAGGATACATTCCCAATGTGTCTTGAATGAACTCACCAAGGTCGTTTCCTCCTGTTTTTCTTTCTAGCAAGCCACGGAAGGCAGCAGAGGCTCACAACCTTGGGCAGATTAGAATCACATGGGAAGATTTCACAATCTACCACCAGGGGTGGGAGGCGGGGCAAGAAAATTAAATGAGAATCCCTGGAGGTGGGAGCCAGGAAAAGATAGTTTGCTTCCCAGGTGTTGAAAATCACTGATTTACATCCATGTTTCTCAAAGCCATAACCTGCCTCAGCTGGAAAGCTTAAAAAATAAAGAATCCCTATGTTGGGCTCCTGCTGCACGAGCGTCTCTGTGGAGACCCCAAATCTATAGTTATGATGGTCCCCAGGTGATTCTAATATCAGGCCTAGAAGGTGCTGTCACAGCTGCAGAAATCAGGAAAGGCTAAGAATTATCCAGCACTGAGTATGTTTAGGCCTGTGCTAAGCCTTTACGTACAGGGCCTCAACTAAAACTCTCCAACCAACGTATTTAGCAGATAAGAAACCTGTGACTGAGAGTTATTCCAATGGCCCAAGGTCACACAGTAAGTGGTGGGAGAGAGGGTCTCCTGGTGTTTCCAAAACTTTCCCGAAAACTACAGTAAAGCTATATTAGCCATTTTATACGTATACATATATATATACACACACATAGTTATACTAGGACACTTGTTAAAAATACACACTCCTAGGTCGTCAACCCAGACCCCCCAGAAAGGAGCGGGGCATAGGCATTTTTTTCTGATTTTGGGGGGGAAAGGGAATGAGGCCGGTCTGCCATCCATGCACCGTGCAGCGCTGCCTACTGGGCAGCAGAGGGCGCGCCTGAGCGCCGCCAGGTGACCCCCGCTGGACCTAGGGCCAGAGAGGGGGATGGCCCGTCCTCAGAACCCCGGCAGCCTTCCCTCTGAAGCTTTCCAACCATGACTGCCACTTCGCCCTCCCGGGCCAAGCCTGAGCGCGAGCCCTCGGCCCTCCCCGCGCAGGTGGCATTCGAAGGCAGCGCGGAGTCCCGGGCAGGTGAGCGGTCAGGGTTCCAGCCGCGTCCCAGACCCGGCGGCCCCCCCGCGGCCCCCTTACTTGGCATAGTAAACCCAGCCGTCCTTGGTGGTTCTCTGCTCCCAGCCCGGGGGCAGCTCGTCCTCGCTGTCCGTGTCGTCCAGGCCCGCGTAGCGCAGGGCTGCCATGGCTGCAGAGGTGGCGCCCGGTCACCCGCTCGCTCGCCCGCTGCCGGGTCTCCGCGCCCAGAACTCACTCCCGCTTCAACCGAGCGCCGCGCGCCGCGAGTCCCGAACGCTCGCGCCTGCGCACTGTGCCGCCCGGAGCCCCTCCTCCGACTCGGCAGGTGAATCCAGTCTCCGCAATTGCGCAGCTGCCGGAGTAAAAGGAGGCGGGGCCTGAGGAGACCTACGGGGAAAGCACCCACGAGCTCGCACGGCCGCTCGGCTGGAAGTAAAAGCCGGTTGAGAGCTTTTTGGCTCTGGAGATGGAGTCGAGCTTCGACACCTCCCGGCTGCAGGCAAGGGGGCGTGGGCACCCAGTCACGGTCCAGGACTCCGCCCGTTGCTGGGCGACCCGTAATCACTTCCGCGTTGTTCTAGCCAGTCCCGCAGGAGCTCCAGCAATTGGGCATCCTGGGAAATGTAGTCCAGACCCTGCCGGAATAGAGCGTGGCGCGGAAAGGAAGGAGGCAGATGCTGGTTTTCTGGGCTATAGCCTCTCCTTTTTTTAGGGCATTAGGAAGAATGAATGTTCCTGCTCAGAAACCTTACAGAGCTTTCCATGACCCAGGCTGATTCACAAACTTTGTTGTGCATGTAAACTCAACGCTGTAAACCGCGGGAAACATTAAAAACACAAATTCCTGCACCTTCTGATGCCCAGTCCTGGAGAAGTTTCTTCTAGCCACAGCATGGTTCTGTTGATAATAAATGGCCAACGTTTATAGAATTTTCCAGAACATTCCCTGCTCGGAACTTGCTGTCTAGCTCAGCGTTACAGGGATATCTACTGACCGTGATTCCTCTGGTCTAGGTTTCAGAAGAATGCAAGCCTCCGTAGAGGAATTATGTGTTTCAAAGGGAGGAAGATGGAGAGAAGGGATGTAGCTTTTTATTTTCTTCAAGTCTTGAGACTGATATTGCTTTGGGATTCCTGCGCTGCATGCTCTTTAGGGGAGAGACTTGCTTTCCTTTGAAGTTGCCCAACCAAAAGCTAACTTAACGAAACCATATTTCAGTTTTAACAGACCCACTCTCGCAACTCAGATCTATCACATCCCTGTTTCCGAATCCATGTACATTTAAGTGAGCTACTATTAATCTGCTGCCCTTCTGCTTATCCCAATTTAACCCCTTGCCCCTGTCACCCAAGCCAAATTATTCCTTTGATATGAATAGGAAATTAGGGCACAAAATCCCCTAATGGTGGAGAGGGGGATGAATAGAGTCAAACTGCTTAGCCTCAGTTTCTCCAGTGATTATCTTTAGCCTGTGCGCTGCTTCTCAAGGACCTACTGCTTAGATTTATCTCGGAGCCTTAGATTTATCGCCAGAGCCTCAACTGGCGCCTGTTGCCTATGACTTGGCATCATTCCACAGGTGGTGATACAGTATGGTGTCTTCCCCAAGCTGGGTAGTGCTCCCCTTGGCAGGATTCTCAACTTCTTGTTCAACCCTCCGCTCTTCCTACCACTTTAAAAGTTCCTCTAGGCTTCTCCTGCCATGGACACAGGGCTCCTCAACTTCAACACTACTGACATTTGGGGCCACATAATTCTTTGCTGTGGGGGACTGTCCTGTGCTCTGCAGGATGTTTAGCAGCCTCTCCGTCCTCTATACACTAGATCCGGTAGCGTCCCCTGTCCCGCAGCTGCAACAACCAAAAATGTCTCCAGGTGTTGCCAATTATGCCCCCAGTTAAGAACCACTGATCTACACTGAAGGTAAATCAAGAAATTACTAGCATGTGAATCAAATGCTGAGATTTATTGAAGGCATTGAAGAGCCCATTTCTGGCCAGAGATTCACAAGATGGTACTCAGATCCTGCTGGTTCTGACCGCTGAGTTCTCTAGCATTATCTGAGGGCATCTGCCTCTCTAATTCCTAGTCCATCCGCAGGTGAGAGACATGGGCTTACAAGTCTGGCTGGGTGGCCTGGACACCAATCATGGTCCCAAGTGGTTATGATGACCTCATTTTATTCCTCTCTTCCTACGTCTTACCTGTGGCCTCTATCAGAAGGTCAAAGAAGAAAGACATTCAGGCATTTGGGGACTTGTGTGAGTAAGCATGCCAGATTTTAGGATTTATAGTCTTTTGGCTTCGCTGAAACTAATATTGTTTTAGTTACACTTATTCGATTGCAAGTAACAGAGACTCACTCAAAAGTTTATGATCAGGATGCAAATGAGCTAAATTAGATTGTTGTCACGACCTGCGGGAGCCCAAGGACAGGCCTGTTGTTTTTCTGTCGTGGGGTTCATGGTCTCTTGCTCCTGCTCTGTGTTCATGGGCTACTTTTTTTTTTTTTTACTCTTTCATTACTGGCTTCCTCTGTTCATAGTTTCTGCTTCACTTGGACTTCAGCTTGGATGCAATTTTGGCTTTGGATCTATGAGAGGGTGAACCCCGTTTAGCTTGTAAGATTATTATGGGTTTGAGGAGTCTTAAGTTTGGGAATGAGCCAAGGTCCTCGACATGTGCTTACGAAAGCCTAAAGAACGATTTCTTACTGTAAAGCCAACTGAATTGCATTGATTATTAGATAGGAGGTTAATTAAAAAAAAAAAAAGTCAACATGTAGTTATAAAACTACACACCAGATGGTGCTACGTACCCACAATTTTAAGGCTAAAGCCCAATTCCCGACAGGGATTTCTACATTTGAACGTTTCTTTTTGATTGATCACTTCTGAAATAACTGATAATTTATGAACAAAAGACTGATCACTTTTCTTCTGAAAGCAGTTTGGCATCACTCATGCAGTGGGCACAAGTTTTAATGTAACACTCCTGAGACCACGTTTCTTTAGTTCATTGTCATTACCAGGATGGTAGTCATTTCCTCCCCCTTCAGACACACAAACGCCCCAACAGTTCTGCAAACCTGCTTTAACTTAAGCCACCATTCCTTAGGAAATTAAGTTTTGGTGCCAAACTCAACATGTTAATGAGACCTTGGAAGCATCCTGGCTCTTCCGATAAACTTCTCATGTAAGATAACCAATAAGCAAAAATATTGAACAGGATTCTTAGGGAAAACTCTCCTGGTTAATGTGGACTTAGTAAGAAGGCGTTTTTGTATTTCACTTATTCAGTCAAACACACAATGAGTGAAAAATAAAAATATGCTATGTCTCTAAGAAAAGCCAAGGAAAATGAAACACCTCCTGCATTCAGAAATCAGTCAATTAGAATAAAACCAACAGGCACACAAAGAACGATGGCTTGAGGGTTCTGAAAGCAGTTCCAACCAAGACCTATAGGTATGCAGAGACGGGGAGAGTTTTGGTGATAGGGTTTCCTATCATTTATCTTGGGAACCAAACTCAGCTACTGTCACTTACAAGCTGTGTGTGACAGCAGTCAAGTCACTCACCTTATTCCATTATTATCGGCCCAGTTTTTACAGATGAGGAAAGTGGGGCACAAGGAATTGAAGCAGCTTGCCCAAGGTCACTCAGTGAGCAAAAGCCAGCAGGATCTGGGATAGAACCCAAACAAAGGCACTTGCCCCAAGCTCATCCTCTCAACCCACTGCCCCACATGCTGCCTTTCCAGAACAGAGCTCCCCAGTGCTGGTCCTCGGGTAGATGCCCAGGGGTTTTCAGTCCTCCATGAGAAAGTGAGAAAAATAGGTAAAAGAAGTGAATTTTTCATAAAGCTAAATATATTCCACTTAAAATACTAGCGGCGGGGGCGGGGTTCCTATGAGATTACATCTGTTCTTTTACTTTCTGGTATTCTATTCTTTTCCTTTTCCCCAACATGTTTTATTATGACATTTTTCAAACATCCGGAAAAGTTGAGAGATGAGTATAATGAACATCTATAGTATCCCACCCCCAGCACACACACCTAGATGTGGTCATGCTTCACCTTCTGCCATATGGGCTTTAAAGAGACGGAGCTTGATTGCCTGAAACATTAGGAGAGAGTGATTTTGTTTCATTTTGAAAGTCCTTGAGACTGAGTACGAATGCTCATTTTTTCTCCTGGGCCACCGGTAAGGCACTCTCCCATGGTGAGCTCATCACATCCATTGCAGCGACTTCCGGAAATTAGACCCTTCCGTTTGGAGACTTCATTCGTTTAATTTATGTGTAAAGGCCCCACGCTTCAATGTAGCTTTCTGGTATACTTGCTAACTTGCCGACATTCACAAAATTCTATTTCAGCCTGACTTTGTTACTGTCTCCTTTCTGTCCTACAGGGAAAGAATCCCCCTCCAGGGGACAGTCACGTTGCCATGAGGAGTCCATTCTATTTAAAATCTTCCACCTCCTGTTTAGAGTGTCTTATTTTAGCAGCCAAAGCTTTCAAGACATCGCTCTGAGCCACACCTGTCACGATCTTGCAAATGAATTCTTCCAAAGACTCCAGGTCCTGGAGGCCAAGATTCACCCCAGATCCTGCCAGACATGCACGTGTAAATATACCGGGGGTCGGGGGGAGCGGCATAAAGAAAAATAAAAAGAAAAGAGAGAGAGAAATGCAAATCAAAACTACAGTGAGGTCCCACCTCACACCGATTGGAATGGCCATCATTAAAAAGTCTAGGGACTTCTCTGGCGGTCCAGTGGTCAACACTCCAAGCTTCCACTGTAGGGGGCATGGGTTTGATCCTTGGTCTGGGAACTAAGATTCCACATGCCGTGGGGTGTGGCAAAAAAAAAAAAAAAAAGTCTACAAAGAACAAATGCTGGAGAGGGTGTGGAGAAAAGGGAACCCTCCTACACTGTTGGTGGGAATGTAAATTGGTGCAGCCGCTATGGAGAACAGTACAGAGGTTCCTCAAAAAACTAAAAATAGAGATACCATATGACCCAGCGATCCTAGTCCTGGCCGCATATCTGGAAAAAACTGTAATTGGAAAAGATACATGCACCTTAATGCTCACAGCAGCACTATTCACAATAGCCAAGACATGGAAACAACCTAACTGTCCATCAACAGAGAAATGGATAAAGAAGGTGTGATATATATATATATATATATATATATATATATATATATATATATATATATATATATATATACAATGGAATATTACTCAGCCGTAAAAAAGAATAAAATAGTGCCATTTGCAGCAACATGGATGCAGCTAGAGATTATCACACTAAGTGAAGTAAATCAGAACGAGAAAGACATGAGGATGCTCAAGCAGCCCCGTGGAGAGGCCCACGGTGTGCAGAACGGAGGTATCCTGCTGGTAGCCAGCATCTCCTTGCTAAGCCGCAAATGAACCACCTTAGAAGCACATCCTTCAGCCCTGATCAAACCTTCAGGGACCTGCAGTCTTGACTGACATCTTGATGTAACTCCATAAGTGACACTGAGCCACAGCCATCCTACTAAGCCACTCCTGTACTCCTGACCGTCAGAAACCGTGTGAGATGATAGACATTTATTGTTGGTTTTAATTGTTGGGGTAATTTGTTAAGCAGCAGTAACTAATAACTATAATTAATATGCCCTTCTTTTGCCTTTGCATAGGTAGAATCACATACTTCCCTCTAGGATAGCATTCAGTAAGTAACATTGAAATTGTCTGGTTATATTTTTCTGTCTCCTGCATGTCTGTAAGAACCATCAGATTAAGCACAATGTCCAACTCACTTGTCTGGGAGTCCTTAGCCCCCAACAGGAAGTCCAGCATAGAGTTTTGCCCACAGAGACAATAGTTAAAGCTTCTTAAACATCAAAGGACTGGCGGCCTATTTTCCCCCTTCCATATCTCAACATGCGTAATTACATTAGACCTCAGTTTCCCCATCAGGAAAATGGGGGTAAGGTTAATGCCTGCCTCTTAGGGGTGAGGTAAAGATCACATGAGATAATGCACATAATAAGGTCTCATTCAATAATTCTTGCTATTATTAATCGTTAATATAGTCATCGTGGATTCCCCAAACCGCAGTTTTTTCATCTAATGGGGCTAATAGTCCCCATTGAATAATAAGAGCTAATATTCACTGGACATTTACTATGTTCCAAGCACTGTGCTAAGCACTTACCAGGAATTATGTAACTCTACCAGCCCCACTGTGAGGTAGGTATAATTATTATTCCCACTTTACAGATGAGAAGATTGAGGATTAGGATGTTAAAAGTTGCTTCCAAATCAGAGAAGCAGTAGTGTTGCCCTAGAATCTAGTTTTCTCTGACTCTTCACACTGGCATTATATACATCATAGGGTCCAGAAGAGATCATAGTTATGAACCTGTGAATTGTAAAAGACTGTTTTCAAACAAAGGATCCTTACTGCTCTTGACCAACATGCTGTACTCCTAGGGACCCCTTCAGAGGGTGAAGGAATGAAAGGAGATTGACGACTGGGAGCCACTGAGTAGAGAAGGCTCTCCCTCCTCTATTATGCTGATTAAGGAGCATAAAATTAGTGGCCAAGACTAAGGAAATAAAATCGCATGGCTATGGTTCTGCCCACAACTACTCCTGGATCCCTCATTCCTAACAACTTCTTAGCACAGGGTGTTTCATACTCCAAAGTTGTACTCAAGTACAGTATTTGTTTAATAAATGTCAGTTCATTAGACTTTGGTTAATCATAAAGATAGATATTAAAATAGCTTTCTAAACCTAGATAAAATCTATCTCTAACAGAGGTTGGTATTGTGGGTAAGAGACATGATAACAACCTAAAAGAAGTATCTTTAAATTGAGGCACATAACTGTTCCACCCACCTTTCCTCCTTACTGCCAGCTGGAAAAAGGACGTGATGCGTGGAGCTCAAGCAGCCTCATTGGACCATGAGATGAGGGTCGCACTCAGGAAAGTGAAAAAAAAAAAAGCTGCAAAGAGGCTAGGTCCCTGCCAACTTCATGGAACTCTCATATTTACTCTTTACTCCCCAAATTCCATACATTTCTACATTTCAGTTACCCATGTTATTCCTGTGTCACTTTAAACTTGATAAGAGAGAAAATGTTAGTTAAAACGCCAGTCTATAGAAAGACACTCCCTTATTGGAAAGAGTTATTGCAGTCAGATTTCTAGAGAGGCTCCCTTCTTTTCTGAGACATTTCAGAGCTGGAAAACTAGAGGTAAAATGGGAAAAATAACGACTAACATTTCTGAGGATTTGCCTGTCTCTGTGTCTTGCCCTTTATAAGCAATGGCTCTAGCTCATTCAATTCTGGAAAGAACAATCATGAAGTAGGTACTGAGATGCTGAATATACAAATAGACAATGGCCAGACCATACATGACAATAGAACTCTGACCTACCACCTCTGCAGCAGCCAGTCTGGGAAGCCAAACTACTATGTCTGCAGCAGTTGGCTCAGAAGGGTCAGCACTTGATGAATGACAGCCATGTTCCCTATATTTTGTTCCTACTTCCAACTCAGGACCAACCAGAGAAAGCCAGATATGATCCCCAAACCCACGGCAAGGTATGCCCCAATTCTAGTTAGCCCACTTCCAATTTCCCAGCCAATATCCTCCAATCAGGGCACACCTGACTCTCTTTTCTTACTGGAAAGTTCTTCTACTCCCCTGCCAGCTTTGAGTCCCTGGCCAACGCAAGCGGTGGTGGCTGATTCCCCTGCAGTAGCGAGCTCTGACTCAATCGCTCTGCTGATTCTCACGGGGGTGGTCTTTGTTCATTTCTACAGTAGGACTGTTTAGGGCCCTTTTCCAGAAGACATGGAGGCACAGAGAGGCTAGGAAGCAAATACCTGAGGTCACACAGATGGTGATTATCGGAGCTGGGATCCCAGCCCTGGCAGCAGACTTCACTGGAATTCTACCTGCTGACCAAGGGCAGCCCTGGGAGCCTGGAACTGGAAGCAGGTATCCTCAGGAGCGCTGTGAGTGACTAGGGATGGGCAAATTACGCCAGTACATTTACATATGGGCTACACTGTTGCAGTTACTGTTCTTAAGGAATCAATCTGATCCTTTAAAGAGACTAAGTGATTCCCAAGTTGCTGGAGCATAAGGATCACAGTGGGTGAGGGTGTGCACAGATCCCAGGCTCCGCTCCAATTTAAAGGGATCAGAATCTCCGGGGAGTGTCTGAGAGGTTATAAAGGGGCTATTACTTTAAGAGGTACGTAACTGAAATCTGGGAAAGGGAGAGCTCCCTGCCCTCAGGCCTAGGGTATGTACAAGGTAATTTACAGGCAATTGCTTTATTCAACTCTAAATAGAAAGGAGGAGGTTGGAGGGGGTACTTTATTGGGATGCACTACAGAGGGAGATGTATTTTGCCTCCAGGTTATTCCTAAAATCTGAGAGAGGACACCTGACTTTTAAATACTGTCAAGGAAATATAGTAGTCCCCTACCCCTTATTTGAGGGGGATACATTCCAAGACCTCCAGTGGATGCCTGAAACAGCAGATAGTACCAAGTACTATACAGTCTGCCTTGGTATCCACGGGGGATTGGTCCAGGATTCCCAACCCCCAATCCCAAAATCTGCCGATGCTCAAGTCCCTCATATAAAATGGTGTAGTGTTTTTTTGCACATAACCAACTCACATCATCCCGTATACTTTACATCATCTCTAGATTACTTTTAATACCTAATATGATGTAAATACTATGTAAATAATTGCAAGTACAATGTAAATGCTATGTAAACAGTTGCTGGTGCATGGCAAATTCAAGTTTTGCTTTTTGGAACTTTACTGAATTTTTTTTTTCCAGAATATTTTGGATCTGAGGTTGACTGAATCCAAGGATGCAGAGTCTATGGATACAGAAGGCCTACGGTATACACTGTTCTTTTCCTGTACTAATGGGTGGGTAGCGTGTACAGCATAGATATGAAACCGTACAACCCAAATTGGGACTTGAATCCACTGTCTTTTGATTAAAATCATACATCTGGTCTCAGGACTTAATGAAGCTCATATTCTTTATGTCTAGTCAGAGAAAGAATTCAGTGAAAGCCAAAGTGATAGGTAAGAAGTGGATTTATTGGGACTTCCCTGGTGGTCCAGTGGTTAGGACGCCGTGCTTCCACTGCAGGGGGCATGGGTTCTATCCCTGGTCGGGGAACTAGGATCCCACATGCCACTCGGCTGGCCAAAAACAAACAAACAACAACAACAACAAAAAACAGAAGTGGATTTATTTAGAGAGATCCACACGCCATAGACAGAATGTGGTCCATCTCAGAAGGCGAGAGCGGCCCTGGGAGAAGCACACTGCACAGAGCGTGCGCATTCTCAGAAGGCAAGAAGCCCCAGGTCGCGGGGAGGTGGGGTGTGTGTGCTGCGTGCGTAACTTCATAGGCTAATGAGTGGGAGGATTATTCCAACTATTTTAGGGAAGGGGCGGGGCTTTCCAGGAATTGGGCCACCGCCCACTTTTTGGCCTTTTACGGTCGGCCTCGAAACTGTCGTGGCGCCTGTGGGCGTGTTATTTAGCATATGCTAATATATTACAATGAGCGCATATAATGAGGCTCAAGGTCCACTGGGAGTCGAATCTGCCGCCATCTTGGGCCTAGTGGGTTCTAACCAGTTTTTGTCGCCTCCAGCGGCTATGTCATTCTTTAAGGGTTGTGCCCTGCCCTCTTCCCTCCTGCTTCACATATGCTGGACAAAGGGATGATTCACGACCCCGGACAGAGGGAGCCGGTGCGAGGTTTCATCACGCTGCTCAGAACGGCACTCAACTTAAAACTTACGAAATGTTTATTTCTGGAATTTTCCGTCTGTTATTTTTGGACTGAATTTGACTGCGGGTAACTGAAATCTTGGAAATCGAAATCGAGGACAGGAGGTGGTGACTAGAATAGTGTGAAACTATGAACTACCTGTTTACAAACGGCTCTGAGGAAGTTCTGCCACAGAAGGTAAATGTTAATTTACAGCAGGTGAAATAAGGGCAAGGCGAGTTTAGGGGAGTAGAAAAGACTTGGTGTTTTCTTTGCGCTTTTGATTTGTTCTTTAGTTGGTTGTTATTGGGCAAATTTGAATTTTTCTCCCTCCGTCTTCTTCCAACCTCTCTTCCTCTCTCCTTCTCTCTCTCTCCACTCCGTTGTCTAGTTGTGCATCCTTGTAGGCGAATTTCCTATTTCCTCTGAGCCAAATGGTCCCATATGTTAAAAAAAAGATTAACAACTGTTACCTTTTAGGATCATCAGGATAATTAATTATCTACTACTGGTCCAGGAGTAGGTAACCAACCAATACAGAGTTTATTTTTACCATATTTCTCCACTTTTTTTCTGAAGGTGTTTTTTTTGTTTTTTGTTTTCCCTTGGCTGCGCGGCTTGCGGGATCTTAGTTCCCCCACTAGGGATTGAACCTGGGCCCTGGCAGTGAGAGCACCGAGTCCTAACCCCTGGACTGCCAGGGAATTCCTGATTTCTAAAGTTTTAAAATTGCCCAGACTTACAAAGGTGTGCCAGCTACACCTAAATTCCGAGTAGTACACAGTTACCTGGCAGCAGCATGAAGCTGTCGATGAAAAATTAATCAGTCGATCTAAGAAAGAATTGGAAAATTTTATTCAAGCCAAACGTCATGATTATAACCCGGGAAGAGCATCTCATAAAGCTCTGGGAACTGTTCTGCTCATTAGAAGTCAAGACACAGTTAGGGTCATTTGAGACAGAGGGCTGTACATTAAATGATGTATTCTTCCCCCCCGCCCCCCACCCCGGCCGAACTTCGAGGCTTGCGGCTTGCGGGATCTATCTTAGTTCCCCGACCAGGGACTGAACCCAGGCAGTGAAAGTGCAGAGCGCTGACTACTGGACAGCCAGGGAATTCCCAAAATGACTTTCTTTGTTTGTTTTTTTGTTTTGTTTTGTTTTTATTTTTGCCCGTGCCGCGAGGCATGTGGGAATGAACCCGCACCCCCTGCAGTGGAAGCACGGAGCCTTAACCACTGAACCGCCAGGGAAGTCCTGAAATGACATATTCTTGACAGATTTACAAAATCAAGAAGGAATGTTATCTTTTAAGGAGTCTTCTTGTTGATGCTAGGAGAATGTTGCTGTTTAGCTTGAGCAGGTACTCCTGCTGATGGGGGAGGTTTGGTCAATGCATAGTGTGGATACACAATGCACAGTGGGGGGGAGAAGGGAGGCCAAAGGGCAGAGAAGAATTTTTTTTTTTAATGATTTTTTTTTTTAATTAATTAATTTATTTATTTATTTTTGGCTGTGTTGGGTCTTCGTTTCTGTGCGAGGGCTTTCTCTAGTTGTGGCAAGCGGGGACCACTCTTCATCGCGGTGCACAGGCCTCTCACTGTCGCGGCCTCTCTTGTTGCGGAGCACAGGCTCCAGACGCGCAGGCTCAGTAGTTGTGGCTCACGGGCCTAGTTGCTCCGCGGCATGTGGGATCCTCCCAGACCAGGGCTCAAACCCGTGTCCCCTGCATCGGCAGGCAGATTCTCAACCACTGCGCCACCAGGGAAGCCCCGAGAAGAATTTTTATGTTTAAATTTTTCTTGTCTTGACATAAAATATGAATTTTATTTCACAAGGGGAAAAGGGCATATTCCAAGAGAACTGCAGAAAATGAGCCAACTCCTTCTCAACCTCCGCCAAAAGATGAGAGGGGAAGGAGTCTTATTTGAAATGGTTCCTCTGACGATGTGTTTATTTTAAGAAGGGTGCTTATAGCTTCTATTCAGCATGGTCAGGGGGAGATAATTAGAAATGCAAAGTCTCAGGCCCCATCCCAAATCAGAATCTGAATTTTAACAGGATGCCAGGTTAACTTTAAAGTTTGAGGGCCACTGCCTTAGCATACATCTTCCTAGAAATGAGTCCACTCTAGATATTTATAAATAAACTTTTAATTATAGAATAGTTTTAGATTTACAGAAAAATTGGGAAGAGTTTTCATATACCCACCACCCCGTTTCCCCTGTTAACATCTTATGTAACTATGGTACATTTGTTACAATTAACAAATCAATATTGATACAATATTAATGAAAGTCCAGAGTTTATTCATATTTCCTCAGTGTTCCCCAATGTCCTTTCTCTGTCCTGTGACCCATGGAGCACACCACATTACACTTAGTCATCATGTCTCTTTAGATCCTTTAGACTGTGACTTCCTTGTTTCAGTGACCTTGACAGTTTTGAGGAATGCTGGCCAAATATTTTGCAGAATGTCCCTCGATTGGGATTTCCCTGCTATTTTTCTCATGGTTAGTCTGGGGTTATGAGTGTTTGGGAAAAAGACTAGAGAGACACAGTGCCATTCTCATCACATCATATTAAAGGTATCCACTATCACCATGACTTATCAGCATTGATGTTGACCTTGATCACCTGGCTGAGGTACTGCTCATCAATTTTCTCCACTGTAGAGTTCCCTCCCCTCCCCCTTTCCAAACTGTCCTCTCTGGAAAGAAGTCACTGTGTGCAGCCCACACTTCAGGAGTGGCAGCAATGCTCCATCTCCTCGAGGCTGGAGCATCTATGGACGTTATCTGGAACCACTCTAATGTATATTGTTCTAATTAATTAATTGATTGATTTTAGTTTTTGGCTGTGTTGGGTCTTTGTTGCTGCGCGCGGGCTTTCTCTAGTTGCAGCGAGTGCGGGCTACTCTTCGTTGCCGTGCGTGGGCTTCTCTTGGCGGTGGCTTCTCTTGTTGCGGAGCACGGGCTCTAGGTGCATGGGCTTCAGTAGTTGTGGCACACGGGCTCAGTAGTTGTGGCGCACGGGCTTAGTTGCTCCGCGGCCTGTGGGATCTTCCCGGACCAGGGCTTGAACCCGTGTCCCGTGGATTGGCAGGCGGATTCTTAACCACTGCGCCACCAGGGAGTCCCTGATACTTTTAAATAAACTTTTGTTTCCCTTACAGTTCCTTGAATGTCATAAAGGAATAAGTGTTTCTGAATCAAAGAATAAGGAACTGCAGTTAGGGCTAGCATTTCCCCCACTTCTTCGTTTCTCCTGAACCAGAAGTACAGAAGGGACTCTTTTCTCTTGGACGCTGTATGGGGCTATAAGGCTGCAGGGGCAGAAACCAGGCTTAGCTGTTTTTGAGGGGTTAGGGTCTGGCAAATCGAAAATGTGGAGTCTGCCAACATTTTAAAATTTGTATGTTTTTTGGCATCTCCATGCAAATTTGATCATTGTTCAATTTTCTGGTTTGAACTGTAATTACAGTTTGGTACTGTAATTAGGTAAGTTATTACCATGGTGGAAACTGGGTGAAGGTTACACAGTGGAGGGGGTGTTGCAATCAGGAAAAAAAAAAATGTCTGAAAAGACCCCTTAGGGGGTTGATAATGAAAAAAAAAAGTTGAGAAACACTGTTCCCAGATGATGTTCAGTAGGTAATCGAAGAGGGCCACTCTGAGAGTTTGGGTAGAATATATTGTTAAAACAGGTGTTCGAGGAATATCTGAGATCTGGTCCTGTTTGCCCACTTGAGGGATGAGGCAATTGAGACTGAGAAAGACGTGGCTTGTCCTGAGCCGTTCAGTGATAACGCTGTGGCAGGCTCAGGACAAGAACTGGGAGCTTCTGAGACCAAGACTAACTGTCCTTCAGATTTACCCTAAGCTTCAAACAAGTGCTTATCAAATGGCGGTAATGCACCTGCTTTCTTGGTCATGTTCTCAGTCAATCTCCACAGCATTCATCAGAAGTACAGACATACTAGCCCACGTTGGCAAAAAGAAGCACCAGAATCCATCACAGCTCAGAGCATGTGGCCCACTTCTTTTTTTTTTCTCTTTAAGTCATTTTGTCACCATTTTTCTTAATATAAATTTATTTATTTATTTATTTATTTATTTATTTTGGCTGCATTGGGTCTTTGTTGCTGTGCACGGGCTTTCTCTAGTTGTGGTGAGTGGGGGCTACTCTTCGTTGTGGTGCGCAGGCTTCTCATTGCAGTGGCTTGTGTTGTTGCAGAGCACGGGCTCTAGGGACACGGGCTCAGTAGTTGTGGCACATGGGATCAGCAGTTGTGGCACGAGGGCTCAGTAGTTGTGGCTTGCGTCTCCAGAGCTCAGGCTCAGTAGTGGCACACAGGCTTAGTTGTTCCGTGGCATGTGGGATCTTCCTAGACTAGGGCTCGAACCTATGTCCCCTGCATTGGCAGGCGGATTCTTAACCACTGCGCCACCAGGGAAGTCCTGTGGCCCACTTCTGAGGGACTTCAGGGCACAAGACTTAGCTAAGAATTTGATAAATGTTTAAATGGTTTGTGAACAGAAAGAAGGTCCTAAAAAGTTTGAGTTATGCACTGACTTGCTTTAAGAGATATTTTCTAGATGTACTCATCAAAGAGCGATCTTCTTTACATTCTGAAATTACACAGAACGGAATTTTAAAATGTGGTTACCCCTGATGGAAACCTATTACGTTCATGTGATTACCAGTGATTCCAGAGAAGTTCTAAGTATGCATTTATAGGATCTGCTTATTAGAAGGAGGACAATCATTAAGAATAGCCAATTCCCCCTTTTTCTTTTTGTCATATTAGAACTGTGATGCTAATAAACTCAAATAGTGAGAGACTAAGAAAGTAAATATCTTTTTTTTTTTTTTTTTTGGTGCCAATGTACAAATCATGCAATAGAGCAAACAGACATATAAGGGCAGAGGGAGAAAAACAGAATTCAGTAGATACATAGAATTTTAACTGAGCGGTATTATGACAAATATGCAGCATGTTCAATTAAATTAAGTAAAAATGGAGGAAGCCCCAGACATCCCTTAATAATACTCAAAATGGCACAAAGGCAGTCATTTGGGCTTCTGTGTAGATCCTAGGTCTGCAATCTCCAGTCTGCAGGTCAAATCTGCCAGCTGCCTGTTTTTGTAAAAAATATTTTACTGAAACTCAGTCCCTCCCGTTTGCTTACATATTGTCTCTGGCTGTTTCAGCACAACTCTTTTTTTTTGGAAGGAGATAGTAGCCTCTTTTGCTTGAGAAAGGGAATGTATTCAGACCCTCTGTGATTTGAGGATTTAAAAAGGAGAAGCTGGACTTCCCTGGTGGTCCAGTGGTTAAGACTCTGCGCTTCCGCTGCAGGGGCACGGATTCGACTCCTGGTCAGGGAAATTCCGCATGCTGCACAGTGCGGGCACAAAAAAAAAAAAAGGAAAAGCTGCCCAATTCTTAAGTGTGGATCCACTGAGAACGAAGAGGGGTGGGACCTGATTTGAAGGAGCTGGATGCTCAAACCAGTCCAGCTCCAGGGTGTTACTGGTAGGTGGTACTGAATGAGGATTGAAAGAACTGAGTACCACAAACTGCAAACCAGGGTGTGCTCGGAGAGGCTTAGGCTGACGGGTCACGCTGCCCTCCCCAGAGGAGCCCCTGCGGGATCTGCCCCGGCTGCTCAGTCTCATTGTCGGTGGCAGCGGATGTCCCCCTCCACCTGCCTGGCTCTGCACACATCTTGCCCATAGCAACCTCACTGGCCAACAAGAAAGAACTCACATCCCCATTTCTCCCTGTGCCTGGGGTTGTATCAGTTTTGCGAATCACTTTCTATTCCAGAACTGAAGCTAGAAAGATTATTTTTCCTGTTAAATGAGTGGAGTTCAGAGAACTCAGCCTGCGTGGTCACACACGTGCCATCTGGAATGCCACCTTTCCTCCTCCTGAGACCCAGCAGGGAAGAAAAGGAAGAGCCTCAGACAAAGACGAACAATCCAGACAGAGAATAGGGGGCCCTCGAAGAGGGGGAAGAGGGCTACGCAGCCCTGGCGGCTGCAGGCTTCTCTCTGAGGCGTTGCCAACACCAACTGGAACAATTCAACTCAACTCTGACACTAAGTACCCAGAATTCACGCACACCCCATAACTTACGGGCTCAGTTCCACAAGACTGTGCCCACTTCAGACACCAGCCATGAATGGGGTGCCCAGGCTACTCCCACCTCTTCCCAACCAGCTACAGGTTTGAGGTTTCCCATGGTCCCCTCTCAAGTTCAGCATTTGCTGGAATGACTCACAGAACTCTGGAAAACATTTTGCTTCCTGTGGTTAAATTATAGTTCAACAAGGAAGCCATTAGACTGATGTGGCTTATCTAAGCCATCCAAAATCTAAGCCTGCAAACGCCTCAAGAGAACGAAATCTACACGCTAAGGACAACCAATCACAAACAGCCAACTAGGCTTTAAGCTATAGCCAATCACACTTGTCTTACTTTGCTTCTACCTTTTCTCTGTAAAAGTCTCTCCCCAGCTCCCAACCACTTCTGATTTGGTGCTGCCCAATTCAAATTGATTTTTGCTCAAACAGACTCTTAAAAATTTTAATATGCCCCGGTTTAGTTCTGGTGTCAAGAGAGGGAACCAAAGGCGACCCCCGACAGCCCCCAGGAGCAGTGAGCGACCGGGGAAGGTACCTGCTGAGTCCCTGGAGCTGGCTGTTTTCTCGCTGCCTCTGGAGGTGCTGGGCAAGTCCTCTCGGTCCCGGATCCTGGACCCGCAGCTCTTGCCTCATGAGCTTTCCGACCATCTGAGCATTTCTTTTTCTGGCCTGGGTCCGGAAACCTGCTGGAAGGCTGACTGGGTCCAGAAATTGCATTGGGTCTGGGGCCAGACTGGGTCCCATTTAGAAACTGGAGTGGGTCTGATTTAAACTGGAGTGGAGCTAGTGTGAGCCCTCACGTGAATAAACGTGTTTTAAGTCTGAACTAGTAGGTTAACCACACCAAAGGTAATCGTGAATCACAGTGGCCTCAGTGGAGTCCCGTAACCATCTTAGATAAGCTTATCCATTCATGAGGTGCCCTAGAGAGGGTGTTCTCAAGCAGGCACTCATTATAAAGGGCAGAGGGATAATAACTTTACCTCCTTTACAGCTTCTGGTGACCAGGATGAGACCCCCTGGGACAGTCCGCTCGCTCCAGAGCCAGCAGACAGCATCCTGGGAAAACTGGCAGAAGCCGGCAAAGGGTGACAGTTGTTACCGAAGTTGGCTCTTGCAGATCTATCTCCGTGGTGCCTGGTCGAGAGGGAAAGGTAAAATTTCACATCGTTCCTTCCTTTCCGAATTCAGATTGGCAGGAAAAACATTGGTTATCGTTCGTTTCTTTCCCAGGACAGCTATTGCCTTCTTGTTTGTCTCATTTTGTGTCCTGAGAACTTGGCTTGGCAACCATCTGGTTGGTGGTCCCCCAGATATAGCCAGACAGAAGTCTGGGTTGCACCCCATTTGTGGCTGGGGTTCTACTGACTGTTGCCCCCTCTCAGGGGAATTGTCTAAGTCTCTCTTCCTTTTGGCTGTCTTTGGGAGTGACTTTGGATCTTGGGAGAGCAGTATCTTTTGCACCCTCTTTGGGGACGTCTCTTATATCTAAGCGGTTATTCAGTATTGCCAGGAGTATTTACTGTTGTCCTGGCTGAAACCTGACAACATATTTGAAAAGATTTTTTTTTAAAGTAACTCTATGGTCACGTAGGGGTGGAAAACTTTTCCTTTCTTTCCTTCTAGGTTCTTTGGCTGGTCTAGTAATTAAATTGACCTAAGACGGATTAACAGGAGAAAAACCAATTTTGTACATAAGGAAGTCCCATGAACTTATGAGACTCCCTGGCAGTCAGGTAGTCGAGGCTTACATACCTAGCGAAGGAGAAGGGGTTAGGGGTCCGGGGCCTCAGAGGGGAGGAAGACATTTCACAAGAAGATGAGAAGAACAAATGTTTGGTAAACAAATGTTTGCCTTGCCATGCAGATAAGTCTTGCTGATATAAAAAGTTATCTTTGGCAATAGCTCTCTTTCTGGTACAGACCCCCTATCTAAATTCTTTTAGGCAGTTGAGAGGGAGGGAAAAAGCTCTTCTTGGGTCCGCTGGGCTCTAATCCGTCTTAGCTGAAAATGACCCACACGCCCAAGTGGCACACTCTGGGGTAGTGTATTCTGCTCCCCTTTGTCAGAAGTTGGCCAAATTGGAAGCTGATATTCCGACTCATAGAAACTTATTTAAGGCCTTCTCCGCTAAACTAAAGTGAAACTATGACCCGGAGAGAAAGAAAAACATTCTGAAGCCTTTGTGGAAGGATTTACTAAAACATTCCAAAGACAATCAGCTCTAAGTCTAGAAGGTAGGAATCTTTTGATTTCCATCTTAGCGGAAGATCTACTTCCTGATAAGAAACAGCAAATTGAGGGTAATGTAGTTGAATGGCTGGGTCAGCATCTTGACATGGTATCATTCAGGTTGCAACCCAGTTCTCTGAGGAATTAAAAACAACTGTACTTGTCATACAAATTGAGTTTTTACAGGAACAAAAATATGGCTCTAGAAACAAATTCAAAGCCCGCCTGTTATTTTACCAATACCAAAACCTTCCCTGTTCATCTCAGAAGTCTTGCAGATATTAAAAGATACCTATTTAAAAAACAAAAGCCCTTCTTGGGGAAACTTACTTCCTTTCTCTGTTTCTCTAAGATGTAAATGTTCCCCCAGAATTAAGGCAAGGGGCCAGGTCTTTGTGTCTCATCATCAGTGTAGGCTGCCCTGGGACAGGGCATAAACTTGAGTGAAGCAGTTCCCTTTAGTCAAGGGCAGTTCCTCAGGAGGGCTTCATCTGTGAGCAGCTGTGAGCAACAATTCCAGCAGCTGGGATGAGTACCTACATCCCGGAGGGGCATCTGTTTGCACCACCACATCTACTACAAGGCTGTTACCACTCGCCCTAGGCCATGCAGATAGTAAATGGCAAAGGGTGACATCAGAACCCTGCCAGCCTCACTCCTTCCTGTTAACTGGAGTGGAGACTTTTTTTTTTCACATACATTAAAATGTACGAATATTATTTTGATTTCATAATCAATCCAGTTAACATATAGTTTGGACCTAAGAATGTAAGTAGATTTATTTTATAAAAAGCAATTTAACTCAAAAATTAAAATATTATTTGAGATTGTTTTCTCACAGTGTTTAATACATCATGTTAACTAAGAATCCTACAGTGATCTGAGAATTCTAACATGGTCTGAACTGATCTGAATACTTTTTAATACTTTGAGGACCTTTTTTAAAAAAAAATATTCCAACCTGATAGAGACAGGGCCTTGTCCTCACTAAGCTCATAATTAAATTCTACCTAAAAGGCATTGTGGGGATTCCTCCTGCTGTTTTTTTTTCTTAATTTTATTTATTTATTTATTTTTGGCTGCGTTGGGTCCTTGTTGCTGCATGCTGGCTTTCTCTAGTTGCGGTGAACGGGGGCTACTCTTCGTTGTGGTGCGCGGGCTTCTCATTGCGGTGGCTTCTCTTGTTGCGGAGCGCGCTCTAAGTGCGCGGGCTTCAGTAGTTGTGGCACACGGGCTTCAGTAGTTGTAGCTCGCGAGCTCTAGAGGGCAGGCTCAGTAGTTGTGGTGCACGGGCTTAGTTGCTCCGTGGCATGTGAGATCTTCCTGGACCAGGGCTTGAACCCGTGTCTCCTGCATTAGCAGGTGGATTCTTAACCACTGTGCCACCAGGGAAGTCCCTAAAGCTTCCCTGTCTTAACTCTGCTTAATGAGAAGGGTGGACTCTGTCTGGTGACCTGGGCTCACAGGGGTAGAGTCTTTCTGATGACCCTCCCTGGCGCTTCAGCTTACCTCACTGCCAGGAGAAACATCTCTAAACTCTCTTCCCCAGTACTTGAGCTGTAAAGTGCAAAGGATCTTCTGAGCAGTTTAGTAAGAACTTTCCTAGATTGTCAACATGGCTAGTGTACAAATCTTATACTCTGAGAGCTTCAAGCTGCTTTTTAGGGCACAGCTGAGTCTCCGAAATCAATGCAATTTAACTGTTTGCACATGCGTTGCCAGATGTTCATAATGGCTTGACAAACATCTGGTATGGCTACAAAATTTGGATTTAGAGTCTAAACAGATTGAAGTAGAGGATTCTAAAGTGGCGCTTACGAGGCCCTGACACTGTGTACCAAGTGGCTGTGTATGTGCATACATGTGTTTTTTGGGAGAAGGGCTCACACTTCCTTGATGGGCTTTGTAAACCCCACAAAATACAGGACCACTGGTTTAGAAAACAACAACAACAAAACCAAGACTCTCTTTTTTTCCTCTTTTGTCACTCACATGTCCACTTCTTGTTTTTTCCTGATTTTGCTAAAAATTGGTCCTGGGTTGATACTTAATATGAGTCCAGGGACTGTGGTGTGTCATGTGGGTGACAAAATGGACAATCTTGATCCATCATTAACAGCATGCACCTGGCAGTTGGACCACACCTTCGTGGCCCAACTCTGTTCTTCTCTGCTCGTCTGAGAGTTGGGCATCGTGCCGAGAGCTTTTGCCCTGTTTTAAAACACTTATTGGGCAATTTCTTTGTGTCAGGCTATTAAAAACATGTATCATCCTTTTTACCTCTGAGCACTCTGAGGTTGCTATTGTCCATTCCCTCAGATGACTTTTTTTGTTGTTACTAAAACCAGAAAACTGAAGCTCAGAGACTTTGAGGAACTTCTCCTTGGTCACATAGAAAACAAGTGGTAAAGTATATTTAATAAAGTCCATTGATGCACTTGTTCTTGTTTATACTGTAGGGCTCTTCCTCACTCCTTTCTTAAGGAATTCTCTGAATGGTGAAGGAAGACCCTGGAAATTCCTTTTAACTTTAAGCCTGGGAGAGGGGGACTGTTCATATCTAGGGGAAGAAATATCAGAGGAGGCTGAGGGAGAGAAGAGAGGGCTGAAGAGGCTCTCTGCTCCCTTCCCCAAGCCCACACCATTGACTTGGAAAGGAAAGGTCAAGGGCAGAATTTTGAGAGTTGAAAGATCTGGGAAGAATACTCTAGTCAGATTTCCTTCTTTTTTCTAGGAAGGAAAATGAAGCTGGGAGAAAGGGACTGACAATCATTGCCACTCAGATAATTTAATAATCAACATATCCCCTCCCCATTATCTTTTCAGCCTGCCCTCATATATTGACACGTCCAAAGCATCTTTATGCCCATGCTGCCTCTTTAGTCCTAGACTTTCAAGCCTACCACTCTATGACTGCACAATTATTTGCTGTGTAATAAGCACACATACTATGTTTGTGGGAATAAAATGACTACCTTTTGCATATGTTTCCACTTATTGGATTATCCTAGGAGTACCCCAAAGGTTCACGATCTGGATTGGGAGCCCTCAGAATAGGACTGCCCCAAAACTCAGTGCCAGGAAGCAAACTGGTGCTAAGTAAACCTTTCCTTTGTGCCACACACATTGTGCTTTACACATCCACACATCTCATCCCATCTAAACTTCTGACAGTATGAGCTTGGTACAAGTATACCCAGTGTTTACAGATATCTGAAACTTAGTATCTGAGAAGTTAAGAAATTTGCTTCATTTCACCTGGCTGTTAGTCATTGGTAGAGCTCCTTAGGTGAACTCAGGTTGACTAATTCCTCCTCTTTTCCCCTACGTTAGGCTACTTTCCAGTGTTTGTCATAGCGGGTGAGCACACAGGATTTGGGATCTGAGAATCTGGCTACAGTGGAGCTGAGAATTGTCTCCAGGGGCCTGACTAATACTTTGGTCCCCTTGGAGACTGCAGCAGATGCCTAGGGTAGGGTGTGTGTGGGGGCGGTGGGTGGGAGGGGAGGTCATCTTCTCTACAGTTGGGAGAATGGGCTCACAATGGGATGACACAAGCAAAGAAGAATAAGAATAGCTGGCATCCATTGGATACTTAAGGACATCTGCTAAGGCACCTATGGACAGTGTCTTATTCAATTTTCACAATAACCCAGAGGGACAGGTACTATTATAATTTCCACCTACAGATGAGAGAATGAGCCTTGCAGAAGTTAACTTGCCCCAGTTAACTCAGGCAAGTTTGATGGTTAACTAGGAAGTAAGGAACCTTGATTGGTACCTAGGTCTGTCTGACCTCAGAGCCTTAATTACTTTACTGCACTGCATCTCATATCAAGAGTGATTATTCTTTCTGTGCCACCAACTTAACAACTGCTAAACCACAGAAATCTTTTATTTCTGGGCAGTTCAGCCAAGTAAGTTTTATCCCCTAATGACACAGTTCTTTTGCTTAGAGAGCTGCCAACCTGATATAACTTCCCTCTCTAGTTGCTGGTGGTTATTCATTCATTCAGGGCTGCTGTTAATTTTAATGAGTTGTTTGACCTTTGACCCCTATAACATTCATCTGATGAAAAAGAAGTTTCTTAACATGGAAAATCACCAACAAATACCAAAAGCTCTAGTTCAACCAAGCCAGATATGCTTGAATAAATGTCCACAGAGCTCAGGAAATGTCTGCTTGTGCCCTTGGCATTTGTACAGAGACATTTAACTCCAACACAATCTTTACTATCATTAGGTTATTACTAACTTACTAGTCTTAACCAGACCATCAGCTTTGATTTTTCTGCTGGCAAAAGAGCAACTTAAGCCTTTTCACATATTCTACATTACTGGTACTACAGATCTCACCCCATTACACACACACACCACACACCACACACACACACTCATACTTTCTCAGCAAAAAAAGACTTTTAAGATGCTAAAACAATAAAAACACTTAATGCTCTAAAATACAGAAAGGAAACAGAAACCTTCCACAGTGGGTGGGGTAGGGGTGGGGGGTAGGAGTAGGCTACAAAGACAGTAGGAAGAATGTAAATTAAGCATAAAAGAGGATTTCCCCTCTCTGAAGTTGGAGAGATGTTGTTTGCCAAGAATGTCCTTTCCTGAAGATGCCTGTGAATAGGATTAGTTTCTTATTTGGTAATTTTTGGATTTGGGGAAAGAATCTCTTGAATTTTTAAGTTTTCCTTCTGTAACTTTTTATTTTTTCCTTTGGCCACAGCACACAGCTTGTGAGATCTTAGTTCCCCAACCAGGGATTGAACCCTGGCCCTCAGCAGTGAGAGAGTGGAGTCCTAACCACTGGACTGCCGGGGAAGTCCCCCATAACTTCTTGACTTACATCTCTTGACTGAGCTCTTATTCTTTTGTTGTGAACGGATTGCTAGGAAAAAGTAACTTAGTGGAAAATATTTAAATGAAGTAAAAGGAGGAAAGTATAAGTTGCTTCTGGTCAGAATTTCCCTACAAAATTTGTCATGAGTTGCTTTCTGCTCCACTCTTCTAGGACTGAGTCTCCACTGTCATAACCCACTCCCTACATTGGAACTTGGGATGAAGGCTGGTTTTTGGGTACCGGATCCACGTTACTGGCAAATGAAAAAGTTCTTAAGACTTTGTTTCTACTTCACAGGACTATTTTTCTCTTTCTCTTTGCCCCACCCCCTTCCTTTGAATTGGTGGACGCACTCTGCTAAAAGTTTTTGTTTTTCCTACAAAGCTGCAACTTAGATCAATGGAAACCTCCGTTACTGAAATATTAAGCTTTCAAGTGAGTCAGTAGGGGTAATTGTAGCATGTGTTTCACAAGCACCAAAGTATCAAAATTAAATTGGTCCATTGAAGTCCACTTGCATATATAAAACTTTTTCTCAATTTAAAAGTAATAGAGGGGCTTCCCTGGTGGCACAGTGGTTAAGAATCCACCTGCCAGTGCAGGGGATGAGGGTTTGAGCCCTGGTCCGGGAAGATCCCACATGCCGCGGAGCAACTAAGCCCGTGCGCCACAACTACTGAGCCTGCGCTCTAGAGCCCGAGTACCTCAACTACTGAGCCCGCGTGCCTAGAGCCCGTGCTCCGCACCAAGAGAAGCAAGCCACCACAATGAGAAGCCCACGCACTGCAACAAACAGTAGCCCCCACTCACCGCAACTAGAGGAAGCCCACGTGCAGCAACGAAGACCCAAAGCAGCCAAAAAAAAAAGTAATAGATGCTCATTTTATTTTTTAATTTTTAATTAAAAAGTGTTTTATTGAAGTATAGTTGATTTACAACATTTTGTTAGTTTCAGGTGTACAGCACAGTGATTCAGCTTTATATATATTCTTTTTCAGATTCTTTTCCCTTATAGGTTATTACAAAATATTGAGTATAGCTCCCTGTGCTATATAGTAGGTCCTTGTTGGTTATTTATCTTATATATAGTAGTGTGTGTATATTAATCCCAAACTCCTAATTTATCCCTCCCCTCCTTTTCCCTTTGGTAACCATAAGTTTGTTTTGTATGTCTGTGGGTCTATTAATAGATGCTCATTTTAGAAAGCATGCAAAATAACTAAAACAAAGAAGAAAGTAAAATTCACACATAAAATCCTGTCACCAAGTGGTAACAGCTATTAGCAGTTTAATGTATTCCCTTTCAATCATGTGTTTTTGGTAATGGCTGCATGTCTAAAAATCTAGACCAGGGCCTGATCTGTTGTAAATTTAATAAATATTTGTGTTATGTGGACAAAATGATTTGTGCATTTCACGTGACCAGAGTCTGTTGTGTTTTTGATTTCTGTGAAAGTTCTGTCAGTTACAGCTATAAACAACATTAATCTGTTGTAAGTTACTCCTGCTTGATTTCCTTGTATGTTTGACCTTGAAAGCCTGCTCTCTGGACTTATCTACATAAATCTGAGGGTACATGTTAATAGTACTAATAGATTAGTTAGATAATATAGCCACATGTTAATATTAATTTTAATCTGTGGCATGCCACCGGAAGGAAGTGGCAGCATGCAGTGTTAGGAAGAGCACTGGCCCCGGCGTCACCCAGATAGGGATTTTAATTCTGGCTCTGCAACTTCCAACCTTTGTAGCCTTAACAAATTACTTCATCTCTTTGAGCCTTAGTTTCCTCATGGCTAAAATGACATAGTGGGAAATTCCCTAGCAGTCCAGTGGTTAGGACTCGGTGCTTTCACTGACATTGGCCCTGGGTTCAGTCCCTGGTCAGGGAATTAAGATCCTGCAAGCTGCTCGGCGCAGCCAAAAAATGAAATGAAATAAAATAAAAGAAAATAAAATATTTGAGTTATCACACAGTGGGACTCAAAGAATTTTTTTTAAAAAATCATGGCTTGTCATGCCATATAAGTTTTTAAAAAATATTTATTTATTTATTTATTTGTTATTTATTTGGCTGCCTCAGGTCTTAGTTGCGACATTCGGGATCTTTGTTGCGGTGCTCGGGCTTCTCTCTAGTTGTGACGCACCGGCTCTAGAGGACACGGGCTCAGTAGTTGCTGTGTGCAGGCTTAGTTGCCTGGTGGCATGTGGGATCTTAGTTCCCAGACCAGGGATCGAACCTGCGTCCCCTGCATTGGAAGGTGGATTCTTAACCACTGGACCACCAGGGAAGGCCCTGCCATATAAGTTTTTATTAGTGAAAAAGCCATAATGTTATAAGGTTAAATAGTACCCTGGCATTTTCCCCCCAAATGATATCATGCTAAAAGACAACAAATATTAAAATTGAGTGTTCACTCTTCAAAGGGGAACCCTAGGGCTGATTTTGGTTGCTTATTCTGGCTAAATCTACACCTTGGAAAAAACTTCTGTCATTTTAATCTTCATCTCATTGTTCTCTGAATACTCAGGAAATTTCTTTTCTCAGAGCCACCTGATATTTGAGTTTTGAGCACTTGCTTCTAAAAAGATGAGAGCCCTTCTCTCCCTAGTTCTTGAAACTCAGTTTGCAGCTGATGGTAATTTTCATTTTCTAAGCATCTCCTATGAGCAACAGACTGTGCAATGCCTTTCTGCCTGCACTGTCTCATGAAATGATCACAAGAACTTTAATTTAGTGGGAATATTATTCCATTTTCTAGATGTTATGAAATATTATCTGCATTTTACAGATGAGGAAACTGAGTCAGCTTGTGGGTTGCTTGCTCCCTGTCATAAACCTGGTTTGATAATTAGCTTTGCCATTACAAGGCAAGGAGAGAAGGCGGTCTTGTCCATCAGTTGTCACTAGATCCCTGTGGTCAGTTGGTGTTGGGGGTCGAGAGGCTAAGGCAGGGAGCAGTCGATCTTCCCAGACCCTTCCTCAGCTTGGTGCCCAGAGAAGGCGGAAGCCAGACCGCTGCCCCTTTCTCTCCAGGAAGCTGAGCAGGTGCTCCTGGAAGACGCCGAGCCAGATGAAAAAGTGGCCTGGCGGTTGGGCCAGCAGCCCTCCCTGTTATCGAAGCCCACTCGCAGTGGCCGGAGGAAGCGGACCCTTCGGAAGGCCAGAGCAGTCTGCTGCGGGTGCGCGTGCGTCCTGCCTGGTCAGCTTCAGCACCCGGCCCGCGTGGACAGCGACGCGCGCTGCAGCCCGTCCTGCCCTCCTGGCGCGCCCCCCCCCCACCCCGCCTCCGGTACCGGGTACTGCCGGTGGGCGCTTCGCCGCAGCCCGTACACGGCCACCTTGACCGCCACCTGGAGCAGCACGGCTAGCAGCATGCCCAGGCGCCCTGCACCTTCTTCCCCAGGACTTCCCCGGGCTGTCTCCCCGTATCCTTAGCTGCAGCCACTCCCCAGCGCAGGGCCCCATCCCTCCGTCCTCTACGCGCCTCTCTCAAGCCTCTCTCTCAAGGCTCTTGTTGCCTCTCTCAAGGCTCTTAGGGATGTCAGCGGGGAGGCAACCCAAACACAGAAAAAGTTCCAGAAGAGGGTGCTGATAAGTATACCCCTTCATCAGGCTAAGGGCTCTAGTCAACCTTGGAGTCTGTCCTTTTGATGTCACTTCTTGAGACTTGCTAAAACTCCTTTGTTGTAACACCTACTTTATTTTATTTATTTTTATTTTTTTGGCTGCATTGGGTCTTCATTCCTGCGCCTGGGCTTTCTCTAGTTGTGGCGAGCGGGGGCTACTCTTCGTTGCGGTGGGCGGGCTTCTCATTGAGGTGGCTTCTCTTGTGGCGGAGCACGGGCTCCAGGCGCGCGGGCTTCAGTAGTTGCGGCACGCGGGCTCAGTAGCTGTGGCGTACAGGCTTAGTTGCTCTGCGGCATGTGGGATCTTCCCCCACCGGGGTTCGAACCTGTGTCCCCTGAATTGGCAGGCGGATTCTTAACCACTGCGCCACCAAGGAAGTTTTCACCTACTTTATTTTAAAATATGTTCATCCTGGTTTTTTAATTATATGTATTTTGGGTAACTTTTTATTTAATGCTGGTCTCTATTGCCAGTTCTTAGCGCAGCTTGAATTTGTGTAACCCAAATGCATATACCAAATGTCATAATAGCATTACCTGCTACTTGTGAGGCTTCTTCCAAGCACCTCTCTTACCCCCACAGTCCCATTCTTTTTCTTAGCTTAATTGAATAATTAATGTTTCTGAAATCAACTATTACCAAAAAAGAAAAATTAACTGTTTATTTTTTAATTAATTAATTAATTTTTATTTATTTATTTATTTTGGCTGTATCAGGGTCTCAGTTGCGGGCTCCAGAGCGCATGGGCTCTGTAGTTTGGGCATGCAGGCCCTCTAGTTGAGGCGCGTGGGGCTGAGTTGCCCCGTGGCACGTGGCATCCTAGTTCCCCAACCAGGGATCGAACCTGCATCCCCTGCATTGGAAGGCGGATTCTTAACCACTGGCCTACCAGGGAAGTCCCCTAATTCTGTTTATTTTTAATCCTAACAATTTTCTAAGGTAAATACGATGAACCCCTTCACATTATTGCTTTACTTTTATTGTGTATTTACAAATTGGGAAGGTATTCAGCGAGGTAAAATGACTTCTTCCAGGTCATAGAGCATGGATGCTGGTATTCAAACGCAGGACCAACTGACTCCAAAGTTAGTGGCATCACAGGGCATGCTGCCTCTTCAGTTTACACGATCTATTTGGAAAGCAATTTTGCACCATGATGCAAAGTGGCTAAAGTTATTCCTACCCTTTGATTTAATAATTCCACTTCTGGAAATTTTTTTTTTCTTCTTTTTGCCACTCCGTGTGGTATGCGGGGATCTTAGTGCCCTGACCAGGGATCCAACCCGAGTTCTCTGCAGTGGAAGCACGGAGTCTTAAACACTGGACCACCAGGGAATTCCCTGGAACTCTATCTTAATAGGGGAGAAAAATCTACAGTCAAAAAGAAAGAAAATTGCCACAAAATGTTCATTACAGCATTATTTACAGGAGAAAAATGAAAAGCAAAATTTCCATTTATTTATATAAAGACTATATATTTATATTTAGATGTTTAAGTAAAATTCCATTTGTAAATGTATTAAAAATTGCAGTCATGTATGTGCTCAATTAATAACACATTGGCATATTATGGAACCATAGAAAGTACATTATGGAAAAGTTACGAAAATGGTTAAGTAAAATAAAGCAGGGTATAACATTGCCTAGTGATATAACCTCTACAACTTGGCATGGGTGGTGGTAAAATTAGACGCTGCTGGATACATGTGCTTAATAAATATTAACTGGATAAATGAGTGAAAAAGACCAAGATGCAGGATAATTTCTAAATGTTTTTTCTTACTCTGCAATTTTTTCTATCATGAGATGTTTTGGTTATTTTACGGAACAAAACTGTTCTTTTTAAAAGTTGTCGTATCCAGAGTGTTTGCTTGCTCAGAAATTGTATTTTCAAATTTCAACTCACAGTTCTGTGGATGATCTGTCATTTCTACTGATAGATGAGGAAGTGGGGGCCCAGAAGTTTATTCTTGCCTAAAATCACACATGTAGTAAGTGTGGAGTCTAGGTCTTCTGACTCCAAGTCCCTTGACCTTAAATGACCTTGAACTGGGCTGGCAAGATACAGCCTCTGCACTGGGAGACAGGAAATTGAATTCCAGTCCCTGCCCTGTCCCCAGATTGCTGGGAGATTTGGGGTAAGTCACTTCTCTCAGGGTCTCTCTTGGACTTTTGCCCTGATGATTCCTAGGTCACTTTCTTTTCCATTCTCTCTTTCACTGGAGAGAGGGGTGTATTAAAAGAGTTGTTCACCCTGTCTGGCATCACTCTCTCTAGTCACTCCATCTTTCATCTCCTTGTTTTATTTTCTTCGTTTGTCATTTTAATTGTGTCATTTGTTATGCCATTTTGTCATATTTTCTGAAATGATCTTGTTTTTTCTTTGTTTATTGTATGTTTGCCTATCTAGATGTAAGCTCTGTGAGGTCGTAACCTAGGCTATCCTGGCTGATACACAAACTCCAACTAGCTCAAATGCTCATAGAATTTACAGAAATAAAAACCAGCATTATGATAAACTCAGCATTATGTGAAAACACACACAGACACACACACACACACACACATTTCCTCCCTTTCTCTCTCTCTTTCTCTCTCTCCCCTTCTCCCTTTTCCCTTCCTGCCCTGTCATTGCTCATCACTGCTTATATTTGTTATAATACATTCTGCACATTGCATCCAACTGGAAGGGAAGTATTCTATCAGAGCCCTAAATTCACTTTGTCCCAATTTAGTGTCTCCAGCAAAAAAAAAAAAAAAGAGTTTCATTACTCCCAGTGTCCATTGGCAACCACTGGGAAAGATTCTGATTGGGTTTGCCTGGGCTCTGTATGTCTCCCTGAACCAGTAGAAGTCAGCTATGCTTGTTTGAGTGTGTGCACAATTTTTTTTTTTATTAGTGTATATTCAATTTGGTGTTTATTTCCAGGAATTTATTTAAATCCGTGCCCATTTTGTGGGTTTCAGTTTAGGTTAAACTAGATAGTAATAATCTGTAAATTCACAACTTTCATATGTAATTAGAGCTACTAGTATTTTCTTCTCAGACTCCAGTGGAGAATCTTGCTCTCCTCCTGTGAGCTAGGTTGTAATATCCTTGAGTGCAGATACCATAACTTACTTCCTTTCTGTCCTTCCATATTACCTAGCACGATGCTTTATAGTTAGTAGGCGCCCTTTGAATCTCTTACAACAGACTAAATGAGTTACTTAAGTAGCTAAAATTGGTTGGCTTCTTCATTCATTAGATGTGCTTTATTTGGTGATGATTATGGAAGTTCTCACTAATGTGAGAACAGGAAAAAGTTTCTATCTTAATTTTAATTTCAGAAATGTTATTCAGCATTGTTAGAGAAGAGAAAGGACACATTGAACCTTGAGATATGTTCTCCTTTGAATCCCTAATTTGAATCTCAACTATTGTTTCCTTTAACTAATTGATTTTTACTTTGTACCTCATTTAATGATATGGATGGAAGCATCTGTGATGGGTAGAGAAATTGCTCTTAGTATTGTTCTTCACACAGATGAATTGTAGATCCTACCCTTGACTTGAGTTAAAGGGAAACAAAACTGCTGGAATCAGCAGAGACTATCTCTGGGCAAGTAGCTACAGCTTTAGACACTTCCTCTCAGACTGTGGTGTGTGGTCCAGCCCTGTTGGCTTGCACTAGATGCTTTTAGAAATGAAGAATCTGGGGGGCTTCCCTGGTGGCAAGCCACAACTACTGAAGCCCAGACACTGCAACAAAGAGTAGCCCCTGCTCGCGGCAACTAGAGAAAGCCCGCGCACAGCAACGAAGACCCAACGCAGCCATAAATAAATAAATAAATTATATATATATATATATATATATATATATATATATATATATTAAAACAAACAAACAAAAAAGGAAATGAAGAATCTGGGGTCTCAGTCCAGATCTATGGGGTCTGCAAGTTGATAAGGTTCCCATGAGATTTTTAAGCACAGGAATGCTTGAGAAACATTTCTTTAGAGATTAGAATCAGCTTTTTGGTAAATCTTGTAGGGACTTGACTACTTTAAATATAACTGCAGGAAGCCAGGGGTTTATACTAGGGATGACAATTATGTAGTATAAATGTTGGTGTCCTCCTACCATGAACTTGTGAGACATTGCTAATTGCTCATGGCACTCTTTCTACCAAGTTTCAGAATTCTCTATGCTATAGTCCAGGCAGCTTCCAAGGAGTGGGTGTGGCTTCTGGTTGATATGTTGGCTAAGTAGTAAAGTCAAGGTCATGAGTCTGACCCTGGGCAAACCAGATAATCTCTTAATCTACTCCTTCCAATCTTGCTCTGTCTCCCATCCATCTGCCCCTTGTCTTGCTGACTCATCTTGATTTGCCCTCACTAACTAACCTTCCTCTGTTCCTTTGAATTAAGCTTCTTCTCTTGAGCTTTCTGGTTGGGGCATTTGGGGGAAGATGACCTTATCTATCACCATCTCCTAGGTACCCAAACTCTGACACTGACTTGTGTGAACCGGAGTTGTCTTTATTTAACCCTTTCAAAGCAGATTCAGACTGAATGCCTCATCAAGGTCAGGTGTTGGCCCAAACTGTTACCCCAGATGAGGGAACAGGGAGATGGATTAGAGTCCACTTCCATTGCCTGTTTGAACAGGCTTGACCTTGTCACAGCTCCTTCTGAGTTGCTAAGGATGTAGAATCTGAGTCAACTTGTTGGCTTCTGGTCACAACTTCACTAATCCTGGGGGTGATTTAGGGCAAATTACCACACCTCTCTTCTTCAGTTTATTCTTCTGTGAAATGAAATAATTCTAGAGCCTAAATCCCTAGATTGTTCCAAAGATAAATGAGAATTATGTAAAATTGAGCACAGTGTCTGGAATATGCTACTCATTACTATCTATGAATCTCATTATTGTCATTATCTTTAAGGAGACTGTGGTTGTGTTGGCTTAGGAAGTTGGCCAGCGTCCACCAAAAACAATTGCAGATACAAATTTTTTTTTTAAGTCTCCTCCTCCCCCTGGACTTCTTTTTTTTCACCGTGCTGTGCCGCTTGTGGGATCTTAGTTCCCTGACCAGGGATGGAACCCAGGCCCCGGCAGTGAAAGCGCTGAATCCCAACCACTGGACCACCAGGGAATTTCATGGACTTTATTTCTTTATTGTCGAGTAAAACTATCCTTGTAGTACAGCTAAATCACCGGTTTGATTAAATCCAGGCTATTTCCCCCTGAATTTCGCCAAGTCTGATATAAACCAACATAGTTTAAATAACTGTAATCAATACCCACATACGTCCACATTGATCAGAATTCAGGCTTTATTATTGTGCAATGTAAAGAACTAAAACTTAATTCCAAGCATACATAATTAAAGTTTGTAGAGAAGGATTTTGTTCCCAAAACACAATCAGCATTTAAAGGAAAAAAAAAAGACATTTATTTGAAAAACAGAATATACTTAGAATTGTTTGCTTGTAAGAAGCCCATTTCCCCCAAGTCTTAACTTCGTAATTTCATATTAAGCAATGACGTTACTTTACACAATCTAGTGAAACAATTTAGTGGGAGTAGCAGAATAATAAAAAATAACATAGACATGTGACTCCAAAATAATATTATTTAAATCCAGCTTTCAACCTCCAAATAGAGATTGCTCATAATAGACTTAAATATATGATTGTTAAATATATATAAGTATGTAAAATATGTTAAAAGAAAAAGGAAACTAACATGTAATATCCACCCTTGATTTCATAAAGGCAGGTAAAGATGTTAATGAAGGGAAAAAGTAGACTTTTTAAAACTTTCTTTTTCTATACAATCTGCTACTCTGTTCTGTCTTACGGTTACTGATACTGCCTTAATATTTCCTTCCAGATCTTTACTTGGAACTTCCAAAAAAAAAAAAAAGATGTGTATATGGCTGGAGGGCTGGGGGGAGTAGGATGGTTTTGAAGAAAACGGAATTAAATCAGAACCTGTCTGAGACGTTCATGTTTTGATGTGACAGAGAAGATACTAGTCCCACCAGGGGATGCTGCAACTCAAAGAAAGGGTGATGGACTAATAAGATACTATCATTAGGATGGAACAGATTGAACATCAGATTGAAAAGTTTTTGGATTATGTAGCACCTCATCAATCAAATATATACTAAACTTTTAAGAGAAAATCTTCCAGGTAGTCTAAGCTTGCTTTTCTGGCTATTGTAGTTTTAACACTAACCTGGTCTATATAAGTAAGAGGGACCAGGAGTGAGAAAGGTCTGATACCCCATTTTGCAGAAGCCACTTTAACAGTGTGTACATGGTTAGATCATTATTTTCTGCTCCCCCATACCCCAGGGAGGGTAAAATCACAATACAATGTGGTAGCAAAACTGGCTGACTCTTGTATTCCTATGGGCACAGAGTCCCATGAGGCAGGACACTTTTGACTTATTCTTGGGATCCATCAGCCTATAAATCATGACCGATCTTGCTTGGAAGACACTTTCAAGAAGGGTCTATTAGGGGATGGTGAACTCACATATGTACCTCTTGCTGCTACGACAGACCTCGTCACTCCATTTGCCCTGAGCTGACTGTGAGAAGAGGACACAGTTTTCCCGCTTGCCACCATTAGGCTGTGCATGGTCCCAGTTGAGGAAGGAGATGGCGACTCCATTGATATCGACAAACTTGCCTTCTGTGACCATGTCGTTGATGCCCAGCCAAAAGTCATTGACCCCCGGCAGGCTCCTTTTACCATAGTCTCGGACGGCGTTGATTTCATCGGAGCTTCTGGGGACAACCAGCGTCCCTCCCTTGGAAATGCAGTCTTCGTTGGCTTCGTGGAAGTGCTTCAAGCCTTCCAAAGCAAGGTAGCACTTCTTGTGAAATTTTGTGCCTCGGAGACAGACTGTAAAGATGTGAAATTTGACATATTAAGATGCTTTTGGAGTATAATAATCCAGGACTGGATCTGGCCAATAGCAATAATGTCATGTCATAATCACAACCATCCCATGAAGTGGGATTTTATTACGCCCATCTTTACATATCAGGATAGTGAAGCTTAAAGAAGTTGTTACTTATTAACAACTTAGCCTATAAAAAGGTGACTTACCTGTCACATAAGATCACAACTACGGAAACCCAGGTCTGCCCCACCCTTAAACCCTGGCCTTTAGCCTCCTGCTGCTTGGATATACACATGTTCGCTAGTTTGTGTAGCTCCATTATGTGCTGAATTTCCTTGGGACTTTTGGAACTGGTTGGTGTGCCACAATTATTAAAAAACAAACAAAAACAAAAGTCTGAGTTTGCATGTGGAGAGATAGGGCTTTTCTTATGCAGATAACTGAGCCCTGGTAATATTGTTTATCTTACCCAGGATAAAACAAATAGAAAGATAGTTTCAAGGCATAGCATTGGAGAGTCAGGCTGCAGGGCTGTAGTGCCTGGACTTAGGTGTCAGTTCTGACATTTACTAGCTGTGTAAGCTTTGGAAAAATTATTTAATTTCTCTGTGCCTCAGTTTCCTCATCTGTAAAATGAGGATAATCATAGCAGCATCTATCTCATAAATTGTTGGAGGATTAATGTGTTAATGTTTGTAAAGTATTATTATAGTCCCCAGCTGTGGTTGGAGGGTTAACAAAACTCTTTCCCCTTCTGCAAACGCATTTGGCCGTCCTTTAACTTTATAATTCTGTTCCCCTGGGAACCTGATAAAGGACCCTGTCACCAGTGTTACTAGGCAACGTTGCTTATGGTAAAAATGACTCAGGATCAGTAACATACAGCTGGCCTGGGAGTTATAAATATTTGATGGAAAAGCTATAACTTCAGTCTTCCTTGAAGGTGGTAAGTCTTATAATTGAGCAGTTCTCTGTGAGACCCTAAAAGCTCTGCTTTTGGAGTTGCTATGAGAGTATTCATTCCTGAGGGTGTGAACCTTACAAGCCAGGGATGTTCCTGAACTTACCTAGTGTGGCTCTCATTTCCTTGACCTGGGAGCCAGCAGAGTAGCTCCCGGACAGCAGTGTGTACAGCTGCATAGGCTTCCAGGAGCGCTACTCCGTGAAAAGGAACACTGGATGCTGCCCCCTGCGGGCAAGCTGTGGCTCTAACCACTGGTCTTCTCTGCACGTGTTGCCCTACTTGTCGGGCATGAGTCCTCTGATCCCGTGTTTAGTTCAACCTCGGCGATCTCCCAATGGGCACTTAGTAAACATCTAAATAATGCTGATTATTTTAGCTAGTTAACACTTCTTCAGTTTTCTTTCATTGCCCATTAAAGAAGAATTATGGACGGACTTTTAAAATGTATTATTGAAATGCCTGGTTTTACTTCTATACCACCCATTTACAGGAGTAGGGAGTGGAAAATCAAGCTGATTTCCCCAAACAATCACCTCCCCAGCTTTTAGATCCTTTCTCCTGGACACATCTCTGGCTTGTCAATGTCTCTTTAAAAAAAATGTCGCTTACAACTCAACATGTACTCTCTATATGGTTTGAATTGCTGACAAATCACAATTCCTTTTCCTGTCTCGTGAGATGAGATGGGATCTCACCTGTCTGCAGGGCTTGCATTTCCTTCAGGGCATTGACTTCTCTCCAGAGCTTTTCCACTTGAATCTTCAGGTCTCCATCCTTTTCTGAGAATATTTTAGGGTAGGGCGGGGTAGGAGGAATGAAAAGCATATGATTAAAATAAGATAAAAATAAAACAAAATAAAATAAAGCTTTGGAATCTAGAATCTAGGGCGAGGGTGATTTTGATGAAACTGAGCCCAGTGTACATGGAAAATAATGCATGAAAATAAGTTAGCCAGGAAGATGTATAAGGGCTTGGTGGGGGTAATAATATTAGAAGGTCCTTCTGGGGGATGGGGCTCCTGTCTGTCTCTCCAGCCCCACCCTGTGGGACTCACCCTCCATCACCAGACTTCAGACTTGTTGATTTCGGATGCATCCTAGAGCAAGCTGTCTCATCTCAGGATGCTTCCTTTGTGTTCCTTCTGCCTGGAACACTCTTGCCCAGGTCTTGTCCATCTCCTTATCAAGCTTAAAGTTCTCCTCTCCTTTTTTTTTTTTTTTTTTTTAACATCTTTATTGGAGTATAATTGCTTTACAGTGGTGTGTTAGTTTCTGCTTTATAACAAAGTGAATCAGCTATACATATACATATGTTCCCATATCTCTTCACTCTTGGGTCTCACTCCCACCCTCCCTATCCCACCCCTCTAGGTGATCACAAAGCACCGAGCTGATCTCCCTGTGCTATGCGGCTGCTTCCCACTAGCTATCTATTTTACGTTTGGTAGTGTATATATGTCCATGCCACTCTCTCACTTTGTCCCAGCTTACCCTTCCCCTCCCCGTGTCCTCAAGTCCATTCTCTACGTCTGCGTCTTTATTCCTGTCCTGCCTCTTCCTCTTCTGAGAAGACTCTCTGCTCATCCTCTCTACATTAGCATCCCTCTGGCTGATCTCTTTCCTTGAACCTTTATTTTTCTTCCGCACACTTTCTCCAATCTATAATCATCTTCCTTTACTTACTTAATTTCATCTCTCTGGTTGTCCATGGTATTCCCGATGTTTAACATGATGCTTGGCACATAATCAGTCTCATAATGTTTGCTGAGTGAACAAACACTTTATGGCATACAAAATACTTTTGTGTTATTTTCATTTACTCTTCAAAAATAGTTATGAATGGAGGAAAATGAGATTCCCATTGAAGAATGAGAATGAACTCAATGAGCTAAATTGGCAGATAAGTGGTAGAACTCACACTCAGACTTAATTGGGTCCCCAAGTCCCCTGTCCCCAATATCCCTACTCAACTGATGTTCCAGGTATAGTGGCTCCTAGCAGGGTTAAGTGATTTTCATAGAGAAACAGGGAAAGGCAGTGATAAAAAGCCCTCTAAAAATGCTCTGTATTAGGGATTAGCAATTTACTTAGTTTTGAATGTCCCTGGATGAGGTTAATCTTCGTGGCTGTCCTCTACCAACCTTGGGTATAAGTAAGTAGTAGAAAATTAGCAACCTTGACTAAATGAAAAATCCAGACCTGATGGGGACTTAGAAATTGACAGCTTGTGAGCTCTTCAAAGGCAGGAATTATAATAAATCTTAATAAATATTAAAAGCCACCATATACTGTGCACTGGGAGCTTAATTCTTTCGGTATTACTATGAGATGGACACTATCATTTCACAAAAGGAGAAAGAGAGGCACAGAAATCTGAATTAACCTGTCAAAGGTCACCCAGCTAGTAAGGGGCAGAGTTGGGATTTGAATCTCGCTGACTTCGTGTCTGTTCTCTTCCCACCCCTCCCATCTGCTTCTGCGCAGTGATCACCTTTACCTGGTTGGTCCCTAGTACGTGGCCTCGAATAGCTAAGATGCTTAAAGCTTGATATGGCTGTTCCTAACTGCCTTTTTGTGGGGATACCACACAGGGAGTCTGTGTTCTATCCTGGGTTTTTCAGGACAGTACCAAATCCAAATATGCTGATTCACTTTACCCTCCCACCCCTTTTCTTTTTTTGGCCACACCGCACTGCAAGCAGGATCTTAGTTCCCTGACCAGGGATCGAACCTGTGTCCCCTGCAGTGGAAGTGGGGAGTCTTAACCACTGGACCACCAGGGAAGTCCCTCGTTTTCCCCTTAAACATATGCTTTGCAAGCCAGGTGTTTCCACATTTGGGTTAGGAAATGCCTTCTGGGGTATCCAGGGATGGACATCAATTCTCCAAGCGTCCAGTAGCTCAGCTGAGAAGGACAATAACGCAAGGGTTTCCTCAACGGGACCGTAGAATCCAGAATAAATGTAAGGGTACATTCAGGATGCACAGCCATCGCCTGTCGGAGGCCAGACTTGCAAAGACTGATGAAGTTTTCTCCCAAGTTACAAGTTGTAAACCATACAGATGTCACCCCCAGTCCCTCGTGGCTTCCTGCTCCATGCTATTTAAATAAAGGGCCTCCATAGGGAAGCTGTAAACATTGTAATTAACATGAAGACACATGAATTAATATTAGGCTCTTGGGAGATCACTATGGAAGTCGTTATCCAGGTGGCTTGGCTTCTGCTTCCGTCCTTGGTGAGAAATGTGGATGTGTTTTGTCGACAATGAATACAGGGAACAGCTATTTCACAATAAAAAAATTTATTTTTGATTCATGACTACAACATAATTTGCATTGCTCCACCTAACTTGTTGAGACCTATGAAGTAAATAGCAGGGAAAACTTGGTTTTGGAGCTAAATCACTCAACTGCCATTTCGAGTTTTTAAAAAAAGCTCCCTTTCATTTTATTATTGTTGTTCTCCAAAAGTAGGTACGGAGTAGGAATGCAAAAATAATTCTGGAATAAATGACCAGTAAACGTATGAAAAATACCTCAACTTTGTTAACCATCAAAGAGATGCAAATTAAAAGAAGGTTTTTGGGTTTTGTTAGGCTGGCACAGCTTAACCTGATGATAGGATGTCAGGTTGTCAAGGTGTGAATGGGTGCTCTCATACGCTGAAGATGAGAGCATGGGTTCATGCTACCATTTTGAGAGACAGTGTAATTAACCTACAATTTTACTTCTAGAAGTGTATCATCACAGTATTCTAGCATGGGGATCAATATCTGTGTACAAAGCAGTTCACTGAGGCATTGGATCATAAAGGGATGGATTTGATGAACACAAAAGTTCACCAAGAGAGAACAGATTAAATAAGTCATGATCCATCCATAAGGGAATATTATGCAGCTGTTAAAAGGGCTGAGGTATGCCTTATATTTAAGGTTATCCAAGATTTAATAGATAAAGTCAATTAATTTGTCTGCCAAGTACTTTGGATAGCCAACTCTTATTTTGTTAAAAGTATCAGTTTTTAATCGGACGTTAAAGAAAACTCTGGGGATACTATCTCCTAACAGTTAATAGCGGGTAATTCTGTGGAAAGGATCAAGAAAGAAAAAATGGCTTTCACTTTTGATTTCATAAACTTTGGTATTCTTTCCAGGTACTTAAAATATTTTTAAAATGTGTTGGGGAAAGAAATGTTTAACAAGTTTAGGCTAATGGTTTCACTTTCTGTAGAATCTACTTTCTCGGATCTCATGGCAAAAATGAGCAAAACCAGGCTTCCCTGGTGGCGCAGTGGTTGAGAATCTGCCTGCCAATGCAGGAGACACGGGTTCGAGCCCTGGTCTGGGAAGATCCCACATGCCGCGGAGCAACTAAGCCCGTGTGCCACAACTACTGAGCCTGCGCGTCTGGAGCCTGTGCTTCGCAACAGGAGAGGCCGCGATAGTGAGAGGCCCGTGCACCGCGATGAAGAGTGGCCCCCACTTGCCGCAACTAGAGAAAGTCCTCGCACAGAAACGAAGACCCAAAACAGTCATAAATAAATAAATAAATAAAATTAAAAAAAAAAAAAATGAGCAAAACCGCTTTGGGAGGATGATATTTAAAATGTGGACCCAGTCTGTTAAAAAACAAACAAAAATATGTGTGTGTGCTTGTGTGTGTGTCTTGGAGGGTAGCGCATAATAACCTGAACTACAACTGAGAAACACCCACACAGCGCACAAACACACACACTCACATATTCAAACACCTCCCTGCATCCTTACTGGGTGGTCACCACTTTGCTAGTCCTTCTTTATGGTAAAGAAATGCTGGCAACAAAGATATGCCACGTCTTCTCTCCCTCCTTTTCCTGTCTTCATCACTCATGAGAAATATTTTAATCTATCATTAAAAGAAGTAACAGAGAAGTGTAATATTTTATAAGGAAAAAAGATTCCACTTAAGAAACTTTGCATCAGACCTAAAGTGTATAAATAAATATTCCTGGAAAAGGGCACTGTGTAATCTTAAAAACACGGCACAAGATAAGCTCCCTTTTACCCACCAGCCATTTGTGTTGTGTTAAATCAAGACTTTAATGTTGTTTGTATTTTTGGTGTGTTTTGTTAGTAATGAAGTGAAATTGATAAGGAAATAGTGTCCTAATATTTACCTTTTAATATCGTGATATGAAAATGACTCAGGATGAGATAAAACATCACCCCACACTTTTCTTGATGCTTTTCCTTTTGATTTGGTCTTAGCATATTGCAAATACATTGCCATCATCATTGTTCCTTGCAGGATTTTTTTTTTTTTTTTTAATCTCTTAACCCAATTCAAGCCACCTCAAATTTGGGTTTGCTTGGAGATTGTTTTGCATTAAAATGTCTTCAAATGCTGTATGACTTTGTTAGTTGAAATATTTTTAAGTGAAGGAGTTTCAACTTCTCTATGACATTAAAATCTTAAATATATATTATAGTATAGACTGTCCTTATATTGCCAGGGATATGAAAATATACCTACATGATAACTAATGATGAAACGGAAGTCACATTACCAATAGCTCTATCCTCTACTGCACACTTAATAAGATTATAGTTATCTTACAGATATATGTAAACATCATACAGTATCTACGAGTGAAATGGTATACCCTGTTAATCAGTCTCTTCTACTTGATCCCTCATTCCAAATACCTGATGTTGTATCCAGGTTATCACCCTCCAAAGAACATTCTCATGCCTAAGCTCACCTGACAAAGGATATACAATACAGAATACAATACAGATATACAATACAGCCTACCATTTGATTCCTTTAAATATCAAGCTGTCCCAGAAAATTAAGAGGTCCCTCAGTCCCCTGAAAATGCCATGTCCACATGAAGCCACGATACCGTCACCAGAGCTGGTCTCCTGGAAGAGTTTGGAAATGAATATTGTCCAGCTCCTCCCCACCCTGAGCAAGCCTAGGGTTTTGCTGGACGGAGAAACCCCGTTACCTTTCACTCGGCGTTTGCTGTGCTTCTTGGCTTTGAACTTGGACGTGTGGCTGGTGGTCTGGTCCAGGAGTAAGGTGATAACCAGGATGTAAATTACAAGTCCATTCTTCGCCATGGCTCTCAGGCAAGTCTGACAGCCACTGTGCTGGCTCCTCTGAAGTACAAAGGGGCAGGTAGACTTCACAGCCACATCTTGCCCTGAAATGCCTGGGGCCACCTTTATAAAAGCGCACTGTGCAGGTCGGCTGGAATCCTGCTGACGGAATGTTTGAATGCCTCTGCTGGCTGCAGCATAAGGTGGCCCCTGTTCTCATGTCTTGTTTAGGCTTTAAAAAAATTTTTCCTGCTAGGAAAATTTTTCCTACTTGACTTGCCTTTTCAGAGCATATCAGAGTTTATTAAGGGACTAAGAGTTTCGTTTTTGTCTTTTTTTCTTTTTTTTTTTTTTTTAAATTTAAAGTCCAGGAAGCATGGGGTCTCTCCGTGAAGATCCCAATATTTAAGTCTTTGGTTTGGAGGTCTGAAGTTCACTTAATATTCTGGGAAATGTATTCAATGACCCACACACAAATCTAGCAAAGTTATTGTGTGCGTGCGTGCATGTGTGATGCCAGAGCACCACCTGTGTCTATTCACACTCACGTGACTACACAGGTCATGTGGAACTTGGGAAGGGTTTGCTCGCAGGGAGTAATGAAGGCGGTCGAAGGGGCTAGTCCATGATCAAGTATGAGGCCTTCTATTAGGATTTTGTAGATTCACCAAGAACTAGATTCTTGGGAAAACACACCTTAGAAAGAAAAGAAAAGAAAGACGGTGAATTTTTTCCATAAGAATTAATGTAAAATATCAACTATTGTTATCTTGCATATCTCCACCAACCAACACTTTTTTCTTTGAAATTATTCCAAACACCTAAAAAACACTTTCAAAGGAAGTACAGAAATAATGGAGAAATATAATGAAAGACTTGGTATAATTATTCTTACCCAAACAATGGGCTTTAAGGAAAAATACTGAGAACCAGGCAGGCTTTTTGTGACATAAGCAAGGGACCTTCATGGGTGTGACCAAGATGGAGTGAGTTAGACTCTGGGAAAGGCCTCTGCCCTAACTGACTCCGTTCATATCACTATTGGGTGACCAGGTGCAGATGGAGGCCAGGGTTTGCAGATTTTGGAAGGTCTGAAGGACCAAACCCATTTTCTCTTTTTTGTTGAGAGAATACAGGAAGAATCAAGGGGTGATTGATTCCTTCTGAATCTTAGTGAGTAAAATGAGTCTAATCCATCTTCATTTCCTTCCTGCTAAAGCCACTTTGTAGACTACCTATGTACTGACATCAAAGGAAGACCACTGATGTAGGAAAGTCTAACATCATGTAGAGATGTAAGTGTGAAATAAAAAATAAAGATTTTACTTGTAAACTCCTTGTACCGATGTGGGCAATCTACGTGTAGGCATTTGAGAGCGCTGTGGAAACCAGCTGAGCTAGGTTCACATCCTACTTTCATCTGGCAGCTGTGGGATCTTGGGCAAGTCACTGAACCTCTCTGAGTCTTTTCTCATCTTAATAATGGGACTAGGGATACTGACTTTACAGGGCTGTTGGAAAGATGAAACGAGACACTGACTATAAGCACTTAGCACAATGTCCAGTGGTTAATAATAATAGTGATGATGATAATAGTAATAACATCTGAATATCCTTACCATAAATTATAGTAGTATGGTAATGGCAGATATTTCTGGTCTTTACAGGTCTTTACAAGCCTACAGGATATGCATTCTCTCCATTTTTTAAAAAAAATTTTATTGGAGTATAGTTGATTTACAACGCTGTGTTAGCTTCTCCTGTACAGCAAAGTGAATCAGTTACACATATACCTACTCTTTTTTGCATTCTCTCCATTTTATAGATGATTGAAACTGAGCCTCAGAAAAATTAAGTGGATTTGTTTAGTGTCACTCAGGTCCCAAGGGTGGGAGTAGAATTTAAAATCTAGTTCTGATTGACTCTATTGATCTGGGAAACATGTGCTTTGATTTGAAAATGGAAAAGGATCAATGTTTTACAGTTATCTTGTGATTGATCCAAAAAGCTTTCTGCCAGCTTCTCAGATCCTTTACTCTGAGATTTCAAGTTATAGAACAGTGGTGGAAAGCTAATGATTCCTCTTAGATCTTTGATCTGTGCTATGTTCAAACTAGGCTTATAAGAACATGGTCTTTTTTCTTCAAAATAAATCTATACTGTTTTAAGCTCTTTTCTCTTTCCAGGAAAGCCTCTGACACTTCTTTTGATTGTTTTCTGTTTGCCATATCTGAAAGCCCATGCTTTCTTCTTTCTAAATTAATAAACTGTTTTTTAGAGCAGTTTTATTTTTTTCCATAAATAAATCCAGGTTTATTTTTTATCAGCGACCTCTTCTTTTAATTGAAGTCTAATTAATTTGCAATGCTGTGTTAGTTTTGAGTGTACAGCAAAGTGGCTCAGTTATACATATATATATTTCTTCAGATTCTTTTCCATTATAGGTTATTACAAGTACTGAGTAGAGTTCCCTGTGCTATACAGTAGGCTCTTGTTGTTTACCTATTTTATAAATAGTAGTGTGTGTACGTTAACCCCAAACTCCTAATTTATCGCCCCCATCCCCCCTTTCCCCTTTGGTAACTGTAAGTTTGTTTTCTATGTTTGTGAGTCTATTTCTGTTTTGTAAGTAAGTTCATTTGTATCTAGACCAGTTGTAGATTTGTAGAAAAACTGAGCCGAGAGTACTGAGAGCTCCCATAAACCTCCTCTTCACTCCCTGCCCCCCAGTTTCTCTTATTGTTACCATCTTGCATGTGTGTGGTATATTTGTTATAATTGATGAATGAATATTGATATATTATTATTAACTGAAGTCTATAGCTTATATTAGGGTTCACTGTTTGTGTTGGATGGCTCTGTGGTTTTGGGCAAATAAATGTAATGTCATGTGTCCACCATTACAGTAGCATATAGGACAATTTCACTAAAGCCCACATTTTTTGTTTTAATGAAATAATTGAGTATTCACCTCTTTCTCACTGCTATTGCCTGGTCCTCCTTAGGACTCCCTCCCGGATGCTCTAATCTTCTACACGCTCTCCTTAGGTGGCCTTATTCCTTCTCAAGGCTTCAAATTCTCTGTCTGGGACTCTACCACACTTACCTCTTGACTTGGATCTCCTCCTTCAGACTCACAGCTCCAGTTGCCCGTGTGATGCTTCCAATTGCATTTCAAAAGACATCTCAAACTCGTGATGCTTTAAATTCAATTCTGGATTCTTCCCCTGTTAATGTCCCATGAATATGTTTTTTTTTCTTGGCTGCATGGCGCGGCTTACGGGATCTTAGTTCCCCCGATCAGGGATTGAACCCAGGCCACCACAGTGAAAGCCCTGAGTCTTCTTAACACTGGGCCGCCAGGGAATTCCCCAGTGAACTTTAAAAAGCCCCGTTCGTCCTGAGCCTTCCCCATCGTAGTCAGTGTTCCGTCATCCACTCAGTGGGCCAGTTCTAAAAGCTGGGGACCGTTTGGAGCCTTTGGCACCCACCTTTGCCCTCAACACCCCTCTCCACAACCTTGTCAGCAGCCAGTGCTGCTGTGGACTCTACCGCCACATACCTCTGCCCTCTCTCCTGCCATCATCCCGTGTTGCGTCACCAAGAGCTCTCATCCTAACCCATCTCATCCTTGAGATGGAGTTGGGCTCCCGCCCAACTCATGGGAAAGATCCACGTGTCACTGATGTGATTGTCCCTGTCCTATGTAAAACCCTCCAAATCTTTCCATTGTACTTAAAATGAAGCCCAGACTTCTTCTTCTTCCATTTTTTTTTTTTTTTTTTTGGCTGGGCCACGCGGCTTGTGGGATCTTAGTTCCCCAACCAGGGATCGAGCCTGGGCCCTCGGCAGCGAAAGCACTGAGTCCTAACCACTGGACCGCCAGGGAACTCCCAGCCCAGACTTCTTCCCAAGATGTCCAAGGCCCTCTTACCTGGTGAGACCTTACCTGCTTCTTCCTAGTGGCTTTCTCCAGTTGTGGAGAAGTTTTATCAGGTTTGACTCATCTTCACATCTCTCCATCCACCCCCACTGTGCTTTTCACATGCTTTTTTTCTGTCACTATAGCCCACCGCTTCTTAAACTTGGTGTGTGCCCAAATTAGTGCCGTTTAGTGTATGGCTTATCCTCCAGGTCTGAACTCAAAGATCACCTTCTCAGACATATCTTCTCTAACTGCATAATCTAGGAAGGTCCTGCTCTGTTTTCTCCATCAAAGTACTCTGCTTTCTTTACAGCCCTTATCACAATTTGTTACTTATTTTTAAATGTTTTTATTTGATTTACTTGCTGGATGTCAGTCTCTCCGGCTAGGCTGTAAGCTCCCAGAGGGCAGGGGCTGTGTCAGATTAGCTCGACTTTGCATGTAGTATAGTACTTGGCACGTAGTATTTGCTCAACAAAATATTTACTCATGCAGGGCAGGGAAGTTTTGCTTTGCTTCCTTTCCTTCCCACCTTCCCTCTGAGGTTCCAGCAACAAGGCACTTGACCCAGGAAACAGCATCTCAACTCATGGAAGAGTAAAGAGCCCGAGGCTCATTTGGATGTCATGCTAAGAAATCATGGAGTCATGCTAAGAAATCATCCCTCTCAGAGCTGGGGAAGTTGTAGGTGCTTGGCCCTGAGGCCAGACAGGGATGGGAACTTTCCTTTCCTCCTGGAGAGATTCCCAGTGCAGGGCCTCCTCCTTCAGGGGAAAGCACTGGAAACTCAATGTCCGCATGATTGGCTAGAAGAGGAGGGATGGGAGTCAGGGGGTAGAGATGAATCTGAGAATATTCTCAAGGTGAGGATTTTTGTCCCTGTCCCAAATGCTGATTGACGCTGGACATGGCCTACCCGCTTTGGGTGGACCCCCACCCCCAAAACCTCAACAGTAAAAGCCCGAAGAGAAATGGCAGCGATCTGAAGAAAACACATCATGAGCCACACACACATCAAAGATAAGGAGGGCAGATGGCCCTTTCCCCACCTGGTCCTTGGGGAAGGCAGGCCTCACTCAGTTTTCTTGGAGGTGGAACAATTCCTTTTTTGTGGAGCCGCATGATGTCACCAGCTTGTCCCCTGGGCTGGACCTGGGCTTCTGAAAGGGCTATTTAAAAAGAAGCCCGCATTTCTAGCCAGGGAATAGGAGCTATAAAAATATTGCCTTTAATCCAAAAGTGTCTGGTGAGGATTTTAAAAGTCACCAGGGTTTTACTTTCTTTATTAAATTGCTGTTTACAACACGTCCCCTGGCCACCCAGAGTCATTGGTGTGTTTATTCCACCAGTTGCTATTTTAAAGTTGCTCCAGGCTGTTTTCCAGAGTGTCAAATTCTAACAGACACATTCATCTGGTCTCGTGGCTGTTTGTCTGTTAATACTAAAGGCGGGACACATTTGAAGGCTGTGTTCAGAGGTTCTGGGGAAGCATTCAGGGGAAGTGATAGGAATGAACTTGGAAATAGCACGAGCAATGTTGAAATGTTTGGAGGGAAGATTGGTGATGGTAGATGTGCAAGTTGCCTTCTTTCTACTTGGGACTCCTACCTGTAGCTGTGACTGGTGGACGATGAATTTGAAGAGAAGGCTGGGGACAGGTTTTGAGACCGTAAAGACTCTGCTAAGATGGGGCAGTATTGAATAGAGGTAAAGAGTAAGGGTGCCGATAGTTTCGGGGTTAAAACTTCAGATCTGAGACTTCCCTGTGGGGTCCAGTGGTTAAGATTCCACGCTTCCGATTCAGGGGACACGGGTTTGATCCCATGTGCCACACGGCGCTGCCAAAAGAAAAGAAAACAAAAACAAAAAAACAAAAACTTCAGATCGATCTGTCACTTATTAGTTATATGACAACAGCCAGACTTTGTCAACTCTCTGAACCTTGGTTTCTTCGTCTGTCTTGCGGAATGGTTGAGAAAACTAGAGCGTGTGTATAAAACATGCAAGCCACATCTTGTCACAATAGCTGATCAATCAAAGGACTTCCCTCACTACCATGATATAGATGCATGACACATCATCCCTGCCCTGACCCCAACCCCACAGATTTGGTCCCATTTGTACTTGCACTGAATATACTTCCATTACAGAACTTCTACACACTTTATACTTATTTTGTATTTGTCTCCCCCACATTCATTATCTTGGACACGGCTCTTGTCCTATTCTCTTCTGATTTCCTAGACCAGCGCTCTCTGATGGAAGTGTTCACTAGCCACTTGTGGCTAGTGGCCGCCATGTTGGATTGCACAATTTTGGTGCCTAAAAAATGGCTACTGTTGAGTGGACACTTATAAATATGTATTACATGAAATGATCCAATCAAGAGGGTTTAGAGTAAAGTGATTTAGATTAGTGATTTAGATTCATTTAATCTTATCTGAACTACTGTGCTAAGATTTTTTTATCTAAATATATTGATAGTAAGGAAGGCATTGTTATCCCTGTTTTGTAGAAGATGAGACCTAACCTTAGAGAGTGAAGTGGCTTTTCTTAGAATCCTCAACTTCTAAGCTTCCATCAAACTGGGGTCTCCCACTCAGGGCTCAGCTGAGGGATGAGGTCCACCTGGCAGTGAAGAGGGGTTTGGGGCTCCGTGTGGAAGCCCTAGGAGGTCAGTGTGAAAATCTCTGGTAAAGTCAGGGCAGTGGAACCTCAAGTTTAGGAGAGACATGCAGTCATCCATTTGAACTTGATACTTAAGTCTCTGATGTGGTTTCCCTGTCAAAGCTACTTTGAATCCTTCTCATGACGGAAAACTCACTACCCAGCAAGGTAGCCAGTTCTACGGCTAGAAAGTCCTGGCGTTCTTTCCTCCTTCTCCATGTCTTCTCCCATCTACTGTGACCAGCTTTCTTTCTTGGAAACCTGTAAGGAACGGCTCCAGCCCCAGTTTAATTCATGAAGGCCCCCCTGAGGTTGCTGTGTCTGTCTTGCCCATTTGACACTATTCCGCCATCGCTCCAAGTTCCTTGCGTTCCCCCTGACATTGATTACATCCGCTTCCGCCTGAGTCCCTCCGCTCTGCTCCAGACCTGTGGGAGTTACTCCTCTGAGCCAGTGGCTAGTGTGTGATCTCCTCTGGAAGCAGCTCCCTCCCCTCTCCTGGGACCAAGCGTTCTTCGGGCCCCATCCCACCCTGCCTTCGTGTGGGGCCTCTCAGACCGTGGCTGAGGCCACTGAGCCAGTGGCTAGTGTGTGATCTCCTCTGGAAGCAGCTCCCTCCCCTCTCCTTGGACCAAGCGTTCTTCGGGCCGCATCCCACCCTGCCTTCGTGTGGGGCCTCTCAGACCGTGGCTGAGGCCACTGCATCCTTGGCCCGAACAGTCAGACACGTCACTGTGTCCTTGCTTCCCACAGCAACATGCGGTCGTGGAAAATGCACAGATGACATCATCCAGACCTGGGGGTGAATCGGGGCTCGCTCGTCTGCCAGCTCTGTGGTTTGGGCAAGCTCATTAACCTCTCTGATCCTCATGTACCTGTACATTGGGGACCATGATGACTATCTGCCAGCGTGATTGGGAAGATTAAAAAGGTGCCCTAAAAGCGATCAATATAGTGGCTGATACAGAAGAGAGTTTTCCTATGTGGACCTACTATGAGTAAATTATTCATCATTATCACCATCATCATTATAATATTGTCCCAGCTCTTAATGACTTCGCCCATCCTGCCCCGATCTGACTACCCCCTCCGCCCCATCCTCCAAGCACTCGCTATATCAAACAGTGCATTTTTCATGGAAGGCAAACATTCTGTTTTTCCTAGGTGTACCGATGTTTCAAATTTATTGTGAGTTGTGCTTGGCCCTCCTGCCAAGATAGTTTGAGAATACAAATAAGTCAGTATTTACCTCCCGTCCACTGAGAACAAGGTCAGTCCATAGTGGGAAAGCCTTCACAATTCCTCTCTGTGGGCCTCCGAAGGTTGGACTTGGTGGAAATAGAGTTCAACCTTCAGGTGACAACAGTGAGGTCTTTGTTCTTCCTCGTAATTCAGAGGCTTGTGACTCTGCCTGTGCTTCAAGCAAGATGACAGTAGGTTGCAGAGTGAACCTTTGAGAAGGTGTGCCTTTCTGGGTATTAACTAATTTTCCAACTTTAAATCCATGACCATCTTACTGGTGGAAATTTAGTGAGAGAATTCCAGTCACCTTATGTTCCCCCTGAGTGGGCTGGAGTAAACAGTCAAGCTCTTCCTTTTGGTTGAGATGACATAAAAAGGATGGCCTTTTGGTCACCTTTCCAGCATGTGCTTCCTGAGGCTGAAACCCTAAATGGGTAAACTGAGGAAACTGTGTCCATGAGATCTGTTTCTCAGAAAGAATAGGACAAGGAACCAAATAGGTGGATGAATTGTATGTACAAGGCATTATTTATACTTCTTTTGCTTCTGATTAATAATGAGAAAGAGGAAGAGAGCAGCAGATGGAGAGGATGGAGGGGTTGGAACTAGTTTGATGCTGGACACGTTGGTCCTAAGGTTTTCATGGTACACTCAGCTGTGTCTGCCTCGTCGGTGATTGAAAATAATGGCTGGATACTTGAATGAGGTAGAAAAAGAGAGTTCCATGAGAGAATCAATTATTTGTTAGTAGAGAATCAATGACGGTTAATAGTGGGAAACTGATGATGGGGGTGAATCCAGGATACTTTGATGGTTAAAAGAGGAGAATCAGAGACAAATCCATGGGGTCCTGGATATTGAAGGGGTGGAAAGAGACAGGAAAGGGCTTCAGTGGCCACAAAGGCCAGAGAAAACCTGCATTTCCCTTTACCGAGTCAACAAACATTTTTAAAAATCTAAGAGAAAGTTTCTTAGGAAGGAGAGAGAAAGAACTGGTCAAAGAAGTAAAACAGGAAAAAAGACTAAAATACACAATTGTCTTGGGAGTTAGAAAATGACTTGAAGCAATTTCTCTAATGCATTAGACATTGAAGGTGGATTGCAGTAAAATGAGATTAAGAAGTTAATTTTTTTAATAGACTTTTTTTTTTAAAGAATAGTTTTAAGTTCACAGCAAAATGAACCGAAAGGTACAGAGATTTTCTATACACCCTCCACCTCTAGGTCTCTGCCAGTGCGCTGGGTCAGATGGGTAAGAGGTGTTTGTGTGCAAGAGGGTGGGGGACCTGTCCCTCCCTCCGCAGCCTCCCACCCCGGGCCCTGCTTTGCCCCCATCCCCTGTGCCACCCGGATCCAGACCCACGGTCTTGCATGGACCTCACTCTCAGTGCAGGAATGTGCTGGCCGCAGGGCCACACACACCCATGCCCACAGGCTGGTGGGCAGGACGTGGCTGCCACCGCAGGCTCTGTGCTGGAGTGGCTGTGTGGGGTGCTGGTTAAGGCTGAAGACTGTGGAGCCAGAGGGCCTTGGTTTGAATCCTGGCTTTGACTTTTCATTTGTGTGTGTCTGCTGCAAGAGAAGATGTAACAGCAGTGTCTACCTCTTAGGCAGCGATAAATTAGTGACTACACACAAAATGCTTAGAACGGTGCCTTCCCAATAGCAAGTGCTAACAATTCTTATTAAATAGATGGTAACGTTGAGTGGTTCTAACCCTGGGCTGAAGCTTTTGTCTGTCAGAGAGAGGCTAGTTGTCCATTTAGTGAGTTGTCTCAGAGCCTCTGCAGGAACCTGGTCTCCTGATTCTCCCCTAATATTATAGGGGCAGGAGGAGGCTGCCTGACGGCTCAGAGAAACCCTGCTCTCCGTATCACGTATTGATAGAAGCCTCGGGTAGGTCTGCAACCACCCAGCAACCCGAGTTGTTACACGTTGTTTTAATGGATACATAATATTTCATATACCCTACTTTAACTAAGTCTTCTTCAGTTGTTTTAATTTCCAATTTTTCCTTTATTGTAAATAATGATGAGATGAACATCTTTGTGTGTTAATCTTTTTTCTATACTCAATTCTTGTCTTAGGACACACAATTCTATAAGCGGTTTTACTGAAATGCAGCAGAGTTTAATGCTTAACAACACATACTGGAGCCTGATTGCCTGGGATCGCAGCTAGGCTCTGCCACCAGCTCTCAGGTCATGGGCAGTTTTCTGAGCCTTTCCAAGCCTTGGTTTCCCCATCTTTAAAACAGGGGACAGGGACTTCCCTGGCGGTTCAGTGGTTAAGACTCCGTGCTTCCAATGCAAGGGGCATGGGTTCGATCCCTGGTTGGGGAACTAAGATCACATATGCCATGAGGCCAAAAAAAAACCCAAAAAACAGGGGACAAATAGTAGTACTTAAAAATAGTAGTACTTAAAATACAGGGTTATTATGTGGGCTTAAATACGTTAACACTTAAAGCACTTACTTAGCACAATGTTTAATCCATAGTAAACAATGATAAATGATAATATCACTGGGCCAAAGGGAATGAATATTTTAATACTCTTGATACATATTGCTAATTATATCCCATGGGAAAGAGGAGAAGGTTTTAGTTTGTCTCCTTCCCGGGAGGAGGGAACTGTGATTGGACTGGGTCAGTTTTAGGATACAGAATGGGCCGTGTGCATCAGCAGTCAGGGTCACTGATTCTTGGAAGGGTCCCACATGGAAATGGCTAGCTCTTTCTTTTTGCCTCTTCCCATGAGTATTCCTTCTTATGGTGGTAAAGTGCTGAGATATGAGTCTAGGCAAAGGAAGATACAGAGGTTGCTAAATTTGGGGCAAGTTTCTGTGTTCCAGTCCAGTACACTGTGGAGTACTCTGTAGTGGAGTTTAAGACACAGGCTCTGCACTAAGTTGGTTCTTGTGTCCATTCACCACTGTCCCTCATGCATGGGGGAGGAGGGTTGGGTGGGCCAAGGCAGGATTCAGATATTTCTCTGCTGTCTGACCATAATATCATCTAATAATGCCCCAAATGCCATCATCCTGCATAACTCTATTTTAAAGGGATGCGCCCATTCTCCCACTAGGAAAAAGAATCTGTAAGAGGCAGATTTCAATTTTATATTTTTTCTCAGAGGTGTGGAGAGGTCGTTCAGATTAGGGAGCAAGATGGCGGGTATAATGAAGGTTTGTGTGGGCATCTAGAAAATGCTGGTCTTTTTCTCAGAGTCTGAAGCCTTTAGGGCTTCAGACTCTGAAGCAGCTTTTCTTTCCTTTCAGGAAAGCACTCGCATGTCCATTTTGAATGTCTGGTAAACAGTGAAGGAGTTAGTGCTTTATGAGCATCTAGTTTTCATCTCAGGAGTCCTTTTCAGCTTCTGCTTTCGCCTGAGGGACAGAGGGGCCATCCCGTTTGCATTGGATGCCGTTTCTTGCTGAAGGGTTCCTCCCAGTGGAAACCAAACAGGAAATATTCCCAGAGCTTGGCTGCCTGGGTGTGGAGACAGCAGGTCCAGGGGACAGGCTGATGTCTTTGAAAGACCCACATTCACCATGCCTGCTTCCTTCGATAATTTATTTCTGCCCAAGGTAACTAGGCCATCCTCCAAAATATATACCAGGTAGCTGGGATTGTTGTTGAAAAACCCAGTACTTGCCTTGAGTATCCCTTATTGGAAATAAAGGAGCAAACAGTCTCTGGCTTAGGTCTATTCGCAGTAGTTTAGAAGGAGTAAACAAAACAATTTTTTCTAATGACCAAAAATTGAAAGAGGATTACTCAAAGGGGATTAATCTATTGGACTTTTTAGCCATCATTAAAATTCTGCTGTAGAAGAATATTGATCGGGCTTCCCTGGTGGCGCAGTGGTTAAGAATCCGCCTGCCAAAGCAGGGGACACGGGTTCAAGCCCTGGTCCGGGAAGATCCCACATGCCGCGGAGCAACAAATCCCGTGCACCACAGCTACTGAGCCTGTGCTCTAGAGCCCGCAAACACAACTACTGAGCCCAGGTGGCACAACTACTGATCCCGTGCTCTACAGCCTGTGAGCCACAACTGCTGAGCCCGCGAGCCACAACTACTGAAGCCTACGCGCCTAGAGCCGCAAGAAGAGAAGCCACCGCAATGAGAAGCCCGCTCACTGAAACGAAGAGTAGCCCCCGCTCACCACAACTACAGAAAAGCCTGCACGCAGCAACGAAGACCGAATGCAGCCAAAACTAAAATAAATAAATTAAAAAAAAAAAAGAATATTGATCTGCATGGAAAATTCCCATAGTATATTTTTGAAGGGGGAATAGCAGTTATAAAACAGAACTTATGGGCTGGGTAGTAACAGGTCGAGAGATGCATGTATATATCTGCATAGATTAGGGATAGGTCAAAATAATGGTTACTTGTGGGTGCTGAGATTGTTTTTTTTCCTCTTTGGTTTCCTAAGTCTTCTGCATAAAACATGTATCAGTATTTTAAATGTAAACATTTTATTGAAGTATAACATACTTACAGAAACATGCCCAAATTATAAGTATACAGCTTTATGGTTCTTCATAAAAATTAAATATGACTGTGCTGCTAGTACCTAGATAAAACCAGCAGAACATTCCCAGCACCACAAATGCTTCTTTGTGCCCAGTCCTCGTCACTATTCCTTAGAGGGTTACCAACTGCAGTGGCTTTGGAGGAGGTCAGCTCAGCCTGGCTCAGCCGTGTTTCCCAGAATTCCCTTCCCTGCATGTTTTGGGATATGATGGGGCACCAGCTTTCCCTGCCAGACACCCACATCACCCAGGTAGGAGGCAGTGAGAGATCGATAGGGATTCCGGGTCATGCCCATGGCGTCTAGCTGGTCCTCCTTCTCTTCCACTTACTTCCATCTTCCCTTCCGCATGGCCAGCCCTGTGGACCTCAAGCTCCAGCCTCAGACATGAAGATGACAGCCTTATTAACAGAGACTGTGTAACCAGTTTCCGCAATTGCATAAGGTTGAATCCTGGTAATAAATCCTTTAATATGTGTGTGTGCACGCACATGTGTATCTCCTAATTAATGGCTTTGCTTCTCTGCTTTGGACCCTGCTGGGTAATAGATTGAGAAGGTGGAGGATGGTGGCCAGTCTTCAAGACGGCTCCCGGTGATGGGTCCTCACTTCACACACTTGTGTAGCCCCCTCCCACCCGTGAGCAGGGGTGCTGTGACCTGTGTCACCGGGAGGGTGTTCTGGAAATGGTGACGTGCGCCTTCCAAGATTTGGTCATAAAAGACATTCCATCTTCCCCTTCTCTCTCTTGGGTTTCTTGCTCTGGGAGAAGCCAGCTGTCATGTCATGAAGACGTTCAGCCAGCCCTGTGAAGAGGTCCAGAATCCCCAGAACCACCCATCTAAACTGCCCCCACATTCCTCACTCACAGAAACTACCTGAGTTACTAAACGCGTGTTCTTTTTTTGAGTTGCTGAATTTTGGGGTACTTTGTTACACAGCATTAGACCCACAGAACTGTGAGTAAATGAAATGGTTATTATGTAAGATCCTTAAGTTTTGGCGTGATTTGTACCTATAAATAGATACAAAACTCCTTTCAAAAGTTCTGACAGTCTTGCTACCAATCTGCATCAGTTAGAGGCTGGTTCTAGTTACAGTTGTATTTCTGCTATAAGGAACAGTGTCTTGAACAAATGGGGGTGTTCTTCTCACATTAGGACATCTAGAGGGAGACAGTTCCAGCATGGGCTCAGGGGCTCAACATTTGGGTATCAGTTCAGTGTCTTTGCAGCTCTCTGGGCCTCCTCCCCAGGTATAAGATGGCTATAGTGGCTCCAAGCATCACATCTTTGCAGACCACTTTGTAAAAAAAGTTATTTTCATTTTGTTATTTTTATACAATTTTAACGGTTATTTTTCATTTACAGTTATTACAAAATATTGGTTATGTTCCCCATGTTGTACAGTACATCCTTGAGCCTATCTTACACCCAAGAGTTTGTACCTTCCACTCCCCCCCGACCCTAGTAGCCCCCCACCGACCCTGAGTAACCACTAGCTTGTTCTCTATATCTGTGAGTTACAGCATCACTTTGAAAGCAGTGGGGGTGGGGGGGGGCGAGGAAGGGGGCTTTGTGGGATGGAAAGATGGTCTTCACATGCTCCCTTTTAGCAGGGAAGGAAACTTGCTCTTAGGCATCCCCTTGCAGATTTCCCGCTAATGTTTCATTGGCCAGAGGAGACAGGACCAAGGGTCATCCCTAGACAGGGGCCGAGCCTACTTTCTCTGACATGAAGGGCACTCTGCAAGATTCTTGGACAAAACAAGGGTTCTGTTAGCAAGGAAAAGGGAAGGGGTGATGGCTTTTGGATAGGCAACCAATGGGGTTTGCCACAAATTCTACCTGCCAAAATCCTATTTATCTCTCAGATTTCCATCTTTTCAGGAAGGACTTCTCTGACTGTGCCAGAACCTTCTTTTAAACTTTCTCGGTGTACAACATTGGGTTCTTTCTCTTTGGAACACTAATCGATGTAGCGTGGGTAGTTTGTTACTTAACGACACATGTATCTCTTGTTAGACCACACATCTCATGGGTCGTGCCCAAGGATGCAGGGTCTGGCACTCATGACTCCAAGAAGTTCATTCTCTTCCCCAACTCTGCCTCTCTTGTTCTTTTTTTTTGCTATTTCTGAACAGTAGAAATCATTGTAAGAGGTAAGATTTTTCAGTTTTCCACTGACTTTTATTTGTAAATCTGTCCCAGGGATGTTCAGTTGACTTGCTGGGCATGAGTGTTTAATGAAGCAAGATGTTGGATATTTAGCAAGTGGAATGTTCCACTATGAATGAGAAGTCCCACGACAGGGGAATTGGATTTCTCCTTTCCTTTATTTAAGTGACAGGGCTTGATTAAATATTAATTGGACTCTCCTGGAAACAGGACCTGAGTTTAGTGATATAATTGAGGCTCATCTTCATAACTTAGGATTCATGCTCCTTACTGTTTCCTCTGGAATAATAATGCCACTTCCCCCAAGGCTTGTCAAGTCAGGGAGAATAGATAGAGGGGGTGGGAAGTTGACACACGTCACACCTGGTTTGCTGGACAGAGAATGGGGGAGACCACTGATTAGTTTTGACTGGAATATGGCACTTGTCTGGATACCTATTTCAGATTTGTCCATTTGTTAAGCATTGGTTGGGTCCTGCTGTCTGCTGGGAAGTGTTCTAGGTGCAAGAATACCACAGTAAACCACACAGACAAAACCTCTGCCCACGCAGAACTTAAATTCTAATGTTTCTTGATGCCCACTATTTTGAGAACTATTACATGTGTTCTCAAATAATGCTCACAATTACCTGTGAGATATAATTTATTATCCCCCATGATGGACATAGACAGATATTTTTCCTGCCCGGCATGCATTTATTCTCTTAGTTACAAAACCTCTGTTGTAAGAAACAAATTCTTTGTGGTTTGGGAGGAGATGAACAGCTCCCATTCCTGTATTCCAGAATTGGATCAGTTAACCAGATATGACCAACCAGAAAATCTTATCTCCAGGCCAAGCTAGAGTTCTCTCTGGGGCTTAACACCAGAATTCTTGGCAAGGCCGATTTCCCCCTGCTGAGATTACTAAAGAGACAGTCAGTGGCAGACAAAGATTCACATGCTGTTCTTCCTCCTCCACCCCATCCTGCCCTGCTACTACACACACACACACACACACACACACACACACACACACACGGGAGTGAAAAGTCTTACATCTTTTGAGGTCCTGGATTCGGGACTAAAGTCAAATATCTTCCAGACTGACCTGCCTACTTACTGTTTCTCTCTCTTATTTCCTTTCCTTTCTACTTCTCTCTCTCATCTCTGCAGTTTTCAGTAAATATTTACTGAATACTGTTTTAGTTTCCTATTGCTGTGGAACAAGTGACCACAAACTTAGAGGCTTGTTTATTATCAACCTAAGTTTATCTCAGTTTCTGTGGGTCAGGAGCCTGGGCTTGGCTAGTCCTCTGCTCAGGGTCTCACAAGGCTGCAATCAAGGTATCATCTGGGCTGTGTACTCATCTGGAGGCTTGACTGGGGATGAATCATCTTCCAAGCTCATTCAGATTATTGGCAAAATTCACTTCCTCGGAGCTATAGGACCACGGCCCCGTTTTAGTGCTAACTATGAGCCAGAGGCCACTCTCAGCTCCCAGAGGCCACCCACAGCTCCCAGCCGTGTGGTCTACTCACAGGCCTTCTCTCGGCATGGTAGCTACTTCTTCTAAGCCAGCAAAGGGGAATCTCTTGCTGCAGTTTGCTAACCTAATCTAGGGAATGATGTCATCACATTTGCCACATTCCACTGGTTGGAAACAAGTCCCACTCAAGGGGAAGGGGTTATACAAGGGTTTGACTCACTGGGGGTCACCAGTGAGTGTGTCTGCCACAAGTACCTACTTTGTATGCCAGGCACAATGCACCATACTGGGGAATACCAAAGTGCAAAGAGAAAAAAAAAGTGTTGCTGCCTTCTTGGAGCTTCATTCTTATAAACTTGGAGTTTGTAAACTATATAAGTCAATGAGATGGTCCTTATCCCCCAGTTTGTTTGTTTGTTTTTCTCTTAAGCTGGCTTGAGTTTTTGGCAGCAGGGAGAGTCCTGACTGATGCATCTGCATTTTGCAGATGGGACATATGTGTAGGTTGTAGAAGCCCAGGATCCTATTATCGGGCTCTTTCCCTGGGCCCCTAATCATGGAAAGGGGTAAGACCCTGGGGAGAGTTTTTGAGGTTAACTGTCTCTTGTCTTGGCTGCACTGTTTAGAAACTGTCTGACCTTAGGCAGACACTTCACCATTTTGAATCCCAGCTTGCTCGTCTTTGAAACGAACATAGTACCTGTCCCTTATTGGCCTTTTTGTATGGTTCATATGTGAACCTGTTTCTGAGAATAGTTGTAGACCTCGGTAAATACGGCTAGTGCTACTTGGAGACCAGCAGCAAGATCACAGCTCTCTAGGATGTTTCTGTGCCAGCTGGTGGTTTACCTGGCTCTTCCCGGAGCAAGCATCTTGAGAGTGGGGACTCTGCCCTTTTATAGCATCTTTGCTTCTCCGGTGCCTAAAGCGCAGAATGTGCTAAATAAGTGCTGTTTCTTCCGGGATCTTGTACATTCTTTCATCAAAGTGTTTGTGGTAGATAGGATAATGGCCCCTCAAAGATGCCCATGTTCTAATCCCTGGAAACTGTGAATGTGTCAGGTGTCATGGCAGAAGAGACTTTCCAGTTGTGATAATGTTAAGGACATTGAGACAGAGAGAGTGTCCTGGATTATCTGGGTGGATCCAATGTAATCACTAGGGTGTTTATAAAGAGGGTCAGAGTTAGAAGGAAGGGAAGGGTCAGAGTTAGAAGGAAGGCGATGTGATGACGGAAGCCGAAGCCTGAGTGATGCCGTGGCTGGGAGAGACCACAGGCTAAGGAATATGGGCAGCTTCCGGAAGGCATGCAGCCCTGCTGACACCTTGATTTGGGGCCCTAAGACTCATTTTCGAACTTTCCGACCTCCAGAACTATACGATAATATATGTGTGTTGTTTTAAGATGCTAAATTTGTGGTAATTTTTTATAGCGGTAATTGGAAAGTAATACCATACTATTGTGATGCTGGGTGGTATTGCGTTATATGTATGGCCCTAATATATGCAGGAATCACTTCCTAACAGCACCCCAGAATGCATTTTCAAATTTGGAAATTTTGCAAGCTTACCATCAAACTCTTGATAGCATGAAATTGACCATGTTGGTATTAGTTACAGAAATCAGCAGCTACAAATTAGAACTTTAAAAAACTTCTGGAAAGCTAGCTGGCCAGAACATCACTGTGGGTGGGTGTTTGTGTATTATGGGGGAAAGGCTGGGACTAATCGGAGATATACATGACGGTGATTCCAGGGGACCCTAAGGACCTTGAAGGCGGGGGTCATGCCTTGTTCATCTCTAAAACTGTTCCTTCCCTATGCTTTGCACTTTGTGGGTTCCCAAAATATTTACTAAATAAAAAATTTAAATATGTCAGTTAATAACTGGCCTAGACAAGGACCAGTCTTCCAGTCTTGGCTTCATGCATCCTATTGTCCAACCAGCTGTCCGGGGCAGCCTAATATGGCATAAAACTATAGGATTTGGAATCGGTCAGGACCTGGATTTGGGGCTCCGCCTTATCACTGATGAGTTATGTGACCCTGGAGAATTAACCTGTTGAGCCCAATTTCGTCATCTGCAAGATGGAGATTATCCTTGCACCTTGTTGTGTGATGATCAAAGGCTATAATCAATTTGAAGGGAGTTTATAAACTGTAAAGTGCCACATAAATAATGATCATCATCACACAGAAAACTCGGTGAGAGCCTCGTGATTTAAAAGTGTTGTTTTCAACTTGGTGTGTGTGTGTGTGTACACGTAAGAAATTATTATCTGTGGAGTTTAAAAAATATATTCACCTTGAGGGAGCCCATGCTAGGCTTTCTGAATATGAAACTCCAGGATTGGGCCCCTCCCTGGACAGGTGTATTGTGAAAAAGCTGCACAGGTGTTTCTGATTTACACCACCTATTGTGTAGAGGAAAAGAGTGTTTGAGATGTGTTATAAGAGGAGTTGACACGGGATCTTGTGTAAGACACTCCCCTGCTTCCTAGGCTTCAGTTTCACCATTGGGAATAACCGAAGGAAATGATTTCTAGGGTTCCTTCCAGCTCTACAAGACAGAGTCTTACTTACCTCCAGAGCCTAGCAAGGTCCTACAACACTATAGGTGCCTGACAAAGGGATTCTGGATCAATGAATCAGAGCCAAGTGGAGGTTGAGATAAATTAGCTGCATGTCTTTGACTGACCACTAGGTGGCAGGAGCATCATGCCAAGTCCAAGCTCCGGTGCTGATTGCTCTGGGTGGGGCGGAGGTTGGGGACTGACGAGGAGGCTTCCTTGAGGACCCTAGGCTAAAGCTTGTTATGGGGTAGGGAGTGGGGAGAGATGGAGGAGGCCTCTTTCACAAAAGATCTTGCACTTAGATTTTCACCTTATCTTCAAAGGCATGTATTTCCATTGTCATAGAAATTCATAGATAGGACTGAAAAAATTCATGCAACTATAGATCTGTATATTTTTGTAAATGTAGCATTTCTTAACATTCTTTCACATATGGACAGTCTCAAAAACAGAAGTGCCAAGCTTTCCTTCTTCTTTTCCTGCACTCCCTCCCAGCCACCACACTTGAGAGATCCCGCGCCCCTGATCTACAGAGCCAGGTGTGCACAGGGCTTCCTGATGGTGAAATGACACTGGAGGGTCCAGCCTCAGAGCTCGCTTCCATTGCAGGAGGAGCCCGGCTCCCAAGCAAGGTTTTTTTAAAATGTAGCAGAATCACCTGGGGTTGGCACGTTTAAAAATACACATTCTCAGGGACCACCAGGCTCTAAATTGGAATCCCTGGAAGTATTTTAGTCTGCAACTGCATCGGCTTTTAATAAGCTCCTTGTGGTTCTCATGTATAACTGAAACGTGAGAACCACTCCCTTAGGCTTTCTCGGGAGGCTTTCTGGGGCTCCCACCAGCACTCTCAGAGGTCCAGAGATGCTGCAGCCACCTCCAGCTTCACACACACATATGCACACACACACACAGGTTATTTGTTTCTGGATTCCAAGCACAATGATGCACATTAAATCCACAGATTAGAAAACTAAATAACAGGAAGTAGAAATCCTCTGTAATGTAGATCAGAGAGAGCTGCTGTTAGGAGTTGGTATTTTACTACCTTAAGTCTTGCTCCCTGCTCCCCATCTAGGTACTAAAATTTAGCAGTTTTTTTTTTTCTTTAACCGAAAATCTTCATAAAAGCAAATAGGATGCCTAGCCCCAGAGAGAGACATAATCTGTGTTTTTATGTAACAAGTATCTCCTGGCTTCTTTACAACCAAATGTCCTCCAAGCTCCCCTGGAGAAATCTGGCTTGGGTCAGCCCCAGTGTTGATCTGCAGCACTGCAAAGTCAAATCCTCACCTTCTGAAGCCAAAGGGTAGGAAATCTACAATGCAGGCCATACGACCTGTTTTTCACATTAGCATATGTCATTGGGAAACACTCCAGAGTCCAAGTTCAAGGACATCTTAGAACAAGTTTTTTTTGCTGTGAAGTTTAAAGTTTGTGAAATGTGTACTTGTCCCCACACTCTGTTGCGATTTCCTTCCCTTGTTGAGGCTGAAATGGTCCAGCTATGCTCAGGAGTGGATGCTGTTTGAGCCCGTCCTGTGAGCCAAGCACTGAACTAAGTGCTTTATGTACATGACCCCATTTAATTCTCATGACAACTCAAAGGGCTGGCGGCTATTTTCATCGTCATTCTACATATAAGGAAAGTGGTGTGGTTACATGAAGTTATGGCAAGACGGATCCGAGGACTCACAGGTAATAAATTAGTGGCAGGGCCAGGATTTCTGGAATCCATGTGGTCTGACTCTAGAGCCATACCCTTATTCACTGCAATAGAGTGGGTCGTTCAACTGTTTCCATCACCTGCCCAAGGAGAATCAGGGTCAGCACTTGCTATTCTTCCTAAGGGGATGCTCATTACATAGGATTTCTCATTTAATTCTCTCAACAATACTACAAGATGAATGATGTTTTTCCCATTTTGCAGATAATGGAACTGATACTTAGAGAATAGGCACAATTCTAAGTAATGATTCCCCCCAAACCTCCCCCCATGATTCCCACCCCCTGGTCTCCACACTCATGTATAATCTCCTCTACTTGAATGTGGGAAGAGCCTGTGACTTGCTTTCAATTAATAGAATATGACAAAGGTGAAGAGATTTTGCAGATGTAGTTTGGGTCCCTGAGCAATTGATTCTGAGTTAAATGGGAGATTATCCTGGGTGGGCCTGGCCTAATCAGTCAAGTCTATAAAAGAGGGTCCAGGCCTTCCTTGAAGCTAGAGAGATTGTTGTATTGACCTTGAAGAAATGGGCTGCTGTGCTGTGAGAGGGCCTGTGAGCACATGAGCGAGGTAGAGGGCGCTGGGGACAGCAGGGAAGACCACCTGCTGATACCTTGATTACCTCCTGTGCAAAGGACCCGTCCGTATAAGCCACGTCCAGATTCCTGACCCACAGAAACTAGGAGATTATACAAGTATGTTGCTTTAAACTCCTAAAGTTGTGGTGATTTTTTAGGCAGCAATAGAGAACTAATACGGAGACATTCTGCAAATTACCCAAGGTCACATCACACAGCTTAAGAAGCAGATTCTAGACCAAACACTCAGAGCATCAGAAAAGTTGAGGGTTAGACCCACCATACCCGCACCTGGTGTAGTGCCCGGCACACGACTGGAACTCAGTCCACATGAAGCCAGAGTTTGAACCCAGATTTGACCTCTTCTGTTATTCCATGCTTTCTTCTTCTGTCCTAACACATGGGCCTGTCCTGCCCTGGAGCTGTGTGTCTGTGAGGCAAGCACCTCTTACCTTTGAACTTGATCTTCAATTAGACAATGAATCTGCACATATTTACTGACTGAGGCTAAATTCTCTGCCTGACTTGGTAAAATAGGGTGGGAAATGTACAGCTCTTGTCCTGAAGTAGATACGTTTTGTTTGAAAAAGAGGAGACAGATGCCCGTAATGCAGTTACGATTACGAGATGCAGGTATTGGTAGGTGATTCAGTGCAGGAGACCACTTCCCCGGCTGGGGGCTGTGGCGTTAGTGCAGGGCCCCCCTGCCCAGTCTGTACACCCACCTGATGGGTGACTGTGAACCGAGGAAATGCAGTGCCACGTGTGTATCCACCTACATTTGGCCATTTCATCCATATTTGTTCATGTGTTCCTTAGCGTGAACGGAGGTACAGGCATTGCTGGGCTAAAGATGTTCTTCCTTCTAATGACATAAACTTTCTCTGCCCTGTGACCTTCTGGGAGGGGTTTTTAGTTCCCATGGAGGCTTTTAACAGAGAATTCTGGGGGGCACACTCTGGAGAACGCTGATCTAGGATCACCTAGTCCAGTTGCTTTTTAAAATTACCATTTAAAATTTAGTATATTTCTAAATTGAATGTAATTCACATGTCATAAAATTTGCCATTTAAAAGAACAGCTCAGTGGTTTTTAACACGTTCACACGGCTGTTCAGCCATCACCACTGTCACATTCCAGAACATTTTCATTCTCCCCAAAGGAAACCCCATCCATGCCACATGAGGGAGATTGTCTGTTGCTGGCTGTGAAGATGGAGGCGGCCCATTTGCAAGTACCTGAGAGCAGCCTCTGTGAGCTGAGGGCCCTCCCAGCCCACAGCCAGCCAGAAGACAGGACATAGGGTGACACAGCCTCAAGGAATTCTGCCAACAACACAAAAGAGCTGGGAAGTGGATTTTTCCCCAGAGCCTCCAAAAGAGAACCCCACTGGCCTGACATCTCCAGTGAGGCCTTGAATAAAGAACCTAGATTAGCCAGCATGGATTTTGACTGACAGACTGTGTGATGACACATGGCTATTATTTTAAGCTGCTAAAAAAAAAAAAAAAAAAAAAAAAGTAGTCACTCCTTATTCCTTCCCCCACCTCCCATACCCTAATCTACTTTTTGTTTCTATAGATTAGTCTATTCCGGAAATTTCATGTGAATGGAATTGTCCAACATGTGGCCTTTTGTGTTTGGCTTCTTTCAACTAGCATAATGTTTCCAAAGTTCATTAGTCCAGTTGGTTTTAAACTGCAGGCTGCCTCAGAATCCCCTGGAGATCTTACTAAAATGCAGTTTTCCTGGCTCTTCCTCTAAGATTTCTGGTTCAGGTGGCCTGTAGGGACCAATAATCTACCCATCTATCTGACAAGTTCTCTGGGTGATTCTGGTTCAGGCAGCCTGGGGGCTGCACTTTGAGAATGCCCTGCCTGGGCTGAGGCTTGCACTCTGGGTATGAGAGGTCAAGGGTCAGGAAGGGAGAGTGACAGCCCGGAGGTCACCCAGCTGACAAAGCCGGATCCAGGTCTTGACCTGAGGCCTTCAGGCATCTCTGTCTCACTCACCAGACCCAGGACTCTGGGTTCAGCCCACAGGTGACCCTGAGTTTATTTTTTAAATAATCATTATCTGTAGGATTCTTTGGCATCTTTCTAGAACCCACATATCACCCCCTTACCACCCTCCAAAAAGTTCTGAAGTGAATGGAAGGGCATTGGGCATGTAGACTTCTGTGAAAGATTCCAGCAGATCCAGATCCCACTGGTGTAGCTGAGGCCTGTGGCCTAATAGTGAAGCCACGTGTCTTCTGAGCCAGGGGTTGGGGGTTTGAGTCCTACCAGATTTAGGCTTTCCAGATTCAGCAGATAAAAATGCAGGGTGAATGCAATATGAATGCATTTCAGTTTCCTTTTAGTATGTCTCGTGCAATATTTGGGACATATACTAAAAAGTTATTCATTGTGTAAAATTCAGATTTACCTGGGCATCCTGTATGTTAGCTGGCAACCCACCAGCAAGGTGCCTCTTTAGTTCCCTGAGGGACAGCTTAGCTTATTGGTTGACGGTGGTTGAGCCCATGGACTCTGGGAGGTGACCTGGCTTGGGTCTGAATTCTGACAGCGCGTGGCTGGCCATGGCACCAGGGCGAGTTACTGAACTTCTTTTAGCCTCACCTTCTTCATCTGTAAAATGAGAGCATATAGTGAGAGGGTTAAACGAAATGATCCATGCAGAGTGCTTAGTGGAGTCTGCCTTGTGGAAAAGGATAAGTATTATTGGGGACGATGTTGAGAATCCCTAAGACTCTTCCCAGCACCACAGTCAAAACTTTGATGGGGATCACTGTGGTTTCCTTTCTGGCACTCTTTGGTACCTCTAAAATTTAGCCCCTTCAGAGTGGTGGGGCCATCTTGGGGGGCCGTTTGGGGGATTCTGTCTTGTTTAGGGACTGCAGGTGCTTGGCAGTGAGAAATGGGCTGTCGAAGTGGCTGATGGTTTCTGTTTCCATCTGAGTTTCCTGGTGTGGAGGAAACAAAACTTCTGTTGATGATTCATTGTTGAAGCTGGCTTTAGCCAGCATTTAAATAGAAATGACTGGCTGTAGAAAATATTGTCACCACCCAGAAGCGAGATCTGTTTCACAGCTGTGTGAGCACAGTGGATTTCTTACAGGTGAAACCAGGGCATTCGGTTACCCGCACTGGTGTGGCTTCTCAGCCAAGCACTTGCCAGAAAGTCTGACCACGCCGGCCTCCAGCCTCCCCGACAGATCACAGCTTCTACAAACCCTGTTTGCTGAGAGCAGGCTTCCCTGAAGTTTGGTATTCATAGCACTGGGGCACGTACATTAAAGAACATTGGATGACACAGCGAGACGGCTACCCCCTTGCCAACTCGCTTTCAATCTTGATGATGGTGTTCAGGAGACAGTTTGAATTTCATGTCAGTATGTTAGAAAATCTTTCGAAAACTTGCTAATCTTTTTTTATTAACAAGAAACTGGCCTCAAGCTCAGAGATTTCAGTGGGCAATAGTTTTTGACCAGACTCTATTAATATATTTTATTATATTAATTTTGTATTGTTCTTTTGGTGAATTTTTATTTTGATATAATTTCCAACTAGAGAAAAGTTACAAACATAGTGTGGGAATTCCTTGGCCATCCAGTGGTTAGGACTCAGCATTTTTACTACCGAGGGCCTGGGTTTGATCCCTGGTTGGGGAACTAAGATCCTACAAGCCCTGAGGCATGGCCAAAAAAAAAAAAAAGTTGCAAAAATAGTGTAAGGAACTACTTTCTACCCATGACCCAGATTCACCTACTGGTTACATTTTGCCCCATCGACTTTATAATTTTTTTTCTCTCTGCATATTTTTTTGGAACCATTGGAGAGAATTTTAGAGACATCATTCCCCTTTACACCTAAGTCTTTAAGTGTGTTTTTCCTAAGAACCACGACACTCTTTTACATAGATACAATACAATTATCAGACAAATAAAACGAGACAATGCTATATTGATGCAATGCTATTCTCTAACCTGCAGTTCGTATTCAGTTTCATCAAAAGTCCCGTAATGTCCTTTACGGCCCCTCCTCCACTGCCACCCGGTCCAGAGTCCAGTGCAGGGTCACCCACTGTCTTTAGCTGTTCTGTTTATCATCTCCTTAGTCTCTTAACTTGTAATAGTTCTTCAGCCTTTCATTGACTCTCTTGCCAGTTTTGAAGAGAACAGGACATTTGTTTCTTTTTTTAGAACATTCTTCAGTTTGGGTTTGTCTGATATTTCCTCCTAAATAAATTCAGTTTGCATATTTTGTCGGGAGTATCACAGAAGTGATATTGTGTCCTTCTCAGTCCATCCTGTCAGGAAGCACCTATTGTCAATCTGTCCACATTGGTGAGAATGCCTTTGATCACTTGGTTAAGGTATTGCCTGCCAAGTTTCTCAACTACAAAGTTATCATTTTTCCCTTTGTAATTAATAAGTAATTTGTGGGAAAATATTTTGAGACTAGGTAAATAAACTGTTTCTCATCAAACTTTCACCAACTAGTTACTTTTCTAACTCTATCTTTTTTTTGTATTTATTTGTTGGCATTCTACTGTAATTGTCTATTATTTATTGGTAGACTCATAGATTTCTATTTTATTCATGGTTTATATTGAATTACTATCATTATTTATTTTGAAGCTCAAATCTCTTGATATGTGGGCAGTGGGAGTCCCTAACCTGGCTCCATTTATTAATGTTTATGACTACTCTCTATTTTCTATTCTTGGCAAATGGTATTGATTTTCCATTTATGGTAGTAATTGAATTTTTTTTAATGCATTTTAAATTTGTTTATTTATTTATTTTGGCTGTGTTGGGTCTTCGTTTCTGTGCGAGGGCTTTCTCCAGTTGCAGCGAGAGGGGGCCACTCTTCCTTGCGGTGCGCGGGCCTCTCACTGTCGCGGCCTCTCTTGTTGCGGAGCACAGGCTCCAGATGCGCAGGCTCAGTAGTTGTGGCTCATGGGCCCAGCTGCTCTGCGACATGTGGGATCCTCCCACACCAGGGCTCGAACCCGTGTCCCCTGCATTGGCAGGCAGATTCTCAACCACTGCGCCACCAGGGAAGCCCCAGTAATTGAATTTTTAAAATATGTATTTATATTTTTAAAATTGATTTTATTTAAAGAAAAATACTAATTATATAATGATATATATAAATAATATTAAGAAAAATATTAATGACACTTAAGGTCCAGGTTTGACAAAACTCATGAAAAAGTTGGTATGCAAATAGCTGAAATTTGGGAACTACTGCTCTTGTATTATGAGGTATGTTGGTTCTATTTTTTTTTTTTTTTTTTGGTACTTCAAATAGTTGGCCATTGTGTCCCAATTAAGAACTTGAAATGTTTCCAAAGTGCCTACATTTGGACACGCACACTCTGTCCCTTATTGCTGCCTCTTATCCCTGATGTGAAATCAATCCTTTGCCAGGCTATACGTCCTGACCTTCCTTTGGGAAGTAAAGATGCTTATACACGGATACAATCAGAAGATGAGCTGCCTTAGTTACAACCCACCAGGTTATTCAAGGCCCAGTTCAAAAGCCCTCTTTTTATCAGGTAGGATTCTTTAGCTGCATGCAATAGAAACCAGGTCTGGCTAGCTTAAGCTATTTGTGTGGGATTGCTCACAGAATCCAAGGCAAGTCTGAAGATCTAGGCTTGGGAAAAAGTGGAAACACGGGTGGCTTTGGGGATCTGGGAACAGGGAATCACGGGCACCGCTGTCAGGATGAACAGGCTCCAGTCATGTTTTGTGTTCGCATCTCTCTTCTCAAGCTTCAAATTACTTACTTGGAGGGACTTCCCTGGCGGTCCAGTGGTAAAGAATCTGCCTTCCAATGCAAGGGGACACGGGTTCGATCCCTGGTCGGGGAACTAAGATCCCACATGCTGTGGGGCAACTAAGCACACATGCCACAACTACTGAGCCCACGCACCTCAACGAGAGAGCCCGTGTGCCGCAAACTACAGAGCCCAGCACTCTGGAGCCCGCGCCACAACTACAGAGCCCTCGTGCCAAACTAGAGAGAAAGCCACGTGCCATAACTAGAGAGAAGCCCGCCTGCCACAACAAAGAGCCTGCATGCCGCAACTGAGACCCAGCACAGCCAAATATAAATAAATAAATAAATAAATAAATAAATAAATAAATAAATAAATAAATAAATAAAATAAGTTAAATAAATAAATATTTTTAAAAATTACTTACTTGGACAACATCCATTTGGCCTTCCCTGAGTCATGAATCCCATTGGCTAGAGGAGAACAGGACCTCTTTTTTTTTTTTTTTCTTTAATTTTATTTTTGGCTGTGTTGGGTCTTCGTTGCTGCGCGCGGGCTTTCTCTAGTTGCGGCGAGCAGAGGCTGCTCTTCGTTGTGGTGCACGGGCTTCTCATCGCAGTGGCTTCTCTTGTTGCGGAGCACGGGCTCCTCATCGCAGTGGCTTCTCTTGTTGCGGAGCACGGGCTCTAGGTACGTGGACTTCAGTAGTTGTGGCACGCGGGCTCAGTAGTTGTGGCTCGCGGGCTCTAGAGCACAGGCTCAGTAGTTGTGGCGCACGGGCTTAGTTGCTCTGTGGCATGTGAGATTTTCCCAGACCTGGGCTCAAACCCGTGTCCCCTGCATTGGCAGGTGGATTCTTAACCACTGCACCACCAGGGAAGTCTGAGAACAGGGCACCTTGATTCACAGGACCCTCAACACAACATATAAAGGGCGTCGTCATTCCCCAAAGGAAAATTCGGTGCCACTGACAATTGCATTTTGCACCTATTGACTCCTTTAATACATACCACAACGTGATAACATCTTAATGTTATCATTCCCCTTTTACAGAGGAGGCAACAGAGGCCTAGAGAATAAATCACTTGTTCACGGTCATGCAACTGTAAGAGTCAGGATTCAAACTCAGGCCATCTGTCTTCAGAGTCCCTGATTTTGACCACCATGCTACAAATAGGGTGCAGTCAATTACTGGCAGGCAAAACCTGGAGTGTCCCTTTACTTCCATCCCATAGAAACTGTCTTAGCCCTGGCCTAAATATCACCTCTCCCAGTTTTGCACCCTAGAGCCCCCTGCATCTCTCCCTTTTAGGCTGCTAGCCTTTCCTGGCTATTGGTGTCCCTGTCTCACTCAGTGGGCTCTTTGCCAGTAGTGGCCAGGCTGTATTTATCTCTGAATCCTTCACAATACATAGAACAGGGACATGCACATAGGCAAAGCTTAGTAAATATTTGTAGAATTTAATTGAGTCACCTTAATATTATTTACCTTACTAGAGATAGATAGATAGATAGATAGATAGATAGATAGATAGATAGACAGAGATAGAGATCCTGAGAATGGGAGCTTTTGATATACTCTTAATTCATCTAGTTAATAATTAAACACTCAGTGTCAATTTGATGGTGCATTGACTTCCTGCCTTGTTTATTGATTAATCTCGAAGGATCATTGGGATATTCCGACTTCTGCCCCCAAAGACAATAGACAAACCAGCTCTTACCATCAGCAGTCAACCTGAACCTGAGCCTGGGCTCAGTAAATAGGTATTTGTGCTTGTTTTTGCAAAGGACGAAGAGATCAACTTTACTGCAATTGTGTGATGGTCTTTCCCCTGCTTCACAGCACAGTCCTTTAACTCATCAGGTTTGCTGGGCCCCATCCTGCTGGCCTTGGATAGAAGGCTCCAGAGTCAGGAAAACAGCAATAATCCCTTCTCACTCCCTGGGTAGGCTTTTGAAAAGCTAAGAAGGGCTGGCCCCAGAAGTCATTTTAATTGATGTTAGCTTAGCTTTTGAATAATTTTTTCCAACTTAAGTGATATTGTGCATTTTCAGTGACTTGGGCATTAGAGAGAGCTTAGCTTGATGTCTGGGCCCAAATTCTGGAAACTCAGTTGCTATGTGTAGTTTGGGGCACTTTATTTAACTTCTCTGGCTCCATTTATATATATATATATATATATATATATATATATATATATATATATATATATATATATATATTCTGTTTGTTTTTGTTTGTTTGTTTGTTTTTTTGGCTGCGCTGTGTGGTTGTGGGGTCTTACTTCCCTGACCAGGGACTGAACCCAGGCCCTTGGCAGTAAAAACGCCAAGTCTTAATCACTTGACCAACAGGGAAATCCCTGGCTTCGTTTTTCATCAGTAAAGTAAGGATAGTATCACTTACTTTATAGGGTTGTTATGAGTCTTTGACAAGTTAATACATGCAGAATGCTGTCTTCATTTGGGTTCCCCTGAAGCAGCCCCCCGAGATGAGGACTTGGGTGCAGGTAGTTTATTTGGAAGGTGATCTCAAGAAGCAGGAGTGGGGGGTGTAGGGAGAATGAGGTAAGGAGGGAAGAAAAGCCAGTGGACTTGCTAATGAATAAGTCACCACTGTGGGCACCTTGGGCTTGACCCCACTGAGGGGACCCTTCAGATACTGTGCGGAACATGGACAGGGAATCCGGGCATTTATCCACCGTCTCCCGTCCTCCACGGCTGAGGCTGCCTGCGGGGTGTTACTGCACCCGCCCCCAGTACCCGCCACAGTAGTTCTGGGTTACCTTGGCACACTTGTGCCCTGTGGTACTGGAGGTGGGAAGCAGTCAGCTTGCCAGGAGCTGTCTACAGCTGCCGTGGACTCTGGTGTCAGGTGAACCAAGACAAAGTGTGGGGAGGTGTCAGTGGTGACTCCCACAGTGTCCAGAAAATAAAACTAAAAACAAAAGAAAAAGAAACAAACCAAACCAGACAAACAAAAAAACCAGTGTCCAGTGCACAATAAGTACTCAGTAGACTGTATCTACAGTGGACACAGTTTTAACTGTGCAGCGTACTGTCCTGTGGGGATCTAAGATCTCTGTGTCACCTGATGGGGTTCAGGTAGGGATATCAATCAGGTTGCCTGCACCTACCATGACCAGTCACAGGGGTGGGCACGTGACCCAGGCTGGCCAATCAGAATAGCCATCCCTCTGCTTCAATGATTGGTTGATGGATGCGCATGTGACCCAAGCTGGCTAATCAGAGCCTTCCTGAGAGTACCTTGATTCACACCAGAGCTAACGGAGAGGAAGGTCTTTGTCCTCGGGAGGGGGTGATGAGGAGAGAGGAGAGGAGAGGAGGGAACACCTCTCCAGGAAGATGTTAGGTTGGAACTGCTAGCCCCTATCTTCCCCAGCTTCTGGGAAGAAACCTTTCTATTATATGGAGTCCTGGGTTCTAGACAGAACTTTACTTTGCGGCTGAGTGAATATGAGCAGGCTACCTAACCTCTCTGGAATTTAATGTCCTTAATCTGTAAGCAGGGATGATACCTACTTTTCAGGGTATTGTTTCGATTCAGTAAGAGTATGTGTAAAATGCCTGGCAAATAGCAAATCCTCAGTAAAAGTTAGTTTTGTTGTCATGCTTTGCCTTGACTCGATTTCACTCTATGGAAATCTCCAAGCTCTAAGCTGGGACAGGTTTTTGAAAATGATTCTAAGGTTTTTGAGCATGAGTGTTTGTGAGTACGCCCCATGGGTCGTTGTCCTATGTTGGTTTTGACTCCCAGCTCCAGAAGGTAGTGATTTACTTTCTGGGGGCCTCCCATGGACATGTCCCCATTTCTCCAGAAAAAACCTGCCTCACCAGTCTCTCATTGTTTCACTCCTGGAAGGGAGAGGTGTTCTTTTTCTCCCACTCATGCCAGTTTAGTGGCCACTTGACCAGATAGACTACGGATGGGCTTTGGGGGACTAGCTGAAGAACCGTGATTCCAACATGCCCCCTGCATCTGATCTGCCTCCCAAAACTGGACCAAGTAAAATAATGATGTTCATTTGGGGGAGATTTCCCATGGTATCCTCTTACTTGAGCACATTCTCCAGTAATCCCTGGATTAATCCCTTTGCTTTTAGTACAAAATCCAGAACCTTTGAAGGGGTATTAGTAGATTTCTATAATCCAGTCTTATTAATCTTTTGTCTCTTCTCTTGATGCACGCAGCAGCTAAATGGACCATTCCATGAACCTACCCTGCACTTTCCCTCTAATGGGCCTAAAGATAGTTTCTTCTCCCAGACCACTTCCTTCCCCTGCTCCTGATGGACATTGTTCATCAAATACAGCACTGTTTACCACTCAGCCCACACCAGCTCTCAGTACCAAGGCAGGCTCTGCAGATGAATTGCTGTTTGCATGCAAGATAAAACTTACTGTTGTTACAGCCTTCAGTGGTAAACTCCTGAATGGCTGGAAGAGACTATGTATTTATTTCTAAAACACTAAAACTATTGTGTTGAGAACACACTAGGTATTTGATTAGTGTTTGATGTGAATGAAAAACCGTGTTTTGAAAGCATCTGCCATCTGAATTCTAGACTGGAACTTGTGCGTCATGGTTTCAATCTGGTTACACTCTTTCACATTTGATTTTCATAATGATTCTAGGACATAGACAATATGATCCTCCCCATTTCAGTATGGGAAAGCTCAAATGCCAAGCAATTTGCCCAAATTTGATTCCCAGTTTGCCAGACTCCAGAGGTTGTGCTCTCAGTCTCTGCACACGTGGGTGCATATGCCCGTGGTATGTTGGGGTTTCACTCACCCCTGTCTGAGTCGCTCCCGTGTTTGGGTGTTTGGGAGCCAATTTGAATAACCCATAGGACATGTTTCCCAGCATCTTTGCTTGGCTGGTAATAGGTACTCTGCTCATTCTGCTCAAGGCAGAGAATGCAAAAACATTTATGTCTTAGACAGTTTAGGCTGCTCTAACAAAGTATCATAGACTGGGTGGCTTATAAACCACAAAACGTTATTTCCCAGTCTGGAGGCAGGAATTCCGAGATCAGAGTGCCAGCGCGGTCAAGTTCTTGAGAGAGCCTCTTCTGGGTGGCAGACTGCCAATATCCTTTTATCTACACAGGAGAGAGAGAGAGAGAAGCAAGCTGTCTCTCATGACCTTATAAGGGCACTAATCCCATTCATGAGGGTGCCACCCTCATGACTTCACCTAATCCTGATTACCTCCCAAAGGCCCACCTTCTAATGCCTTCATGTGGGGGAGGGGGAGGGTTTCAGCCTATGAATTTTGGAGGAACACATTTAGTCCATAACAACTTATTTCTTTTCCCACAAGCAAACCTGGAACTGAAGTATTGAGGTCTGTATATTATCTGTTTTGTTTTGTTTTGTTTTGTTTTGTTTTTTAAAAGGAAGCTACTAAGTATTTCCTAAGCATCCCATTTTCCCAGTCCTGGCAAACAGGAGTAAGGAAAGGAAGCTAATGTTTATCGTGCTCACTAGGTACCAGGCACTATGCTGTGTGCTTTCATTCTCATGAACAACACCCACTTAGCTTAAAAGACTGCACTCAGGCATCTCCTCCTCCATGAACACTTTCCTGGACATCATCTTCCACTACAGAGTTGGCCCATCCCTACTTTGCACCCCACTCCGCCCCCTAACATTGCCTCTCTGAATCCTTGTTACATATCTTGGTTTCCATTTCTGCCCTTCCTCTAGACCTGCTGTACAAGATGGAAGAGCATCAGGGAATCAACATGCTTGTTAGGAGTCACTTTCATCCAATGATGCTTGGAACTTAATGGAGAAATAACACATTCCTCACCAAGTGGGACAGCTCCATGGTCTCCCACAGTGGTCACCTACTCACCAACACATGCTGATGTGGCTTCTTCCCTTCCTGTTTTACGTTCCCTCTCCCCAATCCGTGCTTCTTGGGATCACCTCCCAGTACTGCTGACTTTCAAATCCTTGTTTCAGTGTCTGATTCTGGAGGACCCAAACCGGGGCAAAGGAATCAAGGAACTTGACGTCTATCTCTGCACCCCCTTTAGGCTCATCTTATATCCCTCCTCCCACTGAACCCTACATTTACTCTTTGTAATCACCTGCCACACCCACAAGCTTTCATGTCACACCATTGCACATCCTTGTTCCCTCCCATGGAAATCCAAGATTATTCATTTGGCATTCAAAGACCTCCATGCCCAGTTGGGACTTCCCATCATGCCTTTCTCCAGCTCCACTCCACTTCCACGTGAGTGTATTTCACCAACTGTTCTACTCTCCTTTCTTCCTATATGCCTTTCAATGTTCCCACCTCCTTGCTTTCACACTAATGTTTCCTTCTGCCCCAAATGGCTTTTGAAAGGTTTACCTCCATTTCTGCTCTAACTTCACCCACATGGCTCAAAAGAATTTTGTTCCCAACTGCAAGACCTCTTCCCCACTCTCAGAGTTATAAGGGAAGATGTGGATTTTAGTTTAGATTCTAGTTTTTCTTGCTGGACTGTGTTTACATGTGACAGCACACCACCACTGGCTATGTGAGGCCGTGAGCCTTATACGGAGTACATGAGCATTAAATGAGAACATAATGAGAAAATCCTTTGCACAGTGATCTTGTAAGAATTTCACTGACAAGGTGACTAACCGTTCTACCTTGTAAATTCAGGTTTATGTATGTGGTGTTTTATTGACATGGGACCTAGCTCTAATTTTTTTGGCTTTCTGCTGAGAAATATAGTAAATACAGCCAAGCCTCCCTAATCATGAATTCCTCCTTCATGAAATCTTTGCCCTTGGAGATTCACTTTTGTGCATCTCTTTGATAACCTTGAGGATGTTGGATCATGAAAATGAAAATGGTTGAGGTGTGTGAGTTTTGAAATCAGCACTTCACTGAACACTTGGATCGAGGGCCAGACAAAAAAATGCTTCTTGATGTGCATATTATTTGCTACAAAGCAAAACAAATGGATAAACATATCCTTGAAATCAGAGGAAAGAGAATCCCTGAACAGTTTCTAGTGAGAAGGGATGGTAATTGAAATGCATTGTATTTTACCCTTATTTAAGCCAAGAAGCATGGTGGGGCGGTTAAGAGCATGGATTCTACCTTGGCTCCAGATCCTGGCTCCATCACTTCCTAGCTGTGTGGTCTTAGTGCAGAACCTCAGTCTTCAGTTTTGTCACCTATAAGATGGGCGTAATGGTAAACCCCACCTCTTAGGGCTGTTGGGAGGGTAAGAGAGTATACATATATATATATATATACACACACACACACACACACATATATATATAATATATATATACTCATATATATCTTTTAATAGCATATAGTAGGTATCATAAATACTATTATAATTATTGTTATTCTTGTTATCATTACTATTATTACATGATGCCTTTAATAGTTCTTTTATTTAGTGGTGTCTTATTTTCTTGCTTGAGGGAAGCTGAATGTATTTTTAAAGGCTTATTTCATCTTGACTCCTGTTTTCTGTATATAGCCTTTAGTTTCTCATCTGAAGATTCTTCTTTGACATGTTTTTTATATTTTCTTTTTCATTCACCCATGCCTTGTGTTTTAATAGTGGGGCCGTTTTTGCAACAACTATGTATGCAGAGTAACACATGCCAGGCGAGGTTATGCTATGCTGAATACTTTATTTATATTTTTTTATGTAAACATAATTTGCTTTGTAGGCACAATATAACAGAAGCTCTAAAGCCACAAATACGTTAGACAATGTTTCAGTTCCCTCCGATCAAACGTAAATTACTGAGAAGCCTTCACAGTTCCTTTAAGGCAACCTGAGACGTTCTGTACACTTCCTTCAGAAAAACAGTCAAGTGACAGCAAAGAAGATGCTTCGAACGAGAGTGTGTTAATCAGTTGATTTTGATACTTTAATTTTTTTTCCCTATTCTTCATGGCATAAGTTGGTCTTATTGGTCAAACACTAGTTTTCTCTTCTCATTCTGTATCCCAAGGAGACAAAAGGGTTTTATTTAACTAACCAGCATAATTTGTGATTATTGTCTAAACCTTATAGTTGGAAACACAGATCTGGGGAAGAATGTCTTTTCATGCTAATCCTCTGGACATAACAAAGGCCATTTGGATTCTGAATGGAGAGTTCCATCTCCCCTGGCAAATAAGAGGCCTGATATGGCCAGTGGGTCTCTGCTCCCCCAGCCCTAAAAAATGCCATCTCTGGCCAGCTCACCAGGAATGTCACTTGGGTAACGGTTCCTCTTAAGACCTCATTGAGGGCTTGGTTATGGGAAAAACATGACCAATAATACTGCATTTAGCAAACATGTTGGGGGGATACAACCTCTACGTTATCTTTCTAAATGACCCGGAGAAGAGAAGTTGATGTTGGTGTCTTCTTTTGAGATGCTCTCATCCCTTTGCTCATCAGATGGCACCACCCTTTCTCATCTTCATAGCTTACATGTACATTCACAATGAGGAGACACTTCCTTCAGATAAATATTTGGCATAAATAAGTCATCATCACAAGCTTAGGATAGGAAAAAAAGAACATGATTAATGAGGTGACATTTGTTACAAATGGACTTAGGGAATAAAACAGGTAGTTGCTGAAATGCATTCATTGCCATCACTTGGGGGAAGTGTGGGGTGTACCCTAAGGCTCGTTGGTGGAGAGGTTGGGCAATGCAGGAGCCCTCGGAAGTCTTCCGGAACGCAAGTGAGTTGGGGTGCTAACCCTGTGGGCTCCTTGTGTCTCCGGTTTGGTCTGTGAGCGATGGAGTCTGCCCTCTGGGCCAACAGGACTGGGAGGAGGTGGGGAGGAGCACCCCCTCCCCGCCCCGTGGAGATACTGAGTCTCTTGTCCTCCCTCCAGAGGAACTGTTCACCTCAAGCCACGTCAAGTGGGGTGGGGCGGGGGGTGGGCTTCTTAGGAGTCTGGGAGCTGGAAAATTAATCAAGGGTGTGCAGTCAAGTAATTTGGTACCGGATTTCCAAAAAGCAGGGCCTTGCAAAGAGTCTGCACCATAATTTTATATTTCAGAGGAGAGGAACACATATTTGGCATCAGGTACTAAACATCGACTTTTGTATCGCTAGAGTTTGTGACACGTTGGAACACGCTTTGGCAAGAAGAAAGATACTCATTGATTCTTTTCCCCCAAATATGGTCTACAAAGGAGATCTTTCTTGGGGGATCCAAGGTAAAGGCTGTTATTCAGTACCAGGAAATGAAAAGAGCAAAATCGGTAATGCCAATGGCAAGTGTGCAAACATAGGTGAGTCTCAGTAATGACTTTGAAATAGTCCCACACCTGGTGAGTTTTCTTAAAATTAAATACATATCGCGGGGGGAGGATTTTGCTCGTGAGATGCGGTTTCAGAGGAGGGATCTCTGTGGCTGGTCCTCATACTGTGGCTGTTGACCCATCTTCTATCCTGAAAAATCCACCTCTGTTTCCCTATGTGTATGGTTAAGAACCGGTGAAGGAATCAAGCATCAGAGGGTGAGGGGAGGTTGGTTTAACCTTTTGACCGTGAAACACCTGAATGAATGTAAGGAGCTTGCCTCTTCAATGGGAAGTAGGAAAGGACAACTTGGAGAGATCCTAAACTTACAGGCTTGTGAAAACATCTCCTGGCCTACCCTCTTTCTGCCAGCCAAATTGGCAAGTGGTCTTGTCGGAAGCATGGGCGGCTGGCAGCAAAAAGTGTCATTGGCCTGAAGAATCCTAGGACAGTGCTCTGTGATATAACACCTTTCAATCCAAACTTGTCTTTGCCCATGCCTGGTCTCTTAAGCAATGGACCTGTGGGCTTGTATCAATTTGCAAAGCTGTTCTAGAACTGTCGAGAAGGACCCAAAGACGGATGGTTTTGAAACAGGGCAGTGGGGAGAGTGTAACACACAGATGGGGGAAGGACGTAATACTGCATGGAATGGGATTGGCACTTAATTTCAAAAACAACAGTGATCAACAGCTTTTTAGCTCAGCTGACAGCAGACAAACACAACACACACTGGACTACAGCATTTGTTCACTGGGGCACAGAAGGGTTTTCTCAGCCGGCTCCTCTTCTCCAGAACATCCCTCACGTCCTCCTGCCTGCGTCCCGGGCTACTGGATGAACGGCATCCTCTCCTTGTTCTCACCGTCACCCTCGTGGTCCTCCTCCTCTTCGCCCGCCTCGCTGGTCTCTGTGCTGTCATTGGCCATCTGTAATTCAACGGAGGACTTTTTAGAGGGTTCCGCAGTCTGTCTCCTGCCTTCTTCGAGCATCTGATGAAGGCCCTTGGGAAAGAGTTCTCTGAGGGCTAGGGTCACCTGATTCCTCAGGAAGGCAGTGTGGTACCAGGTGACTCGTGTTGGGCGCCCTAAGAGGCAGACTCTGAGAAAGCATGTGACTGCAAGTATTTGGAATTGGGGAGATGATTCCAGGGCTTGGGAGATGATCCCAGGAAGCACAGTGGGTCAGAGTGAGGAAAGGAGACAGAAAAGGCAAGGAAGCTGGCACGGGACATGTTAAAACTTAGGTCCTGCCATGGGCAACTGGGCTCGGTCCTGCTGGGGACCACTGGGGGGCAGTGGGGGACACATGAGCAGGGGAGAAGCCAGGGAGTGCTGATTTTGTGCATAACCCAAGCCTCTGCCATGGCCAGAGGAGGCTGTCGGGCAGAGAGGGGCAGCGGCCAGCAGGAGGACAGCGCCGGCATGCAGGGGAATCATGAGAGCCGGGGGCGTGGGTGGGCATTGACGCCGTCCACTGCACCCACCGGCCAGGGTTCAAATCCTGATGCTGTCACTTCCTACGAGCCAGAAGAACACTATTAACAAATGTGGGTTTATCCACTTTGTTGTCTATATTCCCCCGTGGGAACGTCCTTTCTGTGAAGATGTGGACTCTTTCTGGTCCTGTCTATCCATCCGTCCATCCATCCATCTACCATCTATCTACCTACCCACCTACCTTCTTGTCTTCGCTAGTACCTGGCACACTTGTCACACCTCTCTGAGCCTCCATTTCCTCCATCGTTAGGATGAGGATAAACCCACCTGCCTTATAAAGTTGTCATGGGAGACAAGTGAAACAAAGGGAAATGATGTATTTGAAGCATCTGGCAAATTGCTGAGCACATGACAGATGCTCAGAAACATCCTAGTCCTGTCCATTTACAGCCCCCTTCGTGAACGGTGCCTCAGATTTCTTTTCTTGTTCCTAGACCCTGAGCTAGGTAATTTCCCTTGAATCCCCTGAACCTCTGCTCTCCCCACTTATTCTTACAAACAGGAATCATCTCCTGAATCTCAGCGCCGCCCCCCCCCCCGCCCGTACCACATGGCTGGTCTGGAGCTGGACTTCCCTCTCGGCCACAGCACATGCAGTGCCGTCCCTCCACCCTCCTGCCTACTCGATGCCTGCTTTTCCTTTCGTGCTCAGCCCGCTTCCTCAAGGAAGCCTTCCCAGACTTCCCTAACGGGAACAGACCCCCTACCGCGAGCCCTTCTTTGTGGCCCGGATCCATAGCTGCGGTGTCCCATTTCTATGTAGGGCTTGTTGACTGATGTCCACCTGCCCCACCTCTGGATCTGTGCAGTCTGGTGGCAGTCTGTGTGTCGACCGCCACACTGCAGAGCCCCTCAAGGGACCCTTGCAAGAGTGTCTGGGATGTGAGTGTGACATGCTTTACTCTTGGTGGGGTCCCTGCGTGTAAGGGTATTGTCCTGGTAAGAGAAAACAAAAGCCATGGGACCATCAGGAGGCATTTCGGAGGCAGTTGGCATCATTCTGTTGGGTATCTGAATGTGAATTTATTAAATTTTACCAGGAATTCCTCCCACTTGTGCAGCCAAGAGTGAGCAGGTGTAATAGACACGGGTGTGGTCTTGTCCTCTCCTGACTGCCCTCAGATTGCTCTTGAAACGTTTTTACCAAAGCGTTTTCCTTTCTTTATTAGCGTTCATCCCATTTGTGACTAATCCCTCACTTGCACATTCGTTTCATTTCCTCTGGTCTCCCCGCGCCAGCCCCAGCCCAGCAGAGGGCTTCCTGTACTTCCCTCCATCCCACCTGTGCCTGCACCGGATAAACCTTCTGGTGTTGAACTGAACGGATCCCTCTGCTTTTGACTCACCAGTGGAGTCGGGGTCTTTTCTACATCCAGAATTAACTTGCCGATGTTCCCTCGGTCGTGGATCCGCTGCATGGCCTCCTTCACCTGAGAGACAGGGAGAGAAAGCGCCAGTTAGATGAGATGTCGCTCAGGTGACAAGAGGGCCTGGAAAAGCCAAACCACCCGCTGTCCACCAGGGGGCGCTGCGGTTCAAGTTTAGCAGCTAAACTAGCAATGGTTTCCAAAAATGCGTGCAAATAAATTCTGGTTGTCACTCACACTCTCTGCTCTTATGCAAGCGAGTCGGTTTCCTGAGTCTGAAAAATGAGAGTGATAGCTCCGGAAATAAAAAGATGAACCTTTCCTTAAAAAAAAAAAAAAAAAAAAAAAAGGCTGGGGGTGGGGGAGGATCCTATATAATTCCAAGAGTTACATGCTGCCGAGGGGCCAGGAACATTAGCCAGAGTAAATTTTGACCAAATAAATTATTTTTCAAGGGTCATTTGTACCCTGCTTACCTAAATGTTATATAACTCTGATTCGTAGTTTGGCTAAAATGACCATCACCGAGGCTGAACTACATTCAGGAAAATTACCATGGTTCCTGGTTATTGAGTGGAAATTTTGTTTCCACCTAAGCGGAGGTTTCCCCAGAACTAGTATTCTCCCCAGTGAAGAGGACCTTCTGTTTCTTTTCAAGTGATGGGAGCTTGTCAGACAAATATCAATACATAGACGCCTCCTGGGACCCTCTGAAAAAAGCAGGTGTGTGATGTAATCTGATGTAACCTTTGAGCATTTCATTGTGTTGTTGTATGGAAAATGAACTCTAGGGGGTGCTGTGAGGATAAAATAAAATAAGGAAAGGGCAACAGAATGCCAGGGCTTGGCGTGGGTAAGTACTCCACATCTCTTAGTGAAATCTAAATGGAAATGCAACATCTCTTGATTTTAAAAAAAGCGATTGATCTAGTTGAAATATTTTTCCTTAAGTCTCAGATTTTTAAGTATTTTTGTTCATGCATTCATTCAGTGCACAAATATTCACTACATGTTGCTTATAGGCTAGATGCTATGGTTTATTTTAGGCATATCTTTTATTGATAGCATATGTTTTCATTTAGTTGTTTTTTTTTTATAAATATATTTATTTACTTATGGCTGCGTTGGGTCTTTGTTGCTGTGCGTGGGCTTTCTCTAGTTGCGGCGACCAGGGGCTACTCTTCATTGCGGTGCGCGGGCTTCTCACTGTGGTGGCTTCTCTTGTTGCGGAGCATGGGCTCTAGGTGTGCGGGCTTCAGTAGTTGTGGCACATGGGCTTAGCTGCTCCGCGCATGTAGGATCTTCCCGGACCAGGATTCGAACCCGTGTCCCCTGCATTGGCAGGCGGATTCTTAACCACTGCACCACCAGGGAGGTCCATTTAGTTTTTTTAAACTATATCTGAAAGTATTGTCTTTTAGTTGGCAAGTTTCTCCCGTTCAATTATTGTTATGCAGATAGATTTAGTTGTGTCATCTTTTACAGAGTCAGATTGCTTTATTTAAATTTATTTTTTATTGAAGTACAGTCAAATTATAGATGCTATGGTTTAAAAAAAATTTTGTTTAAAGTAAGCTAGGGTGTCTACCTTTGAGGAACTCAGTCTGGGGCTGATGGAGCAGTGTTTGCTTATATAAAAACCAAAGCCATTTTCCCATTTGAATAAAAACTTGATGGAGCCATTAAAATGTGCATATTCAAATTGCTTTTCTGGGACTTTATCCTAAAGACACAATTCAAATTATGGGGAAAAAACTTACCACACAAAAGATACTCGATTGCTTTCAATGGCAAAACATTGAAGCAACTTATATGTCACAGAATAAGGGAATGGTTAAGTAAACCACGGCTCTGACATTTATCTACTGAATGGAAATGTTTTGTAGCTGTTAAAGTGCTAATTATAAAGAATGTACAGCAGGATTAAATGTCTTTATAATATTGTTAAATGAGAAAATCGAGGTGCATATTTTTCTTTACATCCCCATAAAAACATGGGCATTCTAAAATAACTAGAAAGGGATTTGGATATATGATAAAACATTATGTAGGGGGAATGGGTACTTTTTAATTCTAATGTCCAAACATTGTTATCTGGTAACATATTATCAAACTGCTGTTTGATATAAATTAAATGTATCTTTATTTTTTTAATTTTTAAAAATACGTATTTATTATTTATTTGGTTGCGCTGGGTCTTAGTTGCAGCAGGCGGGCTCCTTAGTTGCAGCACGTGGGCTCCTTCGTTGCGGCATGCGAACTCTTAGTTGCTGCATGCATGTAGGATCTAGTTCCCCGACCAAGGAATGAACCCAGGCCCCCTGCATTGGGAACGCGGAGTCTTGACCACTGCACCACCAGGGAAGTCCCTAAATGTATCTTTAAATGCAGTCTTTGGATAAGTGAGCATTGGTAAGAATCAACCTCTTTTATAGACTGACAGTGTCATGTGATTATTGAATTTCCTCACCCTAATACATAATCCAGGAGATTTCTCCTATTTCTGTGATGAACGTTGCTTTCCAAGTGCTTTTGTATTCAGTCTTAACAACAGCTACTATTTACTGAGAATCTTTAAATATCGTGACAGACAGCTTGTAAAACAGCTCCCAACCACCTCCTGGGACTCACAGTCCTGTGTAGTCCCCTCCCCTTAAATGTGAGCTGGACCCAGCTACTTGCTTGTAACCAACCGAATACAGCAAAAGTGACAAAATGTCACTTCCAAGACGAAAAGACAACCCTCAGAATGGGAGAAAATATTTGCAAACGAAGTAACTGACAAAGGATTAATCTCCAAAATATACAAGCAGCTCATGCAGCTCAATATCAAAAAAACAAACAACCCAATCCAAAAATGGGCAGAAGACCTAAATAGACATTTCTCCAAAGAAGATAAACAGATTGTCAACAAACACATGAAAGGATGCTCAACATCACTAATCATTAGAGAAATGCAAATCAAAACTATAGTGAGGGGGCTTCCCTGGTGGCGCAGTGGTTAAGAATCCACCTGCCAGTGCAGGGGACATGGGTTCAAGCCCTGGTCCAGGAAGATCCCACATGCCACGGAGCAACTAAGCCCATGCGTGCACCACAACTACTGAGCCTGTGCTCTGGAGCCCACGAGCCACAACTATTGAGCCCACGTGTCACAGCTACTGAAGCCCATGCACCAAGAGCCCATGCTTCGCAACAAGAGAAGCCTCCGCAATGAGAAGCCCGCACACCGCAATGAAGAGCAGCCCCCACTCGCCGCAACTAGAGAAAGCCCGCGTACAGCAACGAAGACCCAACGCAGCCAAAAATAAAAATAAATAAATAATTTTAAAAAAAAACCAAACCAAACTAAACTACAATGAGGTATCACCTCACACCGGTCAGAATGGCCATCATCAAAAAATCAGTTTCTTACCAGTTTAAAAAAAAAGACTGTGACTTCTGTCTTCCAGTCTCTCTCTTTCTCTAACTCTTCTTGCCTTCTTGCTCTTTTTTTTTTTTAAAAGTCTGACGTGTTTTTATTTATTTTATTTTTTTTAACATCTTTATTGGAGTATAATTGCTTTACAATGGTGTGTTAGTTTCTGCTTTATATCAAAGTGAATCAGCTGTACAAATACATATATCCCCATATCCCCTCCCTCTTGCGTCTCCCTCACACCCTCCCTATCCCACCCCTCTAGGTGGTCACAAAGCACCAAGCTGATCTCCCTGTGCTATGGTTGCCGCCTTCTTCTGATAACAGAAATTGCCATGTTGTGTGCTGCCCTGTGGAGAAGCCCACATGGCAAGGAATGGGGGGAGAACTCCAGCCAACAGCCAGTGAGGAACTGACACCGTCAGTTCAAAAGCCTGTGAGGCCCTGGATCCTGCCAACAGCCAACGAGAGAGCTTGGAAGCAGATCCTTACCCAATTGAGCCTTGAAATGAGATCACAGCCTGGGCTGACACCTTGATTGCAGCCTTGGGGAAGACCCTGAGCCAAAGGACCCAGCTAAGCCCTACCCAGATTCCTCACCCACAGAAACTGAGATCATAAGTTGGTTTCAGCCAATAAGTCTTAGGGACAATTTGTCAGGCAGTGATAGATAATTAATACATTGTTACCTTGAATGTATAATTCTTATCTTGCAAGATACATATTATACCCATTTTACAGATAAGTACCTTGGTTCTCAAAGACATAAGCAATTTGTCCAAAGACTACATGACTATTGGCGACAGAAATGTGCTTCAAACTCAGATTTGGCAGACTTCAAAAACCAATGCTTTTTCCCAGTTCTGCCCAGATCATACTGCTTCCTTTGATTCTCACATAATGGTTTCCCAGAATTCAGTTGTTTATTACCCTGGCAAGTCATTAAGCACCTGGAAACTCCTTGGAGATACGGAACAGTTTTTAAACTGCTTCTCCAACAAGGTAGAGCCCAGGGAAACAGAAAAGCTGTTTTCTTACCAGTTAAAGCTGACTATGATGCTAGAAAAAAGTTCCCAGCTGGGCTGTCTGTAATCTGCATATTTTGGGGACATTTCTTTCTGACAGGGACTGACTCCTTGAAGTTCCTTTTATGGGGGTTGGAGAAAGGATTAGGAGTCTGATCCCCAGTCTCATGCTGTTTGAGTTTACATCCTCTTGGGCTGCTCTTGGGGACGTGAAGAGTCTTTTATGACAACTCTCAGAGGGAAAGAAACTACCATTTTTTGATCAATTCTTTATGAAGCACAGCGTGAGGCATTTTACATATCTTGCTTCATTTTATCTGCACCTCAAGCCTCTTAGGTGAGTATAGGCATCAGAGTTTCAACAGAGGAGAAACCCAAGGATGAAAAATCGCAGGGATCTGTCGCAGGTCGCCCTCTGAATAGTGTGGGAACCACGTAGGAATTGAGAGAGGGAAAGTTTGCCCTTTTCAGGACTCTGGAAAAGCCCAAGATTGGGCTCTGCTGCCTGCACCCCAAAACTTCCCTCCAATAACGTCATCAAAGGGTAAAGTCTGCAGAGAGAGATTTTGCTTCCAAGTTATCAGTTTATGAACTGAGGCGCCTGGGTAGGTGACAGGGTACAGAAGATGGTGGTGACAGCCTCCAGAAAGCTACTGGTCTCCCTTATGGCTGCCAGGGAGATTTGTCTAAGGCACTCTTCTGCTTAGAACCTCTCCCCATTGCATTCAAGAGAAAAGTCTAGTGGACGTGGCATTGCCTAATACAGTCGCCACTAGCCGCATGTGGCACTGAGCAGTTGAACTGTGGCTGGTCCAAACTGTGGTGTGCTGGGAGTGTGAAATACACAGCACACTTCAAAGACAATCATAATGAAAAAGAATGCAGACTCTCTCCTTGACATTGATTAAATATCGAAACGATAGCATTTTTAATATCCTGGGTTAAAGAAAACATATAATTAAAATTAATTTCACCTGTTCCTACTTTTCTGCCTGTGGCTACTACAAAATTTAAAACTTTGCGTGTGGCTCACGTTGTAATTCTGCCGGACAGCCCTGGACTCCGTTTCTGGGATCTGATGTCTTTTGCCCTTTCTGGCTTTGCTGCTTCCTCTTCCCCTTGTCTACCCCCCTCACTCCCATCACTGGAGACACATCTGGGCTTCTCAGCTTTGTGCCGATATATAAACCCAGTTCCTTCCCACAGTGCCCTGGTCCTGGAATGAACTCAGATTTGTCTGTTGATTTAGATGTGAACTCTTCTAGGAAGCTGCTCTCACCGCCCACCCCCGCCCCTCACAGTCTGGGCTAAGGTGTCCTTTGGGCTCCCTCGGCACCTGGACCAGCTAGTAACGTCACCCTCACCCCCAGCTTAGAACTTGCCCATCAGCCTCTCCTGTACGTTGCTGTCCAATAGAAATATGAAGTGAACCATGAATGAAACTAACATTTCTCTAATTAGTCACAGTAAGAAGTGTACAAAGAAGCTGCTGAGATTCATTTTAAAAATATGTTTTCTTTAACCAGATCTATCCCAAATATCATTTCAGTATATGCTCAATACAATAAAAAGTATGAATGAAATATTTTACATTCTTTTTTTGGTACTAAGGTTTTGGAATCCGTGATGTATTTTACACTTCGAGTGGGTCTCAATTTAGACCAGCCACACTTCAAATGCTCAGGTCTACCGTATTGGAGAGTGCAGCCATAGATGGCAGGAAAATGGCACCAACCTCAGGGACCCCAGCGCAAAGGCATGTTTGGCATATGACAGCCTCCGGAATGAATGAGTGAATGAACGAGGACGTTGATTTGAGGGGAGAGTGAGACTCACGCGGCTGAGCCATGCCCAGAGGTTTCTGCCAGGTCTGTCCCTGGTCCCAGTGCCCCTGGCCCAGGTAGCTGTATCTTGGTGGCCTGCTTGGTGCTGCCTGGATGGCCCGGTGGAGTCTGTTCGTCATCAGGGTCATGGTCCCCCACACCCAGTCTGAGACGCCAGTGCCAGCTGCGTGGCTGGCCAGGGGCTGGGTTTCCCAGGGCTAGGGATTCTGGCCACAGTCAGTCCATCTCTTCCGGAGCTAGTTTCCCATCCAGACAGCAGGAGGAAATTTGAGTCATGTCATTCAAACACTTCAGGAGGCCAAGCTCCTGAGCACAGAGGCCATCTCAGTGTTTTCTGGCACTTCTTGTCCCTGGGAGGCACCTTGATAAACCGTCCCAAGCGGGTGGGGGCAAGAGGCAGTGGGAACGTCCCTGATTCCTAGGCTCTGCTTTGGCTCACTAATGCCATTCCAGCAAGCCACTTCACCTCTTTGCCCCTCATCTTCTTAATAGCTTAAATGATGATAACTCTTCTATCCATCCGTTCATTCTGTCTGTCCCTCATCCAACAGCGCCAAAGCCCTTTTCTAGGAGTTGTGTGCGGAGTAATGATTGAAACAGACGTGCTCTCTCTGCCCTGAGGGAATCACAGTTTCGCTTATTAAATAGGCTAATCATCATAAAGAGTTTCACAGTCTAAAAATGTGTTCCTGATTTGTTTATTTCGCCCCAATGGACCGCAACCCATCAGAGTTGATCTTGTACCATTGGTTGGTGCTTCAACCAAGTCCAGTAGCATTTAAGTTGGTGTTCAAGCATGACCCCTGGGGAAAATGTGACTGGCTCAGACCATGTTCACAGAGGAACACTAGTTGTGGTCATTCTTATTTCTTTCTGCAGTGGATTTAGGAGAGGTGGTTTTCTGGAAGTCTGGGAAAATGATGGTGAGCAAACACCTACAAGAGCCTCTGCGTTCATGAAACTTATGGTCTTACAGAGACACAGACTTAAACAATCAAAGTGACTCACATGAATGTAAGATTGCCATTGGATAATTCCAAGATGGTGTTATGAGAACGTGGATAGGGCAATTGACCTGGTTGGGAAGATCAAGAAAAACTCCTCTAAAGAAGTGATAATTGAGCTGGATTTTAAAGGATGAGTAGAACATAACTAGGAAAAGAAGGGAGAGAGGACCATTCGAAGCAGAGGGAGCTGAGTATGAAAGCAGAGACTGCAAAGAGGCTAGAGGGCATGAGGACAGAGAACAAAAGTGAACCTGGGACAAGATGCTGGGAAGGTTGCCTGGGGCCAATGGTACTACATTCCAAAGAGTCTGCAAGGGTGTGGTTGCCCACAGCGGATCCTACAAATCTACGCTATCCAGTCACCTTCTGAGTGGTCAATTCCTTCACACTTGAGCAATGAGGGTTAACATTGCTCCGTCTTTGTTTGGGGTTTCATTTAACGTTTCACGATATTCCATTTCCTTTTCAATGGTGTGAAAGACGTAAATTCATTAGGGTACAAATGATACCACTTAATAACCAAAGCATTTGGCTTGTGCTATGAATAGTAATAAGCCTAGCCATCTAAAAGAGGAAAAAAATTAAGATGGATTATTCCACGGATCACTGTGCCTATTAGATGATAAATTAAAAGCTTTGAAAAAGAAGAAATGAGTAATACTCTAATTAAGAAACACATCTACCAAACTCTTCTCTGGAAGATGACTCATATTAATGACGTCCATCTTTGGGAGGGATTGATGATTGCTTAAAATCCAAAGTGGGTATTGAAAAGTAACACGTTCATTGCAGGTAGACTTGAAATCTGGAATTTGTGTTCTGTCAGGTAGCTGCGAGAGTCTAGAGAGAGTGAGCCCCGAGATTTTGACCTACGTGGAAAAGTGACTGAAAAAATAAAATGTCAGAGACCATGGATTGATCCACTGGGAAGGCAGAGAGAAGAATCAAACACAACTTTTTGGATTAGTTGCAAGTGGGTCTTTGCAGTAATGCAGGGCGTGGAGAAGGGCGGGGCATTTAAGGAGGCGCTCACTCTCAGGGTCATTCGAGTGGTGGTTCAGCACCTGAGAGTGAGCGCCTCCTTAAATTTTGCACCCTAGTCATCTCTCTTGCCCCATCCCAGTTCTGGCGCCACAGAATGGCCAATGTGGATGATCCAAGAGGATTTTTTAAGGGGCCAGTGGTAGGAGTACCCGCTTAGAAGAGGTAAAGAATGCTCTGAGAATGAGGAAGAGGGAAGGCAAAAAAGCAAGACAGTAGAATTGGGGTGAAGTAACTGGTCCTTTTTCCCTGGGAACTTGGACGGCCCTGACACTGAAGACCAAATATGTATCATGGTCATTAGGAGTTCAAATGAAATAAACATTGAGTTAAAAGCCAGAACTGTTGTGCAGAAATGTACAGTCCATAATCAAGCCAAACTATATATTCTTGTCCAGCTGTATTCCAAACTAAAGCAAAAGATGAAAAAAATCTAGTGACTTGCCTCCAATGTTTGTTTGATCTTATTTAACAGTGTTCCCCAGTGTCGAATTTGGATGGTGGAGTAGAATTGAAGTGGACACTTGTGGATGCTTATTCCAACACGTAAGTGAGGTCTGGGGAGGAGGATAAAATATGCATGAGACGGTTCCTGTCCCCTGTGGAAAAATATCTGCTGTACAATCTGTAAGAGAGATGTTTGAAGTGTGATGGGCATAGAAGAGGAAGCAATTAGGGTTGGGAGAAGGATGAAAACCTGGGGGAAACTCTTGGCAGAAAGGAACTATTAGACTGAGACTTGAAGGTCAGGGAGAAGTTTGTCACTCAGCCAAAGAGAAAGACATAGAGATAGTCTAAGGAAATATTACTCTATGCAGAGAATGAGTCACTGATGGCCACCAGAGCACTGAGGGTGACGCTGGTGATTATGCTTTGAAAATCCTCTTGAATTACTTAAGATCCTCAAGTCTGCTGGAAACGGGTTATATCCTAATGAGCTCCTGCCACTCCTGAAATCCCACATGACAATGGCAGGACTTACAAAATATAGTTTCACCTGGTTCTTGCTTCAAATCCTTTAGCAAAATCCTCCAACCAGTTAGAGAACCTCTTATTTCTGCTTGGAGGACTCTAGTTCCTTACTAATGATGTAACCCCTTTGCTTCCAGATAGTACTGGTTTTATTCATTCCCAGATGGATAACGATTCCATTCCACGGCACCTGAAAGTCTTCCCCTGGAACGGTCAAATGTGAGAGTTATGGAAAAGGGTTAGAACTGTAAGGAGGCCAAAGACCCTTCAAAATCTTGAAAGGTCTCATCTTTTCAAAGGGATGACAGCCAGACCTGCTAACATTTCGGAAAGCACAGTTTAGAAGGCCCTTTCCTTAGGCTTTAAGAGAAAGGGCTTGTTTGCAGGTGTTTGGGGGCATTTTACTACCTAAGGGAATTGAGATAACATTGACGATGTCATCTAGACATAGCTGTCATTTAGGTGAGTGCTGCGGTACCCAGGGTGCAAAATTAGAGGTGGCCAACAGAGGCAGGTATGCCTGGGACAAGTTGTTTGGGGACTGTGGTTGCTCTAAAGTAACGAGTGAAATAAAAGAGTGATTGCGAAAGAGGCATTTACAAACAAAGAGCTCTTGTAGAAAGCTGGTTCTCCACCACTTGGAAGGGGGGTTTCTCGTGGATCCCCCCACTTAGACAGGAAGGAAGGGGAGGGCTATAGGTTTTGGACCGTAGTGATTTAAGAGTCATCACCTGCCCGTAGGTTATATTAGGAGAAGGTAAGAGTCTCAAGAAAAGAGCTGAATCTAAAAATCAGGTAGCTGTAAAGGACGAGGCAGAGGTGGTACGTCCATGGGGCGGTGGGGACCGTGCTAATCCTCATCACAGCAGCTGACTTATGACGAATGCTTAGCAGGTGATGTCACCGAGCAAAGCACTTCTGTGCTTGATCTCCTTTCCTTGCACCATCCCTGTGGGGTGAGTGGGAATTTGTCAGACTGTCAGTCAGGGATACATACAAATATTCTCCCTTTTCTTCTTGAGTCCCTGTTGCTCACGGAGTTTCATCTGCTTATGGTTCGAGGGGAAGATCTCTGTGGAAGTGGGGTCACAGGATGTGTGTGCAGAAGTGCGAATCAGCGTGTTACTCAGGCGACCCACGGCCCACGGTGCAATAAGCCTGATCTGATTGTGATGTGAGCAGAAAAAATTAGAAGCAGAGTTACATGCTGGAAATGCAGTGGAAGGCTGGTTTCATTTTGGCAAAGGAAACGTCAGGATGTAGTGTGACCCAATGGCTGGTGGTGATGCGTATCCTTGAATTAAATTGCAAACCTGTCAGGTGAAGAGAGAGCCCAGAGATTAAACTGTATCTGGCTATCACTACAACCAAGTAAATAACAGTTTGCATATGGACAAGAACCTGGAAATCCTACCCTGAAAAATCACACCCGGTCTACAGCAAAACTAATCACTGTTTTCATTTTTTTAAAAATTATGAACGCGTGGTAATGTTTGGGTATTGTATTGGTTTCCTAGGGCTGCAGTAACAAAGGACAACCAGCCAGGTGGCTTCAAATAATAGAAGTTTATTCTTGCACAGTTCTGGAGGCTAAATGTCCAAAGTCAAGGTGTCAGAAGGATGGGTTCCTACCAAAGGCTCTGAGGAACAATCTTTTCCGTGCTTCTCTCCTAGCTTCTGCGGGTTGTTGGCAGTGCGTGGTGTCCTTGGCTTGTCGTCACAGCACTCCAGTCTCTGCCTCTGTCTTCACCTGCCATTCTTCCGTGTGTTTCTGTGTCTCCTCTTTTCTTATACGGACACCAGTCATATTGGACTGAGGGCTTATCCTATTCCAGTATGCCCTCATAAGAATTTAACTCTCTGCAACATTGTAATGTTGAAATACATCTGCAGTGACGCTATTTCCAAATACACTCACATTCCAAGTTTCGGGGAAGGACATGAATGGGGAGGGGCACTATTTAACCTAAGACAGGTAGTACACCTTTAACTTTTTTTTCTTTTTAAACTATTTTGATTATGAAATAACACACACACACAGCCACACAAAACAAATATATAGTTTGTAAGCGCTCAGGTCAAGAAATAGAACTTTGTTGGACATCCTCAAAGCCTCCCCCCACCATGTATTCTGTACCAACCTCAACTCCCTCCCCTCCTCCAACTATTACCACTTCTATCCCGACTTTCAGAGTGATCACTTCCTTGTGTTTCTTTTAGTTTTTCACCTGACTGTACTACCCTAGGCACCGTAGTTTTGTGTTGCCCATTTAAAAAATGGACAAGTCCTTTTAAATCTATTTCTTCTGTTTTTTTGCTGCTATTCCTTGCAAGTTGAAGAGTCCAGGTTGTTTGGTGGTGGTTTCCTTCCCACTGTCTGGATTCTGTGGATTGCAGATAGCTGGTGTTGTCCAGCACGGCCCCTGTGCTCTGTATTTCCTCCAAGCTGGTAGGAGGTTTGATCAGACTGAGACTGTAGGTACTGTTGTGTCCTCTGGGAGACACACAATGGCTGGTTGACCCTCTTTTCCTGATAATCAGTGCCTAGACCCATTAATTTATTTGGGGTTGTGAAATGGTGATATTCTGATTCTAACACTCTGTGTTCATTTATTAGCTGCCATAATTTTTTAAAGAGACACGTCCCTTCATCTATTAGTTGATTAGGAGTGATAAACATCTCATATAAGAAAGGGAGAATAAATAATTGATTCTTTCCTTATTTTTATTGGTAGCAGCAGCCTTTTAAAAGGAGCAAAATTAAGGAAAGTGAATAAAGCTTTATGGGTAAACCATTCACTAATTGAATAGTTAATATTTCTTATTTGATATTTAAAAGGAAAAAGTTGGAACAAAACATATCCCTCAGGGTTTCCCTGGTGGCGCAGGGGTTAAGAATCCGCCTGCCAATGCAGGGGACACAGGTTTGAGCCCTGGTCTGGGAAGATCCCACATGCCACGGAGCAACTAAGCCCGTGTGCCACAACTACTGAGCCTGCGCTCTAGAGCCCACGAGCCACAACTACTGAAGCCCATGCGCCTAGAGCCTGTGCTCCGCGACAAGAGAAGCCACCGGAGTGAGAAGCCTGCGCACCGCAACAAAGAGTATCCCCCGCTCGCCGCAACTAGAGAGAAAGCCCGCGCGCAGCAACGAAGACCCAACTCAGCCAAAAATAAATTAAAAAAGAAAAAAAATCTAAAACAAAAACAAAAACACGTCCATCAGGAGTAGGATGGTTGAGGGAATTGCAGGATATCCCTGAAAGGTCACCTCATCCCATTTCTTACCTATGTGATAAGGAGAAAAAGTAATTGTATATTCAGTGTGATCACACCTCTGTAGAATATATATTAATATAAAGAATAAACAAGAGCTTGTATCAACCCAACTACCCTGGGTATATCTGTGGTAAGGCTAGTTTTCATTTTCTCCATTATACTTTTTCTGTTTTTTCTGTTTATTTATTTTTAAAACCACTTTATTAAGGTGTAATTGGTATGTAAAAAGCTGTATGTAATTAATGGTTACAGCTGAATGAGTTTGGGGATAAGCATACACCCATGAAACCATCACCACCATCAAGGCCATAAACATATCCATCACCTCCCAAAGTTTTCTCTCACCCTTTTTATTATAGTTACTTTTTGAGGTAAGAACACTTAACATAAGCTCTACCCTCTTAGCAAATGTTAAGTACACTATACAGTATTGTTAGCTATGGGTACTATGCTGTATAGCAGATCTCCAGAACTTACTTATTTTGCATAAAACTTTGTTCCCTTTGACTGTCACATCCCATTCCCCCTCCCCCCAGCCCCTGGTAACCACCCTTCTACTCTCTGCTTCTGTGAGTTTGACAGTTTAGATTCCACATATGTGACATCATATTGTCTGTGTTTTTTAAAATGTCCACAGTGAGCATGTGTTCATGCAGAGTAAGTTTTAAAAGCAATGGTGGGTAAAGCACCAACTCCGCTTTGATCATCACGCTAGTGAAGGGAGGTTACAGAGCAGGAGTAGGAGGAAGCTCCTCAGGGCGGACGTCTGGAGCCTTTCACAGGGAGGTGTAAATAACTGCAAGGTAAAACGAACCACCAGCTATACAGGAGAAGCCGTGTGCTGTCATAATCAGTGGGCTCCTGTGCCAAGTGTCTTTCCCAGGATGTCGCATCAGAGGAAGCCCCATCAGAGCTTGTCCCATCAGAGGAAGCCCCATCAGATGTTGCCCCATTAAAGGATGCCCCATCAGTACTGCAAGGACAAAGCCTCTTAAGAGGAAACTCATTATCTCACAGCTTCTCATCTCCCTTAACTTACTCTCTCCAGGCCATCAAAATCTAAACTTGACCTTTAATTGCAGCAGGCACCTCCCCTGCCGCAGCTAGTCAGTCAGAGGTCTTTGTTCTTATCTCCCTGTGTGTCCTATCTCCACTCTCCATCACTGTCTAGCTCAAGGCCCCATCACCTCCCTCCAGGATGATTTTTCCAGCCTCCTATTTGGTCTCTGAGGCTTTTTCTCCAGTCTGCTCTCCTTCTACTGCCAGACTATGATTAGTGATCGATACAGCTGTATGTCTTTCATGTCCCATATGCTTGGGACTGTGCTATAAATTCAGTAAGGATAATGATAATTATAGTGATTTTAATGGCTAACACTGACCACTTAGCACACAAGCTGGACAAATGCCGAGTGTCAAGTGTTTTTTGTAGAATAGTCCGTTTGCTCCTCGTTATAACCCTATGATGGATGTGCCGTAATTATTCTCATTTTAGATATATAGAATGCAAGGATCAGGAGGGTTAATTAATCTGCCCAAGATCACATAGTAGGTAGAAGAGCTAGGATTTTCACCTAGACTGCTTATGAAATATTAGCGGATGAAATGACATCATGTCTGGGATTTGCCTTAAAATACTCCAGAAAAATAGTGGAGGAGGGGAGGCACCAAAGGAAACAAATTGGCCAAATGTTCATCATTGTGGAGGCTGCCTTGATGGGTACATGGCTGGTGGGGGTGGGAGGTGGGTCAGTATTTGCTACTTTTGAATATGTTTGGAATTTCCCAAAAAGGTTATAAAATATGAACTTTGACTTTGTTCCCCCAAACAATAACTATAACAACAGTTTCAGTACCCAAATGCTCAACTGTATATGTTGGATACTGATGTTATAAATGAGGGGTTTGGGCTCCTTAGAAGCTTGGTGCTGGAGAAGGTCAAGGTCTTACCCCATTTCCCCAGATAGAATAATGTATCCTTTTCAGCAAATCACCCAGCTTTGCAAGGGTAATAAATTCCAATACTGAACGCCTACCGCAGGCCAGGCGGCATTCAAGGAGATGATCTCGCACGGCCCCTTCCCCAGACGAGCCCCGAGGCTGCCGAGATGAGGGCGCCATCCGTGCACTGCTCCAGGAGAGCCTGGGAAGAGCTATATTCTAGGTGTGAATCAAGAGGCATGCAAGCCCAGGGGCAGGAAATGACTCAGTTTAGAGAAAAATGGCATTTGCTCGGGGCTTTTAAGGGTGGGAGGCCTTTTCCAGGAAGAGAAAATGCATGTACAGAGTCCTGAAAGGGGAAGGATGGCTCACGCAGGGACCTGAGAGTTAGTGAGGGGACACTGTGCCGAGCCCCCGACTGGGGGCTGGAGGTGGGGCTTGGAGACGTCTTCACTTGGACCTGATCGGAGGTGTGTCTTGAGAAGATGGCCTGAGAGGGATGCCGGCAGGTGGGGCAGGGGACGAGGAGAAATGGGAATTAGGGAGGCTGTGAGGTGGAATTGACAAATTTGATGGTAGGATATCTGAGTAGGCTGTCCATCCCACTTGGCCTTTGAGATCATTTCAGGCTGTTTGAAAGCCATGTAATTCCCCAAAGGGGAGAAAGATCCTCTGAAAAGACCTATGTTTTGAAAGATTCTCCATCAAGCAGAGAGGAGATCTGAGGTAATTTGATATATCTTCGTCCATTTTAATTAGCGTTGCAAACAGGTGACTTTGCTAGGTCTGGAACCTTCCTTCTGTCAGCATCTGTGTGATTCTAAAGTCGAGTTCTTAATTATCTCTGCCCGTTTGCCGAGGCACAGAGGGACATGGGGGCTAACCTTTTCCTTCCTGCATCTTCCTCGCTTGTCTGTCAGCTGAGTTTTTCCCTCTAAGCACCAACGAGTATCTATTAGCCTTGAGGTTGCGTTGCCACGGCGATGAGACGGAAAACCAGGCTCAATACACAGGGTAAAAAAGTCAACGGTTGAGGGAGGTTTTGTCTTCCAGCCACTTTCCTTTCCTGCTCGGGCCCACTGCCTCAGATGACAGGGCCACACGTCTGGGACAGAGTGGACGGGCCACTTGGGTCCACAGGGTGGTCACACTGACTGATCCCCGAGGAACAGCTTTCGGACTACAGTCAGACCCCTCGAGTCATAGGGGAGGGTGGATCTGGGAAGGTCCCCATAGCAGACCAAGAGTTTGGTAGAAGTTGGGGAGGTGGGTGGCAATTCACCCACACTAACACAAAACTGAAGTCACATCCACACCAAGCAGTGTAGGAAATGCTTGCAGAGTCTTTACACGGTCTTTAAAACACCTTGTAATGTCTTTAAAATTCTCTGACCTAGCAATTCCACTTTTGAGAATATCCTAAGGAAATAATGCTACATTTGGAATAATAAGAGAAAAAGCTTTATATCCAAAATATTCATTGCAGCTATAACAATAAAAATAAAAAATAACCTAGATGTCCAGGAGCAGGGGAACAGTTGAGTAAACCCTGATCTACTCATTTGTTGGAATAATATATGACCATGAGAGTTAAAAATGCTGAAAGAGTCTATCAGAGGGGAAAAGAAAGCAGTCTGCAAAATTTTTTACTGTGTGATTATAACTTCTAAAAAATGTCAAACCCCGAACAAAAGAAAATCAAAACAAACCTCCAAATGCACAAAAAGAAAATTTTGGAAGGAAAAAAACCCACAAAATATATACAAGGGTTATTGTTGGGTGATGGGATATAGATGGTTTTTTCTGCCTTTATTCTTTTTTCTTTGAAGGGGTATATTTTTAAATGTCTCCATTGAATATGACATTTTTCCTATTGGAATAAAATTTTTTTAATGGTTTTAGTGCTTTTCTTTTTTTAAATTTATTTTTTATTGAAGTATAGTAGATTTACCACGTTGTGTTAGTTTCCAGTGTACAGCAAAGTGATTCAGTTACATGTATGTGTATATATATATATATATATATATATATATATATATATATATATATACTTTTTCATATTCTTTTCCATTATGGTTTATTACAGGATATTGAATATAGTTCCCTGTGCTATACTGTAGGTCCTTGCTGTTTATCTATTTTATATATAGTAGGGTGTATCTGTTAATCCCAACCTTCTAATTTATCCCTCCCCTGCCCCGCCCTTGGCAACCACAAGTCTGTTCTCTATGTCTGTGATTCTGTTTCTATTTCGTAGATAAGTTCATTTGTGTCATATTTTAGATTCCACATATAAGGGATATCATATGGTATTTATCTTTCTCTTTCTGACTTACTTAGTATGATAATCTCTAGGTCCATCCATGTTGCTGTATATATATATATACCACATCTTCTTTATCCATTCATCTGTCAATGGACAACTGGATTGTTTCTGTGACTTGGCTATTGTACATAGTGCTGCAGTGAACATTGGGGTGCATGTATCTTTTCTAATTATAGTTTTGTCCAGATATATTCCTAGGGGTGGGATTGCTGGATCATATGGTAACCCTATTTTTACTTTTTTAAGGAACCTCCATACTGTTCTCCATAGTGGCTGTATCAATTTACATTCCCACCAACAGTGTAGGAGGGTTCCCTTTTCTCCACACCCTCTCCAGCATTTGTTACTTGTAGACTTTTTAATGATGGCCATTCTGACTGGTGTGAGGTCATTGTAGCTTTGATTTGCACTTCTCTAATAATTAGTGATGTTGAGCATCTTTTCATCTGCCTATTGGCCATCTGTATGTGGAAGAAAATAATTTTTAAAAACGTTCCACAATCTCGAATCAGCCATGTTTCCAAGTGAATGAGTCAATAGTCTCACCAAATACAGGTCCCAGAAGCCACTTATTACACTATTTTTTGGACTCTTCTATCATCAAAACAATTCTAGGCACTGCAGGAACTGCAAAACCAAATGATACAGCGTCTTGGCCCCCATGGATTTGACAGACTAGGTCTGTTCGCCTCTGGATGTTCCATAATTGAGCACTCTGAACAGACCTTGACTCAGCCCAGATCATCCGTATGAAACACAGCAGACAGGCCTCTGTACGATGTGGAGTCTATAATTAGGCTCATCAGTTTTCATTGCTTGGGATTCCACGCAGGTTTTCAAGAAATTATCACATGGATGAAGAAAGCTTGGGAGAGCGTTCAGTTTATCACTGCATGTGTGCAGGTGGGATTATGAGAAACCTGCCCCCATGGAGGACCCATCTGCCTGCGTTGTTTTCCCCTCCTGCAGCTCATCAGTCTGCAGTCTTGGCACAAAGAAGAGGTGGGTATACATGCCTCTCAGCCACCCACAGCTATTTAAGAAACTGAAAGAGATCTAAATAATAATGTGGATGAAAACAGCTATTTGAGCTCTGATTACTGTAGGCAATATAATAGTAATAGATAGTAATGATTATAATGGTTACGTCTATTGAGTACTTACGACATGCCAGCAGTAACCGGCTAACTGGTTTCCAGGCATCGTCTCCCTTAATCTTCACATCGACTTTGTACATGGTGGGTCATTATTTCTACTTTACAGAGGATGAAATTGAGAATCCTAGAACTTAATATGCTTAAGGTGACACAGCTAAAAAAAGTAGAAGAGCTAGGATATAAAGATGGAAACCAGGAGACTTAAAATCTGTTCTGTCATGACCATTTAGACATTTAGTGCTTCTAACAAGTCTGAGAATGAGGCATCAGTGCAGTTTTTAAGGATGAGAAAACTGAAGCTAAGAGAGGTCGAGCAGCTTTCCCAGCATCATGCAGCAAGAAGGCAGCGTAGCTGGGATTCGAGCCCAGCTAGCGTCCCTGGGTCTCTACAGCCTGCTTCCTTCCCAACTGTGACAGCACAGTGGCCCTGTCCCCTAAGCATGACAGAGAATGTTAGGCGAATATTTCATTTCTAACACTTAACATTGGACCCCATACCGAGCAGATTCTTAAAAAGATAAAAGGATGAGTACATGACATATAAACGCTGAGAAACTGTAAGCAAGACAAGGTGCCTCCGTCCATCCCAAGCAAAACAAGCAACCAACAATCAATCATCCTGGAATCACTACTGAAGGAGTGTGTCCATCAGTGTGTCCATCCACACCTGGCACTGCAGAGGTAAAGAGAAATACTTCATGCCCTGAGTGATTGGTTTTGCTCTTCCAGAAACTCGGTGCTGCTCCATGGGGCTGCCTAGCTGGGAGGTGTCTTTGAATGTCACATGGGAGGCAGTCACCAGGAGAAAGTGCAGTGGGAGCTATTGTGGGGAGATGAAGGGAGTGCCCTTGTGATCCCAAGAAGATGGTCTCCAACCCTGCCTGCGGAGTGTAAGATTTAGTTCCAATGCCCGGAGGCTAAGCCATTCCTTCTCAGGATGGGAACTGAAGGGATTTCTCTAGGATTCCAGTAGAATAAACAGAGCTTCCAGAGTGACACAGCTCCCTAATGCCTTATAGCGGGGTTTTCGACCTCGGCACTAGTAACATTCCGGGCCGGATGATTCTTTGTTGCGTGGGGCTGTCCTGTGTATTGTGGGACGTTCAGTACCGTTCCAGCCCTCTGCTCACTAGATGCCAGTAGTGTCCTCCCAGCTGTGAGGGCCCAAAATGCCTCCAGCACTGCCACCAGTCCCCGGAGGACAAAATCTCTCCCAGCTGAGAACCACTGCCTTAGAGGTAGGCATTAGAAACGGGAGACTGGAGGGGAGCCTGTAAGTCATCCTGGGGCCCCCCTTAACTTGATCCTCCTAAGCTAGGAGGGTCACTAATTGGAGAAGGGGAGAAAGAGGGCTGTGGATGCAAGACTTCTGTTCCCCCAAAGAATTATCCCCCCTTCAAAGATGTCACAGGTCACTGCTGCCATTGCCACTCTGACCTGCAGAGGGCGCTGATGTCCTTCACTGTCTGGCCCAAGCGTGACGATGTAATTTTTACTTAATTATTGAACGAGTTGAGAATTGGTTATAACACGTAAATAAAACTTAACCTGGGCTTCCCTGGTGGCGCAGTGGCTGAGAATCTGCCTGCCAATGCAGGGAACACGGGTTCGAGCCCTGGTCTGGGAAGATCCCACATGCCACGGAGCAACTGGGCCCGTGAGCCAGAACTACTGAGCCTGCGCGTCTGGAGCCTGTGCTCCGCAACAAGAGAGGCCGCGATAGTGAGAGGTCCGCGCACCGCGATGAAGAGTGGCCCCCGCTTGCCACAACTGGAGAAAGCCCTTGCACAGAAACGAAGACCCAACACAGCCAAAAATAAATAAACAAATAAATTAAAAAAAAAAAAAAAAAAAAAAAAGACTTAACGTAAGGCTCGGACATAATCTGCTCCAGTATTTACTCATCCTTCATGACTTCCTCTCTTAGTTTCATGGTAACGCTGCAGTGATAGAGAATGAAGTACACCAAGCAGGAAATTAGCAGTGAGAGGTGAAGTGACTTGCCTAAGGTCACACAGCTAATAAGTGACAAAGTTTGGATTAAAATCCAAGTGTTTTTTTTTTGACTTGAAAAGGAGGCTTGTTCCACTGTTCTTGGAAGATTGAAGTCACGTGGAGGCTTCACATCCAGGCAGGATGACATAGTGACATAGAAGCCATATGTACACCACCTCCTCCTGGCCTTAGGAGCTCACTGTTGGGGAGCAGAGAGGGCCAAATAGGTAAACACACATGCAGAACAGCGGGGGCTGTATCGGGGGGATGAAGCATGCGCTGCTGGCACCCCAAGAAGATGTTGCATAGCTCTGCGTGGAGAGTGTGAGGTTTGTTTACAGCTCCCAGGGGCTGTACCACTCCTCCTCTGGATGGAAGTCCAAGGAATCTCTCTAGTACTGCAGCACAATGAATAAATCCTGGGGTAGCTTTGTCAGTGGTCATCGTGGAGCCACTGCCCCAAAAGGCCCAGCCTTTATGAGGTCAGTGGCCTCCTCTGCTGCCCTCCTGCCCTGTGCCTTGACACAGAAGATTAATTCTGAATTCAGTGTGTCTGGGATTGTGCGGGGCCCTGGGGCAGAGCTAGTTTAATGGAGACGTAGTGGGCACTGGAGCTCCAATCCCAGTCTCGTCACTTCCAAGCTGGGTGACCTTCCACAGGTCACTCAACCTCTCAGGGCCTCAGTTTTCTCATCTGTAAAGCGGCATAAGTGCCCACCTCATGGAGTGGTTGTGAGGATAAAATGAGACAATGTGGTAAAGCCACCAGCACAAAGCCAGGCATATAGCAGGAATTCAATAGGGAAGAGGTTCCCCTCCTCCTCTTCAACCTACTGAAGCAGGATGTTCAATGTCATGGCCAACAGGGAGATGACTGGGGCTTTCTGAGGGCTGAATGAGGACCTTATGAAAGATGTGGTGGAGAAAATGTTTTTGTTTCTGTCTTTTTTTTTTCCTTGAGTCCTACATGGATAGGCTTGGGGCAGAAGTTGTGTATCTAGAGAGATAAGATGAGATGGGCTAGACGGACAGAGTTTCAAGAGGCAGAAGAAAGGGAGCCACACACCTTGTGCTGGGGGATGATGCCCGGGGAGGGGGGGCCTGCTCCCGTGATGAGGGAGCATGCCCGTGCTGAGAACCGGGTTCAGATCCCAACTCCATCCCTCACCAGCTGTATGACCTTGGGTGTATCCTGTCACCTTGCTGCCCCAAAGTTGCTTATCTGCAAAATGATGATAATTCTTAGCAGCAGCTATAGCCTTGGGGGCTTGCATGAGCTGGCATGAGAAACTGCCTGGTCTGGTGCCTTGCACATAATCCAAAAGCAGCTGTAGGAGGGGGCTGAATCCAGTGTGTGCTGGAGCCAGCTCCTACTGGTCCAGGAAACCTGACTGTGTGCATTTCTTCCCCAATCTCAGTTCACTGATGTCCTGTTGGTTGCTTGAAATCAGCCACGGTGGGAATACTGCACATTTTCCCAGTCCCTAAACTTTCAATGACTTAGCATCTTCCTCCAGAAGACTATAGTTCTGTCTCACATCTTTGGGCGCATTTTCTTGGGTAACTGTCAGCTCTCTTTATGCCTCCAGCTTAACAGCCTCTTTTGAATCCTCACCTGGTAGGGGCTTCGACTTGTCTCTTCAGTTTGTGTAAATCTAGAGACCCAACTCGCCTGGTCCAAGAGGTCTTTCTCCAGGTCTCTGGACCTGGCTCCTTCCCTTTGCTGTTGACTTTTACCTGAACTTAGGGGGCAGGTACGATGTGGCAGAAAGAGCTGCTTGCGTGGTGATTTGGGAAGATTCAGGCTCCTCTTACTGGACTTTGCAATCCTGGGCAAATCATGAAGCCCCTCTGAGCCTCGGTTTCTTCAGCTCTAACATGGGCTGTATGTCGCTCCAGAGGTATAGAGGGAATTTGGCTATAGAAGTACAAGTGTTCTTTAACCTTAAGTCTCAGTATATTACGATAACCAGGAAGGTCCAGAGCTTGGAAGCGCCCACTGTACCCACTAGGTCTTTTCCGCAGCAGGCCAGGGAATTTGTAAGACAAGCCATCGGTGCTCTGATCTCCCTACAACCTTATCTCACCTCCCATTTTCTCCCTGCCTGCTTTCCCCTCGCCCAGGCATATGTCACTGACCCTTGGAGGAGGAAGTCAGGAGGTGTCAGAAAGAGAGAGGGAGGCAGGCTGCTCTGGAGAATGAAATGAATATTTTCATTTCATAGTAGAGGCATCTACTATGCTTTAGACAGTGACAGGCACTCTAGACACATCATCACATCACAGGTCTCAACAGCCCTGCAAACAGGTATTACTTCACTTTAACTTTACAACCAGTATTGATTTTACTGAGCAATTCTGTCTCCAGCAATAATGGCAGGAGACACGATCCAGTAAGTCTAACCCTCTTTCCCATGCTTCCTACTTAACCTTTCTTTTTTTTAAAAAAAGTTACTTTATTTATTTTAATTTAATTTAATTTATTTTTAAATTGGAGTAGAGTTGATTTACAATGTGTTAGTTTCAGGTGTACAGCACAGTGATTCACTTATTTATACACACACACACACACATTCTTTTTCAGATTCTCTTCCCTTATCAGTTATTACAAAATTTTGTGTGTAGTTCCCTGTGCTATATAGTAGGTCCTTGCTGTTTCTCTATTTTATATATAGTAGAATGTATATGTTAATCCCAAACTCCTAATTTATCCCTTCCTGCGCTCTGTTCCTCTTTGGTAACCATAAATTTGTTTTCTATGTCTGTGGGTCTATTTCTGTTTTGTAAGTAAGTTCATTTGTATCATTTCCCACTTCCCTTTCTGATCCTCGTTCTCTCCCTCTCTCTCTGCCTCTCTCTCTCTCTCTGAGATTTGGGGTAAGGGTAGAGTTTTCTCTTAAACATTATTGAACGGACAGTGGAGGAAGGACTGGGTACAAGGTTCCTTCTGATTGGAAAGTGTTAAAAAAAATTCCTGATTCCTCGAAGAGGTGGCCTTCCCTTGATTTCCCAGACAGTTGTAATTCTATAGAATATCAATTCTGTTACCTGCACTGCCAATTTATTTCATTATCTGTAATAAGCAGTGATGACATTTCTTAATAACATTCCATAAAAATCTCAGTTATCACTTTAGAATTACATCAGGTTAGATGAAGAGACATGTCCCACAACCAAAAAGAAATTTCACTCGTTGAATGAAACTTTGATTATTTTTTCAGAGATGCCCTACACTCTTGTGAATCAGTTGGCTGGTTTCAACTGAAAGTAAGAACCAAGCGAAATAAACTACATTCGGTGAGGCGGAAGTAAGAGAGAAAAAAAATTTGCCTGAAGAAATGTTCCGTGGGACCATAAGGGAACAGAGCATCTTGATGCATTTTTCTCTCACTCAGAAATGAAAACTAGATTGGAGTCGCTTTTGGAGGTAGCATAAGATGCGGGTCGTTAAGCTGCCATGAAACTGTTTCCCAGCCTGTGAGCTTTTCCATCAGACCTGGAGACCTGCCTCTTACTCATCCTACACCTCCATCGTCTGATGCACGACCTGCCATAATTGGTACCTCCTGCTTGGCTTTGAAACTCTAAGTTACCACACAATCAAGTACTTTTCATATTACAGTTGAACCATAAACCCATCCTGTCTCCCTCTGTCCGCTCCGCTGTAATCCCTAACTTTTCATGGTGGTTACTGTTTAGTGTTTTGGTTTTCAAAAGACTGTTCCACATACCACTGCATTCATTTCCTCTTGCTGCTTCTTAGGCAAACTACCACAAACTTAGTGGCTAAAACCAATACAGATGTATCATCTTACAGTTCTGGAGGTTGGAAGTCCAAAATGGCTTTCACTGCGCTAAAGTCAGGTGTCAGCAGGGCTGTCTTCCTTCTGGATGCTCTAGGGGAGAATCTGTTTCTTTGGCTTCCACCTGCATTCCTTGGTTCGTGGCCCCTTCCTCCATCTTCAAAGCCAGCAGCATCTTCAGATCTCTCTGACTCTGACCCTCCTGCTCCCTCTTACAAGGACCCTTGTGATTACATTGGGCTACCTGGATAAATCGGGAAAATCTCCCCGTCTCAAGATCTTTAACTTAGTCACCTCTGTAAAGTCCCTTTTGTCATATAAAATAACATATTCACAGGTTTCAGGGATTAGGACGTGGACGTGTTTGGGCGCCATTATTTATCTACGACAACCACTATTCATCTGTTTTTCAGGCCAAAAATCTAGGAGTTTTTCTTGATTCTCTTCTCCCGCTCTTTACCTCCAACCTACCAGAAAGTCTGGTGGATTCTACTCTTACGCCCCTTTTCTCAGAACCATCTATTCTGCACAAAGGAGCCAGAAGGATTTTTCAGAACAAGGAAATCAGACCATGTCGGTCCATTGCTCAAAGGACCCCCGTGGCTCCCTTCCTGTCAGAGGTAGAAAACCCCCAGGTTCCTTACAGTGCCTCCCACCCTGGACTGTGCACCGTCTGCTGCTCCTCTGACCTCCTCTACTCTTCCTTCCCTGTCTTAGTCCTTCTGGGCTGTGACAACCACAACACCAGAGACTGGCTGGCTTATAAACAGCAGAATTCATTTCTCACAGTTCTGGAGGCTGCAAAGTCCAAGATCATGGTGCTGGCAGATTCGGTGTCTGGTGGGGGCCTGCTTCCTGGTTCAGAGACAATTTTTCATGTGCCCTCACATGGTAGAAGGGACAAGGGAGCTTTTTTTGACCACACCATGCAGCATGTGAGATCTTACTTCCCTAACCAGGGATTGAACTTGTGCCCCCCTGCAGTGGAAGCATGGAGTCCTAACCACTGGACCGCCAGGGAAGTCCTAAGGGAGCTTTTTTTAATAAAAAAATAAATTTATTTATTTTTGGCTGCGTTGGGTCTTTGTTGCTGCACGCAGGCTTTCTCTAGTTGCGGCAAGCGGGGGCTACTCTTTGTGGCAGTGTGCGGGCTTCTCACTGCGGTGGCTTCTCTTGTTGCCGAGCACAGGCTCTAGGGATGCGGGCTCATTAGTTGTGGCGTGCAGGCTCAGTAGTTGTGGCTCACAGGCTCAGTAGTTGTGGCACACGGGCTTAGTTGCTCCGCGGAATGTGGGATCTTCCTGGACCAGGGCTTGAACCCGTGTCCCCTGCGTTGGCAGGCCGATTCTTAACCACTGAACCACGAGGGAAGTCCCCCAAGGGAGCTTTTTAGGACTCCTTTTATAAGGGCTCAATTATGAGGACCTAATCACCTCCTAAGGCCATCATGACCTAATCACCTCCTAAGGCCATCACCTTGGGAGTTAGGTTTCAACATATGAATTCTAGGGGGACACAGACATTCAGACCACAGTGCTTCCTCTCTTAATCCCCTATACCAGCCATGTTCGCCTTATTGCTGTTTTTTCAAATGTGCCCAGGCTATTCCCACCTCAGGGCCTTTGCACTTGCTGTTTCTTCTTCCTCCAGCTCTGCATAAGACTGCTGTCTCTCTTCGTCAGATAGGTGTTTAATAAATATTTGAATGAATGAGTGGATATCTAATTTAATCAGTCCTCACAACAGCCCTGTAAGATACAGTTTTTAGATATGGGTTTGATTCTGGCTTTGTCATTTATGAGCTGAAGAACCTTGGGCAAGTTACTCCACCATTCTGAGCTACAGTTTCACCAATAAAAGAGGAACTAAGATATACTTCAAATTTACTGTAAGTTCAAATGAGACAGAACAATGAAACCGCAGGATGTGATACTTGAAGTATTCTATCACACGAATTTCCTTTTCTTCTCTTGGCCACCGAAATTATCAAGAACTTAGGGGCTTGAGGTTGGGACACTTGTGCTACCCACATCTGGTTTTCCTCTCCTTCCTGGGCACTCAGGAAAACTACATTTCCCAGTCTCCTTGCAGTTAGGTGGGACCGCGTGACCAGTTTTAGCCAATGAGATTTGTGTGGGAGACGATCCCCCAAGTCCTTGGAATCCCACTGCTTTGTCCCTCTGCGTGGAGTCCTAGCATGCTTCCCTCCTAACGTTCATTCTCCTGTGTGCTAGCTCAGCGCTGCTGGTTAAGAAAGACTCCCCCTTTGTTTTTCCCCTTTGGATTTCTGTGAATTCATGGAGGCCAACAAGAATGCAGGTTTGTGGGCAGAGCAAGAGAGGAGCCTGGGAGTTCACAAACAGTGTGAGCCGTGACATGTCAGCGATTGCTTCAGTGGTAGGAAGCGGCATTCTTCTCCCCGGACACTCTCTGTTTCTACTGTGGGTTCTAAATGATGAAGCACCATCCTGTTCTTCCCCTGAATTTGAACTATTGCATGGCTAAGATTTGACAATCTGGTGACAGAGACAGAGCTATATGTTTATAAAGACGTTAGTTTCCCGAGCTGTGTTTCATGGAACAAGTGTGCCTCAGGAAATTGCATTAAGTGAGCTACAAAGAAAAACATTTCCATAGTCAAATAAGTAGGACAGTGCAGTATATTCTCTAAACAAGGAGTCCTGCAGGAAAGAAACCTGTTGAACTTTGTTTAACCTAGCGTTTCTTAAACTTTATTTCAAACTTACAGGATGCATTTCCTGATTTCTCCTCCCCATCTTGCAACAAAAGAATAAGGATCCCCAAATTGCCTTGCACTAAATGCCCAGGTATGGATGAATGAATGAATGAATGAATGAATGGATGAATGAAACCCAGGGCAAAATAATATATGGTAACTCCCTTATTGGTAAAACAAGCAGCTTAAAAACATCACTGTCAAGATACATTTTTTCCCCACATTCGATCAGAAGTTTTCTTATCAGAAATAGCAAGTTAAAGTCCACATAGCTGCTAAGGTGTAGAACTTGGGTTTTCTCCCTAATTTCTTTCTCTCTTTTTTTTTTTTTTTGGCTGCATGGTGGTGCAGCTTTGGGGATCCCAGTTCCCTGACGCGGGATGGAACCTGGGTGCCCTCAGTGAAAGCGTGGAGTCACAACCACTGGACTGCCTGGGAATTCCCTCCCTAATATTTTGAATTTAAATGTATTGCTACTAATCCTGCCAGGTGCCAGCATTCACATAGCTGGATGATTTCCATGTCCCCTCAGGAGTTTGTAAGGTATTACTACATAGCCTGACTTTACGATTTCCAACTAGGATTCCACTATACAACATTCTGCATTTGCATGTATAAAATTTTTCCCAGTATGAAGTCACTTTCTAAAAAGTATGGTGAAAATTACTATTTTGAACAAAATTTATGACATTGCATAGGTCTCATATAACTGGTGAATTTTGCACACCAGCAAATACAGTATTTGACCCCAGGACCCTTCCCCTTCCTCCCCTTATCTACCTTTTAACATCTCCCAGGCCTGATTCTTCCATAGAATGCATGTTGGAAAATCTGATGTAAAAGTTAGTTCTGCATAGGCTACTGTCATTTGTTTCCCAGACAGAAAATGTGTGATCTTGGCCAAGTTACTTCCTCTCTCTGGGCCTCAGTTTCCTTCTCTTTAAAACAGGGAGCTACTGGAGCTACTGAAATAGTTAAAGCCCAGAACCTTTCACTTCTGACATCCCGTCATCCTGTGTGCGCTGATGTCATTTTGTACGAAGCTAAGCTGCTGAATGCCCAGTCACCCCCTCCAATAGAAGAATGTTCTTACGAGACAATCATTCTGATCTGGGAGGCAATCTAATACGAGGATTAAGCCGCTGGCCTCTAGACTACAATGACGTCAGTTTGAACTGCACTGGCTCTGGGTTCCCGAGCAAGTGACCAGTCTTTTTAGCCTCATCTGTAAAACGGGTAAAACCATTACCCACTCCCTGTGAGGCTGTGAGGCTGAAGTGAGACAGAATTGAAGGTCCTTAGCACAGTGCTTGGCACATCTAAGTACTCAATAAATTATGCTGAATCTTAAGTCTTAGGTTGGGTCGTTAAGCCAGATAGAACGAAGTGTCAGGAGACTAGCCCTCCTTTCTCCAACTGCTCCTTCTAGAAGGACAAACATGCTGGGGAGGAGAGAGAAGAGCCCTCACCTGTAGGCTCCCTTGGACAACTCTGCGACACTGGGGAGACCAAGACAAGATGTAGTTCTCCTGGGAGCAAGAGTGAAGGGTCGGCTTAACAGTACAGGCTTCTGATGCCCTGGCAATCACACCACTGAAGCACCAGAGTGACCCAGGCCGTGTACATGGTATTATTGGGTGTCAGGGAACTCACCCTGAGATGCAAGTGAGGCCAGAGCCCTGGAGCCATTTAGAACACTGGGTCAGGATTAGGGGTACATGGTTGTTGAGTGTGATTCAGCAAAATGTCATCTGTATGACACCTCCCCCCGACCCCGAACCTGTCTCATGTGCTATGGCAAAGAGGCATTCGAAGGACAGGGTCAGGCTCAACTCCTGCTGGCCCCTCACTGTGCAGAGACACAGAACCAATGAATGGGGTAGAAGGAGGCGGCCCCCAAGAGCACCAGCAGGGGTTAACAGTGGGGAAAATCTAGTGGCTGCCACTGAGGCTACGCATGGCCCGGAAACAGCACGAATCTAGGCTGGGGGTAGAATTCGGTGGCTCGTTCCAAGAATGATGAGGAGTACGGGACTGGGGTTAGGGGAGTGATTCATTCCAGGAAGTATGAAAAATAGGAGCTCGGGGTATTCGTATTGGTGATCCGTTCCAAGGAAGATAAGGAATTTGGGCTTGGCAGGGAGGGAGGTGTCTCTGGCTCATGCCAAGAAGGATAAGAGGTGTCAGTTGGAGGAGGGGCTATGTTGGTGGTTCATTCCAGAAAGGATAAAGAGCAAGGGCTATGGGTGTGGGCTGGACGTTCATTGGGAAATACGGTGCTTTTTCTGGAAGGACATGCAGGAAGCGGAGTGCATTGTGCTGGATAGGACAGTGGCTTGGAGGGAGGTTTTGGACTCATTCTGCTGACCTGAAGTCCCAGTTCTATCACTTACCAGCTGGGTCTTCTCAGATAATTTGCATAAGCTCTAAGGGCTTCCTGAACTATACAATGGGGGTAATTACACCCCTACCTCATGTCATCTTGTGAGTATGAAAGCACTTGGTAGGGTGAGGGTGGTCTTTGCTTCATTCTGTAAGGGGTCTCCATCCCACCAGAGTTCCCTTCTGATTCTCTATCTGCCGCCCTCCCCATTCTGAAAATGTCAGTGGTTTGAGATATGCTGACTGCTTGGGAAAATGGGGCTCTTTTCTTCCATCTGAAATTTACTTTTATATTTTAAGTGTTCTCTGGAACACATCCATGATTTGCTAGAGCTGAGAATTGCTAAGGCCTTTATTTATGAAGTATTAAACACTGACAGAAATTCAGCATGTCTTGAAACTCCTTAGGGAATAATACAAATAGATGGCCTTAAAAACACATGCACAGAGTGATCGTGTAACTCCGGTTTCTACCAAAGTAGAAAAAAAGTTGCTGTTCCTTCCCTCACTCCTGATCCCTGTCTGGAAGAGAGTGCCCCATTGTCTAGGTGGCCCTGAGCCAAGCAACTCATTATTGAAGGAGAGGGAAGGGGATTTCTGGAGACAAAGAAGGATGTCATATTCCATCCATCCAGAGAATTTAGAGCTCAAATAAAAAGCATTCAAAGTAAGTCAGTACCATGCGGCTTAAAAGTAACAGAGTATCCTCATGCAGCAACCTGGAAAGTTCCAAACACTCATTAAAAAAAAAATTCTTGGGGCTTCCTTGGTGGCGCAGTGGTTGAGAATCTGCCTGCCAATGCAGGGGACACGGGTTCGAGCCCTGGTCTGGTAAGATCCCACATGCCACGGAGCAACTGGGCCCGTGAGCCACAATTACTGAGCCTGCGCATCTGGAGCCTGTGCTCCGCAACAAGAGAGGCCGCGACAGTGAGAGGCCCGTGCACCGCAATGAAGAGTGGCCCCCGCTTGCCACAACTAGAGAAAGCCCTTGCACAGAAACGAAGACCCAACACAGCCAAAAATAAAAAATATATAAATAAATAAATAAAAGATTACTATTAAAAAAAAAAAATTTCTTACTTTTCTGACTCCTCTGTCAATCAGTATAAGACGTTTTGTGCAATTGGTTTTATAATTGATTTTGGTGAGTAATATCCAACGAGTCATTTAAGAGGGACTTGCTTTCAAATCTTATTCCCTTGATCATAACTATTTCTTTACACGTTGCCATGATGGGGAGAGTGAGGTACAAATGCTTTAAGGGGAAAAGGTTGGATGTAATACCCAAGATTTTCCAGGTTTCCGAGATGTCAGTTACGGAACATTTGTACGTGACTTTTGCCTCACACATAATGTGGTGTTACGAAAAGTCTCAGCACTCGATGGATGAGCTTTTAGAAGCTGAGAGACAGCCTCTCTCCATCCCTGAGTCCTGTCTCATCCATGTTGGAATAATAATAAGAGAGAAGTACCAGCAGTGACAGCAGTGGGATGAGTGAACAGTGAGTTTTCATAAGTGCCGAGTACTGTGCTAGGCGATTATATAGCTTGTGTCACTGAGAATTATCTGACATTTATTCGTCAGAAGGGAGGCTGGTGACCAGACACATGACGGTTTCCGTGGCGTCTCAAGTGTAACAAATGGTCCAGAGTCAGGCCTCACTGTCCTCAAGCCTTCACAAAGGGAGGCCAGCTCTGGGGTCTCTGACTGGACTCAGCATTAAAATGGCTTTGCCAGTAAGTCCTGCTGTGACACTGTTCCACTTGAGCCAAACAGACACCAGAGATAGGAAATTTTACTCCATTATTCTGACAGTGCAAAGAAGAGGCATCTCACTGTAAAGGGAAGGACTGAACTAGAGGCCAAAGGACTTCTGATTTTCATGAACAAAGGGAGTCAGGACCACGGGTCAGAAATGCTAAGAATTTGAAAAGAATTTTGAAAACTTGATGGCTGGCAATTTTATCTTCTGAACTGCAGATCAGGACAGATGGCCTGATGTGAATTTGTGGGTGTATCTAGGGCAACCGCAGGGAGACAGCACAGATTTGTGGCAAAGAGTGCAGCCTCTGGAGATGGACTCACTGGTTTTGATCCTGGTTCTACCTCTTACTAGCTGTTCGACCTTCATCACATTATTGAACCTTGCTGAGCCTCTCAGTTTCTCCATCTGTAAAATGGGGACAATAGCAAAACTCACTATATGCAAAGCCCACCAAACCGTGTGATGGGTACTAAGTTCTCAATAAATAAATAAGACATTCCTAAGCAGACAGGTAGAATATGTAAATGTATAAAGGACTTCAAAACACTGGAGAGAGTGGTTGGTTGATCTCTAACTTCGGTGCAGCCATGTTGGAGTGACCTACGGAGGCAGAGTCCCTTTCCAGGTCACACGTAGAGGTGGAGGTACCCCCACAGAGGAGACTGCAGGAAGAATGAGACAAGGCTGTGTCTCTGGGCTGAAAACAAAGGCTCAGCCTGAGCTATAGGCTGGGAAATTGCACAGTCAGAGAAGCCACTGGGCATGGGGGGAGGAGGGGCTGGGGAGGGCTGTGAAGCCAACTTTAGTTTTTATTCTGAGATACTTAAAAAAAATCTGGCCACATTTCCATGCGCTTAATCAAACACCACATCTCTGAGTGTTCTATTTTTTTTTCCATTATTTTTTTATGATGAATCATTGGCAGGAAAGGATCAAATGAACACATACCATTGATCATCAAAGGACCAAATAAAGCATCTAGTCAATTTCATGGTCAAGGACTTTCAAAGAAAGAGGTGGGTGAGGGAATTAAAGAAAGATGATGCTTCCGGCTTTTTATGTTGTTTTAAAGATTTCTCAGAGGGCACTGTCTTGTGATCTAGCAATGACTCCCTAAGTCCACAATCTATTTTATTCTTTCAATTTCCTTTAGTCTCTCCTCTAGACTTTACATCATTCGCAGTGATGGGGAAAAGGCAAAATTGATTTTAGGAAGGGAAACTGTGAAAAATGGTATGGGTTAGTCTCATCTCCTGCTGAGTTCATTTTATTAAATGAAGCAGAGAAAACACCAGAACCTGGGAAGCTGAAATGGTCCCTTTTTCTTAGATTAGTTCTGGGCAGAGAAGAGTAGCATTTACTGAATGAAGCGCTCTGCATATATGGACCCCTTTAATCCCCTCAACAAGCCTTTACATTAAGGGGTCTGAGCCTGACTTTCTCAAGAGCTCAAGCAACTTGGTCAAGTTCAAATAATAACTATTTGATAAAGCTGGGATCAAATTCACACTGGTCAGATTCAAATAAACATGTAAGAGGCAGACAATGCTGTAACCAGGGCTAGGACCAGGGTAAGTCAAGATTTAAAGAGGAACTCATGCTCAAGGCTGTTTGTACGTGAACCCGAGACAGAGTGAACATCTCCTTAACTTTTGCACCCTGAGTGCCTCATCGGCCCCACCCCAGTCCATCCACCGAGTTGTCAGCATTGACTGGTGGTGAGGGGGGGGGGGCGCGTGAGGGCAAATGGGCTACTAAACTAAGGACCTCCTATGAACTGGACACTGTGCCAGGAGCTTTATGTGCATAAAGGACCACCCATCCTCTCACATGCCTTGGAATATTTACCTTCAGTGTAAATGATTAGATAGGAACAATTGTATGCACCAGAATTCCTCTTCCAGCAAGAGGGCAATATATTTGCAAAGAAATCCTTTAATAAAAGAAAAGGGACAGAGAACGAGTTGGCCTTCTCCCTGGTCCAGAGCTTAGGTGTTTGCTGATACCAAGTCCAAAGGGGAAAAAAGAAATTACTCTGCCAGCCAGAGGGAGAAGAATGTGACAGTCTCGGGAGGGAGGTTGAGGGGAGATGGAAAGAAGGGGGAATCAGGTGGCGGCTTAGAGGCTGAGGGTTCTTGCCCTTTGATATGATCCCTACTCCCATCCTCAAATGCCCCCCAATCGCAAGCAAATTTGCTAAAGTTCAAAATGCTTCACCTGTGTGTGATGGGGCAGTGCGGGGGATGGCGGGCGTCTTATGGGACTCAGTGAAGGTGCTGAGTTGATGCCTGCGTGATCCCAGGTGACACAGGGACCCTGCCCACAGTCACAAGGAAGACCACCAGATCCTAAGCCCCAGGAAATAGCCAATATTGAAGGAAGAGTTTCAGACTTTGGCAGACCACAGGGTTGGCTGGGGGTCTGTGTCAATACAGCTGGTTAAGGGGAAGAGGGGCCCCCCGCGGACATGTGTCTTATGCACAAATGGAGACAGTGAGGTTGAGAGAGGTTGAGTCAGGTGCTCAATATCCCACAGCTGGTCAGAGGGTGGGCTCCAGCCTCTGGTGTGTCAGTTTCACAGCTGCATAGATGGACACCCTCACCCATGCTGAGAAGAGGGAAGGTGGGAGCGGGGCCAACCAGGAGGGAGACGTCAGGGCTGGTGGCGAGAGGGCCAGCTTGACAAACAAGCCCAGCACAGGCCAGCATGTGGCCGCTAAGCTCAGAGTAGCTGCCCTGAACGGTTTTCTCCGCAATCGTCTTTTTTTTTTTTTTTCTCAGTGAAGGCAGTGTGTTTTCAGAAGCTGCGTCCCCAACTTGGGTAGAATCTTAGAGCAAAAAGGAGCCTTGGTGGGTGTCCTTGCCCATCCACCTCATTATACACATCGGGACATTGAGGCCCAGAGGAGAAAGCCCTGTGACCAGGCAGGAAGCTGGCTTCTGAAAAATGCCAAAGGAATTCTACAGAACAGAGAGCAGAGAAGGCCTGGCAAGTGAGCAAGTCTGCTTGATTTTGATAAAATTAATCCTCCCAGGCACAAGGATTTGAAGACCTGATTCCGGGCCCCTGGGGTTGCTCCTTTTGGTGGATGCTCTCAGCCCCCCAGCCAGTCCCCGACGCCCTGCTGGCTGTGAAACTTCCAGCCGCCCCTTCACCACAGAACTGCCCTCTGGAAGCTGAGGTCCTGGGGGTCTTCAGGCCGTGCTGCTGGGGGAAGGCGTCGTGAGCTGGGGGAGCTTCCCAAAGCCCACATCCGTGACAAGACGGTGCTGGCTTTGAGAGGCCACCAGGTCTGGTGCGGCATTCTCAAGATTGAGTGCATGTAGAAATCACTCAAGCTCCGAATTGATAGATCTGGGCTGGGGCCCGGGAATCTGCATTACAAAGCTCCCAGGAATTCCAGCTCAGGTGGTTCACAGACCACACTTTGAAGGGCACTGGTACCGCGCAAACTGGATGGGCTGGGAGGCCGGATAAAGCTACGCTGACATCCTGGCTCTGCCTCATCGTAGCTACATAGCTACGGGGCCGTGAGCAAGGGGCTTGGTCCCTCGGTGCTAAATTAAGCATCTACTACTGCTGCTGCTTCCTCCTCCTCCTTTTCCTCTTCCCCTCCTCCTCCTCTTCCCCTTCCCCTTTCCCTTCTCCGCCTCTTCCTCCCCCTCCCCCTCCTCCTTCTTCATCTTTCTGATCCAACTGGAAATCCAAGTTTTAAAAGAATTTCAACTACAAAAAGATAAAAGGCTGCTTGTGCTTAAGCTTCCTCACCCATCGCAAGGGAAGCGTTTCTGGAAGTTGAATGAGAATTTCGAAAAAGTACCTAACAGTGCCTGGCGCACAGTAGGCACTTCGTAAACATGGACACCCTTCTCCCTCTTGGCCCCTATTTGAGAGGCTGAATCCCTTCCTGCTTCTCCCACGTAATGACGGTCCCTGCCGGCAGAGGCCACATCACCACTCTCTTGATGACACTCCCAGCTGTGACAAGCCTCCAGCAGCTGCCTGTCTTTTCATCCTAAGGAATGAATCACCTCTCATTCTGAGGCCAAGGCGGAAGAATGTTCCCTTGCAGCCATTAAAAAGCAGCGGCATTTCTGACAATGGCCTGGGTTCTCTTTGTTCCGTTGAAACCTGTCTAGCTCTGCTGCCTTCATGGAACTGGCCTTGGTAATTACTCTAATTCTGTGGCTCTGAGTAGCTCAGCTTGAAGACTGTGCTTTTTAATTCCCAGACGTGATAAGAGCCATGTGTATTTCACACACACAAACACACACACACACAATGTTATTCTTTTTAGCAAATACAGTGTTCCACACGCTTGAATTTTCCAGATAGTCACGACTTGTATCAGTAGATGCTAATCTAAAAAAAAGGTTTCTCTAAAGTGTCCAAGATTCCCTAATTATTATTTATTCAGTTAGGATTTTAGGGGACTTAGAAAAATGCATGTGCCTGAAAGTCTCAAAGTGATCAAATTAGGACAAAGGGAAAATATTAATAGAGAGATAAAATTAAGTCGGGGTAAGGTGAGCAGGTAAAAACAGAGAAAAGGCCCCGTACAGGTTTACAGGACAGCCCACATCCAGCTCCCACAGACACTGTAAGGCGGAAACATAATTCATTACAGGATTCGTGGTCCCCAGAAGATGAGAGCCAACCAGTTTCTTAAGAGAAACACAGGTCTATCTTCCACTGGATGTATTTCTCCCATGTGTCCTCGTAAAGGGGAATCTGTGGAATGAATCAAGTTCTTCTAACACCCCTATGAGATATACAGTGGAATTTCTTCTTATTGCGATATCTCTGGGTACAAGATAGGAAAATGTCAGCACAGTTGAGTAAAAGCAATTCCATGAGGACTTGGAGCAATAGGGTTTTGATTTACAGTGTTCTCGGGCTCTGACTTGCTCCAACCAGAAAAGAGTAGAAAGCCTGTCACCGCTTGCTTCCCTCCCAAGTCCCATGACACACATTATCACCTCTAAGTAATAGCCTTTCTTTTTTCTAAGATAAGATTTGGCCTCAGAATCTTTCCTAACACAGATTTTCAGGTAGCTACTGGCAACCCACTGAAATTGACATATGAGATAAAAATTTATTTGCCACTGCTGATCTAGAAGGATGGATATTTGTATTAACTTCTGATGGATTCACTATGTGTGTGTATGTGTGTGTGTATGTGTGTATACACACTATATATACATACATTCATATATACACATATTATATACATGCAGTGCACACAAAGAAGATACTCAGTCTTCTGAGGACCAAATACACACATTTGGATACAGTATTCAGTCATCTTAGAAGATACAATACAAGGTCATCATTATGATTATCAGGTAATGTATTCAACTATAAGTCAGTGGGGATTTTCAAGCACTAACGAGGTATCTGGGGTTACTTTGTTCTTACTATAAATGGCAGCTGTGTTTGGGGGAGAACTTTGGACCGCTTTTTGCAGGTCTACTCTGCTCTTTCCTGCCCCATTGCTGGGCTACTGGCTATCACTCTGGCAGTTAAGAGGACCTGCCTCCATCAGTTTCCTCCAGCTTTTGAAACTTCAGATCCCACAATAGACCAAGATGTGTAGCGGTTAGAACTGTGTGAGAAGTAAAAGTCCCCAGGAGCTGAACTAGGTCTTGCCTGATGAAGTGTATGCTTTTGACACCTCTGTGTGGTCCCAACAGTGACCACTTTGCCCTTTCTTCTGGACTTACAGCTGTATCCAGATACGGTTGCTTTTTAGATAAATGACATATATTGAGCCTGCCTTAATAGTTCCAGGTATTTCTTGCTTTCTGAACTCTCGCTCTGCACACCCAAGAGCCAAGGAGATTTCGCTAGTAAGGGATATTTTATAATACCTTTCTCTTTCCCGGTCACAGTGGTCTTTCCTCTTTTTCACATAGAGGCTCACTTTAGCTCACGTGACCTAAGAGCTATCACTTGAAGAAATGGGATCCGAGAAGGCGGTTCACACCCCCGCAAGAACACTCACGTAGCCCCACATCCTGTTCCCCACATCCCAGCCTGTGAAGCAGGGAACGGGGGTGTTCTAGGGGACACATATCTGACCTTGAATTAATTTTAAACTGTCTGCCTGGCAATGCCATTGCTGAACAATTCCCACCCCAGCTCCAGACTCTATTTCTGTTAATTAGAGAATGTTTTGTTTCAACTAATCAGCCCAGCATCCTTTCTAATCAAAACAACATTCTGGTCTAGGTACAACACCCATCGCCGAAGGGCCTGGTTAGGTTTGCAAATCGGGAAGCACAGGCAGCTTTCTGTTTCCCTCTGTATACCCCGGTTGCAGGCGAAGCATCCTGACACACATACACAGACACAGACACACACACACACTCACACACACATTCATTCATCTGGAAGCTCTAAGAGGACTTTTCGCTAGTGGCTGGTTGGTTTCAGTGCTCTTTTCCTTCCCCATTGGCCCTGTCCTGTGAAAGGAGATATGGATGCCTCGGCATCGTTTATCTAGCCAAGTGTCTCTTAAATAAACAAGAAGGTAGATAGGAACTTAAATTTTAACTAATAGCCATGCTAGACACACACACACACACATACACATACACACACACACACACACACAGAGCAAGAGAGAGAGAGAGAGAGAGAGCACACACTTATTGCATTGAGCAAACATTTACTGGGAGCCTGTCCTGGGCCAGATATTCTGCTATAAATTCGAACCCAGAGATCACTAAAGGAAGGTTCCTGCTCCAAGAAGCTCAAAGTTGGAGACAAGCAAAGTGGGAATTATGTAGAGTGTGGTGAGAGGTAAGAGAGAGGAAACCCAGGGGGTCCTGGGAGCATGGCGGTGGGATGGTTGGCTCTTGTTGGGGAGCAAACAAGGAAGGCTCCCTGGAGGAGGTGATGTTTGGTTTGCATCTGAAAGAATTCCTGGTAGAACAGGATTTTCTTTCTCTTCCTGTGCCCTTCCTCCTTACCCCTCCTCATCTACGGTGGTGTGTGTGTGTGTGTGTGTTGTGGGTGGTGTGGCCTCTGGATAAGAGAGTAGAAAGAAACAGGCACCTTATTAGAATAGTAACATGTTGAAGTTGTATTCTGGGGAGGGTGTCAATGTCAGTAAGAGGAAATGTGGATGACCCTTTTGTAGAGTGTGCAAGGCAACATGCCTCTTTGACAACTCAGCAGGGTGGAGCCTGGGGTGATATGCAGGGGTGCTACTCCAGGATGGAGCCAGGGCCCTGTAGGGTATCAGGGGAGGATAATGACCCAGGAGATGTGGGGTGGACAGAAGACAAGGAAGCACTGGAGGTCATACCAAGTAGACCATTTACGGAATGAAAGTTCAAGGCACCTTGTTCGCCGTCCTGTGGGAGGCACACTCACGGTCAGCTTGGGAGGGTGGACACACGTCCTCCCCATTTTAAGCCTATATTTTCAGGGATGGAGCTGGATGTTGAGAAACAATCGGAAGAGGAGGTTTTCCATCCTCCCCACAGCTCCGGTCGCCCAAGTGCACCATGGGTAGCACCTAAACTCCCAGCAGGCATCTGGCCCTAACATTCTCGTGTTGGCCACGGGAGAGCGGCGGTCAAGGGGACAGAGGCAGGGAGACAGGTGGCCAATGAAGGGGTCTATCTGAGGGAAAATGGCAGGTGGGATGATAGCACTGGCAGTCAGAGTGAAGAGAAAGTACTAGATTCAAGAGAAGTGTAGCGGGAAGAATGGACCAAATACGTGTTTGCATAGGTGTCTGCGGAGGTGGAAAGATTTCCCCCATGGCCACTTGTGTGGATGGTAGTACCATTAACTGGGATATAATGAGAAAAACATTTCCAAGTGTCTGAATCAGCAACAAGCTTCTTGGACTCACTGTATCACCTTTTCCTGGCCTCTGAGACAACGTAGAATAAACAGCTTGCTGGGCCAGCTGCTGTGGGGTCAGCGAGAGAACCTTCCAGCTTCTTCAGGCAATTAGCAAATTCCTTAATGCTTCCACTTTGCATCCCTGAAACTCCCTGTTCACATGCTTACTGGGCCATGAAATTCTTCAAAGTGTGTCTTTTTGATCGAAAAGATTCAGGCTTCTGTCTCTGCTCTTTATTTATTTCCCTGCCTTGTTGGGTGGCAAATAATTGATCATCTCCTAGGATGATGGGAAGGGGCTGCCTGTCGATCTAGAACTTCAGGGTCTGGCTTCAGTTGATTTCCATTCCTGCGGCTTCCCCAAGTATGAAAATGGGATGTCTGGGAATTCAGAATCCTTGCAACCCACATGTCTCCCACTCAAAGGCAGAACAAATCACATACCTTCCTCATTACTCCTTTGTGTACTTCTGTAATAATGTCTCCTAAATTCCAAGAAATCCATTGGAACCAAAAAAGCAAGGCAGCAGAGTAGAAAGACCCTCAGATTAGAGAAAAAGGATCCAAATCCCCCTCCACCCTATAGCAATCTTTTTGAGCCTCAGTTTTCTCACATCTAGCCTTATAAACTGCCTATTAATGGAAACTACAAACAAAGCAAAACATAAAACATGGTTAAGTCTCTGAGCTGGATTGAAAAGTGCCTTCTTTGCAATGCAATGATTTCAAGTTGAACAGGGGTCTTTGGGACTGCCTTGGGATGAATTTCATTATCACTGTTAAATCTGCAGGGGGACCCACCCGAGTTCCTTTAGCAATTTTTATTATCCAGTATTACAGGTGATACAGTTAAAGGAAATACTTTAATCAAAGGTAATATCTCTGAAATTATAAAGCACAGATATGCCTTTCCCCATAATAGCTGTATCTTAGCGCTCAAGATGGTTTACCCCTCCCTTTTTCATCTCATTCAATTTTTCTCCCCTTCTGATTCCACCTCCCATCTTAACACTTACTAGAAGATGAGCCTAGATTTCCTCTAACCCCTTCCTTTATTTCCCTCTCATCCTCGTTCCAAATTGGCCCTCAGTTAATGAAGTGAGGTTTCCAAGGCGACTCTTTGAGAGTTGGGTTATTTTTCCGAGGCTCCGTTAGGCCAAGGAGACAAATTACTCCAGAATATCTCTTATCTAAATCCTTCAAGTGCTGGTGGATGAATAATAAACTTTGGTTCACTGAAGTAATACACAGAGATGATTTTTTATCAAAACAGCGTCTGTTAGAACTGCTTCTGCCCTGCTGTTAACGGTGATGACTAATGTCACCAGAAATGCCATCACCACGAATCAGAGGGCGCTCTCTGCAGAGGACGCCCACAACAAAGTGGAGAAATGGCAGGGGTCACTTTGAAGATATGCCTGCCTTTAAAAAAAGAACAAAATTCAATATGTCATAAGAAGCATCCCTGTAGGCATAGGTTAAAAAAAAGGCAAACCTCTGCTTAAGGAGTGTTTCTTATTTCTTTCTTTGAAATTTCTACATGTGAAAACAATGTTAAAATACCAATTTACAAACCTCCCTAACATGTATCTTTAATCCTCAGAACAACCTTATGGTGAACATAGGAATATACCCATTTCACAGATGCGGAGGAGACAAGACCCTTCTGAGTTTCATAGTCAGACAGCAACTAAGTGGCACCGAGTAAACTCTGATCTTCTGAACCCAAGCCCCTTGCGTTTTTCTCTGTACCGTGTTGTAGGAGTCACAGGGACCCTAACATAAGGAAAGTTCTTGGGGAGGCAGCATTTCTAAAATGCATCTTTGCTCAAAGACCCACAGTGAATCCCTACTGCTTGGTTCACCAAACCCAAACTGACTTCCGGGGGTAGCAGACGCTGTGGCTACATTGCTCTCAGCCCCTCATCCTTACTGATCCCACAGTGATGCTGGCCCATTTCTTTGTCCAAAGGCTTTCTCTCGCTGATACTACCCGCACAGAAGGCCAGAAGTGCCAGAGTATTAATGTCACCCACCCTCGGAACAGCTTTCAACTAACGACCATTGGGAGTTGATGCTTAAATATTCCGATCCCCTCGTCCCTCGGGAGGATGACTGAGGTGGGCGTTTCCTGTTACCTCTCAAAGTTCCCCCATGGGGTCAACCTCCGATCATCCACCGGTGTTGCTGGCTGGATATGGCACCATGCAGTGACTACCTTTCCTTTCTGATCTTGCTTTCCCACCTCTCCCACTGGCTGTTCTAGATCCCAAATAAATATCTTGCTCTTGATCCCCTGTCTCAGGGCCTGCTTATGGCTTATGAGCCCCTCCATTGGCTGCATCTCATCTTTTCCACCCCCCCTTGCTATTACTTCTCTGTCTGCTCATCCACTCCCAGGGGCTTGGTCTTGCAATTGACAAAGTGATGAAACACCACCAGCATGTTCTTCCGCCTCCAAGCCTTTGCTCACGCTGTTTTCACCCCTGCTCTGCACTCTCATCTTCTATACGTCCTTCAAGGTCTTGCTCAAGTCCAGCTCCTCTGAGACATTGTCCCTGAGGACTCCTACACGGGTCCCTCCCATCTTCTTCCCAGGCCTTTTGAGACACTGCCCAACGTTAAACAGTGTACTCCTCTGTCATGTATTTTCTTGTCCCCTAATCCTTCTTTCATCCATGCCATTGTTCTAACCACTAAATAGACTTTAAGTCCCTATATAGGAACTTGCTCGCAGCTAGTGGTGTGCTGGTAAATGTTTAACAACCAACTCTGAAAAAAATGTATGCCTATATCTACATATATACGTTTATTGTAAACTTTACTGACATCAAGAATGCGTAGTCCCCAGTTTTTAAGTGATAATAAAAATGATTATTTATAAAATAATAATAAAAGTGATAATAAAATATGCAATACTCTTTGTTTATGAAATCCATATAGTTCTATAAGTCCCATAGAACGCTTTCATTGATTTTTGCCCACCTATGGTGGCCTGTCTGTAGCCAACCTGTGGCCACAATTCAGTCATGATTTGACAAATTGAGTTGTACCTTAATCCAATTACTTGCTACCCAATATATTTGTTATTGATCCTGATACGTGATTGATCTCTGATTTGATATTGATCCTGATATGTGATTGATCTCTGATTAATCTCTAAACTATTTCTCACCCTCATACAAACTAGTACTCAGTTGTCTGTAACCTCTCTCTGATTCAGCACTAGACATGACACATTTTAAAAGTTTAATCTGGATTATTCACATTTTCTCCATTCCTTTCTTAAGCTTGGACAATCAACAAAATGATAACTCAAGCTCTGATTACTGTGGTGTCAATACTCGAGCCAGGGCGGATTTTCAAGCTGCACAAGTGATGTCGCTGCAGGCAGTCAGGAAGCAATGCACGCAGCACGTCACTGTGCAGTGCTCTCCCTGTACAGATAAAATAAGCGTAAATAACCCCGAGAGCACTGACAATCGAATGTAGTAAAATAATTAAGAAGTGATGAGTTTTAAGTATTTATTACCTTGGTCTGCAATAGAATTTTTTAAATTGTAAGTTTATATACTTCAATATTTCATATAATAGTTTCGCTGATTGACCGGCTCACAGAATTCCTGAACATTTAACAATAGGCTCTTGTGAGCTGGTGGGAGCCAGCCCCAGCACACCACTGCAACTGTTTTGTAATTCAGATTGTCGAGTGTGGTCTGGGTGGCAGTCAAAGCTCTCTGAATACTTGCTGTGTGAGTGAGTGGCTTTAGCTTTCTAAAGGACAGATGACCAAAGAGCTTGAGAAAATGAGGCCACCATCAGACATTTCCTCAGTAAATGTTGCTGAACTGCTCAGGGCACCAAGCCAGAGGAGGGGAGGGTCTGATCCCTGGGCTGATAGTGGGGAGAAGGGTCAAGTAGTGGAAGCTGCCCATCACCTCTTGGTTCCTTCCTTCTTATAACCAAGTATCTTGGCTGATTAGCAGTGGATTCCCCTATTTTCTTCTCAACAGAGACACCGGGCTAACCAGAGGTATTGTATGTCTGAGACTGAGGTTATGTTTCTCACTGTCAGTTAATAAACTGGCATTCTGGTTTGGACATCGGTCTTATTGGGTGGGTCAGGCTGGGTTAGACACTGGCTGGCCATTGCAAACCAGTTCTGGGGTTCTGTCCCATTGGATGATAGTAAACGTGCGCATGTAATAGTTACAAGCAAGGCTTTGGAGTCAGACTGTTTGGGTTCAGATGCCAACGATTAGCGATGTGCCCCCGGGAAAGTTACTCAATTTCTCTAAGACTGTTTCATCATCTATATCGTGGGGACAGTCATTGCACCTTATAATCTTGTAAGGATTCAATGTGAAATTGCACGTAAAGCTCTTTGCACAATGTCTTGCAGATAGTATGTACTCAAATAATGTAAAATGATGATAATAATAGCAGTAAGAGCCTAACAACTTTGGGAAATAGAAGTTCAACTAGTATTAATGAGGTTTCTTTAATGCAGGACTCCTAAAAGTCCTTAGGATCTCAGAATGCTTAGGGTATTCCTAAGAAGTGATACTGCATGCTCAATTTCCAAAACCACTAGTATTTGCGTTTGTGAAACACTCCCTGAGATGCCCATGTTTAACTGTTTCTGGAAATCTTTGAAATGTCCCTTCAAGAGAAAAGAGCAGCTGCTGTCCCCAGCTTTTCATTTTCCCTTTCCTTGAAGCAGAATTCCTATTCATGCCTACATCTCAGGGAGATGCAGGGAGATGAGTGGAGATTTAGGGACCCTCATTTTTCCTATGGGAAGAATTCGTATGTTTGCGAAGAATATTCCAACTCAAACTGAATTTCACCTTAATGGTCCTTCTTGGTTTCCAAAAGACATCAGAAGAGGAATCTCCTAGGTCTGCCCTCTCCAGCAGTTGGATTGTTGACATATTCTTCATGTGGTTTCCAGTTGTATTCTTCCAAGAGCCTGAGGTGTTCCTGTAGGTGCCGCCCTCAGGAGGAAGGAGGGGAGGGTGAGCGGAGTCCTGGGCTGATGGGCAGAAGCAGCATGCAGGTACGGAAAGATGCAGAGTCCCAGTGATGTGGGTTCAAACCCATCTCCTCCACTGCACAAGCAGATGTGTAATCTTAGGCAAGACGCTGACTCTTTCTAAGCCTTTGTCTCCTGAACTGCCAAAGCTGGACTGGTTGTGAGTAGATTGCATGAGAAAATACAGGTAGAGTGCCCAATACTTAGTAGCTCAAGAAGTCTTTACAATTCTTTCTCGAAGAGAAGCGAGAAAAAGAAGCGCAGAAGGAGGTAAGGATTGGAGGTAATAGACAATTTCAGAATGAACTGTCATCACCTAATTTTTAAAAAAGACTCTCTAAAAAGAAGTGATTGTCTTAGTTTTCATGTCTTACTGTGTGACCTTGGGCAAGTTACTTTACTCCTCTGTCCCAGTTTGTAGTATAGGCTCAAAGTGTGTTCATCATCATCATCATCATCATTATTATATATTATTATTATTTTTTTAATGCTTATTTTATTTATTTTTTGGCTGTATTGGGTCTTGTGGCATGCAGCGTCTTCTTTGAGGTGTGCGGGATCTTTCACTGCAGCGTGGGCTCCTTGTTGTGGCACGCAGGCTTCTCTCTAGTTGTGGTGTGTGGATTTTCTCTCTCTAGTTGTGGTGCATGGGGTCCAGAGTGCGTGGCTCTGTAGTTTGCGGCAGGCGGGCTCTCTCATTGAGGTGTGCGAGCTCAGTAGCTGTGGCGCACGGGCTTAGTTGCCCTGCGGCATGTGGGATCTTAGTTCCCCGACCAGGGATCGAACCCACGTCCCCTGCATTGGAAGGCGGATTCTTTACCACTGGACCACCAGGAAGTCCCTATTATTATTATTATTATTATTATTATTATTATTATTATTAACATCCTTTGCCCAGCTCCTCCTGTTTGCCCTTTATTCTCTCTGAGCTCTACTTTCCTTTCCATCTTTTAAGCCATTAAAAGAGCATCACTGTCAGAAGATGAACGCCCTTCCTCCGGCAGGTTCTGCAAGTGCTCTTGGCTTTTTCCGAGCTCCAACAGCTCCTATTATCTGGGCCTTCACTTGGAAATTAATCACGGAGAGACTTATGATGGCTCTTCTATAGTTGTCTGAGCTCTTATCCCAATCTTTCATTGCAGCTTTATGCTTTTATTACCATTCTCTCTACACAGGCACTAAGCAATGATTCAAGGCCCACACTCTAATCATTGATGGTGAGAATCACAGCTTTCCATAGACCTAAACTGCCCAGCTTGGGGCAAATACACTACTCAGCACTACTCAGCACTCTTCCTCAAGGGAGAGAAGAGAAGAGGGGTTAGGATTAATGAAGTTTCAGGCCCTGGGCTGGTAAATCCAATGCTAGGAATATCAGCTAAACACAATGTCTGCCCCTGCCTCTGGGAAGCTTAGGGTTTGGTGGGGAATCTGGACAATAAAAAGACAACGTAGGTTCACGTGGATGAATGGCCCAGGGTGAGGGACAGCGCCCCCACCTCTCCAGGGGACCGGAGGACCAGCAGCCGTGGGGCTGATAGGGTCTTGGTGCTCCGGCCGGGTGTCAGGCCTGAGCCTCTGAGGTGGGAGAGCCGAGTTCAGGACATTGGTCCACCAGAGACCTCCCATCAGCCCCACGTAATATCAAATGGCAAAAGCTCTCCCAGAGATCTCCATCTCAACGCTAAGACCCAGCTCCACTCAACGACCAGCAAGCTACAGTGCTGGACACCCTATGCCAAACAACTAGCAAGACAGGAACACAACCCCACCCATTAGCAGAGACACTGCCTAAAATCATAATAAGGTCACAGACACCCAAAAACACACCACCGGACATGGTCCTGCCCACCAGAAAGACACGATCCAGCCTCATCCACCAGAACACAGGCACTAGTCCCCTCCACCAGGAAGCCTACACAAGCCACTGAACCAACCTTACCCACTGGGGCTGACACCAAAAACAGTGGGAACTACGAACCTGCAGCCTGCGAAGAGGAGACTCCAAACACAGTAAGTTAAGGAAAATGAGAAGACAGAGAAATACACAGTAGATGAAGGAGCAAGGTAAAAAACCCACCAGACCAAACAAATGAAGAGGAAATAGTCTGTCTACCTGAAAAAGAATTTAGAGTAATGATAGTAAAGGTGATCCAAAATCTTGGAAATAGAATGGAGAAAATACAAGAAACATTTAACAGGTACCTAGAAGAACTAAAGAGCAAACAAACAATGATGAACAACACAGTAAATGAAATAAAAAATTCTCTAGAAGGAATCAATAGCAGAATAACTGAGGCAGAAGAACGGATAGGTGACCTGGAAGATAAAATAGTGGAAATAACTACTGCAGAGCAGAATAAAGATAAAAGAATGAAAAGAACTGAGGACAGTCTCAGAGACCTCTGGGACAACATTAAACGCACCAACATTCGAATTATAGGGGTCCCAGGAGAAGAAGAGAAAAAAAAAAAGGGACTGAGAAAATATTCGAAGAGATTATGGTTGAAAACTTCCCTAATATGAGAAAGAAAATAGTCAAGTCCAGGAAGCGCAGAGAGTCCCATACAGGATAAATCCAAGGAGAAACACGCCAAGACACATATTAATCAGACTATCAAAAATTAGATACAAAGAAAAAATATTAAAAGCAGCAAGAGAAAAGCAACAAATAACATACAAGGGAATCCCCATAAGGTTAACAGCTGATCTTTAAGCAGAAACTCTGCAAGCCAGAAAGCAGTGGCAGGACATATTTAAAGTGATGAAAGGGAAAATCCTACAACCAAGATTACTCTACCCAGCAAGGATCTCATTCAGATTTGACAGAGGAATTAAAACATTTACAGACAAGCAAAAGCTAAGAGAATTCACCACCACCAAACCAGCTTTACAACAAATGCTAAAGGAACTTCTCTAGGCAGGAAACACAAGAGAAGGAAAAGACCTACAATAACAAACCCAAAACACTTAAGAAAATGGTAATAGGAACATACATATCGATAATTACCTTAAATGTAAATGGATTAAATTCTCCAACCAAAAGACATAGACTGGCTGAATGGATACAAAAACAAGACCCCTATATATGCTGTCTACAAGAGACCCACTTCAGACCCAGGGACACACACAGACTGAAAGTGAGGGGATGGAAAAAGATATTCCATGCAAATGGAAATCAAAAGAAAGCTGGAGTAGCAATTCTCATATCAGACAAAATAGACTTTAAAATAAAGACTATCACAAGAGACAAAGAAGGACACTACATAATGATCAAGGGATCAATCCAAGAAGAAGATATAACAATTGTAAATATTTATGCACCCAACATAGGAGCACCTCAATACATAAGGCAAATGCTAACAGCAATAAAAGGGGAAATCGACAGTAACACAATCATAGTAGGGGACTTTAGCACCCCACTTTCACCAATGAACAGATCATCCAAAATGAAAATAAATAAGGAAACACAAGCTTTAAATGATACATTAAACAGGATGGACTTAATTGATATATATAGGACATTCCATCCAAAAACAACAGAATACACTTTCTTCTCAAGCACTCATGGAACATTCTCCAGGATTGATCATATCTTGGGTCACAAATCAAGCCTTGGTAAATTTAAGAAAATTGAAATCCTATCAAGTATCTTTTCCAACCATAACACTATGAGACTAGATATCAATTACAGGAAAAAAATCTGTAAAAAATACAAACACATGGAGGCTAAACAATACACTACTAAATAACCAAGAGATCTCTGAAGAAATCAAAGAGGAAATCAAAAAATACCTAGAAACAAATGACAATGAAAACACGACGACGCAAAACCTATGGGATGCAGCAAAAGCAGTTCTAAGAGGGAAGTTTATAGCAATACAATCCTACCTCAAGAAACAAGAAACATCTCAAATAAACAATCTAACCTTACACCTACAGCAATTAGAGAAAGAACAAAAACCCCCAAAGTTAGCAGAAGGAAAGAAATCATAAAGATCAGATCAGAAATAAATGAAAAAGAAATGAAGGAAACGATAGCAAAGATGAATAAAACTAAAAGCTGGTTCTTTGAGAAGATAAACAAAATTGATAAACCATTAGCCAGACTCATCAAGAAAAAAAGGGAGAAGACTCACATCAATAGAATTGGAAATGAAAAAGGAGAAATAATAACTGACACTGCAGAAATACAAAGGATCATGAGAGATTACTACAAGCAACTATATGCCAATAAAATGGACAACCTGGAAGAAATGGACAAATTCTTAGAAAAGCACAACCTTCCGAGACTGAACCAGAAAGAAATAGAAAAATATAAACAGACCAATCACAAGAACTGAAATTGAAACTGTGATTAAAAATCTTCCAACAAACAAAAGCCCAGGACCAGACGGCTTCAGAGGCGAATTCTGTCAAACATTTAGAGAAGAGCTAACACCTATCCTTCTCAAACTCTTCCAAAATATAGCAGAGGGAGGAACACTCCCAAACTCATTCTACAAGGCCACCATCACCCTGATACCAAACCAGACAAAGATGTCACACAAAAAAGAAAACTACAGGCCAATATCACTGATGAACACAATATCACAATATCACTGATGAACACATCACAGTATCACTGATGACTTTTGCATAGATGCAAAAGTCCTCAACAAAATACTAGCAAACAGAATCCAACAGCATATTAAAAGGATCATACACCATGATCAAGTGGCGTTTATCCCAGGAATGCAAGGATTCTTCAATATATGCAAATCAATCAATGTGATATACCATATTAAAATATTGAAGGATAAAAACCATATGATTATCTCAATAGATGCAGAAAAAACTTTCGACAATATTCAACACCCATTTATGATAAAAACCCTCCAGAAAGTAGGCATAGAGCGAACTTACCTCAACATAATAAAGGCCATATATGACAGTCACACAGCCAACACTGTTCTCAATGGTGAAAAGCTGAAACCATTTCCACTAAGATCAGGAACAAGACAAGGTTGCCCACTCTCTTTACTGTTATTCTACATAGTTTTGAAAGTTTTAGGCACAGCAATCAGAGAAGAAAAAGAAATAAAAGGAATCCAAATCAGAAAAGAAGAAGTAAAGCTGTCACTGTTTGCAGATGACATGATACTATACATAGAGAATCCTACAGATGCTACCGGAAAACTACTAGAGCTAATCAATGAATTTGGTAAAGTAGCAGGATACAAAATTAATGCACAGAAATCTCTTGCATTCCTATACACTAATGATGAAAAATCTGAAAGAGAAATTAAGGAAACACTCCCATTTCCCATTGCAACAGAAAGAATAAAATACCTAGGAATAAACCTACCTAAGGAGACAAAATACCTGTATGCAGAAAACTATAAGACACTGATGAAAGAAATTGAAGATGATACAAACAGATGGAGAGATATACCACGTTCTTGGATTGGAAGAATCAACATTGTGAAAACGACTATACTACCCAAAGCAGCCTACAGATTCAATGTAATCCCTATCAAACTACCAATGGCATTTTTCACAGAACTAGAACAAAAAAATTTCCCAATTTGTATGGAAACACAAAAGACCTGGAATAGCCAAAGCAATGTTGAGAAAGAAAAACGGAACTGGAGGAATCAGGCTCCCAGACTTCAGACTATACTACAAAGCTACAGTAATCAAGACAATATGGTACTGGCACAAAAACAGAGATGCACATCAATGGAACAGGATAGAAGGCCCAGAGATAAACCCATGCACAGATGGTCACCTTATCTTTGATAAAGAAGGCAAGAATATACAATGGAGAAAAGACAGCCTCTTCAATAAGTGGTGCTGGGAAAACTGGACAGCTACATGTAAAAGAATGAAATTAGAACACTCCCTAACACCATACACAAAAATAAACTCAAAATGGATTAAAGACCTAAATGTAAGGCCAGACACTATCAAACTCTTAGAGGAAAGTATAGGCAGAACACTCTATGACATAAATCACAGCAAGATCCTTTTTGAGCCACCTCCTAGAGAAATGGAAATAAAAACAAAAATAAACAAATGGGATCTAATGAAACTTAAAAGCTTTTGCACAGCAAAGGAAACCATAAACAAGACGAAAAGACAACCCTCAGAAAGGGAGAAAATATTTGCAAACGAAGCAACTGACAGAGGATTAATCTCCAATACTTACAAGCAGCTCATTCAGCTCAATATCCAAAAAAAAAAAAAACAACCCAATCCAAAAATGGGCAGAAGAACTAAATAGACATTTCTCCAGAGAAGATATACAGATTGCCAACAAACACATGAAAGGATGCTCAACATCACTAATCTTCAGTGAAATGCAAATCAAAACTACAATGAGGCATCACCTCACAGCAGTCAGAATGGCCATCATCAAAAAATCTACAAACTTATAATAAATGCTGGAGAGGATGTGGAGAAAAGGGAATCCTCCTGCACTGTTGGTGGGAATGTAAATTGTTACAGCCACTATGGAGAACAGTATGGAGGTTCCTTAAAAAACTAAAAATATAACTACTATATGACCCAGCAATCCCACTACTGGGCTGTACCCTGAGAAAACCATCATTCGAAAAGAGTTGTGTACCACAATGTTCATTGCAGCTCTATTTACAATAGCCAGGACATGGAAGCAACCTAAGTGTCCATCAACAGATGAACGGATGAAGAAGATGTGGTACATATATACAGTGGAATATTACTCAGCCATAAAAAGAAACAAAATTGAGTTATTTGTAATGAGGTGGATGGACCTAGAGTCTGTCATACAGAGTGAAGTAAGTCAGAAAGAGGAAAACAAATACCGTATGCTAACACATATATATGGAATCAAAAAAAAAAAATGGTTCTGCAGAACCTAAGGGCAGGACAGGAATAAAGATGCAGGTGTAGAGAATGGACTTGAGGACATGGGGAGGTGGAAGGGTAAGCTGGGATGAAGTGAGACAGTGGCATGGACATATATACACTACCAAATGTAAAATAGATAGCTAGTGAGAAGCAGCCGCATAGCACAGGGAGATCAGCTCTGTGCTTTGTGACCACCTAGAGGGGTGGGATAGGGAGGATGGGAGGGAGACGCAAGAGGGAGGGGATATGGGGATATATGTATATGTATGGCTGATTCACTTTGTTATACAGAAGAAACTAACACAACATTGTAAAGCAATTATACTCCAAAAAAGATGTTAAAAACAAAAAAAAAACAAAAGACAATGTATCTCAGTGTTGGAAGCACAGGAGGGACGTGAGCTGGGGGTGGATGTCCAAGTAAGGAGAGCTTAACAGAGGCCTAAAGAACAAGGCAGAAATGGATCTAAGGCCTGGCGTTGCTGAGGGAGGGAGCTGCTGCCTGGATATTGACTTTTTAAAAATATTTATGTATTTATTTATTTTTATTTTTTTAAATTGAAGCATAGTTACTTTACAATGTTGTGTTAGTTTCAGGTGTACAGCACAGTGATTCAGTTATACTATACATATATATATGTCTATATATCTTCTTTTTCAGATTCTTTTCCCTTGTAGGGTATTACAAAATATTGTGCATAATTCCCTGTGCTATACAGTAGGTCCTTGTTGGTTGGATATTGATTTTTTTATACCGTCTCATAGTAAATATTCTGAAATGTTCTGAGATGGTTTCCCCCAGTTGTACTGCACGAGCTGGGCAAGCTGACACGGAGCCAGGGTTTCTCCACACAGGAGACCAGCAAAAATGAGCGCTCTGCCTGATGGTTCCTGAGGGAATCCACCCTCCAAGCAGTATCCTGTTATTGGCCAACCCCGGGAACTTGGCCCCAGGAGACATGTCCCAGAAAATGTATCTCTGACAGCTGATGGTGTGTGTCTCTTCCCAACTGTGCACTCATGATGGTAACTTGATACTGGTCCTGATGGAGAGTATTTACAACACAGAAATTGGCAAATGCTACCCATCAGGGCGTTCTTTGCCAAGGCCAGTTGTTAAACCTTTCCCAGCCCGCCGCTGTGTGTACCTCCACTTGGGGAGCTTTCTGTGCTACCTGTTGCAGGCCCTACCACTTTCCAGGTCTCTATACCTCATTTCGCTAAAGAAACTTTACACCCGTTGGATTGGCCCCCTCTTGCACAGCACTTGAAATCTTCTGGGTCCCCTTCATTCTCTAGCTACTGCTGCTGGGCCCTGTACCATGCAGGCGTTGACTACCGCGCATGTGCCTTGGGCCCTGCCTGTACCTGGGCTTCACCCTGCGGTGTCCTTGATGCGTGAGCGGGGGAGCCCATCCTCGTGCATGCACAGCTTGATGCACTGGGGACTTGGTACCTGTGGGGCCACCTGGACGAATGGGGAGTGAAAGTCAATGACAATGCGTCCTTCTCTGGTTTCCCAGGAAGACGGTTCTGAGATGCATTTCCCAAGTCTCTCCAAGAATCGAGCCTTCTACCTGTGTCTTCTCCTGCAGTCCATTGACAGCCAGTCTGACTAAGGCAGGTAAGGAGATGAAGGCTCCGAGAGAGTCAGTGACTTGCCTAAGATCACGCATCTTGGTGGTGGAGGAGGTGGGACGTGAACGCACATCGCAGGGCCAGTGTGTCTTTCCGTGCCCGTGTGTTGCCTCTGCCTGTCAAGCCAGTCTTGCCAGCTCACCCTCCCTTTCCTCCTCCTAAGAGTGGTTCCCATGGGAACACCTCAGGTTCTTGGAATTAAACAGTTGGAAAGCACTCATCGTAGCAATAGCTGCGTCTGATAACAATCCTTTCTTCATGTCCTGAGTGCTCTCCATCTCTTTTACTTTTCCTCCCTGGGATCATTTCTCACATAAATTCTTGCACCCAAGCCTATATCCCAGGCTCTGCTTTGAAGGGATCTCAGCCCAAGACATCCTCAGAGTCTGTTGACGTCTGTCCGTCACTCACATGACTCTCCTCTTCAGATAACAATAACAAGCAGGAAGTGGCCTCGTGATGGGGAAGCAGGTTAAGTGTGACCGACCTCCTCTTTGAAGGAAGTCTTGCCTGGTTCCCCTCAGACCTGGTCATGCTTTGCCCCTATGGGAACTGCACTGCACTGGAATTGATGGGTTTATACATCAGACCTCTCTCCCTCCCGACTCTGGAAAATGAGACAGTGGGACATTATTTTCTTCATCTTACAACATCCTCTAGCACAGAGTAGGTATCAATAAACTTTTTGAAGAGTGAATGCAGAGAGCATTTTTTTCCAAAGGTTTACAGTTTAGCACAACTGGGAAAAATCATTCTTTCAGCACTCATTGTTGGTAGAAGATGGGGAAGGACATTCCTGATGTGAGCCAAGGCCATCCAAAAACCAGAGCGATGGCGAGAAGAAACTCAAACAACAGACAAGGAAAAGTAAAAAATTAAACCTGTAGCAAATAAGTAAATATTAAGCCTGAACCTCCTAAAGCAAATAAAATGCTCGGAATGTAAGTGAGAGAAGCAGAAGCCACTGCTTTTGACCAAATTTTATGACTATTTTTTAAAAGGCATGTTTCTTAACACTGCAGGTCTGTGATAAGTTTATAAACACTTTAGAGGAAGTACAAACATAGGTGATGAAAGTTACAGCGAGTGAGTCACGTTTGCAGCGCGTAGAGGATGATCCTGTCACACAGCAAACCTAAACTGCAGCTAATGATATAAACAGAGGATAATGATGTGGGGAGGCCTGCCTGCCTGGAAACAAGAAGGAAGTCAACTTGTGGATAAATAATAAAGCAGCAGAGGACACTGAAAAATGGCAGCCAAGTGGAAGCCCGGAGCAGAAAAACAATACAAAAATGGATCCAGGCACAGACGTAGAGAATGGACTTGAGGACACGGGGAGGGGGAAGGGTAAGCTGGGACGAAGTGAGAGAGTGGCATGGACTTATATATACTACCAAATGTAAAACAGATAGCTAGTGGGAAGCAGCCGCATAGCACAGGGAGATCAGCTCGGTGCTTTGTGACCACCTAGAGGGGTGGAATAGGGAGGGTGGGAGGGAGGTGCAAGAGGGAGGGGATATGGGGATATATATATATGTATGGCTGATTCACTTTGTTATACAGCAGAAACTAACACACCATTGTAAAGCAATTATACTCCAATAAAGATGTTTAAAAAAAAAAAAAAAAAGGATCCAGGGACTTCCCTGGTGGGGCAGTGGTTAAGAATCCGCCTGCCAATGCAGGGGACACAGGTTCAATCCCTGGTCCGGGAAGATCCCACATGTCATAGAGCAACTAAGCCCGTGTGCCACAACTACTGAACCTGTGCTCTAGAGTCCACACACTGCAACTACTGAGCCCACACACTGCAACTACTGAAGCCCGCATGCCTAGAGCCCATGCTCCACAATAAGAGAAGCCACCGCAATGAGAAGCCCTCGCACCGCAACGAAGAGTAGCCCCCTCTCGCTGCAAGTAGAGAAAGCCTGCGTGCAGCAATGAAGACCCAGAGCAGCCAAAGATAATAAAATTTAAAAAAATATGGATCCAAACAGAAAAACGATCGCAGTGGGTGTGGCAGGGACTATTCCATATTTGCTCTCAGAAGCATCCTCCAAGGAAGAGCTGAAGAAACCATGTCAAATTTTTAAACACAGAAAATGAAGTTAGAATCTTGGCCAAAACGAAGGACAGTGAGCAAAACTTCAGGCGCCTCCTTTTAGCTCTTACTTCTTCTGTCCTGATCCTGCCTTAGGTTTTTTCTTCTCTAAAGTCAATGAAGATCTGCCAACACATTGAACACTCCCTTTCTTTTTTTAACCATCAGGAAATTATTGTACTTCAAAATTTAGAGCACCCAAGCATTCAGCTGTCTTACAAGTTGCTAACAAGAGGCAGACAAGTAAAGCCCACAGCTGTGATGAGGAGGGCGTGGTTTATAAGGGTCTTTCACAACCACAGGACCACTCGAGCAGAGTTGAATTCCTGCCATTTGCCATCAGTATTTCTTATGATTGTGCTGCCCATTAATGAGCTTGCAACACGGTATTTTAATTGTCTGTTTACATGTCTGCCACCAGCTGGTGTGCTCCTTGAGAGTACTTTGCTTTTCTGTCCCTCCAGGGCCTAGCTCTGGGCTTGGTAAATAGTAGGTGCTCAATAAATGCAAGCTGGTTTTGAAAAACTATTATGTGCAACTACATAGAAATTGAAAAAAAAAAGTTAAATAAAAAACAGGTCAAGGAAAGTATCCATAGGCAGCCCAAACACTATTGGAAGCACACTTCTTTACCCCCAGTTTTTATATTAGTTAGAAAGAAAAGAAAAGAAGGAATGAGCTAAGTCTCTCTAGGGAATTTAGGGAGTGTTATGAACTGAATGTTTGTGTCCCTGCAAAATTCCTGTGTTGAAGCCCTAACCCCACAATGTTCCAAAGCAAACACTTCCTCCATTTTGTTGTGGTTCCACATCCCTCCTTAAACAACCATCATAATATACTCCTAACGTGCTCACACAGGCTCAGGAGCCAATCTGGGCCACTTACAGCTGTCAGGGGTGGAGGGGGAGAAGATGTATAGGAATAAAGCCGGGAATGGTGTACCTTAAGACAATAACAGTAGTTCTGTTTAGGGTGGCACAATTATGGGTGATCTTTATTTTTTTTTTCTGTTTTCTAAATTTATATTGTGGTCATGTGATATTTATATCATTTAATCTTTTACTTGTAAGAAAAAATTATGCTGGGGAAATAGGCAAAACAAACACATAAGCACAGCAGACACACAAACACACACATGTATACAAACACACACACCTATTCATACATACACGCAAAGACACATATATTCACAGGCACACGTACAAACACACATACTCACAAACACACATGAGCTCCAGAATAAGAAACCTTGCTTGGATTCCTGGTTCTACCTCCTTGTACAAATTACCTTGCTCAGTCCCTCTTTTTAAAAATCTGTATAATGGGCATAACACCTGACCTGCCTGTCTCTGTGGGTTTACTGTGGGGCTCAATTCCTACAAGGCAAGTAAAATGCTGTGCCGATGGGGGGTGGGTGCAGCTCACCTCTACACCTCCCACCACAGCCTTGAATACAGTGACTTGGATGGTAAAGATGATCGTTTGGAACATGTTCACTTGCCAAGAATAAAAGTGCAATGAAAATAGCCCAACTAGCTCATAATTTGTAGCCACTGTGGCCGGCAGAGAGGGAGGAGGTGAGACTCAAGTACTGGCCTGGGAGTCAAGGGAATTTGTGCTGCCCTTTAAGTCCCATGTCTTGGAGAAGGATCAGCTCTCCTCACCTGAGTAAAACCCACCCCAGAGGGCTGAGGTGAGCATCTGACAGCTGAGGCTGTCAGCTGACTCACCACGGCCCCATCTTCACCCAAGTGCTGTTTGACAATGCGTGTGAGTGTGCCAGGGAGTGATGAAAGTGACACGCATTGGGGAAGAGACAGGGAAAGGAAGAAACAAACGAAAATTGTATTAAGTGCCCACTCTGAGACATTTGTACACAGCACACGGTTTATAGCTGACACGTGGTTGCCCCAGACTTTAACATGGAAGGAAGAGCAAGGGTCATCGCCCCATTTTACAGAGGCAGAAAACTAAGGCTTGTGATTCAGAGTCACCTGTCTGCACTCACAGAAGTTAGGGACAGATGCACCGGGGTTTCGAACACCAGTCTTCCCTCCTGACCCAGGATGCCTCCAATCAGGGTGATGGGGCAAGCAGGGTGTAGGGCCTGGGACAGTCATCGCCGTTCCTGGAGGGGCTGAGACTTGGTTATGAGCTCAGCTTTAGGAGAGAGCCAGTCGGAGAGTCAAGGTTCGGCTCCACCACTTCTTGGCTATGTGACCTCGTCCACAAAGCCACTTAGCCCTCTCTCCAAGCCTCAGTCTCCCCATCTGTAAAATGGGGAAATAATGGCTCCTGACAGGACGGCTATGAATCTAGAGGAGCCAGTGCCCGTGAAGTGCTCAGGACAGCACCTGGCTCAGTGTAAACAGCAACCTTCAGCTGCCACTACTACTTTGTCACTTGTCCAGGACCTGCAGCTGCTCATTTAGAGTTTATTAAATGACTAACCAGAGCACGGCACTTTCCTGGCAGCGCCTCCCCAAACCAGCTGACAGTTTATAGAAATCCGAGATGAGATGGGCGGAGGCTCAGAGGATCCGAACAGCAGCATGTATTTATCGTTTGTGCTGCTCCAAGCTTCTGTTCCATGAAGCAGCTCCTACTGACGCCTTCAGGAAGGAAGGAAAGTGTAAGACCCCAGTTAGCCTGCCTGCCTGCATCACACAGCGGCAAATCAGGGAGGAAATGTGTCCTGGGGGCATCAACCTGCCAGAGGATAGAAAGACAGGGCCCACCCCTCCCACCCCTCAGAGTGATGACAGAGGCTGACTTTTACTATGGGCCCGGCTGTGCCCGCCCCCCGCATTGCCCCTGACATTTTCACAACGACCCATAGAGGAGGCACTGCTGTTATCCCATCTCACAGATGGAGAAAGAAGAGAAGAAGCAAAGTACCTTTCCCAAGGACTCACAGCTATAACTGGAGGGCTTGAATGATTCCGGAGGCTGCCCTTTGAAGCCCTATGGGAAATCGTGTCCCTGCAGCCCCTTATAGCTCACAAAATATTTTCCCTTTTGATCTTATCTGACTCGCCATTTGTTATGGACTGAATCGTGTCCTGTCCTCTCCCACCCCCTGCGAATTCATATATTGAAGTCCTAACCCCCAGAACCTCAGAATGTGACCTTGTTTGGAAATAGGGTCATTGAAGTTAGTTGAGTTCACACTGGAGCAGGATGGGCCTTCATCCAATATGACTGATGTCCTTAGAGGAAGGGGAAATTTGGAGACAGACAGACAGACAGACACACACACACACACACACAGAACACCATGTGAAAACGGAGGCAGAGAGAGACAGTGATGCTTCTGTGAGCCAAGGATTGCTGAAGACGGCCAGCAAACCACTGGAAGCTGAGGGAGAGGCCTCGAACAGATTCTCCCTAACAACCCTCAGAAGAAACTAACCCTGTTGACACCTTGATTTCTGACTTCTGGCCTCCGGAGCTGGGAGACAATAAATGTTTGTTGTTTAAAGCCATTCAGTTTGGGATAGTTTGTTATGCCAGCCCTAGGAACAAATATACAACTGTTCCGGGAAATAGGGTCAGTTGCTCCTATTTTATAGGCGAGGAAAAGGAGACTCAGAGAAATGAAGTGTTATAGGCCAAACAGCCAAGAAGTGGGAGGGTTAAGAAACCCAATGTGTTTGCTTCCTGTTCCAAAGCTTATCCCACCTGATTGGAGCTGCTCTAGCCTATTATCATACACCTCATATTGGCAGAGAGCTTTACAGTTTGCAAGGGTTCAACACATATCGGCTCAAGTGATGGCACAATAAACATAAAATGCTTTGCAATAACAGGGAACGTGGTAGTAGCTGCATTTTCAATGGATGAAAGGGGTGCTCCGGAAGGAGGATGGATTCCAGAAGGTGAAAGTGAAGGCAACATCCACAGTGTGTTTCCCTGCTGGGATATGACCTTTATTCATGTGTTCTCTGATTTAAATTATGTTCTCCTATTCAAATGATCTTGGCTTGCAGAAGAGTTATTTATCCCTCTTCTCTGGCCTAGCGAATAGGCCAGAATCTGTGATGAACACATCAGGACAGATACCTCAGAAAATATTTGAAAACAGTCCTTCTGATGCCACCGTGCAAATAAGACAAAAAGTGATTCCTCCAACACCTAGGCAGGCAAACAGAAGCAAACAGACATGTCCATTTCCAGCCTTTGGAAGCAGCAGAATCTCATCTGGGTCGTGTAAAAACACAGCCAAGAGCAGTCTGCACTGACCCTGTCCCTGGCTCACAAGGAAACCCAGTTCTGTGATGTGTTTTCAGCCAAATGACAGGTGTGAAAGCAAGAGTGATCATTTCCTTTGTAACAGATGTGTATTCAGAGTTGAGCTCCCAGACCTCTTAACAAGGAGCGGAAGTACCTGTCCTGAGGCCCCGGGGACCTTCTGCCCAGAGCATCCTGTGTCCTCCTTGCTTGGTACCTTGCCTAAGGGTCCCTGACCCCAAAGACCTCAACTCCGTGGCGGCCACATTTGCAATGCGCTGTAAGAGCTGCTTGCCAGTTCATACTATCCAGTCAGCTTTGGGTTCAGCACCTTTTAGTTCCTCCGAACTGATGAAAGGTACAATTATCTTCTCCATTTTCACAGGTAACTGTCAGTGAACATGTCAGTGAGGGTGGCAAACCCTTGGGACCTGAAAGCAGGGGTTCCTAACCAGGGGTGGGCGTCACGGCAAGACTGGGGGATGTCGGGGATGTTACGGCAGAAGAGTCAACACCGTCCCTACGTCTCGGCAGGTGGGCAGGAATTTTGCAGGAGGACAAGGACGAGGGAAGGGCATGAGAGGTGGAAATAAGAGCACGGATAAAGGCGAGGAGGCAGCAGACTCAGGTTTCTGAAGAACCACAGTGGTCCAGTGCGGCCGGAGGGATGGGGGCAGTGGGCAATGGGTGGGGGCTTCCACCTACCCCACCTCCTCCCAAGGCCGGCCTTCCTGGCCTCCCCATCACTCTGTGTTCAGCCTCATGCGTGTCTTTTGAGGCTTGGGTGCTCCAACCTCCATCTCTCTCCAGCTTCCAGGCCTTCCCCTGGGATGTGGCGCATGCTTGGGTGGGTCACACCCCCATCCAGCTACCCTTCTCCGGGGCTCACTTCCCACTGGTGTGATTGTCTGGTTGCTCCTTGTTGGATGGACGGCCTATTAATTTCCAATCGCTGCTATGGCAAAGTACCACAGACTTAGTAGCTTAACACATCGCAGATGTGCTCTTACAGTCCTGCAGGTCAGAAGCTTGAAATGGGCCTATCTGGGTTAAAATCAAGGTGTCCACAGGACTGTTTCCTTCTGGAGGCTTCTGCTTCCTTGTCCTTTCCGGCTTCTAGAGACTACCTGCATTCCTTGGCTTGTGGTCCTGCATCACATCACCTTCCCTCTGCTTCCTTTGCCACATCTCCTCTGACCCTAGCTCTCCTGACACTCTTGTAAGGACTCTTGTGATTACATCAGCCCCACCCACATAGTCCAGGGTAATCTCCCCCTCGTAAAATCCTTAATTTAATCACATTTGCAAGGTTCCTTTTGCTATATGAGGTAACATATTCGAAGACTTTGGGGATTAGGATGTGGACACCTTGAGGGGGCTGTTACTCAGCCTGCCACAGATGAATATGCTGACCCAGAGCTGTGACTCAGTGTGCTTGATCTGTTGGATAGTTAGAGCACGGTGAGCGCTGGCGCATGGCAGGGTTGGGGGCATGACTGAATTGCAGAAAACACGTGAGCAGGGGATGCTGGGAGAATGTGCGTGGAAACTGGGAATGTGTGCGCGAGCCAGGGGTGATTATGTTGAAAGGGGGACATGCAGCAAAAAAAAAAAAAAAAAAAAAGGGACATAAAGCAAACATAGTGGTTACTTCTGCAGCCTCAGTTTCCTTATCTGAAAACTGGGAAGATGGACCAGGCTGAATGTGCGGCTTTATAAGGCCATGCAGCTAGAATATTAGTAAGGACTGAGGCCAGCAATCTGACTTCCCAAGCTGTACCTCTTTCCCATCTCCCATGTCCCCTTATCCCAACCTTAAATAGCCCTTCTCTCTCTCTCCCTCTCTCTGTGTGTGTATAATTTATTGAGATACAATTTACGTACCATACAATCCATTCATTTAAAGTGCACAGCACAATGGTTTTTAGTGTATTCACAGAGTTATACAACTGTCATTAATTTTAGAACATTTTTATCTCTCTAAACAGAAATGCCCCCAGCCCTAGGCAACCCCTAACCTACTTTCTAAACAGCCCTTCTTTGGACCCAGCACCCCCTGGCTATTTGCCAGCCCTTTTTTCTGCTCAGTGCCAAATGGGAGGCTTATGCTGGCTGTCAGACTGTCCTACCCACGCATTCTCTTCCTGACCCTCTGCCTTCAGACTTCTGCCCTCATCATTCTACTGAAAGGCTTTCTGAAAGGTCAACAATGACCCCGGGGCCAAATTCAAAGGCTTTGCCGCTCTGTACTTACTGATTTGTCAGCGGTCCCTGACTTTAACGACCTGTCATGGTGGTCCCTTTACCACTGCCCTGCCCGGGACGCCTCACCTTTTGCCTGCTGTGTGAATGGTGGGGGATGCTAGGGTTCTGTCCTCACCCTCTTCCTTCTGCAGTAGAGAAGTTAATGCCCACGGTCTGAATGCCAGCTTCGCCGTGCACCAGCTGTGTGAGCTTGGGCAGCTGACTTCATCTAAGTCCGCTTTCTTTATTTGTATCTCAGGAAGAGTAACAGTACCCACCCCTCGGGGTTATTGTGGGGGCTAAATGAGTTAATTCATAGGAAGAGCTTGCTGGGAGAACTGCTTGGCACATATGAACAGGCCACGCTCAGTGTTTGCTGATATGATTACGTTGCTCCTCCTTTTGTTCAGTTGAGTTTATTCATAGCCATGTTTTCTCAATAACTTCTATGCATCACACTTCCCTGGGGTTCAAATTTCCATTAAATTCAATTATAAGCAGGGGCTTTGGGCAAGTATAGCTTCCCCAAAGCCTCACTTTTGTGACCTGTAAGACGGGGGTAATAGTAGCTGGGTCTTAGGGTTGTTGGAGAGTTTAAGTAAGTTAATACATGCAAAACATTTAGAACAATGCCTGCCATGTAGTAAATCCTCTAGAAATGTCAGTAGCAGCAGTAGTTGTAATTATCCAGCCTTCATCTCTCACCTCCATGTGATGGTGGGTTTGACTTGACCGTGGATATCACTTGCGTGTTCTACCATCATCTTAAACCAAAATCACATCTGAGCTCATCAATTTTTTCACGGCAGCTTCTATCACAGCTAACTCAAATCACACTGTTGGCACCCCCAGTCCTGGTTTCCCAGGTCGAAAGACCATTGGTCATCTTGCATCCCCTTTGTCCTTTCTATCCAATTTTCATCCTTTCCAATGACTCACATTTGCTCATTCCCTCCCATTCACTTCCCCCACTTTTGTCTGGGGCTTGCCTACCCAGGTCTGAAAGTCTGCAGCGACCTCTTGCCTGCCCCCAGTCCATCCACCAAACCAAAGTACACATGATACAAAATGCATTGCCCACTTCTGGGTGATGCTTCTAAGTACTCTCCCTACCCCCAACTCTGCCCCTGAAGGAGCTTCTAAATCTTTAAAAAGGGTCTCCGCGAGCCAGTCGCCAACTGCCATAATTAAGTGGGACTTTCCACGGTTTCTCCTCGAGTCTTTGCCTCTTAGTTTTGGTTCGGGTATATGTTTCAGATGCTTGGCTTCATCCTTTCTTTTCAGTCTGGTGTTGGAGGTGAAGCCTGTGGCTTCTTTAAAACTGAAAATCACACCTCCACCCATCCTTCTCTCTTGAGTCATCCCATCCTCCCTGTTTCTATTTCAACATTAATCTGCCTTTTATCCAGTCAACCTCTTGCTGTGTCAGATAAGGGTCCCTATCAAGCTCAGCACCACATTATTTTTCCTTAATTTATTCTTTTAGGCAGACCCATCTCTGTATAGGTTTTGTGATGTCATAGAATGAAAGACACATTATAATTAAGCCACAACTATTAACATGAAAGGAAAAATGTGGGGGACACATAATGAGGGATTGGAGCACTTAAATAAGTGACTGCATTTGGTCAGTGAACTTCACTACAGCCAAGGCAAAGAGAAATATACAAGGAAGGGCATAATTAATGTAATTTACTAAAGGTAATCATGCCAGATTGCTGGGGAGACAAATTTACCTTCAAACAGAAGGATGGCATCATCTCATAGACCAGCTCTAGGATAATTTCTGCAGTGATGGGAACATTCTTCCATCTCTGCATGGTCCAATGTGGCAGCCACTAGCCACATGCAGCTACTGACCACTTGAAATGTGGCTAGTATACCCAAGGAACTGAATTTTTGATTTGACTTAATCTTAATTAAATCTGAATAGCCACATGTGGCTAATGGTACCATAATTGGAGAGTGTAATCACAGACTTTTATGTAAATTATGTTGTAAAGTATCTTTAATAGAATATTTCAAAATTGCCAAGATCTCTCTGCAACCCTGTATCCATTTGCTAGGGCTGCCATAACGAAATACCACAGACTGGAAGACTTAAATAACAGAAATTTATTTTCTCACAGTCCTGGAGGCTAGACGTCCAAGATCAAGGTGTCAGTGAGGTTGGTTTCATTCTGGGGCTCTCTCCTGGGCTTGCAGATGGCCCTCTTTTCACTCTGTCCTCACATGGTCTTTATGCAAACATCCCCGGTGCCTCTTTTTGTCCTAGTCTCTCTTCTTATAAGGACACCAATCAGATTGGATAAGGGTTACCCAAAGGCGTCATTTTAACTTAATTACTTCTTTAAAGGCCCTATCTCTAAATATAGTCAGATTCTGTGGTATTGGGGGTTAGGGCTTCAACATATGAGTTTGAGAGGGGACACAATTCAGCTCATAACAGAGCCCTCTGTGCACTATTAAACAACAGACAGGTAAAGGCATTTTTGATCAGAGGCCACAACTGGATAGTTCAGGTGTGTATCTTTCTAGCGACATACTTGGGACTAGGATGGGCTTCTGGGAATTGGGAAATCAAAGGGTGTCATATTCCTTAGGCCACAGTCTCTAATAGCAATCCCCTCACCCAGAATGTGAACTCACACTCCTCTGCCTGGCAGTGAAGGCCCCCAAGATTTGACTCCATTGACTGAACCAGCCTTCTTTCCTCTCTTCCTTTATTCCTGTTCCTCTGCTTTGTTCAGACCTCTCTACCCCATGTACCTCATACTCACTCCTGCTTCTCTGATTTTGTTCACACTGTCCCTCCTGCTGATAATACCTTTTTAACTCCAGCATCATCCTAAGAATTTATATCCTGCTAATCTCAACCAAAACCCACCTCATTCTCAAAACCATCTCTGAACATTCAGTCTTCCTTAACATCATTCTCTCTTGTTTTCACATCCAGTCACACTTGAAACAAACACCCCATGATTGAAAATGAAGTTCTTCTCTAATTGTTCCTAGGTCTTAGTGTTGTCTCTGAAACGAAATCATAAACGCAAGGGTCAGGGAACAAGTGACCAATCCCTTCTGTAGACTTGACATCCTAACATAGTACAAGCACATAGTAGGTGCTCAATAATGTGTCTGCTGCTTGGTTGACAGACGTAAGTATTTTTTGTCCCTTTTCCACCTCTGAACTGTTTTTCCAACTTTATGTACAGCTGCACATTTAGTATCTGGAGCAAACCTGAGGCTGCAGCATATCACTCATCCTGTGTATTACATTTACAATAAAGTCAAAGACAGATGGCTAAAAAGAAACTCTAATCATCTCTGATATTATTAAATCTTCTAGTCTGAGTTCTCAGAGAGCCCAAGAAAATTTTCTTTTAATCCCTATGGGCTTTCTATTCCATAGATGAAGTTATAGAGCTGGCCTGAGAAGCAATTTTGTGAAATCATTTACCAAAGGGGAGGGGGGAAAATCATTATAGTCCTCCTTTGGAGGTTTGCAAGTAATAAGCATGCTCTATTCTCTTCAAGCCCAGAAGAGCTGCGTGGGCTTGATAAATAGCTAAGCTTGGCCCACCTGCAGCTCTAAAAAGATGTCTGTAAACATTACAGAAGAGAACCATCAGAAAGTTGGTGGGTGTTACTGATGAGTGGCTGTGGGTGCTTTTGTTGGCCAACATGGCAGCAGCCTTCTTTCTCTCCTCTGTGAATGACTAGTGACCTGTATAATTCCTTTGTTTTCCTGGTGACTGTCTTAACCGATATGGCTTCTTTTAAAGCAGTGGTTTTCAACTAGGGAAGGTTCTGCCTCTCTCCCCATCCCACCTGGGGGACATTTGACAATGTCTAGAAACATTTTATGTTGTCACAGCTGGCAGTGGGAGGTGCTGCAGGCATCTCCTGGGTAGAGACCAGAGATGCTGCTAAACATCTATCTTCCCTTGTCCCTTTGCTTTTGAGGGTCTCTCTGCCTTGCATACTCTTCTTCCAGTTTTTTCCTCTTTCGTGTCCCAGTTCAGACAACACCTAGCCTTCCTTATTGAAAGCCACTCTACAGCATGCATTCTCAGTGGGAGCAAGGCCACCCCCAAAAGGGTAAAAATGGATTCTTGGAGGATTTTTTAAAATCTTACTCTTTTAATGTATGTAAAGCACAGATACACATACAGGACATAAACAGATAGATGATAGGTAGGTAGGTAGATAGCTGGTGTATCTATGGTACTAAAATTTCATAGAGGTGGTTGATTAAGAAAAAAAAAGTCTAAAAAAGCTCTTTAGGGGGCAATAATGAAAAAAAGCTTGAAAAATATTGCTCTGTGGAAACTGTCTCCCCCCTCCACTTACTCGCCAACATATACCCTAATTTACCTCCTTCGAGAACTTACTGCAATTGGAGAATACCCTACTTATTTTTAGTTCACTTGAGTATTTTCTGCCCCTCCCCACCCCTCTGAAAGTGAGCTCCTTGAAACTCAGGGATCTTGGCCATCTATTTGCCACTGTACCCCCGACACCTGCACATTGTTGGGCATGTAACAGATATTCAATCCATATTTGGCGATTCACTTGCATTGTAACCAAGGAATGATTTCCAGTACTAAACCAAGGACCCACTGGGCCAACCAGACCCCTCTTCGATTTCAACCCTCACTTAAATGCTACCAGATTCGTTGGGTCCCTTTTGGGCAGTGAGCTTAAGTCCCCTTCTTTCCTCCATGGTCAAGTTAATCTCTTAGCCCTGGTCTCAGGTAGCTCAAATTTTCTCTCCTCCCTGACCTCTGAGACCCAGCCACTCTGCAGTCCAGCCCTTCTCTATTCCACTGACATACCACAGTGAACACCATATGGATGTTTGACCCATTGAATTAAAACATTTGATCCATGAAATTAAAACATTTTGACCCATTAAATTAAAACATTTTCAAGTATAACAATAGGTTAACCATCTTAGAAATGACACAACAGAAGGAATGTATGATTATCTGATTTGATTTAGTAACAAATTGAATTACAGTGAGCATATGCTGTAGAAAAAAGACTGGAAGGAAGCAAACCAAAATATTACCAATGTTATCTATCTCTGGAATGTGGACTTGCAGTTTATTTCCTCCTTATGTTTTTGGCTAATTTAGGAATTTCCTATAATAAGCATGTATTTCTTTTACCATAAGAAACAAAGGGTTTTGGTGGTCGAGTTTTTAAAGTATCATTCATGATATTGCTGTGTCAGAGAGGCATATATAGGCCTGATCCATGCCTCTCTGATTACATGGTGACTCCCACAAAGCTTTTTTTGGGGGGATTTCTGTGCTTAGGAAAGCCATTAGATTTTGGCCAACCTAGTCCATTAAGCAAATAACACCAGCTTTCTTGCCAGGATGACAGCTACTATCTGTTCCATGGAGTTTTATATTTGTTAAGTTTTTCAAAGGTGTCGGTGACTCCCCAAAGTTCAAAAATGTACTTGTACTGTAAGACACTCACCCATGCAAAATGCAAAAACCAGCCAAACAAACAAAAAACACACTCCCACATCTTTCTCAGGGGCTTCATGGCTCCCTGAAGCCAAGGTCATGACATCCTGACCTAGGAAGATTTCTTAGTGGAATGCCTCTTCAAACCTGGACCACATTTCTTCATTTTCTCCTCACAGGCAGCTACCATGACTGGCTTCCCAAACGTCCAAAACTTCCCTTGTCCTGAAGAATTTTCTAGATGCTGCCTCTTCCTAGCACATCTCCCCTGAACCAATATGGTCAGTTCACACTTCAGTATCCTTAAAGGTGACATGAGGGGCTCTTAATTTTTTTTTGTGATCAAGGAATGCTTTCAAATACTAGAACTTTTGGCAGATCAGTTAATAAAAAGACTCAGTCAAACACTAGATCCAGCAATTCATTAATAATTACAGTGCCCAGGGTGACAGCTAACAATGTCTGGAAGGGGCTCCAAGCATCCGGGCTTGGCACACAAATCATTTCAACTCTGAACCATTGTCCGCCCTGACCTTGATCTCACATACCCACATGGTGAGGATATAACTGACGCTGCACCATGTACACACTCTCTTGTAACCAAGGTGAATCGAACACACCCATCAAGATTTGGTGACCTACCCGGGAAGGGTTCATGGCATGAATGGCATGTTGACACACGTGGTTTGAGAACCACTACGAAACTTGAAGTACTTCTTACATCCAAAGCACTCTATACTACAGGACAATGACTTTTAGGACCCTCATTTAAAGCAAACAAACCTGGAGAAAAATCACTTAATAAAAGATCGGATCTGGCTGCCCAAAGCTGACTAAAAAGACAGAGATTATTTGCTGGAGAAACATCATCCTTACCTCCTCCAGGGCCCACAGGGAGTCCAGCACGGGCTTGACCTTTTTCTGGTTGTAGAGCCCAATGAGCTTGTCCACCACTCCTCGAATGAGGCCAGCACGGCCCTGTTTGAAGAGAAGGTTTAGAAGGGAAAACCCAGCGATGACTTTGTTCTCTTCGTATAGCTTGATGGGGTTCACCTTCTCAACCTGCCACCACTGGAAAGAGAGAAGGTGTGGGTTACAAGCCATCAGTGCCAGGCCATGTTTGTAGCGTTGCAGGGAGACAATGGGGCTGCACTTGGGTGGATTCCAGCTGCCCAGGTGGTGGCTCTTGCTGGTGTATTTCTGTCAGCACCTCTTTGGCTGGGCACTGCTACAGGTGCACAGTGGTGCTTCCCAGAAGAGCTCGGGATGTAGGTGGGGCACAGCCCTTTACGAAAACAACTCCTAGACCACCTGTGATTGGAATGTTAAGTCACACGGCTGGGCCCATCAGATCTGGAGTTGAATCCTGGCTCTACAGTTTGCTCCCTGTTATTCTCTGTGCTTCGTTTTTCTCAGCAACATACAGTGGCAGGATGCTGCCTCCGAGGTTTCCTGGGAGAATTCAGCGTGAAGCGCTTGGCTTAGTGGATGGCGGTGGTGGTGATGGGGCTGGTGAAGGCAGCGGGGAGGGGTCGGGGGACGTGGTGGGAGTGATGTCTCTGCCTGCGCGAGCAGCTCTCCTTGGGGGAGCAACAGCAAGGCTGGAGAGGTGGGTCAGAGGGCATCAGATAAAGAAGAGGAAGGAAGCATAATATAGGAAGAAGGAACAGCATAACGGAGCGATGGAGCCACAGTGTTGGAACTACATCGATGGTTCTCAACTGGGGGCGGTTTTACCCGCCAGGGACATTTGGTAAATGTCTGGGGATGTTTTTTGTTATAACTCAAGGGGGGAATCAACTGGCATCTAGTGGGAAGAAGCCAGGGATGTTGCTAACCTACAATACATAGGACAGGTCCTCGAAACAGAATTATCCAGCCCCAGCTGTCACTAGCACTGAAGTCCTAAGCGGGATACCCACACCTGGCACATATGGCTCCCTTACTTCCTGTCTTTCATCTCCCACTCCAGACATGAAAATCAGTAGATAATCCATTAACAAACTACAGAAATGGTGATCCAACTGCTTTGTTCTGATTTAATTGTGTTTCTTCTGGTGCTGGTTAGAATTTAGAAATCCAAAAGGTCCAGCTTCTAGAGGGTGCTAAGAGATCAAAATGTTTAATAGTTTAATACAGAAGGCAAAGAGGAGTGTGATGGACCCTTAGGAACATTTATAATAGTTATGTTATTGGTGTGTTTCTTTTACATCCTGCCTCCTTCCAGGATTTAGGAAGCTCAAAAAAGTAAAATATCTTGTTTTTTTTAAGTGGGGAAATCAGATTGTTGGAAAATAAAGTGTAAGAAAGACAGGTTGTAAACAGGGACAAGGTTCATGCACATTTTTAACCAAAGTACGCTCCCCAAGGGCCTGGGGGCCAGCTCTAGGAGAGAGATGTATTTGGCGGTGGGCTGCTTGCCACAAAAGCAAAGGTAGAGAAATGATTAGTAACTTGATTCTCAGTGTATCTGCAGCGCTTCCACAAAGCGTTTGTGAAATGAAATGCTTGCCGAAGCTGCAATTGCTGCCCAGTTGTGTTTGTGTTCTAGAGCTGAATGCCTGGTTTTGAATCCCAGTTCTGTCACTCGCTAGCTGTGCAACTTTAAGCAAATCACTTAACCTCTCTGTGTTCAGTTTCCCTACTGTACCTCATGGGGTCGTCATGGGGAATAAATGTGTTGATACATACAAAGTACTTAGCTCAGCGTCTGGTGCATAGTACGTGCTCTATACATATGAAATATTTTTATCACCTTAAGTTGGAGAGAGATTTTGGATCGAGGGAGTAAGAGCTCTGGATTTGGAGTCAGACTGCTCTCAAAATGTTGACTTCATTTGCTATTATCGTCATCGTTAAGATCTAAAAGCAAATGGCATGTGAACACAAGCTCCATAAGAGTTTTAAGGGGGAACATCATTAAGACAGCTGAGTGAGAAATTCCTGTATGATTCCAAATATGCCTTTAATTTCTAAGGCTTTCTCCAATGTATAGAAGAAAATGCCTTTCTAGAACCTTCCAGAACAAGGTCATCATCCCACTCCTCAGCATGCCCTACCTTCAGTTTGCTTCTAACTGAACAACTAATATTGAACCCGGCCTCTGAAAGGGAACAGTCTTCATTCTTGACCTCCAACTATAAAGGCTTCTGGTAGTCGGCACCCTTGCTTTGAGCAGGAGAATCGTACCCTCCATCTTGGCTGCTTTCACGAGTGCCTTCACTGAACATGGGCACACTGCAATTATTTCATTAGCGCTGTGTGTTATGATTGTGCATGCAGGGGAGAAAGGGAAAACACTTCTTACAATTGTATGTAATTTGGGACCAATTTGGTTCCCTACAGCAGGCCGTCAGCATCGTGTTAATTACAGCCACAGCAACAAAACAGCTGCGAGTGACACAAAGCCTGTCTTCAGGGGACACGCTCCAGACAGCATCCTTCATTAGACTCCATTCTTGCTCCCCTGTTTATCCCGAAGTTGCGATAACCTTGACCTGAACTTCAAAGCTCAAATGCAAACCGAGGCCCTTTAATTCTAATCTCACAGGGCAGGGAGTACTAATCATTCCAGAATCAGGGAGTGTTTGGAGATGAAGCCTTTGGCAGCCAGTGTTGGCACTTTGGGGGCATATGGATATCCCACAGTGCCACAAAGAGTAAATTCTAAACCCCTTTCCCTGGCTTTGTCTGACCGCTCTATTCATAGTGCTTCCACCCCATTCTGCTGTCTTCTACTTCAGCACCCTGTTTTCATCCCTTTCCGAGATTTTATGACTATTTACAATCATCTTATTAATATGTATTACTTATTTCATCATCTCCTTCACTAGAACGCAAGAGTCCCAAGGGCCTCAAATGCACCTGTCTCATTCGCTGTGGTATCCTGGTGCCTGGCACAGCACCACAAATAGTAGGTGCTCAGAAGGTGCTTGCAAAGCGAGTGAATCCATCAGTGCCTCACTGGCTGCTGAAGAGGCTGAGAGGAGAGAGGACGAAGGCAAGCTCTGATGAGACACGGCGACCCCCTGTGGCGGGGACAGGCGTCAGAATGGAAGTTCAAGCCCAGATTAGTTTAATTCTAGTAAGTGTGGCTCCAGGTGGGAATGTAGACCTGAGGAGCTTCGTGGTGGGGTGAGTGCCCAGGGATGCAGCTTCTCAACTGAAGACACAGTAACCACTGTGTTCAGAGCATGAGCACGTAAGCTAGTGGTTCACACACTCGCCTGTGTCAAAAAGTCACCCCAGGAGCTTGCGAAAAGTGTCGAGTCCTATTGTCTCTCCCAGCCAGTAGGATGGGGCTACGGAGAAATCTCAAGTAGCCCTAGAGACCTGGTCAGAAAGTGGCCAAACTGAAAGGCTGGTCTCTCCATGGACCAAGTAAAGTGCACTAATGCTAAGTTTATTCTTGACCAGTGATTAAAAATACCAACACTTAAACAATCTCTGTTGAAATCAAAATACAGTTTTCTGGAGTTTCTCGGGCACTCTCATTTCTCTGCTTCATTTGGACAAAAGTGGCCCAAGTCACAGTCCTGTCCATGTGTGGTGAGCAGGTTGAGAATGCAGGCTTTCTTGCAAATGAATGATGCAGATGAAGGACAAACAAGATTTAGGCTATTCGGTCCATGTCCTTGGATGGAAAAGCTTACAACATGCCAAGCACCACACCACCAGCGTACTTTAGACGTGCATGGATACTTACTGATTTTGCAAAGCTAAAGAAGCTCTTGGTCTCTCCAGTCACCATGTTGGATGAACCTGCAAATGGAAGATTCCCAAATCAAGCTAACGAAAATCAACATCTCTTGGTTTGCATGGAAGAATGGCAGTTGTCTGGCCCAGAACTGTCAAGAACTTGAAAAGAAATTTAGGTCAGCCTTGGAAAAATGAGGGAATTGGAGGGGGTGGGTGGCGTCGAGTTGACTTAATTTTAACTAAGTATCACTGGATCAGAGAGGAAGTAACATTTCTCAAGGTGACTATCATTACTTTGGACAACAGGTCACGTGGCAAAAATGTGATTTAAGCCAACATTATAATAAAATGATGAGTTGCTGAAATGTCTTGTTGGTTCCATTCTCTGAGACCGAGAAATGAACTCCTTTGTGATATTACTTTATGGCTTGAATTTGATTCCTCGGCAAGTGAGGGGCTTGGGGAGCTGACCTTGGCTGGGCATTTAAGTAGTGGAGAGAGGCGGGGCTGAATTAGAATTTAGATGGATGGAAAGATGGGGTACAGAGGAGCAGATGAGGGTGAAAATAGGTTCACAAGCCAAGGAAATGGTGTGACCCATGTGTGAGTTCCAAAGAGGTCTGGGCAGAAAGGTGAAAACCACTTGAGACCAATGGTGTGGGGAACGGAGCCTTGCTGATGGGAACAAACAATATTCAGAGTTAAGACAGGAAGTTGAGTTAGGAAAGATTCCCTAACATGCTCTTACAGAAAGGAAAAACCCCTTTCTGCTGTTCTGGGTTGGGCGGGGGTTAAGAGATACTATACCTTAGTGGTGCCTTTTCGGCGACTTTCCTGCCTTCCCCCCACAGATTTGGGAGTAAGTTCCTCTCAGAGAACCGTTAAATGAAAAAACAATGTATGTCTTAAACTTAGTTCTTTGGCCTTGGTAAACTAGTAGCCAGTTAATCACTGCTTCTCCTTTTATGGGGTGACTTTTACGGGGTACAAGCTTCACAGCACTAGGCTTTGATTACTTAGTCAAGTAATTGATGTAATAAATTAGATACTCGTGATATGATCGAGTTGTATACACCAAAATGACGTCATGGACCTGGGGCAAAAATAGAACCAGTAAATGAATAAGGACGGATAAAATGCTCATCTGTATTTGACTCACGTGTTAGTCATAGCCAATATCCCTACACTGACATTTATAGCTTCTCTTATCAATAGTAATAATTTAAAAACTGTGCATCCACCGCTAAAGACTTTCAAATACATGGCCACTACTCATAATGCCAGAATACTCCAGCAATGAAAGTTTCTTCCTTCTCTTTCTGTCACAATGATCTGATGATGACAAAATGATGCTTGACTACTTATACCTCTCAGATATCTCTTTTATAAGCTTCTCAGCTAATAGTAGGGAAATGAGTGTTTTTTTCTGAGTTATGCAGAACTAAGGCTCAATTTTCTACTCTACTTTCATGGGACAGAGTGCCAAAAATCTCAAGCATTGGAGAACTCCCAGATCATTTGGCTTTGGAATGTGACACCTGGCTTCAGATACGCTTTTTTCTTTGCAGAGACTAATGTTTAAATTGGTTTACCTGCCTATGACAAAGAGAAGAAGAAGAGGGGGGAGAGGAGTCTCTGGGGTCTCATTCTGCTGGAGAAAACCTGCTCCCAGATGTCTCTCATGAATCCTCCCAAACCCAAGAGCATATAAGTGAATGTAGAGGCAGACATGGGCTCTATCCATCCGGGGCTTCTGTCTTGATTGGGACATACAGGAGTAGTTTAGAGGAAGGAGATTCTGTACCTTGCAACTTCATCTCCAATAGTGAAGTTCCTCCCTTTTAAAACCACCACATCCTAGCCACTCTTCTCCATCCTCTTATGGCTGTTTTATTGCTTCATTTTTGGAACTTCCTTTGAAGCTATCAGTATTTTCCACCTGTGCCACCTTCTGTGGGTCGAGTCCCATCTTGTCACTACCTTGGCTTGGCCTTGCTTTATTTCTTTTAGAATGAGAAATGCTCATGGGATAATAGGGCAGTAGGGACTTTATAATTGAAAACAGTAGCGATGCTATAGAAAACATTAAAATATTAATACCACCCCCATCTCATTATGCCAACATATCAACACATCTCATTTTTCAGAGCCCTTGTAAGCACACGTGCGGTGCTGCCTGTCGCCGACCATGTCCCCTGCTTCTGTTTAGTGCTCACCGTATAAAATGTAGGTTCCCAGTGGTTTGAGAAGGCCGAGACCTTTTCCAGTGTTGTCCCCACAGAGGCAATCCAAAACAATGTCCACTCCTTCAGCAGAGATTCTAAATGGGGAGAAGACAAAGTAAAATATTGTAACCTGTCAGGGACCAAACTGTCAATCCCTTTACCTTCCTGTGTCATACTGTTTACTGCCAGAATCAGGAACAGAGAGAGCTCTGGGAGTAGAAATAAATAGGGCAGAAGCCCGGGAGGTGGATGTATCCTCCTGAGTCCAACTCTCAGAATTGCACAAAGCCACAGACAGCTAAGAACCTGGCTGGTGGTGCCAGCAGAGCACATCACAGTCCGTCTAGCCACCTCACTCAACTTCTCTGAGCCTCAGCTTTCTCCTTTGTAAAGTGGAGCTAGCGGGACTTCCCTGGTGGTCCAGTAGGTAAGACTCCGCACTCCCAATGCAGGGGGCCCGGGTTCGCTCCCTGGTCAGGGAACTAGATCCCACATGCCTGCCACAACTAAGAAGTCCTCATGCTGCAACTAAGAAGTCTGCATGCCGCAACTAAAGATCCCGCATGCTGCAATGAAGATCCAGCATGTGCTGCAACTAAGACCTGGAGCAACCAAAAAACAATAAAAATAAATAAATTAAATATTTTTTAAAAGTTAAAAAAAATAAAATAAAGTGGAGCTAGCATGTTTCTTTGTGCTAAGAATGAAGTGAGGTGGCAGATGTGGTGCTTGGCCCATTGCCAGCCACATAATAGTTGCTCCGTAAGTCAATCAACAGCTCATATTTGTGGAAATTGGGGTGTGTGCCAGGCTCTGTCCAAGGTGCTGAAGAGTGATAAAACCATCAAGCTCCCTGTCTTCATGGGGCTTCTGGTCTACCAGGGATTGGCTTTCTTCCCTCTCCACCTCCCTCCTCAGTGAAGCAATAAAGGCACGTTAATTTAACTTGCAAACTTCTATTTGTCCAATCTCCAGGTTCAACCTATAAACATACTCCTAGAGGAAAAGGGTTAAATAGAGAGGATTTTCCTACAGTGACGGAGGGCTCCAGAGGGAATCCACATTTGTACTCTATTAGGAAGAAGATCCCTTCTTCCATTCATTTATTTATACATTTATTAATTCACTCACTCATGTACTTAACAAACATCTACTGGGCTTCTTGGGTTAAAAGAGATTATGCAGGAGGGGTGGTAAAACCCGAAGGCTCTGGGGATTGTAGGGAATATGTTCCTACCCACAGAGTTCCCAACTCTGGCTGGGTCCTGCTCTGCTCAGACAAGAATGGCACTTCCTCAGGCTTGTGCCTTTGCAGGGTTACCTTGTCTTAGCACATCGCTCACTTTTTCTACCCCCACCCTCATCCCCCAGCGAAGTTCAGGAACTGCCACTAACTGACGTCAACGGCTTTGTCCAGAGTGTCACCAACTAGGAAATTACACATGCATCTCCTGGGTTCATACACTAAGTTGACTGCTCCATGCCCCTGAGAGCTGAGTCTTTTTTTTTTTTTTTTAATATGGAACACCTCACGAATATGCGTGCCATTCTTGTGCATGCTTGTGCCATGCTAATCTTCTCTGTATCATTCCAATTTTAGTATATGTGCTGCTGAAGGGAGCACCTGAGTCTTGATATGAATGTGCCCTTCAAAAGCCCTCAGGTCTTAACCAAAATCCAGCCCATTACAAAGGCTCTTCCAAAGTGATCAGCTTAGCTTCCCACCCAATAGAGTGCTTATCTCATGGGTGTGTCCGTTCAAGTCCCACCTGTAAATTCATAACCAGGGAGTTAAGCCAGTGGATCTCAAACCTACATGTGTGTCAGAATCTCCTGGAGGGCCCATGAAGATACAATTGCAGTTTGCCCTCCGTCTCCCTCTCCTCCTAGCTCTGCTGTACTTGGTCTGGGGTGGGGCCCAGGGAGCTGCATTTCTAAGAAGTTACCAGATGCTGATGCTGCTGATTCCAGCTGCACACTTGGGAAACCCCTCGTCTAAACCCGTTACTCAGAGGTCGAGGCAGCCTTTTTTTTTTTTTTTTCAGTAGTAATTAATTTGTTCCTTAAATATTTAGCACTGGCACCACACTAGGCACAGGGGGTATCATGGTGAGCCCACACGGATTTGATTTCTCCCCTTTTAGAGGTTACATTAGGCAGACATCAATCAACAGTTAAACAAATAAAAATTAAATTGAGAGTGAATGGGGTCTAGTGCCACAAAGGTACTATGAAGCTGTTTAAATTGAGGGCTTGCCCAATCAGGGCTGCCAGAGAAGATGTCCCTGGGTAAGTGATGAGTGGCAGTTGGAGGAGGTAGGTAGGGAAGGAGTGGTGGGAACAGTGTTCCAGGCGGAGGGAACAGTATGTACAAAAGCCCCATTCAGGAGGAGCCTGGTAGGCAGGAAGACTGGAGTAAAGAAGATGCGAGGGAGCTTGCTGCATGGTGAGGCTGGAGAGGCAGGCGGGAGGTCTGAGTACAGACTCTGTGGGGGGCTCTGGGCTGGGCTGCAGACCCGCTGATCAGGTCCCCACCTTGCATCATGGGCCGGGTAGCTCTGCACCTGTTTTTCTCACTTTGACCAGATCCATTTTTGCCAAGTTTGCTCCCTCGTGTGGAACTGAGCCCTCCTGGGCCATCAAGTCCTCCCTGTGAACTTCAGTTCCTAAGATCTCTCCCCCTGCCTGAAGGATGCCGCCCATGCTTAAGAGCAGCCTCCCAAATGTGAGGCTGTGCACACCTTCCAGGGAACCCCCGATGGACCCGCCCGTTCTCTGCTCCTCACTTCTTTCCTGATGCTCCTCATACCCGTATTCTGCCTGTGGGTCCGCATTCTCTCCTCTGCCAATCACATCTCCTTGCATTAGCTGCCCCGCCTCGGCCTCTTGCTCTCTCCTGTGGACTATGGTTCTGCAGAAATGCAGGGCAGGCCCACAGCAATGGGTGACCATAAGCTCTGCCCACTTCCCCGTCCTCACCTCCCACTAACCACGCCAGACATTCTGACCTTCTAGCTATTCCTGAAGTCCCACATTCAGGAGCACCTACTGAGTGCCAGGCACAGCACTGAGCCTTCCTAAGTCTCATCTCATGACACCTCATGCCAACCCTGAGACTCAGGGCCTTTGTTATACCCATTTGATGGATGAGGAAACTGAGGCTCAGTGGGGTCAGGTGACTGTGGGAAATGGGCGGACCCTGGTTTGATCCATCACATCCAGAAACCAACTGAGGGCCCCAGAGATGGAGTAGGGTTTTATAGGGTGGGCTGTGGCCAGCCCAGGGGTGACCACCACTGCCACTTCTAGCTCCCAGCGAGGGCTGAGCAAAGCTGGGGGTTGCTCCACTGGGCTTTACACTGGAAGGAGACACTGCAGGTCTCCTGCATATCCAGGCCACCTGCTCCTCCCACATCTCTCTTGGCATTTCTATAGCTGAATCAGGCAAGACAGGGTTTGGCCATGCACAGGGGTCAAATAAGCCACAGATTCATTCCCCATTGCTGTCACTGCATCCTTTAGAAGGTCAGTGGTGAACTGGGGGCCAAGAGAGGGGGAGGAGATGGATTCTGTGGAAGAGGAGCTGGGTAGAGGCAGGTGTCACTCCCAGGGCCCTGAGGAAGTCAAACCTTTAAGCAGACATTGCTCCTTTAGAGGCCAGCAATGTCCCTTCAGGTGAGAGTTGCAAAATTGAAAAGCGCTCCATCCCCTGTTCAGTCCTTATAAGCTCAATCAGTGGATCAGACGGAACTGGACAGTGGGTCTGCTTAAATTGCTCCAGGCCCCGCAAATAAACTTGGGTCAGGTCCTCCCTTGGTCATCCTTACACTGAAAAGCACCTTAGCAGCATCTTTTAATGGAATAATCATGAATATCACAAGCAGAGCAGGTAGCCCATCAGAGGCACAGAGGCCATCCTCATTTCTTAGCTCACCCCCGCCCCCCAATTTCTGGGAGTGTCTGCCTCGCCTGCATATGTGTAAGTGTAATTACATAAAAGCAGAGAGGGTAAGGGCAGAGGGTTACAGGCAACAGTTCCTATTCTGCTTTCTCCCTCTCTCCTAAATCTCTGCAGACTTAAACAGCAAGCAGAAATAGCCCCAGCTCAGAGATTCTCTGGGCCTAATTCAGCAGCAAGATATTTTGGGATTGCTGATCCGAGACTTTCCTGTCTGTCCTTCCTTGGTCCCCAACTCCTTGCTCCTTTATTGAGAATACCACCTCTTTGCTTCCCATCCACTCGGATCAGTGGAGAATTTCTCTTGAGTGGTGGTAGTTGCAATAGAGCCATTACTGGGTAAGCAGCCCTTCAACTTTGTCGAGAAATTAATTCCCCTTTACTGTAACTTTCATTTCCAGTTGGGTCCTTGGCTCTCCACACACTTCTTCTCGTTCAGAATTCCCTTTTCTCTGAGAACTCATCTGTACCTTAGCTTTAACCATCACCTCCAAGCTCGTGACAGAGGGATGAGGCGCTGTCAGAGTGCCCAGCACTGTGCCTGGCGCACAGTAGGCTGCTTAGTAAAAGTTTACTATTGACGGTTCCCACATGCACGTAGCAGTACCACTTCTAGGAATCCTTTCTTGACCGCTTTCTCTCTGTTCTCTCCTGGTGGCTAGACTCTTGTCAATTTCCACTAGGTCTCAGTTTCTCTATATAAGATAAGGAATTTTCATCTTTCAGGATGCACCTACAATGATCTCACTGAAATGCTCCGCAGAGTGGGAGGAGATAGACAAAGCCTGGTGCCCCTTCACCTTGCCCGGGACTCGCTCCCTACCTCTCTCTACCGACTAAAATAGTTCCCACTCTTCAAGCACGCGTTTGGGGCTGTCCCCCTTGGCGTGCTCTCTGGTCTTTCTTCCCTCTTTATTTTGAAAGCCCTTACAGTCAGATGCACACAGTTCAAGGCTTCTAACTCTTCCACTTGGTTTCAAGCATCCTCTTCTCTCTCCTCCGGAACAGAGAAGGGGGAAGTGACATAAAGGTTATGTCTGTATTATAAATATTTTTTTCCCCTATTCCCTTTATAATGCCTGGCTCTAGGCTGCAAACATATTCAAAAGAAGCTTATTGAGTGACTGGTGGATAAAAGAATTTTCATCCCAAGAAATTTTATGTTATTATTTTTTCTAGTTGATTACACACAGCACAGTGTAACAAACAATATCCATGATGAGAAAAGGAAGAAAAATCACTCAGCATTCCACTCCTGTTGCATCTCAGTGGGTGGATTTTTTTTCCCCTTTCATTTTATGCCCTCACACGCCAAGAATTTATACAAAGCTGTGATCACAGTGTAGCTGGAATTTGGCATTCTGCTTTTTTTCACTCAATATGCTACCACAGGTATTTTTTTCATTTTCTGACAGAGTCTTCATAATTATCGTTTTTTAAGGGGCTGCATAATACTCAAGTGTGTGGGTGTAGTGTAATCTACTGAACCGTTTCCCTTCTGTTGATAGTGGGGGCTGGTTCTGAATTTTAGCTTTTACAGACAATGCTGTAATTCACCCTGTCGTCACATCCTGAGCACCTACAATGAAGCAGAAGCAGTGCTTGGGTCTGCAGCAAGCAACGTGGACCTGTGGCTTTTATTTTCTTTGGGATTATATCCTGAGGGTAGGATTCGTGGGACAGAGAGTACAAACATATTTGCAGCTTCCCAGTCATTTTTAGGCTAATCCCAGAATCTACTTAAGAATGTAAGGAAGGAACTGTTGAAGGTCACTTTTATAGGAAGGTGGTGGGCAGGTGGGTCTCAGATGCTGTTACCTTCTACTCTTCTGACATCAGAAGAAGTCACTGATTCTGGGGCTAAAGGCAGCAGGTCAAGGACACTGAGGGGATGAGGAGATGGTGTAGCTACCTGGGACATGGGGACTGCAGAGGCTCCCTGGTTATGGACTGTCACTTCTTCAGAAGAGCTGCCACCTCCTGATCCTCTTCTCCTGCTACCTCACACATCCTCTGACCACGTCCTCCAGCTGCACTAGTCTCCTTTCAGATTCTTGAATTGACCAAGTCTTTCCTGACCCCGGGCCTTAGCACATGCCATTCTCCTTGGTCAGAAATGCTCTTCCTTTGGCCAAATTCTCAGCGCTCAATTCTCAGCCCAAATCTCACTCGTTGGTGGATGACATGTCTGATTTCCCCATCTGCCTATGTTTATTTCACTAGCACCTTGCATTTCTCCACCAAAGCACGTATCAAAAGTATAAATCAATGAATTTTTAAAATATCTCTTGTCCCTTCTTCCCCAATAAGACTCCAAGCCCCATGAAGACAGTGATTGTCAAGGTAGTTTCTGCTGGATCTCCTGCCCTAGCAGAGTACCTGCTAGGTACTTGGTATTTATTAAACAGGTCAGTGCAGGAACAGAGGAAAGGATGCTTGAAGAAATATCTCTTCAGAGGGTGAAAGGAAAGATGGCTGAAGGGAAAGTGGTAGTTCATTTTCCAGACCACAGCTTGAAAGATGCAAGTTAAAGGAAGGAAGTTTATAAAAGTAGGCAAAGATATATTCTGGAAGTCTTTACAAACTACTATACATAAAATGGATAAGCAACAAGGATTTACTGTATAGCACAGGGAACTCTATTCAATATCTTGTAATAACCTATAATGGAAAATAATCTGAAATATATATATATATATATATATGTATGTATAACTGAATCACTTTGCTATATACCTGAAACTAACACACTATTGTAAATCAACTATACTTAACTTAAAAAAAAAAATGCCTGCAATCTCTGGACATCTGAGAAACGGGTGGTAAATTTCCAATATCTAGCTTTAAAGCTTTCTTTTCACATCACATGGGAAATACTGGGGCAACCTTAAATGACACGCAAATCTTGACACTCAAAATTTTTTTTAAAATTTGAGAATTCAGACTGTCAGAAGACTCTCCTTTCCAAAAACTTCCCAAGTTTCACCTAATCTGGTCTAAATCTATCACTTCAAACAACCAGATCTCCCATCCTCCAACCCTTCAATTTTTCATCTTAATCAGTGATTTGGAGGAAATTGTTTCTTTGTTATGATGCTGTGCTAACCGGACAACTTAATTCCTTTGTACCTTCTGATTTTGTGCTGGAGAATGAAAATACAGAATCAGTGGCTCTGGGACATTGCTGAATCCCCCCAGGAGCTGTGAGTGGAGCAGAGCCTGGGAATCAGCAGGGGGTGAGACACACAAATCATCTGAAAGCATGGCGGCAGCTGGGTGTTCCATCTGATTTCCTGTGTTGACATGCACGGGGCTGTCAGGATCATACGTGGACTATGGATCATGTTATAAAGCAATGTGTCCCCCGGGGAGACCACAACAGCCAGCAGACGGATGTCCCCTCCCATTCGTTCTCTGTGAAGCACCAGTGACTCTTCCAAACCCGAATCTGATCATGTCACCACCTTGGTCCTTTGGTGGCTCTCAGTCACACCCAGGTTGGAGTCCACATTCCCTGGGGCTGTTACATGAATGAATGAGAAGTAAACTTCTCTGTGTTAAGGTAGTGTTATAGCAGCTCTCACAATTTAGCTTTGCAACTTACTTAACTGCTCTGTTCCTCGGGTTTATCGTCTCCAAAATGGGGGTAATGATAAGGTTGATGAGAGGATTAGGTGAGTGAATACGTATGAAATAGCACAGAACTAGTAATATATATGTTTACAATTACGATTATTATTAGCCCTCCTCTAAATGAATGCTCCTGTTCTTTAAGGGAGAAGTGCAGGGACCATCCTGGTGCTCTCTATAGCAAACATCTTACCTTTTCACTTCCTGCACGTAGTCTGCATTTCTGTCAAAGAGATGAGTCACAGAGTCTTTGATGGCTTCATGCTTGAAAGTAGAAGCTGTTCCAAAGACAGTCACATTGGGGACAGTGGAGCACAGCTGAGCCACAGCTTGGCCCTGGGAGTGAAATACAACAGACAAGTCACACAAGAGAGCTACCATCCAACAGCTAGTCTTACTGGGTGTAGAGCAGGATTTCTCAGCCTTGCCGCTGTTGACCTTTTTTGGCTGGATTAGCCTTTGTTGCAGGGGGTTGAACTGTGCATTGTGAGATGTTTAGCAGGATCCCTGGCCTCTGCCTACTAGGTACCAGCAGCAAACCCCCAGTTGTGACAGCCAACAATGTCTCTAGACATTTCAAAATGTCACCTGGGGACAAAATTTCCCCTGGTTGAGAACCACTGGTGCAGAGGAAGGTAAGCCAGCAAAACCCCAGTACCAAGACATAACAACTGTTATTTAACCACATTGACCCTCAGGCTCTCCATTTATAAATTAGCACTAATACTACCTACTCCCTAGGATCTTGGAGGATGTCTTAGTTTGGATTTCCCAGAAGCAGATTCTGAGGCAAGGATTTGAGAGTAAGTCCTTTATCTGGAATAGGATCGCAGGAAATACCAGGGTAGAAGGCAGCCAATAAAGGGTGTGTTTATCAAGTCAGTATCCACCACGCTAACTGGAACTCAGTCCCTCTGAGGAACTCCATGAGCAAGTGTAGAATACGCCTCGGAGGTACCCGAACCAAGTAGTGAGGAAGCTGGAGTTATTTATCCACCAAATTTCTGTCTGATACCGGTTGAGGGTTGCTTCTGCAGCAGTGACTCTTAGGCACGTCTGACTTGTCCTCAGAGGCCAAACGTGCTTCCACAGCCAGCCAGGAGCCCTAAGTAAGCAACCTTCAGCACGTTGAGTGCAGAAAAGGTATGGTGTGGCTGACAGCATCTGCTACAGCGGGTGTTAAATGAGGCAACAAGTAACACAGGTCCAGCACCTGGCACAAAACACGACACTTAATAGGTAATCAGTCTTAATCATCTGTACCCCTTATTGGCTTATTACACCCAGGGCTGAGATGTCCAGGCGTATAAAGAAAATGCCAGTGCATGAGGTTTAAATCTCGAATGGTCCAAGAGAAATCACAGATGTAGTTAGGAATGGTTAATCTTCCCATATCCTTTTTCAATATCGTTGGAAGTTTAAGTCATTGGACAAAATACTGTGATCATGTGCATTCAGAAACCTTCCAGTAAAACCCAATTTGCTGCTAATTAAGATGCATCCTAAAACCAAGTACTGTCTCTTTCCAGTGTTCCATCTACCATCTTAAGAAGGCAGAAATTATTAAGGAGGGAAATTATTCTACCAAAGGCATCTGTGATATGAATTACAGCCTCTCACTTTATTTACATGTCTTCATGTTGGTGGACTCAATCAGGTTAGAAGGTCAATTTGTGGAAATGTGATTTTTTCCCAGCATTTGCTATTAGAGGCAACATTGAGAGAATCAGAGAATGTCAGAGTTGGAAGATCATCCAATTACCCCCTCCTTATTGTTTTATAGACCAGGGAGAGGGGACTCTGAAAGGTTAAGGTAACCCAATTCTTCAGAGGCAGACCTGAGATTCAAAGCAAGGTCTCCTGACTTCCAGCTACTGCCATTTTCTATTATGCCACGCATGCTGTCTACTTATTTTGGCATTTAAAGCTAAGCAGACTTTTAAGTTGCTACCTAAAATAGACACATTACTGACACGCTCACTTGGAGGTCAATGTTTCAGAACACGGGCGTGAACCTGAGACTCCAGAGAGGCTACAGTTCTCTATTCTAAGAAGAGCTTTGGTATTTGGTTAAATTTTTTATCCCCTGATTTTAAAGAACAAAAAAGGGACTCTCCTTCCTAGTGAGTCTAAATATCAGCAACCACCATGACGATCCTCAAAAATTCAACAGGGCTTGAGCCAACCTTGTTAGTTCTGGCATGGGAGCTTAGAACTGGTTCTCATAGCCATGTGGCCCCTCCTCTGTCCTTAAGCAAGCCTGACATTTATCCACTCAACTCCTTTTCACATTCCTACTATGTGCTACCTCATCACACTGTGCTATAGATGCTGGAGCAGCAGAGATGCCTGATACACCTTAATCTCTATCTCCAGTCCCACCGAGTCCCAGACTTGTGTACTGAAGTACCATTTTGGCATCTGTCTTCACCTGGCTCTCCAGAAACCACACATCAAATTCAACTCATCCAAAACATAACTCATGGCTATCTCCAAATGAGTTACTCCTCATATTAGCTTGCTAGGGCTGCCAGAACAAAGTACCGCAAACTGGGCAGCTTAAAAAACAGAACTTTATTGTTTCACAGTTCTGGAGGCTAGAGGTCTGAAATCAAGGTATCAGCAGGGTTGGCTCCTTCTCATGGCTGTGAGGGAGGGACCTATCTGATCCAGGCATCCCTCCCTGGCTTGTAGGTGGTGGTCTTCTCCCGGGGTCTCTTCGCATTGGTCTTTCCTCTATGCCAATCTGTGTCCACATTTCCCATTCTTGTAAGGACACCAGTTATATTGGATTAGCGCTCACCCTCATGACCTTATTTAACTTGACCTCTGTGAAGACCCTACCTCCAAATAAGGGCCTATTTTGAGGTGCTGGGGTTTAGGATTTCACCTTATGAATTGGATGAGGGTGGGGGGACACAATTCAACCCATAACACTCCTCTCACTGCATTTGCTGCCTCAGTGGATGCAACTGCACCACTCACTCATCGCTAAAGCCAGGAATCTGGGGGTCATCCTGGACCCCTCTTCCTCCCTCGCCCCACATCCAGTTAGCACCTTTGTTGTTTCCACTCAACATCTCTTGGGACTGTCACTTCCTCCCCTGGATTATGACAACACCTTTCTAACCGGCCTGGCTGTTTCCACGTGCACTTCAGAGTGATTTTTCTCAAACACAACACTGAGCATTTCATTATATGTTTCAAAGCTTCCCAATGCCTGTCATGGCCTTCAGAATGAAATGCACACCCTTTCCTTGACCGCACAAGGCCAGCCCTCTGGGATCTGACCCAGTCTGCCGCACTAACATGATTGCCCTCCACTTTTCCAATATCCACTCCCTAACTACACACAGATGTCAGCCATCACTGACATTGGCCATGACCCTCATCCCATAGCATTCTCAGAATGAGCCTTCAACCTTATTTTACTGAGGAAGGAGCTGAGGTTTACGGAGGTTAGGGACCTGGGCCAAGGTCATTAGGGTACGATGTGGTAGACCTTGATGTGCTGTCCTCACCAGCTGAGTGACCTTGAGTAAAGCATCAGCTCCTCTGATCACTTGTCTTAATATGCATTATATACAATACTATATAAACACGAAGATTGTTGTGGGATTATATGACATTATGCATCCACGGGCTTGGAATAGTGAATGTTTAATAAATACTTGCTATCATTACTACTGGGACTCCTATTACTATTTATCTGCACGTTATTATGGTTACATCAGCAGTGGAAGCATATCCACCACCTACTCTCCAGAACATCTCATGCTATTTTGCATCAGTGCTGGTTTTCCCACACACCTTCCCCTTCCTGTCATGGCCTGGCCTTGCAGTGTCTTCTGCAGATCACAGCCACTCCCCCTGAGGCATATCGTCTTCTAGAAACCTTTCCCAGCATCCCAGGCAGAGTCTCTTGCCTCTTCTTGTACCACCATTGACCTTCCTCCAGGACAGTGGCCACCACGGCCTTCTGGGGCTGCTCCCTGACCCATCTGTGAGCTCCATGGGGTCAGGGATGGTGCCGCATGTGGCTCCAGACCCCAGTGCCCAGGGCAGAGCCTGGCACAGAGCAGGTGTTTGGTAAAACTTGTTGAATAGATGCATGAGAAATGAGAGGGGTTTGATGTAATGGGGAAGCCCCTCGTCATTTTGCAGATTTCTACGTTCTTTAGCTTTGCAGAGTGGGAATAAAGCATAGGTTTAATGAGCATATCTAGTCTCTGGCCCAAGCAGAATTTTACCATTTCCGTTTTAAAGAGAAAGATACTTGTGGTAGTAAAATGAAATGATATAAGTAACTGGGTTACTTACATATTTAAATTATTATGTAATATATATGAACATTATATGTGATATATAATACATAAATGTATCATATATTATAATTATAGTTGGCCCTCCGTATCCATGGATTCTGCATCCATGGAGTCAACCAACCATGGTTCGAAAATATTCAGGAAAAAAAAAAATTCCAGAACGTTCCCTAAAGCAAAACTTTAATTTGCCACATGCTGGCAACTATTTATGTAGAATTTACATTGTATTAGGTATTATAAGTAATCTTGAGATGATTTAAAGTATACGGGAGGATGTGCATAGGTTGTATGTAAATACTACACCAAGGACTTAAGCATCCTTGGATTTTGGTATCTGTGGGGGGAAGGGGGTGGTCTTGGGTACCACCACCCTGTGGGTACCAAGGGACAACTGTATATATAATTAGAACAATTATGTATATATAATTAGAGTAACCTATGATATGCATTATATGTATGTATGTACAATTAGTATTATATATGCATATCTAATAAGTAATACCTAGCATATAATATTCCATTCGTACTATATAATTAGGATAATAATAAATTAATATGATTATTATATGTGCCTATGTAATATACATGCACATATAATTAGCATAATATACAAGTAGTATATGTAATATTATATCATAACTTGTATTATTATATAAATAATGATGGGTAGTAAACCCAAGTTCAGCGCATATCTAGTTACAGCATCCCTACCCCCTCTTTTAGCTCTTAAATAATTCACTCAGGCAATGAGAGGCCCTTGCAAGATCCTCAATGATTTTCTAAAGTAAATAATGCTCAGCATTCTGTATTTAAGCAGAAAAGTGCTGTCCCTCACGTTTATAGAAAATCTGTACCCTCCGTTCTCCAAGTCCCAAGGTGAATGAAAGATCAGCATCTAATTTATCCTCATTTCTCCCACGTGCCTAGCAAATAGCATGGACTCAGTAAATACTTGTGGAAGACGGAGTGAATTTTCAATAAAAAGGATTCTGCAATTTACCTGCAGACCCAGAACATAAAATGAACAAGACAATCCAGTCTCCCAGCAACAGCACTAAATGGAGATTTGCATGTACTTGCTTTTAATTGATTTTCCCTTCCCTCTGTAGACTGTAAGAGCTCGGCAGCAAGCCTCTCCCTCCCTTCCCTGCGGCTATCAGTGCAGCAGTAACAGTCTGTGGTTCCTGCCTCTCACCGTGTGCCAGGTACTGGGCGAAAGTGCTTCCTTACACCCTTAAACCACTTTTACAATACATTTTTTTTGTTTCCCTTTTATACCTGAAAATGGGGATTCAGAGAGGGAAAGGAACCTGTCCAAGGTTATGTACCTTGTAAGTGATAAACCTGGGGTCAGACCAGCTGTTCCTGACTCCACAGCCACTCTGCTATTAGTCTTTTTGTCCATCCCACTAAGCACTCAGGTTGCTGACATAGAAATCTTAGAGAAAACCAAGCGTCCTTGACATCGGTGTGGAAGGCTTCATTGATCCACTCCAGATAGCTTTGTCTCAGGTTTAGATGGGTGAACAAATTTCAACCAGCTCAGTCCTAATTCCAGGGCTGTTGGGGTCCCCTCAAGCAGAGCACAGACAGTAGGAAATCCAGGGCCAATAGTTAGAAGGGAGTTGTTTTGGGGGGGTCCCTGAAATTTGACTCTTATCAACAGACTGGCAATTCAAAGCAAGATCCTATTCCAGAAAAGCTGGGCACAGTAGACAAACAACTAGAGGAGCAGATACATTTATATAAAAGACTTAGTACACTGTCTGGTACATACTCAGTACTCATTAACTGGCAGGTTTTAACACAACTGCTCTGGAATTAGGACTGAGACTGGTCGAAATTCTGGTTACCCACTAAGTGGGAATTTAGGATAGATGCTCCTATCAGGGCACTGAGATTCAGGATTCAGCATCAGAGACTCAAGTAAACAGGAGACAAAGAAAGGATGGCTTAAAAGGGCCTCTGTGGGACCTCCCCGGTGGTCCAGCGGTTGGGACTCCGTGTTCCCAATGCAGGGGCCTGGGTTCCATCCCTGGTCAGGGAACTAGATCCTGCATGCATGCCACAACTAAGATCCCACGTGCTACATCTAAGACCCGGAGCAGCCAAATAAATAAATAAATATTAAAAAAAAAAAAAAAAGGACCTCTATGATACAGATATTCTCTACCTCCTCAGCCTTGTTTCTCATCATATACCAGAACTCTAGCTTTGGAAGGACTGAGCATATGGAAAAATGCTTAGTCCTTCCAAAATGCTACCCCCTCTCACCACAGGACATTTGCACACATGCAGGTCTCAATGCCTGCAGCCCTCTCCCTTGTCTTTTCTCTTGGTTGATTCCTAGTCATCCTTGTCATCTCAGCCTCTCTGTCACTTCATTGTCATTCATTCCATCACTATAGGGCTATTTCATGACTGCCGCAAATAGAGTAGACACTGAGAGGTCCTGGAAAGATAAAGGTGAACAAGTTATAGACAGTCCCTGTCATTTTGGAGCTTGCATTCCCCTAGAGACAACAGATATTTAGAAAATAAATATACTCTTAAAAGTACAGTCATACACCTAAACCAAGAGGGCGAGAACGCCAATTCCAACCACTGAACCACTGGGATAAGACCCCATTGGTGCGCTGCAGTCTTGCAAATATGCAGAAAATAAGGGGCATGCACTCAAGTGCATGTGGACGATGCGTTAGGGAGAGAGACTAGATGAAACGGGAACTTGAACTTGATGATCCCCGTGGTGGCTCCAGTTCCATGTTTTCTAGGTCACATGGGCTGGTTCTTAGCTGGTCTAAAGAAAATCTTTTTGAAAAGCCTCCCAAAGAGAATGAGAGTTTACACATTATCCTACATTTAGTGAAAAATGGAATTTTCGATTGCGAACTTGACCATTTCCGAAATCACTTATAAAACAGGATTAGGTTTACCTCTCCCAAGAGCTGTTTTCACATTAAACAGCTCCTGGAAACCACAAACCATTCTAGCAGTCAAAGAATGTAAGAGAATGAGCTTGGGGCTATCTAGAGAAGATGCCTGGAGGAAATGGTGAGGTCAGGTTGTTTTCCTCCAAAGAACTGTCAGTTTACTTTTTCATCTTCATCAAGGCAGAGAGGCCCTTGGACTAGGAGAGAGAAATGAATGTTATCACAAAATCTAGTACATTGGATACCTGAGCCCTCCGTATGCTTTTCGTATGACAATACAAACTCCCACGCTGGGATTCAGACACAGGTTTAGAAATTTTTCCTTTTCCCCAGATCAGTGCTGTCATTTGCCTGCTCAACAATTCAGTTGACTAAGTTGTTGTAAGAGGGGGAAGTTCACATCCCGCTGTGTGGGCCGATCCATGTGACCCACCATCAAAGGCAGCAAAGAACATTCTATGTTTTCCCCTAGCACACTCTCAGAATCAGTCAGCTCCTCTTTCTCTTTATCTCGTTTGTCGCTGCACAACTCTTGAGCCACGCATGACACTCTGTGTCACATGCATGTGCTGAGACTCTCCACAGTGAGAAGCTTCAGGGGACGGTGACTGAGGGAGGAGAGGGAGAAGGAGGAAAAAAGTGAAGATTGATTGAGACTGGCATTTTTCAATTGCTCAAGGTGTAAATGTGGAATTTTTTTTTTTTTTAATCCAAAAAAGCCGTAGACACATTTTTGGGGAAGCCTTGGCAGATAATATCTTTCATTGATTGATTTTATCTATCATACAGCTCAGTGCTTCTCCATATGAGCTGCCAGCACCAGCAGCGTCACCTCCTCTGGAGGCTTGTTAGACGTGCCGGTTCTCAGGCCCCAGCCCAGACCTGAAGAATCAGAACCTCTGGGGGTGGAGCCAAGCCTTCCGGCAGATCCTGATGCAGCTCGAGCTGAGAAACCACTGATGCAGTGCACCCTTCATGGCGCCGCTCCACTCCCCGTGATGCAGAGGCTGAGGCCCCTGGGATGCTCAGAATATCTTAACATCACATGTTTTATTTCAAACCAGGGTGGGGTCTGGTTATTAGTATATACTTTATAAGCTCCCTGGGTAATTCTAATGTGCAGCCTCTTGCTGAGAGCCAGCGCTCTAAAAGTTTCCTTCTTCTCATTTGGTCAGTTATGGCCTTGACCATAATCCACTTCCTCCTTTCTGCGTCGAGGTTGGCATCAGAGCCTGTGGGTTTAGTATGTGGGATCCCGTAGGTGAGGGTATGACTAACAGTCTTCTGTGAGTCGGAGATGCAGGAAGAGAAAATAATCCCCCACCCTATTAGCAGGGTCTGAAGCTCTGGATGCCTGGAGACGTTCAGCCTCCCTGCTCCCAGGGCCTCGGCGAGGCTGCTGAACACCCAGGTTTCCCAGCCGCTCACTGCTCTGCCCATCAGTTGTCTGCAAGGTGAATATTTAAACTTCTCCTCCGCTCAGGCTGCACCAAGCTCACTGCAGAGGCTCTCAGGTGAGAAGCAGTAGGGCTAGGTGGTGAAGAGTATAGATTTATCGGATACGATGTCATCTGCACAGAACTTCCTGTGTGCTGGGCGGGGTCCTCCATGCTCTGCAAACACCAGCTCATTCGATCTGCATCCTGACCTCCACGAAGAGGGTACTATGTCATCCTTGTTTTCCAGAAGAATGAACTGAGGCCCAGAGAAGTTATGTAACCGCCCAAAGTCATACAGCAACAACAGAAACTAGATTTGAAACAACATCCCCTGGCTCTAGGGTCCACAATCTTAACCACTGCCCCAAGCTACAGAACAGTAGAGGGTCTGGAGACTAAGAGGAGAGAAGGAAGGGGAGCCATCTCTTACTGGCCAGTTGCTCTTTGTCAAGCACTGTGCCAGACACCTTACATGTATCTCATTTTATCCTGCCAACATCATACTCCCATCATGAAGACAGGCTCAGAAATGAAGGCTCAGAAAGATCAAGGTTATCCTGCTGGTCATTGGAAACCGAGGCTCAGAAAAGCTAAGTACTAGCAGCGGGAACTGATGGGATTTAAACCCGAGTCTCCTTGTCACTAAGCCCAAGTTCTCTGTTCTGACATCAAAACAATTAAATAGAAATGAGACCCATCCGAGGTTGTAGAGCAAGCTACAGCTCTCAGATCCCAGACCACTTATGTCCTGGAGCTGCCACGTAAGCTGGCTGAGTGGCAGATTCTTCTTCTCTAAGTCAGGGATGATAACGTCTACTCCACAAGGTCAAAGAGGTCAAATGTGGGTCAAAGGAGGTAACACATGTGATGTTTCACCAGAGAAGACTCAGAGCAGGTGCTCAATAAGCAGGCTTCCAAAGCCACCTCTTCCAGGAAGCTTTCCTGGATATCCCCAGAGGAGTTAATATCTCCTGCTTTGCCCTAAAACCCACACATATCATTTCTCAACCATCTTTCACGCCGTACTATGGTTCTTCTTCTCTCCTCTCTCCTCTTCCCTCCTCTTCCTCCTTCTCCATCTCTCTCTCCTCCTTTTTTAAAAATCTCTTTCTTTTGTGTCTCCCACTAGCCTGTCAACTCCTTAAGGGGAGAACCACATCTTATTTGCCTTTATCCACAGCAGTGGGTCCCCCTACGTAGGTCTCAGTAGCTGTGTGTTGAATGGATGAAGTAGCAGAAATGACAGAAGTTTGATGAGCAAAGAGCAAGGTAGTCAAAGAGGACTCACAGTGTCCGAGGGCGACTGAGGGCCGGGACTGGGCACGTGTGCCCTTTCTAGAAGGGGAGGCTTGGAAGGAAGGTCCAGCAGCTTCTTTGCTTTATCCCTTGCTTGGATGCAGACAAGGTCTGCCCCACATTCCTTGGGCAGTTACAACCTTACATCAGTGATGGGGAGGGGGCGGGAAATGTATGTGCTCACCAAGAGTAAATATTTTCTTGTTTTTCCCTTCCACTATAGACACGGAGCGGGGAGAAGGGTAAGATGTGGGTAATAACCAAGGGAAGAATATAGAAAGAATGTTGGGATGAATCAGGTTTGGGCATAGAAATATATTTCTCAAAGAGCCCCCAGAGACTAATTACAGTTAGATGGTGGTACTGGGTCCTCCTAAGGCAGTTTGCAGGCGCTCCCAAGCTGGGCTGGGGTGGGTGTCTGCCCTGCTTTTGCCCCTCCCACCCGTGCAACCTACTGGCAGAGTCCTGCTCCCAAGAATCTGGTCACCTGGGGGGACAGAGGGACATGTTCATGAAGGGATTTGGCCAGAATGAGTCCCATGGCCCAACATGAGCCCAGCTCCCCACTTGGTGCCTAAAACACTTGGTCTCAGCACAGCTGGGTTTCCTAAGGACAGGTCATCATCGAGCACGACAGGCAGCTTTGGGACAGAGGCTGGGAGGGAGGTGACTTTCGCATTCCCGAAGTTTCTCCTAGGACATGGTCCCGTGAGCACTGGGGCCTCCTGGGGTGCCGGACCGGTGACAACTCCGCCTTCCGCTCTGGCCCAGAGGGTAGACAGTCTGGTTTCACTGCATGGAATGTGTGAGGGTCAGACAACATGGCGCATTTTTGTTGGAGAGGCAGCTCCAAGACAGGGGCGGGAGAGAAGCTCAGGTGGGGTCTTAGGAAATAGCCTGTAGGGGACCCCTCTTTCAGAAGGCCAGAGCAGCCTGGCCCCAACAGAGCCTTGGACAGACAGGAGTAGAAAAACTGAGTCCTGACCCTCCTTCCACCATTTCAGCCTTCATACCTTGAGTTGCTCATATGAACAGGAAGGGCCTGTTCATATGAACAGAACGCAGCATCTCTGGGGGTCCCACACAAGACAGCTCAACATACAGGGAGAGGAGAATATGGACTTTCTATAAAGATCGAGGTGTGGCTGATACAGAAAAAGGCTGTACGTACTCAGTGAATACATCTTGATGCGTTTTAAGCTAAGTATACACCCATGAATGCATCGCCATAAACTCAACCATCACCTCTAAAGTTTCTTCCTTCCCTCTTTTTTTTTTTTATTTTTTGGTGATGAAATTTGACATAAATCTTCCCTCTTCATAAGTTTGTAAGTATTGTTAGCTCTGGGCACTATGCTGTACAGTGGATCTGGAGGACTTAATCATCCTGTATAACTAAACTCTGCCCCTTTGACTAGCACCTCCCCCATTCTCCACCCTGCCCCCAGCCCCTTGTAACCACCATCCTACTCTCTGCTTCTATTGAGTTTGACTATTTTAGATTCCTGATAGAAGTGGGATCAGGCAGTGTTTGTTCTTCTGTGTCTGGCTTATTTTACTTAGTGTACTGTCCTCCAAGTTCATCCATGTTGTAGCAAAGGGCAGGATTTCCTTCTCTTTTTTTAAGGCAGAATATTTCATCACCTATATACCACATTCTGTTCAGCCATTCGCTTGTCAATGGACATTTAGGTTGTTTCGATGTCTTGGCTATTGTGAGTAATGCTGCAGTGAACATAGGGGTGCAGATATCTCCTCAAGATCTTGATTTCAATTCATTTATGTATACCCAGAAGTGCGATTGCTAGATCATATGGTAGTGAAATTTTTAACTTTTTGAGGAAACTCCATACGTTTTCCACAGCGGCTACACCAATTTACATTCCCACCAACAGTGTACAAGGATTCCCTTTTCTCCACCTTCTTTATTTTTTTAATTTTTATTTATTTATTTATTTACTTTTTGGCTGCATTGGGTCTTCGTTGCTACGCATGGGCTTTCTCTAGTTGCGGCGAGCGGGGGCTACTCTTCATTGTGGTGCACGGGCTTCTCATTGTGGTGGCTACTCTTGTTGTGGAGCATGGGCTCTAGGCGTGCAGGCTTCAGTAGTTGTGGCACACGGGCTCAGTAGTTGTGGCTTGCAGGCTCTAGAGCACAGGCTCAGTAGCTGTGGCGCACGGGCTTAGCTGCTCCGTGGCATGTGGGATCTTCCCAGACCAGGGATCAAACCTGTGTCGCTTGCACTGGCAGGCGGATTCTTAACCACTGTGCCACCAGGGAAGCCCCTCTCCACCTTCTTGCCAACACTCGTTATCTTTTGTCTTTTTGATAATAACCATCCAACAGGTGTGAGGTCCTATCTCATTGTGGTTTTGATTTGAATTTCCCTGATGGTCAGTGATGTTGAGCATCTTTTGAGTCGGGCAAACCTGAATTGGAAACCTCGCTACCCCACGGATGGGCTGTGTGACTTTGGAAAGATATTTCACCTCTCTGCATCTCAGTGGTCTCATTTATAAAATGGAGAAAGGGCTAAGGACGCCCAAGTGTTGAAGTTCACATGCTGACAGACTAGAGTACTCAGTCCAGTGCCAGGCAGAGAGCAGAAGCCCAGTAAATTTTAGGGCCCTTCTGCAAGTCTTACCCTCAAGAACGCGCATGCTGTGTTATGAACTTCCGCCTCCTGGTTCCAGGTCAAGCAGCTTTAACCCAGGTGCTCTGGGACTTAAGGATTGTCAACTGCGGGGCAGGGAGCCGAGGTGGAAGGGTTCAATTCAGGGTCACCACTCCCCTCTCCCCTACCTCCCCGCAGGCACAGCTGTGAGCCTTGGCAACCAGAGTGTGGGCATGTGTATTGTAAATATTTTAAGTTTTCTCTCTATTATATGATGTTTTGACATCTTAAGAGCCTTTCTGGCTGGGGAGAGACAGCCCCTCCCTGGGCTCACCAATTCAGTAACAAAGGGCTCCCCCCGGCAGCGACTGGCAGTCTTTGACGCACGAACTAACTAATCCAGAGCCCTCCCTCCTGCATCTGGTTCGTTCACTCCTGGAGGCAACACCCCTCTGCCTTATCCCTCCCAGGGCCGGGTACCAGGCTTGTAGAGACGGTCCCTGTAGCCCAACCGCCACTGAAATTATTCAGAATAGCCAGTCCTCAGCTGTCCGCCCTGCCCTGCCTTGCCTTTCCCACAGAAACCCCAATAAAGGTTAGAGCCTAAGTAACCCCCCCCAACTCCTGTCTTCTGCCTCCTGAGCACCCTGGTATCTTTCCCAGGTGGCCCTACGTGGTGTGCCTCCTGCCTCTAGGGCTGGAGAGTATAACACCCTTTGTTTCCCTGAGCCTTCCTCTGTCCCCTCCTGAGGCCGCATCTGACTAACCATCTTGTAAAAGAACACAAAACAGCATCCCTCGCTTTTGCCCCAGGGGTTGAGTGCTTTTGTGCAGCGTACAGCCCGCCCAATTGCACATGGTAACTCTGCTAACCAGCCCTCGTGGGAATCATACTCAGTCTGTGTCTTTCATCGGGACTATTTTCCAACAGAGACCACGGGGGGCCACAGAACAAGCCAGAGCCCAGAGCCTCCCACACTGCCTGAGAACTGGACTCCAGGAACCCCGTGGCCGGAATCCTGGCCAGGGAGCCAGTCCAGGTTACCAGATGGCAAAGTCCCCTTCTCAGGGGCTCTCAATCAGGGTGGGTCAGAGCCACTTCCAGGCTGGCTGCCTTCCATGCGGTGAATCTGGGTACATTTCCTGGATGATTACTTTTGCACAGTGGGATGCCGGATTCACGTTTCCAGCCAAATTACAATTTGTACTCACATTTCGGAGCTGTGGTTTTGATAAATGCATCTATTTCAACCAAAAACTTGTTAGGTAGGCTGAGCGTATAATTTATCGTCTAAATTGGGATATTCTTTGAGAGCGGGGGGTGGGATGCTATTATTAACTTTGCGCACTCAACACGCATAAAGTAGAAGCGCCCTCAGCAGGTTGAGCGCCCACACCTATTATTGTGTGGCCACCCTAATATCAGGTCAAGGAAAGGAACAAATAAGGTGGCTGGGAGAGGAGGGCAAAGGTATAGGCATCCGTGAGACTTGGATGTTGACCCTTGATCTACCACTCACCACCTGGGGGGCCGTAGCCCAATTATCCTCAACTGACGGCCTGATCTCTAAAGTTGGGATGACAATACCTACCTATATGTGCTAAGCAGACAGAGAGAGAGAAAGCTGTGCACGGGGTCCAGCACAAAGCAGGGGCTTAGGCAGTGAACGCTCACTTGCTTGCCCATCTCCTGCATTGTCTGCACCACGACCGTGGGGACTTGTGAAACCAGCGTGTAGCGGCGCCTGGCAGGCAGTAAGTCTCCCTGCTTGGGATGAGGATTCTCACAGCTCAGCGGTCTGGCTTCGTGCCCTTTTCTGAGTGTCCCTGTTTGTTGAAGGCGCCTCATTAATCAGGCCTCTTGACAGAACCAAGAGCCTGACCTTGCTTTCAGCACCCTTCGGATATGATCGACAACTTCATAGGAAAGCCCCTGCCCTGGCTTCAAAATACTCAGACTCTCAAATCCCTGCTCCCCCTGCCAGCTCTCAGGGATCAGACATCTGGACTCTTTCTGTGCTTTCAGATCCCTCGGCTGAGGTTCTGAACCAGGCTGTGGTGCAGAGCCCATCACAGCTGGAGGGTGGCACCGGATGCTTCATATTCAGTCCTGTAGGGAGCAGAAGTGGGGCGTCTCCAGAGGAGAATTCCCACGGGGATGTGTAGCCCTGGCTGCTGGACCTTTTCTACCTCTCCGCCCTCAGACCTGCTCTCTTTAAAGAGCAGCTCACTTCCCAAATCTTTGTCCTGCGTTTCAAAGATCACTGACTTTCTTTGTAAAGGCAACAAGTGCACAGTTATTTCACTCTTAATATTGTTTATCAAGCCATCTCCCTTGGTTAGACACTGACACCACCAGCTCCAACACCATGCCTTGAATCACCTCTTTATCTGGAGCCCCCGGCACAGCAACAGGCATGCAGAAAGTGTTCATAAAACGTGGGAATGAATGAATGAATGAATGAAAATCTCTTCGCATTATTTTTCCTCCTTTGACACATCTCAGTAAGGGAAATACCCTGTTCCTTTCGTGGTATCCTTTTCACTGCCCCATAAATTTTACATGTTTATTTATTGTTCTATGCAGTGAAAATGTATGTGCCATGGACATAAATCAATGCCATGCACAGAAATCAGTGTGGTTTGTGCACATTTACTTCGTGCCACATGCTGTGCTGGGTTCTAGGAATCCTAAGTGACAGGTTCTGGACACAGGTCACCTGTGGGGTACCCCTGAGCACACTCACTAGCCGTCTGGAATTGGGCAAGTCCCATGAGTGCTCAGAACCCTAATCTCTCATGCGTGTGTGGTACTGGTGTCCTCCTCAAGGTGGGGGTGAGGAGTGAAGGCTGTGACCCTGTAAGGGGCTGGGCATCCTGTCTGGCACCAGCTAGTATGGTAGTTAAGGACTTCGTTTCCTATTTCTCCAGCATCTCTGACCAGGCAGCGGACACATGGTGGGTGGGACAAGAAAGCAGCAACCTGAGGAGCTTTGGAGACTTTAAGAGCTAAAAATCTTCTTGAATCATTCGCTCCATCCTCCTAGCTGGTGTAGAAAGCCTAACCCAGCTCCCTCCTGTATATTTCCAGGATGAAAACTAATGAAATGGAGACAGAGGTTCATTACCTCCCAAGTTAGCCCGTTCTATTTGGGGGCAACTATGATGGCTCTGAAGGGTTTATTTGTATTGTGCTCTGGGTGGTCCCCCTGTAGATTTTGCTCCTAGGAGGTATGACACGCTAAACAATACACTTGTGTGTCTCATACTCCTTATTACTACTCTGTTGAGAGTTCCAAGATTGCTCCCACATCCTGAGTGTTCTTTTTTCCAGCCCGACCATATTCAATCTGTTTAACACTTCTTTTTGGCAGATGAAACTATGGTCCAGTGGACAATGGCCTGTAGGGTGAAAATCCTCTTCAGTGTGGCAAAGTGGGACCATCTCCCTCCAGTTGAGCACCAGCGGTTCTAGATATTTCTGTGTTTGCAGCCTACTTTCATAAAACAGAATTTTGAGTAGCATACTTGAATGGATCAACAAGATCAAGATAACACTAAAAAGGTAGGGAGGATGGCATGGCTGTTCACAACCACAGCATAGCAATGTCTCATCATCTCCGTAAGGGCGGTGACGGTCATTCCACTGTTCCCTTGGTTTCACCACTTGACTCACGTGGCCTGATCAGGCTCTTTTCACGTGTATGCATGAGACAAATTTCTTGCATGGCCCAGTAAATAGGAGATCTTCCTTAGGCAACAGGTTCAATTTAAGCTTCTCCTCTCACTCACAGCAAGTCATATCGCGTGCTGTGATGAATTTCAGAGCTCTCTCATGTCCACACTCTGATGGATAGGCAGGATATGTATCCTCAGTTGTAGCAAAAGTCAACTTGTACACATGGGTGGGTCAATGCCAAGGTCTCAGGTGTGTCACTGGTCCAGCATTAGGGCAGCACCATTCAAGGGCTGCAGGTTTACACGTGAGAAGCCTGGGGGACAGAGGGAGCAGGGGACAGTTTGGCTTTTGGCTCCCTGCCTCCTCCCCAACACCCACTGCTTTTGGCCACTAAATATTTATAGGTTGCAGTCAACGCAAGAGCTCATACAGGTACACCACTCACAGGCCCAGAGCTTCCTAACCGCTTCCTCATTCCCAAAAAGCTCTGGAAAAGACCGGAGCTATTCTTTCCTGAAGCACAGCACAAACTGATCACATTAGTAAGCTCTCTCGACAGATGACAGAATGCAATCGCACGTTTTGCAGTGGAAGGGTCTACTCTAATCTTTACTAAGCTCTTTAAAAAATACATTACTATAAAGCAACACATGTTCGTGTCCCTTGTAAAGAATGAAATGGGGAAAATACAGAAAATGATAAACATGTCAACCATCATGCCATATCTCAGAGATAGACACTACATACTTCGGCTCCTTTTGTTCCAGTAGTTTTCTGACACGTATAGATCAATATTTGGTTGTCCACAGAACTGGAATCACACCAAATATACCACTCTGTACCCTGATTATTTTTTTTCTTTCTAAGCTTACATTGTGAGCATGTTCATGGGTTGTGAAACATTCTTTAACATCATTATTTCGAATGGTTGGGGAATATTCTATTGTGTGATATACTATAATTCCTTTTACCCAATCCCTATCTTAGAGGAAATTATAATGCTGTACTATTGTATGCCATATTTCACTGAACATCTTTGAGCGTAGATCTTTGACTGTAAGATTCAGGTGGCAGGGTCTAAATCTGTTTTATCTGCTACTGAGTATTTTGTGTCTAGCACATTGTTAGACAGACTGTAGATGCTCAATGTTTGAATACGGACTGGCCGCCTGTTTGACTATCTCCTTGATTATTTCTTTAGAAGACATTGCCAGTAGGTAGGGTTACATCCTGTATTTTATATGGCAACCCTACCAGTATAAATTATAAGGTCAAACAGCTTAGTATAGTTCTAAAGAGAAGATCTGGGAGGCAAAGCAGGAATTCCAGACTTTGTGGTCCACAGACTGATAAAGTAGAGCCTGCCGATGGTCGTTTTTGCTTTGAAGAATACATTTTGGTATTGGGAAATCAAACGTGGTTCCTGACTTAATAGCTTACAAGGTATCTTAAGTAATGAAATGGTGTCTACGTGTGGTTCAAATTTGATAACATACTCATTTGTTAATTCCACATACTTAATAAATGTATCCTTCTCTGTGTAATTAAGAACCTCATTATCATTGCACAGATGCTGTCTGCCTGGAACAGGTGAAGTTCATCAATTTAATTTGATCAAACAATTGTCAAGCACCCACTCCACATGGACCCTGTGTTATGTGCTAGAAGCAGAGAGATGCCTAAGACCCACTCTGACCTCAAGAGCTAGACAGGAAGACCCGAGGACAATTGTACCATGCTAGTGTCTGGCATATGGAGGTGGGTGATGGGTGGATGGTTGGATGGATGGATGAATGGATGAATGCAGTCTGGTGAAGGCATTATCGGTAATACAATTGTGAACCATTCTTTAACATCATTATTTTGAATGGTTAGGAAATATTCACAATGTTGAGGGTGTAGAGATGAAAGGGCAAGAAAGGCTTCCAAAGGGAAGTGACATTTAAATGATGAATAGGAATTTTCCAGGAGGAGAAATAAGAGGAGCTAGCAAAGGCTGTGGGGTTGAAACGTCCGTGGTTGCAAGGGGAAGATGGACAGATGGGCATGGCTGGAGATGAAGTGGTGGGTGGGCAGGAAATGATGGGGAGGGATGCTTGAGTTCATCTTTGGCTGATCATGAATAACTTGTTCAGAAGGTTTGGGCTTCCCCCAAAGTACACCCTCGGATAAAGAGTTGTGTGCATATGGTTTATTTGGAAATTGACCCCAGGAAGTAAGATGAAGGAGTATGGTAGTTAAGTCAGGAGAGGAAGGAAACGGCTCACCGCAGTGACCAGCTGGAGCGCATCTCTAGCGGGGACCTTCTGAGAAACCATGTAGAACACACCTGATGATTCCCCCACCTAGGGGGAGGAAGCTCAGGTGTTTATCCCCCCAAGTCCTATCACTCACTTGTTGAGGGTGCTTCTGGGGGCGTTAACTCCCAGACACTTCCGCCTTGCCCCAAGCAAGGGCTAAGTTGCAAACCAGAAAAAATGACCTCAGGCAGAGAGCTGCAGGAACCTGCTGGCAGGAACTGGGACCATGCACTGACCTCAGGGATGGAGGGGGTGGGCGTGGCTGGGCAGCAGGGGCGTCTGCCGCAAAGCCTAGTGGGCAGCAGGTTAGATCTCAGCGAGGCAACTCTGATTAGACAAGAATAATCCTCTTCCAATGAGTTAACACCATCAGCAATTCCTGCCTCGGGTGTTCGCTGTTTCCTAACGCCTGCAATGGACTTCTTTCTTGCTTTTCACATAATTACCACCTTGTTTCTGCTTAAATGTTACCCACTCGGTGAGGTCATCTTTGATGATTCAATCTGCAGTGTGTCTTCCTCCCTGTTTATTCTCTATGATAGCATCTTGATCCTTTCCACGTATATATCGTGTAATAGATATGCATATACCTATATATGTATATGTATGTCTGTGTGTGTATATATATATAATATGTCTATACGTGCATATATTTGCTTGATCTTTGGCTATGTGCCTATCTCCCTTATTTGCCACTGTATTCTAGACATCTAGCATGCTGCCTGGCACATAGTACGTGCTCAATAAAGGTCTGTTGGGTGAAGGAATAGGGTCCCCCACCTGCCTCATGTCCTTTCTGGCAGAGGAAGTCTCCTCTCCTGTCTCCTCCCTTGCCCTGGGGCTGCGGGGCTGGGGAAGAGCCCTGAGCAGCATGGTGGGGGGGGCGGGGGGGGGGTGGTTAGTGGCGGTAAAGCTGCCCTCTGCTTGGCCCTGGGAAGGGGAGTCCCAGTCTTGGCACTGAGCACGTAGCCACTTTCTCATCACGGGCATGGGCTCTAGAGAACAGGGCTCCTTTCAGTCACTTCTCTTGGGGCTTAAAATATTTGCCCTCCTTAATGCATTCCTGCCTAGATGCATCTCTTAATCATCTCAAATCCAGGAGTTCAGCCTCACTAGTGTAATTAGTTCCCTGAAAGGTTTAGAACTTTTTGTGGGAGAGCTCGGGGGCCCCTGGGAAGGAAGGATTGCCAGATAAAATCTGTATTTTGCTAAATCTGGCAACCCTACTGGGATTGACCTTGTGGTACGGCTCCGGAGAAGGGGGAGGAGCGTACCCACCCGTCTAAGCTGGCTGGGGGCATAGCACCACCACCTGCCCTGCCCGCCAGCGCCCCACAGGCTTCACTGCTGCCCTTCCACTGCCCAGCTGGCTTCTCAGCGGCCAGTGTGACCCCATACACCGTTGAAAAAGACAGCTTGTAGCAAGGTCGCGTCAGTGTTCCAAAAATAGCTGAGTGGGCAGAAACCCTGAGCAGATGTCTCCCGCTGTCTCCTTCCTCGTTTCCTGACCTGCCTTCGTGCTTTAAAACACGGGCTTTGAGAAAGACCCATCTGGGCGTGAATTCTGTCTCCATCTTTGCCAACCACGTGGCTTTGGATTATGAGCTTCACTTCCACAAGCCTCCATGTCCTGAATCTCAAAATAGGTTGATGATAATGGTATATACTACACGGAGTTGTTGTAAGCACACGTAAAATAATGAGAGAGCAAGGTACTTGGCACCATGTTTTTAAAAAATTAAGCAACACATACATTCCCATGCTTAAATCCATATATATATATATTTCACAAAATTTGAAAAATTGGAATTTTACAATTAAATTTTAAAAAAATTGCTGCTAGGTATTATCTTAGACCTCATTCATCCATCAGTTTTATCTATTCAAAGAGTTATGAATAAAATTCAAATAGTTGCGCCGAGAGGACGGAAAGGGGAAGAGTCTCGTGAAGCCAACATCACACACAGGCGGATCAGGGACCACATGATGGAACCCTGTCTTCCTTCCTCACTTGTCATTACCTACCCAGTACTTGCAACTCCATGCTTCCCTTGGGCTTTTGTGCCGTGTTTCCTGGCAACCTGGAAAACTCCGATTTGTCCGTAAGAATTCTGCTGACATATCATCCCTCCCCCATAAAGAATTAACCCCTCTTTCTCCCAAATGCTTCCATTGCTTTTATTAGTGCAGACTCCAAACTCTAGTTCACGTATGCAGTTGCTTATCTGTCTCCTCCAGAGAGTGAGGAGTCTTCCCGAGGCAAGAACTGCCCTTATGCATCTTTGTCTCCACAGAATGGGCATCTGTATATCTTGCTCTATGTCAACAGACCCTCAGGTTTATTCAGCCCCAGGAAGAGTTTTCAAAGTCTCCCCTTGGAAAAGAGTGACCAGCCTGATTTTGAAAGCCCTTGATAGCGTCCCCCGATGGACAGTCTTGGGTACCACTACTGCTTTCCAAAAAAGTGGAGTCCAGACTTGTCCTTGAATTACTTGGGACTCTTATTTTGACAGCACATCCCAACCCTAGGCTGAGCCCAAGACTGTTACCTCCCAAGGAAGCAGCCTCCAGGCTCTTCCAGTCACCAAGCAAGTCATCTTCTTGTCAGAACAATGAAGCCCCAGCTCTAAAAAGCAGGGTGTTCAGGAGACAGGCTGACGGCCCGATGGAACCTTCTGTCAGCTCTCTGACATTCATGGCATCCCTGTACACCTGACACAGCCTGAGCGTGGCCCAGACATTTATCAGAGAGAACAGGGGGCAGCCGTGTGTCCCTCCACTGCCCCCAAGACCACCACCGTTGGTGGGGGTGACAGTCTGTCACGTGCAGTGGATCCGCAAGGAGGGGATAAAAGGGGCGCCGCCGACTGACGTCAGAGCTACATATGAGCATTTAGAAGTGCTCAGGGAAGTGTGTCATTGTCATGCAGGAGGGCTTTGAGTTAATGGTTAACTTTTAAATCCATGTAGCTCACTCCAGGTTTGAGACTGAAGTTATCGTAAACGCAGTTTAACCTGAGGATGGACAGGGCAGAAAAAAAGTGCAAAAACAAGAGTGCCTATGTAATTCGAATATCTGTCTCCTTAAATCCATGCTGGACGGTCTAACATCATTGCCGGTAGTACAATTAAAAATAGCGGAGTGGGTGTCATGTGCTGTGTTGACTACTCGTATACATTAAATGCGTTTTCTCATTTTACAAATGAGAAAAATGAGACTTGGAAAAGTTAAGAAATGTGCCCCAGGTTATACAATCAGCAAATAGCAGGGCCAGGATTTGAACCCACGTCTGCCAAGGCCAGAGTGCTAACCTAACCTAACCACATGAGTAGACATATTCCTTCCTAAGTGGCTGTGTATTTGGTCAGAACCTCCCATCTGTATGTTTTCTGACGCACACAAAACTGAATGCCTGCTCCAGGTGGAGGAACAGGATATGAATGCCAGACAGATTTTACGGACACAAAATAAGCAATGAAACTGAGGAGGATAAATAGCATCCTTAGTGTCCAAGGACTCCTTGTGGGTTGTTTTTCTTGTCCTTTTACACTAAAGTGTGTTCCTGACATTCTCGGACCACAAACTTCCTCCTCTATCAAGAAGTCAGCCCTTCCACCAGCTGGGCACGCAGCCCGAGAGGCTGGGCATGAGAAAAGCTCAAAAGTGGAAGAGTTCACAGCTGTGAGATTTTGAAAATAACCATTCATTCCCGTGTGACACAGATGGGTACCATTTTATGAGGACCTCCCTCCTCCTCATACAATAAGCTGGGTTGCACATCTGCTTTTATTAGCAAACACAAAAATGCGTACAGGATAATTATTCCATAACTTCTTCTCTCTGAGGTAGGGCATGATTTGCACAGGATCACAGGCACCATTTACTGCGCTGTCACTTGGAGCTGGCATTGTGTTAAGGATTCTATTATCTCGTTATCTACACAGCAAGCTTAGGAGGAGCAATCTCAAACCTGGAGCAATTGCAAACCTGGAGTGCGCTATGTGGATTTAAAAGTTAACCGTTAACTCAAACCATTAACAAAGCATTCACTACGATGTGAATTTTATACACAAGGAAATTGAGACTTAGACGAAGCACCTTGGTTAAGATCATCCAGTAAGTTGCTGAAGCTTGTATTTCAAGGAATCTAAGCCTCTGTGCCCTAATAAACCTAAACTAACGTATACTAACACAGAAGATTGAAATGAATACTAATACATTCTTTAATGCATGACATTTCATGTGCATTACCCATTACAAAGCACTACCACACAAATGACAATGATATCTAATTCCTAGTGAACTTCTTCTGAGCATCAGGCTCTGTTGGAAGATCTCTGCCTCACTGCTTCTCAAACTTGACCACGCATTGGAGTCTCCTGGTGGACTTTTTAAAACACAGATTGTTGGCTTCCATCCCAGAGTTTCTGATTCCATAGTAGGTCTGGGGTGGGACCCAAGAAAAACCACAGTTCCATATGAATTAACTCACTGACTATTCATATCAACACTTTCATCCTCATTATGAAGATGAAGAAACCAAGGTCCTGAGGGTTTAGTAGCTTGTCCAAATAAAGAGAAATACACCTTTAATCTTTTATTTGAGCTTCTCTTCTTTAAGCTGAGCCCAGAATAGCTTTATTTCTCTCTTCTTGATACTGAAAGCAAACCCCACCATAGAAGACTAAAGCCCAGGGCCCAGTTTACCCAGCTCAGGGCCATACTGTGAAGTTATTCTGATGTTTTGTCTGGCATATATCCTGGGTTTATTAATATCAAGTGGAGCCCAAATGGTTTAGGAAAAAGCAAGTATTCACCAGCTCCCTTATCCACACACTTATTCAACCCATTAGCACTAATTAGCTTCTTCTGGGCACTCAGCAGAGTTCTAGACAACAGGAATGATTCTCAGAAAAAAGAAGATAAGCTTCCAGAACTAAGCATAGGGCTGGGAAGCAAGGTCTAAATGACAGCCGTCATTGGAAATTCGACCAATGGACCAGGTAGGCAAGCAGGTTTGCATGGGCTACAGATATGATGACGATAATCATAATGGTCATCACAATAATTGTCACAGGCCAGGTTCTCTGGAAAAGGACTCTGAGTGGAGACCTGCACGCAGAATGTTTATTGGGAAGTACTCTCAGGAACAGCATCTGCAAAGCAGTGAGGGAAGCAGAACTGGGCAGTGAGAGAAGTAGAGCTGTGGTGCAGCTGCAAGAGATGCTCTAATCAGTCCCATAAGGAGCTCCAAAGATGGGCTAGCCCTTCAGAGCTCTCTCTATTGAGGCAAGGGGACTGGGCTTCTGTAGCCGTGCATTCAGCAGTGATTAGATGGGGGCTGCCCCAGCAAGGGGCAGAAAACCTTGAGCAAGGCAGCTCCCTTCCGCTGAGGACTATTACTGGGGAGGGTTACAGCCATCAGTCATCAGTAGCCAATGCTCCTGCCATCTCGGGGAAATGAGTACCTCAGTCCTGAAGGGCATACTAGATGGCACATCACAGCATCCACTAGTTTTATTAGGTAACAGTTTTTGAGTACTTACTAGGTTCAGGCACTGTTTAAATGTTTTACACATATTGATTCATTCAAGACTCCTAATACTATGAGATAAGCATAATAACTATATTATACATGAGGAAACGAAAGCACAGCTGAGTAATAAGCCAGAGAAATCAGGATTCAAACTCAGGAAGTCTGTTCCAAAGACTGAATGCTTAACAATGGTTAACTATCTCTCTTGACTCTCTTGACTCTCATGGTGGGGGCGAATGGTGGGGGGAGTTGGTGCTGGTGAGGAGAGTGATAGGTAAGGAGGTTTTCATCTAGGAGATAAAGATTGGCAGCATCTCAAGAAAGCACAGGATCACCAAGGAAGGTGGACAGGGCCTTAGAAACCATTGGGTCTATCTCATTTTACTGAAGAAATATTGACTCTATCTCATTTTACAGAAGAAACATCTGGTCTACCTTATTTTACAGAAAAACCTAAGGCACAAGATGGGAAAGGGCTTATCCAGGGTTGCACTGTGATACTGTCAGACCAAAGGATAGAGTCCTGGATGCCTGAATATCTGGCATTCAGGCATCCAGGACTGTAATTGCTCTAATGAGAGAAGTTGAAGGACACTCTGGAACACAGCCATCCCTCAATCACCCAGCTTCCACACTGACCTGCTCCAATCTATTCACCCTTCAGCAACACAGGATCTTATAAAAACGTCAACCATGAGTTAAATCTCTGCTCAGAACCCTCTTCTGACTCCGCGTGGCTTTTAGGATAAGGATAAGGATAAAATTGTCAGCATGGCTGCTGTGTGGTTCTCCATCTCCCAGTCCCTCACTGCCCCTTTTTCCTCTATTCTTCTCCTCTCTTGCCACACTCTGGTCAGTTTCTTGAATGTACCCGGAAAACCTTGAGCAAGGCAGCTCCCTAATAATTCCACATTATTGCCCATTCTCATAGCCTCCTTCCCCTCCTCCCTTCACTCTTTCACCCCCTCAGCTCCTCCTCATCCTGAAATACCAGTTCTAAGTTTAGTTCCTAGTACAGTCATCTCTTATTCCCTAGACCAGGTGCTTAGGTCCCATGTGCTACGGTCTCAGCACCATCTCCTCCTCCCTTAGTACCTGTCACCACTGTCATCGATGATTCATGTGTCCCTGGTAAATATGTGTTATATTCACAAGACTGCAGGCTTCAGGATGGTGGGATCAGGCCTATGTTGCTCATTCTTATATACCCAGAGACTAACGCCGTTATCCTCAGGGCTGCTACTAGATAGATGAAGAAAGAGAGAGAGGGAGGGAGGGAGGGAGGGAGGGAAGGAAGGAAGGAGGGAGGAAGGAAGGAAGGAGGAAGGAAGGGAGGGCGAAGGTGGGGAGAGAGAAAAAGAGAGAGAAGGAAGAAGGAAAGACGGAAGGAAAGAGAAAAAAGATAAAAGCAAGGGAGGAAGGAGAGAAGGAAGAGAGAGGGAAGAACAGAGACAGAAAGGTACAGAGGAAGAGAAAGAAAGGAGCAAGAGATAGAGATACAGACAGAGAAACAGGCAGAAAGATAGACAAAGAGATAGAAAGAGAGCCAAGCAAAGAGAGATGAGAGAGATGAGAGACAGAGACAGGGGCTGAGGGTGGGGAGGGAGGGGAATAATGACCAAGTTTGGTGGGGGGGGGGGTGGGAAGAATGGGGGGGCGGGGTGGGAGGAGGACTCCAGGTCGTGTGAGGAAAGGTGGGGTTGAATGTTCATCTGTGTATCAGGTCATACCACTGAGGGGCCTGAGCACATTTTGAACAGGGGATGAGTGGGGGATTCTGTTGAGTTTCTCGTGGAGTGAGCTGTGAGCTGCAGGATGGACACCATCAGAGGGACCAGTGGCCAGCGGGGTGGGTAGAGTACCCAGAACCATGGCTGGTGGGTACCCATACCTGGTGGGTATCCATGAGAACAGACGAGGCTGCTTCTCGCTACACATCTCATTCTCTCCCAGCTGAACTGATTTTTTTCATCCTAATATGGGCAGTAATATTCTGAAACGCAACTGTGGCCTTTTGGGTGTGTTGCTGGGGAAGCGGGCGGGCCCCTGGGGTTGTATAAACTCAGCAAAGTCTAGTCTGTGTATTTGGAGTTCTTGGCGCATGTCCAAGACCTGGAACTACGGAAGTAAATCTTCTTGAAGTCTAATTATGTCTTAGGTGTTTTAGGGAAGTGATGTTTGAAAAGGGGCTTATGTGACAACCCCACTAATTCATGAGATCATTGTGCAGCCTCCTGTCAGGGAAGATAAACAAAGGATGCTGAGATCGGCTTTATCTGCCCCTTGCTCCAAGTTCCAACAACCAGCCGCCAATTGACTGTCCTATTTGCTGCTCTCTTGCTTCTGGCTATAAGTGCCAGAGTGGCACTGAGTAATATTTTCTAACCAGATAGATAATAATATGATGATAATAGTAATAGTAATAACAGCAGCTGACACTTGAGTTTCCTCTGTGGCAGCTAGCTTGCAAAGCCCATTCCATAATCCTCTTTTTTTAAAAATTAATTAATTTATTTATTTTTGGCTGCGTTGGGTCTTTGTTGCTGCGCGCAGGCTTTCTCTAGTTGCGGTGAGCGGGGGCTACTCTTCATTGTGGTGCGTGGGCTTCTCATTGAGGTGGCTTCTCTTGTTGCGGAGCACGGGCTCTAGGCGTGCGTGCTCAGTAGTTGTGGCTCGCGGGCTTTAGAGCCCAGGCTCAGTAGTTTTGTGGCCCACGGGCTTAGTTGCTCTGCAGCATGTGGGATCTTCCTGGACCAGGGCTCGAACCCTTGTCCCCTGCATTGGCAGGTGGATTCTTAACCACTGCACCACCAGGGAAGTCCCCATAATCCTCTTTTAGAACACCATACAAAAACTGAGATAGGTATTATACCCATTTTTAACAGATGAAGAAACAAGATCCAATGAAGTTAAAGTACTTGTTCAAGGTCTGTCACCTGGAAAATAGAGAAGCTAGGATGAAAACCAGCTCTGACTTTGGAATCTGGGTCCTTAAGTTCTACACTGTCTTCAAAATTAACTTGAATGCTGCCTTTTGGCCCCTTTCTTCCTCCATTTCCTCTACAAATATTTATCAGGTAACCCCAGTGTGCTGGGCAGTGGGCTCTGTGCTCAGGATACAGGGATGAAGAGATCGCACCATCCCCGCCTTCATGGACATGGCAACCTAGGGCTTATTTCCAGCTGGATAGTTAACGTCAAGGGCAGCTTCAGCACTAAATCTGCCTGATTCTTTGAAAGGATGGTCTTGTCAACAGAAGATGCTCCCCTCCTCCTGAAGATAGCTCAGCTCTCCTGAGTAACCCCAGGTTGTCCTCAGCTCCTAGGGAAGGAAACTCACCAACAAAACCCATAGCATGGAATCTATTCCACTCCATTCTAAGCAGAAGCATGATTTCTCTGAGCATGGCCTCCCAGTACTTAAAAACATGGGCTCTGTATTCAAAGGGACCCAAGTTCACATGCCAGTTCATCCTCTCCATGGTTGTGTGACCTGAAGCAAGTAACTTAACCTCTCTGTGTGTCAGTTTCCTCTGTTAAAAGGGGGATGTAATAGTATCTACCTCACAGACAGTGTATGGAAATTACTGGACTCCATCTATTTTAGTTTTTATTCCCTCATGAGCTGATACATATGTTCAACAAATATTGAGCAAATGAATCCTGTCTCAGAGGCCTAATTTAACCTTTATAATATTTGTAATAAAGATAGTTTCTTTGGCTCAGTCATGACTTACTGTAAAGGAGTTAAAAGCAACTAGAATAAAGATCACGTGAGGCTTTTGCGGACAGAGACCTAGCTTGGAAGAAATGTTTTTAGATATATTTTTTCTTAACCTAAGGCATATTGCTGACTTGTGAGGAGTCAGGCACTGGCTCCCAGCATCAGAGGTTTCTGGAAGCAGGGAGGTGGGGCCTTGGTCCATGACACGTCTCTGCAGCATCTTTGACATTTAGGAGGGTGAGGGCCTGTTTCCTGGGGTGAGCAGTTATGGAATAAGGGTCTTAACCATTCCAGGGAGTCCCCAGGCCACAGCCCTTCCTGCTGATGCCGAGAGGCAGTTAATCCTCGTCTCTTGGATTATTCATGAAGGATATGACAGAGGCACTTTGTCCTCTTTAAATTTTCAGAGGTTCTGTTTCCTAGCGTTGCAGGCCCCTGGGGACCAGGAAGTCTTGCTATAGTGAAGACTCTCTGGTCCAGGGCACGGGGTGGGGCGGGCAGAAGACAGGAGGGGAGGTGCAGACGATTCCGAGGCCACTGCTGTGGGGTAGTCTCAAGAGCACTGGATTGGGAGTTCCTGGCCCTGGAGTTTAAGTTCACATTTGATCTTTTCTCCTAATGGACGTTGCAGCCTTGGGAACAACACTGAAATTCTGAATCTGGGAAATTACAATAGCTCATTTTCGCTGGGTGTTTATCATGTGCAGGTGCTGCTCCAAGTACACAAGTGCCACCTGAGGCTAGCCCTGATGTCACCCCACTTTACAAATGAGGAAGTAGAGCCTTAGAGGGGTTGGGAAGGTGGAGCTGGGATTAAGCCCAGGGAGTCTGTCTCTAGAGCTCGTGATCTGAACTCTTCACTGCCACGTACTCTCCCACGGGGAGGGTTGTTATGAGGGCTAGATGAATAATGTTTTCAACAGCTAGTGTGCAACAAAACTTGGTGTCTTTGTCTCCTTCCAGCTCTGAGATCTCATGCATGCGCCCTCTATTTGGAGTGCTGAAGGGTACAGACTGAGCATAGCTGTACCATGGGATGATGGGGGGTGGGGAGACAGCCACAGGGCCATGAAAAGGAGGCCACGTTCAATTAATAATGCACACTGGATGCAGACAGAAAACTCAGAAGAATATTCAGAATGTGGGACAGCATGAGCTAGACTGCCAAGATTGCTTACTAGACTGAAATTTACAAGATCCCTAGGAATGAGTTTTTTTCTGAGATTAACTCAATGATGGGGCCCTCCTTAGCTCAGCAAATAACTTTTCTAGAACATAAAAAAATGGCTTGCAACAGCTTTTGATTCACAAATGTTTACTGCATTTATGATGTGGCAGGAATGAATCACAGGATTTCAAACATGAGGCATCTTGAAGAAGACTTAACCATGATTTGGGGGTTGCTGACTTGAGTAGCTGGGTAGATGCTGGTGCTGTTCATGATCAGCAATGGTTCTGTTTTCAACAAACTGTTCTCCTATAGTGATTTTGCAGATGGCGTGTCTTTTCTGCTGACATGGAATGACTCTCCAGTATGTCCCATTCCTCCACCACACTAAGATTCCTGCTCACCTCATGCTTTCCCAGTTTCGTGTTAGAATGGTGTATGGTTAATGATGTATGGTTAAGCCATTCAGGGAGGACCCCCAATGCATGAGCCCTTATATAGGGTCGGGGGGGGGGGGTGCTCATGATGCGCCCCTGTAGATTCTGGCCTTCCCTCTGTGGTATCTCCTTGGAAGTGATTTGAATGACACTGGGAAATGCCCCATCCATAATGAATAGAATTTAATAATTGAGTAGTAGCCATTTAACTCTGTCTGAAAGTTCAATTCTGCTTTCCTTTCCAAGATCTGTGGCCCATCTCTGTTCTCTCTGTTCAGATGAGATGATGAAAAAGGTGAAAGGGCTCTGAAAGCCCAGAAATCATCAAATGTCAGACATGGATGCAAATATCCACACAGTAACAGTAAGGTTATTCTCCAGAAATGGAGCACACCCCCAGTTAAGATGCTCAAAGTCGTGGTAGCTTGTTAATGGGATTGGCAGCAAAACCCTCTATGGAAGTCCCCGACAAGAGCCCCACTTGCTTATGTATTTTCTTACTTTTCCTTTATGAGATTGTAAGGAGTCTTCAACCGGGTTCTAAAGATTTCATTAGTGGCGTTATTGTCTTACACCATCTGGCCGTGCTGCTGTCAGAGGAAATCAACAATGTCTTCAGAGATGTGACAGAGCAGTATTGACACTTGGGCAATTCCAATGAGAAAGTGACTGGCTCTGGATTGAATTATTTTCCTATAAGATATTAAAGTTTCCTTCCATATTATAGTTTAGGCTGGCATTTCTCACTTCCTATCTGCACATTTCCCATCACAGCCTTTGATAAAAATCAGACAGAAGTCTTGGTGCCATTACAACTGCACACTTTATACAAACTCAGTTTAGGAAACTTTATCCTAATTAGGTTGAACTTTCTTTGTCATCATCATCAAATTAGGAAACATGTACCCAGGCCATAGTCTTTTGGCTCTTTGAAATGTCTGTAGTTGGCACTAAGGTAGAAGATGAACAGATATATGTTGAATGAATGTATAAATGAAGGAATGAATGATTGGGTTGTCAAGTGGAAAGAGAATAGATTTTAGAATCAGCCAGATTAGGGTGTGAATCCTAGTTCTGTTCCTTGTTACTTGTGTTTTCTTCAGGCCTCTGTGGGCTTTCCACACTGGGAAGGGAGGCAGCCCAGAGAAAGTGGCTGTATTCGTTTTCTATTGCTGCTGCAACAAATTACCACTGAGTCCATGGCTAAAAGCAAATAAACAAAGCCAATTTATTCTATTAGAGTTTTATACTGTAATAGGATAAGTAAGAATGTAATCTGTATTACATTATATACAGATGTATTATATTACAGTTCTGGAGATCAGAAGTCCAAAATGGTTTTTTGTTTTTTTGTTTTCTGGCCACGCTGCGTGGCTTGTGGAATCTTAGTTCCCTGACCAGGGATCGAACCCAGGCCCCCTGCAGTGGAATCGCAGAGTCCTAACCACTGGACTGCCAGGGAATTCCCCCAAATGGGTTTCACTCGGCTAAAATCAAGGTTTTAGCAGGGCTGTGTTCCTTCTGGAAGCTCCAGGGGAGAATCCCTTTCCTTATCTCTTTCAGCATCTAGAGACTGCCCACATGTCTTGGCTTATGGTCTCTTCCTCCATCATTAAAGCCAGCAGGATAACATCTCTGAATCTCTTTCTGACTCTTCTCCCTCCCTCTTCCATCTTTTAGGACCCTTGTGGGTACATCGGACCCACCTGGATAATCCAGGATGGTCTCTCCATCTCAAGGTCCTTTCCTTAATCACATCTGCACAATTCCTTTTGCCATGTAAGGGATTAGGACATAGATGTCTGAGGGGTGTGTGTGGGGGGAAGGGAATCACCCTGCCTACCACAGCAACTGCACCAGACTTATCCAACAGTGATGGGAAGCAGCTCTACACCTCTCCAGGGTATCACAGATAATGCATCAAAAGTACTCCCCAGGGAGCTCCCCCCATCATGAGAGCCGTGGCTGGTTGTCTTCTTGGGAGGAGTCTAGTTCTGCCCGGGGGTGACTTGCTGGTTTTTCCACTGTGGGGAGGTGAAATGGTCTGGGCTCCCTTTAGAACTTGTTGGGTTTTGTAAGACAGTGTCAACTCCACCTCAACTTGCTTGAGCATTCACATACGTGGTTACGCACTTGGCCAAAAAACTTTCCTCTCACGGAAACCTTGAACTCCGTGCTGCACACCACCTAGCAAATCTTGGTTGGAAAAACGTTATTTAAGGAGACCCACCCACCTGAGAGCTGGGCAGTCCAACCGCACCCTTCAACTGTCCATGGATTAAGCCAGACCACATCCTTTTTGGCCTAGGGTATTTGCTTTTGCTAAATGTTGCATTACTTCGGTGCTATTAGACTACATTACAAGCACACCATAAGAAAAAGCATCACAGGAATTGCATTTATTATAACCGTTTTGTTGATGGATGTTCATTGCTTGTCAGCATACATTTCTTATGAGAAACCACAGAGAAAGATTCCCCCAGTCTTAAAACCCAGTACTAGTTATGGTTTTCCTAATAACTGGTTTATTTCCATCAAATGAACATTAGTGCACGTGACTGATCATTTTTCTCTTTGCACAACTCACTGTTAGGAAGCAAGAGCCTTCAACAAAGCTTTAGCACATCAAAGCCTGCAATACATGCACCAACTTAGTTACCTACCCTCATTGTCCCTTTTCCCCAGTTCCTTCATCTGTTTCACATTTTATTTCTTACTGTTGTAGTGTCTGTGAGCTTAGAACAAGGCATGATAAGAACTTCTGTTATTTTCCAAGACTTTTTTTCTCTTTTGTGAGACCCATGTCCCTGATGCATTTCTCTTGGTTCCAAGAACAAACTCAAACAAACAAAAACAATCAAAACATGAAACGAAACGTCATCAGTGCCAATGTTTCAACATGGACTCCCAGCAGAACTGAGTCCAGCCCCGTTGTAAAGCCTGGCGCTTACGTCGATAACATGAAAACAGGCCTCTCACGTTTTGTATGCTGAGCACACCGAGCTCCTAAATGCCAGCATTCTAAATGGCTTGCTTGCTGTTAATAGATTCACTGGCACCAAAATCCATTTCTTTTCCGAGGGATATTTTAACTTTTATCGTATCTTTACTCATGGTCAAAAGACATTGGCAAATTTGCTAAAGTGATTGACGAGACTCCTCTTAAAGCATTCCTAAAGTTTCACGTCTTTGCCTTCACATTTTTGTATGTGAGCTTGTCTTCTTGGAAAGGAAAACCAGAAATGTGCTTTACACTATGTAGGGTTTTGGTAGTTGTAGAAAGCCAAGATAAAAAAAAAAATCAATGTTAGTAGAACCTCCAGTGAAAACATCTTCAAGATACACCTAACCTAAGAGTTCATATCTGAGTTCATCAAACCACAGAATCCCCAACACCAAGAACCTCTCACACCAGATACTGGATGGTGTATCTGGACCTTCTCTTTTTAATCTCTATCCCCATAAAGTCCAAGACATAGTATGTATTCGATACATAATGGTTGAATTAATGAGTAATGTCTCCTACTCTCAAAGAGTTCTCCTCCAACCCCAGTAGACCATGATGGGAACACAACACTTGCCATGGGGCAGGTGTGCAATACATATGGAGTGACTGGTACTGAGACCCATCCAAACCATGGAAGAAATCTCTGCCATCCCTTAGCTCCAGAGCAGCGATTTTAGTTTCCATTATTTCCCCCCTTGTCAAAAACACACCTTACAGATGACATTCACATAGGCAACCACTCTCATGGGTAGACTTGGGTTAAAGTGTAATTCCTATTGTGCTAGGACAATCTCTGTCTACCTCTCTCCCACTCAAGAAAATATATCAGAACACAAATGAATAAGGATGCCATTACTATGGGAAGTATCATGAATTCGTGGCAACTTATTGAAAAAGTAAATCATCCGCCATTTTGGTGTTTCAGATAGTGTTAGTAGTACATGACTTATGAAGCGTCTCACAGTGATTAACATAACAGCTCACTGAGATACCAAGAATGAGAGTGCTTCTCTACAGAATCCATCTCTGAGACACACTGAGTCCTAACACGCCATCTTGCAGACCTTTCCAAACTCCAGGGAAACCATTTCTGAGGCTCATCCTACCCCACAACGCAATCATCTGTACGAATTCCACCATCCGTGTGAGCTTCACCAGAACCATAGCGATCATCCCTACGAATGGGCACAGCTCACACAGGAATCTCATCATCAACTGGGTGTCACTCCACTTTCTCCATTCTGACCTTGGGGAGGAGGACTCACAAGCAGCCCACTTACCACGCCGCCGCCAGCAGAGTGTACGAGCACAGACATCCCTTCTCGGAGGTTGGCAACTTCAAAGAGCATCATGTAGGCTGTGACAAAGTTCACAGGGAATGCAGCAGCCTCGGAGAAGCTCATGTCATCTGGGACCTTGTAGACGAATTCCACTGGTGTGCAGACCACCTCTGCCCAGGCATTGTAATTGACAAATGCCATGACACGGTCCCCGATCTGGGAATAGGGAAGCACAGAGTTAGTAGAGGTTTCTTAATCTTTTCTGAGAGATTTCTCAAATATTCTTAAGAATCTGATGAAAACTATAGAGTCCTTCCCAGAAAAAAAAGAAACCCAAAACCCTCAAATATGCACACCCTCACCTCACCTGCCTTTCAAGGCATTTGTGGACGCTTTTTTTTTTTTAAATGAGAAACCATTTTTTTCATTCATTCATTCATTTATTTATTTATTTATTTATTTATTTATTTATTTATTGGCTGCGTCGAGTCTTAGTTGCAGCAGGCAGGATCTTTCATTGCAGCACGCGAGCTCTTCACTGTGGCACGTGGGCTTCTCTCTAGTTGTGGCACGCACCCTTCTCTCTAGTTGTGGTGAGTGGGCTCCAGAGTGCATAGGCTCAGTAGTTGCTGCACGTGGGCTTAGTTGCCCCGTGGCATGTGGGATGTTAGTTCCCCGACCAGGGATCGAACTGGTGTCCCCTGCCTTGGAAGGTGGATTCTTAACCACTGGACCACCAGGGAAGTCCCTGTGGATGCTCTTGAAGTCCATCTGTGCCAGCTTCCCAGGGGCCATGGAAGCCAGGGACTCTACCCCTCTTCTGGAGCATAAATATATCGATACAACGTGCATCACATCACATGCCGTGGAAAGTTAGTGTGGGAAGGTCGTATTACTGATTCAGCCTCTCATCTAATCTCCCTGTTGGGGAACTGGAAAGGTCAAAGGGGCTAGGAGTCAAATCTACTCTCGGCTATTCTCTCCCACCCCATATAGATTCCCTGCCAGGTTAGTTCACTGTGGTATTTGCATCAGTGGATTACCGATTACATCGGATGTGAAACATGGTCCATCAGAGGAGCCATGTAAATCTAAGTGCAGGAGATTGAACAAGAGCAACCAGGCTTAGAGTAAAATAGGAGAATGCCATTGGGTGTGAGGAATAACAACTAACATTTATTGCACACGTATTGTATGGCAGACATTGTCCTAAGGCTGTCACATGCTTTACCTCATGATTAGATGAGGCAGGGCTGAATACTGTGTTTTTTTTATCAGTGGTTTACATAGCCAGACACCATTCAAAAAAAAGAAAAAAAGCAGTCTTCCCTTTAAAGTGGTTATAATCATATGCTAAGTTTTTTTCATAGCATATCATTATTAAAGGGAAATACAAAGTAAACTATCACTGATAGCTTACATGAGCTGCCAAGTGCTAGTTCAATTGAACCATTCTGCTATTTGATGTTAGTTGCTTATACTATAACTTTTAAATGCAATATTCAAATTGCTGTGGTCATAGTGATTTCTCAGTAAATTAATGGCTTTCATATATGTGTGTTTTAGTGTATATATATTTTTATGATGGACTCTACTGTTTTATTTTCTTTCTAGTTTAGGATTTCTCTTTCACCCCTGCTCAAAAACAACAACAAAAGCCTCCTATGAGATGGGTTTTGTTACAGCCCCATATTACAGATGAATGATCATAGGTTTTACAGACATTTAAAATGAGGCAAAGAGAGATTAAAGCACATGCCCAAAGTCATGTAGCCAAAGAGTAGCTGTACTGGGATGTGAATCTAGGTAGGCTGACTCCAGATACAAATTGTTAATTCATTACACCTAAGTGCTACAAAGAAGACATAAAGTTATATAAGGGTGTACAACAGGGGAACCTACCAAGTCTGGGAATATTAATCTAACTCTTTAAATCTCAGTTTTCTCAGCTTTTAAATGGGTATAATATTAGGAACAGGTCCTTATGGAGATTAAATGACATAATATGCATGCAATCCACTTGGCACGGTGCATGTAAGACGAGGAAAGAACAATTAATGCTAACTCTTAAAAAGAACAGATTGGTTCCTGATCTCATGGAATTCACAGTTGAATGAACAAAAGCTAAATATCGACCCACTGAGTTTCATGAAGCAGAGGAACAGCTGTCTAATGAAGAAACTGATGGATAGGAGAGGCTGTCTCATTGGCAGTGAGTGTCCCAGTCTCTGGAAGCGTTAAAAACCAAATGATGATGTCAGGAATATCATCTCAGATGCCCTAGCGTGGACCAGAGGGTCTCTAGGGTCCAACACTGGCATCCTGTTCTGCACAGAATCATGCAAGCCCAAAGATCCGTAACACCACAGAGTAGCTGATGGCCTCCGGTGTCAACAGAGTGTATGACAAGAGTATTTCAGCCACCTTGACAGTGATGGTCATGCCATCACAGACCACCTTGACAGTGATGGTCATAGCCAGCCCAGCAGGGTTGACTGCTCCAGACTTCTTGTTTCACTGTCAGAATGACAAAAAGAGGATCAGCCATCAGATCTGCAGCCCCAGTCTCAGAGTCCAGCGGTGGGGAACCATTTTTTTTTTTTTTTTAAACATCCGATTCACCTCATTACTTGATTCTGTTTAAAAAAACGAAATTAGTCCTGGGTGACTGAGCCCAAATTATTCCTTTACTGCTGAGCCTCTGGCAACAACTTTTCAAGGCTCCCTTGCAATCCATCAAGCCAAGAGAGCTATTCAGTATGTTGCTGTGTGGAATTCCATCTCCAACATGATTGAAAATTTTAAGTCAAAATTATAGAGGGCCTATTAGTATTGGTTTTCTCCCAAATCACACCCTGACTGGAAAGCTGTAGGTGGCTACTTTTATTTGTTTGTGCAGCTGAAAGTGCACCCTGGAGGAGGGTGGAGGGGGTGATGGATCGGTTTGACAACAGCAAGTCAGGGCTAACTAGCAGAAGAAAGATCACATATAAGGGAAACAATACATACAATCAAGCACAGTGATTCCTCCCTCTAAACTAAGGCCAACAACATCCTTATCTGCTGTTACAGTCTAAAATGATGGGTTATTTATCCAACGCTCAAGATGAATAGCGCGAACGGTAGGATCTTTTCCTTTGGGACCACGTGGAGGAGCGAAGAGCAGACCATAGTGCTTACGTGCAGCACTTTCAGGGAGAGACGGTGCTGCCGGGTGAGGTTAGATTGCTCACCTGGGGACAGAAAATGTAAAGTCACAGGAAAGAAAAGAAAAAGCGCATTTACTTCTCTTTCAGCGTTTTTCTGCCATGTTATCTGGAAACCACCGACGAAAAGGTGGATGAGCAGGATGAGATTTCCAGACGTTCGTCGTAATGAATCGGGAGCGTATTGATCTTTTCAAAGTATCTTGAGGCTCCGAGGCACTGAGAGCTGAGCAACAGGCTCAAAATCAATTCCAAGGGCATCCTGGCTCGCCTTCCATAGGATTTTTCTTCCTGTCTTAACTATCGCAACAGTTGCAGGTGGGGAGCAGGGGTAAAGAGTGTGGGATTGTAGGAAGAGTAAAAAGGCTCTGGTGATTTGCGTCCAGCTTCAGCTGCTACTTATTATCTTTCTGACCTCATGGAAATTACTGAACCCTTCTGAACGTCATCTCTAAGAGGGTAATAACAGTATTTACCTTGCAGGCTGAAAAGCAGTAACTTCCCCATGTTTCTAGTTATGGTAGATTCTCAAATGTGAGGTCCCTTCATCTCTCCATGGGAAGCATTTAAAGTCGAGCGCGAGCTCTTATGGCTGATTTCCACTGTTTTTTCTTGCTCCAAACTACCGCAATTTTGTGCAATTGATTTGCCCATAGTTTTTCAGTTTTTATAGACAAGATCCTACTTGATTTGCCTGATAATGGTAGGAAGGGTCATACATCTTTTCAGCGATTAAAAAATTTTTATTATGGGGAATTTTGAACATGTACAAAAGTAGTCAGAATAATATAATAACCCTTTTTATCCCTTGCCCTACTCCCCAAGCCGCCAACCCATAGCCAATTCTGTCTCATTGTCAGTGACCCCTCCCCTTCGCCTTTAAAATCTTCATCCAAAAATGCCACTTTCCCAGTGTCTGAAATAACGATTTATAAATGATCACTTAGATGCATCAGCTAAGTAGATATTTAAAGGAACCCAATTATAAAATACAGAGGCTACTTCTCCCCAACTTCTGCGTTTTGTAATTGACTTTTGAGCCTGAAGTGATGGGGAAATGAGAGCTACGGATAGAGAGAGGAGGGATGTACACTTAGTTAATCCAAGGCCAAATTCATAGCTGTATTAATTTTAATCTTATTAATAACAGTAAAAAATAAAATGAATAAAGGGGATGCTAAGGTTTCCTCTGGCCCCTTCACCAGACTGTTGCCAGGAGCAACAAGACGGTACATGAGAAACGCATGAGACATTTGGAAAGTCCTATCATTTATAACCACTGTTAATAAACCCAAATAATGAGACAATAACAATAAGACACGTTATAGATTATTTCAAACATATTTTGCATACTCTTTTATTATCTTAATGGATTCCAGATAGATATCATCCTTTCAGTCAGAAGTCAAGACATTACCTCGAATCCTTTAACGCTGTCCCCCAGAGCTTCAACAATCCCAGAACATTCAAATCCTGGCACCAGGGGGGTCTTGGGAGGGTTGTCGATATTCCCTTGTCGCACCATCAAGTCAATGAAGTTTAAACCACTGTGAACAGCAAACGTGAAAAAAGAAATTCACAATGAGATCCGAAAGAAAGCACTGGCTTGACTTTTCTTTCCTTCCCATTCCCTCCCTCCCCCCGCTCCCCAATACCTCTCTCCTTTCTTCTTAAATTTTCTGATGAAACATGCCTAATAGTAATGTTACTTAGCTAGATGTCACCAATAAAGTAAAGCAATGATCTTTCTAGACAACTAATGCTTTCCCAGCCCTTCAAATGGCAATTGCAGAGTTCATGCTCTAATTCAAAAGAGAGTCCCTTTGCTCCCACTCAGAGCCTCCTTACTCTTATTTTAAAAATATGTATTAACCAGCCTGGTCATTAGCTGTTCTAGCAGTTAATCAAGGGTAAAAAAAATACTAGGAAGAGGTTATAAGAAGACACATGGAAAGCAGCCAGACACAATGGCCATCCGCCATTCTATGAAAAACAAAGAGAAAAAGACCTAACCTAAAAGGTCTCAAAATAACCATCACACCTCAGCCATCCCATCGACTTACATGAGCACCGAGCCATAAACAGTACCCATAATGGTAACTATGAGCCATTAAGAGACCACATTGGGTCCAGCTGCAGGAGGGTGACGCCAAGAAGATAGGTCAATGTGATGGACCAATGGGTATGGGAAGACTGGAGGGTTCATTTCAAAAACTTTAGTTATCTCTGCCTGAGAGAAGTCATTAGGTATTTTCTACAAACATATTACTTTTTAAATAAAGTTATCATTAAAATATATCAAAGTCATTGCCTTGGAAAACCACACACTTGATTCTAATGATGCTACCAATGCTCCGAACTGTTGGATTTTTTAAAGAGCTACAAATTGGGAATTGCATTTAACACCCATGAACTAATCAAGTGGGAACACATATCTCACTCAACATGTATTTTTTCCCACCAGCTGTGTTTCTAATGTACTGCCTGTTTTCATAAGCTGCCGTCTAAGAAAGACACGGGTTGTAGAAACCAAACTCCTCGGTCTGGCCCAAGGCCCATTAGCGTCTGGCCACAGCTTCTTTTTCAAGTAAGAGACGAACTCTTTCTTAAACACAGATGGCCCATTTCTTCCTTGGCCTCTTTGGAGCCAAGGAAGCATCTAACTCTACCTACATCCCCTGGTCTCTACTCATCAGTCTCACCCATAAGGAATGGATAAGGGCAAGGAGGGTGACTTCCTTGAAAGATGGGTTCAAGAGTCATCCCTTTCTCTAGGTTTTTCTGGACACAAATGAGGCAAGATTCACATATTGCCCCATTGAAGTATCTCTAACATGTGCCTTTTCTGAAGGCAGCTGCATGCCTCATATTTCTTTGCTTCCAGAATACCTGGCATACATTATGCCCACAGCAACACAGTAGGGACTCAAGCAACATCCACTGAATGAAGGAATATTCATGAATATCCAAAAAAATGTGCTGCCAGTTTGAGTACTAACTCCTTTTTTTTTTTTAATTAATTTATTTATTTTTGGCTGCATTGGGTCTTCCTTGCTGTGTGCGGGCTTTCTGTACTTGCGGGGAGCAGGGGCTATTCTTCATTGTCTTGCGTGGGCTTCTCATTGCGGTGGCTTCTCTTGTTGCGGAGCACAGGCTCTAGACCTGCAGGCCTCAGTAGTTGTGGCTCGCGGGCTTAGTTGCTCCGCGGCATGTGGGATCTTCCCGGACCAGGGCTCGAACCTGTTTCCCCTGCATTGGCAGGTGGATTCTTAACCACTGCGCCACCAGGGAAGTCCCTTAACTCCTTTTAAAAAGCAGCCAAGGGATGCTCAGAGTCATGAACACATTCCTGAAATGTATGTGTAGACTTCCAGAGGTCCTGCTTTGGTGGTTAACAGTTCTTAGGGTCATTTATGAACCAAAATGTTCTCCAATGACGTGGCCAGTTTTTTAAGAGCTCGGGGAGATCTGGGCACAAATCTCAATTCCATGACTTCTCCCTGGTAACCTTGGGTCAGTTAGTCAACCTCTCTAAGCCTCAATTTCCTTATCTGTGAAATGGGGGCTATGGTAGCACCCATGCCACAGGGTTGTTAATAAGAGTTAAGCATTAAGAATGGTGCCAAGTACATAGTAAGTATTCAATAATAATATCTGCATCTTCTGTTAAGAAGAAGGCTGACATGTGAGATACATTTTAGGAAGATTCCCATTAAACAAGAGTTAAAAATAGTTTCAGAGCTGAAGTGGGAAAACTTCAGGTATCTATAAGCTTCACTTCTGTGAAATAGCCCATTTTCCGACACAATCAAATAAATGAAGCATCGCTGTATAACAATAAAAGGAATTTCTACATCCCAAATCAAACACTTCATCTCATTTCACGCATATTTCAGCGCACTGTGTTATATCCTCTGTGTGAAAACTTAGGATTTCCCAAGACCCTGATGGAAAAATGCCAGAAGAAATGACTTGACAGTGCTGTAAATGTTCCAGCCCCCTGGAGAAGGCTTCGTCCTAGACGCCTGTTACGCTGCTCAATAAGGCGGCCTTCAATCTCCATCCAGCGTGAAGTGGGCCCAGTGATTGTAAACGGGGAGCCAGCTACTTGATTCCAGCGAGAAGGGCTAAGACAGACCTTATAAAATCCTGTAGCATGCCATTTTGTCAGTGAGGCATGCAGTGATTCTGTCAGGATCATGGAGAATGCCAACCATCTTGAGGACAGGAACATGAAGGAGGTGTATCCCAGGGGACAGGGGATGGGTCAGTGTTCTTCATCTCAACACACAGAGGGGGTGACCAGTTGTTAATGAAGGACCCTTATGTGACGCATCAGACCTGTTTCATGGTGCCTGCCCACACGCCTCCTCCTGCTATGGACCTATCCAGCATTTACTGAGGGTTCAATTCGTGGCAGAAACTGTGCTAAACACTTCCCTTTTGTTATTTAAGACTCAATGACACTCCTACGAGGTGTGAACTATCATATCCATTTTTTAGATGAGGAAACTTAGACTCAACAGGATTAAGTTACTTATGTAAGGTCTCAACTTTAGAAACTGTCAAAGTCAGGATCCGAATCCAAGCCAAGTCTAGAAACTGAGCCCTCACAGATGACGCCCTACTCTGTCTTTAAGGGAACTTCACCCACTGCCCTTGACAAAGGGGCACATCCAAGGGACCATGTTTATGACTTCTTATCTCTTTGCCCGCTGATTGCCCCAGTGGTGGACCCAATGTTGGAGGAGTGGCCATTCATAATCTAAGCAGGAGCCCATTCAGTATAAAATAAATGAGCTGGCCCAAGAACTGGATGCTCTCTCAAAAACTATGAGTTGGGAAACATGCATCAAGAGAAAAACTTAGTACCAGAAAGGATGTCAAAAAAATAGAACTGAGCTGGGTCACAGAGCCAACCTAACAGGCTATACCAGGGTGAGTTATACAAACCTCACTGCTGAGTTATCAAGGATGCAAGGGTTCAGTCTCTACATGTGGTGAAACCCAGCCCCACATGCCTCCTGCCCTCAAATATCCAAGAGTTCCTTTGATACTTCACGCATGTCTTTATAATAGAGCTCTTTGTTGGGTTATGTGTGTGGTCTCTGTCTCATGAAACCAAAATACAAATTAAAACATATACCATAATCAATAACCCTAAATCACCCACCGGACAGCCATTACTGACCTCATTTTTTTTCTTTTTTCAAACAAAACCAGTAACATTGTTTTGAGATAATAAGTTCTTTGCCCAAGGCCACACAGACAGTGAATGGTGAACCCATGAACTTAAACTTGGGTCTGTCAAACACTTTTTTTCCCCAACACAACAGAAAAACACAGGGGCACATCAAGCCATACATCATCATAATTATAGTGTCCAGTATTCGCTAAGATAATTTGATTTTCACCTGGGAATTTTGAGGGGGTAGCAAAGACTATGCCTGATGACTCAGGCCCACATCAGGGGTAATTGTCAAATGTCTGTCTTACCTAATTTTTACATGGCTCTTAAACATTTGAGAGCATTGCAAAAAGAAATAGTGCTGCAAAGTGCTTGATGTAATGGTCTTCTAAGTAATCCTATGTTTCTCAAATATTGGTATAATTATAAAAGTAAGGCTGTTTTGTTTCCCTCCCACACTAAATTATTAGTCAAATAATAGGCTTAAAGGGTTATTACTGAGACTTAGCACCCTGAAGGAATGAAGGCTGAGGTATGAGAAAGGGACCCTGAAAAACTCAAAACACAGAATGAGGAGGTACAGGGAAATTTGGAGGCAGTCTCTTTAAAAAATAACTTTCATTTGCATAGCATAGTGCAGTTTATAATGTGCTTTTATACACATCTCATTAAACCTTGTAACAATCCTAGAAAGGCAAGAAGTGCAGATATTATTATTCCCATTAGATAGATGTGAATGTTGAGCCTCAAATAAGAAAGCTGACTTGTCAAAGACAACACAGTTAGTCCATGGCAGAGCTGAGACTTGAATCAAGATCTTCAAGCTCCTTGCTTATCGTATATCCCATGACACCATGAAATCTGCAACGCAAGTGAATTCAGTGTTACTAAAATCAATAATTTCAAGATTCAGGGGTAAGAAGACTAAGAGAAAAATGGTGGAAGGAAACAGACGTAGGGTGCATGGGTTCCGCTTCCTGCACTGCCATCAGTGAGCTGCGGGACCTTGGCTCGGTCTTTGAAGCCCACTCCCCCCACCGGCCCCACCCCAGCTCTCATACTCTGTTTGCTTGATGGTTCTTTATCCTGTGGGCTCTGCTTAAAATATTATCAAAATCAAAGCTGAGGTAGAGAGGAAGAGATACTTGGTGGTCTTGGTAAAAGACACTGACTTGGGATGCTCAGATTCTATCTAGAAGCTGAAGGAAGGCAAGCTAGCCTTGGTGTCTGTACTTTGTTTTCTATTATCTATGAAGTGATGGATGTCAACCCTGTAAAGTCTCATGAGAGATGTCTAGCTATTTTCATTTTATGTTCTACTAGACTCAACAAATGTTGCTCACTTGATGATGATGCTACAGGTTAGGTATTAAGGTATGGACCATTTTCATCTCCATTTTGTTCAGGAGGATGGTTAAGCCTAAAGAAGATGTAGTACCTTGTCCAAGGCCCTATTGTAGGTACCAGAACTGGGGTACAAGCCCTTTTTATATGGCTTCACAGTTTGAGTTTCTGACCACTAGGCTGTCATTCTGTTACCTACAAACCATGGCAGGCTGCTGTGTATTCTTGTCCCCAAAGCTCTGGCTTGGGCTCTGTTCATTTCCGTTGGATATGCTAATAATATCAAAGAAGACATAAGTTATTTCTTTTTTTATTGAAGGATAGTTGATTTACAGTGTTTCAGGTAGACAGTAAAGTGATTCAGTTATACATATACATATATATATTCTTTTTCAGATTCGTTTCCATTATAGGTAGGTCCTTGTTGTTTATTTTATATACAGTAGTGTGTCTTTGTTAATCCTAAATCCCTAAATTTATCCCTCCATCACCCTTTCCCCTTTGGTAACCATAAGTTTGTTTTCTGTGTTAGTGAGTCTATTTCTGTTTTATAAATAAGTTCAGTTGTATCATTTTTTTTAGATTCCACATGTAAGTGATATCATATGGTATTTGTCTTTCTCTTACTGACTTACTTCACTTAGTATGATAATCTCTAGGTCCATCCATGTTGCTGCAAATGGCATGATTTCATTCTTTTTTATGGCTGAGTAGTATTCCATTGTATGTATGTATATGTGTATACATATATATGTATCTTCTTTATCCTTTCATCTGTTGATGGACATTTAGGTAGCTTCCATGTCTTGGCTATTGTAAACAGTGCTGCTATGAACATAGGGGTTCATGTATCTTCTCGAATTATAGCTTTGTCTGGATATATGCCCAAGAGTGGGGTTGCCGGATCGTATGGCAACTCTGTTTTTAGTTTTTTGAGGAACTTCCATACTGTTCTCCATAGTGGCTGCCCCAATTTACATTCTCACCAACAGTGTAGGAGGGTTCCCTTTTCTCTATACCAGCATTTATTGTTTGTAAACTTTTTAATGGTGCCATTCTGACCAGTGTGAGGTGATACCTCATTGTGGGTTTGATTTGCATTTCGTTACTAATAAGCAATGTTAAGCATCTTTTCATGTGCCTGTTGGTCACCTGTATGTCTTCTTTGGAGAAATGTCTATTTAAGTCTTCTGCCCATGTTTTGATTGGGTTGTTTGTTTTTTTGATATTGGACTGTATGAGCTGTTGGTATATTTTGGAAATCAATCCCTTGTCGGTTGCATCATTTGCAAATATTTTCTCCCAGTCTGTAGATTGTCTTTTCGTTTTGTTCATGGTTTCCTTTGCTGTGCAAAAGCTTATAAATTATTTCTTAAAGGACACCACTAAGTGGATGACAGAAGAATCAGCCCAGCTATAGTTTATTAATTTTCCAATTTGAGATAAAATTGGCCCAGTGAAGGATTTAGCAAAGAAGAGGCAAGTAGGTATGGAGAGGGTCCCCTTTTATTTTCCAGGTGAAAGGAAGGCAGGGATGGCTCATGGGAAAAGATTTTAGATCTCTTGCCATCTTGTTCCTCCCTCACATCATCAGTATCCTCAGCATTGACCACAGGAATCCAAACACTCAGACCATTACACAAAGAATTGTATGATGAAAATCTTCCTCTTCCGGAAGACTACTTCTTTACTGATGCAGCTCAATAGAGCCCAATCATATATTTCAATTTCACACTCAATAGAAATCCCTAATCTTGCCCCATCATTGGTTCAGTTGGGAGATACATGGCCAAAGAAACAACCTTCAGAAACCCACTGTTTTACTTACTGAAGGGATATTGTTGAACATAATATTTGTTAAAATATACATTCTCTTCTTTATGAAGACGGAATTTTTCCTCAAATTTCAGTACAAAGGTTGTTTGTGTGGCTCATACAGGCCCAGTGCAGTGTAGAAACTGATTATATTTCTTTCTTTGCATTGGCTACTAGGAAGCTCTGAACCAAATTTGTAGCACCCCTACCCGCACACTGCAGAGCTTTCTGGCATTCATTCTCTATGTTATCCTAACACTCAACTTCATCTTAACTTTCTGAATGCTTTGGAGTTTCCATTAAAAAAAATCTTAAACTCTATTAGATTCGATCTCAAACTTGATTGTGCATCAGAATTCACAGGAGTACTTGTAAACACACAGATTGCTGGGCCCCATCCCTGCATTCCTGACTAAGTAGGTCTACGGAGGAGGTCCAAGAATTTGCATTTCTTTCTTTCTTTTTTTTAAAATTAATTAATTTATTTATTTGGCTGTGTTGGGTCTTCATTGCTGCACGTGGGCTTTCTCTAGTTGCGGCAAGCAGGGGCCACTCTTCGTTGCAGTGCACGGGCTTCTCATTGCAGCGGCTTCTCTTGTTGCAGAGCACAGGCTCTAGGGGCGCGGACTTCCGTAGTTATGGCACGCGGGCTCAGTAGCTGTGGGTCGCGGGCTCTAGAGCGCAGGCTCAGTAGTTGTGGCGCACGGGCTTAGCTGCTCTGCGGCATGTGGGATCTTCCCGGACCAGGGCTCGAACCCGTGTCCCCTGCATTGGCAGGTGGATTCCTAACCACTGCGCCACCAGGGAAGCCGCGGAATTTGCATTTCTAACAGATTTCCGGGTGATGCTGCTGCCCCTGGTCTGGGAAGCGCACGTAGAGAATCGCTGCTGTGTCTATTTCTTTTTAAGCTAGTTCAGGCTGTCTTTGGAATGAGGCAAGGTAAAAATTAATAGATGATGATTAAATAGATAAGAAAATGAAAAGCTCTCTCGTCCTCTAGGGCAGTTGAATTTTTTGATCCTAATCCAAAGAATTATATTTACTCTTGTTAAATGTGGTCTTATTAGATTAGATTCATCATTCTGATTTGTCTGGCTCTTTCTTGGATCCTAATTCTTTCATCCAAAAAAATTGGCTTTTCCTCCTGGATTTGTGTCCTCTGAAAATGCAGTTATCATGCCATTGATTTTTATGTCTAAATTGCTGATTAAAATATTGGATAGCAAAGTCAATCCCTCCACTGCGCACCTCATCTCATCTCTTCTCGCTACTCCAAACACCACTCCAGCAATTCTCCCATCTCTTCTACATCATCACTGCTCCAGTCTCCACTACATGAAGGCTAATCAAAACGTGGTCCATGCACGGATGCCGGTCTTTGAACTAGTCGCTGTCGGTCGGGAGAAGATGTGTACAGAAATTGAGAGTAAGCATTCAGAAACTTTTAGAAGATTTTGACAGAGTAATTTTGTTTATTAAAGTTAATCATTTAAAAAAAAATGTTGGATAGGCTGTCATGTTCCAGGTTACTAAGGGTGTCTGTGAAGATCACAAAAGATGTCATGGAGGGAATTCAAGACATAGGACCAGCTGACATTTTTTAAGTTTCTTTAAATCATGACGTCTATGATTCTCTGAAACGTCTCCAAGATACTTTGAATTCATGTTAAACAAATACTTTATAAGATCATAAGCCTCACTCTTTGTGAGCGATGGCAGTCAGTACCCTCCCTCAACGGCAATAATTGCAGACCACGTGGGTGCAGGCTGACCAAGTTTCAAGTATAATCATTTTCTGGATGCATGTCAGGATCATCGTGGTGATATATATATTTTAACGTGTACATCCTGGCTCCAGCTCTGAGAGTCTGTTTCACACATTCTCACGTGCCATCAGCACTGAGAAAAATTGCTCTAAGTAGCCCCAAATCAGCTGTTCCCACAAAGAAGACTGTTCAAGAAGAGATGAACCCTTTCTGAGATGGGTTCTCATATAGGGCTTTGTGATGGTTGAGGGGGGGGCCCCAAGAAGCTAGTAGATCTCTAGAAATCCCCATTCTAATTCCTCAAGTGATGGGGCATGGGGAGAAAAGGACTTACTGGTGGCAGGTCATTGTAGTAGATAACACTTATGTGGTGCTTGCTGTGTATCAGGCATGGTGTTAAGTGTTTTATAAGTGTGATATTTAATTTTTCCAACAACCATAACAAGGCAAAGAGATACATGACATTACCTACATTTCACAGAGAACAAAACGGAGGTGCATCGAGGTTTACAAAGCCAAGGGATGAAGGCAAGTGATGTCTCCAGAGGCTACTGCCCTTTGCTTTTCTTCTGAGAGAGCATCACTCAATTTTCCCAGTTACAAAGAGGGGACTTCTCGACTCATCTGTCACATTGAGCATTTACTATATCCTGAGCAGACACTTAGTATTGGATATCCACAGTTAACAGGGGGCTCAACTTCTCATGGGGAAACAGAATCATGAAAACTGCTCACAATGCGGCGTGATGAGTGGTTTTATAGAAGTGTAGCTAGAGAGCTCGCCCGGTCACCAGAAGATGGGCTCACAGACAAGGTAACCATGGAGTCAAAACAGTGACCCCCGGAAAGGCTTTCCCAGAGAATTGTTAGCTTTGCTGACACCCTCTGCAGTCACCAAAGCTAAATTTAAATCCTTAGCTTTTGCTTTCTGGCTCCTCCTCAAGTGGGTAGCTTCATCTCCCTGAACCTAAGTTTCCTCATCTCAAAAATGGGTTAGTAATACCCTCACCCTTTCGGGGGTTGGTGTGGATAGCACGTGACGGTACGTGTAAAGCAGAGTGCCTCACATACCGTAAGTGCTCAATAAGTGTGAGCTGCTATCACCGTCATCACCACCCTCACCACCACCACCACCACCACCACCACCACCACCACCATCATCATCATCAACACACAAAGAAGGCATCATAGGTCACGCCCCCTGGGAAGCAGACTCTGAGACTGAGGTTTGCATGTCAGAGGGTTTATAGGGAGTACTCCAGGGAACACCTGTATGGGGGTGAGGGGAACTGGATTGAGTAGATGGAGAGGTTGAAACACTGATGTAGTAGTAAAAAGGACTCAATTTATCCACGGAAAGTTCTGGAGCTAGGATGGTCCCTCTAGTTATGATGAATCAAGGCAAGGTGACTGAACTTTTTACCCTTGCATCCACTGGTCATAGGATGAGAGCCGCCCCCAGGGAGGGGATCTGATCTTGGGCAAGGATGCTTCCCTCTGCTGAGGGCAATTCCTCAGGAGGGACGCAGCTGCGAACCCTCAGCAGCCATCACTCCCTGTAGCTGGGGGAATGAGCACCTCAGTCCTAAAAGAGGGTTCTGGGTAGTGTGCCCCAGTATCCACTACAAGAGGGGTGTTGTGATCTTCCTTTACTGGGTTTTATTCCCCTACAGGCACAGAGCAGTGGTCACTGATGGTGAGTATTTATGGAGGTGTCCTTTGTACAGTGGTCCCTGAAGAGGAAAGGTCTAGGAGTTCTTATAACCAATGCTGGGAAGGCAGAAAGGAGGATGAGATCTTTAAATTGGGACCCGAAAGAATGAGAGGAAAGGGAAAGGGAAGATTTGTAGAGATCAAAGCGTTAAGGAGGAGACAAACTGAGAAAAAGAAAGGTAAAGGTGGATGAACCATCAAAACACATGCAGGAGTTGATCTTAAATATTCTCATTACAAAAAAGAAATGGTAGCAAAGTGATGGGATGGAGGCAGCTAATAGGACAGTGGTAATCATTCTGCAATTTACAAAAGTTGTACACTTGTGCACTTTAAACTTACACCATGTTAAGTGTCAAGTGTATCTCAATGATGCTGGGGGAAAGAAAAAAGAGCCTTTTACAGGGTTTAATAGACAATTTTCACTATGAAAAAATATACATGCAAGGTTGGTAAATTGCTTGGGGAAATCCATGGAAAATCGTAGCTTGGGGCTTTCTAGGTGTCTGCAAGAAGGCGGGAATCACAGGATGCTGGAGAAGACCCGGACACCAGGGGGAACATGGTCAAATCCCACATGGGAAGTCTGGGATTCCCTCTGCTTGGTGAACATCCACAACCCAGCATCCATGACGGCCTCTCCCAGAGGCTCCTCGTGTGAGGCTTTGCTCTGAACAAAAGCAGCCCCGGAAGCTGTGCCCTTCCGCATTCTGCTCTTGTCTCGCTGCTGCAATGTTTATCAGAGCATTGGATTCCCAATCCAAGTCGGGCCAAAGAAGTACACGGGCCGAAGAAGTACACGTTTGAGTCATTCCCTCATGTTCCCAGAATGGAAGTTTTCATTTTTGTTTCTTCACTGCAGCTGATAACTTGAAAACATCTAGGACCATAGGCATTGATCTCAGAAAATCTTGCTCCCAATTCTTTTTTTTTCTTTTTCCTTTCTTTTTGGCTTTAAGTACCTATTTTATGATCTCAAGACTGTGAAAATAGGCTGCTACAAATCTTCTATGGAAGAATAAACACTCTTTGTCAGAACAAGGAGAACTTTCATGCACATCTCAAATGGCACCTTTCATTGGGGAACAGCCAGAATTGTCCTGGATGGACCTTAGGAGACAGAAGCCACCTGAGCTCTATCAGAAGTTGGAAAGAGTGTGTTATGACAGATGCCGAGAACAATCTAGTGGTTACCAGTGGGGAGAGGCAAGGGGGAGGGGCAAAAAAAGGGTGGGGAATTAAGAGGTAAAAACTACCATGTATAAAATAAATAAGCTACAACCCAGGGAATATAGCCAATGGTTTATAATAACTAGAAATGGAGCATAACTTTAAAAACTTGTGAGTGACTATGTTACACACCTGAAACTTGCGCAGTACTGTACATCAACTATGCTGTAATAAAAAAGGAATGCAAAAATAACAAAAAAACTATAGAAAAGAAGGAGTAACCTCTTAACAAAGAGTTTTGCTTCTGCTGAGATCTTCGTCAGCTAGTGTGTAGACTACTCTTCAAATCCTCAACCAAGAATAAATAACTGAAAACTGACATTCACATTGACTAAATAATTTGAAATGACATGTAAGCGGAAGAGACAGGAGAGAAATTTTCAACTCAAAAATGTTCGACTCCACCACATTTTCCAAACAGACTGTCATGTTTGATGTTAAAACATAGCATGGGATAGAGTTAAGAGCCCGAATTCTAAACTGAACCTCCTGGTTTAAAAATCTGATCCCTCTACTTAAAAACCAACCAACCAACTAACCAACCAACAACAGCAACAGAAACCTCCACAAAAAAAACCAGAAAACTTTCTGGTTACAAGTACACCGTTTTCCTTCAGTCCCCAGAGAGAATAAAATATAAAGAAGATAAGAAAAAAAAAAGCATATGTTCTGGTTGCTCAGACTCCCTTCTCCCCCATCGCTGGCCATGGCTCCTGACAGCGGTCCCCTTCGTGTCTGGCTCCACACGATCCTGCTTACCTTGTTTAACCATTATTTTTAGATATGAAGCATGAAGTTCTCTGACACATCTGATGTTTTTCATAATCTACCGCTTTACTTACTAAGTAAATAATGCTGTTGTTGCCCAGCCCAGATCCCTTTATCTACAACATAGGACCTGAATTGTGAGGGCAATACAGACTGAGCTATAGTGGTACAGGTCTGTTGTTCCTCAGAGACAGGAAATATATTCCGATCATACGTCCACATTAGTATTCAAAACACATCGGTAGTATTTCAAACATGGTACAAAATGACCAAGGAGATACACTGAGAATCTAAATATCAAGAGCCGTTTTCAACAGAAACAGAAAAGCATGGCATGAGTGGGTCCAAAACAAGCTCTCCTTGATGCCAAGACTGACCCCTTGATTTCTGGACCTGGAGTTATTTATTTACTCTCAGCCTCTCCTGGGGACACAGCAGGTATTTATTCCTAAGAACGTTCTTGAAAAGGTTAAAATCTCTGTGGTCCAGGTTAGATGTTGACGGAGTCATTGACTTCAAACAGGTGCCTGGCAGTGACTGGTTGTGTAGAACATTCAAACTAATTTAATTTAAATTCAACAGACCTTCCATGATTTGGGACTTGGCTCAGGACTAATGTTACAACAGTGACAATGGCACCTCTGGTTCCCAAGAGTTCAGAGATCAACGAAATAAATGACTTCACAGTATGACAATTCCCCAACAGGCAGTGGGAGACGGGTCACAACTAACACAGGGAGGGCTGTTACTAACTCACTTTGCAGGAGTCATGGAGGTTCCACAGCTAAGTGTCACTTAGGCATGGCTGTGCCCTTTGCTTCCATTCTCCCAAGCTCTCCAGCCTCATCCCACCTCTCCAGGAGGGGAGAAAGCATTATGAGACAGTGCAAAGCGCTTACGGCTTGACTTCTCACTGGAGCCCCAGAGGGGCAGGGTTCCCACAGAGAAACAGTCCATTTTTGCTGTAACATGACAGCTGTCTCCTAAGTCATTACTGCTGATAAAAACTACGCTTCCTAAAACAGTTGTTTCAAGGGGAAAACGAATAAGGTAGACTAGAGCAACATTGTCCAAAGAATATTCTGCAGTGATGGAAATGTTCTGTGTCTGCTCTGTCCAATATGGCAGCCACTAGCCACGTGTGGTTACTGAACACTTGAAGTGTGGCTAGTGTGGGTGAGGAACTGAACTTTTAATTTTACTTAATTAGTATTTAAATTTAATTAGCCTTTATTAGAGAAATGTGAATCAAACCTACCATGAGGTACCACCTCACACCAGTCAGAATGGCCATCATTAAAAAGTCTACAAATAGCAAATGCTGGAGAGGGTGTGGAGAGAAGGGAACCCTCTTACACTGTTGGTGGGAATGTAAATTGGTGCAGCCACTATGGAAAAACAGTCCGGAGGTTCCTTAAAAAACTAAAAATAGAGTTACCATATGATCCAGCAATCCCACTCCTGGGCATATATCCAGAAAAGATGAAAACTCAAATTCAAAAAGATACACGCACCCCAATGTTCATAGCAGCACTATTTACAATAGCCAAGGCATGGAAGCAACCTAAATACCCATCAACAGAGGAATGGATAAAGAAGATACAGTGTATACATACAATGGAATATCACTCAGCCATAAAAAAGAATGAAATAATGCCATTTGCAGCAACATGGATGGACCTAGAGATTATCATACTAAGTGAAGTAAGTCAGAAAGAGAAAGACAAATACTATATGATATCACTTATATGTGGAATCTAAAATATGACACAAATGAACTTATTAACGAAACAGAAACAGACTCACAGACATAGAGAACAGACTTGTGGTTACCAAAGGGGAAAGGGGGTGGGGGAGGGATAAATTAGGAGTTTGGAATTAGCAGATACAAACTACTATATATGAAATAGATAAATAACAAGGTCCTACCGTATAGCTCAGAGAACAATATTCAATATCCTGTAATAATCCATAAAGGAAAAGAATGAAAAATAATATGTATATGTAAAACTGAATCACTTTGCTGTACATCAGAAACTAACACAACGTTGTAAGTCAACTCTACTTCAATAAAAAAAATGAATTAGCCTCAGAAGGAGGCAGTAGCACAGTCACTACCCTGCTGTCTTCCTCATGGACTCTGCGCAATTCCAAGGCAGAGAGTTTGCCTTCAAATCCATTTTTTCCACGTTCTCTGCTTAGCCCAGGGTATATTCTAGCCTTGCCAACGATGATTCCTCCACTGAAGGTGTAAGTAGGAAAATACCGAGGAGTGATTCAGGCTCTTTCCTTCCTTCTGCTAGAGGGAATTATTGGTTGGCAGCCTTGTCGTGTAGCAAGGGGAAAGCTGAGAAGAACAAAGACCTGCTTGATTGATGTGCTTTGGGAAGAGCAAATATTTATCCTGGAGGATAAAAGAATAGATGTGAAAGGTGAGCAAAGATAGATGCAAAAGACCAGAGAGAGCAAGGGCAGGGGCTGAGAATCTGGGAGAGTTTAAAGAGCACAGGGAGAGTCTGGAGGGAGCAGGAGGCATTGAGGGGATCTAAATGGGAAGGGAAGTTTTTCGAGAAGTTTTTCTCCATTGCACGGATGAATCCAGCTTTGGTGTTTTCTAAAGGACTCAACAGAATTTGACAGTGCTTCTCAGTTATATTGGAAACTGGGTTTCTATTCAAGGGTGAATCATGCCAGCTAAATCTAGGATACAAAAGGAAAAAAGAATAGGAAAAGGAACAAAAAATGTTAAAAGAGCAAAAAGAAGAAGTCAAGTGTCCCATAAACGCTGTTGGCTGAGGGCAGAGATGTGGACTCAGTGGGTAAGGGGGTGCAAATTGCCTTTGCTATTTATTTCCTACGAAGGAGCAGTCCCAGGGGCATGGGACGTCTCCTCTGCGGTCAGACAGAAATGTTCTCCAGGATCTGAAAGCAGAAAGGGCTGTCTTTGGGAAGGTGGGCACGTTTTTAGCTGTATTACGCATCCTGGGTTCTGGCTGCAGAAACGTTGAGTCAGAGTTTATTACAAGGTCCCCAGCTGAAACAATTTTATTCAGTTTAGCTGGAGGATACAGAGAATCCAATTACGAAATCATTCAGACCAATCATAGGAACAATGGGTTTAATAGCTCCCCATTAGCTGATTGAACTATGTGTAGCATAGATAAATGAAAAGCAATTCTTTCTGATCTTAGACAGGGATCTTTTTATTTTTTATTTTTTCAAGTCTGTTACTTGATGGATTGTCTATTTTAAGAAGCAGGTATGTCTGCATTGGGAAGAAGGGGAGGAGGCTTTGTAGAGTGCAGTTTGAAAGTTTCATCAGAGTTTACTGTAGAATTTAGAGTGTCTGAGCCCCACTATGTATCTATTTGGATGAAGAGCAGATAAGCCTTCTGGGGGAAAGAGAAAAACTCATCCTAAGGGTAATCTGAGTTGGAGAACAGAAGCCTAGATGAGGAAGCCTGTGGCAACGGAAGAGGAAGGTTTGACTCTGAATGTGGTGTTTGGTCCAACTCAGATTGCCCTTCAACTTCAGGGGCTTGTGTCTAGGACTGAGCAGTGAAGATTGCCCTTCAACTTCAGGGGCTTGTGTCTAGGACTGAGCAGTGAAGATTGCCCTTCAACTTCAGGGGCTTGTGTCTAGGACTGAGCAGTGAAGATTGCCCTTCAACTTCAGGGGCTTGTGTCTAGGACTGAGCAGTGAAGAGTGGGAGTGAAGTTTGATTTCAGCAAACCCTGGCTGAAACCCCAGCTCTCTTTGTCTTATGAGATGTGTGATCTTTAGCAAGTTCCCTTATTTCTCTGATCCTTTCCCTTCATCTGGAAAATGTTTGGTATCATAGAAATTTCTAAAGGACCTTTAATATGGTGCCCATGGCACACAGAAATCACTCAGTAAAGGTCATTATGATAATAATGATGATAAATAATTAATGACAAGAGTGTCATTAGCTCCAAACAGGAGGAGGATTAATACAGAAGGTAGCGTATGCTGCTTTGTAACCTGTATTGGGTGGAAAGGGGACCACAGCCGAAGCAGAGGGCCAGGCTCCACCTGGGATGGGGAAGAAATGGGGAAACATGCTGGGTGGCTTTGGACCCTGGGGAGGAGAAGCACAGAGCAGCAGGAGAGGGTCACGATCAATGGGGAGCCAGAACTGTGTTTCTGAGCATCCCAGCTACACCCCCTAAGAAACCCTTGCAACTCTCTGGGAGGTGTTGAAGGTGGGGGGCCTGATACCTACAAAGGAAGGTAGGGACAGAGTCATGGACATACTGGGGTTTTTTTGTTTTTTTGTTTTTACTTTAATTTATTTATTTATTTTCGGCTGCATTGGGTCTTCGTTGCTGCTCACAGGTTTTCTCTACTTGCGGCAAGTGGGGTCTACTCTTCGTTGCGCTGCGCAGGTTTCTCATTGCAGCGGCTGCTCTTGTTGCGGAGCACGGGCTCTAGGCGTGCAGGCTTCTGTAGTTGTGGCTCGTGGGCTCCAGAGCGCAGGCTCAGTAGCTGTGGCACACACGGGCTTAGTTCCTCCGCGGCATGTGGGATCTTCCCGGACCAGGGCTCGAACCCGTTTCCCCTGCATTGGCAGGTGGATTCTTAACCACTGTGCCACCAGGGAAGCCCAACATACTGTTTTAAAAGGGGCTTTTGGGCTTCCCTGGTGGCGCAGTGGTTGAGAGTCTGCCTGCCAATGCAGGGGACACGGGTTCGAGCCCTGGTCTGGGAAGATCCCACATGCCGCGGAGCAACTAGGCCCGTGAGCCACAATTGCTGAGCCTGCGCGTCTGGAGCCTGTGCTCCTCAACAAGAGAGGCCGCGATAATGAGAGGCCCGCGCACCGCGATGAAGAGTGGCCCCCGCTTGCCACAACTGGAGAAAGCCCTCGCACAGAAGCGAGGACCCAACACAGCCATAAATAAATAAATTAACAAAATAAATAAACCCAAAGTTTAAAAAAAAAAAAAGGGGGGCTTTTTTTTTCCCCAATAGCTTGAAATATTTATTCATTTACTTTCCAGTTTTATTGAGCTGTAATTGACACACTGTATTAATTTAAGGTGTACAACATGATTTGATGTGTGTGTATCTTACACAAGGATTACCACCATATGTTTAGTTTAGTGAAATATTGTTTGAACACCCAGGGTGGCAGGGCCTGGCGTCCCCAGGTGTACAAGCATCGCAGGAACACTTGAGTTCAAGTGCTCTTGGAATAACCATCATCAGAAGCAGCACACCGCGTTCTCTCCGAGAGCCCTAGCCTCCGGTCCCCGATGGAGCCGCATGGCAGTACGGAGGAAATTATAGAGCATCTTGAGAAGTCAGAGGCCCGCATTTCCCAGCCTCAGGAAAGTAGTTGTTAGAGGGTTCAAAAAGTGATCTCTAGGGGCTTCCCTGGTGGTGCAGTGGTTGAGAATCCGCCTGCCAATGCAGGGGACACGGGTTCGAGCTCTGATCCGGGAAGATCCCGCATGCCGCGGAGCAACTAAGCCCGTGCACCACAACTACTGAGCCCGTGTGCCACAACTACTGAAGCCCGCACACCTAGAGCCCGTGCTCCGCCACAAGAGAAGCCACCGCAATGAGAAGCCCACACACCGCAACGAAGAGTAGCCCCTGCTCACCGCAACTAGAGAGAGCCCGTGTGCAGCAGTGAAGACCCAACATAGCCAAAAATAAATTTTTTTAAAAAAGTGATCTCTAGTTTCAAGAGAACAGACTGTGTCAGGAAGTAAAACTCTCCAAAAACATAGCTCCTTTGGTATTCTTTCAAGTCCCCACTCAAAGACCTGCGTGCTGGAGAGATGTAGACTTTTGTCAGAGAAAGCTGAGATGGCAGAGGGGAGGCTGAAGGCACACTAGCGTGGACTGGCCACTGTTTGTGTTAGGAACGTCACATTTACAAGTGACACTGCCGCTTCTGCCAAAATGTACACTAACAATTTGGGGAAAGTCGGTAACATTGGGCTGGCCAAAAAGTTTGTTTGGGCTTTGCCATAAGATGATACGGAAAAACTCGAACGAACTTTTTGGGCAACCCAATATACTCACTCATTCCCCCAAACACTGATTGAGCACCTACTGTTACCCAAGCCCCAGGCTTGGTGTTCATCACTTAAATGAGAACAGAGAGAGTTTCTGGAATGTCCAAGATGACCAGAGATTTAAAAGATGATGGGCCTCAAAGTTGAAAATATTATATATGTTATTTAATACGATTCAGTAACTTGGTGCTGAGAGATGTAAAGTCCCAAGACAGGGAATGGAGCTGCCTTCTCCAGCCCCCTGCCTGATTCTTCACTTTTCCTGGGTGAAGAAGCCTCTCCTGTCCCCCATGATGACTGCCGTTTTGATCAGTCCAGTGTGTGTCTTACCTGCGCCGTCTGATAACTGCCCTCCGTTCCATTTAGAGTATCTACCCCACCCCCACCCCGAACACACACACACACACACACACACACACACACGCTTCATGAGCTCCTGGTGGGGCTGTCAATCACGAGGCTCCATTCTCCTAGGTCAGAATAGGACAGAATGGGGCACAAATGTGGCCAATCACAGCACCTCACTCCCTTGGGCCAAACAGAGAGAGGGACATCCAGGGGCTGGGATGTGTGTGATTCATGAAGGGCCAATCAGATTCCTTCCTTGATATATGAAAATTGGGAGAACAAAGTTCTCTTTGCATTGGGGCTTGCTAAACTTGCAGAAGGCAGCTGGGGCGAAAGGCCGCCATCTTTCCAAGTCTCAAGAAGGCAGCTCATTGCAGTAGGAGCACATGAAGCTAACAGATGAGGAGAGAGAAGATAAAAGATGGAAGGGTCAGGAAATGGGAGAGCCTAGAAGTCCAGGGACAAGTTCATCATGACAGTCACCAAGGCTGAAATGAAGGAAAGAGAGGTCAGAGCAAAAGTGACTGGTCTTCTTTTTGAAGATCCCTAAGCTTGGCCCAGCTTCTGGAACACAGTAGGAGCACGATACATTTTGGTTCCATTTCCTCTCTTGCTCCTTCAGGAATTCATCTGGATCTTCTTGTTTACGTCATGCCATGGTGGCACATTCTGTCCAGGCTACTTTTGATGTTAGGGTCTTGTACCCTTTGGGGAAGACATGTGGAATCTGAATAGGGACTCCATTCAGAAAACTTTATGACACATGGAGGGACTTTCTAATGTCCTATTTTTTTGCATCTCCTCCTTACCACACCATTAATATATATTAAACATACACTGTACGACAAGGACTTCATTCATTCAACAAATATTAAATATACCAACATCATTGCTAAATACTTTAGACATGATCTCTCTTTTGATCCTGACACACACAAAATTATCCCATAAGGACTATATAATTATACTCATATTACAGATAAGCAAACTGAGGTTTCAAATGAGTAAGTCATTTTCCCAAGTTTATAGAGATTGCTAAAATGATCAGATTCAGGACTTGAATCCACATCTGTTTCACTTCAAACATTAACTCTTTTATAACCAAAAGCATCCTGCCTCCCATCCAGTTTGGGTGTTTAGTCAGTGCCAGCCCAAGAAATGAATCATTATCATTCTTTTCACAGAAGATAATTACCCTGCAATGGGCTCTGGGGACTACAGGTGTTTGGAGAAGTCAGGAGTAAGAGGACCCAGTGCTTTAACTTGCCAAGGGGGTTCTGTTTGGGGAACCACTGACTCGCATGTTTCTGCCCCCAGGACAGTGCTGGGGAAGAGGCTTAGGCTGAGGGATCAAGGGTCACTGACGGAAGGAGATTGAGAACAGAAGCTCACTGCAGGCTGTCATCAAGAAAATATCACATTTAAAGGTGAAACAGCCCCTTTCACTGGAGCATCTATTTTGTGTCTTGGGCCTTCAAACATTACATTTACTCATTTTAATACCATGGCTCCAACCGATGTTCTGTGTGAGATCACACACAGAGGAATCAAACTAATTTGAGATTATACGCCCACTGCCCTTTCCTAGGAAGAGCGTCTTCTTGTTTCTAATTAAACGTTTTCTTCTATGACAAATGCCAAGATGCCAAAAAAGATCCCTATGAAGAATAAGAAGTGGCAGGAACTTGGGGTCACGGAGGCGCTATTCCCCAAGTCTGGGTGAACTTTGTTGTTGGTGCTGAATGTCAGTGATTTGCCCAAAGGTCATGGGATTTTGGGTTCTTCTGGATGAGTGTGAACCAAACTCCAGAGGCTGGGCTGTTTTGCACATCCACCTATCAGAGAAATCCGTGCTGCTACCCCCAAATGAGTGTGTGCAGAGCTGGTGTTAGGGTAGCAGTACGTCAGTCCAAATCCATTCCCAACCCTGGGCATAAGACTCAAAAGCCAGCACCCTACTCCCTGCTGCCCACGTAGTTTGGTGGGAGATTATCAGGACAGGGAATGGGAGGATGGGGTCATGTCCCGGTTCTGTCTTCTGCAGCCCCGGTAACAGAGGAAGGAAAATAACTTTTACTGAGTGCCCACTATGTGCAAGGAGCAGTGAGGACTTTCACAGCCTCTCAGCCAGTCTTCATAACAATACCAAAAAGAGGGTGTTATTACCAACGTGAGGATACGGACAAGGTGAAAGTGCTGTCTGCCTGCCATCACACAGCCATGGTGAGGAAGGGTTAGGGTAAGAACTCAGATCTGTTGTAGCTTCTCACTCTTTCCGCTTCATCTCTGAGTCCCTTTTTCTTAGCAAGTAAAGGTGATAAACTCATGGGTGAGCGGCAGATGAAAAATGGCAAGGATGATAGGCTTTATTGCTGCAAAGATGCTGCCGGTGGAGGGTAGAGTGAGCTGGAGTATCAGTCATCACTCCCTTTGCCCATCATGAGCCACTGCCATTGGCTTCTGTCTAATTAAGATCAGGCTGCTGTTTATGGGAACCTGCTCTATGTTGGATGTCCTATAAGATGTTCTACATTTCCTTTTTGAGTGAAATAGAAGAAACACTGATTCTGGGCTTCCTTTCTTCCTCGAATTGCTGGGGAGACAGGAAGTCCATTCCATTATTGGATCAAGAGCACACATTGTCACCATCACCAGCCCTCGCCAGGGAGGACACAGATAATGGGAAAACGCAAACTTCGTTGAATAAGAAAGACCCCAGAAGCAGCATCTCTGCCTTCTCATCACCAAACGGGGCTCAGTGTGACTCAGCAGAGCCATCCTTTCCTATCAAATCCTCATGGCCCCATCCAACACAGAGCGACTCAGAACACTTTATTCCAGTCTCTGTGCCACAGTGGCTCCGAGCTCGGGTCTTGAGACCCTCCAAGCAATTTCTCAGTTTTACAAACATCTGTGTCACTTAACCTCGTACACTCCATTTGATTATTTGAATAAACTCAGGGAAGATCATATTGGCCATATTTCATTGGATTGGCCTTGTCAGGGACACTTTAATGCTGTGTTGTTTGGGGACATCCTGCACTCAAGTTGCCAATGTAGCCATAGCCCAATGGAGGCCACAGGGGCAGAGGAAGGAACTCAGTGTCTTGAGTGATGATTATATCGAATCAGCACGGGTATTCTGGGTCAACAGCCATAGCAATGTGATCCTAGGTGGATCCCAAAAGCATCCCAGACCACAGAAATGGACAGAAAGTGAATGTGGTTCAGAAGCACAATGGTCACTTTGGGAGACGAGATGGCACCATGCAATTTTGAGTCTTATTAGCTATACTTCAAATCAGTCAAATGCATCCATGGTTCTTTCTCTGTATTTCTGATTCCGGTCTTTGTGTCTGTATGCCTCTCTCTGTGTCTTGGTCTTTCATTGTCTCTCTGTCCATTGTGCCTTTGTCACTGTGTCTCTCTGATAATCAGACTCCCACATGTAAAGAGTCCAGGAACAAGACAGACTTGGATTTTTATACTGCTCATCCACTTAACAGTTTGTGATCTTAACTTGTCTCCAAATGTCAGTTTCCCCATTATTAAAATGGAGATCGTAACATTGACCTTGTTGAGTTGCCATTAGGATAAAATGAAACAAAGAGTGTATAGCAGGCAGTTCAGTTGCTGGCTCCTAACAAGTGCCCAATAGATATGAGTTCCCTCCCCATCTCCAGTGCACTTTACCCTCATGATATATTAGGATCCTACCAATCTGTTGGCTTTCCTCTAGCGTGGCCTGCCCTCGGCCCATTTTCAGATCAGCCAATGGAGCCATTGGCTGATGGCTGCAACTATTTTTCATCCAGTTGGTCTCACTCCAGCAGTTTCATGTGGCCTCTTGCTGTAAATCAGTCTGGGAAAATAAATGTCCCCAGTCCATTAGTGCCTTTCCACCACAAGCCAATTTGAGCCACAAAACAGACCAGCTTCTTAATGGCCACTTAAATACATTCCTGCAGCCCAGTCTGGAGACCCTCAGCCTCAAATCCCACCAGCTCCTGTGCAAAAGAACCTCCACTGTTACAAGACTGCTGGCAGCAAAGGCATAGATCGGACCCTTAACACCTGCGGGGGGCAGGGCGGGGGAGACCACAAACCCTGGTTTGCCTAGAACGGTTCTAGTTTGTCCTTGCTATCCCAGAGTAATTATTAGCAGTGTCCCTTTCACTCTCCAAAGAGTGCTGGTCTGAATGATAGACTATAAAAGGTATCTATGGAAACCAAGAATAATAGTTTATAGTAATAATAATAATGTCTAGCATTCATTGATCACTTGCTCTGTGCCACGCATCACCATAAAGGTCCTGATGCACCGTGGGCTCAGTGTGACTCAGCAGAAACCCCCTTACAGCACTCTGAAGGGAGGTGCTGTTATTATCTCCATTTTATAGAGCAGGAAGCTGAAGTTTAGAGCAGTGGGCGACACGGTCAAGGTCAGCCAGTGTAGAGGGCGTGGGCTGTGCCTCACTCAGATCCCTTTTACTGGGCGGTGCACCCATCCTCCGGCTGCTGGGAGAGCTGGCTGCTCAGGGGTGAGGGCAGTCCCCGTCCCCTCTTCCACGGGGAACAGAGGCTCCACGTCCCCACGTGGAAAGCAGCCCAGAGCCCAGAACTGACTGATGACAGGGGCTGGGGGGTGTGGGGGCCAGAAGGCTTCCCCCATTGCTACAAGGTCAGATTGACTCTATGGTACAACTCATGCTCCAAAACCCCTGGTGGGATCCAGCTGAGACCCAGCTCTTGCTTGGCTACTTCCCCAGCCCCATCCTGCTTCCCTTGCTCCCAGTCTCCCGAGAGCACCTCTTACATCAACCACTTCAAAAAGCATCCCTGTCCCAGGCTCTGCCTCCAGGGGACCAGTCCTAGGATAGCCAGTTAGCAGGTGGCTGAGCTGGGACTCATGTCTAGGAAGGTCTCACTCTTCATCCCTAAGCAGATGTGATATAACACTGCCTATATTATACACCTCCAAGTCATCAAGTCTCCAGGAAAAATGTCATACAGGCATAGATATGACAACAGTCACAACAACTACCGTTTACTTAGTGCCAACTTTGGGCCTCTTTCCTGCATCTGATCCTCTCAACACCATGAAGTTCATCTTAGTATCCCCATTTTGCAGTAGAGGCACAAAAATCGTGGAGAAGTTAAGAGAGATGCTCACCGTAGTTACACGGATACATCTTTCTCCAAAGGCCAGGCGCTTTTTCCCTTCGGCCAGTTAAATCGCTTGCTGTGTAAATTGTTCACTGAATGGTAGATGAAACAGATTCCCCATTAAAGTTGATGCTCTGGCAACAATTTAGATGGAAGACAGGGCTATCCCTCCCAGCCTGCACACCCCGCAGTGGTTCTTTCTGAGCCGCGTTTGACCATCAAGCCTCCACTTTGGGGGGAAAGCGGTATTACTCTGGGAATGGCCAGAGAATGTTTCCTTAAGCCAGACATAAACAGATCAAAGGAGCCATAGTCACTGAAGAAAGGAAAGAAAGCCAGCTTATGTGCCAAAGGTCCGGAGAAGTAAATTACATATCTTGTGGCTTTTCCACAGAGGGAGACAAAATAGAATAAAAGGAAAACAGCAGAGCTTTAAGGAGAAACAAACCAGGATTCAAATCCTATCTCTACCACCTGTGTGATGTTTTAGCAAATTACTGAACATCTCCAAGCCTCAGTTTGCTCTACCGTAATACCTACTGCGTTAGACCACAGACGAGAGGGGTAAATGAGATAAAATATGTATTTCCCCCTGCCTCTTCTCTTCCATTTCCATAAAATTTATACAGTAACCAACTTGGACCCTCATTCCAGGTCTGAATACTACTAGTTCAGATAAACTATGCTTTATTCTCTAGCAAAAAGCATATCCTATTTGATGATAAAAGGTTTACATTAAAAATAGAGAAGGAGAGAGAGAGAGAGGGAGAACAGATAAGAGGGAAACCTTCATCCAGGAGGCGATCAGCTGATTCATAAAACTACAGAATGAGTCATCCTGGCTCCCAAGGCTAAACTTACAATCAATGGGCATCTTTGGCCAGCCAATCCTAACCTAGTGGAGAAAGAAGGGCCCAGCGGGCAGTGCTCACAAACCCATTCCAGTCGCCCCTTGCAAAACCGATTATCTCTGCTTCCAGCTTCGGGGAATGAAAATCAATCTGGGCCTTTGCAATACTGTATTCCAAATCCGCCCCCTCACCCCCCATGGCTGGCTAGCTTTCTGAACAACTGGGGTGGGGGATCTGCAGTGATTCCATTGTGTGTGTGTGTGTGTGTGTGTGTGTGTGTGTGTGTGTGTGTGTGTACACGGCTCCAGTGAAGAACAGGCTTCAGTGTCTGGCTTTGAAAATCAATCTCCCGGCCTTCATCTTGACATTTATTATTTCCAAACGCTTCAGATCCTCTCAGCATTTGTGCAGTAAGCAAAAGGCTGGAGAACCCAGACCTATTTGCCCTGCAGATGACAATCTTTTCTCTTAAAAAGTAGCTTCAACATTTTCACTCTCTGAAAATACACTCTGACGAAGAGTCCTAGAACCCGGTCCTCAATTTGAATGGAGGATCATAAATTACACACACACACAGTATTTTTGATGGGTTGTTTAGGAAGGAGAATTATCAATACACAGTTTTAATGTTACTAGATAGACCTTCTTCCACCAGCAAGTGAAGAAAAATAATGACTCAACAATCCCCCTCCAGGCGTCTTTCCTCCATCCATTCATCCATCAGTAACTTAGTCATTCAGCAAGAGCTTATTCAGGATATACTGGGTGCCAAGCTCTGTGCTGGGCACTGGGAATTTATTGGTGAGCAGGGCAGAGGTAAGCTCTGCCTTCTGGGGTCAGCCAGCTTGGTTCAGCAAGAGTTAACAGAATAGAACCGTATAGGATCCCCCAGCTGGCCGATGCCTTGTCCCCTGCCCTGAACTTCCCAGGGAGAGGCCCCCGTGTTTAGAGTCAAGCATGACCAGCCCCGTACGTGATGCGTGAGCCAGAGAGCAGCGACCACCTCTCTCCAGCCTCCTCCCAGTCTGGCGAAGGAAACCCGCGTCTGCTCTCAAAGCGGCAGAGGGGAGGGGAAGCTCCTTTGCCTTTTTCTTGCCTCCAGATTGTTCCCAGATTCTGAGTTTGGGGGTCTAACCTGGGAACCGGTGAGCTGGCTTCGGCTTTTAGGGAGCAGTGTCTGTTGGGGGCTTTAAAAAACCGCGATGGGAAGGGGTGGGCCCATCTCACTGTGCTAACAGCAACTTACCCTGGAAAGCCTCCCATGCCGCTGCATGGACAAGTCAAGAGTGGTGGTCCAGTGAGCCCTCTGGGTGAGCCCTCCCTCCCCAGAATTCCAAGGAAATGACCATATAGTAACAGCACAAGAGAGGCTTAGACACTCCAGGAGGAATCCCAACCGGCTCAGGGGGTGGGGGGAGGGGGAGGGGAGGAGGGAGGCGGCAGTCTGAAGTTCCCCGGGGAGGAGTGGGGAATAGAAGGGCACTCAGATTGCTGAGCTCCTCCTGAGATGGCAGCAGGAGTTAGGAGAAGATTCAGTTGTTTTGTTTGTGTTTTTCCTCTTCAGAGAAACACAGAAGATGCTTGTGGGGAAAGAGGGGGGATGAAGTAGCAGTCTTGGCCTCACCCCTCACGGGGCTTAGATGCTGGGTACCTAGGATGCTTCCCAGTCCCTTTCCCCATATCAGACCACAAGGACGGGAGTGCAGCGGTGAGGAGGAAGGACGCATTTCCCCAGCCCCGCACTTCGTCCCCAGCCCCACCAGGACAATAGCATAGAGGCTGAAAAGATCCAATATCAAATCCTGGCCATGCCACTTAGTGGCGGCCGAATGATCTTGGGCAAATCACTCTCCGAGCCCTGGTTGCCGCACCTGTAATGGGGGACAATGATGGTACCTAACTCACTGGGTCCCAGGAAGTATTAAATAAGATCGCACACATAAAACTCTAAAAAACGATAGCTCGTACACAGTAAGCCGACGGTTATTTTTTAAGCATGTTATCGTCAAACCCCCTCTCCTGGCAGCTGAGCTGTAACCCCACGGAGAGCTCCCGCCGCGCAGTCTTCCAGACCCTGAGCGCGGGGCGCCACATCGACCCTTCCCCTCTCACAGGCTCCTCCGGTCACCCCGAGATCCGGCCTGGGGAGGGCGAGGGCCGCCTCTCAGCACCCTCCCCAGCATCAGCTGGCCCAGGGCCTCGGGGAGGCTCAGAGACCCGGGTGAGGGCGCAGAGGGGGGTGTCCACGGAGGCTCTCCCCCCACCTGCTCGCCGGAGCGCTGAGCGCGCAAAGAGAGAAAAAGAGAAAGGCGCGGATACTGGACCAGGCTTTGACGCGGATCTTGAGCTCGCCGTCCTGCGGCTCGGGCATGGCCTTCCTGGTGACCCGCAGCTTGTTGAGCCCCCCGAAGCCGGCCAGCACCACGGCGCGCATCTCCTGGGCGTCCCCGAGGCGGTGAGAGCCGCCGCCGCCCTCCGCCGGCTCCTTGACTGCCTCCTTCTCGATCATTTGCTCCGTCTCCTCCGCCTTCTCCACGCCTTCCTTGGCCATGGCGAGCGCGGGCGCGGGGCGCACGGGCTGCAGCGGCTGAGGCGCGGGGGGCTCGGGGCTCCTCTCCCGCGGGTTCCTCCTGTTGAATGTGGGATGCTCAGCGGTGCAATGGCTGCAGCCTCTGCGAGCAGCGCCGCGGTCCACAGCCTCCGCCGTAATCCTCCCAAGAGCCGCGTCCCCGTCCGCCCCACCTCGCTCCCCACCGCTCTTCCCTGCCCGATCAAAGCCTCAACTCCAGTTTCTCAACCAGTGTCAAATCAAGCTCTTGATCGTAGACCCAGAGTCCAGATTTGCCCCAAACTCGTGAATTTAACATGAAGAGAGGACGCCTTGTTCTCCGCTGTGGGCGCAATACTTCATTATATACGGCGCAGGCTGGGCTCCTTGAAATGGACAGAGATGAATGTCTGAGTCTGGAGGATGCCTCCCCGCCCCAAGGTTGCTTCCTCTCCCAGCGACATGCGGGGGCGGGCGGGATAGACTGGAAATGGTGCTTTTTCCCAAACCATCAGTCCCAGCTAGAAGAGAGGAGAGGTTCTGGAAGCTGGAAACTAGAAATCCCTCTCGCTGCCCCGAGGAGTCCAAATCCAGGGTCTTCGCACTCAGGACCTCCAGGGTTATCGCGGATGCTCCTTACAGCATTGCCAGGAGCATCTTCTGATGGCTAATGCTCACTACCCGCACCATTTGGGGCCGTTAAAGAGGCTCCAAAAAGAAATCAGTACCAGAAAGCGGTCCTGTTCTTGATTTGACCTCCCCCCACCCCCGAGAAGATCAGATCAGTGTGCACCCCTCCGCAACACAGTCGTGTACACACACACACACACACACACACACACACACACACAAGTGCGCGCGCGCGCAGCAATAACTGGCTTTTTGTCTTTTGTTATCGAGGCCTTTGAAAAAGAGCTCACGGGAAAATCTTAGATTTTTTTTTTTTTTAAGGAAAAAAGATGGGGGATTGCCTTACGGCAGTTTAAGGAAAGGTGCAGTTGAGGAATGATAGGTGTATATTCTAGTTACAGTGCAACCACAGCCAGCCTTGGGCTCTTGGATGACTCATTCAGTCTTTCAAGCCTCAGCTTCCTCATCCATAAAATGGGTACATTAATTTTGTTTATTTGCATTGTGCTAAATGCTGGGCTGAACATGACTTTCCATAACTCATGGTCCTTACCTTTGAGGAGCTCATTCTCAGAGTGTGAGGCAGGGAGGACACAGTCAACAAATCGACAGGACACAATGAATAGTGTCATTGCCTCTTCTCCCTCGGCCTCTCTGCTTTAATGCCCTGGCCTTCTATTCCTCAAAAAGAGTATTAGGTTCCCTCCTACCCGCTGTTGTCCCCAAGCCTGGAATGTATGTCCCACCTCCTTGTGTTAATTCTTACTTCACTCTCAACTGAAACACCCATTCCTAGTGAGAAGCTCCCCAACCCCAGGGTATGTTGGCTGTCCTGTATGGTAAACTCTCATGACAGTTTGTAACACACTTTTATATGATTACCTGTTAATGTCTTTCCCTTTTCCAGCTGTGGTCTTCATGTGAGCAGGAGCTATTTCTGCATTTATCCAGCATGGTTTCCCTGGGAGGTTAACACATGATTGGTACATAGTAGAATATACTCAGAAAAATGCTTGTTGAATGAATGAATGAGTTTGTGAATGCAGATGCTACCGTGGGAACCCAGAGGAGGGTACAGTTGAAGAAGACCTCAGAGAGCGGGGGACTTGAGCCAGACCTTGAAGATGAGCCAGATTCCTCAGGCGGGTGATCTCAAGCACCTTCAAACACATAGAAAGGTGGCAGGTGATAGGACTTTTGGGAAGACGCTGCCTTATTCTACGTGAGCTGAGCATTGGCTCTGTTTGGCAGTCACTGGAGACTAGGCTGAAAGGTTGGTAGGCACCAGCTTTTGAGGATTTTTACATACTGTGTTATAAAATTTAAGACATAATCATGGAGGCAATGGGCATCACTGAAGGCTTGAAAAACAAAAACAAGGGAATGGCATCACCAGACTGCATTTCAGGATAACAGCTTTGGCAGTAAGGGGGTGATGGTTTAGAGGATAGAGTTACTGGAAGCGTGGAGATCAGTTAGAGACTAGACAGACAAAAATCAATAAATCAATCAGTAAATAAGAGGCTCAACTGAGGCAATGGCTGTGGGGTGGAAGAGAGGAGATTAGAAGGAAGCTGAATAGACAAGGCTTGGCTAGTGAATTAAACATTTTATTGTAAACCCAATTGTCCAAATTATTAAGCCTGTTGACATTGTGAGATATAACGTTGAGGCTGGATTCTACCCTGAAACAAAAATTGTCTTTTCATAAATTTATTTATTTATTTAGTTTTGGCTGCATTGGGTCTTCGCTGCTATGCGCGGGCTTTCTCTAGTTGCGGCGAGCGGGGGCTACTCTTCATTGCGGTGAGCGGGGGCTACTCTTCATTGCGGTGTGTGTGCTTCTCATTGCGGTGGCTTCTCTTGTTGCCGAGCACAGGCTCTAGGTGCGCGGGCTTCAGTAGTTGCAGCATGCGGGCTCAGTAGCTGTGGCTCGCGGGCTCTAGAGCGCAGGCTCAGTAGCTGTGGCGCACGGGCTTAGTTGCTCCGTGGCATGTGGGATCTTCCCGGACCAGGGCTCGAACCCATGTCCCCTGCATTGGCAGGCGGATTCTTAACCACTGCACCACCAGGGAAGTCCCTGAAACAAGAATTTGAGTGCCAGTGGTTTATTTTGGAGGTAATCCCAGGAAGCTCCCATCAGGAAGTCAGAAAATGAGCAGGGAAGCAATAGAAACCAACGTAGGGTGTGTTACCACGGGGACAAATGGGTCTCAAACCCAAAGACAGTGTGGAACAAGCCTTAGAGTTATCCCTCCCAGGGAGTAAGGAAATGGGTATTTTTAAACTAAGTTTTCTGCTGATTGAACAGCTAAAGGCTGTTTCTGGAAGTGTTAACTCCCTGGCACTTCCAGCCTGCTCCAGGTACCTGGGCTGAGATGCCCCAGTCAGGATGCTCTCAGTAGGAAGCCATCACCTTAGACAGGGAATGGTGAGTTCAAAGGGGATATGGGCTTAGCGCTGACAACATCTGCAAGGTGGATATTGTTTTGGGGGTGACTACTCTTCTAGACACTTTAGGTATGTTTTGTAATTTGATTCTCAGAATAACCTTATTAGGTAAGCATCATTATTACTGCTTTACAGAAGAGGAAACCGAGTCTTAACGTGGTGAATTATCCTGCTCAAAGGAACACAGTGACTGTGGTGTGATACACAACTGACACCAAATGGGTGCTCTTGACATGTCACCATGCATGTTTATTTGGATGGGTCAAGTGAGTCCTTCCCCTGATTGGTAATACTCCATGGCATTTTTGGTGTTCTTTTCCCCTTTATTGGCCTCCTAATATTTCTGTCCCACTAAGATCCCTTGCCTTGATTCTGAGGGTTTTCCTTTAGCAACAGAAAGTTAATCTACTTTGCACTCAGCACACAGCATGTTTAAGGAAAGTGTTTGCCTTATAGTATGTTAAAAGGAATATAATTACTTCCTCCAAGGGAATCATCTGGCTGTTTACAAACCCCAGATTATAACTGGTTTGCAGCCGATTGTGACAACAACTAAGAGGAAACACACCACAATCTGTGCTGCTCGGGGAGGAATACCTTCCTCTGAGTCTTATATACCACCATTTGGATCATTAAGTATTCCCAAATCTTCTCCTCTCTGGTGGAATATGACAAGTGCCATGTGGCAAGGCATCTCTCCAAATAAGCACAATAAATCTATTTTCAATTTATAAAATTGATCCCCTGGGCATTAGCTCATTTAGAGCTTCAGTGGTGAAATATCTTACATTGTAGGGCAATGTCACACAGCGGCCACTGTTGGTGAAATACAGTATTACAACTCAGCTCTATTAGCTCGTATATGCCGTGGGAACAGGTGTGTGTCCCCGTGGGAGGAGTATAGACAGTCAAAATAGGAACTGCTCAAGGTATTAGCCATCTTAGGGGAGTGTCACACAAAAGAGGTGAGATCTTTGAGCAAGAATATATGGGAAACAATCTTAGCATGATTTCAGAATGGTTTTCTAAATAACTTGGAATGGTTCAGTAACTTTCCAGAGAAATAGGTTACCTGGAGCAAACAGTCAATGTCTGAAACTATATCCTTCAGTAAGATTTCTTCTATTGTATTTTCCTCAAAACAGTTAGAGTCATTTATTATAATACATTGTTTAATCTAAAAAATAATCCTGTGCCATAGTTACAATTATCCTTATTTTACACAGGAGAAAATTTAATAGAAACTGAGTAACTTTCCCAAGGTCACCTACTTAGTCTGTGGCAGAGCTGGGATTTGAAGTGGGAGGCATTTGACTCTAAAATATGGATTCTTGGGGCTTCCCTGGTGGCACAGTGGTTGAGAATCTGCCTGCCAATGCAGGGGACATGGGTTCAAGCCCTGCTCTGGGAAGATCCCACATGCCGCGGAGCAACTGGGCCCGTGAGCCACAACTACTGAGCCTGCGCGTCTGAAGCCTGTGCTCTGCAACAAGAGAGGCCGTGATAGTGAGAGGCCCGCGCACCGCGATGAAGAGTGGCCCCTGCTTGCCGCAACTACAGAAAGCCCTCGCACAGAAACGAAGACCCAACACAGCCATAAATTAAAAAAATAAAATAAAATAAAATATGGATTCTTAACCACTATGCCTAATACCTATGTTTTATAAGCTGTTATATGTTTCAGAAATTCCATAGAATAGGTTGAGAGGAAGGAGAAAAATATAGAAGGTCAGTAATGAAGAACGGTTAGTAGTTGATGGCCACTGAAAGATCTCAGTAAAATCCAAGAACTCATATTCAAGGATGTATGCTATAATTTCTTATAGTTTGGGTTGATGTAATTTAAAAGGTAATGAAGCATGATTGACACAAGTACAGCATTATCTTCAGAGAAGTACTGGATAGGTGTGCAGCCCATCCTGAAGGTGGTAGAATAAACTTCCTATTTATATATCGTAGGACCAGTCATAGATGGTTAACTCTAGATGTGTCAGAGGAAAAAAAAATGAACTGATATCTGTTCATCACCTTTTGAGTGCTGACCTTGTACTACTGCTAAGTACTGGAGATAGAATGGTGACTAAGACAAACATTCTCAGTCCCAATGGAGCTAGCATTCTAACTAAGGAGAAATATATTGGTTTAGGTTGGGTTCCCCAGAAGCAAATCTTTCTTAATTCAAATATTTGAGTACAAATGGCTTATTTGAGTGGTGATTCTAGGAAGTAGGCGTCTGTGGAATTGATACAGGGAAGGGAAAGAAGTCAGTACAAGGTACATTATCTAGCAGGTTATCACTGTCATTAACTCAGGTTAAATCCTGCTGGAGAACCCTAGATGACAGTGTAGAACACACCTGAAAGGTCTCCTAATCAAGAAGCAAGGTAAATGGAGTATCCATCAACTCCTATCCGTCCTCCAGTCCTGTTGGTCGAGGGCTCTTTCTGGGGGTTGCTAACCACCTATCCTTTCTGATCTGCCCTGTACATGGATTGTTTTGGAATTGGCAGTTAGACCAAGCTATCCTGAAAGAGTTGCAGGTGTCTTGACTTAAAGCCATTGGGTCATTGTGCACAGCAATGGTGAGTTCCAAGAAGGTGTACGTGGAACAAAAACAATCGCTGCTATACATATGAAACCAAAAGAATCATAGTATGGTAAGCACTGTAAAGAAGGAATAGAAGGTGCTGTCTGGAAGGTCAGAGAAGGCTTCACTATGAAAGTGATGATAAAGTATTAGATTCAGCTATGAATAACAAAAACCCCCAAATAAGAAGTAGCTTAAAGAAAGTAGAATACACTCAAGGATGGTATGATGTCTCCACAAAGTCATCAAGATCAATGTTCCTTCCAGCTCTGTACTTCAACTAGATGAAGGATTGGCCCGCATTCTCATGGTTCAAGATACAGCCCTCACACCCATGTTCCAGGTAGCAGGAGCGAGACATGTGGGATGGGAGAGAAAGGCCCACATCTTTCTTTTTAAGGAAACTTGAGGAGACCACCAAAATATTTACATCTACTTACCTCTTATTGGCCAGAGCCTAGTCACATGGCCATATCCTGCTTCAAAGGAAACTGGGAAATGTCGTTTTTTCTTAGTTAAGTGACAACGCTGGAGGTGAGAGTCAGGGTTCGATAATTGAGGGGGAATAGGAAAGATAATATTGGGATGTGGTATATAGAGATGTCACTGAAGGGCTTTTAATAAATGAATGATATTATGGAGAATGGAGGTTAATCCTCATAACATCTGAAAGTGCAACATTATCCAAGGATCTCAATCCTGTGACTCAATCCTGCTCTCTCAACAACTCCTTTAAGAGAGCTTTTCACCCTTTTGGATTTTTCTCTTCAAAGGACTTTGACTGTCATTTTATAATGAAAGTTAACAAGAAAACTTATAATTCTCTTTCCATAACCGAAAAATGCTAGTCATGAGACACTGAAGACCATTTTAGCTCTTTATGAGCCCAATCACGTATGAATACAATTAGAAACATTTCACCTGCTCTTATTCTTTTATCCGTAAGTAGCTGTTATCCCTGGAGACATGGTCTTATCAGTTAGTATTATTTGGTATGCACCATCAGCCAAGTGAGGAGAACAGTATACTGCACAAGAGTGAGTAAAAAATTTCAATCAAGTAGCTTATGTTTTTGAAGCCTTGTTCATGCTAAAAGATAATTTCTGAGTGATTTATTTTACCCCTCCCTCTGAATTTTATCAAGGGTTTTCCACCTAGTGTGAGGCTATATCATCACTGCAATGATGCCGTCTGCTTCTTTCAAATGCTGCAGAGAGCTGTGTTTTCCCCAGAGTACTTTGCTATAGATCATTGTGAATAATGGTAATGTGATAGGGATGAAAAATTTAGGTTCAGAAGTAAACAAAGCATTTACTCCTCAGATGGAGTCCAAGAGAAACCCGAAAGGGGGAGAATTCCTTCCCCAACCCCATCCCAACCATTCGTTTTCTTACAAGCTGAGAACATCATACTACAAATCAGGATGAATTAACCCTCCAGCTAACTCAGTCTCTTATTTCCCTGATGTCTCTGGTTTGGGCTAAGAGTTGATTCCCCTGAGGGTTTTGTTTCCATCGTTATTTGATTGGCCCATATCCAGATGGTTGGGGCTTTCTCAGAGTGATGACTGTGTGAAGCTACAAGATCTCGATGTAAACTGAAAATACTCAATATGAGAAGGGCACATTTTGCCTTTCCTGTTCTGATATTAGAAGGATCAAACCCCAGGAAATAGGGAAAATCTCTTCAGGAGCAAGCATCCTGCCCTTTTCCTTTTAGTATGCCTCTCCTCTTCACAAAGTTTAGTGGGGTGCTTTACACAAAGTAAGTGGGCAAGAAATAATATCCATCTATCATCCATCCATCCGTCCATCCATCCATCCATCCATCAATCTATCCATCCACCATCCATTCATCCATCCATCCATCCATCAATCTATCCATTCACCCATCCATCCAGTTCCTGTATTCTTACTAGGCAATAAGCAAAGTGGAAGGAACACATACCTTTTTTCCACAAGTTGTTCATATCCCAGTTTTCTGTTTACTAGCTATGTGGCCTCTAGGCTCCAAGAGATTGAGAGAGTTGCCCACATTAAATAAGGATCAGAAGACCTAATTTTCAGGATGTGAAAACTATATGAGATACCATGCCAAATCCTTCCAAGTATTATTTCCCACACAAAGCTGTTGATGAATGGACAGTACTTTCCTCTCTGCTTCCTTCATGGGTAAGGCTTGGTACATGTCCTGAGAGGGAGACAGACACATAAACAACATGACACAATGTCCTAGGGAGGCAGTACAGTGCAGATAGAGAATAGGTGCATAGGCTCTGGGATTGGATGGGCTGTGTTCCAGTCCTGGCTTGAACTCTTCCTAGCTGTGAAATCTGGGCTAATTCCTTTTCTGTTGCTTTATTTTCTAATCTGTAAAATATGGATATTGATCACACCAATTTTACAGATTTGTGGGGGAAATTTTAAAGAAGTAATCCAAATAAATGTCCATGCTTAGAAGAAATACTCTTTATAAATACTCTTTATGTCTATGCTTAGAAGAAATACTCTTTATAAGAAATAATCCAAATAAATGTCTATGCTTAGAAGAAATTTTAAAGAAGTAATCCAAATGAATGTCTATGCTTAGAAGAAATACTCTTTATAAATACTCTTTATGTCTATGCTTAGAAGAAATACTCTTTATAAGAAATAATCCAAATAAATGTCTATGCTTAGAAGAAATTTTAAAGAAGTAATCCAAATAAATGTCTATGCTTAGAGAAATACTCTCCAGCTACACATTTGTAGCTGCCTTTGTCATCGCACTTAATATTTCAATAACTGTGTTTAATTCATAAAGTAGAGAGTTCCAATCCAGCCTTTTACAAAGTTTATTCAATAACACAGTAGTTTCCTGGGATATTGGTTGATGCTAGGGTAAAAGGGAGTTCTGTGATTAAATTTTCTTGTGTCTCTGTAGTGCAGTTAAGCCTCTTTCTTTAATGTAGGTCATTTTAGAGACATGCAAATCTTTTGATTCTCTAAATGGAGGTACTGAATGCAGCTTCACCCCAAACTGCTTGACTTCCAGCCGTTTTCCCTTGAAGACTAGCATTCTGCAGGATGTCGTTTGGGAAAAGATGCTCTAGACAAATCAATGGATAACTGTTTCTGAGTGGCTGCTCAGGGATAGCCACTGTAGAGGAAAGAGAAAGAGAAAATAGCATGATCTGCCCTCAATGAGCTGAGAGGCGTACTTGAGAGAACAGAAAAGTACAAACAGTTTTGAGAAGCCTTAAACACTAAACTGGGACCCAGAAAGATTATGAAACAGATAAAGTGGGTCTGATGGGGGGCACGATAGGGAGCAATGGAGACTGTGGCAAACAGGGGTGCAGATGGCCATTCTAAACTCAACTTCAGTCTATCATTGCCACGTGAGGACGTGTGCTTAGTGTTGCCAGGTCTTCCAAATGCTCAAGAGAAGCCCGAAGTCTGGATTTTTATGTGAAATCTCCCCAATTTAAAAAATCCTGACAAATATTACATAGGATGAACAAAACCTATCTGTGAGCTATATTTAGCCCATGTGGCACGAATTTGCAATTTTTGCTCTAAGCTAGGAGTTCTCAGCCAGGGATGATTTTGGCCCCCTGGGAACATTTGGCAACGTCTAGAGACATTTTTGGTTGTCACAAGTGGTGCTACAGACATCTAACGGGTGGAGGGTAGGGATGCTGCTGAAAATCCTACAAGGCACAGAACTGCCACCACAACAAAGAATTATTCAGCCCCTCATGTCAATATTGCTGAAGTCGAGAAATCCTGCTCTAAGCCATGAATCCTTAGATCCTGCAAGCGAGGAAGGTCCATGGTTTTGACTTGCCGCCTGTGTGACCTTGGAAATGTCCTTGTTCCAGGTGGTAAAAGAAGATATTTGGACTAATTGATGCTCAAGGGACTTTGCAGCCCAGGGGCTGAGGTCACATCAGTCCTCAAGGTTGGCGGTGGCCTGGCACACGGGCTGTCTCTGCAGAGACGACATTGATGGGAAATGATAGCTACTGAAATGACAACACACACTGGGGGGGAATGTTTCCAACCTGGAAAACTTTTGTCCTTTTGATGAGTACAGAAGCCTGTTTCCTGCAGGTCTCACTCCATACACTTGAATAAATTGGAAGCTGATTTTAGAAGCTACTGAATCATCCTGGGCAATTTTGTTGTAGAGACCGTTCATATTTTATTAAGGCAAAAGTCAAAGGACATGCTTTAATCTAATATACCAATGCCTTTCCAAATAGAGAGAGTCTCTCGGATATTGACTTTGAGTTTTGGCATCGCACGAGCCTGCTTATCCAGTTGGTTATCAAGAGCAAAGTGTTTTGGTTCTTTGTTTTAAGATTAAGGATTTAATTCAATCATGCCCTCAGTGGAATTGAGGCAGGCTGCAGGATGAGGTGCGTGGAGCAGGGTAGATGCTTTGACCAGGATAAGCAATGATGGCTGGGGGTTGGGACAGAGAGTAAATGAAGGTAAAGAAGCCTGGAGTCTCCAGTGATACACCCAGCACATTATTGCTAATGTCAACTCAGACCCCATCTCCAGGTACTGATTCACCCACTACAGAGGCTGCCCTCCTGTGACATCATTCCTCCTTCCCCCAACGCACTGCAGGGTTTCTCAAAGAGATAAATTACTAGGGAGAAAGGGCTTTCTGCGATCCTGCAGAGGTAGAAGAAGGGATATTGTTGCGGGACTCCTGGGCCCTGACCCTTTTCCCCATGATCCCGAGAGAGGAGGTTGTGCCTTTGGTGATGCTGAGTTTCAGGAACCAGGAGAGCCAAGTGTTTGCAACGTTTGCTTTAACAACAACGTGTGTAGATTGTTAGGGCTGGTTCTTCTGGAATGACGGTGTGAACCTGAGGATACATGAGCAGTGGCAAAGCGAAACTTCTACGCAGTGCGGATGATGTCATCAGCAGCTGTGCCCCTGTTAAGGGTTCTGGGGGCCAGAGGAACTGCACCAAACCTGCTACATCTGCCCCTTCTCTGGGTGGCAATCACTCTTCCAATAAATTCCTGTCTCCTTAGCCTACTGAGCTGGGAAATCAATCTAATTGTATGGCAGGTGTATGAGTGAATGTATACAACCTCTGCTGGCCCCTAACACACTTGAAATGCAGGTCAAGGCACAATGCTGGCTGCTGTAAAGATGTCTTGGTTATGGTTTCCCCTAAAGCAGACCCTGAGACTAGGATTTGATCCAAGCAGTTTATTTGGGAGGAGATCCCAGGAAACACTGGTAATGGAGTGGGAGAGTTAGGGATTGAGAGCAAACAGGAAATGTGTACATTTTCAATCAAGTGGCACCTGGGGCTCATCCCCACCGGGGAATCATAGAAGGCAGTGTAGAACATGCTTCTGAGTTATTCCAAACGGTCATTGATGAAGCTAGGGTATTTATCCACCAGGAATTCCCCTTCTGTAATCTGTTGAGAGCTGCTTTCAGAAGCATTAACTTTTCAGAACTGCTGACCTGCCCTGCCTTCAGGCCAAGCAGGCTCCCACAGCAAAAGCCCTCAGGCAGAGAGTAGCAGGTGTTCACTGCTAGCAGCTTTAGGAGTGCAGAGCTAAGTGTTAAGGGCAGAGGGGTGTGCAGTGCTGGCAGCTGCTGTAGCATATTGATTTAAATTATTATTGTCATCCTACCACTTATGTGAATGCAAGCCAACTCTAATATCCTTATGCTTATAACTCTTATAAACAACTACATAAAAGCCAAACATGCTTACATATTATATCTTTAAGCAGTAAAAAGCCATATAAATCAAAATTACAATAATAACTCTGTGTGATGGGTGGTGTGGTTTGGTCAGATAAAGTCAAGCTTTGTAATGCAAGTGTGATCCTGACTTCCAAGGAGCACGTTGTTTTGAATCCAGAATTCCAGTTACATCTTGTGATAACTAGATTTCCCCCCAACTTTTCTAAATTCCCGCTGCTACAAAAAGTCAGCCCTGCAGCTATGAGGTCATCTGGTCTTCATAGGACATAAGTGCATTATTTTGTATTGTCCTTTTATCAGTCAAGGTTATTACTTGAAACTGAGTTAACATGTAAAGGAAAGGAATTAATTGGAGGGTGTTGGGCAGCTCACAGGGTCCCTGGGGAGGCTGTAGAATCATGGAAGTTGGGAAGCAGCCGGGAGCCCCGCTGAAATCCGGCCATGGAACCTGTCTCGTGAGGACACTGCTCTTGCCATTTCTGGTAAATACGGGACCGCTTTGCTTGTGCTGCCACCACCAGCAGCAGACATCGGGTGCCACTGCTGCTCCGTCACCCTGTTGCTGCTAAAATCTTGACTTTGCTGCCACTGCTCCAGCCAGCCATCCTCAGAATCAATTCTCTGCTACCTTGCTTCAAAGCCCAGTTCGGGTGTGAATCTGATTAGTGGAGCTTGGACCATGAGCCTGCACCCTCATTGGGAAGGAAGCTGGCAAAGCAGACATCTGGTGTCATCAGGTTCTAGAGTGGGATTCGGGGTTTGCCTACCTCCAAGGTTCAAGGCTGGGGTATTCCCCAGACACAGGAAGAAAGTTCAGATGCTGTGTAGCCAAAAAAAGGTGACTAGTGTCCACTACAGTTTTTTTTTTCTTTTCTTATTAGTATGTCACATTTAAAGAGGCTAAAGAAAAACTAGGTGAGCTGGTCACCGTCCACTAAAAGTTATCCCAAAAGATTATCAAAGTGGTCGAATTTTAAAAAAATGTTTTAAAGTTCCCAAAATAGAGAAATGGGAAGTGCTCAGTACATGAGGGCAAGGTAGTCTTAATTCTGCACCTGTTACTACCTCTCATCCTAGAAAGCAAGGGTTATGTCTTATTTCTTTCTTTGTGGGTAATTATAGGCATTGACTAAAGGAGGGGAAAGAGGTGTCAAGTGGCGTCAGGGCGGGGGGAGGAAACAGTTTACATTAGGTTTTAAGCTCTTAAACATGAATAGGTCGGGGGCATTGAGTTAGCAGGAGCCACTTAGCTCTTGCGCTTTTGAGAAGTGCAATTTCTAGGGTAGAGCAGAGAAGAATGCCACTTAGTGTGGCAAGAGGGTCTAAGAAAAGGTGTTTTGAAGCCCAGGGAAACTCAGCTATGGTTTGAAGAAAGAACCATGGTATAAAACCAAGACAGACCAAAGTATTTATAAGAATATTGAATGTTCTAGAGGAAAAAGTGCTTAAGGGAAACATTCAAGGGTAACTTGGCCTTCCACAGTCTTTGCCCTGGAAATAAAACTCAAAGGAAATCTACTAATCAAGACCCCTTGAGAAGCAGCTTTGAATGACTTCAGTTAACACACCAGAACTTCTTTTTTTTTTTTTTTTTTTTTTTGTTAAGGAACAAGAATTTACTGTATAGCACAGAGAATTATATTCAATATCTTGTAATAATCTACAATGGAATACGATCGGAAAAAAACCCAACTGAATCACTGTGCTATACACCTGAAACTAACACAATATTTTAAATCAACTATACTTAAGAAAAAGATTATATAAAAAATGTGATCTATCTTATTGAAAGTTTCATGTGAGCTTGGGAGAATATGTATTCTGCTATTTGGGGATGAAGTAGTATATAGATGTCAATTATTTCCAGTTTATTTATGGTGTTATTGAATCCAACTAAGCCCTTACAGATGTTCTGTCTATTGGATCTGTCTACTGTTCTGTCTATTGAATATTGGTTCATTTCTGATAGAGGGTTGTTGAAATCTCCAACTATGTTAGTGGACTCATCCATTTCTCCCTGCTGTCCTATCAGTTTTTGCCTCAGGTAGTTTGATGTTCTATTGTTAGTGCATACATGTTAAGAATTGTTATGTCTTCTTGGATAATTGACCTGTTTATCATTATGTAATGCCCTTCTTTATCCCTAACAACTTTCCTTTCTTTGAAGTCTGCTCATTCTGCAATTTATATAGCTACTCCTGCTTTCTTTTTTTTTTTTTAAAACATCTTTATTGAAGTATAATTGCTTCACAATGGTGTGTTAGTTTCTGCTTTATAACAAAGTGAATCAGCTACAGATATACACACGTTCCCATATCTCCTCCCTCCCACATCTCCCTCCCTCCCACCCCCCCATCCCACCCCTCTAGGTGGTCACAAAGCACCGTGCTGATCTCCCTGTGCTATGCGGCTGCTTCCCACTAGCTATCTATTTTACATTTGGTAGTGTATATATGTCCATGACACTCTCTCATCCTGTCACATCTCACCCCTCCCCCTCCCCATATCCTCAAGTCCATTCTTTAGTAGGTCTGTGTCTTTATTCCCATCTTGCCACTAGGTTCTTCATGGCCTTTTTTTTTTTTTTTTCTTAGATTCCATATATATGTGTTAGCATACTGTATTTGTTTTTCTCTTTCTGACTTACTTCACTCTGTGTGACAGACTCTAACTCCATCCACCTCATTACAAATACCTCCATTTCATTTCTTTTTATGGCTGAGTAATATTCCATTGTATATATGTGCCACATCTTCTTTATCCATTCATCCAATGATGGACACTTAGGTTGCTTCCATGTCCTGGCTATTGTAAATAGAGCTGCAATGAACATTTTGGTACATGACTCTTTTTGAATTATGGTTTTCTCAGGGTATATGCCCAGTAGTGGGATTGCTGGGTCGTATGGTAGTTCTATTTTTAGTTTTTTAAGGAACCTCCATACTGTAACACACCAGAACTTCTATGGAGGGAAAATGAAGGTTTTATTATTTTTGATAAAACATTCTAGGGTCCCAGGTAAATTTACTTTACCAACTTTCTCTAATTATGTAAAAATAAAACTATTCCCCTAAGAAGAGTACTGGAAACAGATGGGCTGCATAATCTATCCAAGATTTTTCCATCTGTGTTTTTGGGCATCTGGGTATTAACTTGGGATTTCATGGAAAGGCATATGCTCAGAAATGAAAGTCATTTTTAATATAAACACATCTCAAGTGAGAAGGCCATCCCTATTCATGGAAAAGGCCCAAGACAGACAATCTAGACAGGGCAGTGATTTATTTAAGATTGTTCCAATGAGTAAGCTGGAAGCGTTTAATTTAAATACAAATTTAAATGCTGACTTCCTTTCTTTTGCCAGTAAACATGAAAAGTGTGTGAGAAGTGTGTGTGTGTGTGTGTGTATGTGTGTGTGTGTGTGTCTTTGAATGCCGCAAGCCGGTGTGACTTTAGGTATAAGACAAAGGATCCACATGGAGTGTTTTTGGGGGTGTAAAGTGGTACATACACTCGAGAGGGGAATTAGTGCACGTGAAACAAAAGCCTTTAGAAGATGTAAACTTTTGATTCAGCAATTCCCTTTTTAGAAAGATATTTTAAGAAAATTATTAAAGACATATGCAAATATTTCCGCTCTAAGCATTTTCACTGCAGCATTAATTATAATACCACAAACCTGGAAATCTCAACTTCTACAAGAGTCACGATAAGAGATTTGCTCCCATAGCCATACAGTTGAAAACCATGGGACTTTTGAAAATACCATCAATGGAAGGATATTTTAAGCAGGTTGAAGAAGCATCCAGATGAGTGATGTCTATGCATGTACATATGTACTTGATACTAAGAAGGTGTGGAAATGTCAAGGACGTTCTTAATGATGATTATCTCTGGTTGATAATTTTATGAATATGCTGACATTTTTATTCTTTATGCATAGCTGTACTTTCTAACTTTTCTACAATTAACATATATTGCTTTTATACTTAAACATTTTCAAATGACTTGTTTTAAGAAAAAAAATATAGCATACATCTTCCCTTCCAGCTCTTTCGACGGGAGAAGGAATTTTTAATAAGTAAATGAAAGGCTACGTGGTGTTCGATGTTTTTATATACATCGTTTCATTAATTGCCACAATATCTTGTGAGGTAGAAAGTGCTTTTATTTTAATTTTACTCCCATTTACAAGAAACTGAGGTGTACACCACTAGAAAATGGAAACCCTGGGTTCAACCCAGGGTGGCTGGTTCCCAAATCCACATACGTTCATCACACCCACTGTCACCCAGATCCCAAAGGGTCTTCCCGAGGACTCTTACACCTGCTTTTCATTTCCCAGAATTCTGTCCTCAAATTGGCTTTGAGAGACCAACGTTCCTTTTCAGAGGGAAAAAAAAAAGGAGGCAAGATTTTAGTCTATCAGATTTTGAACACCCAACAACTATTTACCCTCAAGGTAGGATTATTTCTCCTGTTGCCCCACTTCCTGGGGCAGAGAGTACACCAAGTCTAAGAAAGTAGATAGTATTTGGTGACAGGACACCAGGTGCAGAAAGAGGCAGCCTCCTCTGGGACAGCACAGAGGAAAGCTGCACGTGGCAGTGTAGAGCCCAGATGCCTTGGAGATACTTCACCAGCCAGGTCCAAGAAGATCCTGCATGCTCCTCCCCGGAGAGCCGGCCCAGGAGAAACGCAATGAATGAATGAGTGAATGAATGGGAAGTGGGTGGGGAGACCTAAAGGATTAGATATACCAAGGGCAGTGGAGGGAAGGAACAGAGAGAATTTCCAAAGGCGAAGAGTATTTTTTAATCTTTTAACTGCAAAATAGGTGATGCTAAAGCATAGCCGCAAGTGCTTGGATGAGAAGTCCCATCTCTACTCAGTTGCTGGGCCAAATTGAAGAACTAGGGGAGCCATTGGCCCTAGGGCTGGTATGGGCTGGATGGTATAACTCAAACCCCAGAGAAAGGACTGCTGGGCACATGTCACACCTTACCTCACGTTGACCCGAAGTGTGTGAGTGACCGACTGACATTAGGGGTTTAACCTTGGATCGTACTGCTTGCTCTTCCTTTCTCATCCGTGTTGATTTCACTTTATTTTTTTTGAATATGTGGAGCATTAACATGCTTCCAAAAGTCAGAACAATACAAAATGGTATACTCAGACAAGTGTTTCTCCTTTTGGCACCCCCTCCACCCTGTTTCTCCTGCCTACTCCTTAAACGTAACCAAGTTCATCGTTTTCTGGGTTATCCTTTGTGTTTCTTTTTGAGGTAGATTAGCACATATTTATGTACATTTTCTTTTTTTCCTCTTCTAATACAGAAGGTAGCATTCTATATATGCCTTTTTGCACTTTTTTCTTTGCCCCTAATCTCTCCTGGAAATCACTCTATAAGCAGTTCATAGGGATCTTCCTTATTTCTTTTTACAGCTTCCTAGTAATCCATTGTGTGTAAATACCAAGGTTTATTCTTTCCTGATTTTTTGCTTTTTGGTTTTTTTTGTTGCTGTTAATTAAGACTTTATTTAGAAAACATTTAAATAAAAGCCCTGAAATTAGCAGCAGTCTGACATCTTGGAAAAACACCATTGCCAATACTAATTTGGAAGATATACAGAGATGTATTTAATGTAAAGATATATTTAATAGTCTGAAAGATATTTAAAAGCTTATTCACTCACAGACCCTTAGAATAATATATATCAAACTTTATCCTTTTTTTTGAAGATTACTATTCTTCTCTAGTTTTAAAATATTGACCACTAAACTCAAATTTTAAAATAGAATAAAACACATTCGTGAGCTGTGAATTTATCATCTCTGGCCTGTGCATAGAGTTGAAAAGTCCCCAAGGGAAGGAGAGGGCGCTGGGGTTAGAAGACTGGGGGACATGGAAGCCGCCAGCTCGTGGATGGGTGCGGAGAACCTTTCCCAAGGTTGAGGGAGGACCTCAGGTTCCACGAATGATGGGGACCCACACCTCACTCCCTCACAGTGCACCAGGGAGGTGACAGACATCAGAGGAAAGTGGCTGTGGGGAGGAAGCTCATAAGGGCCCAAGCCCCAGGTACCAGGACCCTCAGCCTCGGCAAAGCCCCCATACTCACACCGTGCCTGGAAGCAATAACAAAATCCTCCTTTGGGAGCGTATCAGTAAGGACCCGGAGGCTCCTGAATGACTGCTCTGCTCTTTGGAAGAGCTCTAGGGCCTTCACAAGTTGGAGGGAGTCCCTTTAGTTTATTCTCTGCCATCCTCGTGGAGTGGGGGATCGGCATAGATTTCTTTTTCCTCTGTCTATTTACTTACTTCTTTATAGCTGAGATGCAGAAGGCTGTTAGTAGGTCACATTTCATTCCGAGAAACAAACGTGACATTTCTTACATCCTGTATATGGAAGCTAAATTCATTCCCCCTTCATATATACTATCTTATTTGATTCTTACAGAACTCCTGGCAGGAAGATATTATTGCCACTTTATAAATTTCAAATGTATAAGATCCAAAGAGACTAAATTTCTTGCCCAGGACCGCACAAGAAATAAGAGGCGAAACTGGAATTGTAGCCTATGTCTGACTTGCAAATCCCCAGACCATCTTCTTTAAAGAGTAACACTTCTCAGTAACTGAACCCGCAATTAGTTCATGATCACAGAAACCACAGTCTTTCAGAGAGTGAAAAAATACACTTTGGTGTGTTTTGTTGCACTCTTCGAAGCTCAAGAAGTACAGAGCAGTTCAAATAGTATATGCTTTAGAGTCTGTACAAGTAAATCTGTACATCTCCAGGAGTGATTCTGAATAAGCAGATGAAGCAGTAATGGACACTTATTTGGTATATTTTCTGAATTACATAATTCAATTTCACCTGTTGGTCGGGAGCAGAGAAAATTCACCCCAGAACGGAGAAGCACTGAAAACTCCAAGAAGAGCTATAAGTGAATTAACTAGATTCACTATGAAAGCGGTTTCATAGTAAAAGAAAACCTTTAACAGTGACCTTGAAAAAGTGAGGTGGTGTTTGGAAGGACACCAAGGGCAGATGGGGAAGCTGAACAAGGAGGGCGTTTGGAACTCAGACTGCCGTTTGCTCAGTCTTGGGGGCTGTTTTCTCTTTGCTTCTGTCTGAAAATTTGCTTTTTCCCCTCCCCCCTTTTTTTCCCTTCTCTGAGCATATGGTGGAAAATGATTGTTTTGACCCTCAGTACCTTCCCTCAACTTTTTTCATGAATAAGAAAGGAAATAAGTCAACCAGTAGGAACCTTTTCTGGTGAATGACAGTGAATGAGTTTAAAACTCATGAGTTTAGGAATTGAAGAGTCAAAAACAGAGATGTTCTCTTTCTAAGTTCTTGAAGTGCCTTTCAGTGGGTGTAGGGTAGGCTCTGCAGTGGGGGGACAGTGCAGAAGGCAGTGGGGCAGATGAAGGCCTGGAGGCTCCAGGAAGGTGGATTTGCAGATTGTACTACACTACATCCTTCTAAACAGCAGATGCAGGCCTCGTACCCAGGTGTCTCAGACTAAAACCACCACTCTACGACTGTAAAACAAGAATGACTTTCCTTTTTCTGGATCCCTCGTGGATTGGTTGGGAACTTCAAATAAGATGCTGATAATGCAGATAAGATGCTAATAATGTCTTGGGAACGAGAGGGCTCTCTAGATGTGAAAAGTACCAGGACTACCCCACTCACCTACAAATCCCGGATTGGGGTGGGGCAAGCGAGGCTGAGTTTTGCAAAGGCAGGGGTGGATCTGGTCTTTATTAAAATATTGACATTTTGGTTATCATGCATTTTTGTGTTCATTGTGATTTCTAGAGATCATGCATTAGAATATTATTTACCTTGATTACTTTTTTGTCATCCCCCAAAATTGTGCATCTGAGGTGGGTGCCTCCCTCACTTGACCCTAGTGGTGGTTTACCTACAGCAAGGTTTCCGGAGGTGTAGGACACACGCAAGGTAATTTTAGGTGGTCCGTTGCCATGACACTAAATAACACTAGCCACTTCATGAGAAAGGGATTTTTTCCATTTTCCCATTTTTTTCCAGACCTTTTGAGCAAGTTAAATAGAAAGTAGCAGGTTGGGTGGCAGAAGTATTTGATACTTTTCTAACACTTGCTAATCTTTTAACAATAAAGAGATTAGACTCTGGGTTCACATAGCTGGAGGTGTGCTAGTATCTTCTATTTGCCCTCCACACCCACTCTCCTTTTTTTTTTCTACCAAGTTCTGTGCCCTGGGAGGCTGATCTTCATGGAAACCATTGGAACGGGCTTGACTATTAGTTTCTAATACTGGGAAATACCAGCAGGCGATGGGAAGCCTGGAGGAGGAGAGACAGTTCCCATCCTTACTCTCCCCCAGCCCCTCCCCTGCCGCATTCAGTTATGCTCCTCTGACAAAGGCCACAGCTCTCTCCAGGCGGCCCTTCTTTTACAGATCGATCTCCCTGTGTGTTCCAATAACCACTTCTTCCCCTGCTCTTTCCCTCCTAGAGGAGTGTTGCCAGAAAAATACAGGATGTCCACTTACATTTGAATTTCAGAGAACAACAAATAATCTTAGTGCAAGTAGGTACAAAATATGCCCGAGACAGAATTATATTAAAAACTTGTTTGTTGTTTTCTGAAATTCAAATTTAACTGGACATCTTGTATTTTTATTGGCTAAGTCTATGAAGCCCACCCTAGTAATTGCTCTCAACTCTTTCCAGCCCCTTGTTAGTGTCCCTTAACCCTGCACACATCTTTTTTAACAGTTTCCCCATTAAACTCTCCCCAGTTTCCCCATTTGAGGCTGTCCTCTGTTTTCTGAGGAGCCCTGGACTCAGACGAGTAAACACTGCTTTCTGGCTGGAATTTTATACCATTGTTTTGTTTCTCACTTTGAGTTTATCTCCTCTCAGCGGCAAGTGATATTGGTTTTCCTTCCACAGCAGTGAAATATATTTTCTCTTTAAGATAAGTGTATTTCAGTTTGAAAATAATAGTAGAAGTGGGACACGGCGGTGGCAAAAGCCACAGAGATGGTACACAAGCCGACTGGCTTTTATGAAACACTCGGGGCTGAAAAGCCTAGTGTCTGGAGTCAGACCAACTCTAGTTGGAATTCCAGCCACACAGGGTGGGTGTGAAGATGAAATGAGATCAGGAATGCAAAGGACTGGACTGAGAGTGGGGCTCTGTTCACAGTAGCGCCATATTTACATATAAAGAAGCACGCATATCGTTCTCCACTGGGAGAGGTCAAGCGACTCACCCACGGACACACAGCGAGTGGGTGAAAATCTGGGACCAGAGGGCAGGCACCTGGCCCTGTGCCCCGTGTTTTTCCACAGGACCATGGGCCTGGCTGCGTCGTGTGCAGAGGAAATGCCACGTCAGCGCTGGCCCTGCTCGTCACTCTGCGGTCTGCCTGGCGAGAGCAGTCCGTCCTCGTGACTCTGGTTTTTTGGATTGCTGCAGTGAAGGCCTTTAAGTCTGGCCAAGTTGATGTTTCAGAGGGAGATGTTGAAGACGCATTTTCTCCTTGGGTTTAGTAAACTCAGAGAAGGAAAGAGTAGCCTCATTCGCAAGTGAATGAATGAATGAATGAATGAATTCAGGGAGATGGGAGGGGAACATCTGCCAAACTCTGGTTGCAGTGCCCCGCCCTCACATCTCCTGCACATTCCTCAGTGAGCTACTAGTTGACGCTTTGTGGTACCTTCTCCCCTCCTGGAACCCACATTGGGAGACTAGATCTGGCCTGATCTTGGTTTACCTGCTCCTCACAAATGCTAGCCAGGAGGCTCCCATGCACAAAGCACACTGTACAGCACAGAGGGGGCCCTCAAGAATGGACAAGAAAGCATGAGGGTTTCCCTTTTCCCCAGCCCAGGACAGGGAGCGCAGATACAAGCCACTCCTAGTGCGCGGGCAGCCCTAGGGACCTCCCACACCGCCTCTCCTTCCACCCTCACAACAGTCCGATGCTGAAACAGCCTCGGATGGTGCTTTTTTTGTTGTTGCTGTTCTTAAATGTCATTCATCTTATACCTTTTATTTTATTTTATTTTAAAAATTAATTAATTAATTTTATTTTTGGCTGCGTTGGGTCTTCGTTGCTATGCGCAGGCTTTCTCTAGTTGCGGCGAGCGGGGGCTGCTCTTCCTTGCGGTGTGTGGGCTTCTCATTGCGGTGGCTACTCCTGTTGCAGAGCAGGGCTCTAGGTGTGCGGGCTTCAGTAGTTGTGGCACACGGGCTCAGTAGTTGTGGCACGTGGGCTCAGTAGTTGTGGCACACGGGCTTCAGTAGTTGTGGCACGTGGGCTCAGTAGTTGTGGCACACGGGCTTCAGTAGTTGTGGCACGTGGGCTCAGTAGTTGTGGCACACGGGCTCCAGTAGTTGTGGCACGTGGGCTCAGTAGTTGTGGCACACGGGCTCCAGTAGTTGTGGCACGTGGGCTCAGTAGTTGTGGCACACGGGCTCCAGTAGTTGTGGCACGTGGGCTCAGTAGTTGTGGCACACGGGCTCCAGTAGTTGTGGCACGTGGGCTCAGTAGTTGTGGCACACGGGCTTCAGTAGTTGTGGCACGTGGGCTCAGCAGCCGTGGTGCACGGGCTTAGTTGCTCCATGGCCTGTGGGATCTTCCCAGGCCAGGGCTTGAACCCGTGTCCCCTGCATTAGCAGGCAGACTCTCAACCACTGTACCACCAGGGAAGCCCTGGGATGGCGACTGTGTCATCACGCACGTCCTACGAACGCGCCCATCCTCAAAGCTACACCAGAAAGCAGGTGCTAGCACTTCCTCCACTTCCAGATGTGGACGCTGAGACTTAGTTGGTGTCTCGCCCACATGCACCACACTCTATGTGCTGTTACTCCTAAAAGCAGGGTTAAAACCCAGTACCGTGGCCCCAGATCCCAGGTTTTATCCCATCAGGACCTATGTGGAATGGTAGTGAAGGGATATGCTTGTAAAGCTGGTAAGAGGCAGAGTGAGATTTGCATCTACACTCTTTTTCTTATACAGTTATGTTTATTAAGGAATTTAGTGTGTTGCAATCTTGGAACCTATGTTTCTGTTGAATTGAGTTAAAGTACCGGAAAAGTACTATGGGAACAAAAGAGAGAGAAGTGGGTACAGAGAGAGAGAGAGAAAGGAAAAAAGGGAAAAAGAGAAAGATCAAATGTTAGTGTCATCAGAGGTGAGGCAGCACTGAAGGATGGCCAGGACTTGGGTGAGCTGGTCGCGTGGAGCCGACATTACGGGGGATGGACGTTACAGGGGACGAGGCTGGCGGGGAGAGGACAGCACGGGGCACAATCGAAGCATTGTCTCGTTCGGTGCTTCCTATGCACGCCCATTTTGTCTGGCTCTATTGGCAGACTTTCTGGTGTATGTCCATCTGTGGCCCGTTCTTCAAGATTCTGTAGAGATCTCCCATCTCATATTGGACTTTGATATTTCTCAATTCACAGCAACCTGCCACACACATCTTCTGCCACTTTGTCCTCTAGTGTTCAAGACTCAGGGATCATTTGGAGAGCTGAGAGCAGACAGAAGTCACGTGAATAGAGGGACAAACTTTCCCAGCCCAGGAGCACTTTGTATCTAATATGCTGCCTTTCCTGGGTGAGTGGTGGTGGGAATGGGCATCCAGGGACCAGCACTGACATCCCCAGTGGCCCTGGAAGAGACAAGCCCTCCTTGCAGGGCACATGTCAACGAGGGGACCAGACAGCTTCATTTCCTTTATTGGAAAGAAACAGATTTTTTTTTGGCAAAATGCCCTGTTGTTTCAGACCCTTTTTTTTTTTTTGAAACAAGGAACACCATGACTTTCCTATTTGCTTTCTTTGTGAAAGGACAAAGCTAAGGGCTTTGAATTTGTCCATCTTGTTTGCAAAGTGAGCTTTTCAAGAATGGGAAATAAGAACTGATGTTTACAAAGGGACTTAGCACTTTTGATCCTTAATGTAACTAGTAGGAGGGACAGATGTTTGCTGGCGTCAAGCGAGTCATTGAGCCCCGGGTACAGTTGAGTGGTGTGAGGCTGGAATAGGTTAGTAGGAGTCAGGGATGAGGGTTGAGCACGTGAGAAACTTCCAGTGGTCGAGTCAGCACACGTTCCATTATATTATGTTGTCTCTGTGGTGCTATTTCTCCCTCACTTAAATTGTGTGTTGACAAGCGTGATGGTGCATAGCAGGGACGTTGAGCAGAAATGTATTCAAACACCTACCATGGACTGAAAAGTTAATTTAATTGTGCCGAGCTTTTGCAAAATAGCCTCTACACTGTCACCAGAATGATCTTTCTTCAACGATGCTCTGATCTTCTCAGTCTCCTGATTTTAACCCTTTAATAATTGCCTGTTCTCTACAGGACAGACACTGATTTCCTTGGTGAGATATTCGAAACCCTTCCTGATGTGATCCTTACCAACTGCCTTTGCTTCATCTTCTGATTCTGGCTTTATACTTACACTCTAGTTCCCCTAATACTTACAGCTCCTTTAACAGGCTTTGTTGTTTTGTCTCCATGCTTTTTTCCTCTGCTTGGAATGTCTCTCCCTGTCTCGATCACCCGCTGAATTTCTATTCATTTTTCAGGACTCATTCACCTCTTTTGTGAACGCTTCAAGGTTAATTACCTCTTCCAGCGAAAACATAGGAACCTGAGGGATATGTTCCCAAATACTCAGTTATGATAAATTATAGTCGATTTATTTAGTTGCCTGTCTCCCTGAAGGCATCTCCAGGCAGGCATCTACTAATTATGACATCCACTAAACGAACAAAAATGTCAACCAACTTTTATTAAAGACCTACTAAGTGCCAAAAAAAGAGAGACCCAGGTATGATAGAATGTATTATGGGCCTCCAAAATATCCATGTCCTAACCCCCTGCAACCTGTGAATACCACCTTATATGGCAAAAGGAACTTTGCATATGTGAGTAAGTGAAGAATCTTCAAATTATAATCCAGGGAATCCTGGATTGCCTGGCTGGGTCTTAAATGTAATCACATATGTCCTTATAAAGAGGCAGCAGAGGGAGAGAGACAAGGCAATATGAAGGCTGAAGCAAGTTGCTGCTGAAGGTTTTGAAGATGGAGAAGGAAGCCACAAGCCAAGGAATCAGTTCTAGAAGCTGGAAAAAGCAACAGAGCAGATTCTACCTGAGAGCCTCTGGAGGGAGCACGGCCCTGCCAATACTTTGGTTTCAGCCCAAGGAAGCTGCTTGTGGGCTTCCAGCCTGCGAAAGCTCAAGAGAATAAATTGGTGTTGTTTTAAGCCACTGAATTTGTGATAATTTGTTACAGCAGCAATAGGAATCTAATCCATCAGATAATATGTATTATGGGAGAAAATTTACAGATGATAATTACAGGGGAAGAGCAAAACAGAACAGTGCTGCTCAAATTTTAATATGTACCAGAATCACCGGGAACAGTTACAATGCAGGTTCTGATTCACTAGGTCTGGGGAAGGGCCTGAAATTCTACATTTCTCACAAGCTCCTGAGTGAGGACCACGTTGCTTGCCCAGGGACCACACTTTGAGTAGAAATGGACTAGAGAGCCGTGGGGTGAACACAAACTAGACTGATCGGAATGAAGAGTTTTAGAGAGGTAGCTGTGGGCACAGAACTCTGGAGACAGAAATCTGATGGGCAGGAGTCTGTGCCGTGATGACCCCGGTGGGTGTGTGATGCTACCATTTATCACTCAGTGCCCCTGTTGGTGGGCAGTCTGGAAGCTGCTCACTTTTATTGCCTATATTACTTCCAACAATGTTGCAGACTAGACACCTTAGTGCACTCATTTGGTGAATGAGTGCATGAAGACCTACAGGATTAAAGGACTTTGGCCACACCTACATGGGGTCAGAGGTGATAGGTCCAGAAGTATCTAACTCCAAAAAGAGTAGGGTTTTTCCCTACTTTCCTCCACCACCTTTTCTCAATAATGGGTAATATATATGTACAGTGGAGGTCCTCAAATCCCCCAGTGAAATATATTCATATTACAGGGATTAAAATTGTATTTGCCAAGACCCAGGCTGTGAAGGGACCAGAGCCTTTGCCAGGGCATCCTCTTAGGTAAAGCGACGGTCCAAATGCTGAGTGGGCAGAGTCCTGTGCAAAGCATGGGCATCAGGGGTAGAGAAATACAAGGCATCCTCTTCCATTTGGTGGTAGAGGAGACAGTGGAGGACTGAGCGTGGGCCAGCCCTTACAGAGAGCTGTCTCCAGGGGTCAAATCCGAGAAGCCAAGGGCATTTGGCAAACTCAAGGGATGGGAACAGGGCTAAAATGGGAAAAGAAAGCACAGATGCAGAACTAGAATGGAACAGTAATGGTATCGGGAGCCAAACAGGGGCCACAGAGGGAGACCATGTCCTTTACCCCTCATCGGGTCTGTGGCTTGGGCAGGTCTCCTCACCTGTGTGTAGGAAGGGTTATAGCCATGCTGTAGGTGTGGTGATGATCAGAACTAATCTACATAAATCTCCATCATTCTCCAGCCATTATGAAAATGACTGATTCCTTCAAACAGCCAAGATGTCTGTGGCTGGTCTTGATGTGCTCCTGGTTTTATAGTCCCAGATGGAAGAGAATGACCTAACATGTGACTTTCCCACAGAGTTCCTCCAAGTTCTGTATGGCCAAGTCCTGTATTAACAAGCTTGTTTTTTTTTTTTTTTTTGCATTGTTTTTGTATTGTTCTATGGCATAGAACATAAGGGAAATCCTTGAATTTTTCCTAAATTACTCCAGATCATCAGAGGTTCAGAGGAGAAAGGAGAGAGTACATTTGAGCAGAGAAATTTTAATTTTGTGGTGACATCATTGACTGCTGACTGATATTTATGTAATGCATGATACAAAAGGGCCTTCTCCTTCTCTCTAATTCCTCCTGCACCCACCCCCTCAATCTACTATTTAGAGCCTTGTGCCAAAGGCTACTTTTTCTTGCCTGGGCAGCAGATTTTATACATTCTAGAGGGCGCTAGTGGAGGACAATGGTATTATTTGCATTAGGGAGACAGCACTGTGGATTCATTAAGAATGTAAGTTTTACAAAAAGAAGTGGATGGAGCTCTGCTTTACTTGAAGAAGTTACTTAATCCTCTCTGGGCCTTTTTCTTCATCTGTAAAGTGGGACTGGAAATAGCATTAACCTACCTCATGGTCTTTATGAGGGTTGTGTAAGAAAATGCTAGAAGAGCATTTAGACCAGATTCAGCAAACTTTTTTCTATAAAGGGTCAGAGAGTAAATATTTGGGGGCTTTGTAGATTATAGGTCTCTGTGGCAATACTCAACTCTATCAATGTAGAGCCAAAGTGGCCACAGGCAATATGTAAATGAATGGGTGTGGCTGTGTTCTAATAAAACTTTATTGACAGAAACAGGCCTTGAGCCATAGTTTGTAATTCTCTGCTTTAGAACATTACATATACACACTAATAAATATAAAATATATATATATGAATCACTTTGCTGTACACCTGAAACTAACACAACATTGTAAATCAACTAATTTCAATTTAAAAAATAAATAAATAAAATAAAATTTTGATCACCACAAAAAAAACCCAGTAGCAATAAGCCTTCAAAAGTGGTAATAGCAGTTATGATTCTTTGCTATCATTGTTAGAAGCATCATTATATGGACCTAATCCTTATTCTTTCAGCTACCAGGTTCTCCAAAATTGGGGCTGGTCCCATTCATTTTTATCCTCTTTGCAGTAGTTGTTTTTATAGAAGTGCTAGTAGGGAGAGGGGGGATTCTTTCCTTTGGGCTTTAAATCTGACAACAGAATCCTATAATCCAACTGTTTTGGATATTGCTTTTTTAATATGTTGGCCCCTTAATGATTTCATTTTTATTGATCAATCTTAGAGTAACTGAGGATAATTTGAGAAATAAATAACAGACAGCATGGTTCATTTCTCTTAATAGCACAGCCAAGATTCAAGTGGAGACCTGGAGAAGGGAAATTTTATACAGAACAATTCACTGTAAAGTGTGAGTAGATCAAGATAATCTCATTGTTTACTTTTGTCTGTCCCTGAGGCCAAGAGAATTTATTTGATGAGATTAGTCCAAGAAGCACAACTTTCTGGTCCTACCAGCACAAACGTTAACAGTGTCTCATGCCCTCTGAACATTGATGGCCTTCTGTTCCAAATGAAAAAGTTCATCAGTGAGTTTATCTCCTGATATGTTATTAGCTGGAAGTCAAAATTAATAAATTTTGTCAGATTGCCTCCAGTAGAGATAGAAAAGGATAGAATTTTTGGCAGTCAGTTTCCACTCTGTCATCTGCTTAGTGTTTTTTCTTAATGTTACTCCTAGGGATCTTCTGAACTTAACACTGCCTGGAATTCTCAGGGCACAGATTGAATAGTATTGTATTTCCCCCTATTTCCATAATATCCTTTAAAATATCTGAAACTTTGCTGCCCAAACAGGAGCAAAGCAACACTGGACTCTATGACAGGAACCTCAGAAGGAGTGACTGGGGCAAGACAAAGCTGTTGGTGGTTAATGCATTTGGTGTTAGGCTTCCTTGGTTATGAGAGACAGAGACCCGATTCAGACCAGCTTAAGCAAAAAATAGTTGTATGGACAGATGCAACTGGCACATTCACTAATGACTGATGGCCAAGGGCAAAAGGAAAACGTGCGGGGCAGATCACAAGCATAGCTACCACAGAGCCCACTGGTGAGAGGCACAACTTTTCTTCCCTTTGTCTTTCATGAGAAATCTGATGGAGGTGGAACTGGGGAATCGGCTCT